>NC_090443.1:111489375-112957708 GCF_031143425.1 Pleurodeles waltl | reverse complement strand
GGGTTCAAGACGAGTCCTCTGAGGCCGCGCAGTAGATTGATGTTACCAGTGTCATTGTCCGAGTATCCTGTCTGAGAGTAGTTCCATTCCCATATAGTCTTCTATGCATAACAACCCATCCCCACTTCCTCTATGCTGTTCCATGGCTTTTGATATGCCACAGTTGCACCACCAATGCCCCTTCAAGAACATTTATTGACCCTGGCACAATAGGCTACCCCGGTATGGTTCTGTATATGAGGTGACTGTTTTGGTTAAACGATGGAGGGTTGGGAAAATTGTATTTTGCAGATGTAACACTTTATCCAAATGTTAAAACATAGATCTTTATTTCAAATCAATCTTACTGTTGTGCATAATTGCCAACCCTTGCCATATCTTATTTGTCCCAGTATGATTACCTATGCAATAAAGTTTGTTTGCCACATTACAATGCTGGCGGTTGGACCACCATCACACCGCTGTCACCACCAGGAACAAAGATCCCGACAGGTTGGTGGCTGTGAAAGTCATGGTCAGCTACAGTGGTGCAGAGTTGGGCACCTCAGTAATGATCTCGACTTTCATTTCTGCCAGCCTTTTCATGGCGGGTCCCCACCATGAAAAGGCTGGCAGACAGGCAGAGTTGGGGTCAGAGGAGGGCCCCTGCATTGCCCACGACCATGTAATGGGTAGTGCAGGGCACCCCCCTGTCAGCATCCTCAGAATGTGTACTGTCTGCTATGGCATGGTATGTTTCCACCAGCCAGCCCGGCTGAAACATTGTAATACAGCGGTGGGGTGGGCACCGGCTTGGTGGCTGCCTCCCCACCGCTGTATTGGAGTTCAGGCAGTCCGACCGTCTGACTCGTAATGAGGCCCATAGTCTGACATTGGACCTCTGACTTCAAACAGAAAATTTAACAGAGTAAAAACAAAATGCAAAGTAATCTTTATTGCTCATTCACCTTCTGCACATTTATGTGCACTCCAGCACGTTTATTTTGGGGGTGCTGCAGCACCACCACACTTCTACTTTCAACTCCTATGGGTACAGATAGTCATGGTGAACATACCAAACAATCCATCCACGAGAGATGCAGCACAACCTTCATAAATAGAATGATCCAGGCAGCCAAAGTATATGCTTCTTAGCATTTATCAAGGAGCAACAGAGGAACAATAAATACAAATGCAATGCTTAGCAGCAGTCAGGATATATGCTCTATATCGTCAGCCCATTAGTTAAAGGGAGAAAGCACAATAGTGGGGATTTGGGGCACACTGGTGTAATGGTGTCAGTTGCATCTTAATTTTATTAAATTAATATAATTATTAGGTAAGAAGAAGAAAAAAAAGAGAGGGAGTTTAGCGGAGGAAAGGCAACAGAGAGTTATTAAGCAGGAGGGCTCCTGGTCGTAAGCCTTAATGACTGAGTAGTAGGAGAGCAGAGAACAGGCAAAGTACAGGTCATGACTGGCGGGTGCAGTAGCTCCTATGGCAAGAAAACACAGAAATACCTATGAAAGGTAAACACATCTGGTGCCGTCTTGCGAAACAAAATCTAGCAGATTTTCCAAATAATTCACAATACACAAAGGCCATGAGCCCACCAGCCTGACACACCAAGAGCAGACCATTCTACCCGCGACTAGCTCACTAGGCTGGGAACAGAGTCAGAAGTGGATCTCACCCCACATTAAGACCCAGGAAGACAGTGCTCTGTGTATGGAAGAGAAGCCAGTGGTTCAAAGATGGGAGAAAGCAGGAGAGTTAGGCAAAGTACAAGTAATGACAAATGTGTGGAAGAGAGCCTCTGACAGGGAAATACACAAACACCTCTGGACTAAAAACACAGGCAATGCTGGCCTATGAAAGTGCAATTTGGTAGATTTTCCACTTAAGTCGACGCACACAAAAAGGCTTGCTGATCTGACAAACTGTGAGTGGGCCGCTCTGCCAGTGGCTTGGGTGAAAGTTTGGGAATGCAGGCAGAGGTGAGAGGTTCCCTTCATTGATGTGCTGGAGAATATCACCTGGTGTGTGACAGAGTGGCCAAAGGTGAGAGTACAGAGGGCAAAGTATCAGTCATGAGCGCTGGGCGAAGGAGGGCCTTCGGCAAAGAAGCACACAAATTCCTGTGGACACGAAATACAGCAAGTACTGGTTGGAGATGAGAATATGGTTTGTAAAAACATTGTCTGTAAGAAATATTATGTCCTAATTTTGTTTACAAATCTATTTTTTTTGTTTAAAAACAAAAGAGTTACTATATGTAGGTTTAATGGTACTCAATTTACCGACCTGGAAGGAAGAGAAGACTGGGGGAGCCTTAGAAATCCGAAGATGTGACATGTGAAGATGAACAGTAAGTCAAAGAGCTATCTTGCCTATAATGCAATGTGTGAGATGGGTGGACTAGACTTTTAGAGATTGACCTATGACAAGCTACCTCAAATTGAGGCCCTTTATCATAAACTTTGCAGTTTACAGCTCTAAATGGCAGCACTTTCAGCCTGCTATAAAAGCACTGAGAAGCACTGCCGGTTCTGTATTTATTTACAAAACTCACTTTTGTCGAAGTAGTGCTGCCCATAGCTCTGTTTGATCTCAGGCGAGGCCTGCTTCCAGGCCCATACAATATTATCCTGATGAATCTTACAGTCGGTGACCGTCGTCTTGAAGAAGCCCGGCTCTATTATGACAACCTTCACTCCAAAGGGGTTCATCTCCCGTCTAAAATGAAAATAAAAACAAAACGCCATTGTTGCTTTGGTGGGTTAACCCTTTTCATTCCATAGCCAGACCTGCATGCTAAACCTCTGTAGTTTCATACGCAATTTCACCATGCAGCTACCCAACAACCAGCTCTCAGAGTATAACCTACTTTCAAACATTAATTGCCTTTTCATACCCCACACTGTATCACGGACTCCCTGTGACTCAGAACAGAAGCTGCAACGTACTTAAGATACCTAAATACACTGAAATCAGTTCTGGGTTGCTTGTGCTCTGGTCTAGAGGGGACCTTACCTGGCAGTTGGGCTGGACCATTCGTATTAGAGCACAACCGACGTGGTGATCCGGAGTGAATGGAGGCCATGGTGGTGGACACCGCCACCACCATGGACTCCATCCACTCCGGATCACCATCGGACCCCTGCCCACACCATATCTTCAATAAGGCAAACATCATCATCGCCCCCGACCTCTGCAAAACCATCAACAGCTCCTTCGAGTCAGCCACCTTCCCAAAAAGATGGAAGCACGCAGAAATCAACGCCTTGCTGAAGAAACCAAAGGCAGACCCAGACGACCCCAAGAACTACCGGCCGATCTCCCTCCTCCCCTTCCCAGCCAAGGTCATCGAAAAAATCAGAAACAGCCAACTATCCCGGTTCCTGGAAGATAGCAAGGTACTCAACACCTCCCAATCCAGATTCTGCAGAAACCACAGCACCGAGACTGCACTCATTGCTGCCACAGACGACATTAGGACCATGCTCAACGAAGGAGAAACAGCAGCACTCACCCTCCTGGACCTCTCCGCAGCTTTCGACCCGGTATGTCATCACACTTTCCACACACGCCTCCACAACATTGGAATCCACGACAAGGCACTCGACTGGATCTCGTCATTTCTCTCAGGCAGAACCCAGAGAGTCCGCATCCCACCCTTTCTGTCAGAAGCCTCCAGAATCATCTGTGGCGTTCCCCAAGAATTTTCGCTCAGCCCCACGCTCTTCAATGTTTACATGGCCCCCCGGGCCAACATCGCACGAACCCACCACATCAACATCTTTTCCTACGCAGACGACACTCAGCTCATCCTCTCCCTCATGAAAGGCCCTACAACTGCAAAGAACAACCTGCACAACGGACTTCACGCCATCGCCAGCTGGATGGAATCAAGCCACCTCAAGTTAAACACAGACAAGACAGAAATCCTCATCTTTGGCACCAACCCCTCAGCTTGGAATGACTCCTGGTGGTCCACCTCCCTAGGAACCGCGCCCTCACCCACCACCCACGCACGCAACCTAGGCTTCATCTTGGACTCAACACTCAGCATGACTTAGCAGGTCAATGCCCTCTCCTCTTCAACACTCTCTGCATGCTCCGCAAAATCTTCAAGTGGATTCCCGTTGAAACCAGGAAAACTGTCACCCACGCCCTGGTCAGCAGCCGATTGGACTACGGAAATGCCCTATATTCAGGAATAACAACCAAACTCCTAACAAAGCTGCAAAGAATCCAGAACGCATCCGCCCGCCTCATTCTGGACATCCCACGCCGCGACCACATTTCCCCCCACCTCAGAGACCTTCACTGGCTACCAGTATCAAAGAGGATCACCTTCAAACTCCTCATCCACGCACACAAGGCCCTCCACGACACAGGCCCAGCCTACCCCAATGACAGACTCACCATCCACACCCCCACCCGCAATCTTCGTTCCGCCAGCCTCGCCCTCGCCTCCATCCCCCGCATCCGCCGCACCACCGCCAGAGGAAGATCCTTCTCTCACCTAGCCACCAAGACCTGGAACTCCCTACCGCTCCACCTTCGCCAGACCCAAGACCTCTTGACATTCAGGAAACGCCTCAAGACATGGCTCTACGACCAGTAGCTCCCCCCCAGCACCTTGAGACCCTAACGGCTGATTACTGCGCTCTATAAATCCTTGATTGATTGATTGATTGAACCGACACTGAGTTGCATATGCTAGTTCCTGTCTGAGATAGCATGGTGAGCAAAAAAACAAAGAACTGGGTTGCGGCTGAAGAGTAATTACAAGTGGCTGATATTAATTCAAGCGGTCTGCCCACCAGGTTTTTGCTTTCCTCAAAATACAAAAAGACACCATTGTATCTGTGGTGGATGAACCCTTTCTATTCCACAGCTAGACTTCAGCAGCTTCATCTGCAATTTCATAACAGTTACCTAGCCCGATTCTGGGAGAATTCCCTCCTTCCTTTAAATCGATAAATTGTCTTTTCATATCCCAAGTCCTAGCACACACACTTTCCACAGTCTTGTTAGCCGGAGCCACATCTTCAAATGCAGCACTTCTGCCTTATTGCCTCATCTCGTCCTACAAAATATACACAGACACACAGTACCAATCTGCTGCCCAGACCCACTTGCTTCTACACAAATATGTTCAGCTCATAGATCAAATGGACTACAGAACCGAAATACATGTTGCCATTAGTAATATCAGGTTGCGAACCTCAGGCTGTCGGAAAATGCCTCCACTCCATATTTGGAGATGCAGTAACCTCCACTACAGATGGTGATCCTTCCAACAACGCTGGATACATTGATGATCCTTCCCCTGGCCTTCCTCACCAGCGGCGTCAAACTCAGTGTTACATCGATCAATCCCAGCAGGTTCACATCCAGCACCCGCTGGAAGTCCTGTTTAGACAACCACTCGCTGGGTGCTGAAGGTACTGCAATCCCAGCATTGTTCACTAGACCCCAAAGCCCTACAAAAAGATAAAGAAAGAATAAACATATTAAGCGCATTGCAGAAGCCATCCTGCTTGCCACACATATACTCTTGCATTCTCTTAGTCTCTTTTTTCCAACATAAACATACCATTAAGCCTTTGACCACCTCAGTTCACACAGCAAATTCTAGGACATATTGTCACTGCCTTGTAGACTGAGCATTGTTTTCTTCTGGCACACAGGGGAGGGATCTTGGGTGCCCTGCTAGGGTGCAAAATTCAAACTAAAGTTCATAATTCCACTGGCAAGCAGGCACTAGAATAACTCATGGGGTGGCTGCCTAGAAAATAGTGCAGTGAAGAATTTGAAACTCTCCAAAACGTGAATCCTGTGTTTATTTATAGTTTGTTTTCTTGACATGCAAACATACCCATTTGAGGTTGCTGAACACTTTGCAAAGATTAATTTATAAAAGGACTGGCAAAGCTATTTTGGAGCAATAACATAAATTACTTCCTTTTCTGAGAACTTGGTCAGTACGAAGCTGGATACCAAAATGCTTGGAGAATTCCACGTGAGGTTGACTATATACATACATTTACATTGGAGAACTGCTGATTTACATTCTGTACTAAATCAGATTTTTGTGACGAATTAGAACGTTTTGCTATTAAATTCTCACATTCAGAGCTTGGACGCCAGGGCATTGGATGCAGGGTATCTTTATAGGTAGTAGTCACCCAATAAATATGAAGTATAAATCAAGTTAACCCCTGGACTGTGATCACAGCAAGGGTTTATTTTTTAACGTGTCAGGAGGGTGGTCATTGGTAGGAATGGGAGAAATGAAGGCTACACCATGCCATACCTTAAGGAGAACCCTATCATACTGAAGCCCACCTCCAAAGCAAGGTCACCGGACACCACTTACTGTTGCAGAGACTGGACAGGAAAAGTGGGAGGAAAGCAAGCAATCCAGGACAGAGCAGTCAAAGCATTGCATGGGTAGAAATGTCCTTCACCAGAAGCAGAGTAACAAGTAAACAGGGTGGGGCACATAAATATAGATTACTTTGCAACTTGCAGTGTGATCATTCAATGATGGTGCTTTCGATATGGTATGCCTCACATCTTAGTTCTACTGTTAGTAGGAACAAAGGTGAAACACCACTTTCAGACCGTCTGAATAAAAATATGTGTTCACACTGCAAAACACACACCCTGAAGGACCTCCACCACTTCCATTACAAAGTGTTGTACCGAAAGCTTACTGTGTTGACTGCATTTTGCATTCCAGTTTGCGTCAACAGAACATTTCCACCCATGCTCCAAGATTTGTTTGACCTTATGTCAACTTCCATGGGCCCCACTAAGTAATGATGGTATTCGCTTTCTTATTTGACGCTATAAAACTCTTCTATGCACATAAAGAATGGTAGGACGACTGCTTGCAAAAGCCAACAATGTAAGTTTGTGTCTTCTATGTCACAGCTTACTTGGCAGGCTTAATAAATTGCAACCATAGTATAAACGTTTTTTAGAAAACAAATCAGAAATCTGCAATCACGAAATGCCTGCTTTATCTTCTACAGAGATACAGAGAAATATAAAAGAATATATAAAAGAATCACAAACAGAGAGTATTGTACTCACCTCTGTCTCCCACTTGCTCCTTTACCCACTGGGCTGCAGCAGCCACACTGTTGCTGTCGGTGACGTCCAGGATTACCGTCTGAAGCCTCTGGGTGGCGCTCTCCTTCAGTTGATCTGCTCCCTTCTGCGTCAGGCATGCAGCAAGGACGCGCATTCCGCAACCATCCAGCTTTCGTGCCAGCAGATTCCCAAAACCGGAGTCGCAGCCAGTTATAAACACATACTTATCTGGGAGGTTCGGTACCACTTCTCTCTCCCGGTGCCAGCGGAAGAGAAAGTAAAGGCCCAACAGGATTACCAAGTACAGCCACATCACTGGCCCTCTGCCTGATGAAGAAGGAAAAAAGAGCAAAAACATAATTAAAAATTATCCAAACTTGTGTATACATCAAAGTCCTAACTTCTTGACTTCTACTAATGTAAATATTAAACACACATCCCTTATTGACGGATGTTTCTTTTTTGTCATCCCTTACATTCTGGAGTTGTTTCATGAATCACATCTCGGGCTAACACAAATAAAAGTGTAGTGGTTATAAATTGTTCCATAGAAAATAAATGCAACATTATTTAGACAAGTGCATATCCATGAATCTTCATATTTCAGGAGTATAAAAGAATTTAGGGCCCGATTTAGGGTTTGGTGGATGGGTTTCTCTGTCACACCATGACAGATATCTATGTTACTACAAGTACATCAGGATATACTGCATTATTAATAAATCGTACAGGATATTTGTCATGTTTGTGGCAGAGTAATTTCATGGCAGACTGTAAATCAGGCACTTAATCTACTGTGATACAGCATCTTGAGTATATATGTTGTTCCTATTGTTCCTAACTCGATTGAATATATCCCCCAAATAATTTGCAGCCTTATTTGGAGTCTGGCAGATGCGATACTCTGTCAAAACGTGATGGATAGTCCTTCCACCATATTATAAGTGCTGCAGGCTACAATGCGCTGGTAATATGTGGACGGGACACACTCCACGCTTGTGATGGAGTATCCTATCTACCAAACTCTAAATAAGGTCCATACTATGGTATATTCAATTTTTGTCTTAAAAAAAAAAAAAAAAAAACATTTGAAAGTAACAAATATCAAGCGCCCTCATTGGTCCCCACCACTAAAAATGAAACATACATCTTTAAAAATACCGCTGTCTTTAATAAATGACAGTTTTGATTGATTATACAATAAGTTTCAACATGTATATGGTTCCTTTTTAACAACTAAGCATGTTTTTAATGGACCTTGGGCTGTGTATTTAGTTTATGATGCCCTTGTTTTTAGATCGGTTAATGCTGGTGCACCACATAGAGATGACAGAGCCACTAGCTCCGGGTTTACTCTTGTTCCGCATTTTGGATTGCGGTCCTTTGTTCTGGTTGAGTGCTTACTAAGGTTTGGCTTTTCCATTTTTGTCAGACTCCAGTTTTGTAATATCTTTGGTTGTTTTGCCGAACCTGTGCACATTATTCACATCTGCATAAAAATAGCTCCTTAACTCTATTTATTTTGCCTGCACTTTAGTGCCCTGTCAAATTATATGTTTTCTGACTCATTAGGGTTGAGCCTGCGAATGCATGCGCTTTAGCATGCGTCTTGCTTGCGAGGCTCTGTTGTGTACACTAAAGGGCTTGGAGCCCGCCTGTCACTTATCATTTGTTTGCTTGCATTGCACTCTTCTTTGCAGCCTTATAATTTGTCACTGCGGTACAAACATAATTTCCGTTCCTATCTGTGGAGCAGGGACCAAGCACTGATTGATTCTACTTAATCAGTGCCCGTCTGCTGCTCCTTATGTGATTGGGGTACTATGTTGTTCTTTTTAACGTCTAGTGCCCTGCAAACAGAAAGCTTGTGACTTACAAAAGCATGCCCAGCAAGACAAACAAAACTGCAAAGGTGAATTACTTATAGCTTAAATTTCTTTTATTTTTCCAAGTTGTCTTTTCTCATATTCCACTCATGTTTTCTTTTGTTTTTGCTTGTGGGCACGCTTCTCAATTGTTTCTTTATTATGGGTAATTTCTGAAATTATGCTTTAACACATAATCATGCAGTACTCCCCCAATACACCCCATTCGAGTACGCCCCACTACAATCCACCCCACTATACGCCACACCAATCCACCCCACCCCACTTCAATCCAAACCACTCTCCCCACTCCAATCCACTTCAACCCCCCCACTCCAATATTCACAACCCACCCAAATCTAATACGCCCCACTCCAATTCACCCCACTCTACTCCAAAACAATCTGTCCCACTCCAATCTGCCCCACCCCAGTCCAAAAAAACTATGTCCCAATCTAATAGAAAAAACAATCTGCCCCACTCAAATTTGCCCGAATCTAAAACATTCTGCCCCACTGCAATCTGCTGCACTCCAATCCAAAACAATCTTTCTACTCCAATCTGCCCCACTGCAATCCAAAACAATGTGCCCCACTCGAATCCAAAACAATCTGCCCCACTCCAGTCCGCCTCGCTCCAATCTGCCCTACTGCAATCCAAAACAATCTACCCCACTCCAATCCACCGTAGTCCCATCTGCCACACTTCAATCCAAAACAATCTGTCACACCAACTCTGCCCCACTCCAATCTGCCCCCTCCTGTCCAACAAATCTGCCCCACTCTAATCTGTCCTACTCCAGTCTGCCCCACTCCAATCCAAAACAATCTGTCCCACTTCAATCCGCCCCACTCCAACCCTAAACAATACGCCCGACCCCAATTCAAACCACCTCACCCCAATCCAATCCACCCCACTCCAATTCACCCCACTCCTATCCAAACCACTCCAATCCAAACCACTCCAATCCAAACCACTCCAATCCAAACCACTCCAATCCAAACCACTCCAATCCAAACCACTCCAATCCGATCCAAACCACTCCAATCCAAACCACTCCAATCCAAACCACTCCAATCCAAACCACTCCAATCCAAACCACTCCAATCCACTACACTCCAATCCACTACACTCCAATCCACCCGACTTCAATCTAATCTGATCCACCCACTCCAGTCCTCCTAATACAATCAGCCCCACTCCATTTTGCCCCATTCCAATCTGCCCCACTCTAATCCAAAACATGATGTCCCACTCCCATCCGCCCCACTCTAATCTGCCCCATTCAATCCAAATCAATCTGCTGCACTCAATTTTGCCCCACTCCAGTTCAACACACTCTGTTGCACTACAATCTGCCCCACTCCAATTCAACACACTCTGTCCCACTACAATCTACCCCACTCTAATCCAAACAGTCCGCCTCACTCCAGTCTGCCCCACTTCAATCCAAAACAGCCTGTCCCACTCCAATCCTTTTCAGTCTGCCCCATTCCAATCTGCCCCAGATTAATCCAAAACCATCTGCCCTACTCTAATACAAAACAACCTGTCTCACTCAAATTCCAAACAACCCACTCCAATCCAAAACAACCTGCTCCACTCCAATCCACCCCACCCCACACCAATCCATCCACCCCACACCATTCCATTCCAAACAAGCCCACTCCAATCCAATCACTCCACTCTGGTCCAATCAACCACACCCCACCCCACCCCAATCCAATCCACGTCACCCCAATCCCGTCCACCCCACCTCTATCCGATTCAATCCAATCCACCACACTATATCCAATCCACCCCACCCTAATCCACTCCTCCCAATCTAATCCATCCCACTCAATCCAATCCACCCCACTAAATCCAATAAACAGCACTCATGCCATTCCACTTCACCCCAATCCAACCCACCACACCCAATCCAACTCAGCCCACCCCACTCAAATCCAATCCACCCCTCCAGCCCCACCCCATTTCAATCCACCCCACCACACTCCAATCCACCCTCAAGTCCAACCCACCCCACTCCAATAAGTTTCATACAACCTTACTCAAATCCACCCCAATCCACCCCATCCCAGTTCAGTCTACCCCACCCCACCCCAATCCAATCCAACCCATCCACCCAAAACCAATCCACACTACCCCACTCCAATCCAGTCCATCCCATTGCAGCCCACCACACCCCAATCCAGTCCACCCACTCCATCCCAGTTCAGTTTACCCCATTCCAATCCATCCAGCCCACCCCACTCAATCCATCCAGCTCCCCAATCTAATCTACCTCAACCTACTCAAATCCAATCCACTCCACCCTGCTCCAATCCAATCCACCCTACTCCAATCCTGCCCACCCCACTCCTGTTCAATCCCCCCTACTTAAATCCAATCTAATCCACTCCACTCCAATCCACCCCTCCCAATCCAATCCACCCCTGCCTTATCAATCCAATCAAAACCACCCACCAATACACCCCACTCAAATCCACACCAATTCCATCCACCCCCATTTCAATCCACCCCACTCAATCCAATCCACCCCACACCAACCTACCCCACACTACTCCATGCACCACACTCCACCCAATCCAATCCACCACACTCTACTCCAATCCAATCCCCCCACTAGGTCAATCCACTCCAACCCACTCCACTCTATTCCATGACACTCTCTGACACCGAACCACTGAACGGTACTCCCCTCTACTCAACTCTACAACACTGTACTCCTCCTACTCCACTCTACGACATTCCAACAAATCAACTCTACGACATTCTAATCCCCCACTCCACTCTGACACTCCACACCACTAACTTTTAGCCATGCTGAACAGCAATCACACTGGTGTACAACATGGCAAAAACACCTTGCCAAAATCAGTATATCTTGCATATGCGAGAGATATTGGCTTTGCCAATGCTTGTTTTTGTTTTTAAAACTGCTGTTATAACGCGTTTAGTTGACATTGTAACATTGTAGATGACTACAATTTGAGTACTGCGTTAGGTGATGATTTTTTTGTTTTATTCGCAAATAATGATAATACACTGCAGTACTGAAAGGTTTATTACAAATACGTTATTATTTTTTTTATTGTTTTATTGCATGTGAGGGTCCATTTTATTGGCACATGGTTTGTGTTGTTTTTTTTTGTGGTCTATTCTGCAATTAAAAAATAATAATAATGTAACCATTGCACCAGCTGGCCAAGGCCAGATATATTGCCTTTGCTCTGGTTGCCACATGGTGCGTGCTGCCATGCACTCTGACATCACGAGAGGTAATGAGCTGTCAAAATCCCACTAAACCTTTCACTCCCACTGCACCTCCCTGGATTCTCCCAGACTGATGTGCCGGGAGGAAAATATTTCAGCCATGTATACTCATATTCTTGAAGCATGCCCTAACACAGCTTTCTGCATTCTGTTACTGCTTTTCACTGTTCAGGCCAATAGCTGTCCAAAGCAGTGATAACTGTGTTATAACCCGGCTGATGTGTCCTTGTACTTTATCACTGCTGCTGGGCACAAACACACACTGGTGTTACCTGAAGGCACAGCGAGCAGAGCTGCCAGCCAGGGTTGTGCTGACATGTCACTTTTTTTTGGGGGGGGGGGGGAATGAAAAGCACGTGGTACGATAAGAGAGAACAGATTGCAAACGTGACTTTTTGCACTCAAAACATTTCCTGCCTCGTGTGAGTTCAGAATAGTTGTTATAAGGTATAGAACCTCTTAAACCCAGCCAGACCTAGGATTCTGGAATCCTAGATCAACCTGATAAATGGTGTCTGTGCTGAAAGTGTCATGTTCACTTTTCTCTGTAAACAGCTGGGGATATTGAGCTCATATGTATTCAAGAGAAGCTTCTCCAGAAAGCATCAAGGTGCGTCCAGTGTAAATCAGGCTGGGATTTCTTCCAGAGACTATATTGGGGGGTCACTGATTTTTAGTGTGGAAAACTGATTTTCCTTTCTTCAGATTCTCTTTCTATAGATTGAGTTGTTTTGGTTGCCAGGGTGCTGGTTCCATTGTGGAGGTCCTTGTGCAAAGCACTAAGGGTCTTGATGACCACTTCCCAAGTCAACGCCGGGGCTCCTGTCACCTTTTCCCCAGTGAGAATTATGTTCTCCGCTGGGTCAGTGCTAGGGATTTATAGGTCAGTGCGGAGCTCCAAAGGAAAAATATGCCTGTTCCACGACACAAGATGGTATCTTAGAACTTGGTGAGTCCAACCGAGTCCAGACTAGAACATGTATGGAAGAGTAATAAGAAAAACGATGGGTGATGAAAATCACAGGTATTGTGACCGAGGGATTATTAAAAATACCCAAAAATTACTAATCTGTTTAGAGGAAATTGTTGAAGCAGAAAGCTCTAGAAGTGGAAATGCAAGGAGCCCTGGTCTTGGCTGGAACCAGGTGGCCAGGAGATACTGAATTGGGAGAAAGGAGTCAAGGTGAAAATTAGGCTACAGAAGATTATATGAAAGGATGTTTCCCACACTGCAACTGGGAGATAACTACATTGTGAGAGCACATAAGAGCAATATTAAGATATTTATGAAAAAATATAATTAATTTAGCCTGTCACATGCATTATTTGGACCAAAGACTTTAAAGAGGGGCATCGGCATCCGAGTCAGCCACCATCAACAACGAAGAGAGGAAAATAAAATGTCTGACCAGGCGTTTTTGAGTGTGCAGGCTGAACAAGGTTACAGAGACACAGAAATGCAAAGTGTGGCTATAGGGTTGGGTCGGGAAAGTTCCTTCCGGGCAGGATTTTTCCGCTGTGCAAGATGTCAGTCAACTCGGTGGTTCAGAGGTTTATGTTTGATTTTGGATTGGTAGATTTCAGTCACTGATGCCTTATTTCAGACTGGACAGGCTAGAACAAAAGAGGTTTGTGGGAAGGAAAGCAGGTCAGTAAGTGATGGGATGGGATGGGTTGCTCAGTGAAACATATTGGAAGAGGTTGTGCTGGTAGGCCCAAGAGCTGGACTGTCACAAGGGTAAGCACTGCGGCTATTTGTCCCTTACTCTGCTATTTGCGCGACCTCACACTGCTCATCCTAAATGTTTTTTATGGATCAGCTTTTGGGAGATATTCTTAATGTGATAGGTAACATCAGCATCCACTGGTTGGGGTCATATGTTTGCGCTGCCGCCAAAGGTGACCTCGGTCATTGTTATTTTTTTCTAATATTTTGATCATGTGTTCATGCTACCAGAAGACTGGAAAGGGCCCCACATGGCATTTGTTACCTAGGCCTAAGGAAAGCTTCTGACAGGCTTGCCTGGGAGGGAGGGAATTTATCTGCAATTGAAAGTTATATTTAATAAATTAGGTACAGTATTTATTTTAAATAAAGCAGTAAGCCACTAGAAACAATGTTTGTATACTCACAGTTATCACATTAAACCGTTTTTTTTACACACTGCTCCTGTTTTAATAACTTCCTGCTGTCGTCCACGGTACCACGTCTAGCCTCTATGCTGCAGTACACTGGAACATCTATGTGTGCTCTTGGTAGTCCAAATGTACCCGTCCAAGGGTGAGGCTGCATCAAGCAGGCACTTAGCACTTCCATTGTGCTTCTCGTGGCTGTCCTGTGCTGACATGTTAATGTAATTGTCACAGCCTGGACAGTATTTCACTACTGACAAGACTGGCATTTTGGTATGCCCATGCCAGTAAAAAAAAAAACTTAGCAAACGTGTCAATTGTTTTCTCTTTTGAAATATTTGCTTAAAATTTGAACTACACAGAGAAATTGTTTTAAAAGCATTTTAAGAGCTGTGTTTATATTCCTCGATGATTATTAAATCAATCGGACACAAAAGTATCTGGTTAAAAAACGTACAAGTGGTTTTACAAGAATTTTAACTTAGGTGCTGGCTAATGGCTCTTCGAGAATCCAAACGATCTGTATGTTTCTTTGAAAAAGACGGCCGTCACCCAACCTTTATTGTACGACTTCTCACGTATATCTATCACCTGCACCGGTTGCTGGATGGAGTGTGACTAACTTACACCATTGTATTAAAGTAGCATTTATACGGCACTGTTTTGTTCCTAACTATATCAAAAGAGATTTATTTAAGAAAAGTTTTGTGTCGAAGTGCAAAGTTTTTCAGCAAATCGAAACAACAATGCTTGTCATACCATCGAAACTAATGCCCCTCTTGAAATAAGATCCACCGACCATATTTTCCTGAAACTTTTAAACCGCCAAAATTACTCAAGCTTTATGCTGGCTGCCTTGTTGAGCTAAACTAACCCGTACTCTAGACAAGAGGGGAGAGAAATTCATGCCTCGCTGGTAGCGCGAGTGCATGGAATGCGTTCGCTTGCGCTACATGGGAAGTTTCGCTGACGAAGGACGCTCAACACTTAGTAAAAATAATAAATTATGGATCCCACTGTACTTACCTCTTCTCACATCCGGTGAGGAGACCTGGCACTAAAAGCTGCCGGCCGCGAGTGCCGGAGCTATAGGGTGGCGAGTCTGGGTGGGGGAGGTCACGAGTCGACCGTCTGTCTACGGGTGCGGAGCAACAGTATGCTCAGGTGGGGTGTTGAGGTGGGAGGCGGGGCTAGAGGCGAAGTCCTCTCCAAGTTTGGGTAGCATAAACAGCACTCGAGGGTCGGGCTGGAGAGAAAACGTGACGCATGAGCGAATCAGTTAGCTTTAAAAGTGTCCCACATTTACAAACCAGGGCAGGTTTGAGCTTGTAAAGAGAGCTGGAAAGGTGTTTTGGAAGAAGACATGATAAACTGTATTCATGTTATTGTTGGTGCAGGCAATGTTTGAAGCACTATTACTAAAATCAACAGGAAGAACTTGCCCACCAGAACATAAACGGTCCGCAAACTGACACAAAACTGGCTCTAACACTGACTTGTCAGACTTGCTCTTCTGGCGGGGCCACATTGCTCTTTTGACTAGTTCGACCCTGCAGCTCTCTTTGACTGAATAACACAGTAGAACTGAAGTATAACAATATGTTTAGTCGCATCCCATTTGGTTAGATTTTTTATGTTAATTACTTTTTAGGGCCAAGCCTAACAGACAGCACTATTTCCTGGTTACTAAAGACCAGGACATGCTGAAAGCTTCCCAAGAAATGTATTCCGCCCTTTGCTACACATAGGCTTTGCCTTCTGTCATTCGTATATATATATTTTCTGTTTGCTGCATTTTGTTGTGTTAGCCTGAGTAGCCTGTGTTTGTCCTTTCCATGAAGCAAAGCCTGTTTACAACCTCTCTCATTGGGCGAGAGGGCACAGCACAGACCACTGACAATTTGTAGTGTGAAAAAAGCCGCTTTAATGAAGCAGGTGCACATTACAAATTATACACATAATCCTAGGCAACATCGCCTTGCGAACTTTAAACACCAGACTATACATTGATATTTACCTACCCCCTACCCTTAAGTAGTATCCATGAGCTCACGCAGCTCAACTGGCAATGACTGTACCTATTCCTTGCATCCTAAATTTTATCTACTTCATAACACTGTAAACATTCAACTTCCTCCTTTCTGTAAGAGTAGCTTACTACCACCCGCACTTCAAACTGCTTTGTGCAATCCAACTGGAAATGAAACCGCTTCAACCTATGAAAACCTCCCGGCAAGCCACCAGCCAAGCACCTGCTCCATCAGTGACAAAACCCCTTACTCCTTCCCTACGCACCTGATTCATCAAAACTATCTTCCACTCAGCATCTCCACAACCCTTAGTAAAGGGGGAAGGAGGGTGGTAAGGGTCTTAAAACTGAACCTGCATATAACACTAGCCACTATGTACCCTTCCAACAAATGCTGGCTGGTAGCTCAAATGACCAAAAGACATAGCTGGCTCCCCACCCCTGCCCACCAAAAGAGCTAATCTCATCCTGCAGTCTCCTGGACTGGACCACCCTCCCAAATCGCCCAGGGAACATACCGCCCCAGACTGGCTGCCCTCAAATCCCTATTAGGCGAGATGGCAGAGCACAGATCACTAACAACTTGTAATGTGAAAAAGGCCACTTTAGTGAAGCATAAGCCTAGTCCAAATTGCCTTACAAATTATAAACACTTCACTATAAATTGATATTCACCTACCCCTCATCTATCCTTAACCCCTAAATATCACCCACAAACTCCTCCCAAATGAACTGGCCATCACTCTACCAATTCATTGCATCCTAAACTTCACTTAATAACATTGTAATCCTTTAAAGGTTTGCCTTCCGCAAGTGCAACTTACTGCCAGCCCCTCTTCAAACTGTTTTGCCCTTTCCAAATGGCAATAAACCCAAGCTGCCACTCAGAAAAATCCTGTTTAAGGAGTTTTCTCTACCCCCCAACTGTCACATATACATCTCGCCACACCCAGCCAACCAACCTCTCCTCAAATGCCTCATGTAGCTACATCAAAGAGATATCCATTGTTGGAAATGGCCCTTTCTGCAGGGTTATCTACCAACTTTTTGCCTTTTTCCTATTTTTCTGATCCTCTTTATATTGGCTTTAGGACTCTGGGCACTTTACTACTGCTAAATAGTGCTAAAGTGCATGTGACCTCTCCCCGAAAACTTGATATGATTGGCTTACACCTGTTTGGCTTATTTACTTTACCTTTAAGCCCCTTGTATAGTGGTATACCATATACCCAGGGCCCGTAAATTAAATGCTACTAGTGGGCCTGCAGCGCAGATTGTGCCATCCACAGAAGTAGCCTTTCAAACTTGTCTCAGGTCTGCCACTGCAGTGTCTGCATGCACATTTTATGGCCACATTGAAATGGCAAATCAAACTACTTTCCAAGGCCGAAAATCCTTTTTTGTATTTCACCTAAGTCACCCTAAGGTAGGCCCTAGATAGCCCTATGGGCAGGGTGCTGTGTATGTAAAAGGTAGGACATATATTTTCATGTGCTAAATGTCCTAGTAGTGACAAACAGCCTGTTTAATTTATGCTGCTCCTTTCATAGGATTGCATTCAGAATTCTCTTATTCTCTTATGTGTCAAAGTGGTTATTTCTGGTCTGTGAGGAGTAGCATGGACACGTTTGGTATGTTTGCAATGCTAGTGAGAAATCCTGCTTAGTGGTGTAGGTGGATTTTATATTACTATTTTAGAAATGCCGCTTTTAGTAAGTGGGCATTTCTCTGTGCTTATAAATCTAGTGCTTTGCAGCCTGACTTCAATCCATGTCTGAGGCAGAGTGACAGCTCCACTTAGTGCATACTTTCTAGACAGCCATCACACAGGAGGGGCTGGGTGTGACAGAAGATCAATCAATCAATCAATCCAAAAATTTATAGAGCGCGC
This sequence comes from Pleurodeles waltl, assembly GCF_031143425.1. NCBI lineage: Eukaryota > Metazoa > Chordata > Amphibia > Caudata > Salamandridae > Pleurodeles > Pleurodeles waltl. The sequence continues at coordinate 112,939,425 of NC_090443.1, read as the reverse complement.
TACTCACCCGTTAGGGTCTCAAGGCGCTGGGGGGAGGCGGGAAAGGGGGTCACTGTTCGAACAGCCATGTCTTCAGTTTTTTCTGAAGAGCAGGAGGTCCTGGGTCTTGCGGAGGCCGGTGGGGAGGGATTTCCAGGTCTTGGGGGCGAGGTAGGAGAAGGATCTACCTCCTGTGGTGGTGTGTTTGATGCAGGGGACTGTGGCGAGTGCGAGGTCGGCAGATCGGAGGTGGCAGATGTGAGTGTGGAAGTTCACTCTTTGGTTGAGGTAGACTGGGCCGTCATTGTGGAGGGATTTGTGCGCATGGATGAGGATTTTGAAGGTGATCCTCTTGTCGATGGGGAGCCAGTGAAGGGATCTGAGGTGTGGTGAGATGTTTTTATGGCGAGGGAGATCCAGGATGAGGCGTGCAGCTGTGTTCTGGATTTTCTGGAGTTTGTGTTTGAGTTTGAGTGTGATGCCAGCATAGAGGGTGTTACCATAGTCTAGCCTGCTGCTGATGAGTGCATGGGTGACGGTCTTTCTGGTCTCTATGGGAATCCATTTGAAGGTTTTTTTCAGCATGCAGAGTGTGTTGAAACAGGAGGAGGTGACAGCGTTGATTTGCTGGTTCATGGAGAGGGAGGGGTCGAGGATAATGCTGAGGTTGCGTGCGTGGTTTGCGCGGGTAGGAGCGGGGCCTAGGGCGATGGGCCACCAGGAGTCGTCCCATATGGTTTTGTTGGGTCCAAAAATGATTATTTCGGTTTTGTTGGAGTTGAGCTTGAGGTGGTTGGCTGTCATCCAGGTGGCGGTGTCGAGGAGTGCAGCGTAGAGATTGGTTTTGGCGGTGGTAGGGTTGAGGGTGAGGGAAATAATGAGTTGGGTGTCGTCTGCGTAGGAGAGGATGGTGATTCCGTGTGGTCGGAGGATGGCGACGAGTGGGATCATGTAAATGTTGATGAGGGTGGGGCTGAGGGAGGATCCCTGGGGGACACCGCAGATGATTTTGGTGGCAGTGGATTGGAAAGGAGGGAGGCAGACTTTTTGGGTTCTATTGGTGAGGAAGGAGGTGAGCCAGTCTAGGGCTTTCTGTCGAATCTACGCGTTGTGGAGGCGTGTGCGGAGTGTCTGATGGCAGACTGTGTCAAAGGCCGCGGAGAGGTCTAGGAGGATGAGTGCGATGGTCTCACCTTTGTCGACTCTGGTTCTGATGTCGTCAGTGCATGCAATGAGGGCGGTTTCCGTGCTGTGGTTCTTGCGGAAACCGGACTGGGAGGGGTAGAGTGTGTTGTTTTCCTCCAGGAAGTGGGATAGGCATGTGTTTGCTAGTTTTTTCCGCGACCTTGGTGGGGAAAGGGAGGAGAGAGATGGGGCGGTAGTTGGAGAGGTCGTCCGGGTCCACTTTGGGCTTTTTTTTAGGAGTGCAGTGATTTCTGCGTGCTTCCAGGGGTCTGGGTGGTGGCGGTGTCGAATGAGGTGTTGATTATGTCGCGAAGCTTGGGGGCGATGGTTGGGCTGGCTTTGTTGTAGATGCGGTGGGGGCAGAGGTCGGAGGGGGATCCAGAGTGGATTGAGTTCATAGTTGTTTCAGTTTCTTTGTCGGTGGTTGGGGCCCAGGTGGTGAGTAGGTTGGTGGGTGTGTGAGGGGGGGGTCTGTGTTGGATGGGTGGGGGGTGTGCAGTGGGTGTGTGTGGTGTGAAACTATTGTGTATGTCTAGGATTTTGCGGTGGAAGTGGTTTGAGAGGGAGTCACAGAGGAGTTGTGTGTGCGTGGGGTCTATGTTGCTGGCTTTGGGTTTGGAGAGCTCTTTGATGATGGTAAAGAGTTCTTTGCTGTTGTGGGAGTTGCTATCTATGTGTTCCTTGTAGTGTGCTCTTTTGGTGGTGCGTATGAGTTGGTGGTGAATGCGAGTGGTGGCTTTGAGGGTGGAGAAGTTAGGGTGAGTGTTTCTGTCGCCAGGCTTTCTCAGCTTTGCAGCATTTGAGTTTGGAGTCTTGGAGTTCAGTGGTGAACCATGGGGCATTCTTGATGATGCGGGTGGTGATGTTTTTTCTGAGGGAGGCGAGTGTGTCTGCGCAGGTGGTGATCCAATTTGTGGGGTTGTGGGCAGCGGTGTTGTGGTCGTTGGTGTGGGTGGGGGGTTCTGAGCCAGTTGGTAGTTCAGGTGTTCTGTGGGGATCTTGTCCCACAAGCAGTAGGGCGTGGTGTGTTGTTGGTGGTGTGTGTGGGGTTTGGCGAAGGAGAAATGGACGCAGTGGTGGTCGGTCCAGTGGAGTTCGGTGGTGTGGGTGTAGGTTATGTGTTGGCTCGAAGTGAAGATTGCGTCTAGTGTGTGTCTTGCTGAGTGGGTGGGTGCTGTGACCAGTTGTTTGAGTCCAAGGTTGGTGAGGTTGTCTAGGAGGGAAGAGGAGTTGTGGTCTTGGGGGTTCTTTAGGTGAAAGTTAAAATCACCAAGGAGGATGTAGTCTGTGGAGAGGAGTGCGTGAGGGCTGATGGTGTCGGTGATGGTGTCGCAGAAGGGGGGGCGTGGCCCTGGGGGGGTCTGTATATGAGTGTTCCTCTGAGGGTAGTATTATTGTTTATGTGGATTAGGAAGTGCATGTGTTCTGCGCTGTCGAGGGTGTCGTGTGTGTTGGTGGTGACCTTAATGGTGTCTTTGTGCAGGATGGCGATTCCACCTCCTGGTTTGTTTAGGCAGTCTTTGCGTTGGAGTTTGTATCCGTCAGGGGTGGCTGTGGCTATGTCAGGCTCAGATGAGTGGTTTGTCCAGGTTTCTGTGAGGAAGACGATGTCAGGTGAGTGTGATGTGATGAAGTCCCAGAGTTCTATGGCATGCTTGCATAGGGATCGGGTGTTGAGGAGTAGGCAGTTGGGATGGTTGTGGGGGGTGTTGTTGTTGTGTTGTGCAATGGTGTTGGTGTTGTTGTGGGTTGTGGAGGTGTTGTCGTAGAGTGTGTTGGTGTTGTGTTTTTTTTTGTGGTGGGGCCTGTTGGGGTGTGTGGGGGTTGTGCGCGAGTCTGTTGTGTTGAGGTTGTGGTGTTTGGTGTGGGGGGTACGGAGAGTGGTGTGGGGCGTGTGGGTGTCGGAGGTGTGAGAGGTGGTTCAGGAAAAACAGCTGGCATAACAGGTGAAGGGTCCTTGTGTGTGTGTGGGGTTGGTTTGGGTGCATGCAGGGCGTGGTCCTGGGTTGAGGGAGAGGAGTGTGTTTGTGGAGTAGTGTTGTCTGGGGTGGCCTGGGCTGGGGGGACCAGAGGGACTGGCGCTGGGCGCGGTCCAGGCACAAGTGGACTCATGGCCAGAAGCAGGTCAGGGAGTCACACGGGGCTCCGCACAGCGGCCGCCATTAAGAGGGTGGGGTGGGAGGGTGGAGCAGCTGGGAGGATGGAGGGAGGGCCAATGGGTGTGTGCGGGGGGCGGGGCCGCGGCCGCAGGGGAAGCAGCTGCAGGGGAAGGGAAAAAAACGGGCGGGGAGAGAGAGAGCGGTGCGAGCGCTGAGAAAAGGGGGGGGAGGGGGCAGAAAGGCGCAGAGCAGAGGATCACAGGAGGAGTGGGTGGCTATGAAAAACTGCAAATATAGAATACAGAAAATACAAAAAATACGTACACCGCAACTACAGAGTACATGGCAACTACAGAGTACAGAAATAGAAAGGGGGGGGCAGGGGGGCAGAGAGGCGCAGAGCAGAGGATCACAGGAGGAGTGGGGGGCTATGAAAAATTGCAAATATAGAATATAAAAAATACAAAAAATACGTACACGGCAACTACAGAGTACAGAAATAGAAAAACACAAAAGGGTTACTTACACGGTAACCGGAGTTGCCTACCACTAGGCACCAGGGATGAGGCGCAGGAGGGCCTCGAACTGCTGTCCAGGCGGCAGTCAGAGCGGCTCAGGGGCACGGAGGCAGGCTGGTGGAGCCAAGTGGACTCGTGGCCAGAACCAGGTCAGGGAGTCACACGGGGCTCCGAGCAGCGGCCGCCATTAAGAGGGTGGGGTGGGAGGGTGGAGCAGCTGGGATGAGGGAGGGAAGGCCAGTGGGTGTGTGCGGGGGTGGCGCCGCAGGGGAGGCAACGGCAGGGGAGGCGGAGACCGGCTGGAGCTGGAGAAGGGAAAAAACGGGTGGGGTAAGAGAGAGCGGTGCAAGCGCTGAGAAAGCGGAAGGCAGGGGGGCAGAAAGGCGCAGAGCAGAGGATCACAGGAGGAGTGGAGGTCTATGAAAAACGGCAAATATAGAATACAGAAAATACAAAAAATACGTACACGGCAATTACAGAGTACATAGCAACTACAGAGTACAGAAATAGAAAGGGGGGTCAGAGGGGCAGGAAGGCGCAGAGCAGAGGATCACAGGAGGAGTGGGGGACTATGAAAACCGGCAAATATAGAATACAAAAAATACAAAAAGTACGTACACGACAACTACAGAGTACAGAAATAGAAAAACACAAAAGGGTTACTTACACGGCAACCGGAGCTGCCTACCACTAGGCACCAGGGATGAGGCGGGTGCCTGCCGGAGGAGGTGGGCCTTGAACTGCTGTCCAGGTGGCAGTCAGAGCAGCTCAGGGGCACAGGGGCAGGCTGGTGGAGCCAAGTGGACTCCCAGCCAGAACCATGTCAGGGAATCACCAGAAGAGGCATCTGCATACTGATAGTCATCCTTGGCTGAGGAGAGGGAGGGTCGTTCACACTTTTCAAGTGAATAGGCTGTGTTCTGCCCTTGCACAATAGACTGATTACATCCTACTTATGTCTGGGGAGAGGGCTAGGGTGAAAGAGTGTTGTACTTCACTCTAAAGTGTTCTTTTGAAGTTACCCCCTAAACAAAGGCACCTTGGGAGTATAAGTACAAGGGTCTCTGAGCCGATGATTTTTAGAGCACTTTTGAAACTGAGACCAAACCTGTCAGAAGGACTACTGGACTGAACAAGGGACTCATCTGGACTGCTCTTCTCCTGTTGCCCTGCTGCCTGGTGCCTGCTGGGTGGCACAAAGGACTAGTCTAGATTGCTTTTCTCCTTGTTGCCCTGCTGCCAGCTGCTCCCTGACTTTGTTCCCACTAGACGTTGCTGAGTTGTTAGGAGAAATTGCCATCCCTGCCATCTGCATACCTGGATGCGCTGGCCTGCCGCCCTGGTCAGTGTTCACAGAGTTCTCCTAGGGGCCCAGAGCCTGGTGGGCATTGGTTGCTGTGCCTGGCTACTGCCATTAGAGTACTAGTAAGCACCTCAAATCTGCACTACATGTGGGAGGCTAGCACACGGTGAGTGCTTCATTTCTGCTTTGGCTGACGAAGTCTGCCTGTGATTGATTTGCATGAATTAGTTCTCCCAAATCGTGCCTTGAGCAATGTACTGCCTGCCATGTGGCCCAAATTCGACTGCAAACAGCACTCCACACCGGTCAAGATCACATGTTCACTTTCTGTTCACCGGGCACCACAGTGGCAAGGAAAGGCCCATGGAAGCGACCACAACATTGCTGAGGTGATCCTGTGCCCCCATCATATGACCCGAGGCATGGGGAGGACGAAGGCTTGCCAAGGCCTGCTCTCTGTGTCTGCTGGCACTCAGAGCCTCTGTGATATGCCCTCCTGCATGAAGAGATCTCCTCTGAGGGAATCCTCTCTTTGGTGCTTTCCTGTTTGGGTGCCCGTGGTGAAAGGCAGTGCCATTGTCCCAAAAGTGCTTTTGCGCTGCAACAGTGAAAGATGTGGCCCGTGTTGGTGCCTAGACAACAAGGACTACCCTGGTTGGCATGACGCAGGAGTCCTACGGCCAGCCGAGTGTTGGCCACCCTCCCTACTTGCCTCCTGGGGTTTGGGGACACAGGTCAGCCTCTGGCATCTGGTCTTAGCCGCACCACATGACTGGGGGTCATGGTTCGGAGGATGTTCTTGCACGTGGGCGGGACCAGGAGAGGTCCTTCTGCTACAACTTACAAACCCTTACCCCCGTATCTCCTCTCCTCAGGCCGGGCCTAGGGGTCATTCCTTGCTGAGATAGTGAATAGCGAAGGCAACACCCTCAAGAGAGGTGAGGGGTTGCCTCCGTGAAGGCTCACACAAAATTACCATATTTGCTTGTAGCAGGCATGCAGGTGCTCCTGCGGCCTACATTTTATCCCAGCCAACCATGTTTACCAACCATAAATTTCTGGTTACCATAACCTCACTGAGAGGGGCACAAGGGGTCCTGTATTTATTTCGGCTTATCATTATTGATGTTATGGTTATAATTCGTGACCCTGGCATTTCTGGTGACAGAGGGCAAATTCCTAGCTTCATGTACTTCTCGACCTGAACACTTATTAATCCTTTAGGATATATAGCACCTTGATGTTTATTTTATCAGGATACTGAGGACCATTGCATAATTGTTACAGATGCACAGTCTTTACAACACATGGTGATTCATATGTGTTCTTTCTGCTATGACCTAACTACTGCTTTTCATGCCCTGACACAATAGTGCCAATTGTCTTGGATGTTCCCAGTGTCAGGATAACCAGTAACATTTCAGTAGTTGTCTAATGGGCACACTGCCTATAATGTATGACCTGTTTGGTCTAGGGAATATGTATATATATATATATATATATATATATATATATATATAAATATAGATAATTATATATAGATATATTTATATATATATATATATACGCACACACACACGCATATAGATCTACCATACAAAAAGCATATTTTTTATATATCCCACTGTGGAGTCTCTTTTGTGGTGTATTTATTGTGTCACCAGTGTGTGTGTTGTGCAAAGGCTTTGCACATGACCTGTGGGGATAAGCCTGACTGCTCTGTTCCAAGCTACCAGGGGGTGAGCACAGGATCTCTTTAGTGTTGCCCTGACTAGAGTGCTTGGTTTTGCCTGGCTGAGGTGCATACCCTAGCCAACCAGAAACCCCATTTCTAAAATCCTTCCCCTTGGATGATAAGTTCATTCCACCACCACAAAAACGGTATCTCCTTGTATAGCAATTCTGGGTGCCTCACTCTACCGTACCATCCATCCCTTCTAAAAGTCCTCAACTCCCTATTTCCATTTTGCCTTGCTTTGTCTATTTTTGCCAGTCTCTATGCCACATGCCACACCCTTCTGGAAATTAACTCTGTCCACAATAAGAAAGTGCCTGCCCAGCGTGCCTTTCATGTCAATTATCATGGTATTTATTAATGCTAATACTTTTGTTCTCACTTGATCGTTTTCACCCAGAGGTATGGCTAGTGATTCTGGGCAGCTTTCCCTTTCTAACATCTTGTCCAATGCCTGCAACAACTCCTTCCACAACATATCAACTTTTCCATCCCACCAAACCCAATTCCAAGGACTTCAAAGCCCATTTTTGCCCCAGGAAGTCTTGTGCATACCTGTTTATGCACCCACCTAACAAATGAATGGCCAACTATCCATATAGTTAAGTTGTAAAGAAATGTCTCATTTTGAATGAATACCCCCCAACGTTTTGGATTGATACTGCTGATTTTTTGACTTTGAGAGTGCACTGAGGACTATTAATCACGTCAGTGCCAGTACTCTGACCCTCAAAAGTGCATTTTTGATTTGCATATACCCAATTGGCATATGTTTACTTACTTATAAGTCCCTAGTATATGGTACCAGTGGTACCCAAGGCCATAAGTTGAACTGTCCCTCATGGGCTACATCACATATTGTGCCACCCTGAGTGTGACAAAGTAAAATATGTCACACAGCAAGCCACGGCAGACTAGTAGAGCAGTTTTAAACTGCTAGCTTGACTTTGCCTTTTAAACTAATGATTAAGTCCAGACCTCTCATTTTAATATATATGTCACCTCAAATGAAGGCATATAGAGCCCTCCACCACACACTGTCATTGTCACTGTGGAAATGCTAGTAGCCCCATTGTCAAGTACAGGGTTACAAACTGACAACTCAGCTGAAGTGATTCCTGAATGGCATTACTAAAGTTGGTATTTCAGGGTGTCAAAAGAATCATTACACACTAAACCCGACTTGATGCCCAAGTCACATTTAATATAACCTTTAAGTAAAAGGCTTGATTAGAAGGTTGCTACTTTGTTACCCAGAACATTTGCAGATGCTGGCCACAAGACAGCCTTCTGCCCTTCTGGGAAGAAGTGTGGACAACTCCCAGGAAAGGACACAAACTAGATATGTAGCTGGAAGGGGGTTTAGCTCTCCCTGGGAGGAAGTCACACAGGGGGTTAGCCAAAAAGGCAATCTTCAGAGGGGAAGCCATCTTTGAAGGGCAAGTGATGGATACCCAAAAGAGGGGCTGCATTTTATTTCTGCAATTGGGAACAGAGAGGGGAAACAGTTGCTAAACCTCACACAAGGAGAGTGGGGTCCTGCCGTCTTAGGGGTGGGCAGAATATTGGAGATATCTAGATGCCACATATTACAGAACATCATCATCAGGCAGGAGGCTACTGGTAGCCAATTGGCTAGTAGTCATTGCATCCCAGATGGCAGGTTTTAGGCATAAACATGGCACCACTGGCACCCAGGCCTCAGATCACATCTGAACTGGAGAGAGGACTGAAGAAGGACTGCCCTGCTGTGCCTTCTTGACCTGGCACAGAGAGGGTGCGCCAAATACTGGATTTCACCTGCTGCTCCCAGGCTAGAGAGGACAAAGAGAGGGCTGTGCCTGTTGTGCTCTGCTCAAGGAACAGTCATCTTCCAAGGCCCAGACATTCCACTCCATTGATGTCTATGGCAGTTTTCCTGTGGAGCCTGGAAATGGACTTAGACCGCTCTAACAGCAGAGCCTTATTGGTCCTGATAAGCCTTATTGGTCCTCCTGACCTGCTCCAGGCCGAAGTTGGTTGCCCACAAGTGGGACAGTTACTGAAAACAACTTTATGAAAAGTTTTCAAAGGAGCCGCCAACTGGAGTAATTGCTGACACTTGTTTGCACTGTCAGTGAAAAGCAATGTTTACAAATTTACTTAAAAATTCATATATACAGAAACCTCTGGTGGATCTTGTTCATTTTGGTGTCTAAAAATGTATTTAAAAAAGACCTATGTTTATAAATTGTTGTTGGATTTCCTTTGTGTCATGTATCTTTTATATTCAATTGTTTTGGTACTTCTAAATGTTCTGCACATGTTCCTTAGTTAAGGCTTGAAGCTACGCAGGTTTGAGCAATGGTTTTTACAAATTAGCCTGGCAGGACCCATGACCAGTTTGTGAGTTTATTAGATGGTGAGATTGCACAATCATACCATATAGTAAACCACATTTCTTCTTACATTTCCTTCCTCCACTGGGTCTGGAACTGAACCTAAAATAAGCCAGCAACAATAAAGGTTAACAACATCAGTCCACTTTCAATGCACCCTCCCTGCACATGTCTCTTGTCGCACTCTGAGGACCACCGCATCATGTGCATAATACGGCCCCTTAGACCAACAATGCCTGACCGTTTCTATCGCTGCTCCTATTTTAAATGAGTTTCATATTCTGCTCCTGGTAAACCAAGCAGCACTAATGCCTCATGCAATACACCAGTATCAAAATGATGTAATGTCAGATCCATCCACATGCTGAAAAACTTTACCTGCTAAGCATCTACCACTGATATCTCTGCCACCAATAAACAGGGCAAAAAAATACCACCCCAAAAAGGCAATTAGCAATATCTTCCTCCCTCTGGCCCCTTGGTCCATTTTTGATGTTCTCATATGTGTTTCCACACCTTCAGCATGTTATTCCAAGTCCTCATACTCTATTCTGCTTCTACTCTTCCCCTCAGTAACTCTGATACCCTGAGTGAACCAAAAACAACCAAATGGTTAGCAAAGAAAATAGAACCATCCTTGATTAATTTTTGCATGCAGTGTGGAGAGCATCCACGACTCTCCACAGCAGAGACAAGACAAAAGGCGTACATTGTCTCCTCCATTCACATTTTCCCTCACCTAATCCTCTAGTGCCCCACAGTAACTTACCAAAAAGGCAATGCCCACTAACTTACCCCAGATCATAACCACTGACCACCTTTTGTCTATCATGTCTATAATAAAGTGCACCATATCTGCATGCTTCCTCCAGGCATCTTCCTTAGTCCCTGTCCTTCTCTCCCAAACACCAACAATGGACTTCAAACTTGAGCATCTGCACTCTTTATAGACTGCACCAAACTACAATATCCTCATGACGCCTAGCTCCCACAGTTCAACTGGCATTGGAGTTTTCTCATCTGTTCCCACAGCAAGCCCACAAAATGTCCTCTACTGCAAATGAAGCAAACCATCCACAATGTAATTGTCAATTTCCAGAACATAACAAATCTTAAACACTATAGTATACTGCAAGTAGCCTAGCAAAAACACCTGTCAATATTTTCAAATCTATAGCTGACTGTTAACTGTCTGTACCACCACCATATTGTTCACGTTGAATAGCACATGTTCTGTAAGCAAACCTGTTGCCACACAAAACCAGTGGGACCACCAATGGGAAACCCTCCAGAAAAGTTATGCTCCTCCCACCATTCTTCCATGTATCCGGCCACTGATGGGCACCAATACCCTTGCCAAAACAGATCACATCCTGTGCTCCTTGCAGTATCAGAAAAACATTGTATATTCCACTCTGCCACGTCTCCCAAGCCTCATAGTGAAATTACTGTGACATCTTAAAATTCTCCCTGACACTTACAGGCAACTGAAGCCTGTGGCATGGCAGTGTTAGTCCTGACAACAACAAACCAAGTCTCCTGCACAATGTCCTGCTTGCGTGTACCACCTACAGGCAAAACTCAAATGATCCAAAAGGACTTGTCCCTTCCATACCTGCACTTTCCTTTTTGCCAACATGTTATTAGTCAAAGTGATCATCACTTGTTTTTTGTTCTCTGACCACCTCGCCTCCATTCTCTCAGATTCAATTTATATCTCTAGAAAAGACAGCACCGTATATGGCCTTACTGTATTTTAGGGAGGCAAGGTCACTTCTTCGTCCTCTAGGAGCTCTTGAAGACTAGCCAGCATCTGCCGGCAGTCCTTAGATCTGGGTATTTCTACAGAAAGTTGTCCAAATAACGTGTCACTGTCATCTGACCAGTCATAAACATGAAAACGCCATTGCAAGAAATAGCTGAACCTTTCAAAAAGAGAGCATGTTATCAAGCAACCCATTGGTAATGCTTTTTCTATGTACCATTGGTCGTCAAACAATATTCCCAATAACTCAAAGTCCCCTGGATGTACAGGCAAAAGATGAAATGCCAACCTTATATGGTTCTTCACCATCTGTACTCCCGCTCTGACCAATTCCACCAGATTAACGTCCATATCCACCAACAAGTATGTCACCAATGACAAATCTTCAAAGTCGAAGTCTTCACCGACTGACCGTCTCACCAAAGTAAGTGCTAAATTAACCAGAATTGCCCTTTTTCCTACTTCGGCACTGTCCTCATAGGCGACAGTGTTAGGCTGTCAATGGGCCACTCATCACACTGCTTTGCCATCCTGCCTTGTTGAACTTCCTTCTTCAATTTTACCTGTATTATGTCAGGGTGCTCTTTTATAGATTTCAAATCCTCTTTCCATCTCCATCCCCATGCGCCTGCATATCCCAATTCAAACCACACTTGAAAATCTGTCAACAACATATGTGCTATTTCTTTGCTGTCATACCATTGCAACCAATAGACAAATGTGTCAATCTTAACTTGAGAAAAAGCCCAAGGCTGCAGCTACCTGTGCTCCTCTACCCCCCTTGAAGCCTACTGTTGCCAACACTCACTTTCATTCCCTATGCCCCACCGGTGTGGCCTCTGCACCAAGTGACGGGTGTTGTGCAGCACACCTGGAACATTCGTAATGAAACTTGGAATGGGATGCTCTTAAAAGGGCTGGTAAACCACTGGGAGGCCACTGGCAATAAACACAGTCGGGGCTAGTGTGGTCAATACCATGTTGTGTAGCCAAAGATCGCTACCCAGCTCACCCCATGTCCCTTTGTCATCCTCGTTGTGCCCTAAACTCATCATCCCGAACCCAGGAAACCCTCCAAATGTAATGTAGGTCTTCTTGATGACATCCATATACTTGAATACGTCCACACCTTGCTCCAGGTATTTTTTACAATACACACTTGTGTATATTAGAAATATGGCTATCAAGTTCTCAGTTGTCACTGGAACTTGGACCCTCTTAGCTACCTCATATTCCTCCTCCTTCAATCCCTTCTTAGCCCTTTTTTCCATGTGGAGAAGTGTGACATCTCCTATGTATTCCCTCTCCAGTATTTGTTCCTTCTTGGATCCCATTCTGTGGGCTTCTAAAGGCTGTGGAATACCTATATACAGAAGTTTCTTCACTTTGAATTCCCTGCATTCTTCCTTGTCCTTGTCTGCCCCTTTTTTGTCCCTGTCATTGTCATGCACTGTGTCTGCCTCCTTAGCCTGTCCGCCTTCCCCAGTTTTCCCTTTTCCTGCATCCCTATCCCTCTCTCCCTTTGCAGATTCCTCTGTCTTGTTTGATCCTCCACCATCCACCACCGCCTTGGACTCTATGTCCCTGTTTCCAACTTAAAATCCCTTTTGTAATCTTACCTTTACCCCTGCAAGTGAAGATTGTATCCCCACCCACGCCCTTTTGCCACCATCACAGGCCATGTGCACCCGCCTGCGCCTCATCCCTGGTGTCTAGTGGGTGTCTGTAAGTATTGTGTGCTTGTTGCTGTATCTGTCTCTGTTTTTGTGCCATTTGCTCTTTAGTTTGTGCCATTTCTGTGTTTCTGTGCTTCTGTGCCATTTTTGTGTGCCTTTAATCGTTGCTTATTCTTGTGCATTTCCTGCCCGTTTTTGGCTTTTTTAGCCACTCCTTCCCGCCACTGCGTCCCTGCGGCCCAGGCCCCCTCACGCCCCATTCGCTCCCATTCGCTCCCCACTCACGCCTCCCAGCTGCACTTTCCTCCCACCTCCCCTTCTTAATGGTACCCGCTGCGCGGTGCTCTGAGTGACCCCTGTCCTGCTTTTAAGTTCAGGAGCTCGCTCCACATGCCGCGCAGCTCCACCGGACTGTGCCTGTGCCCTTCACCCCGCCTTCGCTACTGCTGCGAGTTTGAGGCCCTCCACCACCCGCAGGCACCCGCCTGCGCCTCATCCCTGGTATCTAGTCGGTGTCCGTAAGTGTTGTGTCCTTGTTGCTGTATCTGTCTCTGTTTTTGTGCCATTTGCTCTTTGGTTTGTGCCATTTCTGTGTTTCTGGGCTTCTGTGCCATTTTTGTGTGCCTTAACTCGCTGCTTTTTCTTGCGTGTTTCCTGCCCTTTTTTTCGGCTTTTTTCAGCTGCTCCTTCCCGCCGCTGCATCCCTGTGGCCCCGCCCCCATTTGCTCCATTTCGCTCCCTGCTCCCGCCTCCCAGCTGCTCCTCCCTCCCACCTCCCCTTCTTAATGGTAGCCGCTGCATGGCCGCGCCGCTGGGACGCCAGAGACAAGCCTGTGTGCACCCGTCCGTGCCTGGATCGCGCCTAGCACCAGACCCCCTAGCCAGGACACTCCTCACGCCACCCGTCACCGCTAAAGTGCCAACGAACTCCATGCCCTCAACCCAGGCCGCACCACCACCTCCGCGTCCAAGCCACCCCGAGGCACACCCATGGACCCTTCTCCTGCCGGTCCTGCAACTTCGCCTGCCCCCAAGCCGCCAAGCACCACGCCAGAACCACACACCTCAGCTGCATCCTCCTCAACACCCGCTCCGTCCACAAGCACGCCGTCGAACTTTGGGACCTACTCACCTCATCATCCCCGGATGTCGCCTTCTTCACCGAAACCTGGATGAACCCCTCCTCGGATCCAGACATCGCCATAGCCATCCCCAAAGGTTATAAGATCACCCACAGATACCACACCAACAGACCAGGAGGAGGGAATGCCATAGTCCACAAGAACACCCTCAGAATCTCAACTAACACCAATGACACCCTCGACACCGCCGAACACCTACACTTCCAGATTCACATCAACGCCAACACCACCCTCAGAAGAACCCTCGTCTACAGTGTTCCAGGCGCCCGGCCACAGTTCAGTGACTCCATTGCCAACATAATTAGCACCCAGGCCCTTACCTCCACAGACTACGTTCTCCTCGGCGACTTGAATTTTCACCTTGAGAATAGCAATGACAGCAACTCCACTGCACTGATCCACAACCTCGCCAACCTCGGTCTCAAACAACTGCTCACAACGCCCACCCACTCCGCCGACCACACGTTAGACCCCTTCTTCTCCACCAGCAGCCATGTCACCTTCAGCCATACCCCAAACTCCACTGGACCAACCACTGCTGCGTCCATTTCACCTTCCAGAAACCCACCGCTCACCACCGCCCACAACAGATTCCCCCGCCACAGCTGGAACAAGATCTCAGAAGACCAACTGATCTCCACCCTCGCCTGTGCCCTGCCACCTAGCACCACCGACCCCAACAGAGCCACCCTCAACCTCAGACATTGGCTAGACAACTGCGCCAACACACTGGCTCCGCTCAGAAAATCCCCAAACAACCGCACCAGCCCCAAGGCCATCTGGTTCACCGCCGACCTTCAGGCCTCCAAGCGAGAGTGCCGGAAAATCGAGAAGAAATGGCGCCACGAAGCAACAGAGAGCAACCACGCCGCCCTCAAGACAGCCATCCGCAAGCACCACCAGCTCATCTGGCCCACCAAAAGATCCTTCTACAAAGACCACATCAACAATGCCCACGACAGCAAAGAGCTCTTCAGCATCGTCAAAGAACTCACCAACCCCAGGTCAAGCTCCATCTACCCCCTTCCATCGCAAGACCTCTGCGACTCCCTCGCCCTGTTTTTTCATTGCAAGATCACAGAAATACACAACAGCTTTAACTTCTCACCCCCCATCACCACCACGGCCACCACCAACCCCGACGCACCCAGCCACACCAACCTCCTGCTCTCCTGGACCCACATCAACGATGAGGACACCATCAAAACCATGAGCACCATCCTTTCCAGCTCTCCCTCCGACCCCTGCCCCCACCATGTCTTCAACAAAGCAAGCCCCATCATCGCCCCCCAACTCCGTATGATCATCAATAACTCCTTCGAGACCGCCACCTTCCCAGACAGCTGAAAGCACGCCGAAGTCAACGCCCTACTGAAGAAACCCATAGCGGACCCCAAAGATCTCAAGAATTACCGACCCATCTCCCTCCTCCCTGGCGAAGGACATTGAGAAGATCGACAATGGCCAACTGACCCGCTTTCTGAAAGACAGCAACACGCTGGACATCTCCCAATCAGGATTCCGTAGGAACCTCAGCACCAAGACCGCCATCATCGCCACAACCGACGACATCAGGGCCATGCTCGACAAAGGCAAAACCGCGGCCCTCATCCTCCTGGACCTCTTGGCTGCTTTTGACACCATCTGCCACCACACCCTCTGCACTCGCCTCCACAACGCAGGGATCTGCCACAAATCTCTGGACTGGATCACGTCCTTCCTCTCCGGCAGAACGCAGAGAGTTTGCCTTCCTCCCTTCCCATCTGAGGTGACCAAAACCATCTGTGGCGTTCCCCAAGGATCTTCTCTCAGCCCAACTCTTTTTAACATCTATATGGCACCGCTAGCCAACACCGTCCTACGCCGATGATACCCAGCTGATCCTCTCACTCACCAAGGACCCCACCACCGCCAAAACCAACCTCCACGGCTGACTGCATGCCATTGCCATCTGGATGGAGAAGAGCCACCTCAAACTCACCTCGGACAAGACAGAGATCCTCATCCTCAGTTCCAACCGCTCCGCGTGGGAGGACTTCTTGTGGCCAGCCACCCTAGGAACCGCACCAACACCCGCCACCCATGCAAGCAACCTAGGCTTCATCCTCGACTCATCACTCACCATGACCCAGCAAGTCAATGCCGTCTCCTCTTCCTGCTTCAACACCCTCTGCATGCTTTGCAAGATCTTCAGATGGAGCCCCACCGAAACAAGAAGAACGGTTACGAACGCCCTCGTCAGCAGCAGACTGGACTACGGCAATGCACTCTACGCAGGAACCACAGCCAAGCTCCAGGGGAAACTACAACATATACAGAATGCCTCTCCACGCCTCATTCTTAATATCCCTCACCACGACCACATCTCAGCCCACCTCAGAGACCTGCACTGGCTTCCTGTCACCAAGAGGATCACCTTCAAACTCCTCATCCATGCTCACAAAGCTCTTCACAACACAGGTCCGGCCTACCTCAATGAGCGACTCAACTTCCACACTCCCACCCGCCAAATCTACTCCGCCAACCTTGCCCTCGCGGCCGTCCCTCGCATCCATCAAACTACAGCCGGCGGCAGATCCTTCTCCCACCTCACCGCCCAGACCTGGAGCACCCTCCCCGCCCACCTTCAACAGACCCAGGACCTCCTGACCTTCAGGAAAAGCCTCAAGACCTGTTTATTCGAGCAGTAGCAGTCCTTCCCTCCCCTCTTCTCTCAGCGCCTTGAGACCCTAGCGGGTGAGTAGCGCGCTTTACAAATGTTTGATTGATTGATTGATGGTGCTGCCTTTTAACTGCTTCCCTGGTCCCAAAGTCGGGGCCCTCACTGAAACACAGCCAGCAATCTTGTCTCCACCACTTTGGATTTAAATATCTTCATTGTCCTGCCACAGGCCGGCTCCTGTAAAACACCAATCTCCACCTGTTTGCTCTTCTTCTATTGCCCCCTCAGCACACTACTTGTGACCTCCTCTGCCACTCAGCCTCCTCACCATCATCACTCTGCTCCATAAACTCTCCTTCCTCTACCCACTCTTCATTTCTAATCTAACACCAAGCTTTCCCTCAAGTTAACAATCTCACTGAAGTCCACTAGGGTCAGGCATTTCACCATCACCAAACCCTCATCCCACCAACAATCTGGTGGGGAGGCCAATCCATTCCTCCCCCGCGCCCTGCCGTTGCTGAGAATGCGACACCAGACACTTCTCTTTGGGGTGTCCGAACCACACAAGAATCTCCCCAAGTCCCATTTGTCAGTTGCTTCTTGTGGTACTAATATTCCCCAAAAGGCAACCAAATAGTAGTTCCTGGGCTATGCTTATTACCACTACATGGATGTAACACATGCAAAATCAATGCTAGTACATCATACCACTAATATGATTGCAATTGTAGCTATAACTTTATTTGCCATGGTTATTCTAATTGCTAGTATTATTAGCTTGTCTGGTCCTTGTTCATTAAGTCTTGCTGGTCAGATTGCTTTGTGGACTACAAGTCTGCAGCACATTTCTGTATGCAATGTATTGCTTTCAAGGTTGATAAATATAGAACCAGCAGCCTGTTAAAAGAAAAGATATGGGAGCACCACTAAACATTTCAGTTTGTGAACTGGCTTCTATGAAGGCCAGTCTATCGTTACATGTGTGTTATGGGGTACGGAGATAAGAGTTCAGCAATCAGACCTTTTGGGAAGGGAATGTCCCCTGCAGCATGGTAAACAGGTCTGTTCCCCCTACCCTGAGTGCCCATCAGTGAGTATCTGGTATCCTGACATTTTATTTTTGGCCCTGGCATCATAATAATTTAGCATGTGCGCAGAAGCCTATGACTATGAGAGATTAGGGACTGATCCTATCACTTAGAGTAACACACCACATGGGCCTTTAGTTTGAGGTAGAGTAAAGCTATCCCTGTCATTGGGTTGAATATACAAAGCAGTACGGGTAGCATACAGTGTTTCTTTTTAGAATCAGTAGGGCAACCATACTTTTTTGTCTGGATCATTTGAGTGGGGGTCTATAGGCCTATTCATGTAAAGTTCAGCATCAATGGCTTTCCCAGTTTCTTCCACTAACATCCCAAGTGTATGTTGTTTCTGTTTATGTGTGTGGCCTGGATGGTACGTGCATGGTGGGTGTGAATGAGCCAGAGGATGGATGCTAGTGGGATTCGTTTTGGATGTCCATGGTCTGGCCCTGCACAAGATGAAGGGTGAAGACTGCACTCCCAGACAGTGGAAGTGTATTGCTCGTGTTCCTGTAGCTAGATATAGGAGACCCAGACACTGAGTTAATGACTAATTCTTTGATGCCTTTTGGTTAGCAAGGAGATGCTGATTAGTCTTCCTGATCACTGGAATTGGTGGATGGTCGGGGTGATGGAGGGCACTTTAAACTCTTTTGTGACAGGTAAGGAAGCATTTAGGTGAGTCCTAATCTTTTGTCTTTTCCTGATTACTTAAGTTAGGCTGATGACAGCCAGGTGCACAAACATCACCTCTTCATGTCCCTGTTGTGGGTGATCCATGTTGATCCTGTTGTGAGGGGCATCACTGTACACAAAGGCTGCATCTGGAGAGCAGACTGGAAAGGACGCTTGAAAGAAGACCGACTTTAGACTTGTTTTTCAGTTTGAGACAGTGGATCATCATCTGTCTGTGATTGTCTGCCGGCTGTTTATAAAACTGGGATCCAAACTACCCTACTTTTCCAGTTCCAAATCCTCTATGGCAATGTAAGGGAGGTCTCCACAAAGTACTCAGAAGGGTGCAGTACAACCAATACTGGCGTCTGCCTAATAGTCAGTCTTCCAGAGGTGAAGTCACATCATCTAAAGTCATGCTCTTTTGCTGGAGAACCTGGATATCTGTCCTGAAACACCTATAAACCTGCCTGCAGAGAGAAGGAAAAATGCTGCAGTGCAGGAGGAGAGACTGTCCAGGAAAGAGAGAGGTCATCACATCCCAGGCAGTTATAAGGTGCCTAAATGCACCATACTTCTGGAGAGCGATCTGGAAAGATCTGTGTTCTGAGAAGCCCCAGACACTCCCAACTATTCTAGATGGGGACCCTAGCTCTGCGATGTGATTGCTGAGGCCCATTGTGATTGTGTGTTAATTGGCACATATGGAGTTGCATCTGCAGAACTCCAGGCCAGCCCTTATGGGGTTAAATTTGCTTAATCCGTGAGTGGCCAACTAAACAAGTGTCAAAGGCCCTTTCAGAGTTTTATGCATGTGGCCAAGCTGGCCCAGGCATGAGCTGCAAATGCCAACTACAAGGGCCTGTGTCCCAGCTGTGAGCACCCCAAGAGACTACACTTACCAACAGTTGTTGCAGGACTGCAACATTTCAGAACTGCAAATCTGCACATGATCACAAAAAAAAGTGAGGCAAGCAGGGGCTACTGTGCCTTATATGTGGGAGCTAGGGTAATTTGCCTTGGTTCTCCATGGGTCTGTCCTTTTATGGGTCAGCAAAGTATAACCCCCTCATCGCTCAACTCTAAGTGATAGCAATGAAAAGCAGTCACAGCTGTCTCAGAAAGGTTGTGTGGGATTGCACAAACGTAGGACTCAACAACCACCCAGCAGCTTAATAAGTGAATGCCCTATCTAGTGCTTTGCTTAGATAAGAAAAGTAATTTAAAACACAATTCTACACAGATAATAGTAGCACGTACAGTTATTACACTGGTACTTGGGCTACTTTTTTGGGGATATGGCCCTCCCTTTCACCGTTTCCTAGGTTTCCTTCATCTTGTGAATCTTGGCAGGTCTCTTTTTAGGTAAGAGAGTTTTATATGGTATAGATCAAGGCTCAGGTGGAGATATACACAGTTTGGTAAAGGCGCCATATTACAGCCTCATCTCAAAACAGGTCTCCATGTCATTTCAGTAGCTCGCAGGATGCCGACAACATCTTTACAATCCCTCCCACTTCTGGGAAGAGACCCATCAGCTGCAGATGCAGCCTTTGACCTGCAGAAGGATTGGGCAGCTGGAGCTTGAGCCTAAAGTCTGTTGGCAAATGCAGGTATTGGGCATCATTAGGGGCTTTTGGCAGCATTGGACCAGCTTTCGCATCACTTAGCAATGAAAACGCACGTAGGCCACCACCTAGATAGGGATCACAGCCGCCTGGTGGCAGCTTTGAATTGCTCTTTGGCAATGTAGCAGGGGTGAATGCTCTGTGCACACTCTGATTTCAGTGGTGACGACCATCATGAGAATAGTTTTTGCTTCCAGTGGCGTGTCCACTTGAGCACAGGCTTTGGCTTTCAGTGACATTGTCTGCCACAGCACACCTCTAGGTTTCAGTGGCAATGACCACCCTGGGTTCCATTCTTGATTTATGAGGCGTGAATCAGCTATGATTAGTCGTCTTGCATAATGGAAAGGTTTGGTATTGATAAGCAGTTCCCATATGGGACAGCACTCCTAGAGAGGCTGCACTTACAGACTTAGAGGTCATACATCACTCCCCACAGTCTTCTTTAACCTATTAGATTCACATCACTGGGATCTGGCTGGGACTCGCACTCCCTGGAAAGACATACCTACCGCAGGACTGGCAGGCTCTATCCCTCTCTCAGCAGGCAGGTTGATCTTTAGATCATGGGTACAGTTCTTCAGCAAGACATGACTTCAAATGTTGTCCCTTCACCTCTTGAAAGTTGATAGTCAGGCAGACACCTTATGAAAGTTGATAGCTCCTGTAGCGGTAGTCAGGGTACCCTGCAGAACATTCTTTTTTGGTCAAAGAGAACTTGGAACTGGAACAACTCATAGATCAGTGACTCCCACGTTTATACAGTCAAAGCAGACAGGGATTGTGGCTTCTCTTTCTGCACTTTGATCTTGGTTGGGATCGTTCTTGGTTCAAGTGTCCTCCATAGGCTGTTTTCCAGCCACTACCTTTGTATAGAGAGATGCTTCTCTCAGCCGGGTAGTCTCTTGTCTATAATACCCACAAGACAGGCACAAAGAGGTTTGAGCTTTCTGTACTTAGCTTATCAACAGCTCTACTAGACAGCGATCATGGAGGAGACAAACAGCAACTCTTTCTCTCTCTGACCAACAGGAATTGCAGTCCCACCCATCACCCCCAGTATCTACCAAATGGCAGTCCTACAGAAAGACTAATCAGCAGCTCCTCTATTCAAAAAGTTTAATGGAATTTCTAAAGGAGCCTTGTCTCCTCCTTCAAACTGCGGAAATGTCAGCCAGCAACACCCCTCCACTGCATTTGAAACCACCCTGACTTCCATCTTGTGCAAAGGAACACGGTGGAGTCTCCAAAATGAAACACATAGGCATACATTACTCCCAGCTACACACAACACAAAGCATATACCAGACAGGCCACATGCACAAGCATGTACAAGTTACACTTGGGAAGTCATTGCTAGGATTTGTGTTAGCATATAGAAGTGCCAGTAGTTTTCCAGAGACACAGTTAAAAACTTTGGGTCATAACTATGGATTCTCAAAACATGGTACGTCTTCACCAATTCTCTACATGTTAAGCACATAACTGGGACAATAGTCTACTCTCAGCCAAATAAGGAAACACTTGGTGATCCCCCGTCCCCAGTCACAGAAAATGTCCCAGACATTAGCATTCACATGGTAAACCCACAACAGGTAGCAATTGCAGTAAATATGCGACTGCCCCTTAATGCACACTTATTGGCAAATGGCCTAACGACCGGGGGGGTCAATTCACATTTGTTGTTGAGGCTCATCCAGCCTACAGAACAGAAACATGTTATACTTGGGTAACTTTTCCAGCAGTTGATGGGAACACAAACACATTTAATCACTATACACCTGCAAACATACCTGCACAATACAGAGCTTATGCAAATTTAGAAATACCTCTGTCTTATCAAGACCATTATAACTGTCTTGATGGTGCCCTACCACATACAATATTACATGTTAGATTAGGTCCTCTGAGCAATGATGGCCTGACCTGGCCTTTATTGGCCACATATACTCAGCGTAGCTGAGGTTTGCCGCTTATATATAGCGCTCACTGGACTATACAGTACAAAGCCAGCATGTGCTTCCCCAGTGCAACCACATGCAGTTACGCCAGGCATTAACCCTGCAACTGTACATTCGATCATGGGTAAGGTACCCCCCAAACGGGAGGAAATTCCAATTTGGTTAGCTCAAAAAATAAAGGCGCTGGAAGCAGTTTTTCACCCACAGGGGGTCCTCAAGATAAACATAAAATCCTCTCTATGTGCTTGCGATTTGGGATGGTTCCCACTGTAGATAACTGCAACACATGGGGCACGGTATTTGCCATGCTGTATACTACCACACAAGGTACACCAACACTTGCCAATCTTCCAGAGGTGTTAAAACAAATTCAAGATGAATATGGGGGTGGCCCGGCCCTGGATTTGGGGATGCAATTAATGGGCAATTTAGCCACTGGCTCTTCAATTACATTAATTAACCTTAAATTGAAAGCAGTCGCACTAGGAGTGGGCATGTGGCTCCGGGACGTTCCTGTACAGGATCAAGAACGTGAGCTGCCAATGACTATTGCTGAGACCTATTCTAATATTGGTAGAGATAGTGTGGGGGCCAGACCAATTAAATCATGATGACAAGGTAGATCTAATACAGATTCTACTAAGCAAGCACCTGAAGGTTCTAAAAAGCTCTGGGATAAAAAACAACAAACACCTAAAAAAGAAAGGGGAGATTCTCTACATTTGGATACCCCTCAAAATGAGAGAGGTGGGCAGTCAGAACAGTGAACAGAGTACGTGAAACGAAGAAAGGACTCACAACGTTCGTCTGTAGTTTCTGTTAAGAAAGAAGAGAAACTTCCCCAACAAAAACCCCAGTTTAAAAAGATAAAAGTGGCAGTAGTTGCAATATGACATGCCACTCTTGAAGAGGGCTTTACTAAAGAAGAGGAAGTGGGCCTTGGCACTGCTAGACAGTGCAGCAGAGGTCACAATAGTTTGCAGGGATCTTCAAGAGCATCTGGAGGTGAAAGCAACTGATGACTTCTTACAAGTTGAGACTGCGGACATGCATGTCTCCACGCCCGATAGGGTGCATAAAGTAACAATACAGTTGGAGGGAAACATTGAACGCATGATAGATGCTATCTTTTGGGACTGCATCATCACTATTTATGATATTTTACTGGCTGAGAAAGATTGGTTACCAGAATTTGTCCTTGATCCCCATATGGAGAAGAGGTTATTGAAAAATCCTTCTTGCCCCTTGTTCCCGGAAAGGTAGTAGAAATACACACCATTGACTGAGCAATGGCGCAGGCACATGTGTTATATCGCAACCACGTAGGGTGGGCTAAAGATTCCCCCTATCATGTAATTTCAATTAAATCCCAACCACAACCTCAACCCCAATGCCCAATAAAACATGAAGCTAAAGCACCCGTGAGGTAAATTCTCAAACAATTAGAGTACCAGGGGGCAATTGAACCCTGTGTCTCACCAATGAACAATCAATTGTTCCTGTTGCTAAACCCACCCATTCATATAGAACAATCATGGACTACAGACATTGAAACAGTCACACACGCACATTTGTTATACAAAATGCACACAGCACAGTACTTATGAACAAAATAGTGTGCAAAAAATACAATATGACCCTGGATATCTCCAACAGGTTTTTCTGCCAAAACATAGGGGGTCATTACAACATTGGCGGTAAAAGCCGCTTACCGCCGTGCAGAAGACCGCCAACACACTGCCGCGGCAGCGGAATTCCGCCACAGCTATTATGACCCAAATCCCGAAATTCGACAAAATTCAGACACCCACACAAGTCCGCCACACCAAAGGCCAGTAATAAACTGGCGAAAACAAAACCTCCACCGTCACGCCAACAGAAATACACCCATGCTATCACGACCCACGAATCCACGCGGCGGTTTTTCAACCACGGTATTCCATTGGCGGTACACACCGCAGCGCTCAAAATATGCACACATCCCCAAAACACCACCACATTGGACAATTCGAAAGACACACACCTGAGACACATACACACACCACTCCCACACACTCAATACTATATAAAACACACACCCACATCACCCACAAACCCCTACGACAACAATTGAGAAAGAAGCACAGAGAGAGACACCACCATCCACAAACTAGCAGCCACAGACACTCAACACCATCACCCACACTACTTCCACGCACAAAATACCACACACCACTACATATCACCACACTTATCACCACATACACCACCCCCGCACATCACCTACACCACCCCATGGCGCGGCAAAGACACCCCAGGTTCTCGGAGGAGGAGCTCAGGGTCATGGTGGAGGAAATCGTACGGGTAGAGCCACAGCTATTTGGCTCACAGGTGCAGCACACCTCCATTGCTAGGAAGATGGAGCTATGGAGAAGAATAGTCGACAGGGTCAACGCAGTGGGACAGCACCCAAGAAATTGGGACGACATCAGGAAGAGGTGGAACGACCTACGGGGAAGGTGCGTTCCGTGGTCTCCAGACGCAACATTGCAGTACAGCGGACTGGCGGCAGACCCCCACCTCCTCCCCCACAACTAACAACATGGGAGGAGCAGGTCCTGACAATTATGCATCCTGGGGGCCTCGCAGGTAAGTCAAATCTTAACTATTATATCCCCCATCCTACCTGTATGCTATCACAGACCCCCACCCTCGCCCCCACCCCTATCACTCCAAGTTCTCACAAATGTACCAATATCACAAACCACCCATCCCAACATCAAGCCCTGCATGCAAAAACAAAGCATGGACACCCATCACTAAAGCATGCCCACTGCACATACCCATAACACCCCCCTCAAGCATCATCACACAAGGTCCCACACAGGAATGCCAGCACTGGGGTAGACGGTCACCCACCCATTGCACACCATGAAACACACAGACGCAATAATCATACCTTTCCACCCCTGCAGGACCACTACCCAACGTCACCAGACAGGAGGGTCCAGACATCTCCACCCCACCCACAGAAGAGGCCCACAGTGATGACAGCAGCTCTGTCCAACTGGATCTAGATGACCAGCCCGGACCATCGTGGGCCTCGGGACAGTCGGTTCCCCTCACACAGGTACAGCCCACCACAGACCTTCCACCCTCTGGTAACACCAGCACAGCACCCACCCAGCGGGCCCATACCTCCGTCCCCAGGACACGTCAATCAGCTGTGTGTCCACCACTACAGGGAACCCAGGTAACCCACCACCCCAACAACAACAGGGACCTGGGGGCAGTGGTAGTGGGCACACAGTCCAGGAGACGGAGGCACAGGAACACAGGAGAACTGGGAGGGCTGCCGTGCGACAGGGGGCGGATAGGCCTAGGGAACCCACTCTCCACGAGGCCCTCTCCTCCATCACAGGAGCATACCACCACTCCCAGGAGACGATGGCAACGGTACTGGCCAAGTTTCAGGAGACCCAGCGCCTGCAGAGGAACAGTATTTGGGCTTCAGGGAGGAACTCAGAACCATCAGCACCGCCCTGGGCACCATCGTAGGGGTGCTGAAGGAGATACTGAACACCAGGAGGGACACTGTGGCACTCCAAGGGGCCCCTGACACTAGCCAGGACGATGAACTGCCCACCACCTCCGCCGGCGCTAGTGGACAGGAGGCACCGCCACAGGACCACCACACCAGCACCCCACCCCCTGCAGACGGAGAACCACCCCGCAAGCAGTCCCTGAGAGCCAGGAACAAGACAGAGCACGATGCCAAGCCCCCCGCCAAGAAATAAGACCACCCTGATTGTCATCCTACTGTCCCACTTTGTAACCCTGTCTATATTGGAACTGCCCCAGCTCCACTTCCTAGGCCCATATGGGCAATGCACCTGTGAGACTAATAGACTGGACTCTGCCATGGACATTCCTCCACCATCACCCCTCACCATTTTACAACCCCCCCTCCAATATTTAGCACTTAAATAAACACCCTTGAAGCACAAAACAACCTGGAGTCAGTCTGTGATTTAGAAGATGTATATTAGCAATGACAGTGATAAAATGCGTTCTAAAATGTAATGTCAACATACCTATGTCACACATCTCAAGTCCATGGGGAATCTAAGCAGATGACACACGTTGGAAACCACACCTGTGAAACCGTAATGGAAATTTACATCTCAGTTACAATATACTGGTTGAAAGCGACAGACAGGATAGAGGTAGAAGTGTGAAAGTACTTTTAGTAGGCAAGAATGTATTCTCACCTGTGTGTCACTGGAAATATTGCTGGATAACTGAGTCCCTGTTGTAAATGTCTTCTTCCTCTGCTTCCTCCTCATCACTGTCCACAGGCTCCACAGACTCCACAGCTGCTACAACACCGTCATCTGGACCATCCTCCTGCAGAAAAGGCACCTGGCGTCGCAAAGCCAAATTGTGAAGCATACAGCAGGCCACGATGATCTGGCACACCTTCCTTGGTGAGTAGAATAGAGAACCCCCTGTCATATGGAGGCACCTGAACCTGGCCTTCAGGAGGCCGAAAGTGCGTTCGATCACCCTCCTAGTCCGCCCATGGGCCTCATTGTAGCGTTCCTCTGCCCTGGTCCTGGGATTCCTCACTGGGGTCAGTAGCCATGACAGGTTGGGGTAACCAGAGTCCCCTAATAGCCACACCCGGTGCCTTTGGAGTTGACCCATCACATAAGGGATGCTGCTATTCCGCAGGATGTAGGCGTCATGCACTGAGCCAGGGAACATAGCATTTACCTGGGAGATGTACTGGTCTGCCAAACATACCATCTGTACATTCATGGAATGATAACTCTTCCGGTTCCTGTACACTTGTTCACTCCTGTGGGGGGGGGGGGAACCAGAGCTACATGGGTCCCATCAATGGCACCTATGATGTTAGGGATATGTCCAAAGGCATAGAAGTCACATTTCACTGTAGGCAAATCCTCCACCTGAGGGAAAACAATGTAGCTCTGCATGTGGTTCAGCAGGGCAGACGACACTCTGGACAACACGTTGGAAAACATAGGCTTGGACATCCCTGATGCCATGTTGTTTGAAATGACCCACTTGCAAGGAAATGGAGCACTGATAGCACCTGCACTTGACAGGGGATTCCTGTGGGATGGCGGATTGCTGACATCAGGTCAGGCTCCAACTGGGTACACAGTTCCTGGATTGTGGCACGGTCAAACCTGTAGGTGATGATTAAATGTCGCTCCTCCATTGTCAACAGGTCCACCAGCGGTCGGTACACTGGAGGATTCCGCCTTCTCCTCACAAGTCCCAGCGGACGGTGCCTAGGAAGGACAACAGCGAGCACAGAGTCAAACAACTCAGAGGTATGTACCCACAGTCTACACAGAACACAAAAAATAATCCAAACAGTTGCCTGTATGTGTGTTGAGTCTAGGCCTAGGTATGTGTGACGCAGTTGAAAATGAAGCCATGTGGGCCCCTGAAATGGCGGCTGCCTGTCCTCTAAAGTGAGACAATGGGATGTGAGGTAACTGCGCTGGCGTTGTACCCTGTCGCGGTAGGCGGTCGAAGACCGTGGAGCAATGCTGCATTGGTTAACATTGGACCCTATGGGTCCCAGGAGCCAATGACGAAGTGCGCCGGCGGTGATGGTACGCACCACCGTGGACGTCACCGCCGCAGACGTGACTGGCATTTTCTATCTGTTCAATCACTTGATACCTGATCTTCGACAGGAGAGGACCTACACTGCAAGTGCTGCTGTGACCTCGGTCTGGAAGAGACAATGGCTCGTGCGTCTGGGGAAAGGGCCCCTGCCTGCACTGCACAGGAGTTGGAGAAGCTCGTGGACGGGGTCCTTCCCCAGTACACCCTACTCTACGGTCCTCCAGACCAACAGGTAAGTACACAGGGAGCACGTTGTATGGGCTATGCCTGAGTGGAGAGGGCTGGTTGTAAGAAGGAAGGGGCCATGGTTCTGCGTGCATGATGGACTGTGAATGCATGTGCCACATGGCAAGGGTAGGGATGTGGGCCACTCACTTCAACGGTGCAGTTGCTAATGACTTCTCTTCTTCCCCTGTACATTTCATTTAGGTCAGCGCCCACCAGAAGAAGGATATTTGGCGTGCCATTGCCAATGACGTCCGGACCCTGGGGGTCCACCACAGGCGGGGCACCCACTGCCGTAAAAGATGGGAGGACATTCGCCGCTGGATCAAGAATACGGCAGAGGCTCAGCTGGGGATGGCCTCCCAACGTGGGAGGGGTGCCCGTTGCACCATGACCCCCCTGATGTTCCGGATCCTGGCGGTGTCCTACCCGGAGTTGGATGGGCACTTGAGGGCATCACAACAGACACAAGGGGGTGAGTACAACATCATTCTGCGGACTTTGTGCGCAGTGAAGGTGTTTGGGTGGGGGATTAGGGCTGTGGGTTCCCGTAGGCCAGGGCGAGTTCCGTAGGCTAGGCCCCTCCGTAATGCAGGCCATGTGGCACTCCACCCCACCTCTGTAGAGTGCCAAGTACAGGTATACATGCCCCTGTGTCATCTATATGTGCAGATGTTGACCATAGCCATGTAGGCCATATCCCAGGAACTGCATCTGTAGAGCCCAACAGCGCGGCGTAGTGTAGGGGGCTGCTGTGTCTGTATTGTCCGCCAACGGTAGCGGTAAGCCATGCACTCAACCTGTCTTTATTCTGTCGTCCCCCTTTTTTTGTGGTCTCCCTGTTCTTGTGTGCATCAGCATCATCAGGTGGAGGTACAGTGGCACCGGAGCACGAGGGAGCTGCATCCCACATGGCCATGGAGGGCCACACCACGGACTCAGAATACACCAGTGGGACGGAGGGCAAGGGGAGCTTCACGGTGGGGACAGGATCAGCAACCAGCGACACAGACTCGTCCTCCGATGGGAGCTCCCTTGTGGTGGTGGCAAAATCTGTGCCCCCCACTTCTACAGGTACAGCCGCCACCCCCCCTACCAGCACCGCCCTCCCAGCAGCCCCTCAGCCTTCGCACCGTGCCCGCTCACCCAGGAGGGTGGGCATCACCTCCGCCCCAGGCACCTCAGCCCCTGCCACCTCTGCTGCCCTCAGTGAGGAGGCCATTGACCTCCTCAGGTCACTCACTGTTGGGCAGTCTACCATTTTGAATGCCATCCAGTGTGTAGAAAGGGAATTGCAACACACTAATGCATTCCTGGAGAGCATTCATTCTGGTCAGGCTGCCCTTCATCGAACCCTGCAAACTCTGGCCTCAGCACTGATGGCAGCCATTGTCCCTGTGTCTAGCCTCCCCCCTCCAACTTCCTCCACCCAGACCCAATCCCCTGTACCCCTGCCTATCCCAAGCACACCATCAGACCAGCCTGCACACACCTCACCACACAAGGGAAGCTCAGGGAAACATAAGCATCACACATCCCACAGGCACTCACGCAATCATCACACACATACAGACACACCAACATCCACTGCCTCCACTGTGTCCCCCTCCTCGTCATCTCCCTCCTCCCTCCCAGTCTTGTCTACACTCTCACCTTCATGCACTACCACTACAGCCACTAGGTCCCGCACCAGCACACCCACCACCACACCCCGCTCACGTACATTCACCATCCCCACTACCATTTACACGTCCCCTGTGTCCTCTCCCAGTGTGTCTGTGACGCCCCCTCACAAAGTATACAAACGCAGGCACACACCCACCCAACACATATCCACCTCACGACAACCTCCAGCGCATGCACCTGCACCCAAAGCCACAAAAGTGACACCTCCTACAACCACCTCCTCTTCCTCCACTCCCAGACCCCCTCCTGCTACCCGTCCCAGTGTTCCTAAGAAACTTTTCCTAACCAAGCTTGACCTCTTTCCCACCCCCCCTCCAATTCATAGGTCCCGTCCTTCACCTCAGCCAAAAAATCTCCGGGACCAGTGGTGCCTGTTGTTAGAGGTATGTGGAGTGCACCGGGGCACCAGGGCAGCCAGTGTGACACGGAGCCACAGCACAGCCAGTCCCACCCCTGTGAAGCACCAGAAGTTGGACAGTGCCCGGCGGGAGTGGTGGAAGACTCCAGCCAGCAAAGCCGCTCACAAGGGTCCCGGGGGGAGTGTCCACTCAGCTGTGACTCCTCCCAAGGTGGGGAAGGGGCAGAAGAAATCGCCAAAGTCTGGGAGGAGCAGCACGGCGGAGAAGACCGCCATCATCCCCGCTGCCCAGGAGGCCACTGCCAGAGTCAGTGCCCAGGAGGGCAGCCCGATCGTCACTGGCCAGGAGGCCACCGCCAGAGTCAGTGCCCAGGAGAGCAGCCCGATCGTCAGTGGCCAGGAGGCCACCGCCAGAGTCAATGCCCAGGAGGGCAGCCCAATCGTCAGTGGCCAGGAGGCCACCGCCAGCCACAGCCCAGCTGCCCAGAAGGGCCCCGGCAGCCACAGCCCAGCTGGGCAATGAAGGACCACCAGCCCCAGCCCAGCTGGGCAATGAAGGACCGCCAAGTCAAGCACCGCTGAACAGGGCAAGCACCGCTGAACAGGGCAAAGACCGCTGAACAGGGCAAGGACCGCCATGGCAAGCACCGCTGAACAGGGCAAGCACTGCTAAACAGGGTAAAGACCGCTGAACAGGGCAAGGACTGCCAACTCAAGCACCGCTAGCCCATGAGCGACAGGGGCAGTGACGCAACTGGGACCGTCACGGGGAGAGTGATGCACTCTGGGCACCAGTCCCCCTCCAGAACCAGTGGGGAAAGGCATCCACTCAGTCTGTCCTGCACAGGATGAAGCACTCTGGGCACCAGTCCCCCTCCGGAACCAGTAGAGAAAGGCATCCACTCAGTCTGTCCTGCACAGGATGAAGCACTCTGGGCACCAGTCCCCCTCCAGAACCAGTGGAGAAAGGCATCCACTCAGTCTGTCCTGCACAGGATGAAGCACTCTGGGCACCAGTCCCCCTCCAGAACCAGTGGAGAAAGGCATCCACTACCTCTGTCCTTAGCAGGATGAAGCACTCTGGCCACCAGTCCCCCTCCAGAACCAGTGGAGAAAGGCATCCACTACCTCTGTCCTTAGCAGGATGAAGCACTCTGGGCATCAGTCCCCCTCCAGAACCAGTGGAGAAAGGCATCCACTACCTCTGTCCTTAGCAGGATGAAGCACTCTGGGCACCAGTCCCCTTCCAGAACCAGTGAAGAAAGGCATCCACTCAGTCTGTCCTGCACAGGATGAAGCACTCTGGGCACCAGTCCCCCTCCAGAACCAGTGGAGAAAGGCATCCACTACCTCTGTCCTTAGCAGGATGAAGCACTCTGGCCACCAGTCCCCCTCCAGAACCAGTGGAGAAAGGCATCCACTACCTCTGTCCTTAGCAGGATGAAGCACTCTGGGCACCAAGCCCCCTCCAGAACCAGTGGAGACTGTTATCCACTTGAGATACTGTGGCTTTGCACTCCCCAGGATTGAACAGTGGGCAACCCACCCACTGTAGAGACTTGAGAGACTGTGGCTTTGCACTCTCCAGGATTGAACAGTGGGCAACCCACCCACTGTAGAGACTTGAGAGACTGTGACTTTGCACTCCCCAGGATACATCAATGGGCATGGAGCCCCCTTGTGGATCTGGCGTGGTACACTCATCCGGCTGAGGTGCCCCCCCTTCCCTTCCCCTGAAGTGCCTGTTGTATTTGTATCTGATGCCCCAGCGTGTTCTCTCTCTTGTGCATTACCTGCACTACTAATCGTGGTGTATATTTTGTTTAATGTGTATATATATATATATATATATATATACATATATTTATATATATGTATATATTGGTTACTGTATTTTGATATATTACAATGATTCCACTCATTTCCGTTTGTCTTTGCATTCTTCCGGGGGGGTTGGGGGTTGTTACTGTGATGTTTGGATATGCATTGGTGTTTGTGTTGTAGTGGGTGAGGGTGGGGGTGGGTGTGTTGCGTGTGTGTCCCTGTCTTTTGCCTCCCCCTCCCCTATGTCGTAGGTGCAGTACTCAGCGTTGTCTTCGCCGCCGGCGTTGATGATCGTCGTACAGGAGCAGGAAGACTAGTGCAGGAAGTATATGGAGTTCCGGCTCCATGGTGTCATCCTTCCTTGTGGAGTGGGTAGAGGTGAGCGTTTTCCCTTTGAAATGGCTGTTTCCGCTGTGTTTTTATCCGCGGTGAATCCGCCCCGGAAAAGGTGGCGGATTGGTAGGTTGTGATACTGTGGGCGGTACATTGTCTCCCGCCTGTCTGTTAGCGGTGACCACCGCGCTGTTTGTACCGCCGTGGCGGTCAGAGTGTTAAAGTGGCTGTCTTTGTTGGTGGTTTGCGCCACAGTCATAATTCCCATTTTTTTACCGCCGGCCTGTTTGCGGTCTTACCGCCGCTTTTACACCGTCCGCCAGGGTTGTAATGAGCCCCATAGTGCCTGAAAGTAGGGACTTCACAAGTTTTAGTGCTTTAGGCTCTCAGAATAAATTCTGCCGACTCCCACAAGGGTGCAAGAACAGTCCAAGACTGTTCTCAGCTCGTGTTACATCTATTTTACACGACATTGACCCTGAGGCGTTGTCATACTTGGATGATATCTACCTTACGGATGATGACCTGATGCAACATATAAGACGAGTAGCCCCAATTCATTGTTGGATACAAATTTAATTAAAAAAAAATATATAATAGCCTTCCTTAGTGTGCTGTTATTGGGATACGAACTGTTGGAGGAAAGTAAGACCCTTGCGCCCCAAGTTTTCAAAAAATGCGCACAATTACAACCTCCAAACACAATAAAAAAGCTCCAGTTTTTATTGGGCTTTTTAAATTTTGGCAGAACATACATTCCAGACTATACACAACGCATTAAACCATTACATGACTTAATACGTCCTGACATCACCAGCAAATACTGGACAGTTGAACATACACACACTCTCAAAGCATTACAAAAACACATGCTTGAAGCAAAACCCCTACATACAAGTGACAACAAAAAACACCTGGTCATCAGAGTAATTGCTAGTGCTATTGGTTTCACCCACGTAACATTCAATGAGGGTGTGACCGTCCCGATTGCATACAAATCACATCTTTACTTTACAGCTGAACAACGCTTTGCTCCCACTGAAATAATTCTCACTGCTGTCCGGATGGCTGTCATTAAAGAG
Organism: Pleurodeles waltl; assembly: GCF_031143425.1. Lineage (NCBI taxonomy): Eukaryota > Metazoa > Chordata > Amphibia > Caudata > Salamandridae > Pleurodeles > Pleurodeles waltl. Next base: position 112,906,477 of record NC_090443.1, on the reverse strand, counting down.
AGACCTCTGGCCCTAGGGAAACATAACACTGTTGTATCCCCCATCCCAGCCCTTGTGGCGGTTACCAAAGCTAGCATTCCTAACGCTAAAGCATTACATCCACGTTGGATCCAATGGGCAACGTCTCTGATGGCCACTTATTATGAACACGGCAGTAAACACCGCACCGCCGGCGGTGGCGGTAACAACCGCCAACAGACATGCGGTCCGAACCGCCAAATAATGAACCAAATGAAACACAGATATCCTGAAAACCACTCACTATCAGCAGAGGAGTGCCGACAAGGATGGCAGAGCCCGCCCACAGGCCGACGGAAAGGCCCTACCCGCCCATCAAATAATGAAGCACTAGACCACCGTTAGTTCCAGGGCGGGAACCACCGCCACGCAAAGCCAGGTGGAAACGAACCAAATAGAAGGAAACACTCACTGGAGGCTCACACAACACGCCGAAGCAGACATGGTGAGAGAGTTGCAGATCATGCAAGCCCTGCTCCTTTCCATATACCTCCACGACCGAGACCGCCAACGAAGACGATGATGGTAAGTACCGCAACCTACTAAACAAGGGAAGAAAGGGCACAGTTACATACCCACCCACTCCACTCACCCTGCAACGCTCCCACAACCCTTCACAGCAGCACAAGCCATATACCCCAAAGCAAGAGGTACTTACCCGACACAAGGCAAATCCAACCTGCCCAAATAACATACATGTGCCCAACACCCCCAAACAATGAAATGAGAGACCACAGATCTAGAGTGTGCCTCAAACAACACAGGCCACATATTAACCTTTATTGTGCTCACTGAGCAACAGAAGTGCATAGAAGGCCAATGGCCAGTCCATAGTCAAATGAGGCCAATGGGCCACAATGGCCCCAACTTGATTTCCACAAGTGCATCGGTACTCCACCTCAGAGGGGCAACAATGGGGCATCCAGGGAACAGGGGTAGGGGGTGGAGATTTATGACTGGGAGGGGGGGCTTAGATTTACGTTTGGAATGTGGAGGGGGCTTAGGTTTAGTCACAGCAGCTGGTGGAGCGGACTTGGCCTGAGGTGCGGCAGATGTTCCTGGGCCAGCACAGGATCTCTTCCTCACAGGGGAGGTAGCACGTTTAGGGATGAGACGGGGTGGGCCAGTGGGTTCAAATAGGTCATCACGGGATAGGAAAAGTTTCTTAGGTGCAATTGGAGTGGACCTGGAGGAAGGCATGGGAGTGGAGGTAGAAGGAGTGGTCGTGACAGGTGTAGGTGTGCGTGACATGGCTGCAGATGACTGGACAGAATGCTGAGGTGTGGTGGATGTGTGATGGGTGTGTGTTTTGGTGCGTTTGAGTGTCTTGGGAGGAGGAGGGTGGACACAGTTGGACAAAACTGGCTGCCAGTGTAAATGTATGTTGTCTGGGTGTCTGCAAGTCTGGTGAGTGTGCTGCATGTGTCAACTAAAGTCATTGTGGTGAGTGCAGGTGTGGTGTCTGGGATGCATGAATGGATGTGTGCTATTGTGGTCACTGCAGGAATAAGGCCAGCAACATTGAATGAGGGTGCAGTGCCTGTGGGTATGCATGTACAGGGGACAGACAGGGAGGCGGAAGAGGTGGACACACTGGGGGAAGTGGATGTTGGTGTGTGTGCATGTGTTTGTTGGCTGTGTGTATGCTTGTGGTGGAAGGTGTGGTGCTTGTGTTTTGAAGTGTGCTTCTTGTGCGTGAGGTGTGTGCCTGCGTGTCAGAATGTGTGCTTTGGATGGGTGAAGGGAGTGGGGTGCTGGAATGGGTGAGGTGGTTGGAGGGGGGACAGAATGACCAGGGACACTGGCTGCCGCCCAAGAGGAGGCCAGAACCTGAAAAGATCTCTGTAGGCCAGACACGGCACCGTGAAAACCATCGATATAGGCATTGGCCTGCTGCACCTCTGATGCTAGCCCCTGGATGGCATTGATGATGGTTGTCTGCCCTACAGAGATGGTTCTCAGGAGGTCAATTGCCTCCTCCGTGAGGGCAGCAAGGCTGACTGGGGCAGGGGAGGAGGTGCTTGGGGCGAAGGAGACGCCCACCCTTCTGTGTGAGCGGGTACAGACAACTCAGTGGGGAGCAACTGGGAGGGCAGTGATGGTATGGGGGTGGTGGAAGATGACACAGTAGGGGTGGGCCCACTAAGGTCCACCACCACCAGGGAGCTCCCATCGGAGGAGGTATTGGAGAAACTACCGCCAGTGGTAGTTGCCTCCCCTGTAGTGCTCCCCTCGCCCTCCAACCCGCAGGTCCCCTTGGTGTCGGACGACTCTGCCTCCAAGGATCCGTGGGCGACTGCCTACCCACTCGCCGGTGCCTCAGCTCCCTCGCCAGATGATGCTGATGTACACAGACAACACAAGAGAACAGGAATGGGGAGACAAAACAGGAGAGATACTTGTAAATAGCTGAATGGAGGTACATTAGTGGTTCACACATACACCCACCCAGAAAACCTTCCACCAGGCATCACCTACTGCTATACACATGGCTATGGCCCTGAGTAGTGTCCAGAACCCTGCTCTACAGCCATTCCCCAACTAACTTAAGGACCTGACGTAGTGGAAACTTGACCCAAATACCTCTACTCCCCACGGGGGCCATTATGTAGATGGACATCAGTCATAGTCCCTGCCACTAGACAGCATAAATACGAATGCACACACACACATCCATCAAGGGGCCAAAATATGGTATATGTACTCACCCCCTTGTGACTGCTGTGCAGCCTTCAAGCGCCCATCCAGGTCCGGGTTCGCCACCGCCAGGATGCATTGCATAAGGGGGGTCAGTGTCCGATGGACACCCCTTCCTCGTTGGGAGGACTTCCCCAGCTGGGCCTCACAGATCTTCCTCACCCAGCGCCGCAGGTCCTCCCACCTATTCCTGCAGTGGGTGCTCTGCTGGCTGTAGACCCCCAGGGTCCGCACTTCCTTGGCGATGGCATGCCAAAGTCCACTCTTCTGGTGGGCACTTACCTATAAGGGACACACAGAAAAGTAACACTGAGGTCAGACACTGGCCAATCATATACAGCTGGCTATACATCCACTATGGGACAGAAATGTCAAACAACCTAACAGCACACACACACCCAGCATGTCAGGAACCCTGGACCATACAGTGTCACAAGTGCACACATGTATGCAGTCAACACCCACTACTACACACATCCATGCCCCCCAATCCTCCTACTCACCTGTACCTCTGGCTGACCATAGAGCTTGGCGTACAGAGGTGGGGCCCCGTCCACGAGCTTCTCCAATTCCTCGTTGGTGAAGGCCGGGGCCCTTTCCCCTGCAACACATGCCACTTCCTTGACCAGAGGCAGGACACAGCAGTACACTCAGTGGAGTACCTGCATGCACAAGATCAGGGAGTCAGGTGAAGATGGGGTGCAGAGTTTGTGTACGCACTGTGGCGGTGTGCACCGTCACTGCCGGCGGCGATCATGATACGCTAAAAATGCCCATTGACAACCTTGTTAACCAATGAATTAGCACACAGCGGTAAACACCGCCTTACGCTATTACATCAACTGATTGCGGTATGAGGTCACTTCCACCACAACACTTCTGGATTACAGGGGGCAAACATTTTGGCCTAAACTACACAGTTGTAAAACCCTCATCAGCACAATGCAGGCCCTATCGTCCCCTAAACACCCATAGGCATGTAACAATATACATTACCTCACCTGACCAGTCCTGATACATCATTGTGGTCATGTTGCTGAAATGTCACACACACTAAGCATTTGTGTCGTCGACAATCATGCCACCAATGCTGAATGAAAAACAATGTGTGCCGATGTATGTGTGTTCCTCACACGTGTTTTCAACTCCTCCTAGGTACAGACCCTTGTGGTGAGGAAGGGCCCTATCGGTGTACAGACCACTTGTTGATTTGCGGACCATGGTGGAGCGCCACATCATTATCGATTACAGACTCGTGCAACTATTCATGAACTTTTTGCATTAATGGATCCAGCGCTGAGACCGGCAAATCGTAATCAGCATGCCATCCCTACTGAAGTGCAGGTGCTCTCTGCACTCCATTTCCTGGCCACGGGCTCATTTCAAGTGACAGTGGGCATGGGTGCAGGTTTGTCACAGCCAATGTTTAGCATTATACTGTCTAGATTCCTGCATTTGTACGACACCTACAGTCCTATGTGAGGTTTCCCCAAAGTGCAGACCTCCCTGCCATCAAGTCAGACTTCTATGCCTTTGCCAACATACCCCATGTAATAGGAGCCATCGATGGCACCCACATAACTATCATACCCCCAAGAGTCAGTGAACAGGTGTACAGAAACAGGAAGAACTTTCATTCCATGAACATTCAATTGGTGTGTACTGCAGACCAGTACATATCACATGTGAATGCCAGGTTCCCTGGTTCAGTCCATGATTCCTTTGTGATGAGGAACAGAAGTGTGCCACACAAGATGAAACAACTACAAGAGGACAGAGGGTGGATCATAGGTAGGTGTTTCTTACACTTACTGGCACATAGCATGACAGTCCTGTTTTGCACCTTTTTCTAGGTGATTCTGGCTATCCCAACTTGCGTTGGCTCCTGACACCAGTGAGGAATCCTGGAACAGATGCAGAGAGGAATTACAACGAGGCCCATGGACGTACTAGGAGGGTGATCGAGGGCACAATAGGTCTCCTGAAGGCTAGATTTCATTGTCAGGAACCACCATATCTCTGGTGGTTTCCTGGCCTACGGGCCTGAAAAGGTGTGTAGAATAGTGGTGGCCTGCTGCATGCTGCACAACGTGGCTGTGAGAAATTCTATCCCCCTCTCGGAGGAGGAGGGTGCGGTATATCCAGACCAGCTTCCTCAGAGAGGGGATGAGAGTGATGGTGATGATGAGGATGGAGAAGATGGAAATACCAGGACCCAACTGATACAACTCTACTTCCAGTAACTTTGTGGGACAATTGGATGAGATTGCTGTCTGTGCATCCTACTGTCTTTATGCCTTGTCATCTGGGGGGTGTTGGGTCAATACTCATTGCCACTGTGACCAGGTCTGGATAGGACAGGTTACAATATAGTATAATAGTTCAACACATCTGTAGGCACAAGAACATGTAATGCGTGTGATGCATTTCCTGCTACTCAGATAATAATAAAAGAGTTATCATACAGTTGCATCCATACTTCACTTTGTTTAAACTTAATGACAGGGGACATTGTAACAGGTGAAAATGTGTTTTATTTGGTGCAGGGATTAAATCGTGCAGATTACAGTGATGGGAGTGGGCTACTGGTGGTTGTACAATATGTCAACATGGTTGCAGCATTGTTGGCAGTAGTGGTAGGTCCATCAATGCTTACAAGAGTTTGTTGTAGTTTTCACACGGTTTAGTCGTTTATTCATTGGGACACTTGGGGGACAGTTCTTGCCAGAGTCCCTACTTTGAGGGGGCCTTGGTCTTGGCAGGTGTTCCTGTGCCATATCTGGGCCTGAGAGTCAGTTTGGGTGCCTGGTGTTGGCCGGTACAGGTTGCGATGGATGTCCCCTGTGTGTCCTGAGAGGGTGGTACATGTGCAGTTGCTGCTGATGCTGTTGTTGTCTGGTCTGTATCCTGGCCTGTAGTAGGGTCTTCCTGGTCTGTGTGGCCTCAGGCTGTGTTGGGACAAGGTGCAGCAGCGCACCTGCTATGCTGGCCATTGTGGCATTGTGCAGTTTCCACAGCTCTACTCCAGGGTGGCTACTACCTGGGCCAATCGGTCCTGGGTATGGTGATATGCTCCAAAACGTCAGAGATCACGTCCTGGGCTGCAGCATCCATCCTGTGGCCTCCCCCCTGGGCCACTGATGCCCTCTCATTGGGCCTAGCCCCCTGTATCTGTGTCCCCTGCACAGGTCTGGCGGAGCCATTGTCTTCCTGCCTGTTGGTAGGGGGTGACTGTTTCCTCTGTACTTGTGTTCCACCAGTCTGTGGCCTGGCTACACAGGTGTGGGGATGGTTGCCCTGGGCTTATGTTGTTGGCTGGGTGGTAGGGGTGTCAGTGGTATCCTGGATGGGGCTGCTGGATGGTGACAGTCCAGGACTGTGTGAGGGGCCAGAGTGATCATCAGTGTCCAGGGTTCCATCTCAGGTGTCCTGGGAGATGCCTCTGTCTCCCTGTGAGGCACTGCCACTCCGTGTCCTGTCCGTCAGGGTGGCATGAGTGGTGGTGCCTGTTGGGGGAATGGACATGTCTGTTACATTAGCATGATCGGATGGGCTGCACAGGACTGGGCGGTTTTGTGCAGGTTTTCACACTTTGGGGCCATGCAGGTTGCTTCGTGAGGTTAGCATTGCTTTTTGCTTAGGATGTGGAGGTGCATTGTGGGTGCTGTAGGCCATTGTGATTCCTTGCAGGGGTGGGTGGCTGTGCACAGGGGGAGGGATGTGGGCCTGTTAGTGGGTTTGTGGGCATGCAGGGTGACTGGATGTAGTGATTGTGGCCTGGGTGGGGTTGTGGTCCTAGTGGTAGTTGGGGGGGTGCATTCCAGGTGTGCTGGATATGGGGTAATTGTAGATGACTTACCCAAGTCCATTTCTCCAGTGAGTCCAGTGAGTCCCTCAGGGTGCAGGATGGCCAGTACCCTTTCCTTCCAGTCAGTGTAGTCGGTGGTGTTGGTGGAGGACCTCCCCCAGTCTTCTGGACTGCAATGTGGTGCCTGGATGCCATGGACCTGACCTTCCCACGCAGGTCGTTCCATCTCTTGCGGATGTCGTCCCTAATGTGTGGATGGTGTCCCATTGCATTGACATTGTTGATTATTGTCTGCCATAGCTCCATCTTCCTGGCAATGGGTGTGTGCTGGACCTGTGCCCTGAATAATTGTGGCTCGACCTTCAGGATCTCATCCACCATGGTCCTTAGCTCCCTTTCTGTGAAGCGTGGGTGTTTGGGGGGTGCCATGGTGGGTGTTGTGAATGGTGTCTTGTGAGGGTGCTAGGATCTAGGTGAGGGTGCTCTTGTGTGGTTGGGTGTTTGTATCGTGGATTGTGGTGTTCGGTGTCTGCTTCTGGGGTTCTCTCTATTTGTTGGCCTAATGTAGTTGCAAAGGATTGTGGGGTATGTCTGTGAGTGTTTTATAGTGTTGTAGATCCGCGTCAGGTGTGTGGGTTTCAAACTTGCCAATGTATGCATTTCTTGCTGTTGGGTCCGCTTCCCACCCGTGGCGGTCTGTACTGCCAATTGTTGTTCGGCTTCCACTGACCGCCGCAGTGATTTGTGCTTCGTTATTTGGAGGGTGGGGTCTTTGTGTGCTCAGCCGTGGGGGGTGGGAGGTCCAGCCTTTCCGCTGACAAGGTCCTGGCAGTGATTGGTGGCAGAGAGATTTTTGTCGGATTCTGATTTTTTCTTCATTATATGGCGGTTTTCTATTCACTGCCAATGGCGGTCTTCTGCTCACTGTCGCCACGGCGTTCGACGGTGTTTACCGCTGTGTTCATAATGAGGGCCTATATCTATTACAAACCCAAGAGTTTTTGCAATATGAACTTGAATATCCAGTTCCATCAAACACATTGCCTATTGAACAATATCAGACACTTTTGTACACTGATCGTTCAACCCAACCAGCTATAGGCACTAAACACCAATATTCCACCGCTTGCGCAGTCCTGAGTGGATATATGAAAGATGGCAAGGTCCATCCACAACCTACTTGCACGCAGGCCCTAGGGGACTGCACTGCACAACTTGCAGAGCTCAAAGCTTTGGTGATGGCACAAGAACATACGGATGCTGAGCAGATGGCACTGATTGTCTGTGATTCGTACTATTGTGTCCAGTTCTTCATTGAATATCTGCATTACTGGAGCCAGAATGGGTTCAGAGATTCAAAAGGAAACACCATTAAACACAGTCTTCTGTAGTGGAAAGTAGCGGATCTGAGAGAAACGCTAACCAAAGTCCATGTTGTACATACACTAGGACATCAGTGTGTTGGAATACACGTTTGAGGCAGTACTTTGGCTGATGAGGCAGCCAAATCAGCAGTAGCTACGGCTTCTATTGCTGCAGTAACGCGCTCTAGAACGAAATTGGCCGATGAAACACTGGCAGCTGTGAAAGCTTCAGCTGACGGCACGCCCTTACTACAAGCATATCCTGCTAAATATTCCTACCACATATCATGCCTTAATGCAGCCCTTGTAGTCATACCAGGGGTGGGTAATCGTGTGATTCCCAATAAAGACTAAAGACCTGAATTGATTAAAGCAGCACATGAGGGGGTTGCTTCTGCCCATGCTGGTGTGGCAGCTACAATATCATTGATACAAGCATGTTATTGGTGGCCAGGCCTCTACAAATAGACCAAGCAGTATGTCCTTTGCTGTGACATCTGCCAGCAAATAAAAGGATCCACCTTCAAACGTCCAACGCAGACACCCCCCCTAATTTCCAGCAAACCATTACAATGTGTGTACTTGGACCATTGTGGTTCCCTGACATCTGACAGTGCATACAAATGCATCTTAGTCGCTGTTGGCTCACACACCAGATTTCTATGGGTTTGGTCACAACGCTCAGCTGACGCTCAAACTGTTATTAAAATTTTGCAAGTCTTTATCGGCACATATGCTGTTGCTGCTTTCCACTCCAACCAGGGCCCTGCTTTTGCCTCAAGGGCTTTCTGGGACACCTTGGCTTCATTAGGGGTCCAACTGCATTACTCGTATCTATTTCATTCAGAGGGAAATAGTGTAGTGGAGCGACAAAACCGAGATTTAAAGCAATCCGTAACAGCCAGGATATTAGGCACGGGTCGTAGTTGGCATACACACCTGTGTGGAGTCCAGAGAGCACTTAACAGTCTGCCCAGAAGGTCCCTGGGGGGCTTACTTCACACAAGTGCCTGTTTGGAACACAAATGTATGTTCTAAATCTTGATGATCCTGGCATGGAGGTGGCAGAAACACCTTTTGACATAAATGAACATGCCACTGTCTTGTAGGACTTACAACAGTTCCATGACGACAACACATCTGCCACTGCCGCCTCCTTGCGAATAAGGGATGTACCAGTAACATCTACCGGCTGGATTCCAAAAGTTGGGGATCTAGAGAGTGAAAAGATTGCTGTAAAAAAGGAGTTCGGTCCTTCCTACCATGCACCGGTTCCAGTCCTGGGAATACACGGTACCAGAACTGTCATTTTACCACTCCTGCCTAGTTCTAAAGAAAATCGCTTTGTCTCAATCGACAATGTCAAGCTGCACCATATGGCCAATCTTGCACAGCAGACTGAGGAGACTCCTGGGTAGTACCCGAATCACTCTCACTACAGACCAGGATGTTCCTCTGCAGGTTTTCAGCAGGTTTTCCCCCTACACAACAAAGAGGATTAGCAGACATTTGGTCTCATATTGCTACTTCAGATGTGAATTTTGACAAGTTGAGCAGAATCAAGGCTTTATTGTTTCAAAAATCATGTGGCATTTACATCTGCCCACGAGACCTATGTGCTTCAAGTTGCGAGGTCATCAGCAGTTTAAGCACAAATCTTCTGATACACTTTGGTGAAATCGTGGGATGAATATTCAACGCGTCCAGTACTACTGGCATCGTAAATTTCTTTAAGGGTGTTGGTTCTTCTTTCATTCACACCTTCTCCTCTATATTTGGCTTAATAACTTCAGCCATACACACAGGGCCTGATTCTAAGCTTGGCGGGCGGAGGGAGCCGCCCGCCAAGCGGGAACCGCCAGAAGACCGTCCCGCGGTCAAAAGACCGCAGCAGTCATTCTGGGTTTCCCACTGGGCTGGCGGGCGACCGCCAAAAGTCCGCCCGCCAGCCCAGTGGGAAACACCCTTCCCACGAGGAAGCCGGCTCCGAATGGAGCCGGCGGAGTGGGAAGGTGCGACGGGTGCAGTTGCAAAGCAGACACTGAAATTCTTTGTGGGGCCCTCTTACGGGGGCCCCTGCAGTGCCCATGCCATTGGCATGGGCACTGCAGGGGCCCCCAGGGGCCCCACGACACCCCATACCGCCATCCTGTTCCTGGCGGGCGACCCACCAGGAACAGGATGGCGGTATGGGGTGTCAGAATCCACATGGCGGCGCAGCAAGCTGCGCCTCCATGGCGGATTCCCATGGGCAGCGGAAAGTCGGCGGTACACCGCCGGCTTTCCGCTTCTGGCCGCGGCTGTACCGCCGCGGTCAGAATGCCCGGCGGAGCACCGCCAGCCTGTTGGCGGTGCTACCGCCAACCCCCACCCTGGCGGTATTTACCGCCAGGGTCAGAATGACCCTCACAATATTTTCAAGTATTTTCGGGGGATTTCCAATTACTTTGGCTATAGTAGGTGACATCTTTCTGTTGCTACTTTTTCTGAGCAATGGCTGTTCTTTCACAGCAAGGAGGAGTGAAACCGCTTCTACCAGCGCAATGTGTTGCAATTGCATGATGCAGTATTTAGGAGCACCATTCCTGGAGCGATTGGAGTGTGAATGGTCACCGTCATTCAGACCAGTTTTGGATTGTGTCCAGCCTGTGTTTCGATGCCTTTGGTGCACTTTTCGAATGTGCGCTGAAAGTCTGTCTTTCTACGCAGAGCTTACTTTCATTGGATGCTCATCTGTTGATGTTCTTTATGAGGGCTCATTACCAGACATGCGTGTTGAGGGTAGGTTTGCTACAGGAAGGTGTTTATGAGTCGTCTTTTGTGGATACTGTGACTCTTAACTCATCATTGGGCACAACATGGAATCCTGCTGCCTCAGCTGGAGCTCAGGCTTTGGAACACGAGTGCTCTGTGGTTTTCCTTGGCAAAGATTTGGATACTTTACCACCTGCCGAAGTGGAATGATTCCTGGCTTCAATTGTCCCTGATATAATTGGTGACTTCCAAAATGACACTGACCTTTGATTTGGACTTCTTGGTGCCACTATTGAAGTTTTAAATTGTCCTCCTTTCCTTCATGCTCAAGTGCCTTTTAACTTGTCATTATTGACATTTATGTTTTTATGATTTTATAAATAGATTTTATTAGGTTTCATTTTTTATTATTTTAGGCTTTTAAAAACACCTTTGAACTGGCAAGGGGAGGGTGTTATATAGCTATTTTAGCCATATTTCAGACACATTATTTTAGCAAACAAGGCCTGCCGTTGTGCACTTTAGCCCAGTTACATTTTATTCAGCATCACTTTATTTTTCTGGCAATAGCCACATTTGTGGTGTTGTTTTATTTCTCTCTATATAATTGTTCTTTCACCTAGGAAAGCATTACGTTCTTAGTAGGACATTCCTTTCACTCTGTGCTTTCTTTAAGGCTGCAGTCAGATAGGGTTGCCGGAAAAAGTGGTACGCTGTGTCTCCAACATTCATAGACACACATATTCTTACCTGGGGACCCGTTCTAAGAATGTTAACTGTTTTATTATAAAAACACTTCCTTGTCCCATACACGTTAGAGGAAGATTCTAGCCAGATGGCCGCAACTGCATGCTGATTGCTGATTGCCTTGCTATCGCTGCTTGCTTAGACTGCCAAACACCTGGCCTACATGGGGACAGTGTCTGTCTAGATTAAAGGCCTCCTTACTCAGGTATGAGGGATGATGTCCTCCCGAGGGGGGGGAACCTGAAGCAATATCCACATTGCTTCGCTTGAACCCTGTTCGGCCGTTGTTTCATTTTGCTCATCGGTCCCGTGACCGTGTCGGCCGTCTCTTCTTTTATGGGTCGCTGTAGGGCTGCCTCCATGTGAGATGCGCAGGCTCGTGACAGCTCTTTCGTCCGCCCCATTTGCAGGATGTCCGGTAGAGGCTTTCCAGACTCTTCTAAGATGCGCTCTGAGTTTTAAGGAGGCACACCCCTGGATGAGTTGTCCTCTCATTTCTTCTGTTTCATCATTGAACTGACAGGTGCTGGCTACCTCTCTCAGCCTCATGTGGAATGCATCCAGTGACTCTTCTGCTTGTTGCCTGGCCTGCCTGAATATGAATCTCTCATAGTCGGTGTTGACCATGGGCTCGAAATGCCTGTTTAACGCAGCTATGAGTGTCGTGTGTGTTTTTGGGGCTGGCCTTGTATTCAGGATCCTGTGGTTCAGGAGGTGCAGGATCTTATACTGGCGTTCAAAAATGCTCAGGAATGCCCAGCTAGGGTCTGGCATTTTCTTCCAATATCAGGCTAGTTCTTCCAAAGCGGCAGGAGCACCGCGTTGTAGGCGGCCGCCGCTTTGATCTTGTTGGAGTTTGCACACAGATCGCACTCGCCGCACGAGCACTGCATGATTGGCGGCCGCAGCAGCGCAATCTTGGCGGCGTGGAGCCGCTTCCTCTGTCGCCAATGTAGTATCGGGCGGTCAGGGACCGATCCCGATCTTGCGCCGTTGCAGCGCCACATAAATGAACACGCGGACACCAACTGTGTTTAACTGCCGGCAGCGTGGTCGGGTCGGGCCCAGGTACTCACAGCCACGGTCCGGCGTGTTGCTTACACACAGCCGCGCCGCTCCCTGTTCTGGCCGACCACGCCCCTCCTTTATTTATGGTCCTGGGTCAGAGACCTTGGGGCAAACCATACACACACAGAACAGAGGTAACATTTCCCTCTGACATCCGGGAATCACCCAGGCTGACGGCGCCCGGGTAACCCCTGCTGCTAGAAAGTGTCGGATGGCCGGTTACGTCACCAGCCATCGACACTACAGAGAACACTCCTGCGGACGCCGGCAGGTGTAACGATCTGGACCACGCTCAGCAAAGAAACGCAGCACTGCAGGTGGCAGGGAAGGGCCTGCCTGGTATAAACAGGTGGAATGGCACTGCCTGGGTGCCTGAGGCCTAAGAGCATCCCAGGTAAGAGTGTAGGACTGCAATAGGGACACCGCATGGCCGAGTGTGCAGCCTATCTCAGCAAAGAGAGCCATGGGAGAGGACCTGCAACACCTCATATGGATTGGGACCTGGGAAGGCCTCAGGTGCCAGCCCCTAGCTATAAAAACCCTTTGGTTATATAGATGGTGATCTGCGAACGGTCCCCTGGAGCCTCTTCCGCAAGGGACCCGACAAAGAAAAAAAAAAAAAAAAATTAAACAAAGAACAGAAGAAAAGAAGGGAAAAAGAACAATAAATCAATTAATAAATAGAGGACGACTGCCCTACTGTGAGGGCCGAGAACATACTACCGAGGTCACGGTTGGCAGAGAGAAGTTCTTTCATTTATTTTGGATTTGCTTAGGGACCCGGACGGTCTCCTGGCGGTGGCATCTCAGGACGATGACCCTGTACCAACAACCTCGTAAGTCTCCCCACCCAGAGCTCGAACCCACCCTAACCCCCTACTCACCTCTTCTTCGCGTACAGGACACATGCACGATGAATCTTACTAACTTGAGAGGCTCTAGAGCGTAGGCATAAATAACACAGACATAGGCCACATCACTACAACTCTCACGTGGGGGAGGGAATTTAACTTGAAGTTGTAGGGGATGGGTTGTTTACTCTATGCAGCTGTTTTGCCCAGTAATGCAGTAGCTGTCGAAGGATGATCATATCACATGCACAGCTTATATGGAATGAATTGCAAAAAAAAGAACTTGAATAAAAAATTGTTTTAAAAAAATACGTCTAACCGACACTCCATCGCTGTGAGCCGTAAACTTTGACTTTGGCCCAGAACCCTTCCAGGCTCATAGATTACCTCTATCAGTGATTTACGACACTTTTTGGGTGAACTGCAGTAATTAATGGAAACGTTTAAAAAAATCACAACTCGATTACTCCGGTTCTCTTTTTCAGAATTTTGTTGATCTGGTCTATATTTAAATATAGAAATATATGCTATTGTTATAAATCGAAGTGGGATTTTTATTGCGTCATATTTTCTATTTATTAACTGCTTTGGTTCTGATAAACACTTTACACTTAAGCCTGACTGCTCTGTGCCGCAGCTACCCAGAACTTTGCTGAGGTTTAAATTAGGGTAACGTAACTGGACCTGACACAGAATACAGACATTATTACATCTCACACCCACTTCAACTAATAATTCACATTCTTACAGTCCACAAACACAGGTAGGGGACCCAGAGGTTGACTAGAGGGACTGGTTACCCTTATATAAATGCTTTAAAGGTGCATCAATTAATCACACCTGTTTTTAGGTTATGGAGCATGTTGAAGATGCCCTTTCTACATGTAGGACATCACTGAACGGCATGGTTGGATATGAAGGCGTATGAGAGTTGGGTTGGATGAGTTGTCTGCTGGGCTATCACCGCCTGGTCACACTCCTATTCTGGAAGAGAGTTTTTGTGTGTGTTTGATCCGCATTTGCGGTTGCATTTACCAAGTGGAACTGTGTTTAAAACAATCAGAAGGACGCACAGGAGGATGGATGCTAATGGTTGTGTCTCTGCAACTGTGGTGGGGAGGCTTCTCTAATGGATTACAGGGCTAGGTATCGATTATGGAAGCTTGGTTTTTACTATGATGAACTTTGGGAAAGGCTACAAATGTGCTCAAGCGGTGTCAAATTTGAGTAATTCGGCTATTTTTTTGAGTGACGAGTTTTAAAGTCAAAGGGCCTGATTTAGATCTTGGTGGGACTCCCGTCGTCCCTCCATGGTGGAGTTTACAAGTAGTCCGTCAAGCTGATGGACTTCTGGCACCCTATTTAGATGTGTGGCGGCAGAACGTCTGTCCGCGTTGACATAGTATTTTCCGCCATATCAGTGGTGCACCACCGAAGGTGCAGCAGACTCCTCTGCTGGCTAACATTACTCCGTCGCCATCATGGTGGCAGGGATTGTGCCAAGCATATTTAGATTTCACAGTTGTGATGGCATTGGTTTGGCAGCGGATTCCTGATGGCAGGATTCCGTCTTGGGATGAGTTCAGAATGTACAATGACTATGGATAGTGGATGGATGCTAGCTTCACATACCTGATGTGTTTTGGCTAATTGTTTTCACCTGTATATCACACCATAAAACACGCTCCATTTCAGACCATGATTTTTTGCCCTTCCACCACAGCAGACAATTTGATGCAGAATTGTTGACACAGAATAGAGGGGGTCTTTTTGCTCCCTCTGTTTCTTGTTTTTTTGATTAATTATTTTAATTCAACTTGTGGGTTCCCTATTCCATTTAATTTAATTTCCTTAGAATGGCAGGAAGGAGTTATCCCCGTTTCAGAGAGGGAGAATCGTTAGTCATGTTGGACGAAATCATTAGAGTAAAGCCATAATTGTTTGAAGCACAAGTACAAAATGCAACTATATCACAGTAAGTCAAATGTGGACCAGAATAGATGACAGAGTGAATGCTGTCGCTAACAACCTGTGCACACATAAGGAAATTAGGAAGAAATGGAATGACCTGCAGGGGAGAGTGGATTCCCTGGCCTCTAAATGTCACATGAAGGCCCAGAGGACTGGTGGTGGTTCTCCCAGCCCCTGTTACAACTGTATCATGCCTGAGAAGAGAAGGTCTTGCAGATCCTACATCCTGAAGACTTGACAGGAATCCCTGGTGGAGTTAAGTCTGGTAAGTCATACTTTTGAATGTCTCACTGAACATACATGTAGATTTTCAGTTTAATTTAGCTGTTGATAATGTGTTTCCAACTTTCTCATACATGTAAACCTAGAATGTAATATTTAATATTAGTTCATAGTGGAAATGTCGAGCATTCTTGTTGTTTCTCTCGTTTAACTAATAGTAAAAATGTTTTGTCAGCACTGGATTATCTTCACCATTTTTCACATGTATATGTCCTGTGTTTGTTTATTTCCAATAAAGTATTCTGATAAATTTATATTAACCGGTTTCAAATCTCCACCAATTTGTACGATATGTAATGCTGCATGTAAGTGCTTCAACACCTGTGAAGAAATTTCTGATATGTGTTCCATATTGGAAAAATCAGTTTATTTCTACTGCATATTTTTAAACAAATTTGCAAATGTTCCCAAAGTTTAATTGAAATGACTACAACAGCCAAGATGCCTTATTTTTGGTTTGATCAAATATTTTTGGAATGTTATTTTGATCATTCTATGTTATCCTACATATTTTCACATAGGTTAAATGGTAATGTTCTTATCAAAGTCAATAATATGTTATGTTGTGAAATGTAATGTTTAATTTTGTAGGTCTCATTTACCTAATATTTAAATGATTTGATGGTTTCTGTGTCACTACATTTTTTTTATCTGAAAATGATTAATGTATAAGTGAGACCTGGCATCCTTAGGATGGTCTTACCCAAGACCTTTTTCCTTTTACTAGCTGTTTTGCTGCTGTCTCCTTTTGCTGGCCTTAGGACTCTGAGCACTTTACCAATGCTAGCCAGTGCTAAGTGCTTGTGCTTCTCCCCTAAACATGGTAACATTGTTGTATCACAATTGGCATATTTAATTCACATGCAAGTCCCTTGTAAAGTGGTACACCATATACTCAGGGCCTATAAATTAAATGTCACTAGTGAGCCCCCACCACTGATTGTGCCGCCCTATTAAGTAGCCTTATAAACATGCCTCGAGCCTGCCATTGCAGAGCTTGTGTGTGCAATCTCCCTGCCACTCCAACTTGGCAAGTAAAACCTCTAGCAAAGCCTTAAACTCCCCTTTACTTACATATGTCATCCCTAAAGTAGGCCCACGTTATCCAGTAGAGAAGGGTGCCATGTAAGTGAACGGCAGGATATGTACTTTTCAGTTTTTCATGTCCCTGTAATGAAAAACTCCCAAAGTCATTTTTCATTACTCTGAGGCCTGCCCCTCTCATAGGCGTGCATTGGGGATTCCTTATAATACATTTATGCTGTAATTCCTGATCTGAGAGAAGTAGCTGCATCATGTTTAGTACCATTGGAATGGTAATAATAAATCCTTTCTACTGGTCAAGGCAGATTTATTATTACTATTTTAGAAATGCCACTTTTAGAAAGTGGGCATTTCTCTGCTCTCACCGCCCTGTATGCTTGCAGCCTATCTCCAATACACTTCTGGCTTGGGCTAGGTGACAGCTACACGTGTGCATTCCTTTCACCCACAACACAGAATACGACGCTGCGTCTGCATTCATCTGCATACTGATGGGTCTTCCTGGGGAGGAGGTTGGGAAGGGCTCCCAGTTACATCTCAAAAGGTAGTGGCCAGGGTTCTCACAAAGGGGCTGATTACCTCCCACTTTTAGTCCAGAGCTAAGGCTGAGCTGAAAGGGGGACCTGTGCACTTCACAGAAACCTTTTGAAGTAATTCCCCACATCAAAGGCATGTTCTAGTATAAGTACTGGGTCTCTGACCCACTCAAATCAGTACACTTCTAGACTCAAGGAAACTCTGCTGGAGTAAAGACTGCTGTGTGCCAGGGTAGTAAATGTGCCAGATCTGACTGTTCCCAGGGACTGCTGCTCTTCCCTGTTGTTCTTCCCTGCTGGTGTCTGCCTTGTTCAAGGACTACAAAACTATCCCTAACTCCAGAGTGACCACAAGGGCTTGTTAGCCCTGTCCTTTGCAAGGTCGCGGGGGACATCAAAGCCCTTGCCCCATGCACCTCTCTCATCAGCTGTGGTGCACAAGCTCATCCTGAACAACAAGTGTCTCTTTGCTGGAGCATACTGGACTGCCGTGTGCGTTCCTGTAACCAGCGCGGTGTGTGCTTGTGAAGCCACGACCCGACCCAAGGAGAGGAAACCGCCTCCCCACTGACAGACTAGAGTTCCATGCTCATCCCTCAGTGTATTTGACCTGGGATCGCTTCATGGCTGGTCAAGAATGTCAAGAAGCAACATGCAGAGCACTGGGCCATAGCAGCTGCCTTTCCGCAGGTACGGAGGGATTTGGTGGTGGGGGTAGATCATCCTACAGGTGTGTTCTGTGCCCTTTTCTCTCCCTGCTGCACCCATATTGACATCTGAAGCTGTGTGTCACTCACCAAGCTCTGACGGCAGTAACAGCCACGGACTACGCAGCCTTTCTCTGTGCCTTTCTCTTTCCCTATATGGCGTATCAGCCGGGGCATCGCATACTAGTAAACAGAAGCGGCATTTCTCTTTGCCACTTCCCCATTCAATCCAACCGCTCTCCGGAGCTAAACACAGCTAGAGATTTTACTGTATAATTCCTAAGAGACACACAAGCAGATCTCTATCCTTCCTGCACTACTTGAATTCCGTAACTTAGCCAAAGCACTGCAAAAGAGTGAATCATTCTTTTTATACCAATTCGATTTGTAACATTTTGGTGATATTTTCATCAGATGAAAACAACTTATTTTTCTAAATCCGTATGAATTCTTTTTGTGGTGTTATCATTGGATGGCTGCATGTGAGTGTTGCACAAATACTTTACACATTGCCTTCTAAATTAAGCCTGCCTGCCCTTTGCCAAGCTACCAGAGGGTGAGCACAGGTTAATTTAGGTTATGTAGTCATCTTGCCCTGACTAGGATTGTGGTCTCTACTTTGAAGGGTCCATACCTCCGCTAGTTAGAGACCCAATTTCTAACAGTATGTAAATATGTAGGCTGAATAGAAGATCTATTTTTTGTTAAAAGAAATGTACTTTGTAATGTTCATTGGATGACTAATACTAATACTGCAAGCGTGTTTAATTCTCAGCTCATTACCCTGCTGGGCCTTTGAATGTTTTCCTCACATTTCTCCACTCCATTGTGTTGTGCAGAAAGTTTGGTAAATTTAAACTTTATTCCATATATTTTGTACTTTTAGAACATCATTTAACCTGCTATTCTGAATAAGTTGTGTGTGTATATTAAACTATCATGTAACTCAACATCTGAAAGGTATTATAATGATATCAATTGTCTTTCACCTTTTAGTTGCTTCTTTTTTTCCTTCAAACTCATTTGCTGTACAATCCCAAACAAATACCAAAATCACACATTAAAACAAATTATTTACTTAAATCAAGATTTGTTTTTCATATTGTTCAAATGTATGAGTACCCATGCATTATCACAGTACTTCTGGCTATATTTACTTGCACAGTTCCACACCCTGACACCATGGAAGAACAGGATGTGACTTAAAAATTATATTAATTAGGCTAACCAAAGTACTTTTTTTGTTAAAAAATCCATAAGTAAGTACTCTATGTATATTCTCCTGTTTTGTTCACTGGTGGTGTTCTTTTAAATGTTCTTTGTTACTTTTTCCATTTGTCTTCTAGGTCTTTAAAGTTGACTGAATTTAGCACCCTTTATCTTTTTTCATGCACTGGTGGGTGTTGGAGCTACGGTCACCAAGTTGATGCCATGCAGTTTTATTAGTCTCAGAATAATTTCGTTTTTGTTTGTAGGCGTTACAGGCATTAGGATTTCAGACTCCCCTCTGTGTTTTTATTCTTATTCCATATTCCTCTGTGCCATAAGGAAGGTAAGTGGTCTGGCATTCACGGAACACAAAATTTTTAGTCTGCACAGATTCAGCAGTCCTTGCATGGACATTGGACGACTGCTGATGAAATCCTCATGCAAAAATTGAATGTAAGGGCACTTGTTGTTATAGGTAGCCCCCCATTGTAGCATTCCTCATCCTAATCACCGGTTTATGAATAGATTCATGAATTGTGGAACAAATTAATGTGTCAGCTTACGAACATTGGGCTTTTGATTATTAGGGGGATCTGCCCATAAAACGTATTGCAACAGTGTATTTCCAGTTTAGAGGTGGAAAAGCATGATCATCAGGGAGCTTTTATATGCCCCAATACGTAATATGAAATTGTGCTCTGTAAGTTTTTGTGTCTAAAATGTCTTGTTTAACGTATCATATGCTTCTCGATTTATCTTGTTTGGTGTTGCAGTGAGGTGGCATTGTAGATTTTTATGGAATGATGTGTGAGTATGAATGGTATGGTTGTGGTAGGGTGATATTTGTTTTTTATGTGTTAGGGAGCAGGGCACTTTAGTCCTGAACACTGGATGACGATGGGGGTCATTACAACCCTGGCGGACGGCGGAGAACAAGCGGTAAGACCGCCAACAGGCTGGCAGTCTTGCCCCAGCGTATTATGACCATGGCGGTTACCGCCATGGTCATCCGCCGGTTCTCCGTTCCGCCCGCCGGGCTGGAGACCTGGGTCTCCAGCCCGGCGTCCGTCACTATACCGCCGGTGGTATTTGGACCCGGCTTACCGCAGCGGTTTTCCAGCGGTCTGAACCGCCATGAAAACCATGGCGGTAAGCACAATCAGTGCCAGGGAATTCCTTCCCTGGCACTGATAGGGGTCTCCCCCACCACCCACCCCCACCCCGACTCCCTCCCCTACACCCTCCACCACCCCTGCCACCCCCCAAAGGTAGCAGGGCCCCCCTCCCGACCCCCAACATCACTTCACCCATACCCACACTGCACGCACGCAGGCACCACCTACACACTCACACGCACACACGCCAACATACATGCCTACATCCACACACACAGACACGCACACCCACATTCAAACATACACGCACACATCCATACAGACATACCCACAGACATACACGCACTCATTCCCATACATAGAACACCCCTGCAAGCATCCATGCACCCACACACCCCCTCTACATACACAGACGCACACCCCCATGCACCCACACAACACACAACACCCCCCCACCACCCTCCCCTCACGGACGATCGACTTAACTGGTCCGACGATCCTCCGGGAGGGGACGTGAGCCATGGGGGCTGCTCCGCCGACACCACACCGCCAACAGAACACCGCCGCGCCGAATCACAGGATGTGATTCGGGGGGCGGTGTTCTGTTGACGTGGCGGTGGAGGTGGAGCAACCTCCACTTCCCCGCCGCCCGCCAGTATGGCTGTTGGCGGCTCTCCGTCCTAAAAAGGAGCAGCCAACAGTCAAAATACGCCGAGCGGCAAACCGCCACTACTGGCGGTCTTCCACACAGCGGTCCCTCGCGGTCTTGTTAAAAGACCGCTGAGGTTGTAATGACCCCCTATATCTTATTATTCTGTTAAATATAAGAAAAAATTAAAATAAATGTTTTGGAGTATGACAATAAGTAAAACAAGATATGTATTGAAAATTAAATTTTGTTAAATATTAGTTTTTGTATATGGCTGCCTGTCTACACAATATAATTGTTAGATTCTCATTTTGAAACCTTATTTTGGAGGTGGGTTTTTCTTCTCCTTTTTGTTTTTGTTCCTATCTTACTCCAGTATCATTCTGTTACAGGGAACCCTTTTTGTAACATCAACAGCTTCATACAGTTACCTTCAAAATGAGAATTTAGCCAATGTGAAGGGAGATTTATTTGTGTTTGCTCACCTAACAAATATGGTCAGAGCTATTTAAGCATCACATATTGCCTTGGTGACACCAATATATACAGAAAACAAGTCTACTGCAATCTTCAAAAAATCTATTCAATCACTTTGCAAGTTGTCTTCATACAAGATATGTACATCCAAACTGTGTGTGTGTGTGGTTGTTTATGTGTGTGTGTGTCTTTTCCCAGGATTAAATCAGGTTCTCTTAGTACTTCTCAACAGCAGCCTACAAGCGCACATGTCCCAACTTTGAAATGTCCAAACAATGATGACATAGTGAAGGAACCTAAAAAAGAACAATAAATAAATATTTCGATTACATTCCAAAATAGACACATTACAAATGACAAATGTTGAGGGCACATTTTCTAAACACAATCAAAGATTAAAAAGGTAATTATACACCGTAGTCAGTGTGTCAGAACTTATATCTAAAAACATCTTTGCCCTAGATGTTCCTTAACTTGCTCTTTCGAAAAAAATGTCTAGCTCAGACTTTCAGACTCATCATATAAAATAAAAATGTTACTCTAAATTTCAAAGTAAAAATATGTCATGATATACTTACACTCATGTGACAAAATTGTCAAATAAATCCCGTACCACTGGATGGAATTACACCAGATTTGGCAGAAAGCTTGCTTCCGGTATGCAGTTATCTTTTGTATACTTGGTGTAAATCCATTCAGTAGTTTTTGAAAACTTTAGGGAAATACAAATTTGTATATCTCTGGCCGCAAAGTATTTGCGAACAAAGACAATCTTGTGCAGGGAAATACACAGCTCTGACTGGCTGCCAACACTTGAAATCAGGAATTGTCGACAGCCATCTTGGGACTCGGCTTCAGCCGAGTCTGAGTAAAAAAGTTAAAAAAAAAGAAATAGGACCAGACTAGGGACACCCTGACTCCTTAGCTCGGGTGGTGGTGGGGGTCCTAGAGGGACACCCCACTCAAAGCAAAAAATAATTTTTTGAATGATTTTTTGCCACAAAATTGCTATTTCCGCAAATTTGTGGTAAAAAAAGTTAATAAAAAATAAATAAGCGCACTTGTTTTTCATAGGCCCCCAGGTGGGCCAGGTCCGGGGGGCATTAATAATCCTGTGTGTGTGGGGGCCCTCAGCCCTGGGGACCACCACCTCTCCGGGGCGCGTTTTACGATATATGCGGTGGAGCCAGCACCCCTGCATCCTGGGGCCACCACCTCCCCCATAGGCCACCTCCACAGGCTTTAATTATAATAAATGCGGGGGTGCCACGTGGCCCAGAGTCCCAGGGACCACCACCTCCCCAGGGCAATTTATACATTTGGTGGGGGCCACGCAGACCCACGAGCCCTGGGGACCACCACCTTCCTAGGGCAATTTCTACATTTGGTGCCGGGGCCGCACAGCCCACCAGAGCCCCAGGGACCACTTCCTCCTGGGACAAACAATTAAAATATGTAAAGGGGGTCCATTTCAGACTCCCAAGCCCCAGGGATCACCACCTCCCTGGTCTATATGCACGTTGGAGGGGGCTTGCCCCTCCTAGTGGATCCAAAGATGACCCTGGGGACTGCCACCCCCCAGGGCCGGCGCCTGCTATGTCCTTGCGTGCTCACCCCCAGGACAATAACTTCACATGTAGGGACCGCAGGGGAGCCATTGAGGGCTCTCTCGTGGTCCCAGATAACCCATAAAGGGCTAAAAAAAATGTAAAAAAAGAAAAGCCATAGCTCAGTGTGAAGGTCACAGACCCTTACACTGAGCATTGGGGGTTTGAGTCCCGCTGGACTCATTACCCTCTTTTTATTATTATTATTTTTTGTTAATAAAGTACATTTTTTTTTTTTTTTTAAACGAAAAATATATTTTTTATTTTAAATTGTGTACAAATATCTCATTTCAAATATATCAGACATCAAAGCCTAAAAACTCCATATCTCTATCCCTCTCCCTTTCATTCTCTCTTTCTCTCAATCAATTTCTTCACCTCACACACTCAATCACTTACGCACCCACACAGACACTCGCGCACCCACTCAGAGAGCCACTCTTTCACTCACACACCCACTCACAGAGCTACTCAGAACCTCCTGCAGTCACTCACAGCCCCAGTCAGACCATCACGCACCCACTCACAGACCCACTCAGACAGTTACACACCCACTCAGAGTGTCACCCACCCACTCACAGATCTACTGACACCCTCCTGCACCCACTTACAGACCTGCACACATACTGACACACCAACTAAAACACTGATGTATGCACTGTGACACCCAGACACTCTGACAGCCACTCTCACCCCTAGATAAGCCTCTCACACCTATATTCACACCCAGTGAGGCCGCAGCTAACTTCCACCGTGCACATGCAAAGGGCCATGCACAGCATGGGGTTGGGTGATTAGGAGGGTTTGCAGCAGGGACCGGATGCAGAACAGTCCTTGTGGGCAACCTCTACTGTGAATGGGAGAAGGCCATGCACGGTGCAAAGTTGGGTGGTAATAGTGGGTTGGCCTCAGGACCTGGTCACAGGCCAGGCCCTGTGGCCAATCACGGCCGCACACGGCCAAAAGGCTGTGCACTGCAGTGGTTGGATCAACGTATAGTAATGAAAAATACTATACGTTAAAAAAAACACATAGAAATTCACTGAAAAAAACAAAGTTATACGCTTTATACGCTATAGTTAGGTTCTGAATTTACTTGAACAAACCCTTAGAAATTCAGCAGTTATAGCTGGAGTTCTTTCAAGTAACTATAACTTGCACCCTTAGGTAGCTATAACTCGTGCCCTCCCCACGCACAGCTAATTACTCCACATATTATATAATTGATGACATCTTCTATCCCATCTTTCATATTATCACTACAACATCTGCAATAAACGTATTAATGAGACAACAGTGCATGGCGAGGGCGTGAGTTATAGTCACTTTAGAGCGCGAGTTATAGTTACTTGAAAGAACTCTACAGGGTGCTCCCTTTTGTCTGGACAAAGCTAAACTCCTCTGAAGAGCTATAATGATAGTGAAACACATGTCAAGGGTTACCTTTACTCATTCCAAGTTGGCCTGGATGGTCTTTTACTAGTCCAAAGCTGTAATACTGTGCCTAGAGTGATGAATGGCTTTCGTCATTTTACAGTTCGGCGAGGATGGTACTGTCTCAATCCTATGCTTAAAGATTTTGCTGCACAAATGGCAAAATACTTTGTCCCTATCTAGCTCGGTGTGGATAGCACTGTGCTGATCCTATGCTTTAAAAGCCCCTTCAACATCTGTGGCAGCCAGTGGAATGGAGGCTCTGCCAAGGGAAGGACATGCCTCAAACACCCCTGCCTCTGTAGCAGAAGAACCCCCTATAAGCATGGATGTCCACCAAAACAACCAGGAAGTGCAGATGCCAAGACAACAACCACTGCCAGGAAGTGATTCTCAAATGACTGGTTTCCTTTTTTGGCACAGATGCACCCTGTTGACTCTTCTACAACCACTGTCCAATTTAAAGGGATAGTAGGACACTGGACTTGGGACTTCAAATAGTATGGCAGATACCCTAATTAGAACATCCACCATCAAATCAAATCAAATCATAAACATTTATAAAGCGTGCTACTCACCCGTGCGGGTCTCAAGGCGCTAGGGGGATGGGGTTACTGCTGCTCGAAGAGCAAGGTCTTGTGTTGCCTCCGGAATGCGAGGTGGTCCTGGGTGGTCCTGAGGTTGGTGGGGAGGGAATTCCATGTCTTGGCCGCCAGGTAGGAGAAGGATTTCCCACCT
This sequence comes from Pleurodeles waltl, assembly GCF_031143425.1. Taxonomy (NCBI): domain Eukaryota; kingdom Metazoa; phylum Chordata; class Amphibia; order Caudata; family Salamandridae; genus Pleurodeles; species Pleurodeles waltl. Next base: position 112,881,401 of record NC_090443.1, on the reverse strand, counting down.
GCTGTGGTGCGGCGGATGCGAGGGACGGCGGCGAGAGCGAGGTTGTCAGAGCGAAGTTGACGGGTGGGTGTGTAGAAACTGAGGCGGCGGTTGAGGTATTCGGGTCCCTTGTTGTGGAGGGCTTTGTGTGCGTGGGTGAGGAGTCGGAAGGGGATCCTTTTGTTGACGGGAAGCCAGTGCAGGTGTCTCAGGTGGGCGGAGATGTGGCTGTTGCGGGGTATGTCGAGGATGAGGCGGGCAGAGGCGTTTTGAATTCGTTGCAGATGTTTCTGGAGTTTAGCTGTGGTTCCTGCGTATAGGGTGTTGCCATAGTCCAGGCGGCTCGTGACGAGGGCGTGGGTCACGGTCTTTCTGGTGCCGGTGGGGATCCAGCAGAAGATCTTTCGGAGCATGCGGAGGGTGAGGAACCAGGAGGATGATACGGCGTTGACTTGTTTGGTCATGGTGAGAAGAGGGTCCAGGATGAAACCGAGGTTGCATGCGTGGTCTGAGGGGGTTGGTGCAGTGCCAAGGGCCGTGGGCCACCAGGAGTCGTCCCAGGCGGTTGGGGTGTTTCCGAGGATGAGGACTTCCATTTTGTCTGAGTTCAGTTTCAGGCGGCTGAGTTTCATCCATTCTGCGACGTCTTTCATTCCATCTTGCAGGTTGCTCTTAGCGCTGGTGGGGTCCTTGGTGAGGGAAAGTATCAGCTGAGTGTCGTCGGCGTAGGAGGTGATGTTGATGTTGTGTTTGCGTACGATGTCGGCGAGGGGGCTCATGTAGACATTGAAGAGAGTCGGGCTGAGCGAGGAGCCTTGTGGGACGCCGCAGATGATCTCGGTGGGGTCTGAGCGGAAAGGTGGGAGGTAGACTCTTTGGAAGCGGTTGGAGAGGAAGGAGGTGATCCAGTCTAGGGCCTGTCCTTGGATCCCGGTGGAGCGGACGCGGGATATTAGGGTTCGGTGGCAGACGGTGTCGAAGGCAGCCGAGAGGTCGAGGAGGATGAGGGCGACTGTTTCTCCGTTGTCCATCAGAGTTCTGATGTCGTCTGTGACTGAGATGAGGGCGGTTTTTGTGCTGTGGTTGGCTCGGAATCCGGACTGGGAGGGGTCGAGTAGGTTGTTGTCTTCAAGGAAGTTGGTAAGTTGCTTGTTGACGGTCTTCTCTATGACTTTGGCAGGGAAGGGGAGGAGCGAGATGAGGCGGAAGTTCTTCAGGTCGCTGGGGTCCGCCGTAGGTTTCTTCAGTAGGGCGTTGACTTCTGCATGTTTCCAGCTCTCGGGGAAGGTGGCAGAAGCAAACGAGCTGTTGATGATGGTCTGGAGATGCGGGGCGATGATGTTGTCGGCTTTGTTGAAGATGAAGTGTGGGCAGGGGTCCGAGGGGGCACCGGAGTGGATGGAGTTCATGGTGGCTTTGGTCTCTTCCGTGTTGATGTGAGTCCAGGCGTGGAGGGTGATGGCTGGGGTTGTAGGTTTTGTGGTGGTTGGCTGGGTCTGGTGTCCGAAGCTGTTGTGTAGGTCTGTGATCTTACGATGGAAGAAGGTGGCGAGGGAGTTGCAGAGGTCTTGTGAGGGCGTGATGGCGTTGGCGTTGGCGTTAGGGTTGGAGAGCTCTTTGACAATTTTGAAGAGTTCTTTGCTGTTGTGGGTGTTCTTGTCCAGTCTGTCTGTGAAGGAATTTCTTTTGGTGGCGCGGATCAGTTGGTGGTGTTCGCAGGTAGCGTTCTTGAGGGCAGCCATGTTATCTGCGGTGTGGTCCTTGCGCCAGGCTTTCTCGAGGGTGCAGCAGGTTTTTTTAGATTCCTTGAGGGTGTCTGTGAACCAGAGTTTTTTTTTGGTGTTGGTCTGTCTTGGGAGGCGTCTGAGGGGAGCGAGGTTGTCTGCGCAGTTGGTGATCCAATGCGTGAGGCTGAGGGCTGAGTCATTGGGGTCGGTGGAGAAGGTAGGTTGGTTGTCGTTGAGAGTGGAGAGAAGCTGTTCTGCTGGGATTTTGTTCCAATGTCGGCGTGGGATGGGTTGTGTGCGGAGGTGGCGAGTCTCGCGTCGGAAGGTGAAGTGGACACATCTGTGGTCGGTCCAGTGTATAGCGGAGGAGTGGCTGAAGGATACGTGGTTGCTGGCGGAGAAGATGGGGTCGAGCGTGTGTCCGGCGATGTGGGTGGGAGTGTTCACTAGTTGCTTGAGACCGAGGATGGCGAGGTTGTGGATCAGGGCGGTGGTGTTGGGGTCGTTGTTCTGTTCCAGGTGGAAGTTGAGGTCACCGAGGAGGATGTAGTCCGGTGAGGCAAGGGCGTGCGGGGAGATGAAGTCAGTGGCGTGGTGGTTTCGCGGTGGAAAGTGAGTTTGCAGGTGTGACATGCGAAGGGTCCGTGGGTACGTTTCGGGTTGGCTTTGGAAGCAGGTGCTGGAGCGCCCCGGGTTGAGGGCGTGGAGGGTGATGGGGTCGTAGCAGTGCTGCGGGGTTTGGGAGTTCTGGGGGCCAGGGGTCGTGGCGCTGGGCGCGGTCCAGGCACGGACAGGCGCAGACGGGCTTGCCTTTGGCGCGCCAGCGGTGCACCCGCTGCGCGCGGCCGCCATAAGAGGGAGGAGGGGGGAGGAGGGGTCAGCTGGGGGTGGGGGGTGGGAGGGGGGCGACGAATGGGAGCAGGGGGGGCGGGGCCGAGCAGGAGGTGGCAGCGGGGAAAGCGGAGGGTGGGGGGTCAGGTAGAGGGGAGGGGAGAAAAAGATAGGGGAGGGGGGTTAAAGGTGGAGGGGAGTAAGGAAGAAAGATAGGGGAGGGGGTTAAAAGGTGGAGGGGAGTAAGGAGGAAAGATAGGGGAGGGGGGATTACAGAGGTGGAGGGGAGTAGGGAAGAACAGAGAGAAGAGTCAGGAACAGAAGAAAAGAGGAGAGAAGAGTCTGGAACAGAAGAACAGAAGAGAGAAGAGTCAAGAACAGAAGAACAGAAGAGAGAAGAGCCAAGAACAGAAGAACAGAAGAGAGAAGAGCCAAAAAGAGACGAACAGAAGAGAGAAGAGCCAAGAAGAAGGGTAAAGAAGAAGAGGAGAGAGGAGTCAAGAACAGAAGAACAGAAGAGAGAAGAGCCAAGAAGAAGGGTAAAGAAGAGGAGGAGAGAAGAGTCAAGGAAGAGGAGTCAGGCAGAAGAGGAGAGACCTGAGAAGCAGAGGATACGAAGAACACAGATGAAGAACACAGAAGAAGGACAAAGAAGAAGAGAGAACACCCAGGATGGGGTGCAGGGAAGAAAGAAGAACACAGATGAAGAAAGAAGAAAGCACACGCAGGTCGCAGTGCAGAGGAGAAAGAAGAAACACAGATGAAGTACACAGATGAAGAACACAGATGAAGAAAGAAGAAAGCACACGCAGGTCGCGGTGCAGAGGAGAAAGAAGAAACACAGATGAAGTACACAGATGAAGAACACAGATGAAGAAATAAGAAAGAACACACAGGTCGGGGTGCAGAGGAGAAAGAAGAACACAGATGAAGAACACAGATGAAGAAAGAAGAAAGAACACGCAGGTCGCGGTGCAGAGGAGAAAGAAGAAACACAGATGAAGTACACAGATGAAGAAAGAAGAAAGAACACGCAGGTCGGGGTGCAGAGGAGAAAGAAGAACACAGATGAAGAACACAGATGAAGAAAGAAGAAAGAACACGCAGGTCGGGTGCAGAGGAGAAAGAAGAACACAGATGAAGAACACAGATGAAGAAAGAAGAAAGCACACGCAGGTCGCGGTGCAGATGAGAGAGAAGAAACACAGATGAAGTACACAGATGAAGAACACAGAAGAAGGACACAGAAGAAGACCACAGATGAAGAAAGAAGCAGGAAGAGAAAGCGGTGAGGAAGAGGAGCGGGGCCGAGGAAGAGCAGAACACGCAGCAAGAGGGCTGCAGAAGAGGAGCAGAGAGTGAAGGGAAGAAGGACAGCGGAGGTGCGGAGAGAGGTAGGAGGGGAGAGCGGAAGGCAGAAGACAGAGGTACAGAAGAAGAGGTGAGTAGCGCGGGGCAGGACGAGGGGCTGGGCGGGGGGAGTACTTACTGTTTTTTAGCAGGACTTGCTGGGAGGTTTCAGGAGCCTGGGCTGGTGGAGCTGCAGCGGCAGGGGGAGCGACTTACCCTCGGGTCAAGGGTCGCTAACTCTGTCGCGCAGCGGCCGCCATAAGAGGGAGGAGGGGGGGAGGAGGGGTCAGCTGGGGGCGGGGCGACGAATGGGAGCAGGGGGGGCGGGGCCGAGCAGGAGGTGGCGGCGGGAAAGCGGAGGGTGGGGGGGTCAGGTAGAGGGGAGGGGAGAAAAAGATAGGGGAGGGGGGGTTAAAGGTGGAGGGGAGTAAGGAAGAAAGGTAGGGGAGGGGGGTTAAAGGTGGAGGGGAGTAAGGAAGAAAGATAGGGGAGGGGGGTTAAAAGGTGGAGGGGAGTAAGGAGGAAAGATAGGGGAGGGGGGGTTACAGAGGTGGAGGGGAGTAGGGAAGAACAGAGAGAAGAGTCAGGAACAGAAGAACAGAGGAGAGAAGAGTCAGGAACAGAAGAACAGAGAAGAGTCAGGAACAGAAGAACAGAAGAGAGAAGAGTCAAGAACAGAAGAGAGAAGAGACAAGAACAGAAGAACAGAAGAGAGAAGAACAGAAGAGAGAAGAGCCAAGAAGAGACGAACAGAAGAGAGAAGAGCCAAGAAGAAGGGTAAAGAAGAAGAGGAGAGAGGAGTCAAGACCAGAAGAACAGAAGAACAGAAGAGAGAAGAGCCAAGAAGAAGGGTAAAGAAGAGGAGGAGAGAAGAGTCAAGGAAGAGGAGTCAGGCAGAAGAGGAGAGACTTGAGAAGCAGAGGATACGAAGAACACAGATGAAGAACACAGAAGAAGGACAAAGAAGAAGAGAGAACACGCAGGACGGGGTGCAGGGAAGAAAGAAGAACACAGATGAAGAAAGAAGAAAGCACACGCAGGTCGCGGTGCAGAGGAGAAAGAAGAAACACAGATGAAGTACACAGATGAAGAACACAGATGAAGAAAGAAGAAAGCACACGCAGGTCGCGGTGCAGAGGAGAAAGAAGAAACACAGATGAAGTACACAGATGAAGAACACAGATGAAGAAAGAAGAAAGAACACGCAGGTCGGGGTGCAGAGGAGAAAGACGAACACAGATGAAGAACACAGATGAAGAAAGAAGAAAGAACACGCAGGTCGCGGTGCAGAGGAGAAAGAAGAAACACGGATGAAGTACACAGATGAAGAACACAGATGAAGAAAGAAGAAAGAACACGCAGGTCGGGGTGCAGAGGAGAAAGAAGAACACAGATGAAGAACACAGATGAAGAAAGAAGAAAGAACACGCAGGTCGGGGTGCAGAGGAGAAAGAAGAACACAGATGAAGAACACAGATGAAGAAAGAACTGAAACCTTCACTGTTTTAACCTTATTTCATTGCTCACATTCATCCTAATGTCCTGTACACATGTAAACAAACACAACTAAAACACAAACTATGTTTGAGAGTCATTTGTCATCTATGTTGAACAGTTAACTTTTAAATATTTTGCATGCGCATGAATGACTCATATGAAGGAAATGTGAGAAGGGACATGTCAAGGGTACTGTCATGCCTGGGTTCAATACAAACACAGCAACATAAATGGAGAATCATCAATTCCCATTTATTGTACAGTGCTGCAGATAGGCTGACCAAATATCAGGGATATCATAGTAGAGTGAGACTTTACACCTTTTTGCATCTTCATAGGTGCCAGTCACTAACATTCCATAGGCCATTGAAGTAAGGCACGTGTCAGAGTTTCTCTCTCCGAATAGGCAAACAGATTGGTAGAAATTGTCATCAGCTAAACCCTTATCAATTACCTATACCGTGCCCACCAAATAAACCTCATAATACAGACAGAGGTCAGTACAACTTCCCCTAGTCAAGGAACCTTCCACTTACCATGGTTAGATATATGTAGGCATGCTGCTCACCTATGTCAGTCTTGATACATATGCACAATGGCCTGCAATGAGGAAACACAGTGACAGCTACACAGAAGCCAAATAGTATAATTACTAAAACAATGAGAATGTTGAATGAATGGATTGCACACAAAGACATGTTTCAAAGACACATGATCACACACATGACACCATTGACCCAGATAACATGGCAAATAGGTCTATTGTGTAGAACACCACACAAAACACTGCCATCCCACTGTCCTGACAGTCTGGGCATGGGACTCATACATCACCAAAATTATGTCACACAGTACAAGGATCAATCCATGTCCACCTCACATGTGAAGTACATGTCAGACCAGCTAATCCCACCTGCCAGTGACACAAATCAGAAATGTCCACATGAGAATGGCATTACAAAGAGATCTGGAATGAAATAATGGTGAACAAGGAGTTTAGGCAGGTAAAAGCAAACATGACCTAGAAATACATGTTCCAAATATAATGGTTTCTCAGATTGTGTATTTTGACTCCCACTAACAAAGGAGATTATCATGAGAATCACAAGAATCACAACCCCATGTCCTATTTTGCCAGAAACCCTACGCTGTATACTGCTAAGCAACACATAACCTCTCTGATGGTCACACAAAGACCCTTCTCAAACATTCCTAACCCCCACACTGCCCCACTGAGCCTGTCACATTACAGACCATCACATACTTACACTCAGGTGAAGTACTGATTGATGAGATCTGCCCGTATCTCTCCACCCTCATCCTCATCATTATCATCCTTGTTTGGCATTTCTGCATTGTCATCCGGTTGAACTGCTGGTTCCCCCTCATCTGGGATGTATGGGATCTGACGCCTCAGGGTGAGGCTGTGGAGCATGCAGCAGGCCACAATGATCTGACACATGTTGACAGGTGAGTACAGGAGGGCTCCACCAGACTTATCGATGCTACAGAATCTAGCCTTAAGGACCCCCAAAAGTCCGCTCTACAACATGCTGTGTCTTTTCATGGGCCTCGTTGAAGCACACTTTCCTTGTCTTGGTTGGGTACCTCACTGGTGTCAACAACCAGGGTTGGTTTGGGTAGACAGAGTCTCCTGTAAGTAATCGTAACATGTGTGCAAATATTAGTCTAGGGCATTATTACATTTAGCAGTATACATAGCATACTAACACAAATTACATATGTGACGTACCAACCAGCCAGGCCATCTCTGGGTACAGTAGTGTCATCAGATGTAGGATAGCACTGTTCCCCATGGTGAAGGCACCATGGACTGAACCTAGGTACCATGGACATACTTCGGAAATGTAGAGGTGAGCCAAACAGACTACTTGAACATTTTTGGAGTGAAAGTTCTTCCTGGTACAATAGCCCTGTTCTTTGCCATGTGGGGGAACCAAGGCCACATGGGTACCATCAATGACTCCCACTACATCTGGGATGTGTGCCAAATCATAAAAATCAGCCTTCACATGGGAAAATCCTCATGTTGTGGAAATAGGACATAGCTGTCCAGGTGTTTTAACAATGCAGACAGTACAGCCTTCAAGACCAGACTGAACATAGGCTGGGACATTCCTGCAGTTAGGGCCACTATATTTTGGAATGAGCCCGTGGCCAGGAAATGCAGCACTGACATGACTTGTACAATGAGTGGTATGCCATTAGGATGACGAATGACAGGCATCAGGTCTGGCGCCAACTGACGACAGAGATCCATGATTGTCTGCCTATCCAGGAAGTAGATCTGAATCACATGTCGAACCTTCATGGTCAGCAGACCTTCTAGTGGATGGTACACTGGAGGTTGTTTGACCATTCACATTCCAGGGTAACTATTTGAGAGAAAATAAGGAGGTATGTCTATTACTTATTGTGTCCCTTGTAAGTGTCAATACATATGTTTAATACAATGATGTTACATGCCATATGATACAGTTGAAACAAACATGGTACACAGTACATACCAATGGTAATAATTGCATATCAGTGATATGTCATCCCCTTGCCTCAATTATGACGTGGAAATGTAAACATATGCCTCAGCGAGTCTCTGTGATACTGACATCTAACTAGGCATTGTATTAATAAGCCACAAAAACTATCTTGCTCATTGCCAAGCGGGTGCTGACTGTGCAACCAAAGATTCCTGAATTCTAGTTAGACAACATAACAACATGTCTCTTCAATCTGGACACTCATAAATGTGTGGTCAATGCCAGCAATGGAAAAAAAAGGGGATAGATATGTTTCCCAACTTGTGACGCATCATGAAATTAACTTTTCCGACCATCTAAGGGCTTTGAAATGGTGACTGCCGGACCTATCTTACTCGAAAAATAGGAAATGACAGCCGGTGGAAGCCGTCATGGCGGTAGAAGAATGCAACAATGGCGGACATTGCTATTGTAACACATTGCTGCCTGTGGCGGTCTTCACCCAATGGAAGTGTCCGCCGGTGGTGACAGTCCTGTATGTGGCGGTTGTGACTGACATCTCCTGTTGAATCTCTCACCTGACTCCTGACACTGCTGCCAGCAAGACCTCCACAACTTGAGCTGCTGTATATTGCCTCTGGGAGCAATCATGCCATGTCCTACAAGTGATAGGGCCCCTGCCTTCTCACCAGAAAAGCTGGAGAAGCTTGTGGATGAGTTCCCACCCCTGTATAGGCAGCTCTATGGTGCACCAGAGGAGCAGGTAAGAGTACCATGTACACATGTGTTTCTGTAGCTCAACTAAGCTTTGATTTGTTTAGCCAAGGGTTATGGGCAATGTGTGAAAATGTATCCTTAAAGCCCTGTATGTACTATCAGTGTGCTTAAATGATTAAGTTCCTGGGCATATCCAATTGAGAAGTGGCAGGTATAGAGTTCTGAGACATTGTGGAGAGTGGGCAATGGGTATTCCTTGACCCACCTTGTGACTGTTGCACATGGGTAGCTGAGGTGTAATGGCAGCCATCACCAGGTGTATCCCATCATCAGATGTGCTTGATGTGTGGGCATATGTGCTAAAATGACAGCGAGAGGTATTGATGTATGTTGGTTGCCAGTCTCTCACCACACTTGTAGTCACAGTAGCCACACCCTGTATCCATATACAGCCTGGGATGGTTAAAGGTCATGCCTCACTACTGAGGTTCCTCTACTTCAGTCTATGCCCAGTGTCTGTGTTTGACTTGTTGAACTGACTTGTGATCAGCTCTGCCTGTTTTTGTGTGGTAGTTGTGGACATGATTATCTGTCTTGTCTATGTCATCCATGCAGGTCAACACCCATCAGAAGAAGGTGATTTGGTGTGCCATTGCCAATAAGGTATGGACCCTGGGGGTCCACATCTGGTGGAGCGCCCACCATAGGAAGAGGTGGGAGGACATGAGACGCTGGGCCCAGAAGACCGCTGAGGCCCAGCTGGGAATGTCCTCCCACCAAGGACAGGGTACCCGTCAGAACATGACCCCCCTAATGTCCTGCATTTTGGCAGCGGCCTACCCTGATTTTGATGGGCATTTGAGGGCAGCACAGCAGCCACAAGGGCGTAGGTACATACCAAATACGTTGCCACTTTAACAGGTGATTGAGTGACAGACAGGATGTTAGCTCTGACAATGTGGTAAGTGTAATATGTCACAGATCTTCTGTGATCACATTGACGAGTCATGTATTGGCAACAGGTATGCACATTCATGTTGTTTTGAGACATGGTACTCAACTATGCGGGGCCCCTCAGTCTTATAGCACAGCATGGAGCACATATGTCAGTGTTTTTTAGGTCCAGGGATATGCTTTTACTACCCTAATAGGTGTTAGTTCCCACCAACAGGTCACCCCTCCCTAATGCCCTGGTAGAAAGGTGGGTTGGTTTTTGCTCTCTGTCTTCTGCTATGTATCGGGGGGATATCTATGAGTGAACTGAAGTCAGGTAGGGGTAATTCATCTTCAGTGTTTATTGCTTTCTGATGTGACACAGCATTACATGATGCAGTGGTGTCCATCAGACATGTCAAATTACATACATAGCTAACATCTTCACACCTGTTGCAAGGGGTACTTCCCCTTGGTAAGTGAGGAATGTACTATGACGTGTGATGTGCCATCAGAGTTGACAACATGCATTCCCACAGGGTCACATATGTTGGTATCAGATGTAAGAATGTGATTGCCATGCTGTTGTCCTGATAGCAGGCACTTGGCACATAGCTTGTCCATGGTATACTTGTGTAGATATGATACATTGGCAATACTCACAGCAATGGCCCAGACAGTACTGTGTCAACATCATGGCTAATTTTGAAGATAAATGTCATGCCTCATTGTTGGATATTATCATGCATACTTGCTGTAGCTATGTTGATATGACAAAGAGGCCAGGATGTTTGTGAATATGCTGTTTTACAAGAAATAAATGTGGGGCAGTTGTGGTAGCTCTTAAACATCTGTGTGTAGGTTGGTAAGTGTGACCTGACTGCTGGCATGCAACATGATTGTTTTACCAGTTATGTTTGCATCACTTATGCTTTTCCTCTGGGAATCCAGCACAGACAGATGCCAGGCTTGCCATGTCTGATATGTGGCTAGTGATGTTGCTTCTCATTCTGTGAAACATGGTTTACTCATGTTGGTGTTAGCAAGGTCTGTTTACCTCCTTCTTTTACAGCACAGTAGTCGATTTAATGCACACACAATATAGTAAACTGCTAATTGTGTGTGGGGCATTGGTGTGCAGTTACCTGGTCCTTACATGACCATTACTGTTTGTCTTCGGAATACATTTTTCATACATTGCTTGGACCTGAGTCCATTGTCACTCCTTGCTACATCACAGTTGGTGTATGTGACATGTGTACTTCCTCCTTGACCAACATTTGGCAAGTGTGACATGTTGACATGTCATATGATGGTATGTGTCCATTGTGATTTGATTGAATCTATGTCACTTGATGTAGGCATGGTTTGTTTGAACCAGGCTTGCCTGTCTTTTCTTTGCAACATATATTAGTGCCTGGTACTTGACATCTGGGTGATGTAATTGTGTAGTAAGAATAGGGCCTGTCTAATTGTTAAGCTACCTAACAATGGGAATCCATTGATTGTCTACTAGTTGACTATGTTGTTGTGATTAGGGCACCTGTATTAAGTGGAATAATCACCTAGTCATGGAAAGGTCAGTGTGATGTGTCAACTTCATTCATTGTATTGTAGGTTTAAGTCACCTTGCTTTGCTGGTGTGTGACAGTTGAGAAACTGAGGGACATGCATAGTATTGTGTTGTTACATGATGTTGACACTTTACGGGAACTTCCTGCGGGGGGTCAGTGGACATGATCGTATGTGATTTCTATCATATTAGAATTGGAACTGTTATCATGTGTATGTGATGACCCTACTTCACCATCTATTTTCAGCATGAGCACCGTCAGGGGAAAGATTCTGACCATAGGACCTCTAGTCATGACATCACAAACAGAGAGGGACCCAGTGGCCCGGAGGGCAAGTGAAGTGCCACGGGGAAGACTGGATATGCAACATCTTCATCTGAGTCCTTCTCCAGTGGCCACTCCCTATTAGTGGTGGGAACAACTCCTGTACCATCTCTGTCCGCCACCCCCAGTTCTATCACCCCCCTCCGTTTAGCTTCCCACCCAGTTGGCCCTGCCCGCTCATCCAAGAGGGTAAGCATCTCCTTTGCCGCAGGCACCTGTGCCCTAGCCCCTGTTCCCCCTGCTGCCCTCAGTGAGGAGGCTATTGACCTTCTGAGGTCTATCTCCATGGGTCAGACAGCCATTGTGAATGCCGTTCAGGGACTGGCAAGCCAGATCCAACAGAGCAATGTGTTCCTGGAGGGCATTCACGGTACACTTTCTGGCCTACAGAGATCATTTCAGGCTCTGGCCTCCACACTGACGGCAGCCAGTCACCCATTCCACCTTCCTCTTCCCAAACCAAATCCCCCCTTCCCCGACCCAGCCAAAGCACACAAACAGACAGGCATGCATTCACCTCAACATCCAAGGGTAGCACGCATAAGCACCACAAGACACACCATCAGCACGCATAAAGACAACATCCACACAGCAACAGTCAACCTGCCATGACACCCCTACCGCCCCAGCATCACAGACACAACACCTGGCACACCTGCAGACACCACACCAACATTCCCTGATCCAGCCAACACACCTATCCTACCCACAGACAGCACCCCAGCAGACTCTCTTACATCCACCCTAGTCACCACACCTTCAGACATCACAACCACTGACATGCCTACATGCAGCACATCCACCATACTTGTAGTTACCACCCCAGCAAACAGCCACCCACCACGGCATCCCCTAGCACCCCCACCCCCATCAGCCCAAGACACATAAACACCCTCACTCACTCACCCAACGGACACCCACCACATACAAGCACCCATCGCACAAACACGCCAAAGACATTCACTCCTAAACATCATACAACACATGCACCACACCCTCCACACCCAAACCCCCTTCTGATGACCGTCCTCATTTGTCTAAAAAAGTTTTCCTTTCTAACCATGACCTTTTTGCTACTCGTCACTCCGTGACACCCCCAAAAGATTTGTTTCCCTCCCCAAGGCCATCCCTTCCATCTCCATGCCCCCCCTACACCACTGCTACCACCCATACCCCTCTTCCCACCAAGGAGTCCACCCCTCCCACGGAGGTTCCCCCCTCCCAAACCAAAGCTAAAACCCACCCCTCCCAAGCCCAATCCCAACACCTCCCAATACTCCCTGAGGTGTCTGCTTGCACCATTGATGCCCATAACTGTGGAGGTTAAATGGAAGTCAGGAGTCAAGTTGGGGCACCGTTTTGTGCCTTTGGTGCAAAAGACTTTTGTAAAGATGAACTGGCCAATGGCTCTGGACTTTTATCTTTTTGCACAAAATAATATATTATAACCAATCCGTTGTTGGTTTTCTGGTTACATCTTTGCCCTGAATTTCCTTTCCTAGGTTTGAGTTGCTCCTGGCTGACATTGGTTGTGTGCCACTATTTTGTTGTGTGTGGTGCTTGCTCCTTCATGTATCATTTGAGCAGTATGTGAGATTTTGTGCAGTGCTGTTATCCCCCAGAGGTTGGGTGTGTGTTGTGTAGTAGATATGTGTACGTAGCTGACAGGTTGGTGTCATGCCACTGTGTTGTATTTGTTGTGATATGTGTTTGCTGTTGTGCAGTGTTGCTTTGTGTGTTTTGACTGTTTGGATCTGCATGTATTGTGTATGGCATGATAGGTTTGATGTGCTGTGTGTGTGATGTGTGTGTCGATTGCTAGGTTGTATGATGGTGTTGTTGGGTATGTTCCATCACACATAGTTTTACATTGTGTTGTGTGTATTGAGTCCTTGGCCACTCTTGGTTGTGAGTGTGTAACATGTGTTTGTATTTCTGCAGTTGTTATATTAATGTTACGAGTTTGTATGTTGAATGGGGATCTGTGAGGCTGGGCCTATGCTGTGTTGGCATGAGTAAATGTGTGGTATTGATGTGTGGTGTGTGTGTGCGCTGCAGTGTGCATAGTGTGTATGTGTGGTTGACATTGATGCAGGATGTGACTGCGTGTGTCACTATGCTGTTACGTATGAGTAGAGCCCTTCTCACCCACCTCCCTATGGTATGTAATATGACTACAAATGTAGACATTTCACATATGTGACAGTGTGTGTACTTACAGTTGTTGTTGTCCTCGTCGGCGATGTCTACATTATCTTTCGGCTAGCAAGAGCAGCGGGATGACGTCTAGTTGAAGTGCCATGGCGGCTCCAGATGTGAATTGCTTCCTTTAGGTGAGTGTCTCTTTTTATACTGTTCGTTTCTGCCTGGTGATCCATGGTGGTTTGACCGTGGCAGTCACATTGGCAGTGTGCAACCTCCTAATAGATCCAGCAGAAACATGGTCTCCACCTGACTATTTCTGCATCCTTCGACCGTGGCGGTATGTCCTGCTTGGCGGTGCTTAGGCGGTCTTCTGTGTACACCACCATCAAACTCATAATTTGGCGGTCTTCTCCGCCAGCCTGTTGTCGGGCAGACTGCCACCCTCAGCATGGCGGACACAGGACCGCCGAACTCGTAATGAGGCCCTAAGTATCTGATCTGCTTTCTTTCACCTTTTATAGGAAATGTAAACATTTTTGGTTGATCTAGAATTATGGTAACATAAGTTCACTATTCTAAACAACAAATCTGAAACATTCAGAAGTGTTAAACAGTTCCTGGTAATATTAGGACATAGATGAGGTACATGATCAGAATTGAATTAGGAGCAGTAATGGGAAATAACAAACTAGGCCGGGGTGTAGAATTCCGCTCTGCTGGCAGAGTTTGTGGAATTTGGGCACTTCACGCTATGTGGAGCCGAGTTTTTTTGCGCACGTGAGAGTTTAGGCTTACGCGTGTTCTTTGTTCTCCATGCCTCTGTGTTCGCCGTTGCAGTTTGACCATGTGGCTGGCAGCCATTTTCTGCATTCAGCCAGTGTGTCTTTGCCATAGGCTTGCATGTGTTCTTCTTTCTTCTCCTTGCCCCTTGTTGTTTGACCATGTGGCTGGCAGACATTTTGGCCCATATTTATACTTTTTGACGCTAAACTGCGCTAACGCAGTTTAGCGTCAAAAAATGTTGCGCCGTCTAACGCCATTCTGAAGCGCCATGCGGGCGCCGTATTTATGGAATGGCGTTAGACGGCGCAATCAGACAGGCGCTGCCTGGTGTGCGTGGAAAAAAACCACGTAGACCAGGCAGCGCCGGCGTTGGGAAAAAATGACGTTAGGGCGTCTTAAAATGGCGCAAGTCAGGTTGACGCTAAAAAATCGTCTTAACCCGATTTGCGCCATATTTTCGACGCCCAGACGCCATTTCATGACTCCTGTCTTAGTAAAGACAGGAGTCATGCCCCCTTGCCCAATGGCCATGCCCAGGGGACTTGTGTCCCCTGGGCATGGTCATTGGGCATAGTGGCATGTAGGGGGGCACAAATAAGGCCCCCCTATGCCACAAAAAAAATAAAAAAAAAAAAAAAATTATACTTACCTGAACTTACCTGTACTTCACTGGGATGGGTCCCTCCATCCTTGGGTGTCCTCCTGGGGTGGGCAGGGGTGGCAGGGGGGGTCCCTGGGGGCAGGGGAGGTCCCTGGGGGCAGGGGAGGGCACCTGTGGGCTCATTCTGAGCCCACAGGTCCCTTAACGCCTACCCTGACCCAGGCGTTAAATTCAGGCGCAAATGCGGATTTTTTTGACCCGCCACCTCCCGGGCGTGATTTTTGCCCGGGAGTATAAATACGACGCATTTGCGTCGCCGTCATTTTTTTAGACGGGAACGCCTTCCTTGCATCTCATTAACGCAAGGAAGGCGTTCACGCAAAACAATGACGCTCTTTCTTCATACTTTGGCGCTAGACGCGTCTAACGCCAAAGTATAAATATGGCGTTAGTTTTGCGCCGAATTTGCGTAGAAAAAAACGACGCAAATTCGGCGCAAACGGAGTATAAATACGGGCCTTTGTGCATGCAGCAGATGTTCTTTTTCCATAGGCTTGCATGTATCCTTTCTTTGTTTGCCATGCCTCCTTGTTGTTGTTTGACCAAGTGGCTTGCAGCCATTTTGTGCATACAGCCAGTGTTCCTTTGCCATAGGCTTACGTATGTTCTTTCTTTGTTTGCCATGCCTCCTTGCTCCTTGTTGTTGTTTGACCATGTGACTGGTAGCCGTTTTGTGCATGCAGCCAGTGTTCCTTTCCCATAGGTGTGCATATGTTATTTCTTGCCTCCTTGTTCCTTGTTGTTGTTGTCTGACCATGTGGCTGGCAGCCATTTTGTCCATCCAGCCAGTGCCCCTTTGCCATAGGCTTGCATATGTTCTTTGTTTGCCATGCCTCTTTGCTACTCCTTGTCGTATGACCACACAGCTGGCAGCCATTGTGTGCATGCAGCAGGTGTCCGTTTGCCATAGGCTTGCATGTGTTCGTTCTTTGTTCCCCATGCCTCCTTGCTCCTTGCTATTGTTGTTTGACCATGTGTCTGGCATTCATTTTGTCCATCCAGCCAATGTCACTTTGTCATAGACTTGCATGTGTTCTTTGTTTGCCATGTCTCCTTGCTCCTTCTTGGTGTTTGACCATGTGGCTGTCAGCCATTTTAGCCATCCAGCTAGTGTCGCTTTGCCATGGACTTGCATGTGTTGTTTGTCTGTCATGCCTCCTTGCTCCTTCTTGTTGTTTAGACATGTGACTGGCTGCCATTTTGTGCATCCAGCCAGTGTGTCTTTGCCATAAGCCTATGTACAAACATCATCAAATATTGATGATTTTTAATTTCAAGTTTCTACTTCAATTTTTTGTTTCCAATTTCATTTTTTATTTTAAATTTTAATGTTATTTTTTTTAATTCAATTGTTTATTTCATTTTCTATTATAATTTAAATTTTAGGTTTTTATTTTAATTTCTTTTAATATTTTATTTTTGTTTTTTTATTTTAAGTGTTAATTTTAATATTTAAAATTTCTTGTTTTTAATTAAAAATTTTACATTTCATTTTTTAAAATCTTTTTACATTTTTAATTTTTTAATTTTAATTTGATTGAATTCTGCATTTTGCCTTGATCCATCCATCCTCATTCATTCCTCCTCCGAGCCACCGATGATAAACAGCGGCACCACAGCATTCGGTTTCTATAGGCGCATAATAATCCCATTTCCTCCTGGACACCCTGGCTTTGGAACACTGCAGACAAATCATTAGCATAATTCAGTTTTTAATGACTATTCCATTTCCCCTGGGCCACTTTGCCCCCATAGGTTTTTTAAAGGATCATTCCATTTACCCATGCACCTCTTTCTGATTATCTCAGGTGTCTCCTTTAAAACAGATGGAGATAAAGCAAAGAGCTATACCTTCATGTTGTGCTGCCTGATCTGAAATAAAATTTTATAGTGTGTGATGGTGTGCTTCGACTTTAAAATGCTTGATCAAATTGGTATTTATTGCATAAGTAACAAACTGCACTAAGATTGCATTTGTACTATTTCAACGTACTGGAGGCCAGACAACCCATATGAAAAAAATGCACACAATCTGATAGGAGGAGCACCTTTAAAAAATGGCTGAATATGGTTGCGATGATGAAGGTGAGGAGAGCAGGGAAACAATAGCTACAACTGGTCAAATCACACTGCAAGGTGAGGAAGGAGAGGCTGACATCCTCACGCACGCAAAGCAACCCTGTTCTCAGAATTGCACCAGAATCATCCACCTTAGCGACCTCACAATGGCACAGGAAGACTCAGAGTCAGATGGAGAGACCACAGCATATGGTGACTGCACTACGATGCACATTGAGTCTACCACCACCTACATCTCAAAAGTCACCTGAGTCAGTGGCCCCACAAAAGAGGAAAATCCAGGCTACATTTACAGGCATGTGTAGGCAAGAGTGGGCCTAGGTCTGCAACCACCCAATGGCACATCTGTACAATGGGAAGCTGGCCAAAATGTTAGTGATGGACCTCCTCCCTTTTCCTTTTGTGGAAGGAGTGGGAATCTTAGTCGTATTACGACGGGCATCGTATTATTATGTTCCCGCTGGTCAGCCCAGTGGGAACAGTGCTACGGTATTGGTCTCCGCTGCCTTAAGGGAACCAAAGCCAACACGTTAGCACAATAGCACTGCAGAGTCCTGAAAGGGGATGATGAGGAGGCAGGTGATGATGACGAGCCAGTCATTGTGGAAGCTGGCACAGAGGAGTCCGACATTACTATCCAACCTTCTCCGAGGTATGTTGCACAAGCAGCACTGTCAGCACCCATATTTGTAAGGCCACAGCAGAGACCTGCACCAGTCTGGATATCAGTAGAAGTATGTACTGCAGCTAGGCAATCTTCACACCCACCTACTTCCAGTTATTCTTCAGGCATTAGCAGTGGCCCAATATGAAATTACTTCTCCCCAGTTTGTGACTTTTTTATGATTAGCAAACAGGAGGAGAACATTGTGATATGCTCCATTTGCCACGCAATGTTCATTGAGGTAAGCCTGGTTCACATTATGGTACTGGAGGCCAGACAACCCATATGAAAAAAATGCACACAATCTGATGGGAGGAGCACCTTAAAAAAATGGCTGAATAAGGTTGCGATGGTGAAGGTGAGGAGAGCTGAGAAACATTAGCTACAACTGGTCAAATCACACTGCAAGGAGAGGAAGAAGAGGCTGACATTCTGATGCACGCAAAGCAACCCTGTTCTCAGAATTGCACCCGAATCATCCACCTCAGCGACCTCACAATGGCACAGGAAGACTCAGAGTCAGATGGAGAAACCACAGCATATGGTGACTGCACTACGATGCACATTGAGTCTACCACCACCTACATCTCAAAAGTCACCTGAGTCAGTGGCCCCACAAAAGAGGAAAATCCAGGCTACATTTACAGGCATGTGTAGACAAGAGTGGGCCTAGGACCGCAACCACCCAATGGCACATCTGTATAATGGGAAGCTGGCAAAAATGTTAGTGATGGACCTCCTCTCTTTTCCTTTTGTGGAAGGAGTGGGAATCTTAGTCGTATTACGATGTTCCCATCGGGCATCATATTATGATGTTCCCGCCGGTCAGCCCAGTGGGAACAGTGCTACGGTATTGGTCTCTGCTTCCTTAAGGGAACCAAAGCCAACACGTTAGCACAACAGCACTGCAGAGCAGACAGTGCGCATTACAAGGGTGCTGGGCAGAAGGAACCCTGCACTGCCCACAACATGGTCATGGGCAGTGCAGGGGCCCCACTGTGGCCCCCAGCACTTCCTTTCCACCAGCCTTTTCATGGCAGTTAAGCCATAAACTCAGCATTGCCGTGGCTGACTACAGGGCAGACTGCCATCAGCCTGTCGGGAACCATGTTTCTGGCGGGGATGGCGGTCCTCTGGCAGTCTGACTGCCGCAATCATAATGTGACTGTCAGACGACCTGGAGTGCTGCGGTCCGACTTCCACCACAAGGCTGGCAGTCTCAAGACTGCCAGCCTCGTCATGAGGCCCTATGTCACTCCAAAAAGAGCTGATGCAATTGGGAAAGCTATGACCATGGATGTTGACAAATGGGGCCTAGTCAAATACCTAACACAGATGCTGCCCCCTTCTGTGGTTTCAACTGGGGACGTTAGCAAGGAGGACAGTACAATGGGACAAGCTACCCTGTTGTTGCACCTGCTATAGGACTAGCTAAAGAGGGTGTCTGAAAGGTTCACACTCAGAGGTATGAACAAAAACCCAGAAGCACATGCCCTGATTGAGAACCTAAACTATTGCTTGGCTTGTAATACAAGCCTGCAAAATGACATTATCAAGTCCAAAGAGTACATCTGTGCCACCCTACTTGATACATGCTACAAAAAAATATTTTTTCTTTCATTCCTTTTTCTAAAGAGGATGTCTCAAAATACAAGAGGTAGATTGTTGAGCAAGCCGGAGAACTGGAAGAAGAATGGCTAGAACTTAGAGACCCACTCTGCAGTTCTGGGGTGCCACCTTAAACTTACAGAGAGGGCAGTTTTGTCTTACAGCAACCAATACCAGCAACAATAGCACCGGCACCAACAGCATCAAATGAATCGGATCCAACCTCTACATTGGCTTGGTTTCAAGTGGCAAGTCTTAAGTCCAGTGTGGAGGTGAAGGCAAACGAGGTTGAGCAGAGGCAGCATCAATGACACTTCCGAGGATGTTCTAGGAGCATCTAGAGGACCAAAAAAAATTGTAAGTGGATCAAAACCCATTGATGTATTGGTATGGGAAGATGCACCAATGGCCAGAGTTCAGCAGGCTGGCAATAAAGTATCTGGCTTGTCCTGTAACCACCATGTCTGCTGAACGTGTGTTCAGTGCAGCTGGCGTACTTGTTACAGTGAGAAGGGCTAGTTTCTCACCTCAAAACGTGGAGAGATTAACCATGATCAAAATGAATCAGCATTTTATACCGCCTGATTAAACTGTTACTGAAACACCACAGGAGGAGAAAGAGGATGAGTGGTCAGAATTAAGTGTGCTTGCTGACCAACTTTCTTGGTGAACCACCTGAACTTGAAGGCGAACTTTACGTACTTTACTGAGCACGCCAAGGCCACCATAGAACTTTTTAATTATTTCTCATTGTAATTCTTTCTTTCTTTCTTTCTTTCTTTCTTTCTTTCTTTCTTTCTTTCTTTCTTTCTTTCTTTCTTTCTTTCTTTCTTTCTTTCTTTCTTTCTTTCTTTCTTTCCCAAATTCCAATGTGTTGCTACTTGCTACCAATGGAGGAGATATTATTTTCTTCAACCACATGCTTGGAATGCAAGAGGTAACTATTAACTATTGCACCAATGAGTGGTGACATATTGAGTAATTTTGGTTGATGATTGATGATGCATTTGGTGGCTGATAGTGAAGGAGGGATGCTGGCAGGGCTGGAGGTTCCCTAGTGGCCAGACCGCCAGGGTTGTAATGTGGCGTTTGGTCTGACGGCCATCCCCGAGTCCGGCGGTCTAGTGACCGCCAGACTCATAATGACCTCCTATGTGTGCTTTTGCTGAGTTGCAGATGGAAGAGGCCATAAGTAACCCAACACTGCTGTAGCTGTAACGAGGGGGGTTCACAATTACAATGACACCCTTGTAGCTAGTGAGTAATAGTAATTGTCAATAAGCAAGCAATATAACTTACCACCGCCCATCCCTGCTGCCGCTTCTCCCCCTGCTCCATCTGGTCCCGCAGCGGAACACGAGCCGGCTCCACTAGTGGTCAGTGTGGCTAGAAAAAAACATTATACAGTTTTTAGCTGATAGGTACAGCTCCCCTTTATTTTTTAAATAAACAAAATGCAGCTGCAATACATTGTTACCGTTCGGTTAGCAGTATCTTCCAACAAAAAGATCACTCTGGGCATTATGTTGGTTCACAATGTAAGAATAGCCAGGTAGTCAAGCAAACCAAAACCTTTGCGTAATTAAGGGGCAGAGGTATAGCCTATGATGATGATGAGCCTGACTCGGGATCATTGAAGCGCAATGAAGGGGTGGAATGAAAATTGTCAATGAAAGACAGAAAAAAGATAATGCAGGGATAACAGCTATTAAACAAAAATTGGATACAGGAATTGGAAAAAAGGAGACATTATAAACAAGTAAACAAGGCAAAATTAAAAGTTGTATAATAGGGGGACAGAGGTAAAAATGTAGGGAATTAATGATAATAATATTAAATAGTAAGACTTACTGGGATGAGCAGAGCCCAAAGCATTGGTGCTGGTGGTTGGCCTCCCCAGCTCCTGCCGGACGAGCCTCTGTAGTGCCCCTCTTCTTGCCCTTGGGTGCTGATGTAAGAAATAAAGAAGATAGAAAAAACTGGATTAGTGGTACAGTAAATCTCCTCAAAACTATTATAGCAGGCGAACGCAGTAACATTGTACTCATCTAAATCAGTATGATTGGCTATCTTTGAGTTGGCTAAACTCCTAAAACTCCTGTTCCAAATTTCCTTAACAAATACTACATTTGGAAGTAGTGCATTGCAACAACTGATCTTACATTCTATTCTCATTTTTCAACCCCATTGATGGACCAACTCACTCTCTGTTTTTGCAATGCAGAGATGCATACTAGTACTACACATCACTGTCAAATTGCTTTGGACAGAACAACCCAGATAAAGAAAGTCACAGAGAACACTGACTGATATCACTAATTCACTATGGTGACCGGAGGACAAAGGAATATGCATTGCAATGGCTTCTTAAATAATCAGCCAAAGCGAGAGCCGACAAGTACGATTAGGTAGCGTTGAGCACCTGCCTAACTCAAACTGGATCACATAATAATATTCTTGACATTACCTAGATTTACCACTGAGTGTGGTCAGCATGCTATTTGGAAAAAAAGGTTAGCATTGTAGAACACAACACAACAAATAATAAAATTAATACTCATCAAGCCTGGAATCCAAATGCCGAGCAGGTCCTGCTCGCGGTTGATGCTATCCACTCATAGGTGTATTATCAGCTGGCTGGTGCGCTGGACATGAGTGGTGAATCAGACACACTGAGCACCCTAGCCCAATGCAGTGGATGCTTCCGCAGTAGGTAATCGCTTTCAGGTCAACAGCCTGCTGCCAGCATGGAGGGTGTCAGGAATCCCCAAGGTGTCTCCTATGTTATCTGTCAGCATCCCCAGGGATTAGGGTTAAATCATATCTCTGTTCTTGGTTAAACCTTCATGTTTCTAAGTAAACATAATGTGCTGTGTTACACAATTGGTTTTATCAATGCTTGTTTTACCAATGCTTGTTTGCTAATGTGAGCAGGTGTAGACATGTGCTTCTAATTGGGTGTGGTGTAGACATGTGCTTCTAATTGGGTGTGGTGACTCATCCACATGTGGAAACTCAACTGCTTTCCTGATTTGCTATAAATGGCAGTGTGAAGCATGCCTCCCTGCTTGGCTTTGTTTTGCTTCCTGATCTCAGCATCTGATTTGGCAGTCCAGCCCTGCTGCAATCCTCGTATTCAGGACTTTTGAGGCAATTCTGTTCTTTGTTCCTGTACCAGCTGACACCAGGCATTCCTCCAGCACTCTGGAAAAGACTGCAGCTCAGTGACTAGTATTCTCCAGGGAGTCTGTTCTTTGAGCGCCGTGCTTTCCTAGAACAGCTGGTGTATTTCAGGCCTCGTATTTTGGCAGAGTGCTTATCTTGAAGAGACAAATGCATTTCTGAACATTCTACATTATTATTGTAGTTACTTGCCTAAATGTGCTTCAGGAAATCTGCTTGAGCTCAAGTACTACAAAAAGTGACAGTGCAATTTAAAAATATGATTTACGTGACTTTTCTTTCTCTAATAGCATAACTCTTGGATTTAAATTGTGTCATTCATGCCTGTGTTTCAGGTTTGAGGAATTTGCTTTTGAAGGGCTTTTCACACACACAGTGAAACCAAACCAAACTGTGCCACCCTAACTGTTTAAACCCAGAGTGGACGTTTGTATTTCTTGGATTGTTTTTGTTCCTTTTAGTTTAACCCTATGCATGCAGGAAAGTTATACGTGATATAATTAATGCCCTTGTTTGTTTTTCTTGTGCATGATAAGTGCAACCACAGTTCTAATTGTAGTGTGCAACAGTGAATCTCTGTGAATCCAGCCCTAGTGTCACAGTACTTATTGTTATGGTACTCAGTTTGGGTTTTTGGTTAAGCAATGTTAGTAATTGTGACAACAGTTATTATTATCCAAGAAAAATGCTGGAGCATCCCGGTGTTCTTCTACCGCCCCCGTGCCCATATCAGAAAGAGAGATTCAGTTTCAAGGCAGTTGAGTGCCAAAACTCTACTATCACTCTGTCAACAATGACCTGCCCCCCCGAATATACAAAGTGCCTTGCTGGACCAGCAAGATGTGGCAGTGTTTTGTCTCTTTCTCTTCCACTCCCCCTTTCCTTTTGGGACACCTGCCGAGGTTTCTGTGTCCACCAGGAAGTGCCGAGAGGTGTTCCAGGAGGTCGGGGGCATACCATCGCCCCTGCAGACATCCTGCTTTTCAGGTGAGTGGCCCGTCACGACAGAGGGGAGGTGGTGCTGCACATAAAAAACAGTGCTGCCACCTCCTCCTCACTAAAGGTGGGCCAAGGCTGCACCCCTTGGCGGTGCAGCAGCTCCTTAGGTAGCAGGATGCTTCTGGCTGTTGGGTGGGGGGGCCTGGCACTACCGCTCCCCTGTTCGTCAGTGCTGTCCTGCTCTGCCATGGTGCTGCGTGGTGGGTCAAGAAGAAAGGAAACAGGAGAAGGAAGGAAGAAAATAAGGGAAAAATAAACAAAAACACAAAAAGTCACAAAAAGCAGGAAAAAAATGAAAAAAACATTAGATTAGTTGGCCACAAAAACACAGTAATACAATAAATGAAAATGAAGGGTAGATTAATTAGAAGGGTGGAGGACTGAAAAGATTCATGAAGGATGAAAAAAACAGGCGCAGCACCTTAAACAGAGTGAAAAACAAGATGGCTGAGCCCATGTGAACCTTCTGGTGCTGTTCATGTTCGATTTTGAAAACAAGAACGTACCTAGCATTGCATTTGATGTGGAATGCAATGAGAACGGGCACAATGGCCCAAACAAAACTGTGAAAAAATGGTTTGTGAACATATTCCTCTGAATGCAGGAGATAAAGTTGTACATAAACCTAATTTTCAAAGGATTGAAGCACATGAAAATTTCATCATGATCAGTTAAATTTCAGCAGATACCATAAAACTATTGTATATGTCTTTATAGCATCTTCAAGAGCAGGCAAAGGTAACAGTGGCCAAGAAGTTGGGGAAGTAGCCGACCACTGTGTTTTTTCGGGTGGTGAAACCTCTTACACCGGTGGACACAGTGTCATGGAGGGTAAGGGGACTGGAACGGGGGCCACCTGCTCATCATCATCATCTTCAAAGACCCCCCAGAAGCGACCAGTCCCTAGTGGTAGTGGACCCTACAAGAACTGTACCAACAGTGTCCTTGTCTACCACTTAGAGGCCAATTTCCAACCTCCCTCTTCCTCCCCATCAGCTGGCCAACTTTGACCCCTTAAAAGGGCTTGGGTCTCCTTTGCCACAGGCACATCACCCCCGCCCATCTGTCTGCGCTGAGTGAGGAGGCTATTGACCTCTTGCGCAGCATTTCTGTAAGCCAGACGGTGATTGTGAATGGCATCTAGGGCATTAGTCATCAAATGCAACAGATGATTGCATTTCTGGGTGCCATTCTCAGTTCAATATCTGGCATGCAGAGATCACTTTCAAAAATAGCCCTCCTCACTGACAGCAGCCTTGCATCCAGCCTAACCTTGTGGCCCAACTCTGGTACATTTCTCACCCTTTGTGCCAACTCCCTCCCCAATCCCAAGATCACTCGCTTGTATGCAGGCACACAAATAAACACAAACACACAAAGAAACACAAGTAAATATACAAATAACATATACACACTATTGACACCACAGCCACCACAACTGCCACAACACCCACAGCCACCACCACACCCACCACAACCACTAGCATAACCACAAGCACCACCACACCCACACCCACAACCACCACCACACCCACAAGCACTACAGCCACTACCATACACACAACTACTACCACACCCACTTGTACCATGACCACACCAAAAACCTCAACAGCACACTCATCTAGCCCAACATACTCACACAAAGGTACACCTACTTGCAGAACAACAACACCCAAAACCAAATGCTAACACTTAATCAAATATCAAACACCTTAAAAAAACACACATCCAAACATACACAACATACACCAGACCCACAAGCAACTCCCAAACATACAGACATACGCACCTCACCCACTCCAGATGCTTCTACCTCCAAAACCCAAACCTCTCCCATCCCTCCTACTGGCTCCCCACCCCCTGAATTCACACCCTACCTCTCCTTAGTCCCTGTCAAACCCAAGCCCACAACTCCCAAGAAAGATCCTTGAAGTGCCTGCTCTGTGCCAACTAGATGCCTTTTCCTGAGGAGGTTACCCTTTGGCAGTGTGTATAGGAGGCAAGTGCGGGGCAACACAATTACTGCCTGTGATAATGTTTAAAGCCTTTTGTCATCCATTTATTTTTTTATTTTATATAAAACGTTTATGAGAGACATATGTCATTTATTATTAAAAATAATTTAATTTGACAAAGTTTATCCGGGCATAATTTTTCTTTGACTATTCATTGAGTCATAAAAATACTTATGATGAACACGTGATTTGCATATTTTTACTTACAATTATGACAGGAAAAACAACAGTTTTTAAAAGTGTCTTATTTGTAAAGTCCATATACTGGAGGGACGTGGCTGTCCCAGGTACGTTCCTGCCTTCGCGTCCA
The DNA here is from genome assembly GCF_031143425.1 of Pleurodeles waltl. NCBI lineage: Eukaryota > Metazoa > Chordata > Amphibia > Caudata > Salamandridae > Pleurodeles > Pleurodeles waltl. The sequence continues at coordinate 112,855,524 of NC_090443.1, read as the reverse complement.
CTGTAACACTCTACTGGGCAGAGGCGGGGGAGGAGCGGGTGCAGTAGGGATTGGGGCATGTGGAATTGGCACCTGGTCTAAAGGAGCACTAACAGGAGGACTCAAGAGAGTTGCTGAATTACTGTCTATACACTTGTGCAACTACGGCTATCACACTAACACTCACAAATAGGGACTGTGAAGGTAACAGCCCTACAGAGTACACTTATAAGGTTCTCTTAAGGAGGAACCTAGAAGTCCCTACACGAGTTGGTGATTGCTTGGGAGATATAACAACCGGAACCCCTGTTTCCTCACCCACCACGCTATACCACCTTACTAATCCTACCCCACAGGTCCCAGAACCCCGTCTTACCTTCTTTTTTCTTGCTTTTCTGCGCTTCGCAACAACCAAAACTGCTGTCTCCTCTGGTCCTACTCGAGCTACGGGCACTTACCACCAGACAGAAGACATCTAAAGAAAAGAACAGAATAAGAAGTTATAAGAATAGCGAAGAACAACAGAGTGGAAATAAGAACACTTACAGAACATCCAAAGGACAGAGATAAAAGAGACTATAAAAGAGAATCAAATCCAGGGACGGGACAAGGGACTAAGGGCCAAATGTAGTAAGCCATTTGCATGTCGCAAATTGCAAAAATCGCAGTTTGCAGCATGCAAACGGCCGAACGCGATGCTCATTCCCAAATTGCAAATCGGTACCGACTCGCAATTTGGGAATGCGACTCGCAAATAGGAATGGGTGTTCCCTTCCTATTTGCAACGGCATCACAATTCAGAGTTGCTTTGTGATCGCAAATGCGGTCGCAAACCAACTCGCAGTTACCACCGGTGTCACACTGGTGGTAACTCATTCGCAAAAGGGAAGGGGTCCCCATGAATGTCGAAAAAAATATTTTTCAGAGCAGGCAGTGGTCCTATGGACCACTGCCTACTCTGAAAAAAACGAAACCAAATGGTTTCGGTTTACTTTTCATTTTGCAACACGTTTTCCTTTAAGGAAAACGGGCTGCAAAATGAAGAAAAAAAAAACTGCTTTATTTATTAAGCAGTCACAGACATGGAGGTCTGCTGACTACAGCAGGCCACCATCCCTGTGATTGCAGGGACTTGCTATGGGGTCTCAAAATGCGACCCACCTCATGAATATTGATGAGGTGGGTCTTTGCGACCCCATAGCGAGTCGCAGAAGGTGTCTGAGACACCATTCTGCATCCAATTTTGCGACTTGCAAATTGCGAGTCGGTCAGACTCGCAATTTGCAAGTCGCAAAATTGGATTTTCCTACACCTGGCCCTTAATCACGTAAAAAAAAATAACAGCGTTAAACTGTGTCTTGGAGCAATTTCATTCTTGACCCTTACCAGGCGCTTTAACCCCACCTCCTACACTCATCCTCTTTTAAACAAAACATTTTACCTTGTCTAGTGCAATTACTAAATGACATTATATTGAAATTATTCTAAATATGTGTGATGAATATATTTATAATTTGATAGTTTACGAAAAATGAAAAAATGAGGGGACACACCTGCACGAACACAATATGGATTTTGTTTACTGTCATCTTTTGTATAAGTGTCCATTGCCATGAAGGAAGCTTGCCCCAAATTTGACAATAATGGAATTTTTTAATGCAGATGTGGTTCTTTACATTTCTTAAACGACAACCTTACACACATATGCATTACACATTTGTCATAAATTTATCTTAAGTGAAATTTACAAAATACATGAGTCCAAAGCTAATATAAACAGACAATTCAAAAGGAAACAAGAAAAAAAGACACATACCTTTGATTTTGACAATGACATGGTTGATTTGTTTGTGGTCAAGTAGCCTTAGCATAGGATGGACTTGGACAATTGGGTTCATGCTGGAAAATGAAGTGGAAGCAAGAAAAGAAAGTAAGTTTCAACCTTATATTCCTTCGATACCGCCAACTCAGGTATGGAGTTTGCCTGCCACAGTTATGTGGACAGGAAGGCACATTGTGACTGGCCCGACAGACAAACTGGTCGCACACCCTCTGAAGGCCACTTTTGCCTATTAAGCCATCGAAGCAAGTGTAAAATTCTGGTGGAGTTGACGGGACACAGAAAGACCATCTTCCGTAGACCCGCTAGAATTTAAATACAGCGGGAGACTGTCTAGTAGGCAGACGGATTTACTGAAGGAAGAGTGGCGGCTGAACCAAATCAGGCCCAAAGTTGCTTCTCTTTTAAACAGTGTGGATTCTGGGTCTCCACCTGTGAGGTTCTTTGGGATCATGCCTAAATTTGTCTGTCTTAATTGGTTTTCGGTGTGAGTTGATTCAATTAAATGTTTCGCCGAAAGGGCATTTATGATTTTGCAGCAAATTCTTTTACTGATACCGACCTCAAGCTGCAGATTCCTCACCATTTGAATGTTCCCCAGGCATCAAACTGGATCTGGACACTTTTCAGCAATACCTCAGTGCGCTGTCAGGTGGCACTGTACGGCTTGGCACTCATGCCATTCTCCAGAAATGAATTTGAAACCCAGATAGATGCCACCCCTATGCAATTACATCAGGACTTTTCTTTCTGCACCACCAGATGTGGATCTGGAGCTGACTTTGTCTCTCTCCAAGATGATTACTTCGAAATTTTCTTCAGTTTGCCCGGAAGGTCACCCCCTGAAAAGACAGATTTTAAGCCATGCAGGGAATGTCGCAAACAGATATCTATGACAGATGTCAACTAAGTATGACTGTGGGGTCTGAGGTTGATTCACAGATCCAAGGCCTGCATTAGCTGCACATCGATGAACCCGAAGTCCATCCGGGACCGCAAAGTGAAACTTTATATTGCCCAGGATATGAAGGCTCCTCACTGGGTTCACTCCAAGTTGCGGTCCACGTCCAAAGTTCATTCCTAGTTCTGTTCCTGGAGTCGACAGAGCTGTTCTTCATTGTGGTTCAAATTGTTGGGTAAGTTCAAAAAGGAACACAGGAAATTGCTGGCTCTGGCACAACTTGTGTTCCCAGGGCAATAGCCACAGCACATCAGATTAAAGCGTTCTGTGGAGCCATTGTCTGCCTCTTCAGATCTCTGCTGACTCCCTCTGGCACACCTTTGTCTCCCAAGGTGCCGAGAGGCCTCCAATCTGGAGTGCCATGAGTGAATTTGCATTACCATTCACAAAGGGAAAGGTTGCTCAAGTTCTCTTACAGGGAGTCATTTGCATCAGTTGGTTTGCCAATGCTGAGAATGCACAATGGCAGCACTTCAGCGTGTTGGCGTTTCCTACGCGTCTCTCGCTCGGAGACACATTGCACCTGTGGAACTTGGGACTCCTGTATGCATTTCCACCAATACCACTCCTGCCCTGAGTTCTCAAGAAGGTGATGACCAATTGGGCTCAAGTCATCCTAGTGTCTCCGGATTGGGCACAGAGAGTATGGGATACAGAACTCCTGAGCTTGAGCTTATGTCAGAGGATAAGGATGGCCCTTTTGGAGGATGTGCTGTCACAGCAACAGGGAGGATTTTTCAAATGGGCCTCAGCACTCTCCAACTTCAAGCTTGGACATTGAGTGGAAACAGCTGAACACTTTCAACCTTCTTCCAGAGGAATTTGAGATCATCTTGGTAGCCTGGTGTCCCTCAAGAAAATTGTATACACCTGTCGTTGGGACAAATTTGCGGTTTGGTGCGGCACATGCCAGAGTGAGTGACTATCTCCAGACCAACTTGTTTGATGTTCTAGGCTTTGCTTTGGGCGCAGTTGAATGTTATCTTTTGGCCCTTTTGGCCTTCTTATGTGTGCCAGATCACAGCTCATTGTTTCATTCGCCTGATGTGATGCAATTATTATTGAAATGACTACAAAATATTTTATCCCCTTCTCATCACAGCATAGCTGATTGCATTTGGACAGAATATTGGGCTTTAAGTAACGTGGTTGATAAATATAATGTGAAAAAACCTGGGAATACAAAACTATTGTCTATGGAATATTGTGGGCCAGAATATAGTTTATTTTGTGAATATTATTGTTGTCAAAAATATAGTTGTTTTTAATATTGGTTTCTCTATAAAATATCTTAAAATAATAATGTATGTAAAAAATAATGTTTAACCTCTTCTGTGCCTTGGACGAGATGATCTCGTCCAAGGCTACAGTTCCCCTGTGCCTTGGACGAGATCATCTCGTCCATGGCACAGGGGAACTTGGGGGCGCGCTAGCGCGCCCCCCGTGCACCCCCCCTCCCCCCCCCCAAGTCGGGGATGGAAGGGGAAGACCTTCCCCTTCCACCCCCGACCCCCCCCCACCCCCCCTGTGACGTCAGCGCGCGCGCGCGCGCTGATGTGTCACAGGGGCCTCCCTCGTCGCGCTGGAAGCTCTGCTTCCAGCGCGATTGAAAAAGAAATGCAAAAGCATTTCTTTTTCAATCACTTGGGAGGCCCGGAGGGGCTTCAAAGGGAAGGAAAAGTATTTCCTTCCCTTTGAAGTCCCTCCGAGGGTTTCAAAAGCCGGATTGCTTGCAATCCGGTTTTTGAAACCCCACTAGACACCAGGGATTTTTTTTTTTTTTCGTAGAAATTGACAAAAGGGAGCGACCCCTTGGGCAAGGGTCGCTCCCAGGGGGGGCATTTTTTTGAAAAGGCCTTTTCTGCCCCCAGGGGGGGCAGAAACCTCTAGGCACCAGGGACCTCTTTTTTTTTTTTTTTTTTTTTTTTTTTCATTTTTTTTTTATTGAGGTGGGGAGCGACCCCTTAGGCAAGGGTCGTTCCCCTTGGGGGAAAATTATATTTTGGCCATTTCTGCCCCCCTTGGGGGCAGATTGGCCTATTTTGATGAGGCCAATCTGCCCCCAAGGGGGGTAGAAACCACTAGACACCAGGGATTTTTTTTTTTTTTTATGGTTATTGACAAAAGGGAGCGACCCCTTGGGCAAGGGTCGCTCCCAGGGGGGCATATTTTCGGGAAGGCCTTTTCTGCCCCCCCTGGGGGCAGATCGGCCTACTATTAGGCCGATCTGCCCCCAGGGGGGGCAGAAACCTCTAGGCACCAGGGACCATTTTTTTTTTTTTTTTCATTTTTTTTTTTTTGGTGGGGAGTGACCCCTTAGGCAAGGGTCGCTCCCCTTGGGGGAAAATTATATTTTGCCCATTTCTGCCCCCCTTGGGGGCAGATTGGCCTATTTTGATGAGGCCAATCTGCCCCCAAGGGGGGTAGAAACCACTAGACACCAGGGAGTTTTTTCTTTGCGTGAATTTCACGCAAAGGGAGCGACCACTTAGGCAAGGGTCGCTCCCTGGGGGGGAGGGGAATTTATTTTAGGCCATTTCTGCCCCCCCTGGGGGCAGATCGGCCTATTATTAGGCCGATCTGCCCCCAGGGGGGGAAGAAACCTCTAGGCGCCAGGGCAAATTTTTTTTTTGTGTTTTTTTTTTTGGTTCTTTTTTTTTTTTTAGAGATGGGGAGCGACCCATCAGGCAAGGGTCGCTCCCCTGGGGGGCAAATTGTATTTAGACCATTTCTGCCCCCCTGGGGGCAGATTGGCCAATTTTAGGTCAATCTGCCCCCAAGGGGGCAGAAACCACTAGGCACCGGGGATTTGTTTTTTGGCGCCAATGTCACGCAGGGGGAGCGACCCCGTAGGCAAGGGTCGCTCCCGGGGGGGGGGGGGTGGGGGTTGGGGGGGCAAATTTATTTTAGGCCATTTCTGCCCCCCGGGGGACAGATCGGCCTATTATTAGGCCGAACTGCCCCCGGGGGGGGGGCAGAACACTCTAGGCACCAGGGCAATTTTTTTTTTGTGTTTTTTTTTTTTTGTTGTTTCTTTTTTTAGAGATGGGGAGCGACCCATCAGGCAAGGGTCGCACCCCTGGGGGGGCAAATTATATTTAGACCATTTCTGCCCCCCAGGGGGCAGATTGGCCAATTTTAGGTCAATCTGCCCCCAAGGGGGCAGAAACCACTAGGCACCGGGGATTTGTTTTTTGGCGCCAATCTCACGCAGGGGGAGCGACCCCGTAGGCAAGGGTCGCTCCCGGGGGGGGGGGGTGGGGGTTGGGGGGGCAAATTTATTTTAGGCCATTTCTGCCCCCCCGGGGGACAGATCGGCCTATTATTAGGCCGAACTGCCCCCGGGGGGGGGGGGGGCAGAACACTCTAGGCGCCAGGGCAATTTTTTTTTTGTGTTTTTTTTTTTTGTTGTTTCTTTTTTTAGAGATGGGGAGCGACCCATCAGGCAAGGGTCGCTCCCCTGGGGGGGCAAATTGTATTTAGACCATTTCTGCCCCCCTGGGGGCAGATTGGCCAATTTTAGGTCAATCTGCCCCCAAGGGGGCAGAAATCACTAGGCACCGGGGATTTGTTTTTTGGCGCCAATGTCACGCAGGGGGAGCGACCCCGTAGGCAAGGGTCGCTCCCGGGGGGGGTGGGGGTTGGGGGTTGGGGGGGCAAATTTATTTTAGGCCATTTCTGCCCCCCCGGGGGACAGATCGGCCTATTATTAGGCCGAACTGCCCCGGGGGGGGGGGGGGGGCAGAACACTCTAGGCACCAGGGCAATTTTTTTTTTGTGTTTTTTTTTTTTTGTTGTTTCTTTTTTTAGAGATGGGGAGCGACCCATCAGGCAAGGGTCGCTCCCCTGGGGGGGCAAATTGTATTTAGACCATTTCTGCCCCCCTGGGGGCAGATTGGCCAATTTTAGGTCAATCTGCCCCCAAGGGGGCAGAAACCACTAGGCACCGGGGATTTGTTTTTTGGTGCCAATGTCACGCAGGGGGAGCGACCCCGTAGGCAAGGGTCGCTCCCGACGGGGGAGGGTGGGGGTTGGGGGGGCAAATTTATTTTAGGGCATTTCTGCCCCCCCCCCCCCTGGGGCCGGCTGAGCTACAGGCCAAACACCACAGGTAGGCACCTTGCAAAAAACACCTCTGTTTTCTGTGAAAAATATGTTGTGTCCACGTTGTGTTTTGGGCCATTTCCTTTTGTGGGCGCTAGGCCTACCCACAGAAGTGATGTACCATTTTTATCGAGAGACTTAGGGGAACGCTGGGTGGAAGGAAATTTGTGGCTCCTCTCAGATTCCAGAACTTTCTGTCACCGAAATGAGAGGAAAAAGTGTTTTTTGGGCCAAATTTTGATGTTTGCAAAGGATTCTGGGTAACATAACCTGGTCAGAGCCCCGCAAGTCACCCCATCTTGGATTCCCCTGGGTTTCTAGTTTTCAAAAATGCACTGGTTTGCTAGGTTTCCTCAGGTGTCGGCTGAGCTACAGGCCAAAATCCACAGGTAGGCACTGCTTTTTATAAAAAAATGTGATGTGTCCACGTTGTGTTTTGGGCCCTTTCCTTTCGTGGGCGCTAGTCCTACCCACACAAGTGAGGTATCATTTTTATCGGGAGACTTGGGGGAACGCTGGGTAGAAGGAAATTTGTGGCTCCTCTCAGATTCCAGAACTTTCTGCCACAGAAATGTGAGTAACATGTGTATTTTTAGCCAAATTTTGAGGTTTGCAAAGGATTCTGGGTAACAGAACCTGGTCCGAGCCCCGCAAGTCACCCCTCCTTGGATTCCCCTAGGTCTCTAGTTTTCAGAAATGCACAGGTTTGGTAGGTTTCCCTAGGTGCCGGCTGAGCTAGAGGCCAAAATCTACAGGTAGGCACTTCGCAAAAAACACCTCTGTTTTTTTCCAAAATTTAGGATGTGTCCACGTTGCGCTTTGGGGTGTTTCCTGTCGCCGGCGCTAGGCCTACCCACGCAAGTGAGGTATCATTTTTATCGGGAGACTTGGGGGAACGCTGGGTAGAAGGAAATTTGTGGCTCCTCTCAGATTCCAGAACTTTCTGCCACAGAAATGTGAGTAACATGTGTATTTTTAGCCAAATTTTGAGGTTTGCAAAGGATTCTGGGTAACAGAACCTGGTCCGAGCCCCGCAAGTCACCCCTCCTTGGATTCCCCTAGGTCTCTAGTTTTCAGAAATGCACAGGTTTGGTAGGTTTCCCTAGGTGCCGGCTGAGCTAGAGGCCAAAATCTACAGGTAGGCACTTCGCAAAAAACACCTCTGTTTTTTTCCAAAATTTAGGATGTGTCCACGTTGCGCTTTGGGGTGTTTCCTGTCGCCGGCGCTAGGCCTACCCACGCAAGTGAGGTATCATTTTTATCGGGAGACTTGGGGGAACGCTGGGTGGAAGGAAATTTGTAGCTCCTCTCAGATTCCAGAACTTTCTGCCACAGAAATGTGAGGGACATGTGTTTTTTTAGCCAAATTTTGAGGTTTGCAAAGGATTCTGGGTAACAGAACCTGGTCCGAGCCCCGCAAGTCACCCCTCCTTGGATTCCCCTAGGTCTCTAGTTTTCAGAAATGCACAGGTTTGGTAGGTTTCCCTAGGTGCCGGCTGAGCTAGAGGCCAAAATCTACAGGTAGGCACTTCGCAAAAAACACCTCTGTTTTTTTCCAAAATTTAGGATGTGTCCACGTTGCGCTTTGGGGTGTTTCCTGTCGCCGGCGCTAGGCCTACCCACGCAAGTGAGGTATCATTTTTATCGGGAGACTTTGGGGAACGCTGGGTAGAAGGAAATTTGGGGCTCCTCTCAGATTCCAAAACTTTCTGCCACAGAAATGTGAGTAACATGTGTATTTTTAGCCAAATTTTGAGGTTTGCAAAGGATTCTGGGTAACAGAACCTGGTCCGAGCCCCGCAAGTCACCCCTCCTTGGATTCCCCTAGGTCTCTAGTTTTCAGAAATGCACAGGTTTGGTAGGTTTCCCTAGGTGCCGGCTGAGCTAGAGGCCAAAATCTACAGGTAGGCACTTCGCAAAAAACACCTCTGTTTTTTTCCAAAATTTAGGATGTGTCCACATTGCGCTTTGGGGTGTTTCCTGTCGCCGGCGCTAGGCCTACCCACGCAAGTGAGGTATCATTTTTATCGGGAGACTTGGGGGAACGCTGGGTGGAAGGAAATTTGTAGCTCCTCTCAGATTCCAGAACTTTCTGCCACAGAAATTTGAGGGACAAGTGTTTTTTTAGCCACATTTTGAGGTTTGCAAAGGATTCAGGGTAACAGAACCTGGTCCGAGCCACACAAGTCACCCCTCCTTGGATTCCCCTAGGTCTCTAGTTTTCAGAAATGTACAGGTTTGGTAGGTTTCCCTAGGTGGCGGCTGAGCTAGAGGCCAAAATCTACAGGTAGTCACTTTGCTAAAAACAGCTCTGTTTTCTGTGATATGTCCACGTTGTGTTTTGGGGCATATCCTGTCGCGGGCGCTAGGCCTACCCACACAAGTGAGGTATCATTTTTATCGGGAGACGTGGGGGAACGCTGGGTGGAAGGAAATTTGTGGCTCCTCTCAGATTCCAGAACTTTCTGCCACAGAAATGTGAGGAACATGTGTTTTTTTAGCCAAATTTTGAGGTTTGCAAAGGATTCTGGGTAACAGAACCTGGTCCGAGCCCCGCAAGTCACCCCTCCTTGGATTCCCCTAGGTCTCTAGTTTTCAGAAATGCACAGGTTTGGTAGGTTTCCCTAGGTGGTGGCTGAGCTAGAGGCCAAAATCTACAGGTAGTCACTTTGCTAAAAACAGCTCTGTTTTCTGTGATATGTCCACGTTGTGTTTTGGGGCATATCCTGTCGCGGGCGCTAGGCCTACCCACACAAGTGAGGTATCATTTTTATCGGGAGACGTGGGGGAACGCTGGGTGGAAGGAAATTTGTGGCTCCTCTCAGATTCCAGAACTTTCTGCCACAGAAATGTGAGGAACATGTGTTTTTTTAGCCAAATTTTGAGGTTTGCAATGGATTCTGGGTAACAGAACCTGGTCCGAGCCACACAAGTCACCCCTCCTTGGATTCCCCTAGGTCTCTAGTTTTCAGAAATGCACAGGTTTGGTAGGTTTCCCTAGGTGACGGGTGAGCTAGAGGCCAAAATCTACAGGTAGTCACTTTGCTAAAAACAGCTCTGTTTTCTGTGATGTGTCCACGTTGTGTTTTGGGGCATATCCTGTTGCGGGTGCTAGGCCTACCCACACAAGTGAGGTATCATTTTTATCGGGAGACGTGGGGGAACGCTGGGTGGAAGGAAATTTGTGGCTCCTCTCAGATTCCAGAACTTTCTGCCACAGAAATGTGAGGAACATGTGTTTTTTTAGCCAAATTTTGAGGTTTGCAAAGGATTCTGGGTAACAGAACCTGGTCCGAGCCACACAAGTCACCCCTCCTTGGATTCCCCTAGGTCTCTAGTTTTCAGAAATGCACAGGTTTGGTAGGTTTCCCTAGGTGGCGGCTGAGCTAGAGGCCAAAATCTACAGGTAGTCACTTTGCTAAAAACAGCTCTGTTTTCTGTGATGTGTCCACGTTGTGTTTTGGGGCATATCCTGTCGCGGGTGCTAGGCCTACCCACACAAGTGAGGTACCATTTTTATCGGGAGACTTGGGGGAACATAGATTAGCAAAACAAGTACTATTGCCCCTTGTCTTTCTCTACATTTTTTCCTTCCAAATATAGGAGTGTGTGTAAAAAAGACATCTATTTGAGAAATTCCCTGTAATTCACGTGCTACTATGGTCACCCCGGAATTCAGAGATGTGCAAATAACCACTGCTCCTCAACACCTTATCTTGGGCCCTTTTTGGAAATGCAAAGGTTTTCTTGATAGCAATTTTTTACTCCTTATATTTCAGCAAATGAATTGCTGTATACCCGGTATAGAATGAAAACGCACTGCAGGGTGCAGCTCATTTATTGGCTCTGGGTTCCTCGGGTTCTTGATGAACCTACAAACCCTATATATCCCCGCAACCAGAGGAGTCCAGCAGACGTAACGGTATATTGCTTTCGATAATCTGACATTGCAGGGAAAAGTTACAGAGTAAAACGTAGAGAAAAATTGATGGTTTTTTCACCTCAATTTCAATATTTTTCTTTTTCAGCTGTTATTTTCTGTAGGAAACCCTTGTAGGATCTACACAAATGACCCCTTGCTGAATTCAGAATTTTGTCTACTTTTCAGAAATGTTTAGGTTTCTGGGATCCAGCATTGGTTTCATGACCATTCCTGTCACTGACTGGAAGGAGACTGAAAGCACAAAAAATTGCACAAATGGGGTATGCCCCAGTAAAATGCCAAAATTGTGTTGAAAAATTGGGTTTTCGGATTCAAGTCTGCCTGTTCCTGAAAGCTGGGAAGCTGCTGAGTTTAGCACCGCAGACCCTTTGTTGATGCCATTTTCAGGGGAAAAACCACAAGCCTTCTTCTGCAGCCCCTTTTTCCAATTTTTTTGAAAAAAACGAAATTTTCACTGTATTTTGGCCAATTTCTTGGCCTCCTTCAGGGGAACCCACAAAGTCTGGGTACCTTTAGAATCCCTAGGATGTTGGAAAAAAAGGACGCAAATTTGGCTTGGTTAGCTTATGTGGACAAAAAGTTATGAGGGCCTAAGCGCGAACTGCCCCAAATAGGCAAAAAAGGGCCTGGCACAGGAGGGGGAAAAGGCCTGGCAGCGAAGGGGTTAATAATAATTTTTGTGTGTTTTTGTTTATATGTTAATTTTAAGTGTTAGTATTTTTAGTGTAATTATTATACATTTTTCATATATAGTTTGTAATTGTAATTGTTATAATAATTTATGTTTAACTGTAATTAGTTATTTATAGTGTAGTGGCAGGCTCTTGAATGTGTAAGGGAACAGGGTGGGGAGTTTATTAAAATATAAATAAACTATATTTAATGGCAATTAGATTTTGATTATAAATTATGTATTGCTTTTTAAATAAGTTATTTGTCTTATTTATTATATTCCCTAGTTTAATTTCTTAATTTACAATTGTGTTTTAGTTTTAGTAAAAGTTACCTATAGGTGTGTCTTATTGGGATTGTAGGGTAATAGGGTGTTGACGTTATTCAAAATATAATTAATTAAAATGTCATGGTAATTATACCTTTTTATTGTATATTATTATTTAATAATTTGTAATTATATTAATCATTTGATTGTTACATTATTTTCAATCGTTAATTTCATGTATATTTTAATTTTATTGTTAGTAAGTTATATTTTATCAGGAGGTGTAATTAATTAAAATAAAATATTTTATTTTCAATGTTAGCTTATTTTTAATTTTAAGTAAATATTTAATTGAATATAAATTATGTAAATACAATTTTTTCATGTCTTTTAATTTCTGAATGTTTTCTATGTGTATTGTAATGTCTATATATTTATTATGAATGTATTTTCTCTATTTTCTATTTCTGCGAGGTGTATGAAATGAGAAGAGATTAAGGTATAATATGTTGTGTATTTATTTGTTTAATGTAATGGAGTAATTGACAATTGATTATGTATACTTTTAATGTACTTGTTATGTTAGTTAGTTTGCTTTTTATAATTAATTAATTTCATTGTGTGTTGTTGAAATTTTGACTATGGAATGAATTATTTTTAGTTTCTTACAGTATTAAATTAAATTAAATAACTTAATATTTATTTTTAAACTTTGTAATTTGTAGTTAGGTAAGTGAATGCCATTGTAAGTTTTGTTTTAACATTTATTTTATGTTGTAAACATTTTTCATATTTTAATTGCATAATATAGTATTTATTGTTACATGTCCTATATTTTTTTATTACCTATAGACATTTGTCTCTAACCCTTCTGAAACCCAACACTTTCCCTACTGTTGTTTAGACTGGAGTGGGAAAAGTAAATCAAACCCCTCCGAGTCCCAACTCTTTCCCCACTGCACTTAGGTTGAAGTGCGAATAGTGAATGTAAGCCCTCCAATGTCCTACTTATAGTGGAATTTTTATGATTTTTATTTTGTAATATTTGTTTATTTTTCATATTTTTTAATTTTTGTAGGTTTAGAAATTTTTATTTAGTTTTGAATAATGTTTTTAGAATGTTTTATATTTACTGTATTATTAATTTAGTTAATAGTTTTTAGGTATGTGGTTTTAGTTCCTTTTGTTTCCCATATTGTTATTTGTGAACACTTCTAAATGTATTAAAATATTAGTAATATTAGGGGTGGGCGAAGAATTCCGCTCCACCAGTGGAGTTCGTGGAGTTTTCTCCAACCCGCGCGGAGCGCAGAGTTCTGAAAAACTAAGCAAAGTGACACAGAGCACTTTTTTCTCTCGCTTGTGCAACGCTAAGTTTGCGAGGGTGAGCCAGATTTCTGAATGAGAGTGGTCGCAGTAGGCCACGACAGCTCACATTGAGAAAGATGCTGCTGATGTTGAGGAAACTGCTTCTCAAGTAGAAAATATACTTGAGTGGCAGAAAGAAGTTAGCACCCTCTGGCACTCTGCGTGATGCCATTCACACTGAATTTATAGCACAGGAGAGATTCTGGTGCTGAAAATCAGCCAGAACTCCGCATAGAACATCTGAGTTCTTTCAGCACTTCGCAGAGTTCTGCGTGGCAGAACTCCACAAACTCCATCCATGCCTAATAAATATATGTTGAAATTATTTATAAATGTAATTTATAGTGTTACTAAATACAATTCATAGGGCCTGGTTATGAGTTCGGCGGACGGTTTACACCCTCTGCCGAACCTCCGACGGGGAGATTGCCACCATACTGGCTACCTCCCTGCCGGACCGATTAAGAGTTTCCCGCTATGTTAGCGGGTGGAAATCTGAGTTTCCGCCCACTGGCCTAGCGGGAAACAACCTACAGCATTGTCTCCGGCTTGTCATGGAGCCGGCGGCAATGCCGCAGGATGCAGCGTGCACCATCACCCTCACAATGTTCACTGTCTGCAAAGCTGGACAGTGGGGCCCCTGCACTGCCCCCCCTGCACCAGTTCTCTGCCAGCCATTTTGTGGCAGTGCTACTGCCATGAAATGGCCGGTGGAAAACAAGGTCGTAATTTCCAGGGCAGCACTGTTTGCAGCTTGCAGTGCTGCCCTGGTGGATTAAAACCACCACTTACCACCAGACAGACAGGATCCCTGATCCTGGCAGAGCTGGAGGTCCCACTGCGGCCCGACCACCAGGGTCGAAATATGGCACTCGGACCGACGCATTGGTGGCAGTCCAACCGCCATCTGCGAGTCTGGGGTCTGGTGTTCGCCAGACTCGTAATGAGGGCCATCATATTTAAATTAAGTTAAATATGTTGCTTATTTTACTGTTAATATTCAAATTTAAAACTATTGGGATTTTCTTAAATTATATATATATATATAAATATATATATATATATATTTAAATGTACATATGTGTGTGTGAGTACATATATATATATATAATAATAAAATCCAAATGCTCGAAAGAGCTCAATCGGCCCAAGAGGGGTGGTGCGAGAACCGGTACGAGCAAGCCGGTAATTTATAAACCACAAAAGAAAAAGTTAATACTCGCACACTTAGGATTCAAGGAAGAGCAGAATTCTTTTTAATCCAAACACAACGCATTTCGGCTGACACAGCAGCCTTGTTCACGTGATAATCACCACCAATTAACCACCACTAAATACTATCTCTTAATAAACATAGAAATAAGACAATAGACAAGTGATTCAAATAAAACCCACACAGCACAACCTCTTTGCATATACAGACATAATATTAATTCTAATAGTAAATCCAATTTAAGTCATAGAATATAACCTAATGAATTCATAGTAATATGTATTGTCTTCAAAGAATAGAAACAAGCAAAGAACAGTGTAACATAATAAAGTTAATATTCCCCTGGACCACAATATAAACAATAAAATATTATAATTTTGAGCCCAAATAGAAATATGAAAAAATGATAGAAATCATACCCTGTAAATTTGCGTTTCTGCCTAAATAACTGCAAAAGTAATTATAAATCACCTAGATCTTGTAAAAAAGCCATATTCCTATTAGCAAAATAACAACTTTACTATATTGAAAATATTCTTATCTGAAAGTCTGCAAAGAGGATCACCCAACGATAGCGTGAAATATAGGGAAAATGAATGATGACAAGCAGAATTCCGTAGTTTTCCATCCGACCCATTATATCTGAAAAAAATATTTATACATAGATAAATAAATAACTAAATAAATAGCTTGATAAATAAATCGATAACTAAATGCATAATCAACCATCGTACCACTACAAATCCAGTCCACAGCTCAAAAATAAATATCACAGATTTCACAAATTAACTCTATTATACATACTACGAACTTATTATTTACACACTCAAATAAATCATGATAGTTTCATAAAAATGAATCCTGAGTGTGCGAGTATTAACGTTTTCTTTTGTGGTATATATATATATATGCCTATAAAAATATATATATATATATATATGAATATATCAAAACAAATCCCTTTCAGGGTTAGAGTGACGCATAAATTATGCAAAAAAGAGAATAGAGAACTCTGGGTAGTTCCCAAGTTTAGGTGGAGAGCAGCTCTAGTAAGGAGCACCCTGCAACACCAGCGACACTCTAGATTTGCTCACCTCAAATGTCTGTTTATCTAGCAAAGTATTTAAGCATTGGATCAGCACAGTGCTATCCACGCCGAGCTAGATAGTGACAAAGTCTTTTGCCATTTATACAGCAAAGTCTTTAAGCGTAGGTTTGACACAGTATCAACCTTGCCGAGCTGTAAAATGACAAAAGCCATTTACCACTCCAGGCACAGTATTACAGCTTTGGACTGATAAAATACCATCCAAGCCAACCTGAAATGAGTAAAAGCAACCCCTGACACGTGTTTCGCTCTCATTAGAGCTCATCAGAGAGGTTTAGCTTTGTCCAGACACAAGGGAGCACCCAGTATAAATCAAAACAAATCCGTTTCAGGGTTAGAGTGACGCATAAATTATGCAAAAAAGAGAATAGAGAACTCTGGGTAGTTCCCAAGTTTAGGTGGAGAGCAGCTCTAGTAAGGAGCACCCTGCAACACCAGCGACACTCTAGATTTGCTCACCTCAAATGTCTGTTTATCTAGCAAAGTATTTAAGCATTGGATCAGCACAGTGCTATCCACGCCGAGCTAGATAGTGACAAAGTCTTTTGCCATTTATACAGCAAAGTCTTTAAGCGTAGGTTTGACACAGTATCAACCTTGCCGAGCTGTAAAATGACAAAAGCCATTTACCACTCCAGGCACAGTATTACAGCTTTGGACTGATAAAATACCATCCAAGCCAACCTGAAATGAGTAAAAGCAACACCAGGCTTTTGTCATTTTACAGCTCGGCAAGGTTGATACTGTGTCAAACCTACGCTTAAAGACTTTGCTGTATAAATGGCAAAAGACTTTGTCACTATCTAGCTCGGCGTGGATAGCACTGTGCTGATCCAATGCTTAAATACTTTGCTAGATAAACAGACATTTGAGGTGAGCAAATCTAGAGTGTCGCTGGTGTTGCAGGGTGCTCCTTACTAGAGCTGCTCTCCACCTAAACTTGGGAACTACCCAGAGTTCTCTATTCTCTTTTTTGCATATATGAATATATATATATATATATATATCTGTGTGTGTCTATGTAGATAACTGACTTTGAGTCGGAGATTATTCAAATCCGAGTATAGATGGTCATTGGGACTACTCCTGTGGGGAGGCATTAGAAGATTTCCAGTTATATTGCGGCTGGTAAGGGACATTCAAATCTGGAATTTTGTTTTTTTTATAAATCTTTTCACTTTTATCAAACAGCAAAACAGCCATTGCACAGTATAGCATGTTGCAGTACAATTCGTGGCAATCATCCAAGGTGTAATGTTCTGATCAAGAATCATCCAGATACGACAATCAAATACAGCTGACTCTCCACGCACCCATGGAATCGCACCCACAGAATCACACCCCATTCCTATAGGCTTCCCACCCTCCCCACTTTTTCTCCCACCTTTTTGGGCAACCCCCTACTTTGGTAAATGACTCTCTTGACTCCCCTGCACCAGTCCAGATGGGTATGCCATTCCCGTATGCTGGGCAGAGCTTCAGTTCCCCAGGTTTGTGCTATATTACGCTTAGCCACCACTGTAGCTATGTCCAACCAGATGCCCTGATTTTTCGGCAGGGAATCTTCCCCTTCTATATTGAGTAAGAACAGTTTGGGATCCAATGGAACCTCTTTCCCAAGTGTCCGGGCCATCACTCTGATGATTCCCAGACAATGAGCCTGTATCATGGGGCATGCCCACAGAATGTGGTAAAAGGTGCCCTCCTGCCCACAGCCTCTCAAACACTGCGGGGTCTGCGCCCTGCCCATCTTAAATAGCACAACCCTGGAGTAGTAAGCCCTGTGTAGAATCCGCACCTGGATCAGCCTGAACCAGGCCTTAACCGCCACCACCTTGGGGCTCTGTCTCGCCCCCTCCCAGTCTTCATCGTCCAGTGTTCCCATGTCTGCCTCCCATTTGGCACACAAAGGTATCATTGGGTCTGGGGAGTTGGACAGTAATTTCTTATACGTCAGAGATATGGCTTTTTCTTCCAATGGTTCCGTCAGTAGACGGTCCTCAAGAGGGGCTGAGTCTGGCAATTGCTCACGCCCGGGACATGTCAGCCCAATGCGTGCCAGAGCTGCAAGTATCTATATTGCTCAGTTTCTGCCAGAGCATACTCTTGCTGAAGGACTTCGAATGTCACCAGCTCTCAGCCCCTCCACACATACCCCAGGTGTTCATTTCCCAGCAGATACCATTTGTGAAACTCACCCAGGGTCCCAAGGCCACCCAATAAGTCACAACACCACAGTGGGGTTCATGCCGTCAATGTGGAACCATACCCCAGATACCGGGTGGCGTCTCGCCACGCTCTCACCAATGTTGTGGTGTGCGTCGGCAGCAATCGCAAGCTTGCACAATCATACAAAGCAGACTCATATCCCTTCCTGCCCATTGTCTCCCTGTCCACCCAGAACACCGGGTCTACCTGAACAGCAAAGGCCCTGTCAATGACGGTGATCAACTGTGTCGCCCAGTAATAGCCCTGGGCATCTGGGATGGCCAACCCACCCACATATGCCCCCAGTGTCAACATCTGCAATGCTACGTGGGAACAGCCACCGTCCACAGCAGCAGACTAATCTCTGTCAGAATTAGAATATAGAATACCAGCAGAGGTGTTGTTGAAACATCTCTGCTGGTATTCTATAGAGAGTATTCTGAAAGACATATAACAGTTGTGGCAATGTCATAATTTTGTATAAGGCCACTCTACCCATCAGGGAGAGTGGTAGCGTCCTCCAATGAGCCTCATCTCTATGGAATCTATCAAGTTGTGGCTGGAGATTATTTTAAAGGAAGCCCTCCTGGCTCCTCGTAACATATATCCCCAGAGTTTTAAAACCATCCCTGCAGATCATTGCCTTGCAGTACAGGGGGAAGACCAACGATTTTTCCCAATTAATCTGATAACCAGAGTGTCCCCCAAATATTTGGAGAACCTGCATTATCCTGTCTACAGACCATCGGGTGTTGGCGACATACAGTAAAATATTGTCGGGGTACAGAGAGATGCACTCCTCCCATGTTGTGCCAGAGTCTATACCTCGAATCAAGGGGTCTTTCCGGATCCATGCTGCTAAGGGTTCATCACCAGCGCAAACAGGATAGGGGAGAGCGGGCACCCCTGTTGGGTGCCTCTGTGTAGGGCAAAGGGCCAGGATAGCGCAGCATTGACCAGCACCCGTGCCACTGGGTCCTGATACAACAGTCTGATCCTGTCTAAGAACCGTGGTCCCACACCAAACCTCTCAAGAGTGGCAAAAATGTAAGACCATTCCACACTATCGAAAGCCATCCTGGCGTACAGTGACAGGAGTGCTGTCTGCTCACCAGTCTGGCATTGTGTCATTTGTAGGGCCCATGTAGTCACTGCAGATTCATGCGCTTGCAACGGGACGGCATAAAGCTGGACTGATCTGGGTGGACCAACTTTACAATGACTGCATGTGATCTAGTGGCTAGGACTTTCGCCAAAACCTCAACATCTGTATTGAGAAGGGAGATGGGCCTATAAGAATCACATTCCTCTGTGGGCCTACCTTTTGTAGGAATTACAATAATGGTTGCTGTTCTCTGATCAATTGGCAGCCGCCCCACCCCCCTTGCTTCCAGGAACATAACCAACATGTGCTTGGCAACCTTGCTCTCCATGCACTTAAATAGCTTAGTAGGAAGTCCATTTGGTCCCACCGCCTTACCCGCTTGTAACGCCCACAGTGCCGAGACAACTTCTTCCTCTGTTAGGTCAGCATCTGATACTCCCCGTTCTTGTTCTGAAAGCTCAGGCAGTGGTATGTCTTGCAGAAGAGCCTTACAATCCTCCCTGGTCATTTGTGTCGCTGTGGCATAAACTCCCTCATAGTATTTAGCGAAGGCTTCCGCTATATCCTTCTTTGACCTATGTATGACGCCCTCTTTGGACCGAATCTCCCTGACTCATGTTCATTCATGGTCCATCCTATCTAACCAAGCCAGTAACTTGTTGGCTTTGTCGCCTACCTCATATAGTCAGCGCTGGGATGTTAGCGCATACGTCCGCGCATGTTGTTCGCCTAGTGTACGGAGTTCCTGCTGCATTAGGGGCAGTTGGTGTTGTAGGCCACCATTTGCTTCCCCCTCTGTGTGGTGGCTGACCTCAAGGACCACAATTTCTCGCTCCAATTCCCTGCACTGTAAGTTGCACTCCTTCCTCTTGCTCCCTATCAAATCCTGTGCGTGTCCCCTAATGACAATTTTGAATGCCTCCCACAAGAGACATGCTGAGCCAACATACCCCATATTTTCCTCGAAGTACTGCATAGCCCTCTACCTAATGTTATCACTGAAGGACTTATCCGTCAAATGACAGGACTACAGTCTAGGCGGCAAGCAGTGGGATCATGTGGGTCCCAGCAGCGTGACTCCCACCGGAGAGTGATCCAAAATGCCCCTCGGGTAGTTCGTGGCCTCCCTAAACCTCCCAAAGTGTGCCTGTATAGTGAGCAGGAAGTCCAGTCTCAACGAGCTACCATGGGGGGCGGAGGAGTACGTAAAGTGCTGCTTCCCAGGGTTGTGCTCCCTCCATAGGTCCACCAGGCAACTGGGTCCAAAAAAGGACTGCATCAGCACTGAAGTGTCCGGTGCCCTCACATGGGAGATTCTGTCCAGCCCTGGGTCGACCACAAGATTCATGTTGCTCCCCATGATTATTAAGCCCATTGGGAGGCCCACCAACATTGCCCCTAGATTTGACGGGAATGAACCCTGCAGTCGCGGCAAGGCATAAACTGAACATAAGTTGAGCGTACACCCCTCCCAGTACCCAGAGACCGTCACATACCACCCGATGTTCCCCCTCAGGTATGAGTCAATATGAATGGTATAGATTTTTTTTTGCAGGATGCTCACCCCCTAGAATCTGCTGTGTAGCCTGCATTCGCAATTAGCTGATAGCTGAATCTGTCTAGGGCCTTGTATTGATTCCCTTTAAGATGCGTGTAACAGGATAAGGTCCAGGCTATGGCTGAGCAGGTATTGAAGGACCATGGTGCGTTTGATAAGATTACCCAGCCCGTTCACTTTCCATGTCAGGACTTTAAGGGTGCGCTCCATCCAAGTCTAGATGGGCTGCAACACCAGGCCCCCGCCACATGCTCCTTCTGATGCCCCACTAACACCATATAACATTGAACTGTTGATTAACATTCCCCTGTAGAAACTCCCCCCACCCTGTGACCCCGCAAAGCAGGCTTCAAACTTCCCACCCCCCAACTCACAGAGCACCTCTCGCCCTAAGTGTGGGTGTGCTTGCACCACCAAGTCTGATCATCACTGCCAACTATTAGCAATTTCAATTCCCCAATCAACATATCCTTTTGTTTATACTGCCCATCTGTCCTGATCAGGCCCTGGCCAGCGGCCAGAGGGCAGCCTGAGTGCGCTGGAAGCCACCATCAGATTTCAGCCGGTGGCTCCAGCCATCATCTCAGCCCAGGGATTAGGGAGGCACATCTTCCAATCCACCTCCAGTTGAAGCCAAATTCCCCTCCCCCCCCAGCGTCCAGGCTTAGCAGTCCCTACTATGGGCTATTCCGGGCCGGCCACCTCTGTAGTTGGCGATCTCATTGCCTCAGTTCCCATTTCTTGTCTCTGTGGCAGGGGGTCCACCTTCCCTATTCCTCCATGTCTGCTTCTGTCATCCTTTCGGTCAGGGTGCCCACAGCCCGGGACCCCTCCAGCCACTCCCAGGCCTCCTTTGGCGCATCAAAGTGCCATGTTTTGCCCTCCACAGGCACACTGGGTAGGGCATCCTGTATTTAAATTCATGATCTCGCAGTGCTTTTTTGACCTCCTAGAAGCTTCGCCGTTGTTGCGGGACCCTAAGCATAAAGTCCAGGAAAAAGCAGACAACGCCACCCTCCTATTGGAGATCCCCATAAGATCTAACAGCCTACAGGATAGCATCTCTATCTCAATAGTTGAAGATTCTCACAATGATTATCCTCAGAGGGCCCCCGATCTTGGGGGGGGGGGGCGACAGGTGCCCTGTGTGCCCGTTTAACAGTGAAAAACATAGATAGTCTCTTAGGGCAAGATGGTCTGTGATTAGGGACTCCAGAAAGAGCTCAACACTCAGACCCCCGGCCCCCGCTGGCACCCCCACCACTCTGATATTATTTCTTTGTGCCCTCCCTTCCTGATCCTCCAAGTGCCATAATTCTATTGTGTTCCATGGTGAGAACTCTTTTGGATGTAGACTGTAGGCGGGCACTATCCGTCTCCATAGTTGTGACTTTTTCCTCTTGAGGTCTGCCCACAGGAGAGTCACTTCCACCGTTACTGCATCAAGTTTAGGTTGCAACACTCCCTTCAGGTTTTGAATGGCTGCCATAATGGTGCCAGTGAAGGTTCACTCAGGAGGGCCCCTTCCGCCTCCTGTCCCCCCCATGGCATCTTCCAGTGTCGTGGGTCCCCCTGCCTGCCTCGGGACAGCGTACTTGTCCATTTTATTATTCTGCTGCATTAGCTGTCCTTTGTTTCTGACCATATTTGGAGGACTATTGCTTCGTGTCCTCTTAAGGGCCAGTGTAGGATTCTCCAGCTGGGGTTTCTCTCTTTACTCTCCGCTCCCACTGTCTGTATTAAATGTTGGTCCTCCACTTTGGAGAGGTCAATCAACTCCGGTCCAGCGGCAGCCTGCCATCCCTCCCCCGCCACTCGCACCAGTAGGGCCTTCCTGGCCCCTTCGTCACCGGCTGCGCGGCCCATACACTGGGTATAGGGCCCAACCTCTCCCTCCAAGTCAGGATCCCACAACCTCCTTTGCAGCGGTTATGTCGTTACTCGGCCCACAGCAGCCATCCTCGGGACTCCCCTTCGTGTGGGACCCCCAAGGAGTCCAGCTAGTTCTCCCAGGGGTGGGCAGTTGACACAGGGACTTCACTTGCCTCTAGTGCCTTCACCTTTCCACCGCCGTCGTCTAGCATGCTTCGTGGCCCTCCTCACCTCTGCACTCTCTCACTCTGCAGCTGCTGGTTGTGGTCGTGTGGGGGAGGGGCACCGCAAGCCTTCTAAGTCTTCTGTGCCCATTGTGGGCTGTGGGAGGCCCCAGCACACATGGGTCCCTGGGTCCGGCACTCTGTCCCCCGCCGTCCTCTCGTCTCACAGTGGGCCGACTGCCCAGTCTCAGCCGCCCGCCCGCGCCTTAGGATCCACGCAGCAGATGCTAGTTATAGGCCAGCGGGCTCATTCCTGTCTTCTTGTGGCCCCCGAAACTCAGAAGCCCCTCACGTCTGTGCCCCTTTGTCCCGATCTCACCGGGAACTCTTCCGCTGGCAGGCGGCTTGGATTTAATGGCAGATTTTGAAGGGGGAATCGTGAGCTAGTCGTGGACCTCTCCTAGTTGGCAGCCATCTTGGCTGACGCTCAGCCACGCCAACCCAAATCTGGACTTTTCATTGTTATTGGGCATAATATTTAAGACACCAATGGCATGGCACGTTGAGCCGTGCCAGAGATACTAAGAAAACGTAACTCTGGGAAGACTGATCGAAGCTCATTCAGAATAGTAGATTTTGAATGGAGGACATAAATATAATGTGTTAGCATGTGGGTGAGCAATTATAGGTGAATTATAATGATGTTTACTGAATAATGCCGATGCCGGGTGAGACTATGTAACATCGAATTTTCACAAGAACATTGTTTAAACATTATTATTGGTGTCTGTTCATTCAAAATGACAACAAAATTCCAGATTATTGATCCCTGCTAGTGCCTGCATTGCCTCTCGGAGGAATTTGGAGATACATTATGTGAGACCACCCTCAAGAGCGCAGGGCGGGCTCTAGGGCGGTGCGACCAGTGCCACCAAACCGTGTGCTGACTTCAGGTGGGAATGCATGTTTGCAGGTATATTATGGTTTTATGTTGAAAATCTCTTTTATTGAATTGAAGGTGCAACAATACAACAACGCCCACCTACAATCACTGGCCAGTAGGGGGAATAACTGGGAAGTTGGGGAGAGAAGGTTCAAAGAAGGGGAAAGAGAAGAAGAAGCAGAGAGGCCAACTGTGCGCGTATACAATGCTACCCTACTCCACGTGTGTGCCTCGGGTGTGTAGTAATGTCGGGACTCTCGTGTTGGGGAGGTGTCTATTATTTTAATCGGGTGTGGTCTGTAGGTGTTGTCAATCGGAGGATGTGGAGGTAAGATGGGCATGATAATTCCCTGAATTCTTCAGACATTTATCATATATATGGGCCCCATGTTTTATTAAAGAGGGGTAGTGCGCCAGTTGCTGCATCTGTCAATTTTTACATTGCCATGAGGGCCCACAATTTATGTAACCAACTGATATGTGTAGGGATGGTCTCTGACCCCCAATGGGAGAGTAAAAGGATCTTTGCTGCCCCTAGTGTCAGTGTCATAGCCCGGCTTCAAGGCAACCGAAGAGGATATGTGAGGGGATTGGTGAGGCCCAATAAGAAAAAGCTAGGGAGCCGTTATATGTAAGTATTGTGGGTTTTGTCAATCACTTGAAGGATTGTGCACCAGAAAGAGGCAATTTTTGGATAGTGTGACACTATGTGAGTAAGTGTGCCCTCCCATCCGAACCCACGCCAGCATCGCCCATCTCCACGTACCCCCCACGACCATCCACGCTGGTGTATAATACATGTAATGGGCTATTTTCAGCAAAATTTTCTTTGTGTTTGTGGCACGCGTTGTAACTCGTGCTCGGTGAAGTACGTCGCGCCACTCCGACACCCCCTTCCTCTATCTGTGAAAGTGCGTTTGCATTCCGCTTCCCACCTGCGCCTCGCGGGGGTTGCAAGGAGCGCAGTTAGCACTACCGAAAGGCGTAGATATCGGACAGGAGTCATTTGTTAGTTTCTGTAGTTAAAAGCCACTGCTCAAATCATGTGAGGGGTCGACTCGCATGGGGCGCATCGTGGGAGAGGTTACCCAATAGTGGACTGTGAGATACTGCCAATATGCGATTGCTGGGAGCCCATACGCTGCTCAAAGAAGGGTGGAGGCCATGACTCCATCCTCAACAAGGGGAGATCGCCTATCCTCTTTGCAATTTGATTCCTGCCAGGGTGTGAATGCGGAATTGCCCATCACAAGAGGAAAGTCCGGGTTGCTGATGAGCGGCAACTGTGGGGAGACCAGCGTGAATAGCCCCTTTGTAACCTGTACCTTGTCCCATGCTCCCACCGTTGCCCGCAGGACCGGGCAAACATACACTCCCTCCGGTCGGTGTTTCTTTTACAGCCAGGGCACTTTCCATATATGGACTCCTGCCACTGCTTGATCAATAAAGCACCAGTATTTCTCAGTGAGAGGTCGGGCCCATTCAACCATGTACAGCAACTGGGCCGCATGATAATAGCTCATCAGGTGGGGGACTCCCAAGCCCTTGTCCGTTTGAGGCAGATATACCTGGGTTTTCGACATTCTGGCCCTCTTATCACCCCAAATATACTCCCATGTGTGCGCTTGCAGTTTGTATTGGAGGTTAGGCAGTGGTTGCATCGGCAGAGTCTTCATGAGGTAGAGTATTTTAGGCAGGAGCATCATCTTTATCGCTGCTAAACGGCCCAGCCACGATAGTCCATGTGCCTTCCACCTCATCAGTTTAGAGCATACCGTATCTAGTATCTTGTTATAGTTGTGAGCCACTGTCGTCACGAGTGTGGGGTGTATCCAGAGACCAAGGTACAGGATGCCCTGTGAGGCCTATGGGAATGGGATACTAGTTTCCAGCACCGTCCTTTCGACCTCTGGGATAGTGAGGTTTAGAAGAGTCGATTTAGTGAGCCCGATGCTTTGCTGAATGCTGTGAGCTCTGCCATGACCTCAGTGAGGGAGGTCTGGGGTTGAGACAGATGAAGAAGCGCATTGTCTGCATAAAGTGCCAATTTGTGCATTCTGCCTCCCATTGGCACCCCAATTATATCCGGATTCTGCTGATAGTGCTCAGCGAATGGCTTTATATACAGAGCAAACAGCAGGGACAATAAGGGGCATCCCTGCCATGTCCCCCTGGAGATATGGAATTGCTGCAAAAGATCTCCGTTCACGGAAACCATGGCTCTGGGTCTATCATAGTTGCATCGGAACCACCTGCGGAATCTGGTCCAAGCCCAAAGTGTTGCAAGACCTCAAGAAGGTACCTCCAGTCCACCTAGTCAAAGGCCTTCTCCGCATCAATGGAGAGGTGGAGGACGGGGATTCGGGAACGATGGACCTTATCCATCAAGTGACATAGGCCCACCAGCCACAAGACTGCCATGTTATGACTTCTGGCGGCTCTCTGTCATAATTTGGGCGGAGAGCCACCAGCAGCCATACTTGCGGTTGGCAGTGCACTGGAGGTTGCTCCGCTGCCACCGCCATGTCAACACAACGACACCATGCCTATTACGACTTAGTAGTAGGCGTGGTGGTGTTGTGTTGGCGGGGCGCTGGTGTCAGAGCAAGCGCCATGGACCCCGTTCCCTCCTGGACGGCCACCGTGACCACCAGGTATGGTGATCGACCGACAGGGGAGGAGGAAGGGGGTGTAGAATGTTGTGTGCGTGAATGAGGGTGTGTGTTTGTGTGAATGGAGGGGGGATGGGGGTGTTGTATGTGTTTGTGTGCGTGTGTATGCAGGGGGTGAGGGATGTTGAAATGGGGATCATGGGTTGGGGTGTTAGAATGGGGATCGGGGGTGGGTGGGTGTTGGAATGAGGATCGGGGTGGGGGGGTGTTGGAATGGGGCTCGGGTGGGGGGCTTCAGATGGGGTCAGTGGTGGGGGGAGGGTCCTACATGGAGGTGGGGTTGGGGAGTCCTATAGTGGGGACATTCCTGTCCCCAGGATCGTTATTGCCAGGGATTACGTGGGGGGCTGCTCAAAATACCGCAGGCGGTGTTAGGTGGACCACCGGGTCGAAGGTGGTCTACCTTCGGCCAGGTGGTCCTAGCACTCTGGCGGTAGAGGTGGTGAACTGGCTGCAATACAGCCAGTTCACTACCATTGTCAAAATTTGGCGGTCCTGCACTGCCATGCTGTTGGCAATCTTGCCGCCACTGCCAGCGTGACGGTGCAGGACCGCCAGGGTCATAATGACCCCCATAGTCTCTTAGTGTTGTCGCTACAAGATCTCTCAGTGATAAACCCCGTTTGAACTGGGCCAACCATACCCTGCATATATGGGTTATGCTGGTGGGCAAGGATACTCATGAAGATCTTAGCGTCCACGTTCAGTAGCGTTATGGGTCGTTAGGGAGAGCACAACTGGTGATCCTTCCTCGGTTGGGGATAACTGTCACCATGCCTAATTGCATTGTAGGGGGGGTCCGTCGGGATAAGCGCGCTGTACAGCTGAGCCAACAGGGGGGCTAAGTGGGCCTCAAAGGCCTTATAGAACTCTGCTCCAAAGCCATCCGCCCGAGCTTTACCGGTTTGCAGATGGCGTATAGTCGTTAATATCTCCGTAGGAGTAGCGTCCTTCTTCAGTATGTCACTGTCAGCGGGGGGGTCTGGAATAGGGAGTTGGAGTCCAGACAATCACCTATGGCCTGACTGTCAAGATCTTCCACGGCGTATAAGTCAGAGTAAAACCTCTTGAACTGTTGAAGAATTAGCCCCTCCTGACTCGTCAATATGCCATCTGGTAGACGCACTTCCGCCACTTTGCGGCTCGTGGCCTGCACACAAAGGCGATGGGCCCGAAGTCGGCCAGCCCTGCCTCCCCCTGCCTAGAATTTTCGCTTAGTCCGGAGTAGGGTGTAGTCCGCCCTATCCCCATCTAGGGCCCACAACTATTTACTTAGGGTGGTGAGCTGTCTCCTCCCCGCCAGAGGTCCCGTCCTGCTATGTGCGGCCTCCATGATCTTTATTTTGTCCTCTAGTTGTTGATGCTTCTCTCAGCTAGCAGTATTCAGTCTCTCTGCTATCGCTATAAATTGGCCACTGACAACTACTTTTAAGGGTTTCCCATAGGGATGTGATACTTGTGGGGGTGTCATTTGTTTCTAGGAAGCAAGCTATTGCGTCCCTTATTTCAGTTAAGATATCCTCATACGCCAAGAACCGCGTATTAAGCTGCCAATGCCTTTTACTTGTGGTGTGGGGAGTCAGTGCGAGGCACAGTGTGAGATCCGAAATAGAGGCCATCCCGATCTTAGACCTGGGAACCAGAGTAGTGATATAGGGAGTGGTGAGGAAGAGGTCTATGCGCGCCTATGACTGGTGGGCGGCTGAGAAAAAGGAGCATATCCTATCCATCGGGTGCTGCCGGCGCGAGATGTCAGTCAGCCGTACCACCTCCAACCACATTGAGAAAGCTCCTGTTTGGCCATATCTCTGGGTGGGCCTGCCTAACTGGGGGCCTCGTCTGGTGTTATCAGTATCTTCCCCAATGCGTCTTTCAGAAAGCCCTCCTGACTCTCATTCGGCCCATAGATATTGGCTACAGTTAGTCTACCCCTGTGAATGCTGATATGAAGTGAGAGGAGCCTTCCTGGAATCTCTGCCTGTATCTGTGTTACCTTCCCTGGAAAGCTCTTGGCCACCAGGATAGCCACCCCCACCTGCCTCCCTGGACCTGAGGAATGGAATTGGCAGTCGAACCAGCTGGACCGCAGTCTCTACCAGTCTGGTTGGTGTAGGTGGGATTTCTGTAGTAAACAGAGATCACTCTTCGTTTCCCTAAGCTGCAGAAGAAGGGCCTGCCTCTTCACAGATGCATTAAGTCCCTGAGCATTTAAACTACGAATGGTGACCATTGAGGTGGTTAGTGTGTTATGATTTTATTCCCAGTCTTTCATTATCTTACTGCTGCAAATAGAGTTCATGTGGGTAGAAATCAATTTTTATTATTAAAGAGATCCCCAACCACTGTGTTACATTTTAAATTGTGAGTTTGTGCTTCTTCAGACCAACCACTCAAGCTATACATCCTCCCAGAATGACAACATGTTACTCCTGCACCTTGTAGTCCTCGGTCTTATGTAACATTTTTTTTACACTGATTTACGCACCAGTGATTGATTGTCTCTGTGTAATGTGTGTGCAATGTAAAGTGTTCTGACACTGTACACTGGTACGAGTGGTGCTGTAAAGCTAATTAAATGCATCTGAGATAGAGTGGTTATGGAGACTTGAGGGGCACTGTTAAATGTTGGTAGTAAGGGAATCCGTGGCAGAGGTGGTCATTGGGGGTGCCAACAAGCATCATCACAAGGGTGTCACCATATATTTGTCAAATCTTTTGCCCGTCGCTTGCAAGGCAAAAACGGCACAGCAATAGGACAAATTATCTTCCTGTGTTTTTTTTTTCCAAAATCCAAGCAGGAAAAGCCTTCAACTATATATATTACTTGTTGCCAGTAGGTAGGTATAGTTAGGATCACATTTTCGTAGAAAAAGCATTTCTGACTTGCCTATATCTTTGGTGAGGTTTGACAAATCTTCAAGACATTTTCCAAAAAAAGTGTGCCTGTGATTCCTGTTGCCCATGGGAAGTTTAAGGGTGATCCGTCAAGCAGCAGCTGAGAAAAGGGGGGGGGCAAAAAAAGTGTGTTTCCCATCTTAATTCCCATTGGAGTTTTTAACAGGACTACTGATCGAATCGCTGGACAGAATCACACCAAATTTGGCAGAAAGCTAGATTTCGTTCCACAGATTGTGCTTTTTCTTCTTTGGTGGAAATCCATGCAGTAGTTGTTGAGAAATGTAAGGAAATCAAAATGTATATATCTATAGCCGCTACGACTTCGCAAATAATGATGAGCTTGTGCAGGGAAATGCAGAGCTCTGACTGACTGCCAACACTTCAACCAGGAAGTGTTGGCAGCAATGTGAAAAAAGAAAAAGGGCCAGGGTAGGGATACTCTGAGCCCTTAATTCTGATGCTGGGGTCCCATAAGGACCCCACCAGGGAAAAAACACTTTTGTTTAATAATGTTTTCTGCCAACTTGCAACAACGTAGTGAATTTGTGGCAATAATAAAAAAAAAGCACGGGCTCTGGTGCTTGTTTCAATGGCATATTAAAACAAACGAGGTTTGGCACACGGGCCCCTCTCCTAGGGCAATTTTATGCCCCGGGGACCACCACCTCCCAGGGCTAAAAACATTGGGCCCAACTAAAAGTTTGGCACTCCGAAGTCCGCCAGACTCGTGTTGGAGACCAGACTGCCACGGCTGTGGCGGTCCGCCTGCCATATTACAAGATTGGCGGTCGGTGCCACCAAAAGCCCATCATCTCTGCCAGAATTTCTGATCCAGATGGGATGAAGGCGGTCATGGTTGTAAAGAGCCACAGCCTTTTCATGGCGGTTCAGCCATCATGAAAAGTCTGAAGGAGAACAAGTGCAGGGGGCCACAGGGGGGCCCCTGCACTGCACACAATGTTATCATGGGCAGTGCAGGGGTCCCCTCCCCAGCACCATCGGAACGCACACTGTCTGCTGTGCAGACAGTGAGCAATCGGAGGGTGCTGGGGGGGCCCATGTGTGACAGCACTAGACTCTGCTCCGTGTGGAGCCGAGTCCAGTGTCGCTGCACGTTTTCCACTGGCTTCTGGTGGAAACCTTGGTTTCTGCTGGTCAACCCAGTGGAAAACTCACAATGGGGCCAGTGGGGAGACCGTCAGCTCTGTGGTGGTCCCCTCACCATGGGTCTGAGGGTATGGTTTTCTGGCCACCAAACTTTTAATCAGGCCCATTCTGGATGCAGGGGGTGTGTGGCCCCCCTGGCCCCAGGGACTGCCACCTCCCCGGGGCTACTCATCTTAATTAAGGAGGGACCCCGTGACCCCCCACCGCCCGAGGACCTCCACCTCCCCGGGGCTGAATTTAAACCAGTTGTTCCCAATCTGTGTGTTGCTGCACCCCTGTGTGCCATCAAAACTAGCCAGGGGAGCCGCACACACTTTGGTTACCACTGGGCTATTCTCTCCTTCAAGGCCTGTCTCTATTAGCCCGATGTTTGTTTCACAAAAAAGTGCTTTTTTGAATTGAAAATATGTTACAAGCTGTAGTCACAAGTTAGCAGAAAAGGCACAGCACTTTGAAAATGATTACCACTGAAGAGGGAGTGCAATAGGTTTTCACAGAATCTTGCAAATTAAGTGAACACAATATTTGGAACACCGCTTTTAGGCAGATATCCAGATGGAAAAGAGGCAGAGCAGAAAATGCCAATGGTCGGTCCGGCAGGGGCTACCAACTCCGCCAGGACCTTGGATCCCGGCGGTCTGGCGGTAGCGGGGGTCCTAATCCTCCAGGGCAGCGCTGCCCTGGGGATTACCGCCTAGTTCTTCACCAGCAGTTTCATGGCAGTAGCACCGCCATGATAAGGCTGGTGGGGAACAGGTGCAGGGGGCCATATGTGGGTCCTCTGCATTGCATATGCTCTTGGCATGGGCAGTGCAGGGGCCCCCCTGCCCAGCACCCTTGTAATGTTCACTGTCTGCTTTGAAGACAGTGAACCGTCCGAAGGTGCTGGTGAATTCTGCTGGCTACAGCATTACAGCAGTCTCGATTACGAGCCGGAGACAGTGCTGTAACCCTTTTCCCAACTAGGCCAGCGGGTGAAAACCTAGGTTTCCACCCACCATACTAGCAGGAAACCCATAATGGCACATGCGTGGAGGCCGCCGCGTAGTCGGCAGGCACCCTGTTGAGGTTTGGCTCACAGAGTTTTCCATCCACCAAATTCATTATGGGAGCCATTGTATTGTATTGTACTGCAGCCTTCATACAGCATTCAGTTACTACCCCTAAGTGGGGCTCTGAAGCTACATAAGTAGCATGCTAAATGATATAGGGTTTTAAGGAATGTTGTTTTTGTGGGAAGTCTTTCCATGTCATGTGTGATGACCACTGTGGTACTGTTATTGTGTTATGGGACGCCGTGCGTAGCAGTGTCTTGGATGATGAAGTGTGAGAAATACAAGCAGTTTTATAGTTTTCAGCAAGCTAGTAGCTCTGAATAACTCTACAGGTCCCCTTACGGTATTTCTTATGATTATAGTCTACTTAGCTAGTTACTGCTCTGGGTTGTCCAATCTGAGGTTTGAGTATAGTTGTACACAGCAGAAGTTCAAATTTCCATTGCAATAGACAGAGAAAGCCTTTTTCCCTTATGATGGTTTTCCTTTAGCATCATATTCACATCGCACAAATAGTACTGGCCAAAATCTGAAAGGTATTATGTTATGCAATAGTAGCCGAAAAGAAAATAGCAGCAGTAAATGGCTTCAAAAATCTTCACAGTGAAAGAAAAGACTGGCTTGCATACACAATTATGTTTTCAGTATTATCTTCAGAAACACAACACAAGTGAATATGTTTTGATACAACAGTAGTCACAGAGGGTGTGGGTGTCAGCTTTAAAATGGGGAGGCATTTAGTTAATTGCATATACTGCGGTACGCCAAATGCAATTTTTTAATACAATTTTTTTATTTTTTTTATTCCATATGGCATGCAGACCCAGTGCTGAAGTTTATTGTTTCTGACTCAACCAATTCATTCATTCATTCATTAGTTATAGTTAGTTGAGATAACTCTAACTATAACAGGTGAATTTCTATGGTTTTGTATGTTTAAAATGTGAACCTAACTATAACATGCTTGTAATCTTTGTTTTTTTGTGTGCCTGCATATACATATATATATATATATATCACCTAGTGGCGATCATCACTAGGTAGTTATAGTTAGGACCTAGGGCCCTATTACGAGTTTGGCGGATGGGAACACCCATCCTCCAACCTCCCGACGTGGTGGTCCCTGCCATGCTGGTGACCTCCCTGCCAGCCCCATTAAGACTTTACCGCTGGGCTAACCGGTGGAAACCGGGGTAAATGCTGGTCAGCCCAGCGGGAAAGTCGCTGCAGCATTGTCGCCGGCTTATAATTGAGCCGGCAGCAAAGCTGCCGCATGCAGGAAGCACCAGCACCATCGAAATGAGCACTGTCTGCATAGGAGACAGTACGCATTTTCAGGGTGCTGGGAAGGGGGACCCCTACACTGCCTATGCCATGGGCATGAGCAGTGCATGGGCCCCCCTGTAACTCTCTGCACCTGTTCTCTGCCAGCCTTTTCATGGCGGTGGTACCACCATGGAAAGGCTGGAGGAGAACAAGGTTGTACCCGCCATCAGCCCATCAGAATCGAAGATGCTGGCAGGTTTCGCAGTAGGGTGGTGGGTTTGCCCACCAACCTCGTAATGTGGTGACTGGACCTCCGCAACCGTGGTGGTCTGACCACCACAGCAGCATTGGCGGTCTTCGGACTGGCAATGTCGTAATGGATCCCCTAGTTTCTATAGGAAAAGCATTTTTTGTAATGCTAATAACATTGGCGCCGTTTGATGAATCTTCAGGAAAAAACAACACTCTCTTCAGCATCTGTCTGGAAAGTTTTGGGGTGACCTGTCAAGTGGGGGCCAAGAAAATGCTTTTCCCCCATTAATTTTTCCATAGTGACTTTGAACAATGATTGGGTCCGAACCACTGAAATCCGTTCAGTAAAAAAAAGATTAAAAGAAACAAAAGGGGCCAGGGTAGGTACACTCTGACCCCTTAGCTCTGGTGTTTGGGTCTCAGAGGGACAGCGCGAGAGGGCAAAAAAGTTTTTTTTGTAAACATTTTTGGCGGTAGTCTTGGCAGATCTGTGGATCCACTGACAATTAAAAAAAAAAAACACAAGCACAGGCTCCTGCGCTTGTTTTAGTGAGGCCCCTGTGTGGTCCAGACCCTGGTAGCATTAGAATTATCTATGCAGGGGTGGTAGCCCGGACCCCTATAAAGCTCCAGGGATCTCCACTTCCCTGGGGCATCAATGTAAAACTAATGCAGGGGGTTGTCCGGCCCCACACTGCGCTGGGGACCTCCATCGCCCCGGGACACTAATCAAAAGTAATGCGGGGGCAGCCCGCCCCTCCTGCACCCTGGGGACTGCCACCTCCCCAGGATACTTCACAGCTCCGGGGACCATCACATCCATGGGGCACTATTCAAAAGTATTGTGGAAGGCCCGCCCAGCCCCCCCCCCCACATCCCCAGGGACCGCCACCTCCCTAGGGCTCAGATGTACAACTAATGTGGGGCGGCCACCCAGCCCCCTCGTGGACTGCCACCTCTCCGGGGCTCAAATGTAAAACTAATTGAAGGGGGACATCTGCCCCCCACCCCACAGCCCTGGGGACTGCCACCTCTTTGGGGCTATTTTAAAAAGAGATAGGGGGTCCATTTCAGACCCACATGCCCTGGTGACCACCACTTCCACAGGGCTATTTCTGTTGGAGGGGCGATGGTGGCCCTCCTTGAGGAGCCAATAATGCCCCTGAGGGCACCACCCCCAAGGCTGGCTCCTGGTATGTCCCGGGTGCCCACCCCTGGCACACAGCTGTTTGCTGTGACTTGGTGGGAGCTGACCGCTTCCACCAAGTCACAGCAAACACTCCGCTCGGAAGAAGTGAGAGCTGTAAAACAGCTCTCACTTCATGCGAGCGGAGGTTTCCTCGATGGTCGACAAAGTAACAGCCAAAAAATCTGATTCATCTTCTCAGTGTACCTTGATTCCAGCGCAAGCCCAATCTTCCTGCCCACTGGTTCCGGCTGCATTGCCAGTTATTTCTCCATCGCTTGGTGCTCTTAATAAAGGCCCCTCCAAAAAGCCACTTCATGGGAAACATTTGGCCCCATTGTCAGCACATTTGACATCTTCTTTCCCTAATTCTGACCAATCCGTGGCCTATCCTTCTTATGTGCCTAATCCAAACTGCATTTATTTGTGCAATGTCCCTCCTCTTACGTCGCACATCAGGGAAGGCACTTCCTCTCTCATTAACAAGGTGTCATACTGGATCCGTCACACCAGGGGCTGTGCCTCTATTATCCATTCTGATATTGTTTCTGCCTTCCGTGTGCGTGGTTGTCCCGGTGGGCGGGACACTATCAAAATCAACTTTGTTGATCCTGAGTTAGTTACGGGGCTTTTGCAGATGGAAGCCCGCAACATGTCAAGAATGGATTTGGACATATATTTTAGAGAATGTTTGCCTGTTATGAGTTATAAGACCCTACCCGTTCATTCTTCTAGGGTCAAGAAAAATCCTTGTAACGTTCCAGCCTCTGCTGCCCTTCCTGGTTTGCTGCCTTTCCCTGTCGATAGGGCTGCTTTGGTCTGTAACCCTAAAGGTGCTGATACCCGAGACCTTGTTTGTTTAGGGGACACATCTGACGTGGATTGACTATGTTTTCCTGATTCCTGTAAATTTAGTGCTCCTCACCTGTCACCTCATAGATCCCTAGTCAGCTTGGGCGTTTCCACTCTAAGTGCTTCATCCTGTATTCCTAAATAATTTTTTAATTCAGCTCTGGACGCTGAGTTTTGCACACCCATGTATGGCATTTTACCTGCTTCAGGGAATTTACTGTCCTGGAACGTGGCAGGCATCAAGAGTAAATTGTTTGACTCTGAGTGGGGGGCTTATGTCGATTCTTATTCCATCTGCATGTTTCAGGAAACTTGGGCAACGGATTGTGTGTATAGACAAGGCTACCGTTCGTTTACCAAAAAGGCAATTCAATCTCCTAGGGGAAGGGCGACCGGGGGCGTATGTACTTGGGTCAAGCTGTCTGAGATGGGCAGGGTAAAGGAAATTGCTGTTGACTCATGTGACATTTTAGCCATAGCAATACGACCAAACTCTGGTACTCCTGTGTTATGTATTAATATCTATAACAGACCAGGCCCTTCTAACCAACAGTCTGATACTATTAATCTGCTGCATAAACTTTTATCTGATGTTCATTCTCAATACCGCGTCATCATCGCAGGCGACCTTAATGTCCAAATTGATCTTGACTCAGCCTTTGTCGAGTCCACTCAGGCTGAAGATGATGTGTGGAATGTTCCACCGCTTCCAATTCAATCTATGCCACTCATTTCCTCCCCTAGGGCGTCACAGATAATAGACCTTGCACTCACATTCGGCCTTCGTTTTGGAAATGGTCGATTTCCAAACGATAAACCTGCTAGGCCTACCTTTTTTAGAGGGGGCTACAGCAGTTTTCTGGATTATGTTATTTTAGATCTACGAGTTTGGCATCTTATAAT
This sequence comes from Pleurodeles waltl, assembly GCF_031143425.1. Classification (NCBI taxonomy): domain Eukaryota; kingdom Metazoa; phylum Chordata; class Amphibia; order Caudata; family Salamandridae; genus Pleurodeles; species Pleurodeles waltl. The sequence goes on along the minus strand of NC_090443.1, from coordinate 112,819,967 downwards.
TAATGTAGAGGTGGGTCTCCCCCGTACTAGTGATCATGCCCCTTTACAAATTGCATACAATGCAGCTCTAGTTTCAGAGTACGATCGGCCATGTACAGTTTCTGCTGATCCCAATGATCGGTTGGAACTGTCCACTAACAGGCGTGTGGTAAAGTGGCCCTCGTTTTTTTTATCTATTCTGCTCAACAACAAGCTCTGTGCTATGGTGTCCTGTCACCAGCTCTTTGATGGCGCTACTACACTATCCTCATCGGAATTCATGTCTTCCCATGTAGCTTTTTTTGTGGAACTCAAGGAGCTTTTCACTAAATCTTCTAAAATCCAATCGAAATCCTCTGCACCTAAGTGCAAATGGTTCGACAAAAAGTGTCGGTGGCCAAGAATCTTCTGTCCAAAGCCTTGAAGTCAAAGAACCGGGATGCCATTATACTTGCGAGAAGAAACTACATGTCTACTCGCAAGTTATCGAAGCTCAAGTATGAGGAAAACTTATGGGAGTGCCTGGCCGAGGCGGCTAGTGCTCGCGATGTCAAACTCTTTTGGACTTTGGTTTCGCGTAAAGATCCTGCTCTGTCATCTTCTCCTGAATGTCATATTGACTCAGAAATTTGGCTCTCCCACTTCAGGGAATTGTACGGTCCTCGGTTGGATTCTGATGACATTTCTACAGATTTTGCACTTTACCAGCCTGATATGCCGCCTTTTACTCTAAAAGAAACAGAGATGGCAATTTGTGCCCAAAGATCTGGTAGGGCTCCCGGCCCAGATGGCATTCCCTCGGATCTGTACAAATCAGATCTATCTGTATGGACCCGGTACATCAATAGGGTATCGAATACTGCCATGGCAACTCGATCGTATCCGGCCTCGTGGAAGCTGGTAATCATTGTCCCCATTCACAAAAAAGGAGATAAGAGCTCCCCAGGGAACTATAGACCTATTAGTCTATTAGACAATTTACAGAAAATCTTTTCGTTCCAGTTGCTATCTAGATTAAAACACTGGATAACGAAAAATCAGGTCTTAAGTCATCTCCAGGCGGGATTTAGGGACAAGATCAGTACCATCGATCAGATCTTCCGATTTACTACCATCAAGTGGAAGATAGTAGACGCAGATCAGGGCCACTTATTTGTGGCCTTTGTCGATTTGAAATCTGCGTTTGACCTTGTCCCGCACACCAAGCTCTGGGAAGTCCTCAGCACTACTGGTGTTCCGGGTTCGATGATTAATATTATCAAGGATCTTTACTCTGATAACTGTGCCAAAGTCCGCTGGGGTGTGACTGGCGATCTGACTCCAGCTTTTCCAAAAGTACGTGGTGTGAGGCAGGGGTGCGTTTTGGCACCTACCCTGTTCCTTTTGTTTATTAACGCTTGCTTGCCATACCTTTCAGATTGCCAAAGTGATGCCCCTAGCATGGGTGGGCAGAAGTTCCCTTGTCTTTTGTTTGCAGACGATACTCTGCTACTCTCGCATACTGCCATGGGCCTTTCTAGACTGCTCTCCAGATTTATGGAATTTTGTATCGATCACAGGTTGTCAATCAATTCAGCAAAAACAAAATATATGGTCTTTGGGGACAAAAGGCACAAAATGAAGAGACCTGTATATTTAGAAGGCGTTCCCTTGGAAAGAGTGGGCACCTTTGATTATTTAGGCATTAAAGTGGAAGATTCACATCTTTGGCATGCTCATCGCCAAAAATCTCTGTTGTGCCTTGTGAGAAAACAGGGCTGATTGCAGAGGCCCCATAACTTTTTGCCCCCATTTTCCTCTTTTTGCTGGTGTTTTCCTGACTTTAAAGGTGCCCTGGGTACTGCTAACCAGTCCCAGGGCCTGTGCTCTGTGTAAAATGGATATGCAAATTAGGCTAATTATAATTGGCTAAGTTAACCTACCTATAAGTCCCTAGTATATGGTAGGGCATGTAGGTTTAGGGACCACATCATAGGTGGTGCACACCTAGGTGCACTGCTGAGGTGCCCAGTGTCATTTTAAAAGCAGGCCTGCCTTGCTGGCTGCTTTTAAATTAAAGTTATATGCAAATTCGACTTTGGAATTAAAGGTACTTCCAAAGTCTTAAACTACCTTATTTTTACATATAAGTCACCCCTAAGGTGTGCCCTATGTGCCCCTAGGGCTGGGTGCCATGTAACTATAAGCAGGGACTTTATAAAAATAGATTTATAAGCCCTGGTGAGGTAAAAACAGCCAAATTCGTTTTTCCCTCATTGAAGTAAATGGCCTTCATAGGCTAGAATGGGCAGACTTTATTTTAAATTTTAAAGTCTCCTTAAATGTTACATACCAAGAATTTGGTATCAAATTAATTGTTGTAATAAATCCCACAACTTCCAGTTGTTGGATTTAATATAACTTGTCCAGGTAAAAAGTTTAGACTTTACCTAAAAAGTTGCCAATTTCAGCTCTGCATTGTTTTTGCTGCTGTGCTCTGATTGGCCAGCCTGCAGCAGCTTCTGCCCGGCTGCCTTGATGAGGTGTGAAGTGGCCTGACTTCACACAAAGGAATGTGCATGGGGGAGAGAATCTCCCCTCAGCAGATGGTGAGGCAGGAAGGGGGAGGGCGGCCAAACTGGTCTTCAAAGGCAGAGAAGGACATTTGGAGCACCCAGCAACACCCCCACATCCTGCAACCCCAGACAACTAGGAGCCCCCTTGATTAGATTAGGAGAGGGCAGGAGAGGGATGTGTTTATGATTTTTAGCCACACCAGTGGGAGGGCTCAGCCAGATGTAACCTCCAAAAATCAGATTCAGCCATGTTGGATTTTTAGAGACTGTTGCCTTTTGGGATGGATTTTTGCCACACTTCCCAGGAAGTGGTCATCACAGGGGGACGACCCTGTACCTGATTGGAGGATCAGGACCCCCCTGCTTTTCACCCAGGAGCAAGGATAAAACTGGCAGACCTGACCCCACACCTCAGATCCCCTCCAGAATTCAACAAGAAAGGAACTAAAGAAGAAGAAGGACTGCCCTGCTGGACCCCTGGCCTGCACCTGGAACCTGCACTCAGAAGGACTGCACCAGCTGCACACTTGGGCTTCACCACAAGAAGGACTTTGCCTGGCTTCAACTGGTTCAAGGAGGGACTCCCTGTTTGCTACAGGTGAAAAATTGCTAACCAGAGTCCCCTGCACCAACTCCTGAAGAAAGCGACCAGCTGATCACTGTCCAGTGGCCAAAAAGGAGTTTGCGCCAGGTGCATTCTGGGAGTTGAAGTCCGCACCCCCCAAGGACCATCACAGAACTTCTGGACCCTTGGGGTGAGCTGTGGACCCCAAAATAACCTTAAAAGAACATCTGGGTGAAGCCCCAGAAGTTTGGAGAAGATTTGACAAATTTTGTAAAAAAGCTCCAGAGAGGGACCGACCCCCCGCAGAAATTCTAGCCGGCTTGCCTCAACCGCGACCCGGCCTGACTTCGTGGTTCGTCCCGGTAAAGAAAAACATCCGAAAAAGAGACTAAGGGGATCATTCTGACCCCGGCGGTCAAAGACCGCCGGGGCCAGGGTCGGCGGGAGCACCGCCGATAGGCCGGCGGTGCTCCCAAGGGCATTCCGACCGCGGCGGTAAAGCCGCGGTCAGACCGGCAACACTGGCGGTCTCCCGCCAGTGTACCGCCGCCCTTTGGAATCCTCCAAGGCGGCGCAGCTAGCTGCACCGCCGAGGGGATTCCGACCCCCCCTACCGCCATCCAGTTCCCGGCGGTCCGCCCGCCGGGAACCGGATGGCGGTAGGGGGGGTCGCGGGGCCCCTGGGGGCCCCTGCAGTGTCCATGCCACTGGCATGGGCACTGCAGGGGCCACCGTAAGAGGGCCCCTACAAGTATTTCACTGTCTGCTTGGCAGACAGTGAAATACGCGACGGGTGCAACAGCACCCGTCGCACCTTCCCACTCCGCCGGCTCGATTACGAGCCGGCATCCTCGTGGGAAGGGAGTTTTTCCCTGGGCTGGCGGGCGGTCTTTTGGCGACCGCCCGCCAGCCCAGGGAAAAACTTAGAATACCCTCCGCGGTCTACTGACCGCGGTGCGGTATTTCGGAGGGGGGAACTCTGGCGGGCGGCCTCCGCCGCCCGCCAGAGTTAGAATGACCCCCTAAGTCCGAACGTAAAAAGTTGACCGGGACCTCCCAGCCATCGTATCCGAGAAGGGCTCCACGGACGTCGGATCAAGATCCAGGTTTACCCCGGTCGAAGGATTTTCATCTCGAAAAAACGACTAAGTCCGAAGGTAGAAATCACCACCGAGGAAACCCACATCGCGTATCCGGACAAGGGCTCCAGGAGGTCGGATTCAACTGGCAGGTTCAAAAACTTCAAAATAAAGACTAAGGGGGTCATTCTAACTCTGGCGGGCGGCGGAGGCCGCCCGCCAGAGTTCCCCCATCCGAAATACCGCTCCGCGGTCGAAAGACCGCGGAGGGTATTCTAGGTTTTTCCCTGGGCTGGCGGGCGGTCGCCAAAAGACCGCCCGCCAGCCCAGGGAAAAACTCCCTTCCCACGAGGATGCCGGCTCGTAATCGAGCCGGCGGAGTGGGAAGGTGCGACGGGTGCTGTTGCACCCGTCGCGTATTTCACTGTCTGCCAAGCAGACAGTGAAATACTCGTAGGGGCCCTCTTACGGGGGCCCCTGCAGTGCCCATGCCAGTGGCATGGGCACTGCAGGGGCCCCCAGGGGCCCCGCGACCCCCCCCGCGGACCGCCGGGAACTGGATGGCGGTAGGGGGGGTCGGAATCCCCTCGGCGGCGCAGCTAGCTGCGCCGCCTTGGAGGATTCAAAAGGGCGGCGGGACACTGGCGGGAGACCGCCAGTGTTGCCGGTCTGACCGTGGCTTTACCGCCGCGGTCAGAATGCCCTGCGGGGCCCCGCCGGCCTGTCGGCGGTGCTCCCGCCGACCCTGGCCCCGGCGGTCTAAGACCGCCGGGGTCAGAATGACCCCCTAAGTCAGAAGGTAACTTTTCAACCGAGGCCTCCCGCGACTTGTAGCCGAGCAGGGCTCCATCGCGGTCGGCCTGAAAGTTTGACTTTGCCCCGGTCGAGGTGCAACCAGATGACCCGATTGGCGATTTTTGTTTCTAAGCGCTAGAAAAGTAATAATTCTTTAAAAATTCATATCTCCGGTTCCCCTGAACCGATTTTAATCGTTTTTGTGTCATTTTAAAGATAAAAATATTAACTATTTTTATAAATTGGTTTTGGATTTTTAAACTGTTTCCTGTGTTTTATTTAATTACTGTTTTGTGATATTTGAATGCTTTACACTTTGTCTCCTAAGTTAAGCCTTGACGCTCGTTGCCAAGCTACCAAGGGTTGAGCTGGGATTAATTTATTGAGACCTAACTGTACCTATGTGGAGGTTAGTGGCTTGTTGCTAGGTGTAGGTACCTACCTGCCCTACCAATAACCCATTTTCCAACATGCCTGAAACAAAGGGCGGGCGGCATTGCAAGATTTGCATTGAGATCTCCTAATTTTGCAATGTCCCCTGCCCTCGAAATATACAAACTCAAGCTAGGGGGGTGCCCTATATGGCGCCGAACTTTGGGGCCACTGCAACTTGGCAAATTTGGCAAGGGCAGAAAATCAGTTTCTAAAAATGCTGTTAAAGGTTCCCTGTAGCACACCATCATTGCCCATCCGAATGGACCTAAACCTCTTTTCAATTTCGCAAATTGCCGCTTTAAGGCCTCTGCTGTTTTGGATCCGGTTATGGACAACAGATGCTCTAACTCCTTTTCGTTGTGGGCTTCCTAATTTGGTGGGTCGCGATTCTACTAGCAAAATCAAATGGTGTGTCTTTGTAGAACAATCTTTTACCCAGCTCGGCTTAGGGTCTTATTGGCAGGATTCCATTTACATTCCTAAAAATGCAGCACAGCTGCTAAAGGATGCTTTTTGGCATGATGTCCAGATTGGCCAATTTGCCAGTTCTGTCCCGCTGTCTATGTCCGACAACTTCCTATCTGTAAAATGCCATTATGAATTTGAGCCTTTTATGGACGCAGCGTTATCTCCATTTGCTCGTGCCCTTTTTATTAGGTTCAGAATTGGGTCTCTCCCTCTGTGTTCCCTAACGTACAAATGGTCCAGTTCCATCAATAGCTCTAAATTCTGCCCGATGGGTTGTAAAAGTGAAGAGTCTGTTTCACATGTTCTTTTTCATTGTCATGCTTATCACAAACAAAGAGTTCTCTGGCTCATTCCGCTTTGCAAACAAATAGGGGCCAGATCTTGTTTGCATGCTGAGAGAATTTTAAAATGTGACTCATCCGTCCAGATAGTTTTACCAGTGGCAAAATTTCTCGAATCAATCTGGCGGTTCAGATCAGCAATTTTAAGGAACAAGTCTGGGTAGCCAATGCATAATTTTATTCTTGTATATTTATAGAATTTGGACGCATGATTTTAGTCTCCACCTTGTAGGACATTGATAATGGTTCACTATATTATTGACTATTTATTGATCTATGGAACCTGCCTTTAGTTTTTAAGCTGAGAGAACTTCAAGATGTGATTCACCCGTCCAGATAGTTTTATCAGTCTAAAAAAAAAAAAAAAAAAAAAAATTTTGGGGTAGATGAGATTAGCAATTTTAAGGAACAAGACTGGGTAACCAATTCTTAGATCCAGTTATGTATATTTATTGAATTGGATGCATGAATTTAACTTTTATCTTGCAGGACATTGATACTGGTTTACTATATCATGGACTATTTATTGATTTATGGAACTGTTTTCTGTTGAGTGGACTTTTTCATCATTAAGGGGTGTTCATTCTGTTGCTCATTTTGCTTGATTTTTAAATTTATTTTCTTATTCTTTCTTAATCTTTTTATTGTGCTTTTGTCCTTAGTGTTCCCTTGTTTTTAAAATTTTCTTGATGTGTTCTGTACTTTTATGGTTTGTTTTTACTTACCGAAATAAAGTTAAAGTTAAATGAACAGCCAAGTGCACATTTGATGAATTCAAAGCCAACACAGCTGACACACATTGGTCCAGTGGGCACACTTGTAAAGGACACTATAAAACACACCCCTTCACAGACCAAAGTCCTTTGCATTTCCACTGCAGCACAGCAAGACAGACTACACGTATTTTCATCCAGTTTTTCTCAAAAGGCAGACCTTTTCTTCCTTTTTTTCCCCATCCCATTTTACACCCTTCACACATTGTCTGTTTTTTATCACCATATTCACTTGTCTTGTTTAGTTAGTCACTGTCACCCCTTTTAATTTCCAGTCAGGTCACGGTCCAAAAACACACAATTTTCAGAGGATGAGTTGAGAGTCATGGTGGATGAAATCATTACAGTAGAGCCACAATTGTTTGGAGCCCAAGTCCAGCGCACTCTTCTCAGTAGGAAAATGGAAATGTGGGACAGGGAAGTCGGCAGAGTGAATGCTGTAGGCACCACCCCGCACACAAAGGAGGACTTTAGGAAGAGGTGGCATGACCTCAGGTGCATGGTCCATTCCCTGGTCTCCAGGCACCAGCTGCAGGCCAAGAAGACTGGTGGTGGCCATCTTAGTGCCCCATTACAACTCTTTCCCTGGGAGAAGAAGGTCTTGGCCATCCTGCATCCTGAGGGCTTGACAGGAATACCTGAGGGAATGGAGTTTAATAAGTTACAACACAAAAACTGTCACAAAAATGCAATGACATGAATGCTCACAGCTCGGCTTTTGCCACTGTCTTGTACCTCAACAAAATACAATACCAAAAGTATCCGAGGTTTAACACTGTCAATGTGTATAATTGGATCCAACATCACAGCTTCCAAGGCCCATCACATGCCATATGTCCAAATGGTGCATGGAAATTTCCCAATAACAAAAGCAAATTCCAGGATTCATAGCATCTCCCAAAATGTAAATATATGCACAAACCTAAATGCAACCTGCATACAGATATGTAATACCAAACATTTGTCAAGTGTTGGAGAGTAGAGGGAGTCACCTGACGGCAACTCCCAGGTGGCACTGTTCCAGTAACTCTAAACACCAGCCCAGTGGTTACTTGTCCAAATACCCTTGTTTGTGAACCCTTAGTTGAAGCATGCTCACCTGTGGGGGCACCATTTGTATAGTGTGTGTAGTAGAGGGAGTGACCTGACTGCAATTCCCAGGAGGCACTTTTCCAGTAACTCCAAATACCAGCCCAGTGTTCACTTGTCCAAATACCCTTCCTTGGAAAATCTCAATTGAAGTGTACTCACCTGGGAGAATACCATATGTATAGTGTGTGTAGTATTGAGAGTGATCTGACTGCAAAGCACAATAGGTCTTGTTCCAGTAACTCCAAACACCAACCCAGTGGTAACTTGTCCAAATACCATTGTTTGCAAACTCTCAATTGAAGTGTACTACCTTGGGGGACACCATCTGTATAGTGTGTGTAGTAGAGGAAGTGACTTAACTGCAACTCCCGGGGGGGCCTGTTCCAGTGACTCTAAACACCAGCCCATTGGTCACTTGTCCAAATACCCCTGTTTGTTAACTGTCAATTGAAGTGTACTCACCCGAGAGTGATCAAGATACAGATCCTGCTCAAATCAGAGATGTGTCTGTCTACCCAGCTCCATCTCGACTTGCTATCCCGAGATGAAACTATTGAGGACAGGAATGGCACCTTACCCAGTGTGTACGACAAGTATTCTTTAGGCCTCAAGCTACATCACCAGATTGGTATTGGCAGCAGAAACATTGACTCAGCACTGTGCACATGATAACTCCAGTCACATATACAGTAAACTGTAGAAAGAATTGCCATCAGAGAGAGATACAGGAAGGGCACCCACATAATCAGAGCCACAAAACAACATCACCCATACACCATACACGCACCTTACATCACACACCCCAACCCATCACCCCACACACCCTCACCCACACCACTCACACTACACCCATGGCACCACAACGACACCCCAGGTTCTCAGAGGAGGAGCTAAGGGTTATGGTGGAGGAAACCATCCGGGTAGAGCCACAGCTATTCGGATCACAGATGCAGCAGACATCCGTTGCTAGGAAGATGGTGTTATAGCAGAGAATCATAGACACAGTCAATGCCATGGGACAGCACCCCAGAACCAGGGATGACATCAGGAAGAGGTGGAACGACCTACGGGGGAAGGTGCGCTCTGTGGCAGCAAGACACCAAATAGCTGTACAGAGAACTGGCAGTGGACCCCCACCTCCTCCCCCACAACTAACAACATGGGAGGAGCAAGTCTTGACAATCATGCATCCTGAGGGCCTGGCAGGAGTAGGAGGAGGACTGGACTCTGGTAAGTCAACTCTTTACTACTATCACCCCAAGCTGCATGCCATCACATACCCCCACCCCTACCCTCACTCCCATCACTCCACCACCTCCCACACACCCCATCACAACCCACCCATCCCAATACCAAGCCCTGCTTGCAACACCAATGCATGGACACCACTCACAGACCTGCATGGACAACTATCACTACTGCATGCACATTAGAGACAATCACCTAGCCCACCAAATAACAACTCACACAAGGATAATCTGCCAGGGCAATAACAACCATAGAGGGCAACACACCCAAGCACAAGATGTCACACGCAGAAACAAAAACACTGCATTTACATCCCCACAGGTCCCCCAGTTCACGTCACCAGAGAAGAGATGCAAGCAACATCCAGTGCCCCCCGAGAAGAGGCCCACAGCGGCTCTCCTCGCCTGGATCTAGATGACCAACCTGGCCCATCAGGGATCTCTGGACAGTCGTTACCCAGGCACAGTCCCATACCACCACAGAGCCTCCCCCCTCAGGAAACACCAGCACAGCACCCACCCAATGGGCCCATACTTCTGTCCCCCGGACACGTCAATCAGCAGTGTGTCCACCACTACAGGGACCTCAGGATACCCCACAAACACAGGATGATCAGGAACCTGGGGTCAGTGGCAGTTGGCACACGGTTCAGGGGACAGAGGCACAGGACAACAGGGAAGCTGGGAGGACTGCTATGTGACAGGGGGAGGACAGGCCCAGCGAACCGACTGTCCAGGAGGCACTCACCACGATCCTGGGAGCATACCACCATTACCAGGAGCCGATGGGCCAGATACTGGACAAGTTGCAGAAGAACCAGCGGCTGCAGGAGGGACAGTACCTGGGGATCAGGGACGACCTGAATGACATCAACACCACCCTGGTCTCCATTGCAGGGGTGCTGGCAGACATGGCCAACACCATGAGGGAGGCAGTGGCACACCACCGGCCCCCTTCCACTAGACAAACCGATGAACAGCTGTCCACCTCCGCTGCCGCTAGTGGACTGGAGGCCCCGCCACAGGACCAACAGGCCACCAGTACCCCTCACCCTGCAGAAGGAGAACCACCCGCAAATATTACCTGCGATCCAGGCAGAAGCCAGAGACTATTGCCAAGACCCCCGCCAGGAAATAAGACTCTCCTAAATGTCACCCTTGTGTCCCACTCTGTTACCCTGTCCACCATGAACTGCCATTGCTCCACTTCCTATGCCTCATTGGACAATGCACCTGTGATACAAATAGACTGGACTCTATCCTGGACTGTCTTCCACCATCACCAAAGCCCATTGCACATCGCCATTTACTTATTAGCACTTAAATAAACACCCTATGAAAAAATACAAGTATGGAGTATGTTTGAGTATGTATGTAAGTATGTATTCGATTAACAAGGTTCAAACATTGCTATTAAACTGTACAGTCATGTATACATAGGAATGAACTCTAGTTAGCTGCAGTCAACACACCAGGGGCACAGATATCTGAAAATAGAGATGCCAAAGGGTACAGTGAGTGGCCATAGAAGTGGGGAAATCAGCCAGCCAGCTAGTGACAATTTCAATCACAAAACTGTCAATGAAATCTTAAGTTACACTGTCTTACCTGTCATTGGAAGTATTGATATATGATTGCACTTCTGTTGTCCTCATCCTCATCCTCTGCCTCCTCTTCTTCACTGTCCACAGGTTCCACTGCTGCCACACGCCCATCTCCGGCCTCATCCTCCTACAGAAAAGCCACCAGGCGACGTAAGGCAAGGTTGTGCAACATACAGCATGTCACAATGATCTGGCAGACCTTCTTGGGTGAGTAGCAAAGGGAACCACCTGTTGGATGGAGGCAACGAAACCTGGCCATCAGGAGGCCAAATGTCCTCTCTATAATTCTTCTGGTACGCCCGTGTGCCTAATTGGAACGTTCCTCTGCCCTTGTCCTGGCATTCCTCACAGGGGTCAGTAGCCATGAAAGGTTGGTGTAACCTCAGTGACGTGCAAATATCGAGGGACAACTGTTGGACACACACTAACCCTTAGGGCCCACACCATACACCAACATATACTGGGTGGGAACTAGGGCTCACCTATCACCCACACCCGTTGCCATTACCTACGGGATGCTGCTTTTCCTCAGGATAAAGGCATCATGCACAGACCAAGGATACTTTGCATTGCATTGGGAGATGTACTGATCCACCAGGCACACTATCTGCACATTCATGGAGTGAAAGCTCTTCTGATTTCTGAACACATGTTAATTTCTCCGGGGGGGGGGGGTTGAATGCAATATGTGTACCATCAATTGCCTTACGCCTGGTGGGGTGGGTTCCGCATGGGGGATGTGGGCCTGTGGGTGCCCCTAGGCCAGGCCTGACACTGCAGGGTACGTCCCATGTTGGGCAGGGTCTGAAGTAAACTTACTCCAAACTGGCTAGTATGCATCCACTACTGCGCAGGGGTCTGTGGGTCTCAGGTATGCTGCAATTGGGGTTAGGTGTCCCTGTACATGGGCTGGTGACTAGCATTGTGACTGGTAGTGCTTTGCCCAGTGCATAGGATTGTTCCCTGTGTGTGATGGTGCTGTGTACGCCAACGGTGATGTTGTTGCCGCCATTAACCAAGTGTATCCTTTGTCTGTCCCTCCCCCTTTATGTTTTGTCACCTTGTCATTCTGTGCATTAGCATCATCTGGCGGAGGAGCAGAAGCACCGGTGACGGAGGGAGCTGCATCTCACAGGACCCAGGATACCGAAACAACCGACAATGAGGGCACCAGTGGGACGGAGGGTGAGGAGAACACCACCGGTGGAGACTGGAGGGGACAGTTTTGACAGTGAGACCTCCTCCGATAGAAGCTCCTTGGTGGTTTAGGACACCTCTGTGCCCACCCCAACTACAGGTACAGTGCCACCCCTGTACCAGCACTGCCCTCCCAGCAGCCCCTCAGCATGTTTCCCGTGCCCGCTCACCCAGGAGGGTGGGCATCTCCTTCACCCCAGGCACCTCAGGCCCTGCCCAAGTTAGCCCTGCTGCCCTGTGTGAGGAGGCTATTGACCTCCTGCGATCCATCTCTGTTGGGCAGTCAACCATTGTGAATGCCATCCAGGGCCTGGTAGCCCAAATGCAACAGACAAATGTATTCCTTAAGGGTATTCACACTGGCATGGGGACCCACCATAGATCAATCCAGGCTCTGGCCTCCTCTCTGATGGCAGCCATTGTCCCTGTTTCTAGCCTCCCCCCTCCAACTACCTTTACCCAATCCTATTCCCCTCAACCCCAACCTATCCCAAGCACACAGGCAGACCAGCATGCACACAATACAACACACAACAGTGGCTCTGGCAAACACAAGCACCACACATCATTCCACAGGCACTCACACAAACACCATCCAGAATCAGACATACCAACATCCACTGCCTCCACTATAGCCCTCTCCTCCTCCTCGTCCACCTCCCTCCCAGTAGCGTCTCCACTCACACCTGCATTCACTACATCCACATCCACTACCACCATCACCAGCATGCTTATCACTACACACCCCTCACTGGCAGTCATCACTCCCACTTCCATGCACACATCCCCTGTGTCCTCTCCCTCTGTGTCTGTGCCCCCTCCTCCCAAAGTACACAAGCACAAGCACTCAGACACCCAACAGCCATCCATCTCACAACAGCGTCCAGCTCATGCACCTGCACCCAAACACAGCAGACTGACACCTCTTACAACTACTTCCTCTTACTCCACTCCCAAACCTTCACCCTCTTCCCGCCCCAATGTCCCTAAGAAGCTTTTCCTCTCCACGGTTGACCTCTTCCCTACCACTCCCCCCTATCCTTCCCGTTGGGCCAGGGTGGTCAGAACCCAGACCAGCACCTCAGCCACCCTGTCCACAGCCATTGTAGTGATGACAGATTCTCCAGGTGGGAGAGGACACCGGGCAAAAGGCAGCCACACTGAAAGGGTGCCTGCACCAGCTGACTCAAGGAAGGGCAAAGAGGCACCACCAGCTGCCCTGAGGAAGGGCAAGAAGGCACCACCAGCTGCTCTGAGGAAGGGCAAGGAGGCACCACCAGCTGCCAGAGGAAGGGAAAGGAGGCACCACCAGCTGCTATGGGGAAGTGCAAGGGGCCTGCACCTGCAGGCAGTAAGGACAGGAGGCCTGGTGCTCTGACTCATTCGGAGCCCCCACCACCAACCATGGTGGTTCAGCCGTCCGAGGCTGCAAGGGAAGGGCTAGAGCCTCCCCCACCGCTGCCAGCACTGCCACGAGCACCACTGACAGCACCGCCACCAGAACCACTGCAAGCAGCAGCAGCCCCAGTGGGCAGCTGTCCGAGGCTGCAGGAGAATGGCTGGAGCCTACCCCCACCACTGCCAGCACCGCCACCAGCAGCTACAGCCCCAGTGGGCAGCCGTCCGAGGCTGCAGGGGAAGGGCTGGAGCCTACCCCCACCACTGCCAGCACTGCCACCAGCACCACCACTGCCACCAGTGAGCAGCCGTCACTGCTGGCGGACGATGTGTAGTCCTGCGTCCATGGGTTGTTGTGCAGCCTGGCCCCAGAAAATCTTGTGGTGTGACACCCAGGTGAGAGACTGTGCCCTTGCACTCCCCAAGATCTGCATCTCCAGAACCAGTGGGAGAAGCCATCCACTCACCCAATCCTTCCCAGGATGAAGAACACTGGGCACAATGCCCCCTCCAGAACCAGTGGAAGAAGCCACCCACTCACCTCATTCTTCCCAGGATGAAGAACACTGGCCACAATGCACCGTCCAGAACCAGTGGAAGAAGCCATCCACTCACCCCATCCTTCCCAGGATGTAGCTCACTGGGCACAATGCCCTCTCCAGAACCAGTGGCAGTAGTCACCCACTTGAGAGACTGTGGCCTTGCACGCCCCAGAGCCAAGCAGTGGTCAGACCACCCACTTGAGAGACTGTGGCCTTGCACTCCCCAGGACCAAGCAGTGGGCAAACCACCCACTTGAGAGACTGTGGCCTTGCACTCCCCAGGACCAAGCAGTGGGCAGACCACCACTTGAGAGACTGTGGCCTTGCACTCCCCAGGACCAAGCAGTGGGCAAACCACCCACTTGAGAGACTGTGGCTTTGCACTCCCCAGGACATCGTACAGGGCATGTAGCCCCCTCCAGGACAGGTGGCGTTGTACCATCTTCTGGCTGAGGTGCCCCCCCATTCCCCGTCCCCCTGAGGTGCCTGTCTGTTTTCGACCTGATGCCCCTGCAGTGTTCTCTCCGTGTTGTTGCAGGAGTGAGGTGGGGCCTTGGCCTATGTGTTGTGGCCCTATGGCCCACGGACATTGAGGACTGGGCAGTGTCCCTACATTCGTACATATGTATATATGTTTGGTTTTTGATGCACTTCTTCATAGTATTTTTATGTATCACACTCACTTTCTTAATTCAATTTGTCCTTGCATTATTCCTGAGGGGTACGGTGTGAGTATGTACTGTTACTGCATCTGCTTGTGTGAATGGGGTGGGGGTGTTGGGTGTTGCGTGTGTGTGTCACTCTCTTTTTCCTCCCTCCCTCCCATGTGTGCTAGGCGGCATTACTCACCGTGGTCGTCTTCGCCGGCGTTCGTGTTCATAGTGAAGAAGAAGATAGACAAGCATGAGGAACACATGCAAGTCGGGCTCCATGGCGGCGTGGTTCTTCAGCGAGTCTCCAGAGGGGAGTTGTTTCCCTTCTGTGCAGTGTTTCCACCAGACTTTTGATGTCGTTGTTACCGCCCCAGAAAAGGTGGCGGATTGGGCTGTCATAATAGAGTGGGAGGTACATTTTCTTCTGCCTGGCTGTTGGCGGTTACCGCCGTGGTGCTTGTTGATTCCACCCTGGCGGTCTGTGTGTTAAAGTGGCTGGCAGTCTGAGTGGTTTGCGCCGTATTCATAATTCCATTGTTTTTACTGCCTGCCTGTTGGCGGTATTACCGCCGCTTTATCACCGACCGCCAGGGTTGTAATGAGGGCCAATATATTTTCTGTTAGCTGTAGCTTCACAATAAAATCACCCATCACTGACCCATTGTCTGCTGATTTTGCTTTCACATTTAGCCATATAGATATGTCAGACCATGTGAAACATACGATGATGATCCAAGGTACTTGTCCACAATGGGGTATGTGGCATGTGCACAGTTTCCAGATCAGGATTACAACCATCCCACACAAACACATACATACAAGTGTATGGTCAAACTAAAACATTTATTACAGTGTTCAGCACATAGGTTGTCAATATGTCTGAACTATTGGAAATCATAAATGAGTATCTCATTCTGAGTAACTGAACATATTTAAATGTACAGACCACGTAATGAAGGGATTTTCCCAACACTGTCATGTAGAATAGGTAAACATTGAAGTGGTTGATGTCACCAGCTTGAGCATTAACACATACCACACCAAAGTAAATCAACATCACATAATCCAGGATTTAGACAAATGGTAGAGATCACAGTGCCCCTAAAACCCAATGCTCATGCTCATCTGGTGGTATGACACAACAGATGTCAGCCCAGTGTTGTGGCACAGGTAGTGTGGCCTACAATGACAAAACACATTGGCAGCTATATACAGGTCATTCAAAAAAGAGAGTTTAGCCAATGTGAAGGGAAAGTGATTTGGTTGTGAGCTAGGATGGCTAGGATGAAATATTTTATGACCACATGATCACACGCATGATCCATCAGGCCCACCGCAGCACACAAAACGAATCCAATGGGCACTTCTGAACTTCGATCCAAACACTGTGCAAGCTGCTGTGGCACAAGTCTCATACACCCAAACTGTGACCTACATTACCTGGAACAATCCATGTCCAATTCATATCTCAGAACAGCATTACACACCTGCCAATGTCACAACTTTGAAATGCCCAATGAAGATGTCAAGGTGAAGGTACCTGTACAAAGAACAAAACAAGGAGTATAGGATTGAAATCATACATATGACATAAGTTACATAACAAGCATCTGGAAAACAAAGTACATTGCAAGACACCTGACACAAACATAGCAACATCATCTAGGTGGAGATCTGTCAAAAGCTATCTCAACAAACAGCCTTCGGCTGATTTTTGTAGAGTATCAGCTCCCTGTTTCAAAAAACTCAACTCCACACATTCTCACAACTGCAGTACATTGTATAGTCACAATCATGATACACACTCATGAAAAGTAGCTGTGGATGAGATCTTCTCGCAAGTCAGCTCTTAAATATTCACCACTGTGACCTTTAGTTGGCATTTCAGAATTCTCGCCCGATGACACTGCAGGCTCCCCCTCCTTTACGGGATATTCCTCCCCAGGATGATGTTGTGCAGCATGCAGCATGCCACAATGATCTGACACATTTTTCTGGGTGAGTAGAGGAGGGCTCCACCAATTCTGTCCAATCAGCAAAATATGGCCTTCTGGGGCCCAAAAAACCCACTCCACTGCCCGCCATGTTCTTCCATGGGCCTCATTGAAGCTGACTTCCCTTGGCGTAGTTAGATTTCTCAGTGGCATCAATAACCAATAACAGTTACGATATACTGAGTCTCCTGTTAAGGAATGGACATAAGTGCAACAATGAGCACTCACGATTATAGCACCTGACATTGCTCACACACAATCAGTACAGACATGACTTACCAACCAGCCAGGCCCTCTCTTGTTGCAGTTGTGACATCACCTGGGGTATGGTGCTCTTCCGCATCATAAAGGAAAATCCAGGAAAATGGGCAGACACATTTGAGATGTAGAGATCTGTCAAACAGACAACTTGCACGTTGATTGAATGGAAGTTTTTTTCTGTTGCAATAGACTTGTTCAGTGACTTGTGGTGGCACCAAGCCAACATGTGTGCCATCAAAGGCCCCCAGCACATATAGGATGCAGCGAAAACCATAGAAGTCACCCTTCACATTGGCTAGGTCCCCACGTCGGGGGAACCTGACATGGCTGTCAATGTGTTTCAACATTGCTGATAGGAAATCTTTCAACACCGGACTGAACATAGGTTGGCACATACCACCAAATAGGGCAACTGTATGCTGGATAGAAGGAAGTGCAATACTGACATGACTTGTACAATAGGTGAAATGCAGTATGGATTATTGGTAGCTGGCATCAGATCTGCCTCCAACTGATGGCATAACTGCACTATTGTTTGCCTATTCAGATGGTACAGCTGGATTATGTGGTGTTCCTATATGGTCTGAAGGTCTGGCAATGGACAGTAAACAGGAGGTTGTCTCATCCCCTCTCTCCCAGAGTACCTACAACACAGTTGCCCCTCAAAATGTTACTGCATTTTCTGACCACCAAAAATACCGTCAGTGATGGTGGCCCGTGCACCGCCATCATATGCCATCTGGGCCGTGCAACACACTACACTAGTGGTTGTGTAGTCGGACCTGCACAACAAGACAAATTTAGTTTGTTTGTGATGATATTGAGCTTATATTGTTTTCGTGATGCATAAACAGTGCCATGCACAGTTTTTCAAGCCGCCAAAATGGCAGATGCCTGACCTACTCCACCGAACATCATGAACCTCCTGTGTTCGCTGGAGGAAGTCATCTGCATGGTAGGAAGTTCAACTATGGCAGACACAGCCATAGTCTAACGTTGTTACCTGTGGAGGCCGCCCCTCAATGTCTGTGTCCGTCGGCGATGATGACCGTGTAAGTGGCATAGGTGTACCCCACATTGTGTAAAATCCGTCACTTGACTCCTGATACTGCTCCCAGCAACACTGCCACCACTTCAGCTGTTTTGTTCTGCATCTGGGAGCAATCATGCCACGTCCAGCAGGTGAAAGGGTCCCTGTCTTCTCTCCATAGGAGCTGGAGAGGCTTGTGAGGGAGGTCCTTCCCTTGTTTGGTCAGCTCTTGCTCACCAGAGGAGCAGGTAGGTACCTCATAGGCACAATTGACTGTAGCCTATGAGGAGGAAAGGATGGTGTTGCACAATGTGCCCCTGTGTGCCAGTTAGACATCTTGTGTGCCTGTTGTTGCAGTCTGTGGGGCCCTAGATCCTCTTTGTGTTGAATGCACACTACTAGACAATGAGACTTTTACTGCTACCCAATGACATTTCTTTGTTTGTGATGGTTGTAAATGTCAGACAACATGTATGTGTATGACAGTATGAGCTGTGTATGCATCTTGTCTGAGTCATTTGAGGAACTTGTAAGCAATGTGTATTGTGCCACAGATCTGTCGCCCCACATCTGGCCTTGCCAAACTGTTGTCTGGAAGGCATATCATAACTCACTGTGCCCTTCAGAGTGCCACAGAAGCCACGTTGCTTATGGCCACATGATTTGCTGTTGTGGATGTAAGAGATGGAAATGTGAGTGTCATGTAGGTTCTGTACACAACCTGCAGAGACCAGAGCCTGTCAAATATATCTCTCAGTATGGGACACAGTCCAGGCTGTGGGAGAGTCACTGTGGCTGTTCAACTGTGGCACTGTGTCCACTCCATGTAGACCTGCAGATTCTGGCATGTGGCCAATATGAGGCTCTAGTGGCAAAACCTGCCATTAATGCCTCAGTTCATTGACCAAATTAGGAATGGGTACTGAGGTAAATCCCAGAACGGATCCACAGGTGCATTTTGCATCATTGTCAATATGTGCCTTTGACTCATGACACGCCCCTTACTCCCACAGCTATGTTGCCACTTTCTCATAAGTCATTTTTGTCCTTTACAGGCTTATTTCCCAAATTACAGATCCACAGTGCAGACAGGGTGTAGATTCCTAGGAGGCCATGAATTTCACTGTTTGCGACGTGCAAAAAGCACATTGCGATGCCCAATCCCTGTTTTGCGAGTCGGTAACCTGGTTACCGATTCGCAAAACGGGACTGCGAGTCGCAATTAGGCAGGGGTGTTCCCCTTCCAAACTGAGAGTCGTAACGCGATGTTGTGTTGTTTTGTGACCGCGAACGGGGTCGGGAAACAATAGCAGTTACCACCAGTGTCACACTGGTGGTAACCCATTCGCAAAAGGGAAGGGGGTCCCCAAGATACCTCTTCCCCTTTGTGAATGGCATGGAAAACATTTCTTCAGAGCAGGCAGTGGTCCTATGGACCACTGCCTGCTCTGCAAAAATGAAACGGAAACATTTCATTTTTTAGTTTTGTAATGCATCTCATTTTCCTTTAAGGCAATCTGAAAACAGTCCAAGGCATGTGAGAAATGTGAGAGTGTCAAATGAATTGGCAGAAGTGTTGTTGCTGTGGGTTTGCTGTTCTGTACACTTCACTGTGCCTGAGATGAGCAGACGTATTTTATGCAGTGTGGCAGTGCAGTGCCAGTGACCTGCCCAAAGGGGGTGTTTAATATCTGTGAATGTACCATTCTTTGTGAATGACTTTGACTGTAGACACAATGACAAGTGTACTTGGTGCCCGTAGCTTGACCCCCAATTCATGCGGATGACGCGCAACAGTCTGTTGTTGAGCTTAATGACACAGGTAGGTGTTTTGTCTTACGGTCAGTCGCGTCCACAACAGCATGGATTTTGGGCTCCATCGATGAGCAGCAGCAGTGGAAGAACATGTGTGATGGTTTCCATGGCAGCACAGGACTTGTAAAGCTGCCTGCAGGTGAATTCCTTCCTTTATACACTCCGTTTCCGCCTGCTGGGACATGGTGGTTAGACCGCCACAGTCAGGTTGGCAGTGTGCAACATCATAATGTGTCCAGCTGAAACACTGGCTCTGTTTCCTGTTTGGCCTGTCTCACCACTGCGGCGGTCTGAGCTACCTGGTGGTGCCGGAGGGACAGCGGCGGTCTTTCCTCTACAGGACTGCATACATCGTAATTCGGTGGTCCTACTGGCAAGCCAATGGTGGTCAGACCGCCGCTGCCATCATGGAGGTGCACAGACCACCAAACTTGTAATGAGGCCCTAAATCTTATTATAGTGCTTAGAAACTCAAAAGCTCCAACTGAGGCTATCACGATGTCTTGACACAGTAGTTTCCAACAGTCTGACGCCATTTGCATGGACTGCGAGCCAGTCATGTTGTCGCAAGGACCCTAGGCACAGTACCTTGGAAAACAAGTAAACAAAGACGTTGCATGGAGCCAGGCAGGTGAGGTGTCACTGGAGCCGAGGCTGCATTGGTTCCTTACTGCTACTGGGAAGGTGAGGCGTTGGTTCCTTACTGCTAGGGAGGGGAGGTGAGGCATTGGTTCCTTATAGTTGCAGGGCTGGTGATGCGGCTTCAGTGGCGAGGCGTTGGTTCCCTACGACAATGCGGGGTTGATGAATCCAGTGGGTCAAGATGTGAGGCATCAACTTTGCTGTGTTGCGATCATACCACAGGTGCTGTGGTGGAGTCGGAGTTTTATGTCATAGGAGCCAGTGACACGGCACTCGGGACTCACACTATGGTGGGACTTTAGAAGCGCTGCAGTGGCTTTCGGCCTGCAGTGTCGGTCGCTCCACTCAGCGGGTCAATGGCTCTGGTGCAGGCAGCAGCATGGAGTCGGACAGTGGTGATAGGTCCGAAGTCACTCTGGAGACGATGTGCTTGTTTCTTCTTGGTTACACCAGAATTCACTCCCAAGGGCCTAGTAACTGGATTTGGCACCACTTGGCAAGTCAGGACTCTCAGCAAGAGAACCCATGTGCTGGCAGATGAAGTATTTGATGTACCTGAGATCTCGTAACAGGAGACAAGCTCAGTCCAAGTCCTTGTAGAACCTTTGGAAGCAGGATGTAGGAAGCAAAGTCCATTCCTGCACTTTCAGGCCAGAAGCAGCGAAGAGTAGGCCAACACAGCAAAGCAACAAGCAGAGTGGAAGTCCCTGATACAACATCCAGCTCTTCTTCCTGGCAGAATGTCCTCAGTCCAGAAGTATTCTAACTTTGTGGTGTCAGAGTTCCAGTACTTATACCCATTCCTCCCTTTGAACTGGGCAAACCTCAAAGTAAAGTCTTTGGGCCTGATTAAAAGTTTGGCGGTTGGACAACCCAAACTCCATGTGCCAGTGGGGAGGCGGCTGTCAAGTCACCGGCCTCACCATCATTATTAAGATGTTCGCGACAGGCTGACTGGTTGAAACAGTGTGGCAGAATGGCCTCGGCTCCCTCAGGAAGCCGAGGCCAATGGTGTCACACACAGCATCCTCGAAATGTGCACTGTCTGCCACGACAAAGTTGTGAGCAGTTAGGGCCCCCTTGTGGACCCAACCCTGCCTTTCCACTAGCCATTTCATGGTGGGCACACCGCTGTAAAAAGACTGGCGGAAAGGAAAGTTGTGATCAGCACGGCATGGTCATGGTCACTTCCCACAAAATGTTTTTACAATTAAAATGCTCTTACCATGAATGTCTTTACCACGAATATTTCGTAGTAAAGGCGTGGTTGGTAAAGGCATATGCATGGTAAAAACTACAGGTAAGTATAACATACAGTATATATATATATATATATATATATATATATATATATATATATATATATATATACACAAACACACTTTTCCACCCCAAAACCATACCTACCCTAAACCCTAAAAATTAGCTTACCACCCCAAGACCCATACCCACCCTAAAATCTAAACACCCCTTACCATCCCAAACCCCATACCCACCCTAAAAACTAAACACCCCTTACCAAGCCAAAACACATACCCACCCTAAAACCTAAACACCCCTTACCACCCCAAACTCCATACCCACCCTAAAACGTAAAAATACCCTTACCACCCCAAAACTCATGCCCACCCTAAAACCTAAAAAAGCCCTTACTACCCCAAAACCCAAACCCATACCCACCCTAAAACCTAAAAATGCCACTACCACCCAAAACCCATACCCACTCTAAAACCTAAAAATGCCCTTACCACCCCCAAACCCACACTAAAACCTAAAAATGACCTTACCACCCCAAAACCCATGCACTCCCTAAAACCTAAAAATGCCCTTACTACCCAAAACCCATACCTATCCTAAAAACGAAACACCCCATACCACCCCAAAACCCATACCCACCCTAAAAACTAAAAATGCCCTTACCACCCCAAAGCCCATACCCACCCTAAACCATAAACACTCCTTAACCACCCCAAACCCAATAACCCCCTAAAACCTAAAAATACCCTTACCACCCCAAAAACCATGTCCACCGTAAAACCTCAAAAAAACATTACAACCCCAAAACCCATACCCAGCCTAAAACCTAAAAATGCCCATACCACCCCAAAACCAAAACCCACCCTAAAACCGGAAAATGCCCCTACCACCCCAAAACCCATACCCACACTAAAACCTAAAAAATGCCCTTACCACCCCATACCCACCCTAAAACCTAAAAATAACCTTACAACCCCAATACCCATGCACACTCTAAAACCTAAAAATAACCTTACCACGCCAAAACCCATGCACACCCTAAAACCTAAAAATGCCCTTAGCAGCCCAAAACCCATACAGAACAGAAGAACAGAAGAAAATCTATTGTGGACTAGGCATATAACCTTCCGGACCAGATACATTGATGAACTGTTTATCATCTGGGATCTCACAGAATGATTTAAATTTTTCCTTCACATATCAGGTAAATGAAAATAGCATCGATTTTTTGGAAGTGCATGTTGAGATAGATGAAGGGAGGGTTCAAACTAGCGTTTTCTGTTAAAAAAACAGCAGGGAATAGTATCTTACATGCCAGCAGCCATCATCCTACTAAACTGAAGTGGAGTATCCCCTATGGAGAACTCCTTAGGACTAAATGTAATTGTGGTTGTAAGGAGGTTTTTAACTAGGAACAAAATAAGATGTTAAGTAGATTTAAAGCAAGGGGATACCCCTGTGAGGTCCTTGAAACTGCAAAAAAGAAAGTAGCTGGACAGGAAAGGAATGATCTCTTGGTACAGAGAACCAGAAAGAATAATGGATGTATGATGGAACAACGCATGCTCTTACAACGCATGCCTTTACAAAGCGATAAGTACAATGCATGGTCGTTACCACGCATGCACTTCCCACAAAATGTTTTTACAATTAAGATGCTCTTACCAAGAATGTCTTTACCACGAATATTTTGTAGTAAAGGTGTGGTTGGTAATACAGGTAAGTATAACACACAGTGTATATATATATATATATATATATATATATATATATATATATATATATATATATGTACACAAACACACTTTTCGACCCCAAAATAATACCTACCCTAAACCCTAAAAATTAGCTTACCACCCCAAGACCCATACCCACCCTAAAATCTAAACACCCCTTACCATCCCAAACCCCATACCCACCCTAAAAACTAAACACCCCTTACCACGCCAAAACACATACCCATCCTAAAACCTAAACACCCCTTACCACCCCAAACTCCATACCCACCCTAAAACATAAAAATACCCTTACCACCCCAAAACCCATGCCCACCCTAAAACCTAAAAAGCCCTTACTACCCCAAAACCCATACCCACCCTAAAACCTAAACATGCCATTACCATCCCAAAACCCATACCCACTCTAAAACCTAAAAATGCCCTTACCACCCCAAAATCCATACCCACCCTAAAACCTAAAAATGACCTTACCACCCCAAAACCCATGCACTCCCTAAAACCTAAAAATGCCCTTACCACCCAAAACCCATACCTATCCTAAAAACAAAACACCCCATACCACCCCAAAACCCATACCCACCCTAAAAACTAAAAATGCCCTTAGCACCCCAAAGCCCATACCCACCATAAAACCTAAACACTCCTTAACCACCCCAAACCCAATAACCCCCCTAAAACCTAAAAATACCCTTACCACTCCAAAAACCATGTCCACCGTAAAACCTAAAAAAAACATTACCACCCCAAAACCCATACCCACCCTAAAACCTAAAAATGCCCTTACCACCCCAAAACCAAAACCCACCCTAAAACCAAAAAATGCCCCTAGCATGCCAAAACCCATACCCACACTAAAACCTAAAAAATGCCCTTACCACCCCATACCCACCCTAAAACCTAAAAATAACCTTACAACCCCAATACCCATGCACACTCTAAAACATCAAAATAACCTTACAGCGCCAAAACCCATGCACACCCTAAAACCTAAAAATGCCCTTAGCAGCCCAAAACCCATACAGAACAGAAGAAAATCTATTGTGGACTAGGCATATAACCTTCCGGACCAGATACATTGATGAACTGTTTATCATCTGGGATCTCACAGAATGATTTAAATTTGTCCTTCACATATCAGGTAAATGAAAATAGCATCGATTTTTGGGATGTGCATGTTGAGATAGATGAAGGGAGGGTTCAAACTAGCGTTTTCTGTTAAAAAAACAGCAGGGAATAGTATCTTACATGCCAGCAGCCATCATCCTACTAAACTGAAGTGGAGTATCCCCTATGGAGAACTCCTTAGGGCTAAATGTAATTGTGGCTGTAAGGAGGTTTTTAACTAGGAACAAAATAAGATGTTAAATAGATTTAAAGCAAGGGGATACCCCTGTGAGGTCCTTGAAACTGCAAAAAAGAAAGTAGCTGGACAGGAAAGGAATGATCTCTTGGTTCAGAGAACCAGAAAGAATAATGGATGTATGATGGAACAACGCATGCACTTACAACGCATGCCTTTACAAAGCGGTAAGTACAGTGCATGGTCGTTACCACGCATGCACTTCCCACAAAATGTTTTTACAATTAAAATGCTCATACCATGAATGTCTTTACCACGAATATTTTGTAGTAAAGGTGTGGTTGGTAAAGGCATATGCATGGTAAAAACTACGGGTAAGTATAACACACAGTGTATATATATATATATATATATATATATATATATATATATATATATATATATATACACAAACACACTTTTCCACCCCAAAATCCTACCTACCCTAAAAATTAGCTTACCACCCCAAGACCCATACCCACCGTAAAATCTAAACACCCCTTACCACGCCAAAACACATACCCATCCTAAAACCTAAACACCCCTTACCACCCCAAACTCCATACCCACCCTAAAACGTAAAAATACCCTTACCACCCCAAAACCCATGCCCACCCTAAAACCTAAAAAAGCCCTTACTACCCCAAAACCCAAACCCATACCCACCCTAAAACCTAGAAATGCCATTACGACCCCAAAACCCATACCCACTCTAAAACCTAAAAATGCCCTTACCACCCCAAAACCCATACCCACCCTAAAACCTAAAAATGACCTTACCACCCCAAAACCCATGCACTCCCTAAAACCTAAAAATGCCCTTACCACCCAAAACCCATACCTATCCTAAAAACGAAACACCCCATACCACCCCAAAACCCATACCCACCCTAAAACCTAAACACCCCTTAACCACCCCAAACCCAATAACCCCCTAAAACCTAAAAATACCCTTACCACCCCAAAAACCATGTCCACCGTAAAACCTAAAAAAAACATTACCACCCCAAAACCCATACCCACCCTAAAACCTAAAAATGCCCTTACCACCCCAAAACCAAAACCCACCCTAAAACCGAAAAATGCCCCTACCACCCCAAAACCCATACCCAAACTAAAACCTAAAAAATGCCCTTACCACCCCATACCCACCCTAAAACCTAAAAATAACCTTACAACCCCAATACCCATGCACACTCTAAAACCTAAAAATAACCTTACCACGCCAAAACCCATGCACACCCTAAAACCTAAAAATGCCCTTAGCAGCCCAAAACCCATACAGAACAGAAGAACAGAAGAAAATCTTTTGTGGACTAGGCATATAACCTTCCGGACCAGATACATTGATTAACTGTTTATCATCTGGGATCTCACAGAATGATTTAAATTTGTCCTTCACATATCAGGTAAATGAAAATAGCATCGATTTTTTGGATGTGCATGTTGAGATAGATGAAGGGAGGGTTCAAACTAGCGTTTTCTGTTAAAAAATCAGCAGGGAATAGTATCTTACATGCCAGCAGCCATCATCCTACTAAACTGAAGTGGAGTATCCCCTATGGAGAACTCCTTAGGACTAAATGTAATTGTGGCTGTAAGGAAGTTTTTAACTAGGAACAAAAAAAGATGTTAAGTAGATTTAAAGCAAGGGGATACCCCTGTGAGGTCCTTGAAACTGCAAAAAAGAAAGTAGCTGGACAGGAAAGGAATGATCTCTTGGTACAGAGAACCAGAAAGAATAATGGATGTATGATGGAACAACGCATGCACTTACAACGCATGCCTTTACAAAGCGGTAAGTACAATGCATGGTCGTTACCATGCATGCACTTCCCACAAAATGTTTTTACAATTAAAATGCTCTTACCACAAATATTTCGTAGTAAAGGCGTGGTTGATAAAGGCATATGCATGGTAAAAACTACAGGTAAGTATAACACACACTGTATATATATATATATATATATATATATACACAAACACACTTTTCCACCCCAAAACCCTACCTACCCTAAACCATAAAAATTAGCTTACCACCCCAAGACCCATATGCACCCTAAAATCTAAACACCCCTTACCATCCCAAACCCCATACCCACCCTAAAAACTAAACACCCCTTACCACCCCAAAACACATACCCACCCTAAAACCTAAACACCTCTTACCACCCCAAACTCCATACCCACCCTAAAACTTAAAAATACCCTTACCACCCCAAAACCCATGCCCACCCTAAAACCTAAAAAAGCCCTTACTACCCCAAAACCCAAACCCATACCCACCCTAAAACCTAAAAATGCCATTACAACCCCAAAACCCATACCCACCCTAAAACCTAAAAATGCCCTTACTACCCCAAAACCCATACCCAACCTAAAACCTAAAAATGACCTTACCACCGCAAAACCCATGCACTCCCTAAAACCTAAAAATGCCCTTACCACCCAAAACCCATACCTACCCTAAAAACTAAACACCCCATACCACCCCAAAACCCACAACCACCCTAAAAACTAAAAATGCCCTTACCACCCCAAAATCCATACCCACCCTCAAACCTAAACACCCCTTAACCACCCCAAACCCAATAACCCCCCTAAAACCTAAAAATACCCTTACCACCCCAAAAACCATGTCCACCGTAAAACCTAAAAAAAACATTACCACCCCAAAACCCATACCCTCCCTAAAACCTAAAAATGCCCTTACCACCCCAAAACTAAAACCCACACTAAAACCGAAAAGTGCCCCTACCATCCCAAAACCCATACCCACCCTAAAACCTAAAAAATGCCCTTACCACCCCATACCCACCCTAAAACCTAAAAATAACCCTACAACCCCAATACCCATGCACACACTAAAACCTAAAAATAACCTTACCACGCCAAAACCCATGCACACCCTAAAACCTAAAAAGGCCCTTAGCAGCCCAAAACCTATACGTACCCTAAAAACTAAACACCCATAACCACCCCAAAACCCATAACCACCCTAAAACCTAAAAATGCCCTTACCACCCCAAAACCCACACCCACCCTAAAACCTAAACATCCCTTACCACCCCAAACCCCATAACCCCCTAAAACCTAAAAATACCCTTACCACCCCAAAAACCATGTCCACCGTAAAACCAAAAAAAGCTTGTTCCACCCCAAAACCCATACCAACCCTGAAACCTAAAAATGCCCTTACCACCCCAAAACCCAAACCCACCCTAAAACCTAAAAATGTCCTTACCACCCCAAAACCCATACCCACCCTAAAAGCTATAAAAATGCCCTTACCACCCCAAAACCCATACCGACCCTAATACCTAAAAATGCCCTGACCACCCCAAAACCCATACCCCCTAAAACCTAAAAATGCCCTTACCACCCCAAAACCTATTCCCACCCTAAAACATAAAAATAACCCTACCACCCCAAAACCCATGCACATCCTAAAACCTAAAAATCCCCTTACCACCCCAAAACCCATACCTACCCTAAAAGCTAAACACCCCTTACCACCCCAAAAACCATAACCGCCCTAAAACCTAAAAATGCCCTTACCACCCCAAACCCCATGCCCACCCTAAAACCTAAACACCCCTTACCACCCCAAACCCCATACCCACCCCAAAACCTAAAAGTACCCTTGCCACCCCAAAACCCATGCCCACCCTAAAACCTAAAAAACCCTTACCAGCCCAAAACTCATACCCACCCTAAAACCTAAACATAGCCTTACCACCCTAACACCCATACCCACCCTAAAACCTAAAAATGCCCTTACCACCACAAAACTAATTCCCACCCCAAAACCTAAAAATGTCCTTACTACCCCAAAACCAATACCCACCCTAAAACCTTAAAATGCCCTTACCAACCCAAAACCCATGCCCACCCTAAAATGTTAAAGTGCCCTTACCACCCCAAAACCCATGCCCACCCTAAAACCTAAAAATGCCCTTACTATCCCACAACCCATACCCACCCTAAAACTTAAAAATGCAATTACCTCCAATAACTGTCACCCACCCTAAACACCCTAAACACTATACATATGTGTGTATATATATATATATATATATATATATATATATATATATATATATATATATATATATATATATATATATATGCAAAAAACAAAGGAGAACTCTGGGAAGTTCCTAAATTTAGGTGGAGAGCAGCTCTAGTAAGAAGCACCCTGCAACACCAGCGACACTCTAGATTTGCTCAAATGTCTGCTTATCTAGCAAAGTTTTTAAGCATAGTATCGGCACAGTGCTATCCACGCCGAGCTAGATAGTGACAAAGTCTTTTGCCATTTGTACAGCAAAATCTTCAAGCATAGGATTGACACAGTGTTATCCTCGCCGAGCTGTAAAATGACAAAAGCCATTTACCACTCCAGACACAGTATTAAAGCTTTGGACTGGTCAAATACCATCCAAGCCACCCTGGAATGAGTAAAGCAACCCCTGACACATGTTTTGCTCTCATTATATATATATATATATATATATATATATATATATATATATATATATATATATATATATATATATATATATATCACTCAACCCACTTAATACTTACCTGTACTTACCTTTAAAACCTTTACCACACATACAGCTTTACCATTCATGTCTTTACAATGAAATTTGTTGTAAAGGCATGCGTGGCAAAGGTATATTCGTGGTAAAGGCATGTGTAGTAAAGCCATGTGTGGTAAATACAAATGTGTTGTAAATACATTGTGGTAAATGAATTTTGTTACATTCACCGTGATGTAAGTGATGTTTCCCAGAATGATCATGAGGTGAGATTGATTACTACATACAATGTAGAGTCTATTAAAATCAAGAATGTGATTGCAAAACACTGGCATTTAGTTATATCAGATCCTGTTATAGGACAGAAAGTGACACAATATCCACAGATCACTTACTGCAGGGACAACACAGTGAAAGATATTCTGATTCATACTTATTCGAGTACTAAATATCAGGCTTGGCTCTCAGAACAGAATGTTATTTTCAAATGTGGCAAGTGTGAGGTTTGTAAGGGCTGCAAGAATGTCAAATCTTACATATTACTAAATGGCAAGTGGCTGAGCACCCACAAGTGTATTACATGTAGTAATGATTTTTGTGTCTATGTACTGATTTGTCTTTGTGATCTGAGTTATGTGGGAAGTACTATCTTTCCAGTACAAAAGTGGATTTTAGAGCATTTAATAGCTGTTAAAAATGGTGATCAACGGTTTCCGGTGGCCAGGCACTGCAGGGAGAAGCATTCCCAAGACCATGATATACTTTATTTCTTTGGCATTGACAGGGTGATGCTGACAGCAAGAGGAGGCGACAGGAAAAAGAGACTTCGGAATTATGGAGTCAGAGTATAACATTCGCCTCAACAGCAGGGCCCCGGGAGTCTCTTTTTTCTTCCACTTCCTTCTATTTTCTTTTTTCTCTCCCTTCATTACTATTCTGTGATGGCGAGTCAAGATTCATTGGCTCCTATTGACTGCCAGATATACCTCAGTGGTTGTGTTCTTTCAGAGATAAACCTATTATGTTGTGCTATTAGATGGAAATTACTGTGCTCCCCATAGACTTATATAATTTCTTTTGTGTATGTCTTCCCCCCTGTATTTGTTTTTAGGCCACTTGGCCGGGATTGTATGGAGGATTTTCAATGAGTGAAATACGCAATTTAAATGATGTCAATATATATATAAAAAGTTTTGGGGATATTAAATGGAAGAATCAATAAATATTTTTCATGTAGTAGAAATTTAAGAAATTGAATTATGAGGAAATTAAAATTCATGGTTTTGAATTCTGTTATTCTATTTGTGAAATTAATAGAATGAATGCAGTCCTTTTTGTGTATCCCACTGGATGTTTAGCTAAAAGATAGTCTTTTTACTGATTTCATGTATGTGGTGTTATTTATGTTTTTTAAGGGTGGTGGGGCACTTTGTGAGTAGTGGCCGTGAGGAAGATCTTTTTTAGATCAAAACGTGTTGGCAATAAACTTTCACATTATACCCAGACTCTGGAGTGCGAGTGATTTTTGTCTCCTGAAAAGGTGCTTTTTTTTTTTGTAATGTTAGTGGTGCCAACGACCCCAACTTGCACCGCCCTCCGCATTTTTTCACGTGGGTGGATGTAGCCAGTACACGTTGGGACTTCTGATTTTATATATATATATATATATATATATATTTATATATATATACACACATTAGGTACTTATACTTAGGACCTAGTTTCTATAGAAAAAGCTGTTTTTTGCTTTCCTATATCTTTGGCGACACTTGCCGAATGTTCACGGCAATTACCCAAAAATTTGACAATCATGTGAGCTGATGTCTGGAAAGTTTCGGGGTGAACAGTGAAGCAGGGTCAAAGATAAAAGGGGATTGTGATATTTAGAGCCTTTCCAATGTTAATTCCCGTAGGAAAAAATGAACAGCAATAGCGCCAAAACCACTAAATAGGATTTCATCAAATTTGGCAGAGAGGTAGCTCTTGGTCCAGAAAGCACCCTTTTTAGGGGCGAGCACAAAGCGATCCGTCCCCTGTTGTAATCTCTCTTTGGGCTTCTAACCATGTCAGTCACTGTCATTGGTTTGGGGGCTTGCCTTTTAAAATCTGCTTGCTTTTATTATTGAAAGGTATGCATCCGTCATGCCTTTTTCAGTGTTTAGCCCTCCTCAACCGCACCGACCAACTTCTGAAAACATACAGGGCTCGATGTTTTCCATCTGGTCTCTGGACAACTTTTTCTCTTTACTTCATAGCATGATCTCGCTGGGCAGTAGACGAGCGCTTTGCATAACATCGATCCTGTTACACAGGTAATTGCACTTTTGCCGGTTACATAGATAATTGCACTTTTGCCGGTTACATGGATAATTGTACTTTTGCCGACAGGTTTCACTGCGAGTGAAGTTTTATTTCCCTTTGTGTGTCTGCTTTGAGCTGATGGCGACCATAGGCTCGCTAATGTGAAACTTTAACTTTTCAGTTTATATGGCAAAAAAGTCAGGTCAGTTATGTGAAACTGTTTTACTTTAAATTTTCAATTTAAGGGGCAAGCAAAGTCCGGTTAGGAGTTTACAATGCTAATAGCTCTAACTCGAGCAAACGCAAGACCCATTGCATTGCAAATGCTTGTTGTTATTTGGTGTAAATCCATTCAGTAGATTTAGAGAAATTAAAGGACATTTAAATGTCTATATAGAGATGCAAAGGATTTACAAATCCTCCCAATCTTGTGCTGAGATCTGATTGGCTGACAACACATTAATAAGGAAATGTTATCAGCCATGTTGGGACTTGGCTTCAGCCGAGTGTGTCAGAAAAAAAGAATAAAAAATACAAAAGGGGCCAGGGTACGGACACTCTGACCCCTGAGCCCTTAGTTCTGGTGCTGGAGTCCTTTGAGGCTAAAAAGCATTTTTTTTTTGCAGGGGCAGCAGAATCATGATGGGGGTCACAGATCTACGGACTGCAGTGCTTTGTCATTTTGAAGCCTCCCGGTTGGTCCAAGTCCCTGGGCATTATTTAAGTGCAGGGGGCCTCCAGGCCCCCTCCTGCTGCCCCGGGGACCACCACCTCCCCGGGGTATTAATGAAAGTAAATGTGAGACGGCCACCTGGCAACCCCGATGCCTGGTGGTCCACTACCTCCCTGGGGAATTTATGTAATTGTGTTCGGGAGCGCACCAGAGATCCCCACCTTCCCGGGGCTAAATTCATTACTGGCGTGGGGGAGGTCGTCCTTCAGCATCCCCCACCTACTTGGGCT
The DNA here is from genome assembly GCF_031143425.1 of Pleurodeles waltl. Classification (NCBI taxonomy): domain Eukaryota; kingdom Metazoa; phylum Chordata; class Amphibia; order Caudata; family Salamandridae; genus Pleurodeles; species Pleurodeles waltl. The sequence goes on along the minus strand of NC_090443.1, from coordinate 112,787,356 downwards.
TTTTAAAGATTCAGTGCAGGAGGGGCCATGTGCCCACCCCCCCCCCCACTGCCTCTGGGATCACCACCACCCCGGGGTATTTATGATATTACGTGCGGAGGGCTTAGTAGAATTTTTTTTTTTCAAAGGGAAGGACTGCAGGGGAGGTCTTGAGGCTTCCTTTGTGGTCCCTGATAGTCCGTAAGGGCATAGTGCAAAATAAATTAAAAAAAATAGTGAAGGGTCCATGAGGGAGGCCTTGAGGATTCCCTCGAGGTCCCTGATAGCCCATAAAGGGCTAAAGAAAAAGGAAAAAATGACATCGCTCAAGTGTGAAAGTCATGGACCTTCACAGTGGACGCTAAGGGTTTGAATCCCTGAGGTTCCCTGGTCATTTTCCTCTTTTGTTTTCTTTATTTATTCAAATGTTTAAGGCTCATACTGAAAGGTGATCTTACTCTTTTTAATTGACAAATACATTTGTCTTTTCAATTAGTGCAGAAATATTTCATATCATCCATCAAAGCCTAAAAACTCTCTATCCCTCTCCCTCTCACTTTCTTTCATCCACTCACACACCTACTCAGACACTAATGCACCCACTCACAGACTCACTCAGGCAGTTACACACCCACTCAGACTCTCACACACCCACTCACAGACCCACTGACACCCCCATGCCAGAACCAGGCACACACTACATGAACTGGCTGCAGGCCAGGCCTTGCAGGTAACCCCTGCTGCACACGGGCGAAGGCCATGAACAGTGCAAGGTTGGGTGCTTATAGGGAGTTGGCCTCAGGCCAGGCCCTGTGGCCAACCGCCACCACATACGGCCAAAGGCCATGCACAGCAGTGGCTGGATTAATGTATAGTAATGAAAATTTATATACGTTAAAAAAAAAAAAGAAATTCAAAGGTTATTGGGACTTTATAGTAAGAAATTAAAAATGTATTTTAAAAAAACAGAAATTCACTCAAAAAACCAAAGGTTACAGGGACAGAATAGTTAGGCTCACATTTTAAACATACAAAACCATAGAAATTCACCAGTTATAGTGAGAGGTATCCCAAATAACTAGAACTCGTACCCTAAGGTAAATATAACTCTTGCCCTCGCCATGCACTGCTAATTACCCCACAAATTACAGCACTCATGACATCTTTGATAACATCACTAATCATATCAATGTAACATTTGCAGTAAAATGTTTTCCGAAAAAACTGCATGGCGGGGGCGCGAGTTATAGTTATCTTTGCCCACAAGTTATAGTTACATGACATAACTCTAACTGGTGAATTTCTGTGGTTTGGCACATTTAAAATGTGTGCCTAACTATAACGGCTCTGTAACCTTTGTTTTTTTAAGTGAATATATATATATATTTATTATTAAAAAACATTATATATATATACAGTATACATTTTATATAAATAATAAACTACTTTAAACACATTGCAGTAAAGTTTATAATTATTTATAAAACAATATTTTGCCAATTTTTGATTGATGTTCTTGTCAACAATAGTTTTGACACAATATTTTACACAATATTTTAGTATTTTACATGATAAGTACAGGATTACAATATTTTTGTCTCTCAATGTTAATGTTAACAATATTTTTGTCTCTCAATATTAATGTTAACAATATTATGTCTGTGATCCCAGCCAATTGTGTGGTTTCCGGTGAAAGTCTGATAACCACTACTGTGAACAGGTAGGCACTACAAGAGGCCTCAAAGCACTTTGGAACCAAGTTAGCTATTCAATGTTCTCACAGTGCAGCACACATAAGTAGCTTTAGGGTGGTAGGCTGCTAAGGAACATTGGCCCTCATTCTGACCTTGGCGGTCTTTTCGCAAGACCGCTGAGTTACCGCCGCGGTGAAGACCGCCGACCGCGGCGGTGTGCCGCTGTGCGCATTCTGACCGCTGGGAGCGTTCCGCCGGAAAACCGCCAGCAGCCACACTGGCGGTCGGCGGGAAAGTGGAGACTGGTCAACCTCCACCGCCACGCCAGCAGAACACCGCCCACAGAATTACGACCCACATTTCTGTGTGGCGGTCTTCTGTTGGCGGTCTTCTGTTGGCGGTCACGTCCCTATGGCTCCCGTCGCCTCCCGGAGGACCAACGCACAAGGTAAGTTGATCGTCCGTGAGGGGAGGGGGTGGGGGGGTGTTGTGTGATGTGGGCGTGCATGGGGGTGTGCGTGTGAGTGTGTAGAGGGGGTGTGTGAGTGCGTGTATGCGGGCGGGGGGTGCTGCTGTGTCTATGGGTAATGTGTGCTGTTCGGCAGGTGCGCGTGTCGGCATGTATGTGTGCGGGTATGTGTCCCCGTTGTGTATGTGTGTGTAGGGGGTGTGTATATGTGCATGTTGGGGGTGTGTGCATGTCGGGGTACATGTATGTGCATGTCGGGGTGGGGGTGGGGAGGGGGTTCGTACCACCTCTGGGGGGTGGCAGGGGGGTGGAGGGTGTGGGGGGAGGACTCGGGTGGGTAGTGGGGGGTGGGGGAGACCCCTATCAGTGCCAGGGAAGGAATTCCCTGGCCCCGATAGTGCTTACCGCCATGGTTCGCACAGCGGTTCCCGCCCGCAAGAAACCGCGGCGGTAGGCAGGGTCATAATACCCTTGGTGGTCTTGGGACGACCGCCGGGCCGGAGTGCGCAAACTCCAGCCCCGCGGTCATGACCGCCGCGGCGGTCGGAGTGGAGAAGTAGCGGTCGGTTGCGGCGGGGACCGCCGCGGTCAGAATGCCATTTTTAATACCGCCGGTCTGTTCGCGGTCCGACCGCCGTCTCTCCGCCGACCGCCAGGGTCAGAATGAGGGCCTTAGTTTTAAATGCAGAAACATGAATTGCGCACATTACTGATTTCAACAAGAATATGCAAATGTCATGAAATGATCGCGCACACTGCAAGCGTTATGAAACATCAAGTTTTAATTGCGGGAATGAATTGCACGTCTTGCCGATTCGAATGCCACCTTGTAAGTGCCAAGAAATGGTTGCGCACAATGGGCATCAAGAGTTACACACAAGGAATGAATTGCGCGTCTTGCCGATTCGAATGCCACAATGTAAATGCCATGAAATGGTTGCGCACAATGAGTACCAAGAGTTCAACACGGGAAATGAATCGCGCGTCTTGCCGATTCCAATGCCACCATGTAACTGCCAAGAAATGGTAGCGCACAATGAATATCAAGAGTGAAACACGAGAAATGAATTGCGCGTCTTGCCGATTTGAATGTCACCATGTAAATGCCATGAAATGGTAGCACACAATGAATATCATGAGTTAAACTCAAGAAATGAATCGCGTGTCTTGCTGATTCGAAAGCCACCATGTAAATGCCATGAAATGGTAGAGCACAATGAATATCAAGAGTTAAACACGAGGAATGAATCGCGTGTCTTGCCGATTCGAATGCCACCATGTAATTGCCAAGAAATGGTAGCGCACAATGAATATCAAGAGTTAAACAGAAGAAATGAATTGCGCGTCTTGCCGATTCTAATGTCACCATGTAAATGCCATAAAATTGTAGCGCACACTGAATATCACGAGTTAAATGCAAGAAATGAATTGCACGTCTTGCCGATTCAAATGCCACCATGTAAATGCTATGAAATGGCAGCGCACAATGAATATCATGAGTTAAACACAAGAAATGAATTGCGCGTCTTGCTGATTCGAAAGTCACCATGTAAATGCCATGAAATTGTAGCGCTCAATGAATATCACAAGTTAAAAACAAGAAATGAATTGCGCGTCTTGCCGATTCGAATATCAACATGTAAATGCCAGAAAAACCAAGCACACATTCACACGCACAAGGTAAAATCTTTCATCATGAAAATTAGGCCCAGGAACTCGAATGCCTTTGAAAACGGGATCGGGGGCCCAGCCAGACCTCCGTCTTACCGCCCTGATCAAGGATCACCAATACAATGAAGGGCAAGGCCTGGAAGATCAAAGTAGGCCTCCGGAACAGGAGCTCAGGAAGTTGCTGCTGCTCTGCACCGGGACCTCTGAATAGTGAGCATGTGGAGCTGGGCTGGCTCCCTTATATAGAGTCTGGCCCAGCCCACAAACCACACCCAGTCAAGCTGCAGGGAAAGCTTCTAGAAGGCCCTGGAAAGAGACCACACCCTGACACACTCTGAAAGTCTGCAGCAATACATTGCAAATGAACAGTATTTACAGACACCTTGAATATAAGTCTTCAGGATTAACTCTGCAATGCAAAATGTTACACAACAGCATATCAACATAATGCATAAATTTCGTTATCTCATAAGTGCTGGGTTTTTGCATTTTAGTCGCCCGGAGAGTGCGCACTGCCCTGATGTTGACAGTTATTAGTACTGTGCACTGATGTCATGACTACCGACAGCTACAGGTCATCATTTGTATACTATACCAAAGTTCATGTTAATTGCACAAGATGTAACTCTTCACATAAGTGCACATTTTCATCGCATAAAGCAGTATCACTCAAGTTGTGTTCAAGGGTGTTTATTGTAGTGTAATTAATAGAAGGAATAGTGCAATGGAATGGGATGATGGTAGAGGTAAGTCCAGGGTATTGGTCCAGTCTGTTTGTAGCACAGATCCCGTGTCCAAGGGGCCATAGGAAAGGGAGCAATGGCAGCTCAAAGTGGACAAGTGAGAGAGTGGAACACAAGGTGGACATTCAGGAGGGTCTCATTTCCTGGCGGTGGTCTCGGTCTTGGCAAGTGTTTCTGGCATCTGTCTAGGTCGCAGGGAATGATTGCGGGGTGGTTCACCTTCTGCAGGGGGAGGGGTGCTGGTGGCCTGTGGGTCCTGTGGCAGGGCCTCCTGTCCACAAGCTGCAGCAGATGTGGTGGGCTGTCCAGTTGACTGGCTAGTTGAAGAGGCCCGCTGGTGTGCTGTACATTCCCTCATGATGTTGGCCATATCAGCCAACATCCTTGCTATGGAGACAATGGTGGTGTTGAGTGCCTGCAAATCTTCCCTTATCTCCTGATGGTGTACCTCCTGCAGACGCTTGTTCTCCTGCATGTTGTTAAGAATCTGGCCCATCTTGTCCTGGAATTGTTGGTAAGCCCCCAGGACATTAGTAAGTGCCTCCTGAGAATTGGTTCCCTGGGCCTGTCCTCCCCCTGGTGCACAGCTGTCCTTCGAGTGTCCCTGTCCCCCTGTGCCTGTGTCCCCTGAACGGTGTGCCCACTGCCACTGACCCCAGGACCCTGATTGTTTTGGCTGTGAGGTGTGGATTGGGGTCCCTGTACACGTTGGCACAATGCTGATTGACATGTCCTCTGGACAGAGTTATGGGGACGTTGGGTGGGTGTTGTGGTGTTGGATACTGAGGGGGGAAGCTCTGTGGTGGACTGGGAGTGGCCTGGGGTGGCAGAGTGACCAGTGGTGTTGATGGGCCAGGTAGTTCATCTAGCTCAAGAAGTCCAGAGTTGCTGTCATCACTGGGTACATCTTCTGTTGGGGGACTGGATAGTCGTAGCGCCTCCTCCCCACTGGGATTGGCTGGGGCACCTCTGGGCAAGTAAGTGTTGTATTATGCTTCATGTCTGTGACATATTGTACATCCCTAGCTTCTCCAATATTGTTGCTGTTGCCCTGCCATCTTTGTTTGTGTATGGTCCTATATTGTGGGATTGTTAGTTCTCCATGCTGTGCATGCTTTGGTGATGGGTGTACATGCAGGGCTTGGGAGGGCTGTACATGCATTGGTATGGCATGCAGGGCTTGGCAGTGGGGTTAGTCACATGGGTAGATGCAGTGTGTGGGATGCAGTGGAGTGATGGGAGTCATGGTGAGGGGGAGAGATGGCATGGAGGTATGGGGAGGTGATAAGTAGTAAGTATTGACTCACCAGTGTCCAGTCCTCCGGCTACTCCAGTGAGTCCCTCAGGGTACAGGATTGTCACAACTTGCTCCTCCCATGCTGTCAGCTGTGGGGGAAGAGGTGGGGGTCCACCGCCGGTCCTCTGGATGGCGCGCTGGTGCCTTGCTGCCACAGAATGTACCTTCCCTCGTAGGTCAGTCCACCTCTTCCTGATGTCGTCCCTTGTTCTTGGATGCTGTCCCACTGCGTTCACCCTATCCACAATTCTCCGCCATAGCTCCAACTTCCTGGCAATGGAGATTTGCTGTACCTGTGCTCCAAAGAGCTGTGGCTCTACCCTGACTATTTCCTCCACCATGACCTGCAACTCCTCATCTGTGAAACGGGGTGCCTTAGTGGGGAAAAGGATGTTGTGTGGTGTGTGTTGTGCAGAGGGTGTTGAGTAATGTAGTGGGGTGTGGGATGTGTAGTACATGACGGATGTATGGGTGGTTGTGGTGTATGTGTGTAGTTGTCTCTGTTTTGCGTGGCTAGCTATTGCAGGCTTTTCGTGTTGGCAAAGGGTTGTGTGTAATGTGGGTGTGTGTTTTATAGTGCTGTTTTGTGTATGAGTGTCAGGTGTGTGATTTTCGTTTTGCCCAATGTTGTGTTGTTTTGTATTTGGTTGGCCATTCTGACCGCGCCGGTGTGTAACGCCAATGATTTACCGCCATTGAATGTCAGCCGTGGTGATTCGTGGGTCATAATGTGGTGGGCGTTGTTTTGTGGGTGTTCGTACCGACACTTTAACACTGACCTTTGGTCTGGCGGATAGGTATTTGTGGCAGTATTCTGTTGGTTTTAGTGTGTGTGTGTTATAATACGGCGAACGGATGTTCACCTCCGCGACGGTATGTTGCGACCGTCACCGCAGCGGTAAGCAGCATTTATCGCCAATGTCATAATGACCACCACAGTATTAAATATTAGTGGATTACATTTCATTTACATTATATTAAAAATATATATTAAAATATTGAAATTACTTTCAATTCTATTTAGATTAAAGATCAATATTTTGTACACTTGTGGACGATATCAGTGTCAAAAATATTTTCTGACATTTTTGCACTTAGCCTTTATAAGTATAGAATCACTATAGTGTGGTAATCACTATTTTGACACAATAATTTTGTCAGAATATTGTCTATCACGATATTGTGTCAGTGATCCAAATGAATGGATCACAATGGATTAAAAGCTGTCACATGTGTACTGAATAAGAATAATAGTGAATGGCTTTTGAACTTTAGCTGGAACATGTCTTTCTTTACCTCCCTTAGGCCCTCATTTCAAAATTGACTGTAAAAAACCCCTACTGCTGCGGCGACGGCTGCCAAAAGACCGTCGCCGTGGCTACCATCCATCTGCCATAATATGACCAGAGCCAGATTTCCGCCACAAGAAGGGAGGGAATCCGGCTGTGGTTATATTGGCGGATGGCAGTAAGGTGGCGCTGCTACCACCAACAGCGCCACGCCAGTAGACCGCTGGCAACCGTATTATGACAAATAGTATGGCCTGGCGGTGTTCTGCTGGTGGGCACTGCTGGCGGTAGCAGCGCCCCATCCCGTCCCCTGCCGGAAGACCCCCTGGATCCAGGTAAGTCGGGTCTCCGACAGGGGAGGGGGTGGAAAGTGTTGTGTGCGTGTGGAGCTGTGTGCATGTATCTGTGAGTGTGTGCATGAATGAGAGTGTGTGTGTAGTATTGTTTGCGTGCGTGTATGCATGTGTTTCAGTGCATGTATGAATGTGTGTGAGTGTGTGTATGCATGTGTGGGAGTGTGTTTATGTATGGAAATGTGTATGCGTGTATGTTATGAAGTGTGTGCAGATGTGTGTGTGAATGAATGTATGCATGCGTGTGTGTATGTGTGGGTGAGTGTGTGTCTGCAGGTGTGTGTTTGTGATTTGGGGAAGGGTGTGGATCTAGGGGGTTTAAGGGTGTCTGGGGAGATTTGGGGGGGGGCCTGCTATCAGTGACAGGGAGAGAATTTCGCCACATTAGCTCCGACCGCCAAGGTCACAATGACCCCCTTACTCTCTTCTATTCCTCCATGATCATTTTTATGAGTCATGCAGAAGAAAAGCACATGTATAATAAAAGCACAGGGTACTGAATTAAAGTAGGCCATTTTGTGCCCACGGTCATAAGTTCGTACTCAAGTGTCACCTGTGTGCAATGGTCATTTAAACAAATGTACATTTGGAACTGGCAGAAAACTAGATATACATTTGAAACTGGTACAAGCTGATATTGTGTTCAGCCTGAACTTTATTTCAGTTGCTAAATTCTTTTTACCTGGATAAGGAATCAGTATGGAACGTTCCGAACAAAATATGATTGGTTAAGTTTGATCCCAGAAGTTACTCTTTCCTTTGAAATTCCCGCAGGAAATTCTGGGTGAAAGAGAATGCCTGGTCAGTAGTGATACAAGGGGTACTGGCCAATGTTTGTCATGAAAGACATGTTATTAATAGTTATGACTGCAAACTGCAACCAGCTGGCAATGCAGCCAGTAAATGGGTGTAGAACATCACTGCATGTTTCTTCCAGCCTCGCTTTGGTTTCAATCTGTATAAAGGATTGTTAACTCTAGTTTTTGTTAGTTCTAAAGCGCTCTGCTACCAACATGGCCAGGTCTAAACGATTTATACCTTTAAAAAAACTAATAAATGTTACTTGAAAGGCAGCAATTCTGGCAGATAAGACTCAAATATGATCAACACAAGCAATTCCATTTTTCTTTTACTTTTCTTTAATAACGCCATCTTTGAGAGGGGAGTTATGCTTGATGCAGTGGCTCCTCTCGTGCCTGGCACACCAGCCTGTTGTCGGTATTGGCTAACTGGCTGAGCTTTCCCCAGGAGAACATGTTACAAATCACAAATAAAATAATATTTAACTATTTAACTATTACTTTTAAGCATTCACAGAAATCTGTGACAATGTATATAACACTAGACAGCTTCATATCAAATTTACTTTAGTGGTGTGTTGGGGGAGATGTTGAAAGTGCTCACATAACATACCCTGGCATATCGACTTCTTGGAGATACAGCTCAGGCGAGCTTTTTTGGTTTGCAGAGCTGTAAAAGTTGTATTTCCGGACTGAGATTGGGGCAAAAGGAATTACACAATTCATCAACAACAGTGAATTCTGTACAATTAGAGACCCAACACATTTGCCACGTAATCCATGGACTGTTTATAATTTCCAGATATGAAAAAGAGTTGGTTATTCATCCAAGAGCATCTGTATGGTTTTATTCATATAGAGTGTCAATATAAAGTCTAGCCTCTGTTTACTGAGAGATGCCCATGCACTAACTGTCTAAAATAAAAAGAGAATTACAAATGTATTTCATGAAACTGTCTCACACATTAACCTAACAGAAAAATCAAAGCAAATTACAAAGATGGTGCTCTCTTCTAAATTTCCAACTCAAAATGTCCAAGTTCCACCCAATTTGACAATACTATATCACATGGTACTTCACAATTTATAGACAGATGATTAGGTATAGGAGGCTGGCCTGGTTTGCAGTGGGTACCATGGGTACTTACACCTTGTACCAGGTCCAGTTAGCTCCTATTAGTGAAATGTAGTAGTGTTCTAGCAGCCGAGGCTGATAGAGTTAACTATAGCAGAGCAGCTTAGGCTGAACTAGGAGACAGGCAAAGCTCATGCAATACTACTTACAGTTACACAGCACTTATACACAAGTAAAGACAATACTCAATGTTACCAAAAATAAAGGTAGTTTATTTAGGTGACACAAGGCGAAAAATAACTTAGAGGCAATACTCCTTCTGGAGGCAAGTATTATATTTAATATGTACACTAGACACCAAAATAAGGTAAGTATTTGGCACAGGAGAGTGCAAACAATAGGAAATGCTATAGAATGCAATGGGATAAAATAGGTCTAGGGGCAAAACAAACCATATACTAAGAAAGTGGAATGCAAATCACAAATTTCCCCCTAGACAAGTGTAGTGTGTAGGGAATCACTGGAAGATTAAGAATACAGCAAATGTAAGTAAAATACCCCACCCCAGAGCCCAGAAAAGCAGAAGTAAAGTACTGCAAGTTTCCTTAGGCCACACTACAAGTCGTGATTAGAGTTATTGCAAGAACCAAGCAAGACTGCAAACAACAAATGGTGGATTACTGGACCTGAAGACCTGCAAAGGACGGAGACCAAGTCCAGATGTCAAAAGAAGTTCCAGGAAGGACAGGAGCCCCTGCCTACCCAGAAGAGCGTGCAAAAGAAGACTCCTCAGATGGACGAATACTGCAGAAATGCACCCAAGGCAGAGGTCAGCGGGTTCCTGCATGATGCACTGGATATCCCACGGAGAGAAGTTGAATGCAGGTGAGTTTTGGCGCTGGATTCCACCAATAAGCCTTGGTTCCAGCAAAGTTGTGTTTTGCGTCAAGTTGGCGCTATCTGGACCCAGAAGGGACCTGGGGCCTCAACTCTGTTTGGGGAGGAAGAGGGGGCTCTCAGCATTTTAGAGAGCCCTCAGAACACCAGATAGCACCCATGGAAGTCCCAGGTCACGGGGACAAAGTAGGTGCAAAATGTGGTTGGTACAGCGCTACAAAGGAAGGTCCAAAGGCGTCGGAGAACAATTCAGCAAGTTGAGCATTGCAGGATAGAGTGCTGGGGACCTAGGCCAAGCTGTGCATGAAGGAATTTTGCAAATAGTGCACAGAAGCCTCAGGAGGTGAAGAAGACAGGGTGCACAGGGGTACTGTTGTTCTCGGGGAAGGCAAGGTCTTACCTCCTCCAAATTGGGAGGGACAGTAGGACCACAGGACAGTCTATGTTGGTGGGGTCCACCCTCTGTGTTCCAAGGAGCATGCTCATTGCCAGGAGATGAGTCCTAGAGAACCAGTTGTCGACTTAGAGGGTGCCTGCTTGAGCAGGGGAGTAACTCTGTCACTCCACGGGAGATTTCTTAGGCCCTTCTGGTGAAGGGTGAAGAAAGGGAGTCCTCAGAGTGTGCACACCATGGAAACTGTTGCAGTTGCTGGCTGAAGTTGCAGAGGAAAAGTAGCCCTTCTGGATACTTTGTTGCTGTAACAGTGGTTCCTGGAGCAGGCTGCGGTTGATCCGAGGTCAGAGGATGAAGTAGTAGTTGCAGAGGATTCCTGCTGGAAACATGTGAGTAGAATCTGAAGAGAATCTACAGGAGAGACCCTAAATAGCCCTGAGAGGGGGATTGGCCACCTTATCAGGTATGGACCTATCAGGAGGGGTCTCTGACGTCACCTGCTGGCACTGGCCACTCAGAGGCCTCCAGAGTGGCCCCACACCTTGCAAAGCAAGATGGCTGAAGTCTGGGTCACACTGGGGGAGCTCTGGGAACCACCCCATTGGTGGTGATGGACAGGGGAGTGGTCACTCCCCTTTCCTTTGTCCAGTTGTGTGCCAGAGCAGGGACAAGGGGTCCCTGAACTGGTGGAGACTGGCTTATGCAAGGAGGGCACCATCTGTGCCCTTCAAAGCATTTCCAGAGGCTGGGGGAGGCTACCCCATCCAAACCCTGTAACACCTATTTCCAAAGGGAGAGGGTGTAACACCCTGCTCCCAAAGGAAATGCTTTGTTCTGCCTTCCAGGGACTGAGCTGCTCAGACCCCAGGAGGGCTGAACCCTGTCCGTGAGGTGGCAGCAGCTGTAACTGCATTGCAAGCCTCAGAGAGCTGGTTTGGCAGTACTGGGAGTCCATGGTGGAGCCCCCAGGATGCATTGAATTGGCTCCCCCACACCATATTTGGAATGTGGGGACAATTAAATGATCTTAGACACCTTACATGGCCATATTCGGGGTTACCATTGTGAAGCTATATATAGGTATTGACCTATATGTAGTGCACTTGTGTAATGGCGTCCCCGCACTCACAAGGTTCCGGGAATTGGCCCTGAACTATGTGGGGCACCTTTGCTAGTGCAAGGGTGCCCTCACACTTAGTAACTTGGCAACTAGCCTTCACTAAATGAAGGTTAGACATATAGGCGACTTACAAGTTACTTAAGTGCAGTGAAAATGGCTGTGAAATAATGCGTGCACTATTTCACGCAGGCTGCAGTGGCAGTCCTGTGAAAGGGTTTGTCTGAGCTCCTTATAGGTGGCAAAATAAATGCTGTAGCCCATAAGGATCTCCTGGAACCCCAATGCCCTGGGTACCTAGGTACCACATACTAGGGACTTATAAGGGGGATCCAGTGTTCCAATTGAAATTGGTAAATTAAGTCACTAGCTTACAGTGACAAATTTAAAAGCAGAGAGAGCATAAGCACTGAGGTTCTGATTAGCAGAGCCTCAGTGACAAAGTTAATCACTATACACACACACACATTAGGCCATAAACTATGAGCACTGGGGTCCTGACCAGCAGGATCCCAGTGGGACAGGCAAAAACATACTGACATACAGGTAAAAATGGGGGTAACATGCCACGAAAGATGGTACTTTCCTACATTAGGAAGTCGAGAAAATATAGAATTCCAGATGAGCAGGAGTGAATAATGGGGATGTGTTTCTCCCAAATGTACAGAGTGACATCAAATAGACAAGGGGAGTGAATTTTGAGTTGTCTATATGTTCCTCAGAAACCTGAGTTGTAAAACATCCCTGTTATTCGCTTTTTATCCATTTATATTTTATATTATGTATCGATCCCAAAACCATCAGTCTCCACTTTTACCTGCTACACAGGAACAGGGGAGTAAAGGGGTTGGGGGTTACATATGTCACTTAGCCTACTCCCAGTTCCAAATGTAAAATAAAACCTGGCCTCCTGCCACAACCCTCACTACTCTTTGTGCCTTCTCTTCCCCTCAAGAAGTTATGATCTCTGATTTCCATCACAGTAGAGGACTAATGTTTCCGTTGCTCTCAGAGATCCTTGTCAGAGCAATCTGGAATTCCTTTATAGCTAGCAACAGTGAGAAGCATCTTTAGTTTCCCATTGTTATTTTGTAATAGCATTGAATACCTAGATTTAAAATCTCACTTAAAGCTCTCAATGAAAGGCATACAGAAACACTGGATTCATCTTACTTCATTATCTATTAGAGAATACAGCTCAATTCTATCGACAGTCATACCGATTGCCCATGATTCTGCAACACACAGCACCGTCCAGTTTGTTGACCTTGCATGGAAATTACCTTAGCCTCCCAATATCGAACGTTTTCTACTGCCACAATCAAGTTTCCTAACCCGCTGTACCCTTAGAAACCACTCAGTGCCAAATCAAATGCCCTGAGCCTTCCTAGCTCTTTGTTCACTCTTCCACAAAACATAAAGGGGCATGTTTATGAGAAAGTGGTGCATCGAGCCAGAAGCGCAACTTCTCGTGTCGCACTTGCCCCACTTAAGGACAACATAGTTGCTCTGTATTTACAAGATGGCGCACCATGGCGGTCGTTACCACAACAGCATCAGAATTTTTTATGCTGTTGTGGCACTTTGCCGCACTTGCGTCAAAAATTGAGACGCTAGTGCAGCGAAGCCCAGGGTGGCCCATTGATTTTAATGGGTGCGTCATCTTAATGCCTGCCTTGAGAAGGACAGAAAAAATGGTGCAGTGAAATCTAGTGAATTTCACTGCACCATTTATTTCATGCCTCCTAGTGTCAGAACACCCCTTTGCATACATTATGCCTGGCAAAAGCATAATGTGGCACAAAGGGTTGCAAAGTGGCACAATGCATGCAATCTGGCGTGGGGGAAAGGCCACCTTACCGCCGCATTAGTGTAAAAAATTATGCTATGGGAGCACTAAGGCGGTGCATAGGTCATATAAATGTGCCCTAAAATGTCCAAATCGCCTCTTAATCTTCGACTCACTTTACTATTCTTTTGCGCGATTGCAGAAACCTACTACTTGCTTTGCTTTTTTCCCCCCATCTTCTCTACTGAAAGTAAATAATCATCTAAACATTTGCAATTTCCTATCTAACCAATTTAAATAATGTAATTAATTCTCTGAGAACAACCTAAATTAATGAATAGATAGTGCTCAGTTTAAGAACATAACATCTAAAACGTGTACCCTCGACCACAGGAATCCCAACCTAATTTATAAATATTGCATGAAAAGCAGTAAGGCCCTCATTACAAGTTTGGCAGGCGGCGGAGGCCCCCCTTCAAACTTCTACGCTATCTGACCACCAGAACACTGCAGGCCCTATTGCAAGTTTCCAGCTGGGCCGGCAGCAGGAAACAGGGCCTTAACATTGACGCCAGCTCATAATCGACAATGTGGGGGTGCGGAAGGTGCAGCAGTGGAAAGCACGACGGGGCTGTCCATGGGGGCCCCTGCACTGCCCATACCAAGTGCATGGGTAGTGCAGTGGCCACCAGGGGGCCTCCATTTGGCCAGCCATTCCATGGCGGTCTCCAACCACCATGAAAAGCCTGGCGGATTGGGGAGTCGTAATCCCCAGCAGCGCCACTCTGGCGAATTACAAACCGCTGAGACTGCCAGGCTGACAACTGGTGGCAACCTAGCGATGTTGGTGGTTCGTCCGTGGTGGCTCTGCCAAGGTCGTTATGTGGAGGCCAGGTTGCTGCTTTGGCAACGGTTCGACCACCACCATGACCCTGGCAGTCTCATGACTGCCTGGGCCGTAATGACCACCTAAATGTCTGAGTGTTTCTAGAAACATGCTTGTTAGACTTGGCAGCCTTGGCGTGGTCTCCCCTAACTTTTTGTCTCTGTTTCCCAGGTTGTTGATGTATGCTGGACTCTGTGTTTGCTGTTTTTGTTACTCTGGGCACTTTACTTCTGCTATCCAGTGCTAAAGTGCAAGTGCACCTATGTAAAATGTAGTGTAATTGACTTTCCATGATTGGCATATTTGATTTACTAGTAAGTCCCTAGTACAGTGCACTAGGGGTGCCCAGGGCCTATAAATCAAATGCTACTAGTGGGCCTGCAGCACTGGTTGTGCCACTCATTAGTAGCCCTGTAAAAATGGCTCAGACCTGCAACTGCAGTGTCTGTGTGTGCAGATTTTAACTGCCAATTCGACTTGGCAAATGTACCCACTTGCCAGTCCTAAACCTTCCCTTTTTATACATGTAAGGCAACCCTAAGGAAGGCCCTAGCTAGCCCCTTGGGCAGGGTGCAGTGTATGTTAAAGGTGGGACATGTACTTATATGTTTTACATGTCCTGAGAGTGAAATACTGCCAAATTCAGTTTTCACTGCTGCAAGGCCTATCTCTCTCATAGGTTAACATGGGAACTGCCTTTAAATATATTTAAAGTGCAGATTCCCTTTAGGAGCAGATGGAAATCTGGAGTTTAGGGTCTCTGAACTCACATTTTAGTAAAGTTTGTTTTTAGATTGTGTTTGAAAATGCCACTTTTAAAAAGTAGGCATTTTCTTGCGTAAACCATTCTGTGACTGTCTGTTTGTGGTTTCTCTGTCTGGGTCAGTTTGACAGTTGGCCTGTTTGCACCTCTCTCTAGACAATGACACAAAGGGAGCTGGGGTGTAGCCTGCATATCCTGATGAGCCATCTGTGGTGGGAGTGAGGGGAGGAATGTTCACTTACACTTGAAAGGGCTGTACTTTCCCACACGCAATGCAGTCTCCAACCCCCTAACGTGTGTCTGGAGCATGGCCTGGGCAAGGCAGGATCTTGAAAACAACAGAGACTTCTCTTTCAAGTAGGCCTACTTCAAAGGCAGAAAGGGGCAAAAGAAGATCACCCAAAACCCCTGAAAATTACATCACTTTTGGAACTAAGAGGAACCTCTGCCAAGGAGAAGAGCTGAGGAGAAGTGCTGTCCCTTCCTATGACTGTGCTTTGTTGAGCTATCCTGCAGTTGCTTCTTCTGCCTGTGAAAGGGGACAAAGACTGGACTTTGTTGTGCATTCCTGCTTGAAAAGAATCTTCAAGGGCTTGAACTGAGCTTGCCTCCTGTTGTTGAAGTCTTAGGGCCATCAAAACTTCACTTCCTAGCACCTGGACACTCTGCTGAGACTGCTGCGCTGCCAAGTGGTGCCCTATCCATTTCCTGGTTCCCTGAAAGGTGAAGTTAGCAGACAAGGACTGAAAATCCACACACAGAACGCCGTGTGGGGAAATTTTCGACACACCTTCCGTGATGCGGCTGATAGACAACGCATCGCCAGCTTTGCGGCTGAAATCAGCGATCATCCTACAACGTGGCTGGAAGAGCAATGCAACGAGTCTGGAGAAACGGTGCGCAACAACCGCTTAATGGAGGCTGATAATGCCAACCTCACGCAGCGCGGGTTCCTAATACCATGCAACCGGATTTTCCACACATCGTTCCTGGGAGTCAAATTCAACCCAACTCTACGCAGATCCGAGGTGCCCCGTCCAGAAATTGACGCATCACTCTCTTGCTGGAGAAAAACGACGCATCTCCGAACCAACCGGAGAAGGAAACGACGCACAGCTCACTTGAGAGTAAGGAATCGACGCATCGCTGACTTTTCCGATGCACGCTCGCCCATGCGGCTTTATTTTTTTACGCTAACAAGATACTTTGTGTAAACCCATCATTCTCACTGTTTTCTCAGGATTAAGACTCTTAGGTGGTCATTCTAACCCTGGCGGTAAAAACCGCCAGGGCGAATGACCGCGGTAGCACTGCCAACAGGCTGGCGGTGCACCGCTGGGCATTCTGACCGCGGCGGTTCAGCCGCGGCCAGAAACGGAAAGTCGGCGGTGTACCGCCGACTTCCCGCTGCCCTTGAGAATCCTCCATGGCGGCGGAGCGCGCTCCGCCGCCATGGGGACTCTGACACCCCTACCGCCATCCTGTTCCTGGTGGGTCTCCCGCCAGGAACAGGATGGCGGTAGGGGGTGCCGCGGGGCCCCTGGGGGCCCCTGCAGTGCCCATGCCAATGGCATGGGCACTGCAGGGGCCCCCGTAAGAGGGCCCCAAAAAGAATTTCAGTGTCTGCCTAGCAGACACTGAAATTCGCGACGGGTGCTACTGCACCCGTCGCACTCCAGCAACTCCGCCGGCTCCATTCGGAGCCGGCTTCATCGTTGCTGGGTCTTTCCCGCTGTGCTGGCGGGCGGCCTTTTGGCGGTCGCCCGCCAGCACAGCGGGAAAGCCAGAATGGCCGCCGCGGTCTTGTGACCGCGGTGCGGTCATTTGGCGGTAACCGCATGGCGGGCGGCGACCGCCGCCCGCCGCGGTTAGAATCACCGCCTTATTCTTTTGAAAATTAATATCTTCACCTGTGGATTTTTATCATTTTGGTCTTGTTTTGGTTAGATAAATATTACCTATTTTTCTAAACCTGTGTTGTTTCATTTTGAAGTGTTTTTACTGAGTTACTGTGTGTATTGGTACAAATACTTTACACATTGCTTCTGGAGTTAAGCCTGCCTGCTCATGACAAGCTACCAAGGGAGTGAGTGGGGGTTAATTGAATGAGATTCTCCTTTACGCTGACTAGAGTGAGGGTCCTTGCTTGGACAGGGGGTAACCTGACTGCCAACTAAAGACCCCATTTCTAACAGTGCTCTTTCTGGAAAAATGAATAGCTCAAGTAGACGAAGCTCCTGAGGCTTTGCACACATCAATGGGTTAGCCTTCACTTATTCACACACCAACCAGGGTGCAAAAAGAACACTGTGCAGCATTTCAATAAAGATATCTTCTTTCAGTGCTGATGACATTTCTGATTACGTTTGCATCAATTGGTCTCAAAGCATATTTTAGTTAAAAAGGGCGCTCGGAGTATAGAAGAACCCCAAACATTCATTATGCATCTTTACTAAGGTTTGATGTTTGAACTTACTGCCTCCAAGAGATATGCTTGCATGCAGAGAATGTACCATATGTACTGGTGTGAGGTCAGTTATTTGTAAGAGATACCCCCAGAAGTCCAGCGTTTGAGCAGAAAAGACACTGAGCGAATGGTATTCGGTATGCACAGAAGAAAAGGTGACCACATTTATTAATAGAAGCATGTACCCAAGTGTTCTGCCGAGTCGAGCACTGTGTTTGACTTGAAATATTTTAAAAAGGGAAATACAGCTGGACGTACTGCGGAAAAGGACTCCATGCGGTTCCATGCAAAACGTTACCATTCATTACTGGTAAAAAAATTGAAATACATTTCAAAATATGTATATTTTTCTTTACTAAGAGATATTTATTTACCAAAGCGTGGCGATGCATGTATTATCAATGGATACGTTACGTGTATTAAAATTTCATCATAATTTATATTGCTGCAAAATTCACCCATCCTGTCCCATAATTCGGCATTGCTTTTCAGCATATTTTCAATGCCCCATCAATGAGTTAATCCATGTCGTGAAGTAAATGATTCATTTTTATTGAGACATTAACTGGCAAAATGAGAGATTTTGGGCCAGATGTAGCAAGCATTTTGCATGGAGCAAACTGCAAAAATCGCAGTTTGCGCCATGCAAAATGACAATCGTGATGCTCATTCACAATTTGCGAGTCGGTAATTGTGAATGCGACTCGCAAATAGGAAGGGGTGTTGCTATGCTAAATTGCATTGTGACCGCGAATGCGGTCGCAAAGCAATTCGCAGTTACCACCAGTGTCACACTGGTGGTAACCCATTCGCAAAAGGGAAGGGGTCCCCATGTCTTCAGCAGGCCACCATCCCTGTGAGTGCAGGGACTCGCTATGGTGTAGCAAAATGCGACCCACCTCATTAACATTAATGAGGTGGGTCGCTTTGCGACCCCATAGCGAATCGCAGACGGTGTCTGAGACACCGTTCTGCATTCGATTTTGCGAATCGGAAATTGCGAGTCGCAGCAACTCGCAATTTCCGATTTGCAAAATCAGAACTTCCTACATCTAGCCCTATGTGACTGACTCTGCCTCAGCCCCGCCAGCTGTTCATGTATGATGTAGATATGTGACTGGTTTCCCCAGCACTGCCAGCTTTTCACAAGTGAGCTTGGCATGTGAGCCTGGTCCAGCCCTGCTACCCTTTCACAAGCGAGCTTGTTTTGAGACTGATTTATACCTACCAACTCACATGGTTCACCATGTGACACTCGATATTGGCTTTTATCTGCCGATGTCCATTAATGAGTGTGAAAACACCCCAGGACGTCTGCAGCACACTCCGAAAGGTTTTATTTTTATTTTTAGGAGGGAGTTTGGGACCGGGGTGGGGTCAGAAATGCTTCTTAGTGCTGGCACAGCCCACGAACCCGCCAAGGCCCCGCCCCTCCTCAGATTGTGAGGTTTTAGGTGAAGTTGGCAGATCTAAGGATTATGCACCAGCCAGCTTTACCGTCCTTCCACGTGCAGATCTTTGCCTGGGAGAGCTGATAGCCGAGCCTTTCTTTGGCCCGGTGCTTTAGAAAGACCGAAGTTCAAGGTAAAAGAGCGAGATAAACTCTGGTCAAAGTTCTGTAGCTGATGTTTAGAAGCTCTCGCACTCGGCGAAATTCAGACGGCACATTTAGCATAAGTAAGCAGCCGATGCAGCTGTTCGTTACGGCGACATTGACACCGGGCGACGGTTCTGAGGAGAGCCTTACAGCGGGCAGGGAAGGTGAGTGACGGGCATGGCCCACCCAACGAACCACTTTGATAGAAATATAAGATTCAGCATGTGTGTGTGTCCGGATCCTCTTTGGCTCCATGGCAGTGCTCCCAGTCAATGCAGCCAGAGTCGGACAGGCTTGCAGACCGATCTGGCAGTGCCGAGGGTCTGCTTTGACAGCTCAGCGCATAGCATGTTTTTAACTCTTCGCAGGACTGTTTATGGTCTGATGGCATGTAGCCAGATTTTTTTTCATTTAGCATTCTGTAGCCCAAAGCCAAACAAAAAGTAGCCCAATATGCAGGGGCAGCGTCAAGTGATGAGCGCAGAATGTCTGCTCTTGCTAACTGCATACTTTCTCTCTGAGGCCTTGCAGGGAGGAAAGTACCCTGTAGCATTGCCATAACTGGCAAGTTTCAGATTGTTATGTGCCATTTTCATAATTTCATGTAATTATGAGTGACATTTCAACGACTATGAGTGACAATTTCTCGCGAGCAAAATCAAGAAGTGAAGATGAGGGAAACATAGAAATATAAGAAATTACACTCATTTGCGCAAAGAGAAACTAAGAACTTAACTGTTGCAAAGCACCAGAAATAGAAGGCATAAGATTCATTCTTATTGTGTAACAAGTAAACCCCTCACATTTTGGTCTCAGTCACTAAAAGATAACATACCTCTTGCCTAAACTAATTGGAATAATTGTGGTGGTCTAGCAGAGGTAAAGCACATGCTGCAGAGTTCAGGTAAGTGAACTGTGCACTCTGTGAGTCACCTATGCTGACTGGCGCCTGGAGCGTGTGCAACTGCTGACTGAGTGCTTGTGCTTGGAAATGCAGCATTTACCCTTGAACATTCCCTCTAAGTTCTCCTTCTGGCTGGCTTTGCAGTAGGGCCTCAGGCTACTGCAACAGGAAGCAGTTGTAGACTCACTGACACCAAGCTTTCTCTTTTCAGTCAGCTGTGTGGCTGGCTGCACAGATAGCGCTAAGTGGACTTCTCTGTGGCACTTGGGCACCAACAGATCAAAGGAAAACAGTGCATGGCAGCCCCAACCCCCATCGGGCGAAACAGTGTAGAAACCACAACTCTCATCTTAAGGGGTCAAGGGCCGCTTTAATAGTACAGGTCTGGAATAACACATTAACCTTGGCATTAAAGCCTCACAAAACCACAAAATCCTCACTAATACAATACGTCCTCCTAACCCCTGCCCCACCTTCTAAACTTACCCCTTACCAATACCCCTTGTCCCATCTCCACCATGACCCGATCAATCCATTACCCATCTGTCCTGCTGTCCACCTTCTGTAGTCACCCTTGCCTTTCCTCCCTTGTGTTCCTTGTGAAAACTCCCTGCCCTCTCATCTTTTAGCATCCATCCCCTTTCCCCCCAAAGCCTTTCTGTGAAAACCCCCGCCACACAGGAAAACCCACTAGGTGTTTTCCTGCCCCACCCAAAAGGAACCACACACATACCAATCCCAAAGTCTCTCTCCCAACAAATCAGCAATCATCATCCTAAGATCCAACAAGTAATGTTCGTTACCCATAAAAGACAAATGTACCCCATCCTGCCTAAACAACTCCACATCCGAACATACTATATTCTTGTGCTGCAGCACTGAAAAACCTTGTGACTGACAGAAATTCCTCATTTCCCTGTTAACCTTCTTACGCTGCTTCTCAGTCCCTGTAAATGAAATTGCACCTCTCCAAACGCTCCTAGGCACCAAACTAGTCCACACAATATGGGTCCTCGCCCAACGCTGCTTAATCCTCCCCAAATCCATCTTCATGACTTTCAAAAGACCAATGCCCGACAATGGCACCAAATCATTCTCACCTAGATGAATTACTAACAAATCCGGAGAAACCCCCTGCTCAAGTCTTCTAGAATGTAAGTACAACAACGCTCCCCACCTCATACCACTCTTACCCACCCAACTAGTCTTAATTCTTGAACCATCCAAACCCAATTGCCGTCCAAAATGCCTTGACGAGGCCTGCTTCTCCGCCCAATGAATGAACGATTGCCCCACAATCCACACTGAACAGGCTCTGTCCGGGCCCCCGACACAACCTACAAAAGAGCATCGGAAATTAATCTAGGTTGATTGGGTGGGGGAGGGTGGAGGGAGGGTTGATAAAGCAGTGTGGAAAAAAACACACAATTAACCACAACATCAAGCACCCAACAAACAATTAAGGCCGCCAATTCACTATTTATAAAATTTCACATAACGCTGAAAACATTGCGACCTCCACCTCCCCATATCCATAATTGCTCTATCTGATTTTCCCATCCGTTTTGCTTCTGTAGCCGCACCAGTCCTAAAAGAATGTGTCCCATAACATTGTGGATCCATTCCCAATCTTCTAATTGCCATCTTTGAAAATTGCGAGCAATTGCTGAGCTTTTACAACAGAACCGTTCTGGTGAACAAATACCAACCTGGATGTTTCCGGCAACCATCTAAAAAAAGAAACCTAAAGCTTAAAGGGACAATCCCGAGAGTCTTTACCTCTCAATATCACATCTTGGCCTCTTCCCAGCTGATCCATCTTAGCTGACAGCAGCCATATAAAAATATTCCCATTTCTTACCTGTACATCCAAACGCGATATACCTTCTTTTCCCTGAACTCCCAGCAGTTCCAAAACCCTGAAGGCTCCATGAAAAAGCCAAGACATGCAAAGTGACATCAACCTTACTTCCCAACTCGAAAAACAAACTTCGTCCAATACCCCCAGTAATGCCTGTAAAAGCTGTGATGTTATAGGGCGCCGGCGGTCAACTCTAGCACCCCCTGTCCTTGCCCAACCCACCAGTATCTAAAAATTTCCCCCTCTACCGGATCATATCCCCAAAAATATTTACCATAGAATGAAACCCCTGACAACTTACCCGATATCGTAACTGCAGACAAACCCATCTCAATCTGCTGCATGATAAAACGAACCGCATCCTCACGCCTTCTTCCACACCCTTCCACCCCACCCTCCCTTATTACAGCACCTGAATTCAGAAACTCCAACCAGGCCTGAACATAACTCCCCCTCGTGGACTGAGCTATAGACTGCTGAACCAACTCCAACATCCTCACTCTCCTATCGCCCACAAATCCCCGGGGACCGCAGTCTTCTGAGCATCCACTCCCGGTGCTAGCCCACGGAATCTCTGCCACTGAAAATGAGATAGTGCATCAGCAATATCATTATTAATTCCAGGAACATATTTAGCCTTGAACATTATATTGAATTTCAAACAGGTCAACAAAAATACTCTCAAAAGCCTGAGCACTCTCCCATCCCTTGCTCTCTGCGAGTTCACTATATTAACCACAGTCTGATTGTCCACATTGAAATCCACATTTCTATTAGCAAAAGTGGGTCCCCAAATGGACAATGCAACAACAAGCGGAAAAAAAAATCCAAAAAAGCAATGCTATGCCTGGCTTTTTTCCAACTCAATGGCCAAGATTCTGCCACCCAGGGTCCGTCTCAAAAAAGGCCAAACCCATGAGCTCCAGATCCGATTTTTTTTTTATTTGCCAAAACCAATCAGACTCCTCCACCAACATGGTAACACCGTGAAACTCCTGGGGAAAACCAATCCACATTCTCAAATCATCCTTGATGCTTGCCCGAAGCCGAATGTGATGATGCGGCAATACAGCTCCTCGCATTGCAAAACTCAATCTTCTGCAGAAGGCTCTGCCAATTCTCACCACCTTGCAAGCAAAATTCAAATGACCCAGTAAACATTGGGCCCGTCGTAACTCCAACTTTGGTTTTTGCACCGCCTCCTCCAACATAGAAACCAACTGCTGCACCTTGTCCTGCGGTATCCGTACCTCCATTTTCACAGAATCCAACTCTATACCCAGAAAATGTAACATATCAAAGGCCCTTCTGTCTTTTCCCGGGCCAAGGGGACCCCAAAGAGGGAAACATCCTGAACAACTAGGTCTAAACCACTACTTGCCTCAACCACTACTGCTAAACAACTAAAAAGTCTCTACAACTAAGTACTGAACAACTACTGTCTGAACAACTACTGTGTCTGAATAACAATTGCCTGAACAACTAATTTTAAGGTAAGGTTTTCCTTTTGGTTTTTATGGTTTATTAGTTGTTTAGAATATATATATATATTAGTTGTTCAGGCAATTGTTATTCAGACACAGTAGTTGTTCAGTCAGTAGTTGTTCAGTACTTAGTTGTAGAGACTTTTTAGTTGTTTAGCAGTAGTGGTTTAGGCTATAGTTGTTTAGGACCTAGTTGTTCTGTCACATATTCGAAAAAATCATCCAGATAGTGTGTCACAAACTTAAACCCACACTGAAACTGAAAAAAACACTGCAAGAATGTGCTAAACATCTCAAACAATGAACAGGACACAGAACAACCCATAGGCAGCATCCTATCCACATAAATGGCATCATCAAACTGCATGCCCAGCAAAGAAAAATCCTCTGGGTGTACCGGCAAGAGTCTAAAAGCTGACTGGATGTCAGATTTTGCTATTTCAGGACCACAACCACACCTTCGCACCAGCGAAATAGCTTCATCCACCGAAGCATAATGTACCACGGAATCCTCCAGAGCAATGAAATCATTTATGGACGTCCCAGCTGGCCACGACAGGTGATGAATTAAGCAAAACTCTCCAGGTTGCTTCTTGGGCACGACCCCCAAAGGGGAAATAATCAAATTCGGCAAAGGCCAACAATGGAAAGGGCCCACAATTCTGCCCAATTCCAATTCCTTCCTCAACTTAGAACTCACAACCTCTGGGTACTCCCTTGCTGACCTCAAATTATTAGCCCATCTTCGCAGCCTAGGACCTTGGTAACACAACTTAAAACCTTCCATAAAACCCCTCAACAATACCATAGCTTCCTCCAAACAGGGATAAAACTTCAACCAATAACTCACCACATCCATCTTAATAGGTGTAGGGCCCTTAATAGGTGTACCTGCCAACTGCTGCATATGTCCCCTACCCCTCTCAACTCTTCTACCCTGTGCCCCCTGCCAACCCCATTGGAGCCCTCCAAAGCATTGATAGGCAGGGTGCCTGCCTCCACAATTGGAGCAGTCATGACGAAACTTACACTGCTGTCTGGTACACATTCTGCTGTTGAACAACCAGCATGCCCCATTGTGCGGGAACTGCCCTTGTTGTGCAAAACCCACCCCAAACTGGGTGTGACGCCCCTGAAAGGGCTTGTACTGCACAGGTGAGCCACTCGCCGTATGCGTCGTAGGTGCATTCCTTGCCGTTCTCAGCCATTGAATCCAGAGTTCATTATCAATTTCACCCCATACCTTATCTGAATAAATCGCCTTCCGTGCTCTAAATTCCTCATCATATCTAAACCAGCCAAACCCACCATAATCCATCTGAGCGCGACATACAATATCCATATATTTAAACAGTGCCACACAACTATCCAGATAGCGCTCACAATACAAACTTGCGTATATCAGAAAAGCCAACGTCCAATTCTCTATTTTTGTAGGAACTCTAGGTCTACGAGCAAGTTCCCACTCCTCTTCTTTTGAACCTTCCTTAGCCTGCACCTCCCTATGCGACAATTTAAAAACTTTGATAAACTCACCCCTCCATATCTTCTCTTTCAAACTCTGAGTGAGATGCGCCCCCAAAGGCATCAACACTCCCATATAAGGTAATCTCTTAGATTTATTACCCCTCCTGGACCCCTCCCCCATCACCGCACCACAAGCAACCTGCCTATCACCTGCCTGAGCCACCTCTGACTTACCTGGCACCACCCCTGAACCAATACCCAAACTCACCTCCGACTTACCTGCCACAAACTCCGAATCGATACCTACCTGAATGGAAGCATCAACACTTCCCTTCCCCCTGATTGATGCCCGCCTGACTGCACCTTTCCCAGCAAGAACTTTTCCTTGCATCACCCAACCCCACCCTGCCGCCCCCAAGCCTAAATGGCTCCAACTCATAGTCCTCGCCTCTAGGCAAATTTCCAACAACCAACTCTTGATGCGTCCCACCGAACGATCGTGCTGGACCGCCCTCTTGATCACTTTAGGCGTCTCCACCGTACCACCCGTCTGCACTGCAACTTCATGTGCTTCCTCTTCCTCATCATAATCCAACAGCTCATCCTCGATGTGCTCCAAATTTGAACCAGCGCCCCGGCTAGTAAATGGCAGGACACCGGACGCAGAACAAGTATCCTGGCTCCCAACTCCAAGACCAGCTGCCTTCCGCGATGTCAGGTGAACTGCTCCGGGTTTCACCCTCCCTTCTATCCGGTGTCCGAAGGGTGCTCCAACCCTCACTGGCAAACCCTTACTACCAGCCGGCCGCCCAAGCCGCTGTTGCGCCATATAATCCTCATGCCCGCCCAATACATGAGGACTGCCACACACAGTCTTCCTGACCTGGCTTCCAAAACTCAAGCCTCACCTGTGCCATGCCTGCCTTTCCATCACCACTGGCTTCCCCACAAATAGTGCCCCTAAGCACCACTCCCCTACTATCCACAAATTACACCTGTTCCCCAGCCTTAAAAACTGCGTGATTATCCACTTCCCATGCTTGAACCTTATGAAGCATGGGAATAACCATTCTAGGTACCCAATGAATCATCCTACCTTCTTTAGAAATATAAAAACCTGCTGGAATACCTCCCCCCCACAATTCACACTCACTTAGGAGCCCTGCTCATCACCTTCATCCTCCGAACTAATAATCACTGTGTCCCTAACAATTTTGGAGGGCGCCTCCATATTGCGTGCCCCACCTAAAGGCCTTTCCTCTAATGGGACCACTACTGAGTGCTGATCGAAATCGGAGGGCACGCCATATTGGGCACACCTCCTAATGGTCTTTCCTCAGAAATACTCTCCAATCACTCCCCACCACTTTCTACGAGGGATGGAGCTTGCCGCCTATGCCTTCGTGACACGCGCCTAACCAACGGTGCCTGGGGCCGTGTGGGGGCGCTACTCCAGACCGCGCCCCCCATACGGCCCACACACATCACCGCACCCTGCTTGCCAACTCCCCTGCCTCCGATAGCAACGCGCAGTCGAAAAGAGGCACCGGAGCGCCTAGCAAACCTGGCACCGCCTTGCTGCACGCTCCTCAACACAGGTGAGACAATTAACTCTTCTGCCGGGCCCTCTAACCCGCGTTCTGGCGAAAGCGTTATTTTCCGGCCAGTAACGCTCTTCGTCTTGAACTTCTTGGGGGCTTGCTCAGGTGACGCGCATGGAATGATTGCTGCCATCAGGCCCTCCAACGATAATCTCTTAGGCCTCCTAAGCCCCACCCATGCCTGCTGCAACACTCCCTCTTTGAGCAAATCCTCCCTCCCCTCGCCCTGCAAAAGCTTTAAAGCCTGAACTACTTAATTAGGCTCCATAACTTAAATACTACAGAAACACCAACAATTACCACAAGCAATTCGCTAATTTAAAACTGCCTGCCCAAATCACAGTACCGCCTACTGGGTGTGACAAACGGCCAAAGAGGCCGCCCACACCCTGCCCCTGCCTTATATACCCACCCTAAAATAACCGCCTCATCCGGGAAGCCCAACCAATCCTCACCTCCCGCTGTGGCCTCTCCCACTATTACCTGATAAGCCCGGGGGGAGACAGGGCAAGCCCTTTGCTCCCCCCAACCTCCCATGGCTACACATGTGTGTGATCATGGCAGGCGCACGTTGCCAGAAAATAAACAGGCAAGGCGTACCCCTCAGATACACATGAGATAGGACTACAGTTTGAGACTGCCGGGTGACAGCAGTTTTCTGTTTGTCAATTGAGAAGTGGCAGCCATGCGTGCCGCTAATGACACACATGCCCAGCATCAGCTGTAATGATTTATGTGTTCATTCCTGCGGCAACTGGGCAGAGTTTTAATAGCGGAACAGACACCATAATGAAGGCAGCGCACTGGGACCTCTGGAGTTGGACTTGAGCGGTGGACAGTGGCATGATAATCTCTCTAAATGAGAGGGGCTGTAGGGGCACCAAATGGTGGCACAAGTTAGCAGTGGCGCAAGCAGCAGCGAGCATGTTCAGTCAAACCTAAAACTTCATAACTGCCACAAGGTTGCGCCGCAGGTGACCTGCTTACTATAGTCACTCTGGCTGTCTCTGCAATGGGTATTGAGCAAATCATGGGAGTCTCTGTGACGCCACATTAATGCCACATGAATCAGTATGCTGCTTGTGGTGATTGGAGCCAGCGAGCACAGCAAAGGCAGCCCCCAGAAGCATGCACCAGTCAGAGTCAGTCTGTCAGTCACACAGAGAGCAGCCTTGCTTTGCTCTGTGCTAATAGCAGCGCTCCGGCTTGACAGCTTCAAGAGGCGCTATAAATGTGTGAATTTGCATTTTAATGGGATGATGCGGATCACCACACTGAAATGCGTTAGTCTAGCCCCTGATGCATGGTACTTGGGAGGGCTGCATTGCAAGGTGCCATGGTTCAAGAAAGGAAAATGTATCCTTTGACCGCTTTTCGAGTAGTACAATAGAGCTGTTATGAAGGATCAATGGACCCGTCATGGTTTTGGTCTTCAGTGCCACTACACCTACTGCACCAATGGTAATACCCCTAACTTTGCCTTCTGTGTGCTGCTTAGTCACAATCAGGCGGCCAACAGCCTGTCACTCATTCCACCAAATTGAGCAACAGTAACATTTGGCCCAGTTGGAGGCACTGTTATAGCCATTGGCTTGGGGACTTAAGAAATGGCTGCACCTCTCAACATTTTCAGGTAGCTTAGAGAGAGAGAGACACAGTAAATAAATATATATGTATATTCTTTTTACGTTTTTAAATAGTGCAAACTCGCCTCAGAGCTATTAGAGTGCTTTGCTTGAGCAGTAGTTACAATACTCAAGGACACATATAATTATTTATTTTATGCACAGGGCGATTAAGTCATTTGCCCAGATTCACACGATGTTAAACCAACACCGAGGCTGGAACTTGGTTCACTATTTGTAAGTTGCAGCAGCTTTGGTGTAGTTTAAGAAAACTTGACAAACAAATTTGGAAATGTAACAACCTAATACTTATTTACATGGGCTCGTTTACCCTTCTCCCACCTTTGAAACTGTCTACTAAATTGATTTGTAGATCACTCAATGAATTAAACAAGCATGACTTTAATGCATGGCAAATCACAGGTTCCAGTGGCCACGAATATGAGGATTTTAAATGCCTCATAGCGAGATGTGCTATCTGCTGCTCTGAATAAAAAAGATTTTCATTATTAAACTCACATTGTTCATAGAAGTTTATGAAGGGAGGCAGGATATTTGAGAGGCATCTGTTGAATGCAGATGACAAAACTGCACTTTTTAAGTGGTTATGTGCCCCTTCTTGTAGGGCAGCCCCAAGCTCACAGCCAGCACAGGCATATTGTTTAGGACAGAGAAAATACTGATCCTATTATCAACACTTTTCTAGCCCTATACGATAACAATAGCACAAAGTGATTTTAAAAATAGCTCAAAATTTGGCAACCTGCACAAACCAATATTTTCCCGCGTGATCTAGCTCAATCTGGCAACCCTGCTAGTGTCCCAGTTTTTCTGTCGAGCATGGCAGAGCGCAAGCGCTGTGTCCTTGAAATCTCTGTGGGCTTTTAACCATACCCACCTCACGCCCATCACTTTCACTCATTAAACGACTTGCCTTTCAAAGATCCTTTGATGACATTGGTAAATGCTTTACGTTTGTCCGGCCTTGGGGTGGTTTTGTTACGCCTTGGGGACCGAGCCTGTTAATGGATAATTGCACGTTTGCCGGTATGTTTGACAGCAAGCAAACTTCTTTTTAGGTTGAGTGTAGCAGCAAGCAAGCACTGCTTTTCTGACGTGTTGGTATGTATCTGGGCTTTTAAGCACGCCCACCGCACGCAAATCACTATCACTCTTTCATGGACTTGCATTTCAAAAATCCTTTGTTTTTGTTGGTAAATGCTTTACATTTGTCCCTTTATGGGGCGGTATCGTTACTCCCTTGGCCATCGACCCTGCTACATGGATATTTGCACTTTTGTCGATAACTTTGACTGCAAGCAAACTTCTTTCCCCTTTTGTGTCTCTCCTTCGGGCTCATGGCGACGCTTTGAATCGGCTCAGTTATGTCAGCTGTTTTACTTTTTATTTTCGTTTTTTGTGGCAAGAAAAGTCCAGTTAAGAATTTAAAATGCTAATAGCTCTAACTCGAGCAATCACAAGAGCCTTTGCATTGCAAATGCTTGTTTACATTCCTGTTTAGAATTTGCCTCAGTGCCGGGTGGTCACCCTATCTTCTCCTCTGCTGAAAACCTGCTTTTTACACAACCTCCTCTATGTCAATCTTGCACTTTTCAGAAACACTTTTAAAAGCTATTATGTAATGAGAGTTATCACTGCTCGTAGTCACAAACTGTAGTGAGCGGTCGGCAAAAATAACAACTAAATGCACGTGGGTGTTTAACCCCTTGGGTGCCTTGGACGAGGTGATCTCGTCCAAGGCACCGGTTTCCGGGTGCCTTGGACGAGATCACCTCGTCCTGCACCCAGGAACTGGAGGGAGCGCTAGCGCTCCCCGTGCTCCCCACCCAACCCCCCAAGGCAGGGATGGTAGGGGAAGCCCTTCCCCTTCCACCCTCCCTGTGATGTCAGCTCGCGATTGCGCGCTGATTTGTCACAGGGCCTCCTCCCATCGCGCTGATCGGAAGAGAAATGCTTTGCATTTCTCTTCCGATGACGTGGGGGAGGCCGAGAGAGGCTTCAAAGGGAAGGAAAGTAATTTCCTTCCCTTCGAAGTCTCTCTCTGCGTTTCAAAAGCCGGATTGCAAAGCAATCCGGCTTTTGAAACGCCCATTAGACACCAGGGATTTTCTTTTTTCTTTTTGAAAGTGGCATAAGGGAGCGACCCCTTGGGCAAGGGTCGCTCCCAGGAGGGGCATTTTTTTGGAAGGCCTTTTCTGCCCCCCCTGGGGGCAGATCAGCCTATTATTAGGCCGATCTGCCCCCGGGGGGGGGGGGGTCAGAAACCTCTAGGCACCAGGGATCTTTTTTTTTTTTCCTTTCTGTGTTGTTCAGTTTTTTTGGAGGTGGGGAGCGACCCCTTAGGCAAGGGTCGCTCCCCTAGGGGGCAAATTATATTTAGGCCATTTCTGCCCCTTGGGGGCAGATTGGCCTATTTTTATGAGGCCCATCTGCCCATCTGCCCCCAAGGGGGGACAGAAACCACTAGACACCAGGGAGTTTTTTTTTTCTGTGAATTTCACGCAAGGGGAGCGACCCCTTAGGCAAGGGTCGTTCCCCTGGGGGGCACATTTATTTTAGGCCATTTCTGCCCCCTGGGGGGGCAGATTAGCCCAGAAACCACTAGGCACCGGGGATTTTTAGTTTTTTTTTGTTTTACAGATGGGGAGCGACCCCTGGGACAAGGGTCTCTCCCCTGGAGGGGAAAATTGTATTTAGGCCATTTCTGCCCCCAAGGGGGGCAGAAACCACTAGGCACTTTTTTGCGCCAATGTCACTCAGAGGGAGCGACCCCGTAGGCAAGGGTCGCTCCCGGGTGTGGGGGGTTTGGGGGGTGGGGGCAAATTTATTTTAGGCCATTTCTGCCCCAAGGGGGGGCAGAAACCTCTAGGCGCCAAGGCAATTTTTTTGTTTTTTGTTTGTTTGTTTGTTTTTTTAGAGATGGGGAGCGACTCATTAGGCAAGGGTCGCTCCCCTGGGGGGCAAATTGTATTTAGACCATTAGCCCCCAAGGGGGCAGAAACCACTAGGCACAGAGGATTTTTTTTTTTTGCGCCAATGTCACGCAAGGGGAGCGACCCCGTAGGCAAGGGTCACTCCCGGGGAGGATGTGGGGGCAAATTTATTTTAGGCCATTTCTGCCCCCCTGGGGCCGACTGAGCTAGAGGCCAAAATCCACAGGTAGGCAATTTGCAAAAAACACCTCTGTTTTCTGTGAAAAAATGTGATGTGTCCACGTTGTGTTCTAGGCCATTTCCTTTCGTGGGCACTAGGCCTACCCACACAAGTGAGGTACCATTTTTATCAGGAGACTTGGGGGAATGCTGGGTGGAAGGAAATTTGTGGCTCCTCTCAGATTCCAGAACTTTCTGTCAACGAAATGAGAGTAAAAAGAGTTTTTTTGGCCACATTTTGAGGTTTGCAAAGGATTCTGGGTAACAGAGCCTGGTCAGAGCCCCACAAGTCACCCTATCTTGGATTCCCCTAGGTTTCTAGTTTTAAAAAATGCACTGGTTTGCTAGGTTTCCCCATGTGCCGGCTGAGCTAGAGGCCAAAATCCACAGGTAGGCACTGTTTTCGGTGAAAAAATGTGATCTGTCCACATTGTGTTTTGGGCCATTTCCTTTCGTGGGCCTAGGCCTACCCACACAAGTGAGGTACCATTTTTATCGGGAGACTTGGGGGAACGCTGGGTGGAAGGAAATTTGTGGCTCCTCTCAGATTCCCGAACTTTCTGTCACCAAAATGATTGGAAAACATGTTTTTTTACCCAAATTTTGAGGTTTGCAAAGGATTCTGGGTAACAGAATCTGGTCAGAGCCCCATAAGTCACCCCATCTTGGATTCCCCTAGGTCTCTAGTTATAAAAAATGCACAGGTTTGGTAGGTTTCCCTGGGTGCCGGCTGAGCTAGAGGCCAAAATCTACAGGTAGGCACTTTGCAAAAAACACCTCTGTTTTCGGTCAAAAAATTTGACCTGTCCACGTTGTGTTTTGGGGCATTTCCTGTCGCGGGCGCTAGGCCTACCCACACAAGTGAGGTATCTTTTTATCCGGAGACTTGGGGGAACGCTGGGTGGAAGGAAATTTGTGGCTCCTCTCTGATTCCAGAACTTTCTGTCACCGAAATGTGAGGAAAACGTGTTTTTTTCCGCCAAATTTTGAGGTTTGCAAAGGATTCTGGGTAACAGAACCTGATCAGAGCCCCACAAGTCACCCCATCTTGGATTCCCCTAGGTTTCTAGTTTTCAAAAATGTACAGGTTTGGTAGGTTTCCCTAGGTGCCGGCTGAGCTAGAGGCCAAAATCTACAGGTAGGCACTTTGTAAAAAACACCTCTGTTTTCTTTCAAAAAATTTGATGTGTCCACGTTGTGTTTTGGGGCATTTCCTGTCACGGGCGCTAGGCCTACCCACACAAGTGAGGTATCTTTTTTATCGGGAGACTTGGGGGAACGCTGGGTGGAAGGAAATTTGTGGCTCCTTTCAGATTCCAGAACTTTCTGTCACCGAAATGTGAGGAAAACGTGTTTTTTTAGCCAAATTTTGAGGTTTGCAAAGGATTCTGGGTAACAGAACCTGGTCAGAGCCCCACAAGTCACCCCATCTTGGATTCCCCCAGGTCTGTCGTTTTAAAAAATGCACAGGTTTGGTAGGTTTCCCTAGGCGCCGGCTGAGCTAGAAGCCAAAATCTACAGGTAGCCACTTTGCAAAAAACACCTCTGTTTTCTGTCAAAAAATGTGATGTGTCCACGTTGTGTTTTGGGGCATTTCCTATCGTAGGCGCTAAGCCTACCCACACTAGTGAGGTATTATTTTTATCGGGAGACTTGGGGAAACATAGAATAGCAAAACAAGTGTTATTGCCCCTTGTCTTTCTCTACATTTTTCCTTCCAAATATAAGAGAGTGTGTAAAAAAGACGTCTATTTGAGAAATGCCCTGTAATTCACATGCTAGTATGGTCACCCCGGAATTCAGAGATGTGCAAATAACCACTGCCCCTCAACACCTTATCTTATGCCCATTTTGGAAATACAAAGGTTTTCTTGATAGCTATTTTTCACTCTTTATATTTCAGCAAATGAATTGCTGTATACCCGGTATAGAAAGAAAACACACTGCAGGGTGCAGCTCATTTATTGGCTCTGGGTACCTAGGGTTCTTGATGAACGTACAAGGCCTGTATATCCCCGCAGCCAGAAGAGTCCAGCAGACGTAACGGTATATTGCTTTAAAAAATCTGACATTGCAGGAAAAACTTACAGAGTAAAACGTAGAGAAAAATTGCTGTTTTTTTCACCTCAATTTCAATATTTTTCTTTTTCAGTTGTTATTTTCTGTAGGAAACCCTTGTAGGATCTACACAAATTACCCCTTGCTAAATTCAGAATTTTGTCTAATTTTCAGAAATGTTTAGGTTTCTGAGATCCACCATTGGTTTCATGCCTATTTCTGTCACTGACTGGAAGGAGGCTGAAAGCACAAAAAATCGTAAAAATGGGGTATGTCCCAGTAAAATGACAAATTTGTGTTGATAAATTGGGTTTTCTGATTCAAGTCTGCCTGTTCCTGAAATCTGGGAAGCTGGTAATTTTAGCACCGCAAACCCTTTGTTGATGCCATTTTCAGGGAAAAAACCACTTGCCTTCTTCTGCAGCCACTTTTTCCCAATTGTTTGAAAAAAACGAAATTTTCACTGTATTTTGGCTAATTTCTTGGCCTCCTTCAAGGGAACCCACAAAGTCTGGGTACCTCTAGAATCCCTAGGATGTTGGAAAAAAAGGCCGCAAATTTGGCTTGGCTAGCTTATGTGGACAAAAAGTTATGAGGGCCTAAGCGCGAACTGCCCCAAATAGACAAAAAAAGGCCTAACACAGGAGGGGGAAAGGCCTGGCAGCGAAGGGGTTAAGGCACACGCTCTGCTTCCTCACAGTAAGCATCGGAATCATGATCTGCATATTTAGCTAACAAGCTGCTCTTTTCCGAGATGTTAGTGGGCGTGGTTAAGGTTAAACAGAAAGCACAGGGGTGTGGGAAGGCAGCCTGGTGGTCTGAGGGTGCTCTGTCTATGGGGGCTGTCTGGCTGGTGTCTGTCTGTCTGGGTTCTCCTATGATTCTCTACTACATATAACAAACTTCCAGACACATAAAAAAAACAGCTGGGGATGGGTTTTCCTCTTTCTTGGAGAGTCCTACATCTTGGGAGATAATTATTTACTCCAGTCGCAACCCAAAGGAACGTTTAATTTCAAGTTTTTTTCCCTTTGCCCTGCGCCAGCTGTTCCCACGTCAGTTCATGAAAGGCGGTGTTGTATTAACAACAAAACTCTAGATCAGAGTAAATGCAGGAAAATTAGAGCTTCAGTCCACCCCTGGACAGAAGCAAGCCCTGTCATGCGCCAAACAGCAGCTACACTGACAATAGGTTTGTGTGAATTGATAATGTCACACAGGGTGTGTTGTAAAACTAAGTATCTCATCCCAAATATCAAAGCTTCGAAACCAGCAACAATCCCTGCAAATCTGTCCCACAGAAACTTTTAAAACAACATGAGCTTAGAGTGACCTGGCATTGAGGCAAATTCTGGACAGGACTGTAAAGAATTCAGGACAAAAGGTCAAAGTTCAGGACACAAATTCCGGACAGAGGGTCAAAATTCAGGACAAAAAATTCAAGGACAAACATCAGTTTTACAGACACACCCAAGAGAGGCCATGCCTCATTATGTTGTCAGTGCATTTATTTACTCTTTTTTAACATAGCACTATTTATTCACTGTGGTCTTTTTGTGATTGACTTCTGGTATGCTACATTCAGGTGTCACATTAATCCTTGTTCAGTAGTAAGTTAATACCCTTCAGCACCGTGTCAAGGCCATCACCCGTACCCAAATCTACCCACTCCTTCTTGAAAAGAAAGAAGCAGCAAAATTTGGATTATTTTTCTGAACATTTTAAAAACCCTGGCAAACTGTTTGAGAAACATTAAAGTAATTAACCTTATGCTAGTTTAAACAAATCGAACAAAAATATCTGGCTCACCACAACCACCCATGGACTTTCAACCTAAAATAAATTTAATGAGGCAGGGCAGATGGTGTGGGCGACAGTCTCACACCTAGTGCCAGGATGTGAGGTACCCACAACTTGTCTGTAGTCTCACAAGACTAGAGTGTATGTCTTGGACTCTACATTTATCTCAGAAACGGGAGCCCGGACTACCAATCAAAGGTAATAAAAGAGGAGGATGAAATTGAGATGAAATGGGAGATCCATGGCAAGTGACTCAAAGAGTTGTTGCTAAGAACTGGATAAATAAGGAAGATAAGAATAAGGTGGGACAATTCCTAAAAGCAGACAAGATGGGTCCACCAAGACTATTGGGAGGTATTGGGTACCTAGGGAGTTGTCTCTGCACACAGGAGAGAAATAGAAGAGGCACTGTCAAGTGGTTGAACAAGCAACACCCATCCACCTTGGCAAACTCTCCTGGTGCAATGGTCCCCTGTTCGTGCTTGTGAAGGGTGAGCAGGGGCCAGACCCCTTGCAAGGTTGTGCAAGGCAACTGCCTGCTTGGTCAATGTCTTTAAATGGTTTTGAAATTTAGCAAACGCCAAACTAGTGATCTGGGTAATCCCTAAGTGTCAAGTACATATAGAATCTTCAAAATATTTGGGATGTAAATTGTACAAACAAAAAGTTAAAAAAATGAAATTGTAATTAGTGTTTATTTGACATATGGCACTTTTTCCCATTGATATACAATTTGATTTCAGATTGAACTGGGAACCAGTTACCTTTTGATACCTAATGAGTAAAGGCTACTATTCTCCCACTGATTTGCAGGATGGAAATCTTGGCAGAGCGTCACGGTCCCTCCAAACCCAGTTTGCCTTTTGGTCTTCTCTTCTGCTTTCTGTAATGGGCCACGTGGCACTAGTGAAGATGGTGTGCTATCCCATTGATAGTATTATTTTGCAAACCTTCTCCTGCTCATCCTTCATTCCTTCCTCAGATATGCCACACATCTGATTTGGTCGCTGTGGCACTGTCTGGTATCTCTTTCCACTGTAAAGCTACCCATGACTGCAGGTGGATTATGTCTTCCGGACTTACAATGCTATTATTCAGCTGCACAGGTCCAATGTGTGGCTCGCTGGCTTTCTCCTCACCTCCCTGCATAAAAAAGGGGTTTATCAGTAAAGACTTTTAAGGAAGGCTTAATGCACTGCTCTACTGACCATTCTACAGATCACCATCCGGGGTTATCATGCACAGCTTTCTCTTGCCTAGCTAGAACCTGCAAACTCACTGACATGAAGAAACCCTGTGCTCCTGCACTATCTTTGCTAAGCCTTCCTACTCGCAAAGGACAGCTGTTACCAAAGCAACTCCATCATTGCCATGCTACAGGTGTCTTAAAATTGGGGGATTTTTTTCTGGACAACAAGCTACTAAATTTCCAAACTCTTGTGGCAGACTACCATCTTCACCCCGGTCAACTCCTTAATTACAACCACCTTAAATAATCATTAATTGACATATTTCATGTCTGCCACTTAGCACTAACCCTACAAGAGGTGTTCCAGGAGCTCTACACCATAGGAACTGGTGGCAAACTGATAGAATGGGTGTACAGACCTTTCCTGCAACATGGAAACCACTCCAGGTCTTCTCGTCATACTACCTGAGTGATTGATGCGGCAAAACCTCTGCAAGATACGGACTGCACTAAAATTTTGGATTTTACCCACAAAGTATCCCACGACTGTCACTTTAAGTACATTCATGAGCTTCCTTGGGAATGCATTCTGCCCGTTGCTTGCCATTGGCCTTGTGGTTTGTAACTCACATTTTGTTGCTTTCAATTTGCTGACTTTATTTGTTTTAGGCTATGCAGCTTCAGTTCTTCCCTTCCATTGCCCATACCTTATTTACAGTATCCTTCTGAGTGTTTCTTTTCTGTAAACAGGCCTGTAAATCTTGTTCTTATCTCATCAGATTTGCTGTGCATTCAAAGAACAAAGTCAAATGTCAGGCTCTGTCTTCGGTGGGAACTTAGTGTTTACTTTTCTTTCTCTGAGTTCAAAGTGAGAGGATTTATGTGACAATCTTGCTGGATACTGGGGTTAGGAAAGAGTTTTTTCTATCACATGACAACATTTAAATAAACTTCAGAATATATCAGAATTAGGAGTACAAATGAAGCACATTTTTGTCAATTCTGAACTGTGCTGGAATCAATTGCCTTTATATGATTAAAACAGATCATTGCATTAGGTGATGCAATTTCCACACATCATCGTCTGTGCACAGTATAGTTTGATTTCAAAATCTGAATGTCTTGGCAAATGTAATGGTCATTTCAATCAAAAAGGTGTTGTCTGTAATGGTGGTGTGTTACCACACCATGCATACTCCACTCCACTCTGCTATGCACTCCTCACCACTGCACCCTACTATGCATCACTCCACTTTACACCACTCCCTGCCACTGCACTGCACTCTTCTCCATTCTAAACCACTCCACATTATGCCACTGCACTCTATGCTACTTCAAACTATGCCTCTGTACTCTACTCGGTACCACTCTACTCTAAGCCAATGCACTTTACGTCTCTCTACACCACTGCGCTCTGCGCCTCTGCACGCTATACCACGCCAGTCTAGGCAACACCAATCTACTCTGCACAACTCCACTCTATGCCACTCTACAATACTGCACTGTACGCCACTGCACTCTAAGCCAATACATTCTATGCTAGTGCATTTTACTCTGTAACACTCAACTCTATGCCACTGTACTCTACATCAATACACTGTACGTCACTCTAATCTACTCTGCACTCTATGCCACGTAACTCTACACCACTTTACTCTATGCCATCACACTCTGCCACTCTACGCAACTCCACTCTACCCTGCACCTCTCCACTCTGAGCCACTTCACTCCACTGTAAAACAATCTACTTTACGCCACTGCACTCTGTGCCACTGCATTCTATGCCATTGCACTCTACCCTGCACCTCTCCGCTCTATGCAACTGCACTCTACTCTGAAACATCTATTCTACGCCACTCCACTTTACGCCACTCTGACCACTGCACTGTAGCTCAATGCACTCTACTCCACTGCACACTGACACTCTACTCTGCAACACTGCACTGGCCGCTGTTATACTCTACACCACTCTACTCTGTACTACTACATTCTGCACCAATACACTCTATTCCACTGCACTCTATGCCACTCAACTCTGCCCCATGCCACTCTATGCCACTGCACTCTACGCCAGTGCACTCTAAACAACTGCACTGTATGCCACTTCCCTTTACTCTGCACCACTGTCCTCTATGCCACTGTTCTCTGTACCACTCTACACCACTGCTCTGACCTCTGCAACACTACACTCTACACAACTCTACTCTGTACTACTGCATTCTATGCCACTGCACTATGCATCACTGCACTATACGCCACTGCACTCTAGGCACTATACTCTACTCTTCACTGCACCACTCTACAATACTCCACTCTGCACCAGTCTACGCCACTGCACTATATGCCACATGAGTCTACTCTGCACTCTATGAAACTGCACCACTCTGCATTACTGCCTCCCTGACAGTCTGTTGTATGCTAGTCTATTCCACTTCACCCATGCTACTCTATCCCATGTCACACTCCGCCACTGTACTATACACCAATCTACTCTGTACTACTGCATTCTATGCCACTGCACTGTGCATCACTGCACTACACGCCACTGCACTCTAGGCACTATACTCTACTCTGCACTGCACCACTCTACAATACTCCACTCTACAATACTCCACTCTGCACCACTCTATGCCACTGCACTATATGCCACATGAGTCTACTCTGCACTCTATGAAACTGCACCACTCTGCATTACTGCCTCCCTGACAGTCTGTTGTATGCCAGTCTACTCCACTTCACTCCATGCTACTCTATCCCATGTCACTCTATGGCACTGCACTCTGCACCAATGCACTCTAAACAATTGCACTGTACGCCACTGCCCTCTACTCTGCACCACTGTACTATAAGCCACTGCTCTCTGTGCCACTCTACTCCACTCTACATCACTGCACTGACACTCTACTCTGCAACATTACACTCCCCCCCACTGTACTGTACACCAATCTACTCTGTACTACTGCATTCTATGCTTCTGCACTCTATGCCACTGCACTCTGCCACTCTACTCTGCATCACTCCACTCAACCGCACTCTACAGCACAATACTGTATTCTGCACTACACCACTCTACACTACTCCACTCTATGCCACTGCACTCTCTAGCACGTGGGGCTACTCTGCACTCTATGCCACTGCACCACTCTACACTACTGCACTCTGCCACTCTATTGTATGCCACTTTATTCCACTGTACTCTATGCCACTCTACTCTGCCCCACGCCACTCCATGCCAATGCACTCTAAACAACTGCACTGTTCCACACTGCACTGTTCTCAGCACCACTACGCCACTGCTCCTATTCCACTCTATTCCACACCACTATGCCACTAACATTTAGCAATGGACAGCAGCCACTCTGGTGTATAACATGGCTAAAACACATTGGCAAAACCAATAACTCTTGCGTAGACGAGACCTACTGGCTTTGCCAATGTTTGTTAGTACTACGAGGTACCGAGGTCCCTGAAAGAACTGTGAATGTGTAAGTTCTTATTTTAAACACTCATTTGACACCTCTTCAGGGGTAGTAAACTCTATATAATTACAATTACATCATAATATAGGCTGCTACAAAATGCGCAAATACATTTCGTTAAATTAAAAGTGTTTCTCAAATACAGATTTGAATAATATACAGTTTATACCTAGTACTAACATTTTTTATAAAACTCCATTAAAACCATACACACGCCACAGCTCACCTTAGAACACCCTTAAGGTAACCCTCTAAAAGAAAGTATCTTTGCCATCAGAAAGCTTCAAGTGACTTCTTTGATTAACGTCAATGCAGGTTTTCAAGCCCCTTTGCATTTGCAGATTTACCAGTTGTGCACATTTGCATTTCTTTAGGGAAGGAGACACCCTAGCAAGAAGGCCTTTTCTTATCTGTCTGCCCCTCCCTCCCTCAGAGCACAGGACTCTCCCTGTCTTTCAATCCAGCTGGGGAAACTGATATGCTGTAATTTCGTCCTGCCGTCCGTTGTCCTTTTGGCGAAAGGCTAAAATTACAGACAAATGCTGTCCTTTAAGCCTTTCATCACAGACAACAGACGGCAGGACGAAATTACGGGCAGTCCGTGAAATTTACGGACGGGTGGTCACCCTACATGAGCTGTGAATTTGTAAAGCACATGTTCACCACAAGACATAACTTGCAGCTGACAAATGGTGGGCATTTTCATCCAGCTCGAAAGTTTGCATGTTAATGGCCTCGGGAGGGGGGAAACGTGAGTAGTCACCACGGGCCTTGAATCCCCGACCATGGGGTTCCAACAGATTCTCCAGACAGGTTGTATTAGTCCACCGAGGCACATACATGCGACTATTTACACAACCCCCTCTAGGTCAAACCTGCACTTAGCAGAAATACCTTTTACAGCTATGATGCAGTGAGAGCTAGCACTGCTCGTAGTCACAACTTAATGCACCAAATTAACTGTACACAATTCGCCTATTACACAGGGGTGGAGGCTTTGAGGAATTTTAAAGAGCTGCATTATTAGAGCTGCATGAGAACCTCAGAACTGCAACAGCATGGAGAACTGGCCTAATTATTTATCACTAATCTTTGTAACAAAGGCCAGGTCTTCTTTGACACAATCCTGACCAAGTGAGAATCTGCTGTTCATTGACAGAAGTGTTCACCAATGCACAAAAGATACTTCCTGCCCTCCAATATGTCTTCCTCATTTCACATCTCCCATCATGGATCACAAAAGGAACTACACCATTCCCACCTCCTGCCATTTAAAAGTTTAAAGCTGAAAACTATGTGACCAGTGCACTGATTAAGCAGGGAAACCTGGATTGTGACAAGGAAGATCTAGATTTGGAGTAATGAAGATTAACGGTAAGCAACTGGGCAATTACCGCCTCACCCATCTTCCTCGGCCCAGCCCTGACCAAGTGAGCCAAGTGAGCCGATACCAAAGCATAATCTTTTGGCTTCAACTCACACTTGCAATGGCTTGCTTCATCATCTGCTTAGCATTGAAGCTGAGTCTCATTCCCTCTCGCCCTTTCAGAAAAAGCTTTTTCAGTAACCTTGAGGCCAGCAGGACTAAAACATCCAGGTGAGCACTTCTGAAGGCCCTTATAGCCCACCACTAGGCTGCCAAAGTGAAAAGTGCTAATGCTATCAGGAAGACATCTTCAAGAAATCTAATACTAAAGCTGGTTCACCTGAATTATGGTTCAAACTTTTGGATTCACACCACCTTTCAAAGCTCCACAAATAGGTATTCAACATTTACAGATACCTAGACTGCTGAATAAGTTCATCTCCTTTAGTGGAAAAATCCATGTTTGCTATGTGTGCCCTTTCAGATCCTGTACCCCCATCTGAAGATGAGCTAATGAGTCCAGAGAGGAAACCATGGTGGGAGTAAATGAATTTTATTATATGGTGTGGTTGTGAGACTTCACCATGTGATAAACTCACACAACCATCATGGGTCCAGTCAGACTTGTTTGTAAAACTTGTCTTAACCCTGACTAGTAGTGACATCGAGCAGTCAGGATTTAACAAAGGAACAAGAGCAAAGCATTTAGAAGTAGCAAAACAATTGAATAAGAAAAAAACCATGACACAGTAAATCAGACACCAATCTATAAAAATAAGTCTTATTTATATGAATGTATTAACACCAAAAGGAACACAATCAACCCGAGGGTTCTGTAAATATGATTTTTATGCAAATCGTAAATCACTGCTCTTCATTCAAGATCTATACAAGCATTGGCAACTAGCACGTTTAGCGGTCATTTTGAAAACCACCTTATAAATTTGGAGTTTAGCTACTCTGGCCAGCATGGGGCGACCCACTCTGGGAAGGAGCAAGTCAGAGGGCCAGTAAGGCTTAGCAGGACAGTTACCTTGCAGTCAAAGCAGTTTCAAGTCCTTTTCTAGGCTCTAAGTGCAGACTGCCAAAGAAATCAATGGAGTGGTCCTGATGCAAGCGATATAGGATGCTGAAGATGCTGATCCGATCAACAAGGATCTGCCCGAGGGCACTCCTCGATCCACAAACATGGTGGGGAGAATTTGGCCATAGAGGTCGATGTCCCTCGAAGTCCAGGTGATAGCTAGCCGAAACAGTTGTCACTGGTCTACTGGTCTCTGACACAGCAAAATCAGTGGTTCCCTTTAACTGTGGCTAGTGTTCCTCTTGTGAGACCAACCTGTACTTTGATGACTCACCAGGATCCAGGTGACTAGAGTGCAACTTTTGAGAGTTAAGGTTCAGTCTCCCGGACTGTGTTTCAGCAGTCAACGATAAACAAGTCATTGTAGCTGCCAACTGTGGCAAGACGGCTTATTCAGCTTCTGTGGCCCTGGAACTAGACAAGGAAGTCAACCAGTTGACTCTTGGAATTCACCTCTTCTGTCTGGGGCTCAAGGAATGGCTTCTCTTCGAGCAGAGCATTACGGGCACAGCCTTCTCTTTGCTAGCCCATGAGGAGCAGGTGGAGTCCAGTCTTTGGAACAGACTTTCTTTGCCAGGTCCAGGGAACAACAGGACAGGTCTTTTTCATTCCTCTCTCCAGTACAGATGTGATTTGAGGTCTGGGTGCCAGGAGTGCCCCTTTTATGCCCACAATTTGCCCTCAGGAAATGCAGTGACTACTAACTAATGGGCTACCAAGGCCCCTCCCGTTTGATAACAACTTCCTGCAATGTGTGGCATCTAGCTAGCCTAGAGTTCAGTATTCTGTGCACTTTTAATTATGGCAGACCCCTTTCTGGGTGTGTGGCGCTTGGTAACCCACCATAGAGGTGTGGCTCTCTGAGGGATAGATGCCTGAGGGAAGACCAGTTGGGCAACCTTCTCTGTCCCAGACGCCATCCTGCTTACCAGAACAGAAGAGCAG
This sequence comes from Pleurodeles waltl, assembly GCF_031143425.1. Lineage (NCBI taxonomy): Eukaryota > Metazoa > Chordata > Amphibia > Caudata > Salamandridae > Pleurodeles > Pleurodeles waltl. The sequence continues at coordinate 112,744,040 of NC_090443.1, read as the reverse complement.
CCCCTCTCATGTGTGTCCACATTTATCCTTCAAAGGTGGCTTACCATTTGAAGCTTGTCTTTTGGGCTCACACCTTGTGTGGCTTCCTGCAAGGGACAGGTAACACCTGTTTCCTTTCCCGGGAGTCATTCACACTTCTCCCTGGAAGGGCAGAGGGCTGTCTTGTGGCCAGCATCTGCGAATGACCACTAGAAAACTTGTGCAGCAGAGTGGCAACTTTCTAAAGTTGCCTTTTACTCAAAAGTTACATTAAATTTGACTTTGGCTTTAAGTCGGTTTTAATGTAGCAATACTTTTGAGACCTTCAAGTACGAAATTTAGTAGCCCACTTCAGGAGTTATCACAGCTGAGTTGTCAGCGTGTAACCTTATACTTGCCAATGGGGCTAATAGCCTTTCCACAGTCAAAAAATATAAATTTGGGGTTTTTACTGTTAGGCAGTACTTAATTTGAGCCAGTGGTTTTCGGTGCTCGGCACCAGCACTTGACAGTTGCTATTTTTTGTAATTTAAAAATGAGCGGAGCAATAGTTGTTTCCTAATGCAATATATATTATAAACAACTGATACCTACCACCCAAGCCATTCCTATAGCTTTGGGGGCCTCGAAAAGTATAAATTGGCACACTTGTGGCAGTGTGATGGTTAGGTGTTGTGTAGATACTGCCACTGGCAGTGCTGACAGTGACAGTATGTGGTACAAGCTGAGGTGGCTTCGTGATCAGGGCCCTGTCAATTCTTTCTTTTTTTCAAATTAAGCACTGCTGTGAGGACACATGAAACTGTATATCCTACATTTTAATATACAGCACTCCCCCTTAGGACTCTGTATGGCTATCTTATGGGGGACATATATATATTAAAAAGGGAGGTCTAGACTTTGTCATTAGTTAAAATGGCAAAGTCAATTTAGCAGTTTAAGATTGATCTACCAGTCTCCATTGGCAGATTGAGAGACATTGCAGTTTGTCACACTCAAGGTGGCATAATAGGTGATACAGCCCAAAAGGAACACTAACCTTACAGGCCCTGGGTACCCCTGGTACCATATACTAGGGACTTATAAGTAAGTTTACTTATGCCAATAGGGTATAAGCCAATTGAACAAACATTTGGGAGTCAGAACACTCAGCAGCATCAATCCAAACCTCTGGGGTGATCATGGAAAAAGAGGCATCTCCTTACACATGGGCACCATTTCCAGCACTGCACCACAAGGAGAGTCTCAGCCTAGTCTTACTGCACTTTCTTTAGGGCCCTCAATACTAGGGGAATAGGAGAAAAGTCATAAAGGAGTATCTTGAGCAATAAGAAAGCTCATTCACTTTCCAGACCTCTTGACACAGACACCTTGCACAAAATTGTGCCAGCAGATGGGTAACTCATGGGTAAAGATGCTGCAGGGCCAATGGCAGTACTAGTTCTGAGGGCACCATCAATCATTCCCCTGCTTTTGGGATTTTTGGACTGAAATGCAGATATCAGTTTCTGTCTCTGCCAGGAGGGAAATAGCAACTTCCCAGATCCGTTTTGAAGTGTGCGCCTATGTACTTGTGTAGGTGTCAATGAGATTTCTAGTGGGTTATAAGGAAAAACGTGACTTTCTAGTATCCCAAAGACCTCTTCTATTTCCTGATGAGCCTTAAAGAAACGAGAACAAGAAATCAATCAGGCATCTATATACTGGAAGACCATAAGTCCTCTTCCATTGATCAACCCCACTAATGGTGCCAATACTATGGTACAGAACCTGCAAGAGGAAGTCAGTCATTAAGGTAAACCCGAAACTGGCAGTGGTTGTCATCTACCGCAATATGAAGATACTTCTATGATCTTTAATGACATAGGAATTGTAAGTAAGCATAATAAAGTTCCAAGTGTGGAAGAAAGCCTCCAGTCTTTATATAGGACAGCACAATCTCAAAGGCATCATTTTGACATTGAAATACAAAATAATTGCGCTTACTGCTTTTAAACCCATCCTGCCCTGAACTGTCTGGATGCCTTCTTTACCAGAAAGAGAGTTGAGTAAAACCTTTCCTTTCGTGTGACACTCGAACTGGCGATTTTCCCCTTCTTAGAAGTAAGCTCTGGACTTCTTCAGCAAGGCTCACTGCTTCAGCTGAACTTTGGGCAGCGGTGTAGAACGAAAATAATCTCCCAGGATCTCCTGAAAGGGGATATGATAACCCTGCTAAATAATGTCCTAGGACCCACTGGTCTGAAATCAAAACTCTCCACGTGCCTGAAATATAGTCAGCCTGCCACCTACCGGCAGGTGGTGACGATCTCTGTGTAGTCATGACTTAAAGGCTGATTGAGCCAAAGTGGAAAATCCTGCAGCTTGAGGCTGGAATTTTTTGAGAAGCAGGGACACACTGACATGTCCTCTTCCACGATAGGGATGATTCATCATCCTTGCTGAAAGGCTTCCTCAAAAGCCCTCTCGGAGGCATAGAACTTCCCCGTCAATGGAGGCTTTAATGGTGCCTCGAGTTTTCTATCTTCAACTGATTTTTTTATAACGTCTCCCACTTGGTGCTGAAGAATTTAGGAGTGGGTTGCATCATGCAGCATGGTGCAAAAGTGACAAACTCAAAATGCAATTTATGAAGCCACAAAAGATCACCTTGTGCACCCCTGAGTGGCTTTATAAATCTCTAATAAAGCAGGGCAGCGCAAATCACTTTGTTGCCTTACTCTGAGCCACGGAGGCGTTCCATGGGTGTTGTGTGTGTGCTCCCTCTCAACATCCATGTATTTTGACACATTCCCAGATTTACCAGAAGTTGTATACCTGGGAGTGCACCAAAACACTACGCCTTCCAAGATGAGGCGTAACAAGGGGATATAACTTTATTTCTCCTCGTTGTTTCCTCATTCTATGTGTGCTGCATTCTGAAGCACACATAGAAAGAGGAAAAACCCTCAGGGGATTTTGTGCAGGAAGCTGCCCCTATCTGCACAAAACCAATCCTACATGCAACAGAGACACCCTTGCACCATGGTGCAAGAGTGCCTGTGCTGGTGCGAGGCAGCCCATTGTGAACCAACACTGGGGAAAGGGCAGGAATGCACTGTATTGGGATAAATATGGGGCATTCCTGCCCCTTCGCTGTAACACGGCGCAGAACAGCAAGGTGACTTGCTGCGGTGAGCTGTGCCACTTGGCTATAAATATGTCTCTGGGTTCCTATGAAGGGGATATGGATATGCAGATTGTTTTGTGTGTTATCCGTCTTCCACAACCTCATCCATATCTGATTGCTTGTTACTTTGAACGAGCCTGCAGTTGCTGCTGCTGCCCCTAGTGAGTCAAACCAAACATCTGATAGAAAGCGGACTTGTTGTTCCATCATTGATATGGATGAAGTAGAATCCACACCCAGTTCCAGCTGTTCTGCCAGCTTTTCAAAGTCCTTTAATACAGACTGTGTAGTGTTGCTGGCATATTTGGAGGCCCACATATGCTCGACCCTTTTGTCCACCGGATCTGATGGTGACGTTTGTTCTGAAATGATCATGCCCTGCAAGGACAACTCTGCCATCAGTGAATCCCCCTTCACCTGTGAGGAAAACTCCTCGACAAACCCCAGCAAAGAGCAACTTCTGTCCAGGAAATGGTGTAGGGTATGCTCGTCACAGTGCTTAATTTGTAAATAAAAAGGTGCCGGTGCCCAAAGCCCTGCTTTTAAACAAGCGGCTGCTGCAATTAAATGTGTGAACACGGGAATACTGAGGCACTGTCATCCCGAAGCCATCTGGGGCCTCTTTTATCCATTTAAAGCCACTTCCTGCCCCTTCAGCTCACTCCAGCAGTTTTCTGCTTTCTCTCATTTTGACGCTTTTTCGTTTTTCCCTTCCTCCGTCTTTCCCAAACATGTCTTTTCTCGCAGTAAATGCTTGAGGCAGAAGACTAAGCGCCGGCCCTGAAAAATAAGTGCTGGTGCTGTTGGAGTGTGTCTTTTAAAATATATATTAATATGAAAGGCTTGCAATATATTGTGTAATGAAGCTGCATGGAAAATGTGTTAACGTAGAAAATAATGCACACGTTTGAAATGTGCCCACGGGGAGTGTCTACCAATGTATACGAAGACTAATGGAAGCTTATTAATGATGAACTAATTATGTTCTAATGTTTGAATTTGTATTCGCATATTATAATGAGAGTCATGTATTAGGGGTCTGTTTGACTAAATTACTAGGCCTTAGTTTAGTGAAGGTCTGGGCCTAGCTGCCTGGTCTCATGTTGAACTGTATTTTTCTAACGTGCAATGTGCTGTTTTCCTGAAGGACGAGAAGCTGTACTTTTCAAGATACTAGAAATGTGTGTAGCCGTAGTAAATTCTTTCACATGGGACCCGACTAGCTCAAGGAGACATTCCTGCTGAATGCAACAGTGTAATTCGTTACAGGTGCGAGGCTGCCTGTAGTAGGAGAATACAATAGGGACACTGACTGGAATGTAAAGTGTAACTTTTCTTACCTGATATTCTAATTGATGAAGACGTCAATAACTTGGTCCAATCAACGACATGAGAACTGTGACTTGTGGAAAATTCTGGTGAAGCGTAAACTGGACTATTGGATGGAGATAACGATGCACTTAATATTGTGCAATGGGAAATTAGAGACTTGTTAGACAGTTTTGATATAACCGCATGACCCAAGGAGAAATCGGACATTCTTCCCTTCCTGCTAAGCCATTCTTCGACATTCTCTGACATTTTGGCATATACTTGGAGACTTTGCTGTTTAGTTTCCTGATACTTTAAACCATCCTCTACTCGATCTTCCCCAATGCTTGCTTCTCCTCCATTTGAGGGAAGTTCCTATTCCTTAGCTATGCTATGCTGAGACTTTCGCCCCGTCCTATCTTGCTGATGGTGAATCGACTGATGTCCTGAGGATGAAGACTAACGCTGTTTGCTGAACCGTTGGATGGGTAACTATCTGATGGAAATTGTGAATTTGTTTGTTTGCCTTTTCTTTCTAGGTACCAACTGCTGAATTTTGATAGAGGCCTTAGTTTAGATGTTTTTTCCAAAATTCGTGTTCACTAAATGTTTTGCATGAAGCCCAACATGCTAATGCTAATTCGAGGTTAGTTAAGGAGTTCACTAATATCTGATGCAAATAGACAAATGACTAGGGACCATATGTACAAACACATTTTCCCATAGACACAGAATGGGTAAAACCCTTTGGTACATCTGGGCCTAAGTTCTTGCTTTGTTGAATAATGTACTAATGAGACTCTGCTAAAGTTGATTCATATTAATGATGTGCTTAATTCTAAATGTTCATGATCTATGCTTTGATTAAGTTTTGTTCTGATTGCCAAGTGGTAGTGGTTTTGATGTGCTTATTGTTACTGAGACTAATAAACATGATATTAGAGTGTAACTAATAGGGAAATAAATATCTTAACACAACTAAATTGGTGTGGTTATTCATGACTGGAAGGTCATGGTGTGTCCAACTTAATGATTTTTATTGATGTTATTGATTAGCTTGTTTATCAGTTACTGTGATTATTGATTGAGTTATTGATCTATTGATTTGTGATGCCAAAGAGAATATCTCGCCCTGGGAAGTCCCCGAACGTGGTCCAAAGGTTCATTGACCTAAACGTGTCTCCTTGTAAGTTTACTTATTAAGGCTCTGATGCGCTAACAGTTTTTGGTAGCAGTGCGGATGGTTTGGCCCTTTGGGGCCCCAGGACGAGGGACCACTGTTTGATGAAATGTTTGGTTCAAAGGGTTTGGTTGAAATTGATGAGTAACCATCCTCTGTTAGTTGTTGCTTAAATTAACAATTCTTCACTTCTGATTCTTTACAGATCATGGCTAACACTAGAGAGGATAATAGGGGGAGTAGACGTAAATATTTGGGTGTTGGGCTAGGTGTTGTGTGTGTGATATTCATTATGGCTGTGGTTGTGGATATGACACTAATGGATAAGAGTGTGACTAACAATGCTACAATTCCTGAGACTACCACTGCACTAACAGCTTAGGAGAGGTTTGAGCGGGATGAGAAATACTTGCATGAGGGAACTAACGCGAAAGCGGAACTGTCTTCTAACGTTTTCTATTGCTTGCTGAGTGAGTATGTTGACACAATGGATGCGAAAGATTGCTTTGTATGTACACAAATTCCTGTTTCGGTACAAGAGAGGGTTACATATCATAGTCTGCCTTTAACATATGGGATAAGCTGTAGTCTGCTGCTAACAAGATTCTATAATCAGGAAGAGATCCAGTATTTCTACTCTAACTACGAACTTGTGTTTTCTTATGTGCCTATAATAGAAGATTTGAGTGGGGTAGCTAGATATTATAGTATAAAGTTAGTTTAAGGGTTTTTTGAGCCAACATTGACAATTAGTACATCTTATGCACACCGCAATAATTTGACATGCTTGTTTACGCCTGTAGAGAAAAGCTTTTTAGATCACACGGAAGATAGAAGGAGGGCATTAAAGGGTAAATTAGAAAAAGGATTGCAGCAGTGGGCTTTTGCTAGTAGTGAAAGTTACAGTGTGATTAGAGAACAGGGGAAGCTAACTTTAGATGCACTACACGTAGGGAAGCTTTGCAAATCTAGACCGAAGTCATATTATGACAAAGTGTTTGTGGGAATGAGTGAATGTAAGCATGTGTTTTTGTTTCAGAGTAAGTGGACGTTCATGTTAAATGGACAGGATCCAGCGATCCCTGGGATCTATTATATATGTGGACTTAATGCTTATTACCGTCTTCCACAGAGATGGTATGAGACATGTTATTTGGGGATAGTTTTCCCAAAGATATTTCAACTGGATAATCTGAAAAGGTTTCCGAAATTGTCTGAATTACATCGTACTAGACAGAAGAGAGGGACTGCTGCTGGTGTAGTGGGAAATATTGTTGGAGCAATAATTCCTTCAGTGGGAGTTATCTTAAACTCCATAAAGATTCAAAAGTTGTCTGATATTGTGCAAAACATGTTGACAAATTTTTCAGCAGCCATACTACCGATGGATACTGAACTTGCTGTGGAGAGGGCTATGACTCTTCAAAACAGGCTGGCTTTAGACATTCTTTTAGCGAAAAATGGCGGAGTTTGTAGGATGCTTAATGACCGTCATTTCTGTGCTTACATACCGGACAATAGTAATGAGATTAGGAGCATGCTTACTAACTTAATTAGGGATAGTACGGATTTGAAAGAACTAAAAGAGCCAGGTGTTTGGGAAAAGGTTGGGAAAGGACTTGCTTCAGTGGGAAGTTGGTTTAGTAGTATTTGGCATGGGAAATTGTCTAAAATAGTACAGGGAATATTGATTGTTATAGCTTGCATATTCGGATTATGGGTGGCCTGTAAAATTAGTAAAAGAATAAAATTGAAATTGGGGAAAAATAATAAGAGGAGGGAAGAAAAACAAAGGGAAAAATGATTCAGGGCAAAATAACAGGGGGAAAGATTAAGAGAAGAAATTGAAATGAAGGAATTTTAGAATGCAGAATGCAAGGGGAAAGGTTTGTGTGATGACAAGAGTCATCAGAGGAGGGATTGTTGGAGTGTGTCTTTTAAAATATATATTAATATGAAAGGCTTGCAATATTTTGTGTAATGAAGCTATATGGAAAACGTGTTAACGTAGAAAATAATGCACACGTTTGAAATGTGTCCACGGGGAGTGGCTACCAATATATCCGAAGACTAATGGAAGCTTATTAATGATTAACTAATTATGTTCTAATGTTTGACTTTGTATGCACATATTATAATTAGAGTCATGTATTAGGGGGATTGCTTGAGTAAATTACTAGACCTTAGTTTAGCGAAGGTCTGGGCTTAGCTGCCTGGTCTCATGTTGAACTGTATTTTTCTAACGTGCAATGTGCTGTTTTCCTGAAGGACACGAAGCTGTACTTTTCCAGATACTAGAAATGTATGTAGCCGTAGTAAATTCTTTCTCATGGGACCTGACTTGCTCAAGGAGACATTCCTGCTGAATGCAACAGTGTAATTCTTAACAGGTGCGAGGCCGCCTGTAGTAGGAGAATACAATAGGGACACTGACTGGAACGTAAAGTGTAACTTTTCTTACCTGATATTCTAATTGATGAAGACGTCAATAACTTGGTCCAATCAACGACATGAGAACTGTGACTTGTGGAAAATTCTGTTGAAGCGTAAACTGGACTATTGGATGGAGATAACGATGCACCAAATATTGTCCAATGGGAAATTAGAGACTTGTTAGACAGTTTTGATATAACCGCATGACCCAAGGAGAAATCGGACATTCTTCCCTTCCTGCTGAGCCATTCTTCGACATTCTCTGCCATTTTGGCATATACCTTGAGACTTTGCTGTTTAGTTTCCTGATAGTTTAAACCATCCTCTACTCGTTCTTGCCCGATGCTTGCTTCTCCTCCGTATGAGGGAAGTTTCTATTCCTTAGCTATGCTTTGCTGAGACTTTTGCCCCGTCCTATCTTGCTGATGGTGAATCGACTGATGTGCTGAGGACGAAGACTGACGCTGTTTGCTGAACCGTTGGATGGGTAACTATCTGATGGAAATTGTGAATTTGTCTGTTTTCCTTTTCTTTCTAGGTACCAACTGCTGAATCTTGATAGAGGCCTTAGTTTAGAAGTTTTTTTCCGAAACTCGTGTTCACTAAGGGGGTCATTCCAACCCTGGCGGTCGGTGTTAAAGCGGCGGCTAACCCGCCAACAGGCTGGCGGTTAAAAAAATGGAATTCTGACCCTGGCGGAAACCGCCAACAGAGACCGCCACTTTAACACTCCGACCGCCACGGCGGGACAAACAAACAGCACGGTGGTCACCGCCAACAGACAGGCGGAAGACAATGTACCGCCCACCCTATCACAACCCACCAATCTGCCACCTTTCCCGGGGCGGTAGCCCCGCCGATAAAAACACGGCGGAAACAGACATTTCAAACCGAAAACGCTCACCTCCATACACCCCACGAGGAATCTGGACAGCATGGAACCCGAATTACACATCCTCCCAGCTATTGTCTTCCTGCTCCTCTACCAGGAGCACGAACGCCGGCGCAGAAGACAACGGTGAGTACTGCACCTACGACACAGGGGAGGGGGGAGGAGAAAATATTACGGGGACACTCATACGCGACACACCCACCCCCACCCCCACCCACTACAACACACACATCAATGCATAGCAATACATCACTGTTACAACCCCCAAGCCCCCCGAAAGAATGCAAAGACAAAAGGAATAGATCATAAACAGTCAAATATATTGTATTATTGCCTTATAAAAATATCACACATTTAAAACTAATATATACATAAATATTAAAAGTCCGATAATTCTAGCTGTCATTGTCCGTGGACCACTGGGCCCAAATCACATGGGCAAGGCCCACACAAGATACCTGACACCAACGGAGAGAACACTGCAGGGGCATCAGATAGAAAAACTACAGGCACCTCAGGGGGAATGGAAGGGGGGGCACCTCAGCCACATGAGTACACGACGCCAGATCCACGAGGGGCCTCCATGGCCACTGTCCCATCCTGGGGAGTGCAAAGCCACAGTCTCACAAGTCTCTACAGTGGGTGGGTTGCCCACTGTCCCATCCTGGGGAGTGCAAAGCCACAGTCTCTCAAGTCTCTACAGTGGGTGGCTTGCCCACTGTTCCATCCTGGGGAGTGCAAAGCCACAGTCTCTCAAGTCTCTACAGTGGGTGCCTTGTCCACTGTTCCATCCTGGGGAGTGCAAAGCCACAGTCTCTCAAGTCTCTACAGTGGGTGGCGTGCCCACTGTTCCATCCTGGGGAGTGCAAAGCCACAGTCTCTCAAGTCTCTACAGTGGGTGGGTTGCCCACTGTTCAATCCTGGTGCCCAGTTCAGTGGTTCTTGAGACGGCGGTGCCCAGCGGAGCTGTGCTTGAGATGAAGGGACCAGCGGAGCGGTGCTTAAAATGAAGGGCCCAGCGGAGCGGTGCTTGAGACGGCGGTGCCCAGTTCAGCGGTGCTTGAGACGGCGGTGCCCAGTTCAGCGGTGCTTGAGACGGCGGTGCCCAGTTCAGCGGTGCTTGAGACGGCGGTGCCCAGTTCAGCGGTGCTTGAGACGGCGGTGCCCTGTTCAGCGGTGCTTGAGACGGCGGTGCCCTGTTCAGCGGTGCTTGAGACGGCGGTGCCCAGTTCAGCGGTGCTTGATTGAAAGGGCCCAGTTCAGCGGTGCTTGATTGAAAGTGCCCAGTTCAGCGGTGCTTGTTTGAAAGGGCCCAGTTCAGCGGTTCCGGCCCAGGCATGGGTGTCACTCGCCACCTGGCATGTGGCTGGCAGGGCCTTCCTGCCCATCTGTCCGTTGGCTTGCGGGGCCCTCCTGGGCTGCCGTACCGGGCCTCTGGGTGTCCTCCTGCACACCTGGGAGGGGGCTGGTGGGGCACTCCTGGGCAGCTGGCCTGCTGCCGGACTTGTCTGGCGTGTTGCCCTTCCCACCCTTCCCTGGTCGTCTGTGGCCCTTTGACACCTTTGGTGGTGTGCCAGGTGGCACCCCACTTCCAGACGGAGCCAGGGTAGGGATTTTGGTCCCTGGTGTCCGTGGCCTCTCGTGCCGGGCACTGCTAGCTTTTGGGTGCTTTTCCGGGGGTGGGCTGGCCGTGCCTTGGCTCCTCGCCGGAGTTGTTGCCCTTGAGGGTGGGGGACTCCACAGTCCTTGGACAACAGTCCTGATAGGTCCTGGTTTGCTGGTGGCTGAGGTGCTGATTGCAGTCTTATGAGATGGACGGGGTGGGGGAGTTGTTGGAAAGAGGTTAAGGTTGGCAAGGAAAAGCAATTTGGAAAGAGAGTGACGGGTAGGTGTAGTGGGTATGGGAGTGGAGGAAGAGGATGTGGTTGTAGGAGTGTGAAGTCTGGTGTCTTTGGGTGCAGGTGCTTGGGCTGGAGGCTGTCGTGAGGTGGATGGCTGTTGGGTGGGTGGCTGCTTGCGTCTGTGTGGTTTGGAAGAGGGGGTGACAGACACACTGGGAGAGGACACAGGGGACGTGTAAATGGTAGTGGGGGTGGTGACTGCACATGTGCGGAGTGTTCTGGTGGGTGTGCTGGTGATGGACGTAGTGGCTGAAGATGTTGTGCATGCAAGTGTGAGTGGAGACGTCACAGGGAGGGAGGAGGGAGACGAGGAGGAGGGGGACACAGTGGAGGCAGTGGCTGTTGGTATGTCTGCATGTGGATGTTGCTTGTGTGAATGCTTGTGTGATGTGTGGTGCTTATGTCTTGATGAGCTTCCCTTGGGTGTTGAGGTGTGTGCAGGCTGGTCTGATGGTGTGTCTGGGATAGGCAGAGGTACTGGGGATTGGGTCTGGGTGGAGGAAGTTGGAGGGGGGAGGCTAGAGACAGGGACAATTGCTGCCGTCAGTGCTGAGGCTTGAGCGTTGAACGATCGCTGATGGGCAGCCTGACCCGAATGAATGCCCTCCAGGTATGCATTACTCCGGTGCACCTCCCTTTCTACACCCTGGATGGCATTCAAAAGGGTAGACTGCCCAACAATGATGGTCCTCAGGAGGTCAATGACCTCCTCACTGAGGGCAGCAGGGGTGACTGGGGCAGGGCCTGAGGTGCCTGGGGCGAAGGAGATGCCCACCTTCCTGGGTGAGCGGGCACGGGGCGAAGGCTGAGGGGCTGCTGGGAGGGCAGTGCTGGTGCGCTGGGTGGCGGCTGTACCTGTTGTTGCGGGGGGCACGGATGTTGCTGCCACCACAAGGGAGCTCCCTTCAGAGGAGGAGTCGCTGCCACTGACATCAGCACGAGTTCCCACTGTGGAGCTCCCCTCGCCCTCAGTCTCACTGGTGAAATCCGAGTCAGTTACATGGCCCACCATGGCCATGTGAGATGCAGCTCCTTCGTGCTCCGATGCCACTTCTCCTCCGCCTGATGATGCTGATGCACACATGAACAGGAAGACCACAAAAAAGGGGGGGGGAGAAATAAAGACATGTTGAGTGCATGGATTACCGCTACCGTTGGCGGACAAGACAGACACAGAAGCCCCCTGCACTACGTCGTGCACTTGGGGTCCACTACGCAATCCGTGGCACATGGCCTACAAGCCTATCGACGACAACTGCACACATAGATGACAAAGGGCCATGGATACCTGAACTTGGCACCCTACAGAGGTGGGGGGCGGGGGGCACAGGGCCATGCCTTACGGAGGGGCCTAGCCTACAGAATTCGCCCTGGCCTAGGGAGACCCACAGCCCTCCTCCCCCACCCAGACACCTCCACTGCGCGCAAAGTCACCAGAATGAGAGTGTACTCACCCCCTTGTGTCTGCTGTGATGTCCTCACGTGTCCATCCAAATCGGGGTAGGCCACCGCCAGGATCCGGGACATCAGGGGGGTCAATTGACGACTGGCACCCCTCCTACGTTGGGAGGCCATCCCCAGCAGAGCCTCCGCCGTCTTCCTGCTCCCGCGGCGGATGTCCTCCCACCTCTTCCGGCAGTGGGTGCCCCGTCTGTTGTGGACCCCCAGGGTCCGGACGTCCTTGGCGATGGCACGCCAAATCGCGATTTTCTGGTGGGCGCTGACCTATGTGACATGTACAGGGAGAGAAAAATTGTCATCACCTTCTGCATGCTCGATGTGAGTGGCCCCCCATCCCCACCCTTGCCATGTGGCACATGCTCTCATCTGTCGTCTGATGCATGTCTCAATCGCTCCTCTCCCCACCATCTTTCATCCACCCGACTCAACCCAGGCATTGCCCACAAAGCATGCTCCCAGTGTACTTACCTGTTGGTCTGGAGGACCGTAGAGTAGCGCATACTGGGGGAGGACCCCATCCACGAGTTTCTCCAATTCTTCAGAAGTGAAGGCAGGGGCCCTTTCCCCAGTCGCAGCAGCCATTGTCTCTTCCAGACCGAGGTCACAGCAGCACTTGCAGTGTAGGTCCTCTCCTGTGGAAGATCAGGTATCGAGTGATTAAGCTGATAGAAAATGGCGGTCACGCCCGCAGCGGTGCGTACCGCGGCGGTGCGTACCGCGACCGCCGGCGCACATCGTCATTGGCTCCTGAAACCCATAGGTTTCAATGTTAACCAATGCGGCTTTGCGCCGCGGTCTTCGACCGCCTACCGCCACGGTGTGCCACGCCAGCGCATTGACCTCACATCCCATTGTCACACTTCACAGGTCAGGCAGCCGCCATTTCAAGGGCCCACATGGCTTCATTTCTACTGCATCACACATACCTAGGCCTTTCCTCAACACTCATACACACCATTCAATGCATAGTGAATCGTGTTGTGTGCAAGCTGTGGGAACGTACCTGTGGGTTGATTGACTCTGTGCTCGCTGTTGTCCTTCCTAGGCACCGTCCGTTTGGCAATGCGAGGAGATGGAGGAATCTTCCCGTGTACAGACCGCTGGTGGACCTGTCGACAATGGAGGAACAACATGTCATACTGACATACAGGCTTGACCGAGCCACTATACATGAACTGTGTGCCCAGCTGGAGGCAGACCTGATGTCACCCATCCGCCAACCCACAGGGATCCCCCCTCTAGTGCAGGTGCTGTCAGTACTCCATTTCTTAGCAAGTGGGTCATTTCAAACAACAGTGGCCATATCATCAGGGATGTCTCAACCTATGTTTTCCAAGGTGTTGTCCAGAGTGTTGTCTGCCCTGCTCAAACACATGCGGAGCTACATCGTTTTCCCTGAGGTGGGGGATTTGGCTACAGTGAAGGGTGACTTCTATGCCCTTGGACATATCCCCAACATCATAGGTGCCATTGATGGGACCCATGTGGCTTTGGTACCCCCCAGAGAAAGTGAACAGGTGTACAGGAACAGGAAAAGTTATCATTCGATGAATGTACAGATGGTCTGTTTGGCAGACCAGTACATCTCCCATGTTAATGCCAAGTTCTCTGGCTCTGTGCATGACGCCTACATCCTGCGGAATAGCAGCATCCCGTATGTGATGGGTCAACTCCAGAGGCACCGTGTGTGGCTATTAGGGGACTCTGGTTACCCCAACCTTTCCTGGCTATTGACCCCAGTGAGGAATCCCAGGACCAGGGCAGAGGAACGCTACAATGAGGCCCATGGGCGGACTAGGAGGGTGATCGAACGCACCTTTGGCCTCCTGAAGGCCAGGTTCAGGTGCCTCCATATGACAGGTGGATCCCTAATGTACTCACCAAAGACGGTGTGCCAGATCATCGTGGCCTGTTGTATGCTTCACAACCTGGCTTTGCGCCGCTATGTGCCTTTTCTGCAGGAGGATGGTCCAGATGGTGGTGTTGTAGCAGCTGTGGAGCCTGTGGAGAGTGAAGAAGAGGAAGCCGAAGAGGACGACATAGACAACAGGAACACAGTAATAGAGCAATACTTTCAGTGACACACAGGTAAGAGTAGACACTGGCATATTACATTTACTTAAAGACTCCTACCTCTCTACTGTCTGACTTTTTCCCCCAGTGTATGGTAACTGTGTTGTGACTTTCCCTTCCGTTTTCAGAGCTGTGGGCCCCACTGCGTGACATCTGCTTAGTTTCCCCATGGACTACAGCTGTGTGACAGCGGTTTGTTGGCATCACAATGTGAATAACAATTTTGGCACTGTCATGTGTCATACATTTGTTAAAATCACAGACAGACTCCAGATTGTTTATGTGCAATAAGTGTGTTTATTCAAGTGCTCTAATTTGGATGGGTGATTGCAAATCGGTGAGGGGTGATGGTGGAGGATTGTCCATGGCAGAGTCCAGACTATCAGGTTCACAGGTGCATTGTCCAAATGCCTGTGGGAAGTGGAGCAGGGGCAGTTTAAGGTTGGACAGGGTGACAATGTGGGACAGTGGGATGACAATCAGGGCGGTATCCTTTGCTGGCGGGGGTCTTGACATGTTACTCTGTCTTCTTCCTGGATCTCAGGGCCCGCTTGCGGGGTGGTTCTCCTTCTGCAGGGGGTGGGGTTCTGGTGGCCTGTTGTTCTTCTGTCGGGGCCTCCTGTCCACTAGCGCCGGCGGAGGTGGTAGCCAGTTCTTGGTCCATGCTAGTGTCAGGGGCCCTTTGAGGTGCCAGAGTGGTCCGCAATGTGGAGATTAACTCATTCAGGGCCACTACGATGGTACCCATGGCGGTACTGATGTTTCTCAGTTCCTCCCTGAACCCCATATACTGTTGTTCCTGCAGAAGCTGGATTTCCTGAAACCTGGCCAGGACCGTCGCCATCGTCTCCTGGGAGTGGTGGTATGCTCCCATGATGGAGGAGAGGGCCTCGTGGAGAGTGGGTTCCCTTGGCCTGTCCCCCCCCTGTCGCACAGCTGCCCTCCCAGTTCCCCTGTTTCCTTGAGCCTCCGTCCCCTGGACCGTGTGCCCACTACCACTGCCCCCAGGTCCCTGTTGTTGTTGGGGTGGTGGGTTAGCCTGGGTTCCCTGTAGTGGTTGACACACCACTGATTGACATGTCCTGGGGACAGAGGTATGGGCCCGCTGGGTGGGTGCTGTGCTGGTGTTCCCAGAGGGCGGTAGGTCTGCTGTGGCCTGTGCCTGTCTGAGGGGAACCGACTGCCCAGAGGTCCCCGATGGACCGGGCTGGTCATCTAGATCCAGGGAGACAGAGCTGCTGTCATCACTGTGGGCCTCTTCTGGGGGTGGAGGGGGCATTTGTGGACCCTCCCGCGCGGTGACCTGGCGTTCGGGTCCTGCAGGGGTATAAAAGTATGGTTATTGCTTCTGTGTGTGCCAATGGCGTGCAATGGGTGGGTGCCCGTGTACCCCAGTGCTGGCATTCCTTTGTGGGGGCTGTTGTGACAGTGTTTTGGGGGGTGGGGTGATGGGTATGTGCATTGGGCATGCTTTGGTGATGGGTGTCCATGCTTTGGGGCTGCAGGTGGAGTGGGGGGATGAAGTAGTGAAGATGAGACTTACCAGAGTCCATTCCTCCAGATACTCCAGCGAGGCCCTCAGGATGCAGGATGTTCAAGACTTGCTCCTCCCATGTTGTAAATTCGGGAGGAGGAGGTGGGGGTCCGCCGCCAGTCCGCTGTACCGCGATGTTGTGCCTTGATACCATGGAACGCACCTTCCCCCGTAGGTCGTTCCACCTCTTCCTGATGTCATCCCGATTTCTTGGGTGCTGTCCCACAGCGTTGACCCTGTCCACTATTCTGCTCCATAGCTCCATCTTCCTGGCAATGGTGGTGTGCTGCACCTGTGTCCCGAACAGCTGGGGCTCTACTCGTAGGATTTCCTCCACCATGACCCTGAGTTCAGCATCTGAGAACCTGGGGTGTCTTTGAGGTGCCATGGGGTGGTGTGGATGATGTGTGGGGTGGAGTGTGTTGTGATAGGTGGGGTGCTATTTAGTGGTGTGTTGTGTGAGGTGCGTGGAAGTTCTGTGGGTATTGGTATTGTGTGCCTGTGGATGCTTGGTAGTTGACTGTGGCGTCTCTCTCTGGTCTTCGTTCGAAATTTTTGGCCGTAGGGGTTTGTGGGTGATGTGGGTGTGTGTTTTATATTGTATTGGGTGTGTGGGAGTGGTGTGTGTATGTGTATCAGGTGTGTGTATTTCGAATTGTCCAATGTGGTAGTGTTTTGTAGGTGTATGTGTATTTTGACCGCGGCGGTGTGTACCGCCAATAGAATACCGCGGTTGAAAGACCGCCGCGTGGATTCGTGGGTCGTAATGGCATGGGCGTATTTCTGTTGGCGTGACGGTGGAGGTTTGGTCATCGCCAGTTTATCATTGACCTTTGGTGTGGCGGACTTTTGTGGATGGCGGTATTTTGGCGGTTTGCCTAGTGTGGGTCAGAATGACCGTGGCGGTTTACCGCGGCGGTGTATTGGCGGTCTTCTGTCTGGCGGTAAGCGCCTTTTACCGCCGAGGTTGGAATGACCGCCTAAGTGTTTTGCATGAAGCCCAACATGCTAATGCTAATTCGAGGTTAGTTAAGGAGTTCACTAATATCTGATGCAAATAGACAAATGACTAAGGCCCTGATTCTGACCCCGGCGGTCTGAGACCGCCGGGGCCAGGGTCGGCGGGAGCACCGCCGACAGGCCGGCGGTGCCCCGCAGGGCATTCTGACCGCGGCGCTTTGGCCGCGGTCAGATTTGGAAAACCGGCGGTCTTCCGCCGGTTTTCCGCTGCCCCTGAGAATCCTCCATGGCGGCGGAGCGCTCTCCACCGCCATGGGGATTCTGACACCCCCTACCGCCATCCTGTTCCTGGCGGGTCTCCCACCAGGAACAGGATGGCGGTAGGGGGTGCCGCGGGGCCCCCGTAAGAGGGCCCCACAAAGTATTTCAGTGTCTGCAAAGCAGACACTGAAATACGCGACGGGTGCCACTGCACCCGTCGCACCTTCCCACTCCGCCGGCTCAATTCTGAGCCGGCGTCCTCGTGGGAAGGTTGATTTGCCCTGGGCTGGCAGGCGGCCTTTTGGCGGTCGCCCGCCAGCCCAGGGCAAATCCCAAAATACCCTCAGCGGTCTTTCGACCGCGGAGCGGTATTTTGGTGGGGGAAGTCTGGCGGGCGGCCTCCGCCGCCCGCCAGACTTAGAATGACCCCCTAAGTTCTTGCTTTGTTGAATAATGTTCTAATGACACTCTGCTGAAGTTGATTCATATTAATGACGTGCTTAATTCTAAATGTTCATGATCTATGCTTTGATTAAGTTTTGTTCTGATTGCCAAGTGGTAGTGGTTTTGATGTGCTTATTGTTAATGAGATTAATAAACATGATATTAGAGTGTAACTATTAGGGAAATAAATATCTTAACACTTAACTAAATTGGTGTGGTTATTCATGACTGTAAGGTCATGGTGTGTCCAACTTATTGATTTTTTTATGTTATTGATTAACTTGTTTATCAGTTACTGTGATTATTGATTGAGTTATTGATCTATTGATTTGTGATGCCAAAGAGAATATCTCGCCCTGGGAAGTCCCCGAACGTGGTCCAAAGGTTAATTGACCTAAAGTGTCTCCTTGTAAGTTTACTTATTAAGGCTCTGACACGCTAACAGTGCTCAGCACCGGAAACAACAAGCACAAATTAAGCACTGGCTCATCAACCTTTTTATATTGGTTTGTCACAATCTTCCGTATGACTCCATGCAGAGGCAAACTCTCCACCCCTTCCTCTGATATAGAATTAAAAAAATCACCCTTTTTTGCTTCAGATAGGGTTTCTAGGAACATCAGGTTTTCCCTTAAATATCAAAAGATTTCCTTCTACTTTTCCCCTCTAATAAATCTGCACTTGACTTTCTCTTCGTCAAAGTCCTGGAACTGCTCAAGAGAGGACATTGGGAGGCTTTCAGGGGATGTCTGGCTTTCCCTTGCTCTAAATGCCAAGGAATACACCCTGCTTGATCATACGCTGTATTTCACCCAGGGTAGGCATTTGGCTGCCTTCTTACCCATTCGTTAGGGGCATCTGGCTCTTTCGATTGGTGCTTTTTATTAGCATTCTTCCTCTGATCCATAGCAGTGTTCAGACTGCTTCAAAACACCAGTAAACACTCTCCCAGCACCTTGCTCATGCTAGCATGAGAAAAGCAATGTTGCAGTTCCTCAATAAATAATACTGGGACTGTTCCTGCCCCAGCAGTCAAAATACCAAGTTTATTTTAGTCCTCGCGAGACCACCATCATCTTGAAATCAGGTTGTGGTAGTGCTGATCCATACTCATGCTTTCACCCGCTTCCCAAGGTAAATGAGGTCGGAACACTCAAAAAGCCAGGGAACACCACCACTCAGCGATGCTTGTTACCCTATTAAAGTGAATTTCATGAATCTGCTAGAGTAGGACCTCGTGTTTAACAAGGTAATGTGGAACTGCTATGGCAGGTTCTCTAAGCACAATAATCGCAATAAACATATAAAAAACAAACAACATTAAACTTTCAGATCTGCAGCTTCGTGAACCCTTAGCGGCAGAAAGTAAAAGACAGGAAGTTGAGATGGAGTGGCTTCTTTTTGTGTGGCATGATGAAGCCATGTTAGTGGGTGGAGAGACAACTTCTGTCAATGGAGACCAGGCGCTCCCTTGGCCAGGGCTGGGCTGATGAAGGTGGGCCAGGAGGTAATGGGTCATGAAGCATGGGTTCTAGGTGAGCTGAGTTTCCGTTCTAGTATAGCCAGGTTTGGGTGGTGCAGGTCACAACAAAGGTGCACTGACAGAGCTCGGGGGGATCTCTACCAGTCTAGAAGAAGTCCTGCAGATGAAAGGACAGGGGTGCACTGGTGATGCACAGGGATGCATGGAGTCTCAGTACCGGTACAGCTTGTGGTGCTTCATGTCATTTCGAGTAGTGCATTGACTGAACTGTTTGTAGAATGGCAAGTGGTCTGCTAGCAACTGACCAACTCTCAGCCCTAACTGAATCATCACATCACACGTTTCCTTCTAGACTTCATGTCTTTGCATTCAACATCTGCCTCACTGCACAGGCCAGCTCTACCAATATAATAGCATCACATTTACAACATGTAAACATACAAAACCCTACTACAGAAACATAACAAGTTAATATAAAAAATGGTGCTACAGGGAAAATAACGTAGAGGAGTACCATGGGTAGAATGCTCAGCTACAAATTTTCTCCCTTGCACCATCCACATTCCGGTTGTGTTTGTTACATAAGTTTGTATTGTCTAGATATAGGGATGGACCCCTTCTGAGTAGGCGCCTGAAGTGACTACGTCACTCAACACTTGGCATTATTAGATGGGCGAATCTAAGGTAGCTGCATGCTCATGCTTCTCTCCTTAGCAGTTCTGTACATAGCCTGAGGGGCCTTGGAGAATAATAGAAAGGTATGTTGCAGAAACAAAATGATACAGTGATGGTTGGTGATCTTTGGAAGTGGTGGGACTTAACTATCCGCCTCATATTTGAAGGAGCAAGTGAGCAAATTACACAAGCCATATTTCCATTAGGGTGGAGGCCCTGTGTGGATGAGGCTTCTCCTGAAAAAAAGTAAGAATAATAAAACAGGGCCAATTTCTTAGGCACACCTTCCACACAAATTTGTAAAAAAAATCGGAGGTTTTGCAGAGCCACCAATAAACTATTGTACTGCCTCTGTGCTGTTCCAGGAAAGGTGTTGATGTTTTTCTTCCCTGCGAAAGGTAAACAAATGGTACATTTTCAATCATAATTCCCTTAAAATGTATCTAAAGAGCTACATGGCATCCAGAGCAGAGGCAATACGTCTTCCGAAAACAGAGTGAATTATCCATTAAATCGAAAACGTTAAATACATTTTAGAAGTAATATAACGTTTTCCCACCAAGTTTCTGAAAGTACAGATATTTAACAATAAATAGGTTAATTCCCTACAGGCAGAAGCTTGTTATGTTCACAAGAACAGCAGTACGTTTGTCCAAAACATCATATTGTAATTTACAGTAAATAAATATTTGATCCTCAAAAATCAGCACCTCATTTTATCAAACATTCACGTGTATCACTGTACCACTGACAACCTTGAACACATTTTGTCTTTCCTATTCATTCATCGTCATCATCAAATACTAGACATATTCCCCATATTGCAGGGATTTCCACCACCATTTGCTCAGATATATTCAGAACTATGCTGAGAATAGTCTCATTGAGTCGAGTATAGGCACCACTGTGTGTCACAACCATGTAGATTTTCCTAGTATGACGAAAAGTCTTAATTTTATTAAGACACGGAGGTGAGTACTATGCTTCTCTGTTTTTAATTGAATAGCAGCAGTCAAGAAAACTATGATTCCCATGAGGCTAGACAACAATTGGCCAATGGGAATGCAAAACATATCGTAATAAGCACCAATCATAAACTAGCATATAGCATAATAATAATACTTGACTGCGACCAACCCCCTTTTTTGTGTGAGAAGCTTGTCAGCATGAGAGAACATAGGAAAAATAGAAAAACTATATTAATTGCCAGCATCAGCGAAAAAAGTTCTTGACAGAAGTTCAACCATGAACGAGTAGAAGAAGAATTCTGCACTTCGTAAGAAAGCCATGCTGGAACTGAGATGAATCCACGGGAGTAGAAAAAGACTCCGATAAAACTGTCCATTTCCTAGGAAGAAGGCAGTGGTTGGATCATGGATGCTGTTAGGGAGGAATTCGAACAACAACAATTACTAAGAGTTGTGGAGGGATAATACTCGCATCAGTGTCTTTAATAAAATTAAGACTTTCTATCACAGTTTACTAGGAAAATCTACATTTTATGACAAGACCGGAGGCTCCTATTATGCTTTTTTTAAAGCATGCTATTCACTACAGAAGTTGCTGCATGAACTGGTCTACATTAAAACATCCTAAAAACATTATAATTGGACCAATCAGCCGATCTCAGAATATATTCCAGTCTGGAACCCATCCAGAATGCCTTTGAGGCCATGGCTCCCCTAGAAGAATGAGCCCCAAAAACTGAAGTATCAATGCTTGCAAAGCACAATACCCAATAGACCCATCTGGCCAAGGTAGCAGAAGAAACATGTTTGTGAGGTTTGCAGAAAGAAATAAGAAGTTGAGAATGAGAGGACATTCTGAGATTGGCTGTGTGCTCT
This sequence comes from Pleurodeles waltl, assembly GCF_031143425.1. Classification (NCBI taxonomy): domain Eukaryota; kingdom Metazoa; phylum Chordata; class Amphibia; order Caudata; family Salamandridae; genus Pleurodeles; species Pleurodeles waltl. The sequence continues at coordinate 112,722,440 of NC_090443.1, read as the reverse complement.
TCATAAATCTTAAGGCATTGTCCTACACAAAGTTTAGGTTGATTAGGAAAGTAAGGATAGAACACAGTACGTAGATTAGTCTTACTACATTTGTTGACGGAAAACAAAACTCCAGTTGGAGTAAACAGACAAGAGGAGATATCTAAGCTTTAACATCTGATAGACGTTTAATAGAAATGAGACACAACAACATAGAGTTTAGCAGAAAGCATTTTCAGCCAAAGATCTGGATTATCTTCCGAAGATCAAAATAAATGAAAAACAACATTAACATCCCATAATTGAATATTCGGGTTGGGGAGGAATAGAAAATGTTACCCCCTTTAAGAGATGGCAAAGGAGGGAGGATGTTCTCCCACTGGTTTCCCGTTAATGTGTGTGTGATGCATGGAAATTGCAGATCTGTAAAGATTAATTGTTCTGTAAGATTTACCTGCACAAGCCTCCGCACCTAAGAAATTTATAACATAAATTATATTGGCTCAAATGGGATAAAGATTCCTTCCCATTCACGAGCTTGACCAAAGAGACCAAGCGGAACTGTATGCCTTTTTAGTACCTGGAGCCCAGGCTTTGTTAATAAAGGCTGAAGTTTCTGTCGAAATAGGGGTGGCAGATTGGTCTGACCTGACACTTTCCATGCTGAATGAGTAAGAGATTTGTTGGGGACTAATTTGTGGGGATGAGCTAAGCGGTCTAGGAGGAGGGAATAAAAGGATGGAAGCAAGACTTGGAACTCGCTACCTAGCTCTAGAAGAGGAGGGAACCACACTTATGAGTGCCAGAAAGGTACTACTATCACCAATGTCACTTTCTGACATCTGACCAGGACAAGAGCTCTGGTGATTATGTGAAAAAGGAGGATGGCATAATTGACCAAAGTTGGCCAGTCCTGTAGGAAAGCATCTGTTGCCAAAGCCAGGGGATCTGGAATGCAACTGAAAAATTGAGACAATTGGGAATTCAAGCGGGAAGCAAAGAGGCTGATGCATAAGCGACCCCATTTGTTCAGGAGGGATTAAAATACTAAGGGATGAAGTTTCCAGTCGCTGAAATCTCTGAGAAAATGGGAGTGCCTGACTGTGGTCACATTGTGTCTGCCCGGCTGTAAGAGAGATCCTGTTGTGGAGACAAAACTCCCATGGGCTTTTTGTGAGATCCGCCAAAGTTTTTGATCTGGTACCTCCAAATGGTTAATGTAATGGACAGCCGAAACATTGTCCATGTGGAGGATGATAGAACACTCAATCTTAATAGGCTTTTGATTGCAAAGGAGCCCGCAAGGATTTTGTTAAAAATGCGGTCTCTGGTTGGCAGTCAGTTTGCACTCTGTCCAAGCAGGGATGCTCACTCTAGTCAGGGCAACGGAGATACACACTTAGAAAACCCCTGCTCATCCCCTTGGCAGGGGTTATCTAAGTGTGTCAGGCTTATCTCAGAAGCAATGTGTAAAGTATTTGTACCAAAACACACACAGTAATACAGTGAAAACACAGTAGAAATCAATGGAAATGTTGATTTTACACAAAGCACTTAGTTTACGTCAAAAATAAAGATGCACAAGCGAGCGTGTGTTGGAAAAGTCAGCGCTGCGTCAATTCCTTACTCGCAAGTGAGCCCGTGCATTGTCTCTTCTCTGGTCGGATAGGCGATGCGTTGTTTTTCTCCCTCACAAGAGAGCGATGTGTCTATTTTCTGACAGGGAACCTCTAGTCTGCGCATGTTCACAATGACTTTGGCGCCCAGGGACGATGCATGAGAAATCTGGTTGCCTGTGTTAGAAAACCATGCTGGGTGGGGTTTGCACAATTATTAGCAGCCGCAAGCGAATGTTGCTTTGTTTCTCCAGCCGCGATGTGTCGCTCTTCCTGCAGGTAGAGCGTCCATTTCAGCCACGAAGTGGGTGGCGCATAGCTTATCAGCCGTTTTTCAAATGGTGCGTCAAACATTTCCCCGCATAGCATTCTGTGCATGGATTTCAGCTCTTGTTCTGCCAACTTCACCTTTCAAGGGCCCAGGGACTGAACCGGGCACCACTTGGCAGGGCAGGAGTCTCAGCAGAGGAAGTCTTTGATGCTGGCAGAGGAAATTTTTGATGGCCCTGAAACTTCAAAACAGGAGGGACGCTCAGTTCAAGCCCTTGTAGATTCTTCTTCAAGCAGGAATGCACAACAAAGTCCATTCTTTGTCTCCTTTCACAGGCAGAAGCAGCAACTGCAGGACAGCCCAACAAAGCACAGTCACAGGCAGCACTTCCCCTCAGCTCTTCAGCTCTTCTCCTTGGCAGAGGTTCCTCTTGGTTCCAGAAGTGATCTTGAAGGAATGTAAAGTCTTGGGATAGGGTCCACTACTGAAACCCCTTTCTGCCTTTGAAGTAGGCAAACTTCAAAGGAAAGTCTCTGTTGTTTACAAGATCCTGCCTTGCCCATGCCAGGCCAAAGACACACACCAGAGGGTTGGAGACTGCATTGTGTGAGGGCAGGCACAGCCCATTCAGGTGTGACCACTCCTCCCTCCACTCTAGCTCAGATGGCTCATCAGGATATGCAGGCTACACCACAGCTCCCTTTGTGTCACTGTCTAGAGGAGATTCACAAACAGCCCAACTGTCAGTCTAACCCAGACAGGGAATCCAAACAAAAGCAGAGTCACAGAATGGTTTAAGCAAGAAAATGCCTACTTTCTAAAATTGGCATTATCAAACTAACAATCTAAATACCACCTTCACTAAAAGATGTATTTTTAAATTGTGAGTTCAGGGACACCAAACTCCATATTTCCATCTGCTGTCAAAGGGAATATGCCCGTTAAGAATAAAGGCCGCCCCCATGTTAACCTATGAGAGAGATAGGTCTTGCACTGTGAAAACAGAATTTGGCAGTATTTCACTGTTAGGACATGTAAAACACATCAGTATATTTCCCATCTTCAACATATACTGCATAATGCCCCTGGGGCTACCTAGGGCCTACCCTAGGGGTGCCTTACATGTATAAAAAGGGTAGGTTTAGGCCTGGCAAGGGGGTACAGTTGCCAAGTCGAATTGGCAGTGCAAGACTGCACACACAGACACTGCAGGACTGTATGAGACAGGTTTACAGAGCTACCCGTGTGGGTGGCAAAATCAAGTGCTGCAGGCCTACTAGTAGCATTTGATGTACAGGCCCTGGGCACCTCTAGTCCACGTTACTAGGGGCTTACTAGTAAATCAAATATACCAAACATGGAAAAGCCATTTACACATACAATTTTACATAGAAGCACTTGCATTTACCACTGGTCAGCTGTGGTAAAGTGCCCAGAGTACCAAAAACAGCAAAAAATAGACCGGCACACAGTCAAAACATGGGAAGCAGAGGCAAAAAAGACAGGGGGATCACGCCAAGGATGCCAGGTCTAACACGTGCCCCCCCCCCAGCTGAAAGTGAGGAGAACTACCCAACCTCATGGGAGTTCTCATCACTAAGGCAGAAGAATCTGGACAGACCATCAGCATTGGCGTGTTCTATTCCAGAGGGGTGTTCCACTGTAAAGTCCATCCCCTGAGGGTAAATGGACCACCTCAACAGTTTTGGATTCTCACCCCTCATCTGCATTAATCATCTGAGGGGCCTGTGGTCGGTCTGAGCCCAGAAGTGAGACACAAACAAGTAGGGTCTTAGCTTCTTTAGCACCCAGACCACAGCAAAAGCTTCACACTCAATTGCACTCCACCTATGTTCCTGGGGGAGTAGCCTCCTACTACTGAAGGCTACAGGCTGGTCTAGGCCCTCTTCCTTTAGCTGGGATAACACTGCTCCTACACCATGCTCTGAAGAATCAGTCTGCACGACAAATTCTTTGGAGAAGTCAGGTGCCTTCAGCATGGGTGCCATGCACATGGCTGCCTTCAGGGCATCAAAAGCTATCTGGCAAAACTCAGTCCAGTTTACCTTTCTGGGCCGCTTTTTGAAGGTTACCTCAGTCAAGGGAGCAACAATAGTGCCATACCCCTTGACAAACCTCCTATAGTATCCGGTGAGCCCTAGAAAGGCTCTCACCTCAGTCTTGGTCTTGGGAGGCTCCCAAGCCAGATTGATGTCAATCTTTGACTGTAGGGGTTCCACCTCGCTACTCCCCACCTGGTGTCCCAAGTACACCACAGAGCCCTGCCTTATTTGGCACTTGCTAGCCTTAATAGTGAGGCCTGCCTTCTGCAGGGCCTCCAACACTTTGCAGAGGTGCTTCAAGTGTTCCTCCCAAGTGGAGCTTAACATAGCAATGTCATCCAGGCAGACTGCACTGAGATCATCCAGTCCGGCCAACCCCTGGTTAACCAACCTCTGAAAGGTGGCAGGGGCATTCTTCATCCAAAAATGGCATCACACTAAATTGGTAGTGCCCATCTGGGGTGGCAGACCTCTCCTTAGCCCCCTCAATCAGAGCAATCTGACAATATCCAGAGGTCAAGTCAAAAGTACTTAGGTATTTGGCAGCCTCTAACTGGTCAATGAGCTCATCAGCTCAGGGGATGGGGGGCGCGTCAGTCTTAGTGATGACTTTGGTTCATGAGAAGAATGACGTCTGGATGTGTGATTAACCTGATGCCCAGGGATCTGAGATGTACTACCACAGGCTTCATTATCTTTGCAAAGCACCAAGGTGCTGATGAAAGGCCAAAGGGAAGGCAAGAAAACTGGTACATTTTTCCCTGCCCCTGTACTGGAGGAACTTTCTGTGGTCTGTGTGAATAGGAATGGAAAGGACACATCCTGCAGGTCCAAATGCACCACGTAATTGGACTTAGAAGAGCGTCTCTGAGATGTAGTATCGTTTCCATCTTAAAGTGACGATAAACAACAAATTGGTTGAAATATTGGAGGTTGATAACCAGTCTCATCTTGTTGTTTTCTTTTGTACCAGAAAAAGGGAACTTAGAAAATCTGAAGGGTCTGTGTGTGTGAGTTGATGACATTCTTTGAGAGAAGATAATTGACTTCCTCTGAAATGAGAGTGGGCATTTCCGCATAGAAACGAGGGAGGGGAGGAAGGAACCTCTGAAACGGGGTAGAGTAAAACTCTATCAGGTAACCCTGTCTCATATTTAGAACCCACGGGTCTGCAGTTATTATTTTCCATTTTGTTAAAAACAATTGAAGATGGTCCCCTACTGGAAGAAGGCCAGAAACAGGACTTACCTTGTTGCTTACTGTTCCTGAAGCTGTGTTGTCCTCGACCCCAATAACCTCTGCCCCTTTGAGGATAGAATTGAGGTTTGTATTCTTGCACTCCATACAAAGAGTTGCCGGCCTGTGTAAAAACACACTGGTTGAAAACCTTCTTGATGGATTGCTGAGCTTTATCAATAGGGAAAAATGTAGACACATATCTGCTCACATCCTTAATAAACGAGTCCCTGAATATTAGACCATCTGCTTTATTGCCTGGATCAAGAGTCGCTAAATTAGCTAGTTTAACAAAAGGCCTTTTCTCCTCTCGTAAGTAATGGCTGCATTAGCGTTCCCCAAAAGACAGAAAGCTCTTTGAAATCCCAGATAAAGGTCTAATGGATCAATGTCTGAATTCTCCAGCCTGGCTGACTCCACCATATCAACAATACGGGGCAAAGGACCCACTAAGTCCAGCAATTTGTCCTGGAATGTCGACTGGGCTTTGTCTACCCCTTTACGGGGATCTTTGCCTAATTTGGAAAAAAGGTACTGAGGAGTTGGTCTATGGAGCGAGTGGAAGTAATATTGGAATATTAAAAGGGTCTAGGGCATTCAGAGTTGAATTTGGCCCTTGTCTGCTTATTTAAAGGAAGTTTTAACCTGGAGGAAATGTAATCCCCCAACATGGGAAAAAGGAAACCATTCTGTTGAACTAGGAAGATGTAAAAGTTAGTGGTCAAACATAGTGGTGCCTTCTGAGGCCAAGGTAGCTTTGGCAACATAGGGGTCAGAGAAAGAAAACAATAACTTAGGTCTTTTGGGAGAAGGAGAAGAAGGATCGTTAGTAGCCAAATTATCAGAGGCATCATCCATATCATTGATGTCATCATTTCTATCGAGGATGTGCAAAATAACAATTTATTTAGGCACGCTCTGCAAATGTTAAGCCTTAGATTTGCATTTAGAGTGGGTAACAGAAGAATTCTCCTCCTTAGAAGGAGGCCTGGGAGCATCTAAATCCTCAGTTTGGGGCAAAGAAACTTCACCAGTCAATGCAGCACCAGAAGGGGTGACCTTAACTTGGGACTTGAGAGATTACATTTCGCTCTATTTAGGTTGGATGGTGTGATGCCTTTTTCCCTGTCTGTCACCTCTAGGAAAAACCTGGTGGTGAGAGACAGGATAAAAGGAGATTTTGAATATCCAAAAGGGCACTTAGAGTATAGAATATGTAACCATTGTATAAGAGGTCTCATATAGGTGAGGTTTAATGTAACATCCCTGTTAGATGCCCATCAAAGGAGCAGGGCATCCTTTTGTAAGGATGTAGCTCAGCTTTACCATCCTTGGAGCAGTTTGGACTCACACCCCGTGTGTTCTTTCTTAAATAGTGGGTTGTGAAGTCCTGCACCCCCCAGAACAATGACATCCTAAGAAACCCATCAATACAGACATCCTCATCTGGTCAAACACTTTTCTGACTGGATTCACCTCCTCCCACATCTTGGGATGTGCCACAGGGCCATCAATATCCTGCTCAACTTCTTTTCTTTCCCAGCTCCTCTCCCTGTTCCTGCCTTCAGGGTATGCAGACTCCTGGTTTCCAAACAATTCCATCCAATCTAGACTCTGGTCAACCTCCCCTCTAGGATGAAGAATGAGTCTAGGTTGCTGACTGAAAGCCTGATCCTTCTCCCTTCTCCAGCTACGAGTGGGGAGATGGCTGTGGTCCAGTAGGCCCACTCTCCATTATATGCTTCTGATGTTCAGTGCATGCCCAGCTGAAAACTTGGGACTGGTAAATGTTTGTTTACAGTAAATTCTTGTGGCAAACCAGTCTAAAACCATCTTTCGTGGTGAGTAACAAAATGAGTCGTACACCAACCAGGAACAAATTAAAAACAAGTCATGTGTTTGTCAAAATGAAAATGCTCCAACTGATGTCTGTACAAGCACAAAAGAGCTACAGCAAATAAAGTAGGGTAAGACCTGCCAAAGAACCAGTACCTAAGGAACCACCAAAGAAAATAAAGATTAGGGCATGATTTAGAGTTTGGCAGCAGGTTACTCCAGATCCTTGGTAAGCCTGCTTCTTTTATAGGTGTGCAAGCTGTAAGTATTCTGTTGATAGAGCTCCCTTTGGCTCATTCGAAGGAAAACTTCCTCTTATGGCCTGACGGAATTGGGGCCTTCACAACAAAGACATTGCTCTGACGGCCTAGCGAACTCAGATGATTTATTGCTTTTTTTTCTGTTCATCACCTATAGGAAAAACCTGGTAATGAGCGACAGGAAACAGTCAATAATGACTCCCACATCCTGAACAAAACACCCTGGTTGTGGTGGTCGTTAATTGTTTATTACTGAATACAAATAATCACTTTGGGAGTTTGTTTTAGAAAAAAAAACTTCTGAAAAGTTTGACAGCCAACCGTCATGGCTGATAGTCCCATTTGTCAAGCTTTACCTACATTGACAGGACACCTAGATGGCATTTCCTGTCAATGTAGAGAGATGTCTGTGGGGCCAGCGGACATCTCCAAATTTGGTGGATGGGATATCCATCAGGGCAACGGAGTAAAGCTTAATTTGTCAAGAATTGCTGAACAGAGTTATACCAATTCACAAAAATCATACTTTCTCTATAAACATTAATCAAAGGTCGATATCTGGCAAATCACCTAGTTGGGTCCTATACAGATGCTGGAATTTGAGGACCTGGCTATGTAGATAGCCAGACATCGACCCAATGGTTGGCAATAAGGTCTGCCTGCCTCTAATTTCTTATAGTTCCGGAATAAATTGCTTAGAAAACACAGAACAAAGCAGTATTATCAGTTTTGATTTGTATAGGTGGCATGCATGAAGTGTGAATTCATGGATGTTAAGAATACCACCAAATAGGAGGGAATCAGCTACGGAATATCACAAAACTGATTTGAATGTTAACGGGGATCATATTTTTGGTCATGAGGAAACCCTACTAACCTTTTCAGGCAATTAAACGACTGAAACATGTAGACTCACAGATGCTAGAGTGAACTAAAACCTTTACTCTAGTTTTAATTTTACCAAGGTACCCTTTTTATAAACATATGTTTTTTCTATAGAGTACCACTAGATATTTTTAAATTGAGATCCCACCCTCGCATAGTAAGAGCTCCCTTGAAAGATGACGGTTGAGCTCACTCAAACACACTAGGTGCCTGGTTGAGGACTTGATGATGAAGCATGCCACTAAGGAAGCTAGCAGGTAGGAGTCCTTTTAAATAAATCTGGGTAGGTGTGCCTCTAGGTTATGGACATGAGAGACTAAACTAGGGCAGGGGCGTTTCGCTCAATTGATGTAGCATATTACTATAGTTACAAAATGAGCACCTAACACACCCCTTTAGAATTTGACCCTTAGCGTAGTCCAAGAACTATTCATGAAGGTGATTTGAGTTGGAAACTCAGAACTCTAAGGCGTGGGCTTGGTGCTGTGAAAGATGGCTAAGCTCAACTAAAGCTCTGCACCTTCACAGCTTTTAAAATGTAAATGCACCATTCTTTCATCTTTGGAATGCCTTGCTATAAAAGATTTCAAAAGTACAAAGCAGTGAGCTGCATGAGGAGCGGTTTTAAGCTGTGTAGATTGAACATAAATGATGAGCCTTCTCCTAAGGTCTTGCCTACAGGCAACTTTTAGCTGTCTATTGTAGAAAGCCCCGTCGTGGAACATACCAAAAACTTACAGTGGGTCTAGGGGCTGCCTATTGCTTACCAATGGTGACATTATTGTCACACTCATTTGCGTACTTCTATTCAGTGGCTTTACTTACTCTGTTTGTTCGTCCCCTGGAGCATAGCCTATTTTATATCTGTTTGATTGGATGACTGATATCCTTCATTTGCTCACATTTAGGGAGCTACTTGTACTTGTACTTTTTTCATTCAGCACTCCTTTAGATTTCATACATTTTCATACATTTTCTGGCTCTTTCCCTTGTGTGCTGCTTCCTCCAACCAAATACTACTCCCGTGCTCTCAGGGTTGATTCCTACCCCTCCCAGCTTGACTGTAAAATGGCATCACAGGAAGATTTTTGCCGGGATATGACTAAAGAGCAAACCTTAAATTTGTTGTTTTGTCTACTGAATTCCACATATTGAATGAATGCACAGGCCTTGGAATCGAAAGGCTTTCATTATGCAGCACTCAGCTGGCATTCGAGGAGGAAGGTTTAATTAGCATGACTAAAAAGAAGATGTCTAAATAAGGGTTTGGCAAGAATTTTCCTTGAAATACTGATTGCATTTATAACACCGTGTAGAAACAACAAATGCATCTCTACACATTATGCTGATCACAAAGGTATGCTATGTGACCTGAATTTCCTCAATATGAGCATTTGACCTCCTAATTTTTTAGATTACTCTTGGATTAATCTCTCCCTAAAATAAACATTATAAGTGAAAATAAGTTTTTTTTTACTGAAACTTTAATTTTAACACATTCCTCCCTATAGCTTTGTCAATATTTCTAGAGAACTATCCATGATTTTGTATTTGTTATCACATCACCATATTCCTACAAAGTGTGAAAATAGCAATTTTCCCTTTTCTTTGATGTTCTACGGGTCTTCAGGATTACTCTCATAAAATTGTAGATTCGTTCATTTACAGTAAATCCAAATACACCAGGTTACACCAGACAATGCTAACAAAGCCTTTAAAAATGCAATTACCTCAACCAATATCTAATTTATGGACAATCTGCAACTTTACTTCCAAATAATAAAAAATGTCATCCCTATGTGGCTCTGTACTTAAATTTGACTGCATATTTAACATTAAACCTATTACTACTACTTTAATTTAATATAATCCAAAAATATATTTTTATTTCTGGTGAATACTTCTAATTACAGTCAGTCTGGAACCAGAAATTTTTGTAGCATTGCTTCCACCCACCTCTTGGTGGTGTTGTCTAGCTCTGCATTGGCTATATACCACCCCTCAAGTGATAGAGCGGAGCCTCATGTAAGCGCTGATGTCAGTCCTTTCTTTCTGCGCCCTCAAACACGGATCTGGAGAACTGCTTCTGAATGTGTCAGGTCTACCGATGACTTCCAAACTTTCCACAGTGTTATAGGGAATGATGCCTCCTCTAAAAGTGACAGAATGGAAGCTGTGCCCCTATTCCAGGAAACGGATAGCGGTCATGGATCCACACAATGTGTGTATTTAGGGGCATATTTATACTCTGTTTGTGCCGGATTTGTGTCATTTTTTTTTTTACGCAAATCCAGCGCAAACTTACTCTATATTTATATTTTGGGGCTAGACATGTCTAGCGCCGAAATATTGGAGTTAAAGTCATTTTGTGCCTGTGGGAAACTACCTTGCGTCAATAATAAGCAAGGTAGGCATTCCCAGGCAAAAAAAAAAAAAGACTCTAAGGCCCTAGTGCCTTATTTATCCTCCTGTGAAAAAATCACGCACAGGGGAGGAGGGGTCAAAAAATGGCACAAAGCTTGCTTTACACTATTTTTTAATGCCTGGGTCAGGGCAGGTGTTAGGGGACCCGTGAGCCTATTTCCATGGTGGAACACCATGGAAGAAGCCCACAGGGGCCCTCCCCAGGCCCCAAGGACACCCCCACCCACACCAGAGGACAGCAAAGGATGGGGGACCCCATCCCAGGTAAGTATAGGTAAGTACAGGTAAGTATTTTATTTTATTTTTTAAAGTGCCATTGGGGACTCTGAAATGGTCCCCTGTGCTGGCCATTGGGATGGTGGGCATGACTCCTGTCTTTCCTAAGACAGGAGTCATGTGGTATGGATGGTTTTGCGTCTAAAAAAATGACGCTAGGCAGGTTGGAGTCATTTTTCTTTTCTCTAACCTGCCTAAAGTCATTTTTTGGTGTAAAAACCCCTTCTTCCATACCGCCACCCCCACCCATCTACCGTAAAAAAAAATTACGCTAGCCTACCCTTTGCACCGACTTGCACCATCCCATAAATATGGTGCCCTGCTGGTGCACAGAAATAATGTAAGCCGGTGCTAAACCTTTTGGTGAAAAACTGCGTTGGTGCATTTTTGCACCAAAAAGTATAAATCTGGGCCTTAGTGCCTAGACTCAGGGCACCACTCTAAGGGCCTGATTATGAGTGAATGAGTTATTTTTTATTGCCCCTGATACTAACGATATCACAGGGTACATTATTTATCGGGTGTGATAAATAATACCTATTACTAGTTCACAAAGAATAAAATGCATATTTTGGTGCTTAATGCACCAAAATCCCCATGGTGTTCTAAATACTGTACATATTACCACTATTACATTTTGGCGGGTTTCATTGCTGAAATTTAATAAAGCTTGAGGTATTTAACTATCAGGTGGATGAAATACCTTGGAAACTCCTAATTCCAACCCATGCGTAAACAAGGAAACCAGGGTTTACGCACAGGTCGAATATAATGAGCAACACAATATCAGACCCTAATTCCTGTGCTAACTGTGACCTAATTAACCCAGCCTCAATTTGGATTCCAGCAGTGTAGCTGTATGTCTCCGAACAAAAGAAGTTGCTGTCTTTTTGTAGGTCCTGTTTCCACTTCAAGTTACAGGCTGGGCTAGGTTCCGCATTGCAGTTGTCAGCCCAAGCTCCATTATTTGTTTGGTTCTGATTCTGACCCTGTTCCAGAACAGGGTGCTCCAGAGGATGTTGACAATGATGAATTGTGGGGAGGATTGCTATTTCCCCCTTATTTAATCAATCGATCAGGTGTTATTTGTATAGTGTGGCTTGGAACCCGAGTGGGTATTCAGTTGCTTGCTGCAGGTGTTTAATTGAAAAGGAAAGTTTTCAGTCCCTTTCTGAAGTGGGTCAGTGAGGCTGCGGGACAGAGGTAGAGGGTGTTCCAGGCTTTGGCAGCGAGGTGGGAGAAGGAGCATCCTCCGGTACGGCAGCGGCGTATGCTTGGTATCTTTGTGAGGGCGATGTGTGCCGAGTGGAGGTTCCGGGTCGGTTGGTGGAGGTGAAAGCGGTGGCCCAGGTAGGTGTGTCCTTGGTTATGAAGGGCTTTGTAGGCATGGGTGAGGAGCTTGAGGTGGCATTTTTTCTGGATCAGGAGCCATTGGAGGTCCTTCAGGTGCTGGGTGATGTGGGTTCTCTTGGGCAGGTTGAGGATCAGTCTGCCAGCTGCGTATTTGCATGACTTTGTTGGTGGTTGCTATATAGAGTGCGTTGTTGTAGTCCAGTCAGCTGGTAATGAGGGCTTGTGACACTGTCTCCCTCGAGCCAGTGGGGAACCACTTAAAGATCTTGCAGAGAATGTGGTGCATGTGGAAGCAGGCTGAGGAAATGGTGTTAATCTGGTGTTTCAGGGAGAGCTCACTGCTGAGAATGATGCTGAGGTTGCGGTCATGATCTTTCGGTGTGGGTGTGGGTTCGGGCTCTGCTGGCCACAAGGTGTTTTTCCAGAGGGTTGAGTGTCTGCCATAGATCAGAACATCCATTTTGTCCGTGTTGAGCTTCAAGCACATGTCCTTCATCCAGGCGGATATGTTCTTCATACAGTTGTGGAAGTTGGTCTTTGTCTTGGTGGGGTCTGTTAAGAGTGAGAGGACAAGCTGCGTGTCGTCAGCATAGGAGATTATGTTGATGTTGTGCGATCTTGCAATGTCTACGAGTGGTGTCATGTAGACGTTTAAGAGTTTGGGGCTTAGAAAGGAGCCTTGTGGGACACCGAAGATTGTGTGCTTGATCTGTGAGGTGAAGTAGGGAGGGACTCTCTGGGTACATCCCGTGAGGAAGGATGCCATCCATTTGAGCGCATTGTCTGTGATCCCAATCTCGCATAGTCCGTTGCTCAGTGTGTGGTGGAAGATGGCTGAAGGCGACGGAGAAGTAGATCAGGATCAGCGTGGCTACTTCTCTTCTGTCGAGCAGGACGTAGATGTCATCTGTTGCAGGGTTCAAACCTGTCTTGCTGCAGTGATTGGCTCTGAGGCCTGATTGTGAGGGGTCAATCAGGTTGGTTCTCTCTAGGTATTCAGTGAGTTGGAGGTTAATAGCCTTCTCCAGGACTTTGGCGGGGAACGGGAGCAGAGAGATTGGGCGGCAATCTGGAGCTCGCTGGGGTCTGCAGAGGGCTTCTTGAATAGGGGTCTCATCTCTGGGTGTTTCCATGCTTCTGGAAAAGTAGCAGTGGGTAACAAGACGTTGAGGATGGTGGTGAGCTGGTGGCTAATCTAGTTTCTTCAGAGGTAGAGGACCCTGTGGGGGCAGGGGTCGGTGGGTGCTCCTGAGTAAATGGAGCTCATGAGTGTGACTGTGTTTGGTGTGCTGAGTTCTCCCCATGAGGTGAGCGGGTGGTCAGTGGTGGAGGTTGATGGGATGCTAGGGAGGTCAGAGGGTTGGGGATCGAAGTTACTGTAATGGTTTCTGTCTTGTTGTGGAAGTGGATGGCAAGGGTATTGCAGAGTTCTTGGGAGTGGGGATGGAGTTTTCTATGGCTGACAGGCAGGCAAACTCTCTGATAATGGTGAAGAGGTCCTTGGTTTGGTTGGCGTTGTTCTTGATCTGACGGGTCAGGGCCTCTTTTTTGTGACTTTGATCTGGCAGTGCTAGTCGTTGAGGGCCGTTTTCAAAGTGGCTTGCTCGGCCTTGTTCTTGCTGGTGCGCCATCTTCTCTCCAGATGTTTACAGCTGTGTTTTGATTTGCTGAGTTATGGGGTGTACCAGCTGTTTCTTTTGGTGGTTCTGTGGGTCTTGGCTGGTTTGGTCAGGGCGACTAGGACTGTGGCGCTGCTGAGCCAAAGTCCTGTACTGCCTGATCCAAGTTGGTGGTGACGTTGGGCTGTGAGGTGTTGAGAGCATCAGTCCATTGCTGCTGAGTGACCTTGGTCCAGATGCGGAAGTGGGCGCTGTGGCGGATGGGGCTGTGCATGGGAATACGGCAAGGGGAAGTGTATAATGTAGTGGTCCGACCAGGTGAATTCTGTGGTGTGGCGGTAGCTAATTCTGTTGCTGGACATGAAGCTGGTGTCTAGTGTTTGTCCTACTTTGTGTGTGAAGCCCATGACCAGCTGCTTGAGGCTGATTTTATCCAGTCTGTCCAGTAGGTCGGTGGAGTTGGTGTCAGTGGGGTCGTCCAGGTGTTAATTGAGGTCTCCCAGGAAGATGCAGTGTTTGGATTCAATGGCGAGTGGGCTGAGGCCGGTTCTTGGTCTTGGTGGTCTGCATGTGAGGGTGCCTTTGATGGTGGTGTTGTCATCGACGTGGAGCTGGAAGTTCAGGTGTTCCATGATGGGTGTGATTTTGTCGTAGGTGATGGTGCAGGTGATTCATTCCTTGTGTATGATGTTGATGCCACCTCCGTTCCTGTTGGTGTGGCCGCAGTGTTTCATTTTGTAGCTGGGGGTGTTGCGGTGGCGATGTCTTGGGCCGAGATGGGGGTGAGCCAGGTCTCTGTGATGAAGATTACGTCAGGGGCAAGGGTGGAGTTGGTATCCCAGAATTCAGTTGCATGTTTTCAGGATGATCTGGCATTGAACAGAGTTGTGCTGAGGCGGTCTCGGTTGGCCGGGATGGCAAGGCGATGGTGGCAGTAATGGATGTTAGTCCTGGGGTGGAGGAGTATAGGCAGTGGGTGCAGGTGAATAGTCCTGCTGTGTGGCAGGGTGATGCGAGGCAGCAGTTGTTGTTGTGTCCGGGTCGAGAGCATGGAGATCCGCAGAGGAGTATCTGTGGGGGTGAATAGGGCCAGGGTTACCAGCACTGAATGCTGTGCAGGCATGAACGGGCGCAGACGGGGTTGCTTTTGGCGTGCCAGCTGTGTGCGCCCGCTATGCAGTCGCACAGTGGTCTCCATAAGTAGTCCTGCGAGGTGGGATGGGCTGGCATGGAGGTGGGGTGGGGTGAGGGGGGGGGGAAACATCGGGAAAAAACGGTGGGAAAAAAACAGACCAAGTACAGGCAACAACAGACCACAGTAAGGAGGAACAACAGAATGGGGCAACTAAGGGTAAAGAAAGAAGAGACTATAATTACGCTTTACAAAAAACAATTACTGTGACAGCTATAAGAGCAGTTGCACAAGGTTGTGAGTCAGTCCAGATGGACTGCGGAATCGAACCAGTGGCCTTGTGTGCTGTAGCTGGGCAGCAGACACGAGGAGCTAGGCAGAGAGCTGACACCACTATCAGAGGCTATTCCTTATTACACTGACGATGCATCATACCTGGATTTACAAAATGCCAGTAGGCTTGTCTCCTTCCATGAGACTGAGTTTGACTTGCCACGAGGGCCACCAGTGGAGGAGAGAGACCTACCTGCATTGATAGTTGTGGGGCAGTAGAGGTCCTAAAGTTACAGCTGTCTTCCATTGATTCTATAACAATTGTTTTAACAGAAATTCTCCAGCCCAGGCTCACACCTTCTGAGCTCTTCATTTTGTTCATTGATGCCTTCGCAGATACTCTGATGGCTACCTGGTTGAAACATTGCTCTTGGCTACCTGCGAACAGGCAGGTGGCCAGACATCACAGACTTGAACATGCTTACCTGGAGTTTCTTACCAAGCACCATTTTGCAGAGCGTTTTGTACAGACCTCAGCCAGTTAAGTCAAACCTAATTCATCCCCCTCTACGCCTCAAGAGAGAGAAGCTAAAATGATTGACACCTTTGACATATGTTTTCCTCACCCAGACTGGCATGGCAGCCTGTAAGCATGGAATCTGTTAGGATGATACACCTGTACCTTTTGGGACGTGGCCAGCGAGACCTTGCTGGCAGTCGTGGAACATCTTTGGGTTTCTTTGGTTTAAACAGTATATGATGAGCAGGATGTAGCTAAATATGTTACGTACGCAGGTTTGGATACCATGAATTGCCTTGGCAGGGTGATAGATATCAGTGTGTCCTTTGTTCACGTACCTAGATGAGGTCCACTGTGTTCTTTGGTGATGTGCAGGCTTTGCTGCTGGACATACCCTTTGATAGGTCCTACCTCTTTGGGCAGAAGGCAGACTCTGCTTTGAAACACCTTAGAGAGAGCAAAGCTCCAGGGCATTGTGGGTGGGTTGGACCCTAGAAATCATTTCCTGTTTTAGAAATGTATGGGCTGCTCAAGAGGCCTAGTATTTAGAAGAAGACAGCCTTACCAACCAGTGATGCAACAGACAGACCAGTTATTCAAGGCCACAGATGCAGATTTTCAGCAGACAACATGCAAGCCAGCAGAGAAACCAGTCCTCCAACTCCTCCTCCTTTGTTACAAAGGCCAATAAATTGCTTTAGTTTGCCCTCAGTGGCACATGGACACCCAGTGAGAGGAAGGATCAGGCACTTCCATCACATCCGACAGATGGGTCTTGCAAATTATCAAAATGGTTATGCCCTACCTTTTCTTTTCTCCTCATCTAATATCCCTTCCATATTGATACAGATTTGAGAACAGCATCTGTACATTCTGATACAGGAGATATGCCTCTTTCTCTCCAAGAGGGCCAGAGAGAGGGTGCTAGACTTGCAGAAAGACAGGCTTGTTACTGTTGCTAATTTCTCATCCACAATTAGGATGGGGATCCCATGCCTGTCTCAGACCTTTATCCCCTCAGTGCCTTCTAATGAAACAACCAATTTAAAATGCTCACATTGGCCCAGATCCTATCTGCTCTTCACCCAGATGACTGGATGATATCCTTGTATTGCAGAACACTTATCTTCATGTACACATCCTTCAGACCCACAGGCTGTGATTCAAGGTGGGCCAGGAGCATTTTCAGTCTGCCAAGCTCCAATCCATCCCCACCTGTGCCCCCCAGGTAGTCACAAGACTGATGGTAGTGGTTGCTGCCCAGTTTCGGAGGTCAGGATTTGCTGTATTCAAGTACCTCTTTGTCTGGCTGCTGAAGGTGGGTTTGCACCAGTCAGTCATGGACCACCTCCAGATGATGACAGAACATTTAACAGAGTTCGGTTTCACCATCAATGATCTGAGGTCCCCATGATTTGATCTTAGAATCTTCTATTTATAGGTGATGTACTGGATATGGTGGAGGTCAGGACTATCCCTCACCAGCACCAAGTCCAGAACATTCGGGTTAAGGTCCCCACGTCTCATGCAGTCTTTTAGATCGAGGTGAAGGTGGTTTCTGAGACTTCTTAGTCTCTTAGGTTTTTACATCCTCCTTGTCAACCATGTCAGGTGGTTTGTATGGGCCTTATGGAGGAACTTCTAGTCTCAGTGGGTTCAGCACCAGATCCACATGCCAACACAAACCAAGTCTTGGAGGTAACAGCCCAAGATCTGCTGCTGTGGCTGACTGACTGCAATTTGTCCAGTGATAGGTCAGATGTCCCTGGTCTCCAGTGGAGATCCAGCTCCACATCAGTCTTCTGGAGCTTTGGGTCCTTTATCCAGACCTGAAGGCCTTCCTGCGGTTCATTAAGGGGTGGCTGGTACAGGGCCTCACAGACAATACCATCACTATGTGGTACTGCAACAAGCTGGACTAAATGCGGTCTTGGGCATTGTGCCAAGAGGCTATGCATCTCTTGAGGTGGCTGGAGTAGCAGAACATCTTTCTAGTCTGGTGGTCCCTGAATGCTAGAGTGGATGAATTAAGCACCTCACCTACAAATTACAAGTTGCGTATGCATCCCAAGGCGGTGCAGAGAGTCTTCCACTAGTGAGAGGAACCCTGGATAGATTGACTCACATTTAGAACATGCATTGTCAAAAATGTTTCAAGTTGGATTTTCCGCAAGAACACTTGTTAGGCGATGCATTCCAGCTGAACTAGAACAAGGGACTCCTGTACACTCTCCCATTTCCTCTCCTACCCCTGATCAAGAATGATCAAGCCCAAGCCATCCCGTAGCTCTGAATTAGGCCAAGAGAATGCAGAACATGGAACCCCTGAGCATGAATATCTGTCCTCTGATCATGCTGCCATTTTGGGAGGACCTCCAGTCTCAGACATAGGATAAGGTCCTCCTCCTGAATCTACTGTAGTACTACAAAACCTACTACAAAGCACAGTTTGTTAATCAGGCCACAGCATCCCCACCACTGACTAACACCTCAGCCTTGTCCCCATTAAGCTTCGGAAAGTTATCAGTCATCCATTTCTGAATGGGCCTAAAGAATTGGTTATGTCATTTCTGGTGTGTGAAATGCTAAGATTGCTATGGACTGCGATCTGTTCTTCAGAAAGAGGGCAAACCATGCTAAAGTGTGGTTTTTGAAACTCTTGTTTTAAGTCAACACATTATTCACAATTTTCCACCAGGCAAGGCCCCTTCCTTCTTAATTCAAAATGGGGTTGGACTTAACAATATCTCTATCAGTAATGAACAATGGAAATACTGCACAACACAACCAGGGTATAACCCAATGCCCTTAAAAATCAATGAAGGAGTGGAGACAGTGCCGCACTATCTATTTTGCTTTTTCATTTTTTTGTGATTGCATGAGCTCTGCCACAGAGCCAAAGCAGCCTCAGGCTACACCTCAAAGAAACTCAACAGAGCTGCTTGATGTTAAATGCATAATGCATTAAATTGTGGCTAAACTCTAAGGCTTAGAATGTTTGATCACCAGTTCATGCAACAAACAGCTAATTTTCATAAGCAACCTTTTTAAGAATGCTGTTTTTTGTGTCCTCTCAACACTTGACAAAATACAACCTTGCTTCTAGGACAGTGGTTCTGAACCTTTTGACTTCTGTGGACCCCCACTTTATTATTTCTGGAGCGCAAGACCTCAACTGAATCATTACTGGAACCAGGATCCCCCACTGAGTCATTACTAGACTCCAGGGACCCCAGCCTAAACATTTCGGTTATTTGAAGCGCAAAACAATACAGAAATATATAGAAACAAGCATTCATCAATCATCTACACAAATGATAACACATTTTATTTAATTTGGAAACAAATATAAATATTTTTTATAGGGAAGTTGGACCTTTTCTAAAGTCAATTGAAGCCACACATCGCCCATACTATATTCTGTTTGATGCACTTGCACTGCTCCCACGAATCGATCAGATGATACGAATTTCATTTTTAGTCTCCAGATTCAAAATCCTTGACATTTACAGTACATTATAAAAAAAATAATTGTACATTTAGCCACTTTATTTATATACACTTTATTAATCTTTTAATATTATTTAATTTTCTAAGCAGTTGCGGACCCCTGGGGAGGCTTCCTGGACCTCCATGGGTCCCCGAACCACAGGTTGGGGACCACTGTTAGGCAACAGCCCTTTAATTCGTCCAGGTTGGAAAAGGTCATTGTCAGGCAGATGCAACATATTTTCTTCAGAAACAGAAATTCCCACCACCGCGCAAAACCTGATCCCATTTGACACTGATGGCAAATTACTTCAAATTGTTGCAGTTGCAGTTGGCAATAACTGAGAGTGCTCAGGGGCTCTCTTCCTTCTTCATAGCTAGCTTACCCAAGAAATGTTTCCCCTCAAGTAGCTTGCATGCATGCAGGTCTCTACTTCTGCAGGTCTGGAAAGCTATTCCACCAGTAGCCCACAAATGTTCTCACTAAACAGGATACCCGTGTTTTACTTTTCATGAAGTCATACAGCTACTACGTATAAGTAGCAACAGCAGTGTTACTACCCCAACAGAAGTCAAAGGGGCCATTGTTGTCTAAAAAAGTTGAGAGCGATATAGATTGCTATTATTATGCTCGAGGAGGCCTGAGCCTAGTTCTCAGCCTGCGGGGTGATCACTGTTATGTTGTGGCATGGGTTAGCCCATACTAGCAGACCCAGCGAAGGGGATTTGCAAAGGACCTATCCTCATTCCACCGTTATGGTTTAAATGATCAGTTGGGTGATAGTTTCAATAAATAAACCCTCTCCCAGGCCATAAAGCAACTACATTGTCCGACTGTCATTTATGCGCTGCAACTATTCTGGTATGTAAGAGCACGTAGTGTGGCCTACTTGCACACCAGTTTCTCAGTGGGGCCAACATAACATCTGGGGATGAAGGCTCCAGACCCCGACTGCACCCTCGAGCTGTTTGGGGCCTCATTCTTTCCTGTATCACCACTGCCCAACACGGCCCCTGCTCATGCAGCCTCCTGCCTTGGTTTTATCTCATCACTGCCACACGGCCCTACTAAGTGCCCTGATGCACACTTCTCTTTTGTCCTCTGGACTTGTGGCAATGTTACAGCGGCACGGCCTCACACAGCGACACCCCAGCCGCATTCAGGCTACCGGCCGCCGCCTGTGCATTGGACAGTTCACGTGGAACCCCAACTGCTAAGGGCCGGCCCGGTCATCTTTTTGCAGCAGCCGCTCCACAAATAGTCCATGATGGGTGCTGTTTCCCTTCAGAGAAGCCTGCAGGCAAGAAGCCACACAGGCTTGGAGTGGGAGAAACTCCCAAAGAAACAAAAGGGATGAAGAGGAGATTTTGGGACAAGAGAGTATAAACACAAGTCATGAACTATTGGTTAATGTGGTCAACTGGTCAAATAAAGACCTGTCATTGGATATGAAATCCCTCTTAAGTAAAAGTTTGGGTTTTTGTCCTACCAGTCCTCAAGACTTATGTAAATCAAGGTTGATCTCTACAAGTACATTAGGAATCTTAAATCAAAGAGATACTTTTAAATGAATCCCATCCATAGTAAGGGTGCTATTTTCCCCTATGCAAACATGTGGGCACAGCAATTTATCAATAAAAGATATATATGACAACGCAGCACTGTTATCTATTACGGAGAGTGAGGAAGACCCCACTATACTATCACAGATTTTAAATGATTTAGATATTGCACCTGATTTACATATAACTAGTGGTCTAAAAAGGAAATCGAGATGGACTCCACAGTTATCTAGTAATAACAATATTGAGGTATTTTATGAAATGGTATGTAAAGGCTTGGACTCACTTATGACAAAAATAGGTTTTGTAGACCTGTTAATAATTTTAGTTATGGTGAACAAAAAGCACTTAAGACTTTACAACAGGATGAGACTATTATGATCAGACAGGCGGACAAAGGGGGCAATGTTGTTGTTATGAACATATTGGACTATAAAAAGGAGATTTATATGCAATTAACTAATGAGAGTTGCGATAAAAGCATTCTATATAATCCTATTCCGGGTTTAGTAAACAAGATTAACAACAGGTTAAATACTTGGCACCAGCAATGCCTACTTGATAAAAATGAATTCATGTATTTGAAGGTGGACCGTCCCAGGTTCCCCTGTCTTTATACCCTGCCCAAAATTCATAAGAAGTTACCATTTCCACCTGGTAGACCAATTGTATCTGGCATTTCAGGGCAAACTGAAAATGTATCCGAGTTTGTTGATATTTGTTTTACAGCCTTTGGTTAATAACCTTCTCTCGTATATTAAGGACACTAAACACATTGAGTGATGTGGAGTGGGAGACTGATATGATGTTGGTCACACTTGATGTCGTCTCTCTGTATACCTGTATCGGACATGAATTGGGTTTACAAGCAATATGACATTTTCTCTACAAAAGATCGGTGAGCCTCTGTAACACACAGAGATGTTGATTGAAATGATTGATTTAATTTTGGATAATATTTATTTTTCTATTTGATAAGAACTGGTACAGACAGAGACAAGGTGTGGCAAAGGGCTAGAGGTTCTCTCCTACTTATGCTAACCTATTAATGAGTTGGTTTGAGGCGAGGTGGGTCTGGGGACCGGGTTCCACTCAGTGGCAAACTAATATATTTTACAGAGGATGTTATATTGATGATTGTCTCATGATCTGGACAGGCAAAACCGACCAGCTATTAGATTTTTGAAACTATCTAAACTCTAATGAAGTGAATGTAAGGTTCACTTATCAGTATAGTTATGAGAAGATCGAATTTCTTGATGTGGAACTATTAATTGAGAACAATAAAATACAGAGTAGACTGTTTAGTAAACCTGCCTCTTGTAACTCTATTCTACATGTCTCCAGTGCTCACCCTAGACACCAAATTAAATAAATACCATTTGGGGAGATGGTGAGGGCTAGAAGAAATTGTACTAAGGACCAGGATTTTAAACAATGCATTAAGGATATGAGTGAATGTTTTAAACTGCGAAGTTACCGCACGACTGACATTTGTCTAGCACGACGTCGAGTGAAGAAAATTTCGAGGCTAGCTACGCTAAAGCCCACACCTACCCCAAATATCAGAAAGGATGCTCGTAAAGTTAGAATGGTTACTGACTTCAACAGAATCTCTATTGTTCTTAGGAAGATCATGAAGAAGCATTGGGGTATTTTGTCTCAGGATAGCAATCTTAAGAATTTCATTTTAACTAGACCTGAAATTACATATCGCAGGGGTAGATCTCTAACGAATATCCTTAGTCCCAGTTACCCAGTGCATCATCCACAAGATAATTGTTTATCTGATCATAATAAAGAGTTTTATAGGTGTGGACAGCGTGGGGTATGTAGATGGGCTTTTCAATGCAAAAAGGACTTTACCAGTACTGCTAACCTTATATTTAAGATTGAATCAACCATCAACTGCAACATGTCTTTTGTCATATAAATTATTGCATGCAAATGTGAATGTATTTATGTAGGGAGCACGATTTGTCCTCTTAAGACCAGGATTAGTGAACATGTTAGAGCTCTTAAGCATGATGATGAGAGATATCCGATTGACACACATGAAAACTTGTCGAGCACAAGGAGCCAGCAACGCATTTAAATTTATGGAATTGAACATGGACTATGGGATCCCAGGGGTGGAAACCGATAATTGACCCTGAGGAGAAAAGAGGCGCTATGGATCATGCGTCTCAGGGCAGTTGAGGATGGTCTCAACACTGACCAGGAATTGGAATACTTTTTGGGTGATTAAATGCCTGTTAAATATTGGGCAATGTGTTTGATGATCATGTATGAAATATAAATCAGCATACTCTATGTACTTTGATAATATATATATCACTTACTGTGGGTGTGCTCTCTATACCTTAATCCATATTACTTACTTCAGGTATATTTACTACACATGCACACATAAGTGAAACAGCGATAACGAAATGCTTTTGTGAGGATAATGGATGTTTTCTATATACGGCATGTTTTCTCTTTTGCCCGTAAGTATTAATGGTTAGATATATTTTTACAGATAATGCCTCACCTTGATATCGCTCAAGTTATGATAGTGCACTCATTCATATCCTACGCTTAAGTTAACGTAGCATTACATGACTTGTTATTACTCATAAAATGATGAGCATTAATAGTTTTGATGGTAATGGATTAGTAATTGCAATTTGATATTGCTTAATATCGAACATGGTGAACTGGAACCCAGCCCTTTCTCCAGTGTATCAAATATGTTAGCAGTTTTTGCGAGTGCTATGTTATTAGATTATTGGCAATTTGAGAGTACTGCCATGTTGTGAATCTTGGACCCAAATATGATGGTTAGGTAGTTGGTCTATACTGTTTTGACTGTGGCTTGAGGAATACTCAAGATGGCGGGTACTAGTATTTTTGTTATTTAAGACAGTTTTCGATTGTCATGCTGGTAATAGGAGGAGCTCGTAATGTGAGCAAGTAGTAGCGTACTCGTGGCGTGTTTGTTTTGTATTTCTACTGAAGCTGAGGAATGCTAAACAGTTGTAAGATTGTGGTTACCAAAGGTTCTCCGATTAGTCCGTCTTTGATTTCTATGAAGACATTAGGGGAGGCTCTGCAAGCGTGCAGCGGTCTGCGTACTCGCTGCATGTTGCTCTGCAATAACACGCAGTAATGTTTGTCAGGTGAGATAAATAAACATATTCAGAAATACAATGATGTTGCTTGAAGAGACATATCATGGACTGTTTTGCTTTAAGTAAGATAGACTTGGTTTCTCTAGTGTGTCATTGGCAATAGGTGGTCAACGCCATAGATTTGAAACATGTCCCTTTTGTCTTGACAGTTACCAATACAGGCGGTTGCGTACGCTATATATTTAATGGAGATGGATTTTTATATTGGTATTTAACTTGCTATGTTTTAAGTAGAACATTTCTCCAGTACTCCTATTATTTATACTTACCGCACTTGAATCGCACTTGTGTGTGCATGTTTGGATACTTTGTTCACAGGGGAATTTAAGTATTCTAAATATTTTGGACAAGCTATGATACACAGATACTATATAAATCACTTTCTGTCAAATACTCATGGAGGGGAACTCTGAAAAGTTATTATCAAAAACTACACACTAATATTGTTGTCACATGTTTAAGATTACATACAATGGATCATGCAAGTACTTAGGTTTAAATACTCTGGGTGTTTGGTGACGGAACACTAAAACAATAAACTCCTGATTCATGAATATTTCAATTAAATTGTCTTTCGTTGATGATGTTTTTAGACCTGATGAAGTCGATGGGTTACCCCCAGGACGAAACACGTGTTGGCTGTGTTAAAACTAAAAGGATGTGTCAAAATTGAAAAGCATCATCTTAAGGATACAAAGGGACTGTAATCTTGTTCAATTGGAAAATACACAGAAATTAAATCATCATCCAGCAAACACAAGAGGACTGAACCTTTGATTTACTGCTTTAAAGTTTTGATTACATTATACATGAGATACAAATGAGTTTTACTTTAGTACTTTATGATATTGGGCTGAATTACGATGTGCTGATATAGATAGTGGTACCTATTTTAGTGTACACACTTACAATATTTGCAAAGAAAGGTTAGACTGAGATGTACTATATACTTTAGCGTGTGCCTTGAATATTGTTAGGAAGCCACACAGTCCAGGCCTGATTACCACATCAGAGGAGTGCTGTGTTTGCCTTCCTGGGAGTCTAATTGGTCCTCCCTTCTTCTGTACATGATTTCAGCACTCCTGCCACTATGCACACAGTCATCCAGGCTGCCCAGCCTCACTTCTTGCTGACACTGTACTGTGGGACCTTCCTTGATTTGCCTCCGAAGCACATCTGCGGCCCGTTGCACTTTTTTCAGATGTCAAATGAGATGAGGGACATGTGACTGCCCATGAGGTGGGAGAAAGACAGTACTTTGACCCACAGCTTGCTGTACCCATCATGAGTCGGGCCTCCCCTCAGTCTCTATCTCCTGCCTCACTGCAGAGCCTGTATCACACACAACATATTGTTACTGCTCAAGAATGCTGACCCAGCAGACTCTCATCCCAACCTCCAGCGCCTAACCATGCACACAGATGGCTTCCATACCCACTCTCAAGCCTTTTGTGTGTGATGGACCTCCATTATCTCAAGCGGCTAAATGGAAGGATGTGGTAGGTTGCTTAGAAATGTATTTTGCTGCGGTGGTCCTAGAAAATGACAGGGGGCGTCCCATATTTCTCCACCTTGGAGGCGCTGCAATACATAAATTTGCCAAATCAGTAACGGAGGTGGGACCACCTTTCACCTATTATGCCTTGAAGACTGCACTGATGGTCTATTTTTAACTACTTGCTAACCCGGACCATTAATATTTTCTACTACAGCAGGGGAGACAAGAACTTCAAGTATCAGTTGGCACTTTTTATGCCCCTCTCAAGGAGCTAGCCAGCACGAGCACCCTGCCAGATGTTGAGGATGAAGTTAGAGCACAGTGTATCCAAGGCTGTTCATCCTCAAAGTTAATAGAAAACATATTCCAACATACTAATCCTCGGTTGTTCCAAAGAACTCTCCAAAGCACACGCTGCACACATATAGGCAGCCCTACAACGGCCAATAAAGACTGAATCCATTAACGCTATAGCCACTCCTAACACAGGCAAGAAGAAAAAACGCACCAAGACTCCAACAGCTCTGAAATTCTCTCACTGATGTGGAGACCAGAACCCACATCAAGGTGCTTGTCCAGCACAAGGCAAAAAGATGTACCTCATGTAACAAGCTAAACCACTTTGCAAAAGTTTGCAGGTTGTGGACAAACAAGAAACCGCAAAGACTAAAGTCTAAGAAGAAGACATGGATGCCCATGATGTTGAAGGTGCAGTACATGTCATACATGTCATGCAACCAAACATACGCCAAAGGCGCTGTATTCCCAAATCTACTGTTGCAGTCGCTGATCATCCCTTCCCCACATCTACTGACACAGTTGCCTCTGTCAATTCCGTGGCACAAAACATATTTCAAACTCTCCCATGCTAACTGGCATTATGTCCCACTGCAATGCAAGTGTATGCATTTGGTTCAACAGCCCCACTACTGCTAGCAGGTGTCTTCACAACCGACATCACCCACAAAGGTTGCACAACCAGAGCCAAAGTGTATGTCACTCGAGAGGGCTCTTGAATGCTGTTGAGCTGCAAGACTGCTGAGTGACTCAAGTAGGTCACATCTGCATTCAGTGTGCACCTGTCGGCCTTTGATGCCCTGGTGGGTGAATTGCAAAACTGTTTGAAGGGATCTGATGTCTAAAGGGTTGGATGGTTTGCCTTCATGTAAATGAGTTAATTCAGCCTGTCAGCCTCTGTTATCGCCAGGTGGCATTCCACCTTCGCCCAAAAGTCAAAGAGGAGCTAAGAAAACTAGAAGCCGCAGGCATCATCGACAAGGTCACTGGTCCGACCCCCTGCGTGTCACCAATAGTGGTTGCTTGAAAGCCCAAGCAACCGGGGGAGTTTTGGATCTATGTGGACATGTGCATCTGCAACATGGTGATACTGCAAAAAAGACACTTAACATCAACCATCAACAACCTAGTGGCAGAAGTGAGCTGCTCTGGGTGGTTCTCAAAAGGAGACCTCCGAGCAGGGTACCACCAGCTGATGCTAGCACCAGAATCATGGGCAATTACAACATTCTTCACTCACTTGGGTCTAAGAAGGTGCAAGTGACTCAGTTTTGAAGTGTCCACCGCTGCTGAAGTGTTTCAGGACACCATCCAGGAAGTCCTTGCAAGGCTTCCTGGCATCATCAATGTCAGTGATGACATCCTCGTACATGCACCATCCCTAGAAGAACATCTCTAAAGACTGCAAGTGACGTTTCTGTGCCTTCTGGATAACTGACTCACCCTCCATAAAGAAAAGTGTGCCTTCCTCCAAAAAGAAATCAGTTTCTGTGGATACTGATTCTCAGAAAGTGGAGTCATGCCTGATCCAGCCAAAGTCAAAGACATCCATTCCGCTCTTGCTCCTATCAATGTCACAGGAGTCCGGTGTTTATTGGGGATGGTGATCTACTGTGGCTGTTTCATTCCAAACTTCACGGTCCTCATAACTCCCCCTCCGTGTACTGACCAAGGCCAATGCTATGTGGGAGTGGGGCACCTCCCAAGAAAAAGCCTTCCGAGCAACCAAGCAAGCACTCTCAGAGCATACTATGATGGCGTATTATGAGCCATGTCGTGAGTCAGAGTTGTCAGGCCCAGCCGGCCCAGCGGGGATCTCATTATGGCCGCGGCAGGAGTGCGGCTGCATTGGCGGCCGCCCAGCGGTCCAACCTGGGTGGGCGGCTTCAGCCGCCCGCCAAGGTTGTAATGACCCCCTAAGTGTGCACTGCAGCTAGCAAATGATATTTAAAAAGGGCCTCCCTAAATCAGTTCCTGGGCTCTTTCTTGAGTGTATCAACCACAGCTGTCTTAAAAATGGGTATAAACCTGAGCTCCAAACCTTCCCATTTTATTCCACTTTTCTTTACACGTCTTCATCACGTTGGAGCGTGTCCTGAAGAGTACTCAAAGAGCTTCTGTTTTGCCAGGCTCTGCCTGACAATTCTTACCTGTCTACCCTGTCCTCTGGCCAGGCACAGCTCTTCTGGATTCTGGATCTCTGCCGCTGCTTGTGTGAGATCCTGCCTCACGGTGCCTGCTAGCTCTCACTCTCTCTCTCCCTTTCTCATTTCTTTGCATCTGTTTCTGCCATTGTTTCCATTTTTTTCTCTGTACCTCTTTTTGCTCATTCACTCCTTTTTGTCCTGCCCAGTCCGATTTCTCCCACTTCTTTTCTCTGCTTTCGCTCCTTTTGTCTCTGAGCGCTCTTTGCTTCCTGTTTGTTCAGCTTTGTCCACTTTCACCCGCACTCTTCCTCTTTCCTTAGTCCTTTCACCTCTCTTGACACTTTTCCTTTGATTTTTCCCAGCACTTTTTCATTAATCTTTTGCCACTCTCTTCTTGATGATGTCCGCTCTTGCTCTCTCGCTCTCTCACTCACTCACTCTTACTGTTGGCCTCTCCTTTGCCTCTCTTTTCACCTTTCTCCAATCTCTCTTGCTCCTTTTTTGCCTCATTTTTGGCACTTATTCGTAGACTTTCCTTGTCTCTTTTGGCTCTTCTTACGTTTTTTTCTGCTTTCCCACCTACTTGCCCCTTGTACCTCCCCCTCACATGTTCTCTTCCTCAACCTGTGTTTCTTCCGCCATTGGCCCTGCCCCCAGCCCCAACAACTGCCTCAAGGTTCTCCCCATCCCATGACCTTCTTAATGGCGGCTGCACCGTGGTGGGGTTGCGATTGGTGACACACTTTGGACATGAGGCCCTGAGCCATTGCCTCCTTGTCATCTTCCTCATCCTGGTCCTTACATTAGTGCATGCCCAAGCTGACTCAGTAGTTCAAAAAGATACATGTGACATGTACATGCAACACATCTAGAATCCCTACAAATCCCTTGGAATTTCAACAAATCCAGAATAAAGTGTCTATAGTTTTTTCAGAATCCAATACCTCTGCACCAGTTTCAGAGAGTAACAAACCCATTACTTGTAGCTGACAGTGGTTAAGAAAAAACATTTGGGGACGCCCACGTGTCTGCATTTAAAAATTCTTTAATTCAAACACTTGTAAATGCCACCAAAAATGTCGCAATACCCCTTGTGGAACAACTTGAACGGTTCTGAGTAATCCAATGCCTTAATTCTGATAGGCTGTTGGTAGTGCAAACCTGATCCAATAACTCATGTCTGGTGTAGATGAACGTAAACGCTGACCACTCAAACTATTGATCACATACAAAAAAATCCCCTCTATCAAAAGTGGCGGTTCTGTTCATGTAAAGTGAAAGCGATTTATGCATTTTTTCTTCTTTTTTTTTATTTGAGCTCATACAAATACATGATACAAAGTGTCTTCATGGCGTGACCTATAACAAATATCAATTACACACTACACTGTAAGAATCTTACTCTTGCAAATATTCTATTAAAATAATGCCCCCCCCACCAAATTAATAGACCCTTGTCCTCAACGTTCTCATAGCAGATAAGTGTATGGTGCTTTATAAAACATGTGCAGAGTAAGTAATTTGTAAACAGCTAGGAAAGAAAAGCATCCTATGAATAAAGGCCGTTCACTAAGGTGCAAAAACTGGACGAAGCTGCATCCATGGTGCCAATTTCATAGACAAGCATATCGTTACAATAACCAGGCCTCAAGAAACTAATGTCTTAAAAATTTGCGTAATTCTTTCTGAGTAGATCATATATCGAAAAGTGTCCTATACCCGGTGCATAAGAAGTAGCCCATATACCCAAATACGTAGTACGGTACCATGCTCATGGTAAAATGCTGTGTGCCAGCTATTTAAAGATGAAATAATACGGGCAAAAATGCGTAGACAGCTGCATATAAAACTTCCTTTAGTGCTTAAATGTGGCTTCCATTAGCATGCTATGCCCCCTCCTCCCCCAGCACTGAATGGAGTGCAAGGGCTGGTAATGACACTCATGCCGGTTTAGCATAGGCTTCCTCAAATATTCGTACCCTTGAAATAGTCTCCACCTCACCCCTGCAACGTAGGGACCCGGCTAGTCCTCCAATTTTACAAAATTAAATTTCGGGCTACCACTAGTGCAATTGTGATATAATGTTGTACTGCCTTATTGGCTTTGTGACTTTCTTTGGACACTCCAAATAGCACAAGCCCGGACTCAGGGGTGATTGTAGCCCTCACTACCTAGCTTATAACAAAGAATAAAGCCTCCCAAAAATACTTCATTTTTGGGCACATAAAAAATACATGCAACCAGTTTGCAGCTTCGTCCTGATGGCAGCGAAAGCATTGATCATCAACTTCTGGATACTTCATATGGAAAACATTCAGAGTGTAAGACGCCATCCATCGTGAGAGAAATGTCATCCTCTTGAAGTTTGCCACTCGCAATGATTTATCCCCCAGTTGCGAGGTGACCTGTCAATCATTGTCTGTCAATCTACATGCAGTAGTCTCGTATATTCTATTAGGAAACCTGGGAATGATTTCCTGGTTTGATACGTTATGGAGTAACCTATACCAATTGCCCACCCCAGAGAGCCTGGTCTTGATCAATGAGCACATGATCTGATGTGGTTCTTGACTTAAATCATATCAATTAGAGAAAAAGTGAGTGCGCTGGAGATAACTCCACCTCATATTATCCCCTTGTCCCCACACTTCTGCTTCACCTGCCCGAGGTAACTAGTCTTCCTCTAACAGCAAAATCGCCTGACGCGTTCCAGCCAATTGATACCCTTTATGAAACCACAGCCTTTGAGAGTGAGAAACCTAAGTAACTTTCCGAAATCTGTAAATAGTTTAAGCCTGCTGGTACCTGATATCTCTTGTATGACAGCCAACCTTCCACCTCATTCCTGTAGTGTCTTGTACCTGGTTCTTTTTTGGTAGATTCACAATTTTAATAAAAACAAGGAGGCTAATTGTGGATTCCTGCACCATTTTCATGATTAAAAAAAAAACTCCAACACCCCCACCTTCCAGTAGTCTGCCTATTGAATCGAACAACGCTGCTTGATAATATAGCTGCATGTGCAGAGGACCTAACCCTCCCTGGTCTTTCTGAATCTGTATTAAGCTGAAGTTCACCCTGGGGACCTTCTTATTCCATATAAAGCCCCCCACAGAGAGTCAAGTTCTTGGAAATAACTATTATTAATTTTGATAGGAACATTAGAGAACCAAAACAAAAACAGGGGCAGAATTAACATCTTAACTAATGCCACCCTGTTGATCAGTGTCAGCTGTAGATAAGACCACCTGTCCAATAGATTGTTCACTTTTCTACGTATAGCAACATAATTCAACTGGAGTAACTGAAAAAATCATTAGTAACGTATATGCCCAGATATCTGACTAGGCCACGGGCCCTTGCCTGATGGCGGAGAAACCCCGGCAGATCTTTGGCATAGGCATTAAACAAAAATACCTCCGTGTTGTCATGCGCAGGTTCACTTTATACCCAGCGATACGAGTATTCTTCCAGCAATTCAAATGCTCACTGTACATTGGAAACAAATGGATAAACTATTGTAAAAGAATAGAATCAATAACATATGTAGCGTAACGGGCGGTACTGCTGAGGTTGCAACTGGTGAGTGAGGTTCGAGTCTTAGCATCGGCTAACCATTTTGTGATTTTTGGGCAAATTATTTATTATCCCTAAAATACCCCAAAAAACATGCGTAGATGTGTAATATAATGTCTACCTCTGTAAAACACTACAATATCTTCCAATTCAGTTCGCGGAAATTACTTAACATCCCAGTGCCAAGCGAGTAATCAATATTTAGTTGTGGAATATAACTTCTGCATCTGTAAAATGGTCCAAAACAGTTGGGATAAGTTGACACTATAAAATTGCTCCTGAAAATATAAAACAAGAAAAGCTGCAGTTTGTAAGGGCTCTAAAAATGTGCACAATCCAGACAGTTAAAACAATGTTTGTGACAAACCCTCTCAACTCAGCAAGCTTAGAAGAGCTGAAAAGAAACAAGTAATACAAAGAGGCCGGATGCGGGGGAACAATGGCGCATCAGAGGAAGTGTCCGCACAGCTTTCTTTCATCAATACGGCATCCGCTTCACGAAACATGAAGCGCAGCAGCCGCACCAGGGGAAAGGTTACACCCCTCCAAAGCATATTTGAGTGACCTCAAGAGTGAATTAAAATAGTGTGGGGGAAGACAATAAAAACAAGTTACCTCCATTGTGCTCGGGGAAGAGGTTGTCATGGCACAAAAACGAGCTACAAAAAGACACCCAAAAAATTACAGCTTGTCACAGCAAACTTGGGGACCCATTCAGTGACACAGTCCGTTTAGTGTAAAAGGCCATTTATTTAGGACAGGATTGCAATTTATACATAACTTTTAACTTTCAACAAAAACCCCAACTTTGGAAACCCCACCCTTTTACTTTTCCCTTCCATTACCCCACACATTCCCCTTTTCCTTTCATGCCCTACCTGTTTCGGGCATCCCACACACTCTCATCCTTCACCTGCTTCTTTTTCTCCTGGAAGGGTGGCCAGGCCTGCATCTGACTCTCCACCCTCTCCCATCTACTGCCACCCAGCACAAACCCTATTGGTGTTTTGCTGCCCCACCACGAACACTACTGCAACATGACATCCTTAAACCTTCACCTTGAGCCACATCTTTTTGCCCCACAAGTCACCCACAAGTAGCCTAAGATCTGTAAGGTAATATGCATTTCCCAATTCAGACAGGTGCACACCATCCGCCCTGAAAAGCGCTTCATCTTGCTCCATGATGTCCTCATGACTTAAAACCTTGATATCATGAGCCCAACAGAAAACCCTCATAGTCCGATTGAGCTTCCTTCTAACCCACTCCATGGGTCCCTGCTTGATAGCCCCTCTCCATGTTCGTCGAGGCACAAACTCAGTCCAAACCAAGCATGTGCCGTGTAATTTCTGCTTGAGCATCTCCAAGTGCCGCTGCATATGTTGCAGTAGTGTAAACCCCGACAGTTTCACCAGATCATTTTTCCCAAGATGAATCAATAGCAAGTCAGGACAACCCCAATTTGGCAAAACAGATGTTATGAATGGAAGCATATTACCCCACCTCATGCCACTCTTCCCCCACCAGAATACTTCATGCTGGTTACTAGGTGGTCCCAAAGCACATCCATAAATCTGCTTCTCTGCAAATTTTGCCACCCAGTGGATAAATGAGTGCCCGACCAACCATGTGACCATTTTTTCTTTCCTTGGACCGGACACACAACCTGAAAAGAAAACAAACTGTAATATCAGCTTTTACCAACCTTCCCTTACAAAAAACAGAAAAATTCCCCCTTTTGTCAGCTCACTTACTCAAAATTTCAATACCCACCCTCAAGGCCTCACGTAACGCTTGCAGCACCTAGATATCCATCTCCCAATTCTCCTAATCTGTGCCCAGTCCCATCCTAGATAAGCCGCAGCTGTAGCCACCCCAATTTAAATGAATGCGTGCCAAAACCTACAGCTTGCTGTCCCGTCCGCCAGCTTTTGTGCAGCTTTGAAAATAACATTCAACGATAAGCATCTAAGCATGAAATGCCGCAATAAACGCCCTGAGATCTTTCGCTCTCTGTCTGTTCACTAGTGCTATAACTGTCATGTTGTCGACATGAAAAACTAAAGTCCTGCTTGCAAGCTCTTCACCCCATACTGCCCATACTGCCAGAGTCACCAGTAGTGGAACAAATTCTAGAAAAGCAATGCTCCTACCTTGCTGAAGCCATTGCCTTGGCCATGTCTCTGCACAACATCTATCATCCCAAAAAAGCCCAAAACCCGTGGCACCTGCTGCATCAGAGAATATCTGCACCTGCCAGACCGTGTCTTCCTCACAGAAATACATGGAGACACCATTGAAATGCGTCAGAAAGGTTTCCCAGACCCTGATGTCCTCTCTTAGTCCCATGGACACATGTATCCTTCGGTGTGGAAGAGCAACCCCAGACACGACAAGCCCTATCCGCATACAAAAAGTCCTGCCCCCCGAACAACCCTACAAGGGAAGTTGAGATAACCCAACAGCTTCTGCGCTGTTCGTAGATCAATCTTGTGCAAGGACCGTATGCGCCCCAAAAACTCTAATATCTCAGCCACTTTACCGGCTGGTAGTCTTGCGATTAAGGATTCTGCATCCAGTTTGATGCCCAAAAATGTCAGTATGCAATGCGGCCCTTCCGTCTTCTCAGGAGCCAAAGGTAGCCTCATCTGTTGACACAATCTCTGAAAGGAAACCAGGGCCCGCCCACAAGCCCCAGATCCTGCCGCTCCCACAAAAAGGAAATCATCCAAATAGTGAGTCACCGCACGATGCCCACTCATTTTGACAAAAACCCACTGTAAGAAGGTACTGAATGCTTCAAACAGCGCACATGAGATAGCAGAGCCCCGGGAAGAACTCTATCAACATAGATTGCCCCATCCAGCTGCATACCCAGCAACTCAAAATCATCCGGGTTGAATGGGCAGCAGCCTGAAAGCCGATTGGATGGCACATTTTGCCAACTCCGATCCCCTGCCACACCCATGGTCTAGTTTAACGGCATCGTCCACAGATGCGTACACCACCTTAGTGTCCTCTGGCGCAATAAAATTGTTCACTGATGCACCCTCCGGCCATGACAAGTGATGTATAAGGCGAAACTCACCTGTCGCCTTTTTTGGGACCACGCCTAGCAGGGAGATCATGAGATCCTGAATTGGCCAATCATAAAACGGGCCCACAATTCTGCCCAAGGACACTTCTTTGACTATTTTGTCCCTCACTACTTGTGGCATATCTTTCGCAGACCGCAAGTTGTCTGCCGATCTCCTCATTCTCCGGCCCTGGTAGCTTACACAAAAACCTTCTCTAAAACCCCATTCTAATTTGCAGGCTATGTCCTTATCCGGGTAACCATGCAGCCAGGGAAGAAGAACCTCCAGCCTAATTGGCATAGGAACCCTTTGGCGCAGGAGCGCCTTGCATGCCTCTTCCTTTAGTCTCTCTCCATTGTTCGGATGGGTTAGAGAGTGAGAAACATTGGGTGAATGGGTGACAACCCCCACATTTGGAGCAGTCATGTTTAAATTTGCAGGGCTGCCTGGAACAAAAACCTTTATTGAAGTTGCAGCAGGCTCCTGTCGCGGGTACCGCGGCCCATTGACCCACACCCGCCCCTCCTTGGGCAGGACGGGCCTGAAATGGCTTGTATACTACTGGTAAGCCACTCGCAGTGTGCGTAGAAGCTCTGGACTGCGACAACGCCATCCACTGCTTCCCAGGGACCTATGGAGTGGGCTCGAAGGAAGCTCAATCGGACTATGAGGGTTTTCTGTTGGGCTCATGATATCAAGGATTAAGTCATGAGGACAACATGGAGCAAGATGAAGCGCTTTTCAGGGCGGATGGTGTGCACCATGGCTTGTCGGGATTAACACTCAAACTCGCCCTAAACTCCTCATAGTAGCTCAACCAAGCGAAGCCCTCGAAATGCATCCGGGCCTTCCTTATAATGTCCATGTATTTAAACAATGCTACAGCCCTATCTGGGAACTTTTCACAATAAACACTAGCGATTATCAAAAAGGCCGAGGTCCAATTATCCATTGTTATTGGTACCCGCGGTCTGCGAGCTAGCTCCCACTCTTCTTCCTTAGAACCTTCCTTGGCCTGTATGTCCCTTTGTAAGAGCTTGAAAACATCGACATACTCGTGCTTCCATATCCTTGCCTTCATTTTCTCCTCTACGTGGGAGCCTAGTGGCATTGCCAAACCCATATAAGGAAGCCTCTTCTTATGTCCCCCTCCATCCTTGTCCTCAGACCCCGTAGCCTCTCCAGTTGCCTTAACCCCAGTCTTGCTTGCCTCTACCGCACTTGCGTCTTGTGTCTTTGTGGTGTCATTTTCTAGCGTCACCACAACTGCGGGGGTTTCATTAACTGAAAAATCTCTGACCCCAATAGACTTATGTGTGTGAGCCCCACCCGTTCCTGATCTGTCCCCCCACACTGACCACCATGCGCCCTTACCTTTGCCTTGTGACAATAAACGCCGCAATCCCTTCCGTGCCCTGTGACCACGTGCCAGTCCACGAAACACCTCTTGTGGCTCACCGCCGACCTTGCGTTCCTGCAAGATAGAAACAGAAGGGATTGCACCGCTCCTGCACCGCTCCTGCGCCCACTCCCCTCCCTCTACCACTGCTCACCTCAGTCTCACGAGTCTCCCCGTCCTCCCACTCATCCATCTCCTCCTCATATTCGAGTTCTACCACATCCTCATCATCCATCTCCCACCTGCTGTCATCTCCACCAGTCACCAGCACATTGGTTGGTGGATCCTCTGCTTGCCCCCCATGGCGCAAAACATCTCTGCAATGACCACGTTCCTGCATCATAGAGAAGGCCTCCATAGAGCCCTCTAGTGCTTCAGACCAACGTCCTGAGGCCGTGTTGCACCCCGTTGGCTGCACCTTCCTTCTGCCAGTCTCCACCACTGGCATTGACTCTCCGTGCCCTTCATGGCCGTGTGCGCCACTCATGCTCATCGCGCCGCCAGACCCCCCCAGCCGCACAAGCCTCTTGGCCCCTCCCTACCTCTACCTGGGGCACCCATACCCAGCTGCCTCGCCTTGTGTCTGAACCGGAGGCCCGGGAATGTCCACTAACTCTGCTGGCCGCTTCAGTTGCTTGCTCATTGCCCATGTCCCATCCCTGTCTCTACACAAATGCGCCCATCTCTCCTCTGTCTCCGCCACTAAGCGCCTCTGCTCCTGTATCCTGGCTTCCAAATCCCATGTATCCCCAAGATCAAACTTATGCTGTATTGGCCTGCTCACCTCTGTGCCTTCCTGCGCTGACCCTGGAATAACTCCAGCCTGACCTACCTGCACACTCACACCCTTAGGGGGCACTGTCCCCCCCACCTCCTGCACTCTACTCTTGGATGCCCTACCCACTGCCTTGCCAGTACTCTTGGTCCTCCTCTTGGAAGGGGACCCACCTGCCTTGCTCGTGTTATGCCCACTCTTAGACAGTGAGAGGTCCAGTGGCCTAATGTCAGTACTGGGCCCGGCCTCCTGCTGGGCCAGGTTGACTACCACATCCAAAGCCTCAACCACCTCTAACTGCGCTTCAGGGCCTATTTCATTATTCACCATGAGGGCCTCACCCTCATCCTCCCTGTCTGCATCCATCCCATCCTGGCTGTCATCGAGTATATTTTGGGGCCCTTGGGGGGTGGACGCACTGCACGCCCTCCCACACAGATTTCTTCTTTTTGGGTCACTCTGGCGACCCACACGCGGCCACAACTGCTGCTAACCTGCCCGATGCGACGCACGTTGGGCCCGTCATGCCAACCCAGGCCTGGTCTAAAACACTAGGCCTGATCAAATCGGCCCGGCCGGCTTCGCCTAAAACGCAAAGCACGGCCCTGACAGCCTCCGCATCATGGCTGGTTGCCATGGCGCTGAGGCATACCACAATGAAAAAGGCTTGCCTGATTACAAAACTCCCCCGGGGACCGGCCAACTTCTTGACCGCACGATGAGCAGCGCGGAAGAGGCCGGTCCCTCCCCTTACAGTCTCTAATAAATCCCTCCCCATGTCCTGCCCCCACTTACCTGGAACCAATCCTGTCGTCCCCAGTCACTTCCTCTCCCGAATGTTCCCACGAAGAGACTAGGCCGTGTCTCTCTCTCTGCGGGACCTTCCATAGTAGAGCTAAAAAGAAACAAGTAACATGAGGGGTATGGATGGGAGCAATGGTGCCTCGGAGGACGCGGCCACGCAGCTTTCTTTCTTCAACACAGTGCCCGCTTTACAAACATGAAGCACAGCAGCCACACCAGGGAAGAAATTAGAACTAAAAACATAATTATTTTGAAAAACAATGTTATGCTAATTTGCAAGTGACACAACCCACCAAGTAAAACTGAGATACGCAGACAATATAGACGTATCAATCTTGATAGGATTAGTATGTAGACACTTCAGTCTGAAAGTGGAGGCCTCTCACAAGGAGAAGCAGACACCACCTATTCAATAAGCAGCCCAAGACAAAAGAGCTGGAAATGATAACTCCATTTCCTCTGATGGAGTTCATGCTGGATGAAACTTCAAAGCACCATGGCCGCCGTGGAGCCCGATGCGAAGGGGAAAGAAAAAACAAAAAAGTATATTGGCAATCGTGCAATAATCCATTTAACTGGGTCAGTCTGCAAGGAGTTAAAAAAACAGCCTCATGGCGGGACAAACGTAAAGCATTTACCTACAACATCAAAGGTTTCTTGAAAAGCAGGAACAAATTAAAGTGATGGGCATGACATATCGTGGTTAAAGTCAACAGAATAGTTTGCGCGCTGCTATGCTCAACCCAAAAAGGACTTCCTACCTGAAAACCTGGTAAACGTTGTGCAGGGTGCATAAATAAAGGCAGGACATGGTTTATTCCGCTCCAGCCTTTATTTCTAGTAGGTGGGGGTGGAATTTCTGGCAGATTCTGAGGAAATATGCTATTGCTTTACATTTTTGTTGTTTGTTCTTTCAAGGCAGGCAAAATAGTTCTGTGTGGGATGCAGAAACCTCGTTGTAGGGACTGGGAGGAGGAGTACAAAAAATGGTAATAAACGTGTGTTATAATTATAATCAAATCTTTTTTATTAAGTTCTAAGGCAGCATATGCAATTGTTCGTATTAATGCTTATGTACGTTCATAATACTGTAATAAGAAAATCAACAGCATGAAAGTTACCAAAAACATCCAATTTTCTCCTATAACATCCCCCCACTGAGCATATAGATACGGGACACAAATATTTGGCATTAAGTAATCAGTTTCTATCTCAAGACCATATGGGTTGAGTGCAATGTGTTATTACCATATACCAGTGCTTTGCCTACCACCAATTAAACAGATTGAGGGCCCTTAAGAAAGCAGGACAAATAACCATTGTGATTCCTTCCAATACAAATTCCAACAATGCGCCCCATTCTGGCTCAGCATTCTTACAAGAATCTGCAAGTGCATTAGGAAATCTTTCCACTCTACACTGTACCCTATAACACTCTCTGGCACTCCACTCTACAACATGCCACTTTATGCCACTCCACTATACGCTACTCCACTGTACAGCACCCTACATTATTCTATGCCACTCCATGCCACTTTACTACACTCTATGCCACTCCAATGTAGTCCACTTTACACCGCTCCACTGTATGACCCTCTACTCCACTCTACAGCACTCTACTCCACTGCACACAACTCTACGACACTCTATTCCACTCTATGCCACTTCACTCTACAACATTCCACGCCACTTTACTTCGACACTCTGGTCTATGATGCTGTACTCTAGACTCTCTGACACCCCATTCTATGCCACTCCACTTAATTACACTCTACTTCACTCCAGTCTATGACATACAACTTTGACACTCTACTCTACGTCACTCCACTCTGACACTGCTCGATTCTATGTTACTCCACTTTACATCACTCTACTCCAGTCTACGCCCCTCCACTCTATCCCACACTACTTCACTTTCTGCCACTCCATGCCACTTGACTCTACACCCCTCCACTCTATGCCACACCACGCCACTCCACTCTATGCCACTCTACACCACTTCACTCTAAGACACTCTACTTCCTTCTGTCAGTCCACCCTATGACACACCACTATATGACACTGTGCTCCACAATAGGTCACCCACAATATGACACACCACTCTACCACACTCTGCGCTATTTTACGCTACTCCACTCTATGACACTCCACTCAACAAAACTCTTCTCTACTCTACTTTACACTCCACTCTGCTATACACCTCTTCACTCTACACCACTCAATTCTATGCCACTCCACTCCACTCTTTGACACTCCCGTCTTAAATACTCCACTCCTTTCTAGGCCACTTCACTGTATGCTACTCCACTCTATGCTGTTCCATGCCACTTTACTTCACTCTGCATGGCTCCACTTTACACCACTCCTCTCTATGACACTCTTCTCCACTCCATGCCACTGCACTCTGTCACTCAACTCTACAACACTTGACACTCCACAAACCTTTACTGCACTCTACACCACTCCACTCTATCACACTACTCCATTTGATGGCACTACACTCTATGCCACTCTATTAAACTCTACACCCCTCCAGTGTATGCCATTCTACTCCACTCTATACCACTTCACTCTATACCACTGCACTCTATGCTACTCTACTCCACACTACGCAACTCCAAGCCACTTCACTCTAAGCCACTCCTCTGTACGATACTCTACTCAGCTGTACACCACTCTACACTACACCACTCTACTCACTCTACGCCACTCCACACCCCTCGATTGCACACCACTCTTCTCTGTGCCACAAACTTTTAGCCATGCTGAAGAGTAGCCAGGCTGCGTATATAAAGGCTAAAAACATTGGCAAATTCAATAGCTCTCACTTAGGCAAGACCTGTTGGCTTTGCCAATGTTTGTTTTGTAATTTCATCTTTTAATAGCTACTTATACCTTCTTTTCCTGTACAGGGGTTTTCTGGAGTATCCATTAATTCTAGTGATTTGTGTAAGGTTAGCAACTTGTAGATTAGCTGATTGTTTCACGTTCTTACAAATTAATATGAACATTTCAGAAGGACTCTAGTTTGACATTTTTGGTCTTGGCTGTTGGTCTAATCATATGTGGTTTTCATAAGTCAGAAGAGGATGAATTCTGCTCTGTTGGTTGCTATGGCATTTAATTTATATCTAAGAGATGTAACTTTACAGTGTTGCTTTTTTGAGAGTCTCTTTATGTTATTTTTCTGCCTGGAAAAGCTTCCGTCGTAGAATCATACGCCACATACTCTTTTATGTCTGGTGTACCCAAGACCTTTTGATTTAAAAAAAAAAATATGTGAGCAAGAGTCCAACTATGACATTATATATACTTATTTGAAAGGGCTTTCAGCAAGCTGTCTTCATCTAGTGGTCTGTTAGTGTGTCATTCACACTTTGCTTCCACCCACTACAGCTTACAGCATGAGGAAGAGGTTCAGCCCACTTCAGCCACTGGGTAGCTTCACTATAAGTGACTGCTTTTGGCTCTTTCACAAGATGCACACCTCACAAGGTAATTCTCTTCAGTGGCAGTGTTTTTGGTTTTACTTTATTACTCAGGTGTTGCCTTTGTTTTTAAATTCTGACATGACAGCAGGGCGCTTTCTACCAGCTCTTCCATGTGGAGCTCACAGTACATTCTAGCTCTATCAGTTCATATTTCTGCTAGTGGTAAAATCCTTATCACGTGGCCTTTGTGATTTTTCTTTCTTAAGTACTTTGGTTTCTCAGCATAACAAATTCCATTTTAAACTGTTTTCATGAAGTTTTGAATTTTTAGAATAAGTGCAATGAAGTGCATTTACTGTACTCTTGTATGTTATTCGGGTATGTATTTAAATTGAGGTCTATGGTTATATTTTAAGCCAATTTAGTCCATATATGCCGTTTGCACTGCTTTTTAGTTTCCTTTCAGTGTTCATATTCTACCTTTGCAATTCTGTCTGTCTGCACAAGCCTCCCTGTGGAGCCGGTGTCTATCTGTGCAAGCCTCTCTGTCTGTGCCGGCTTCTCTCTCTCTCTCTCTCTGTTAGCGCAAGCCTGTCTCTGTCTGTCAAGCATGTCTGTCTGTATAAGTGTGTCTGTCTGTGCAAGCCTCTGTCTGCCCATCTCTGTGTCTGCGCAAGCCTTTCTTTCTGTCAAAGCCTTTCTGTCTGTCAGTACAAGTCTGTCATACTGTGCAATCCTATCTGTCTGTCTGCCTATGCAAGCTTGTCTCTGCAAGCTTCTCTATCTGTGAAAGCCTGTCTGTCTAAGCCTCGCCATTGGTCTGCCTCTGTTTGTAAGCCTCTGTCTATCTGATACGTCTCTCTATCTGTCTGTGCAAGGCTCTCTTTCTGTCTGTTTGTGCAAACCTATCTATCTTTGCAAGCCTCTCTGTCTATGCACGTGCACCTCTCTGTCCAAGTATCTCTCTGTGACTATCTGTGCAAACCTCTGTCTGTGCATCCCCCTCTATCTGTCTGTGCAAGCCACTGTCTGTCTCTGCTAGCCTTTCTGTCTGTTTGTAAGAAAGTTTTACAAAAATATTACAAAAAATCATTAGCA
Organism: Pleurodeles waltl; assembly: GCF_031143425.1. NCBI lineage: Eukaryota > Metazoa > Chordata > Amphibia > Caudata > Salamandridae > Pleurodeles > Pleurodeles waltl. The sequence goes on along the minus strand of NC_090443.1, from coordinate 112,680,369 downwards.
AAGGCCAGAGGCTGGCAGTCCAAGGCAAACCAATTGGCCTTGTAGGTCTCATGTTAGCCAAGGTATTGTGTTTTCCACAGCTATGTGTATAACAAAGCTACTTTTAGAGGTTTTATGGCCCTCATTATGATCTTGGCGGTTTTCTGTGCTGGCGGTCAATAGATGACCGCCAGCCCGACTATAATGTCGGGCTATAATGACCGCCGACTATAATGACCGCCGGCCCAGCGGGGAAAAGGGCTGTAACATTGACAGTGGCTCAGATCAAAATGGAGCCGCCGCCAATAGCGGTGTGCGGCAGGTGCAGCGGCACCCCAATGACCTGCGCGATGTGGCACTGCACAGGGGCCCCCAAATTGCCCCAAGATACCCATGCCGCCAGCCTTTCCCTGGCGGTGTGAACTGCTGGGAAAAGACTGGCGGAATGGGTATCATTATCCGTTGCCCTGTCGGATTGGAATACACCGCCCGCGCCAGCCTTTCTGCTGGCGGTGGCGGTGTATTCCACCATGGGGTATAGGGCGGATCATTATATGGCGGTCTGGTCCGCCATGCCCGATGGCGGTATTTTCCACCGGCATGGCGGCCCAGACCACCAGGATCATAATGAGGGCCTTAGTCTATATTTTATCCATTAGTCTGTTATTGTGTCAATTTCGTTTTTTCCAGCCACTGCAGCGTGCAACATGGGGCAGTGGGTTAGCACACATCAGCCACTGGCTGCTTCCCTAACAATGAGGTTATGCACAAATTATGACAGAGCAAAACAAGAATTGCTATAGCCAACAAAATGGTGGGCAATGGCAGACCTATTGGCTGTGCCAATGCTTATTTAGGCTTGCTTGGATGCCTACGCATTTGCTGTGTGTGGCAGACTTGGAAGCATCTTGTGTGCATGCCATGCTAATGTCTTCTGAAATGTTCTTCTGAATGTTTTCACAATTGCCTACTTTCAATTCCAGTTTTAAAATTGGAATTGAAAGTACACACTTTCCTCCAGTATTCAACCTTTGCCTCAGCAGCAAGTTGTGAGTGCCCACAGAATCAACATCAGCTGGAAGTGCATTCATTTTATTACTAAGGTCTCGCTTTAGGTTTGTAGAACATTTAACATGTTCGTTTTTATTAGGTCGAGCGCACAAGCGATTGTGACCTGTTGTAATTACCTGTGGGCTTTTAACCATGCCCACCACTTTTACATGTTTGTAAAACTGTAAACTTCGCACTTGTATAGTGCACTACTCACCCGTTAGGGTCTCAAAGCGCTGTACGCATACTGCTCTGGAACCCCTCCTGGCTTTGCCCTATGAGGCTCCCACTCCTGGGCAACCCCCAGGGTGAACCCAGGCATCCAAGTGCTGTCAGGGCCGTTGTGGAGATTAGGAAGCTATTGCCCAGAGTTACAGAGTGGGACCCATTGAATAGATGAGGTACTAAGGCGAGAATTCGCTGGTTCAAAGGGAATTGAGCCCAAGACCCGTCGAGGCAGAAATTGAACAGTGGTCCTGGGCGAGACCTCTGCATCAGGGTATGCCGCTCTAACCATTGTGCCACACTTCTCCACCCACTTCGTGGGCTTGCCTTTCAAATACCCCTTGATGTTATTGGTAAATGCTTTTCTTTTTTCCCGCCTTGGAGCGATTTTATTACCGCCCTGGAGACGGACCCTATTACATGGATTATCGCACAATTGCAGATACGTTTTATGTCAGTGAACAACTTTTTTCTTTGATGTCCTTCGTGCTCATGCTCGTGGCAGCAATGACGCTTTGAATCGGATCGCGCTATTTGTTGCAATCAAGCGTACACAGAGGTTTATTTATAAATGTATTTTTAAACTAAATAGGAGCCTGTAATGCAGCCCATTGTGCAGTCCATTGTGAGAGGGACGTTTTTCCTCCTAATTATGTGTTTGGGCGTTTCTCTCACTGTGTGAAGCGACTTATTTCAAAAGGTGTCAGGCTTGTGAGGCTATTGTCTCAGTGTCTTTTCATGTAATTGTAATGGGTCAGAAGCCATAGTCTTAAAACTGTCCCATGTTTTAATTTAAGCAGCCCCGTGTGAATATTATGCATGACCATATGGCACGACACATAGATTTCAGCAAAGGAAGAGAGGAACCACACCAATTTCTTTCTAGTGTTCAATCACAGGGGTATCCGGGGACTCTCTTTTGTAAATCAATCAAAGTATTACCCCATTAGCTGCTGGGCCTTTCCCCCACAACCAGTGCTGAGCTCTTTTTTGGCTATTTGGGGTAGTTTGCGCTTAGGCCCCCAAAACTTATTGTCCACATCAGCTATCCACACCAAATTTGCGTCCTTTTTTCCAACATTCTGGGTAGTGTAAAGGTACCCAGAGTTTGTGGGTTCCCCTTGAGGAGACCAAGAAATTAGCCAAAATAAAGCTAAAATTTGTTTGTTTGTTTTTTGGAAAAATGGGAAAAAGTGCTGCAGAAGTAAGCATCTTGTTTTTCCCTGCAAATGGCATCAACAAAGGGTTTGCGGTGCTAAAATCACCATCTTCCCAGCTTTCAGGAACAGGCAGACTTGAATCAGAAAACCAACTTTGTCAATACAGTTTTGGCATTTTACTGGGAGATACCCCAGTTTTACAATTTTTTGTGCTTTCAGCCTCCTTCCAGTTAGTGACAGAAATGGGTATGAAACCAATGGTGGAACCCAGACAGATAAACATTTCTGAAAAGCAGACAAAATTCTGAATTCAGCAAGGGGTAATATGCATACATCCTTCAAGGTTTTCCTACAGAAAGTAACAGCTGAAATAAAAAAATATTGAAATTGAGTTAAAAAGCAGCCATTTCTGCCTGCGTTTTCTTCTGTAACTTTTTCCAGCTATGGCAGATTTTTGAAAGCAATATACTGTCATGTCTGATGGACTCTTCTGTTTGCGGGGATACATATTACCCAGAATCCTTTGTAAACTCAACATTTGGCAAAAAAACACTTTTTCCTCACATTTCGGCAATAGAAAGTTCTGGAATCTGAGAGGAGCCACAAATTTCCTTCCACCCAGCATTCACCCAAGTCTCCCGATAAAAATGGTACCTCACTTGTGTAGGTAGGCCTGGTACCTGCGACAGGAAACACTCCAAAATACAATGTGAACACATCAAATTTTTCTAATGAAAAGTGCCCTGTTTTTTGCAAAGTGCCTAGCTGTGGATTGTGGGCTGTAACTCAGCCGGCACTTAGGGAAACGTACCAAACCTATGAATTTTTTTCAACTAGACACCTACCGGAACCCAAGATGGGATGACTTGGGGGGCACTCACCAGATTCTATTACCCAGAATCCTTTGCAAACCTCAAAATTTCGGTGATGGAAAATTCTGGAATCAGAGGGGAGCCAAAAACTTCCTTCCACCCAGCATTCCCCCCAAGTTCCTCAATAAAAATGGTACCTCACTTGTGTGGGTAGGCCTAATGCCTACGACAGGAAACGCTCCAAAACACAACATGGACATATCACATTTTTACATTGAAAAATGACAGTTTCAGCCCGAGAGATAACTGCGGGCTGGAGACTATTTCCAGTTGTCTGTCCCTTCTGGGGTTTGCATTCAGCTGCGTCACTTCTCCGATTCTGGGGCCTAACGAGGCTGGGTCTGCTCGAATTTCTGCCCTTGCTGATCGATGGATAATGGGGGACTGTGACTATGTCTGGGCAGGTTCATTTGCAGTAGCTGGATAAACACACACTCTTGTATGATTGTAAATATTCACTAGCAAACTGCACATAGTTTACACACTGGAAACACACAAAGGTGCACTCCTGCTGGGGCAAGAGAACATGTTTGTTCCATGGTGAAAGAGTGAGGAAAGATCCCAACGTGTGATAGTGGCACAGAAGTCGCGCTCGGTGCTGCTGGATGTATTGGCCGCTCAACTCCTGCGGGAACAGCTGGTGCTGACGGCGCTGGAGCTGCACACGGAGCTGCTGGAGACCGGCCGTGAGCAGCCTCGTCTGCGGGACTATTTCTCCAACCCGGGGCATTTTGAGAGGCAGAGTGGCTGTACTCCGCCCGGAGCTGGCCCCGGGGGCTCTTTAGTGCCGGCCGGGGGGGCCCGTGAAGCCGTACACAGTGCAGGAGCAGCCGGTGGAGGCAGCCTGAGGAGAGCGGCGAGACAGGGGCTGTGCAGCACCAGTAGAAAAAGCAGCTGAGGCCCCTTCGGAGCAGCACGGGAGCCGCAACCCTGCCCCCCAGAGCCAGCCGGGCACTAGCAGCATGGCTTGCAAGTCAAGACATTTTGTGAACTGAAGGAGCTGTTGGCTTGCTCTGTGGTTGACTTCGTTCAGATACTTTCACTGGAGAGCTGACTCCTTCAGGGGGGGACTTGAGAGGGACTACATATCCCAAGCTGCTTTGAGGCCCCAGGAGGCGGACATTTTTACCTGCACCTGCACCCACTTGACACCAACGAGTGCGATAAAGCGCATGGGGACACCTCGCTGCGCGTTATGCGCTAAAAGACTTGAGAGGGACTACCTATTCCAAGCTGCTTTGAGGCCCCAGGAGGTGGCCATTTTCACCTGCACCGACTTGACACCAACGAGCGCTATAAAGTGCGTGGGGGCACCTTGCTGCGTGGGACGCGCTAAAAGACTTGAGAGGGACTACATATCCCAAGCTGGTTTGAGGCCCCAGGAGGCGTCCATTTTCACCTGCACCTACTTGACACCAACAAGCACTATAAAGCGCTTGGGGGCACTTTGCTGCGCGGGATGTGCGAAAAAACTTGAGAGGGACTACATATCCCAAGCTACTTTGAGGCCCCAGGAGGCGGCTGTTTTCACCTGCACCCACTTGACACCAACGAGCGCTATAAAGCGCGTGGGGGCACCTCGCTGCGCGGGACGTGCGTGGGCAAAAGCCCGGGCCAAGGGCGGGCTCGTCTACGCCCGTCGGAGCCCGGAAGAGGCTGGGCTGGGCTGGGCCACCCCCCTAACATTGACTATTCAAGTAGGCATCATTGATTTTAGCTCTATGCGCTATTGCCAATACTGTGCCATCCCGTAGGTTGCACCATTATACTGATACTCTATAGAACGTTTTATCACCAATAACCGTCCCAGATGGGTAAAAGGAAAGCAATAGAGGCTGGGGCAATGGGCTGTGCTAAAAGCTAAGCGGAAAAGACACAAGCATGCAGCTAGTAACTGCGTTATGGACAGAATTGACTCTTTTTTGGGTGAATGCAAGGATATTTTAACTACTCCTCATGGAAATAATTCTAACGGCACTGGGGGGGGGAGCACTCCCCAACCAATAGGAGGGCTGGCCCAAAGAAAATTGCTGAAATCTTCGTGAAACGCGGCCAACAAGACAAAGCCACTACAGAACAGGGAGAGGGCAGGAATGTTATCACCCACACTGCTCCATCTCTAGTGAAGGAGCTACCACTGGACTCTAACGATTTCATTCAGCGTAGCAACCGCTTTAACCTGCTAATTAACACCCCTGAATCACATGACGACATCGACCCAGGTATCACTGTGGATGGGTTAGCACCCGCAAGCACATACTCCACTCACATTAACCCACAGCACATTTAATGCATACAAGATTTAAAAAAGGAAGTACTAGAACTTAAGCTCATGGTTAACTCCTTAATTGCAGTAGTAAAACAGTTAACTCTTGCAGATGACACGACCACCATGAACCTTACCCAGAGCCCAACCCTACCAGGCCCGTGACAAATCTGCCCATTCTTTCAGCACTCAGCCGTGATGGCCTCGTCCCAGTTGCTGCTAAGACTAAGAACTTACTCCAGCCTCCTTTGCACAACAGTTTAGGCGCAGGAAACACACTAGACGACCATCACAAAATCCCCAAACTCATGAGCAATACTGCCCCAAAATACTCTGCACAGCCTGCCAATAATTGGTCTCAATCAGGCAATGTAGTTCTAATGGTCAGCATCCCCAAATTAAACACATCGACACATAAGGAAGGGGCAGACTCTATTAAAAACAAGGCAATCCATTGGATTCGCCATGTAAGAGGCTGTCGCTTTGTAATACGCGAGGACATAATCAATGTAGCAAGATGGCCAGACCCGGGAACACATTTTGACATTTTAAAACTGACACTCAAGGACGGGACCATGGTGGACAATTTGGTGGCCCTCGATGCAAGAACAAGCCCACCTGCACATTCGCGCATCCAGTTCAAATACCCTAGGCCACTATGCACTACGGGGATCGTCCGAGCTACTGCCCAGCAAAAAATTTATCCACCCTTGGCGAGAACGATTGACTTAAAGCTTCATCCAAAACCTATGCTGAAATACCACGCAGCCAACTAATATCAATCACCCCCAGGTCTGCTGCAATCCCTAACACTGCCAGTGCAAGTATTCTCTCTACCATTCACATTATATTCCCCAAGACCTTTGACAGTTCACTGTGCAAATATGACAATACTGCATATTTCATCCTGCAGGAATACTACCCACCAAATCAAGAACAAATAGCTAAGCCTGCAAGCACTTCCCCCACCAGGGCCAGGCCAGCTCCACTAGAGGAACATCACCACTCATCCCAGGTCTTACTGACCAATATGGGTAATGATCCACTTCTTCCGACTCAACCACACCTGCCAAATCAACCTTTGGCAGCTAATCATGCAAATACCAGGCATCTAGACAGGATAGCTCAACCGCTCACTGGGGTACGACTTGTCTCATGGAACGTGGCAGGTTTGAAATCTATACTCCCTCTTCCATCCTTCACCTCTTTTATTGATGAACATGACATATGTCTTCTTCAAGAGACATGGTCAACCGATACACTTTTTCTAACAGGCTATTCAAACTTCCATATCCCTGCCGTGCCTAGTACTAGAGGCAGGCCTTCAGGGGGCTTGACCGTTTGGATCAGAACATCACTTAACTGTCATATATTACAGCTACCCACCGACTCTCCCGACCTGTTAGGTCTTCCTTTATCATTTGGGCCTGACACTGTTGTGAAAATTTTCAATATCTACACCCGAGGGGTCGGGGGGGGGGGGTCAAGTCTCCAAAACCCTTTGTGACCTGGCAGCCCTTTTGCACAACTGCCCCCGCCATCATAAAACCATTGTGGCAGGTAACTTTAATGTCAAATTCGAACCTCTGGACTGGGATGATCTCAGGTCCACAGACGAGGAGGATCGATCTTGGTCTATCCCCGCCCTGTCCATTCCACCCATCAACAGATGGACGCAGGTTGCTGTCCAAGTTAAGTCACTGACCATGGAATTTGGGCTCAGGGCGTTAAATGGCAGAACCAAATCAGACACCAAAGGCCATCACACATTCAACAAAACCAACCACACCAGCAGAATCGACTACTGTCTATTCGACATAAGATTATGGCCCCTAGTCATCGATATGACGATTGTTGAAAGAACTGAAAGTGATCATAATCCTCTCTCTGTTCACACATTAGCTTTGGGCGACTGCTCGCCCATGATTAACTCCTCAGTAGCAGCACCAGAGGGTATCAGCCTGGCTAACGACAAACGACATCTAAAGTGGGACAAGATTGTGGCTCGGCCCGCACTCATCAACGCGGCCAATAACACCCTAAAGACTACATTAATGAACCTAGAGGTGGGTCCCGCAATCCCCTATAAGGAAATAAGTTTAATCCACACCTCATGCTTCAGGGATATTGCAGCCCACTTCTTAGTATCCCCAGCCCATTATGGCAAGAGACCCATAGGTAGGCACCGCTGGTTCAATAAAATGTGTCGGTCCCTAAATAAGCGCTTAATCCAAGCTATTAAATCCAAGGATGCCACTGCCATCCTCCTAGCTAGAAAGTCCTACAAGTCAGCCATACGCAAAGCCAAGCGTGACCAAGATGACAAGTGGTGGACAGCACTTAGTGACGCTGTCCGTGAGAGGAACTGTAGTGTGTTCTGGTCCCTGGCCGCGCGAGGCCCAGAAAGCAGTGGATTGGACATTACAACCAACATTGCCCCGAAGGACTGGGTAGATCATTTTAGCAGGCTGTACTCCCATGACCATGATAGCCCCACTCCTGTCCGCATGGACCCCTGCCTAACTTACTCCCAAGGCACCATAAAACGTTGCAGGGCGCCTGGCTCGGATGGTGTCCCAGCAGACCTGTTCTCAACCGACATAGCATCCTGGTCAAGTTACCTCACCATCATAGCGAACGCTATAGCATCTGGGGAGCCTATCCCAGAGTCATGAAAAGGGGCTATTGTTATCCCAATCTTTAAAAAGGGCGACAGATCACTTCCCTGCAACTATAGACCAATTAGTCTAATTGACTGTGTGCAAAAAGTCTTCTGCCACTGCCTCTTGGGAAAGATCGAAGACTGGATGACCGAACATGATATCCTTAGTCCTCTCCAAGCCGGTTTCCGGAAGAAAATATCTACCACTGATCAAGCCCTCAGGTTCCTATTTCTATACTGGAAAACAGTGCTTATTGGCAAAGGGAGCCTTTATGTAGCTTTTGTGGATCTAAAGACTGCTTTTGACCTAGTACCTCGCAAACAAGCTATGGGACAATCTCTCCCGAATGGGAATCCCGGAGCATATCCTAGCAATATTGATACGGCTCCACGAGGACAACTACGCACGAGTTAGGTGGGACAACAAAGGTCAACTAACTGATAGAATCCATGTATCAAGGGGTGTGCGGCAAGGGTGTGTCCTCGCCCCGACCCTCTTCTCTCTGTATATCAATGAAATTGTCCCTTCCCTGAGTGGGGGCAGATGCACCATCACTTGGCACACAAAATTCCTTGTCTTGCTCTTTGCAGATGATACTCTCTTGATATCCAAGACCCCTAGTGGACTAAGGAAACTCCTAACGTGTTTTGAGAAATTCTGCTCAACGTGGGGGTTTGAAATCAATGCCTCTAAAACAAAACTAATGACCCTTGATCCCCATAGATCTTTTAGAGGGAAGTTTACACTAGAGGGCACCACACTTGAGAAGGTGGGCATTTTCAGCTACCTGGGTATAACACTGACTGACAACATGTCTTGGAAATCACACATAGGAAAGCAGGCCTTAAAACTAAAGCAAACAACAGGGGTACTATCAAAAAACTTTCACCTCTCACACACAAAACCAATTCACCCAGCAATACAGATATACGAAGCCCAGGCTGTGACCTCAGCACTTTATGGGGCCGAACTATGGTGTTATGCTAAAATCCAAGACATAACCATTGCAGAGAACAACTTCCTGAGAAACCTTGTGTCCCTTCCGCCAAGCACTCCACTGTTCCCCCTTTATAAGGATCTTTGCATAAAACGCATAGGTCATAAAACCCGCCTACGCCCTCTGCTATACTGGCGGCGTCTCTGGACTACTCCTGAGCTTGAAATCTTTACTGAAGCCCTGCAGGTCATTTTAAAAGCTGATCATCTTCACAGAATCCCCTGGCCTCGTACATCAAGGGGTCATTCTACTCACTCGGGCTAAGTGAACTTTGGAATTCACCAACCACCTCCGGCTTTCCCTCGAAAAGCGTATTAAAGAAACTATATTGGCAAATGGCAGATCACGAAGATATAGGGGCTGCACTTCACACTACATTATCCTGTGACTTTGTTAACTTAAAAGAGACATCCAAGTATGAGGCTTTTTGGGACATAATCACGGTCCCAAGGTAAAGGAAACTGTACTTTCAGCTCCGCATTGGAACATTACCATTAAGACTTTTCACCAGCCGCTGGTCACACAATGAATCAACCGCCTGTCCAGCCTGCAAAGCCCCCGTCGAGAATCTCCCTCACGTCCTTTTTGTCTGCCCTGCGTACACCGCCTCACGTAGGAAATGGCTGGCCCCGGCATGTAGACTGCTGGGCGTCTCCAGCTCTGAAATAGCCCTGCGAATCCTCAGATCAGACACTAGGCCAACGCTAGTGATCGCCATTGCCACGTTCCTCGGAGCTAGCTGGTTTGTCAGAGGGAAATTCTTATCTGTTTAATGATTCTAACTAGACTGTCCCATCACACTGTGTGAGTGTATTTTATCTTTATTCCATTTTATCATTTTATTTATTGTTATATTTATTACCTTGTGTATTTATTTGCATTTATTGCTGCTATGTGCTTTTATTTCTCTTGTAGCCGAAATAAAGTTTATTTGACTTGACAGTTTTTTTGTAAAGTGCCTAGCTCTGGATTTTGGGCTGTAGTTCAGTAGGCACTTAGAGAAACCAACCAAACCCACACATTTTCAAACTAGACACCTAGGGGAACTCAAGATGGGATGACTTGTGGGGCACTCACCAGGTTCTTTACCCAGAATCCTTTGCAAACCTCAAAATTATTTGGCAAAACAACCACTTTTTCCCCTCAGATTTCGGTGATGGAAAGTTCTGAAATCTGAGGGGAGCCAAAAACCTCCTTCCACCCAGCATTCCCCCTAAGTATCCCAATAAAGATGCTACCTCACTTGTGTGGATAGGCTAGTGCCCGCAACAGGAATGGATCACACAAGGGTCAATGGTAGTCCTTGCATGAGGGCTACTATTAACCCTGAAGTGATCCATTCCTGATGCAGGCACTAGGCACAGGCACACAAGTGGGGTTGTGTTTTTATCAGGACAAGTGGGGTAGCACATGGTGGTAGGAATTTTGTGGATCCCTGCACATTCCTGTAGTTTCTGTGACGAAAAAGCAGGAACAATAGTGTTTTTAATCAGCATTTCAACTTTGCAGAGTATTCTGGGTATGAAAACTTTGTGAAATCCAAACATGCCACACTTCCATGGACTGCCCCGGGTGTCTAGTTTTCAGAAATGTCTGGGTTTAGTAGGTTTCCCTATATGGCCGCCGAGCCCAGGACCAAATACTCAGGGGACTGTCTTACAAAACCAGTATGTTTCGTGGTAGGTAATTTTGATGTCTCCACAATCCGTTTTGGGTACTTCCCTGTCACGGTCACTTGCCCACCTACACAAGTGAGGCAATGTTTTTCTCTGGAGACTAGAGTCACATTAACTTACCGCTGCCAGACAAGGGCCCATCACATTCATACGTCACATGACGGAATAAGTTTAACTACATTTTACCATCTGTCAAGTAACTGCCTCCTTCTTCCTAAACAAACCTATACTAATGACTCCCATGACTGCCACCTGAGGCTCAGGAAGACATGTTTTTTATGCGCCGATAGCGCACTCACTGTGCTAAATCCAACACTTTCCAGTTTGTGGATTCAAGTTGGGGGTGTCCGAGGATGCTGTGCGAAGCCTATTCCTCTAATTGAATGAGCATAGCTACCTTTGAAACTAAGGCAGGCATGCTGGGGAATTCTTGTGATGTTCCCTAGAGAGAAGGTCAGAGGCTATGAAAAAGGGTAGTGTTTGGCACACAAGGTAGTCCATGAGAACGTAGCATATGTCCCAGCCAACATTATGTGCAGTGCTGTGACTGTAATGCACTTATCAGATGGCAAAGTGAACATCTACTAAGTTCTGATGGATGATGAACATGAAAAGCAGGCCAAACACTGACCCAGAACTGTCATTGTCCTTCATTGCTGGGATGGCACCAATGGGTTTGAATCCATAGGTGTAGATGATGTACATCTGTACTACCTTTACTATCTGCCTTCTACCTGTGCAATATCCCTGTGAAAGCACACCTACCATAAGTTTTCCTTACCCCTGCATGTTTCTGTCCTCATCAGAGTCCTGACTAACCCTGTATAATATCCAAGTGAACCTCTACTAATACCTTCTACCATTAGCTACTTGAAGCTCAAGCAAACATGTCTTTCATGTGCCATCAGCGCACTTACTGTGCTAAATCCAACTCCTTCCAGTTTGTGGATGCAAGCTGGGGGTGTCTGAGTATGCCTTAGGAGGCCTATCCCTTGAACTGAGCGAGCACATCTACAGTTGAAACTAAGGCAGACATGCTTGTTAAGAAATCCTAAGATCTCTAAAGTAAAAAGTCAAACAAATATCCTGTGGGACTCATTCACCAACATTTCTACTTTTGCTTTGAAAGTGAAGCTACAAATTGAGTTTGCACACTTTCAAACAAGTAGAAATGTTGGTGAATATGTCCGACAGGACATTTGTTTGACTTATTACACTTACTCTGGTTCTAGTTGGCAATCATGGTGGTCCTTATGTAGCATACATAAGTTCCCCAAAACGCACTTCAAAATTCAGTCATGCCTTTAACATTTTGCCACACAGGGTACTCCATGACAGTGTGGCATATGTTCTGTCCACTAGTATGTGCAGTATGGGGACTATAATGCACGTTAATTGAACAGAACACTTACCACGTTCTGACGGTAGATATTGGTGTCATGCAGGCCATAAGAAAGTCCATGATTTCCTGACGTAGATGAAGTAACATTCTGTGGCTGCTTTGCTAACGAAGCAGTGACCCATGGGCATTCGGTATTCAAGCACAGCCACAGAAAGGATTACCCAATGGCAGCTCCACCTCATTCGATTTCCCAGAACTTTGCTTTAGTATGATACAATGTAAAACAAGTAGGGTCACAGAGGCCGGGTTGATATGGGCATTGGGGACAGTAATGCTTCAGCACACTTTACAGCGATGACATGGACAATCCTTTTTGGGTGTTTTAGGAATACGATCAGCAAAGTGTCGCTTCTGCAGCCTTGTCACATTCTCCAGAACATATGAGGCTGCTGCTTCTGTAACAGCAGTGAGGCTTTCAATTGCAGACAGCTAGAAATCAAGGAAAGTCATGAGTTTTTCTGTGGTTGTAGGACAATAAACAACATACGCATTGTATATTGCCATCTGGATCAGTAGGATAAACAGTTTCTTGTACCAAGTGTGAGTTTTACAACATGCATTGTATGGTTGAAGAGCCTGGTCGTTCTTGTCCACTCTGCCCATGTACTTATTGTAATCAAGTATACAGATGGGCTTGTGGACTTCGGCCATCTGACCTGAAACCATGATGGGGGAAGTGCTCTCATCATGAATTGTAGTGAGCACGTATACATCACGCCGAACCAAGAATCTGACTGCAAGCAGATCGTTGGAATGCAACTTAGTACGCTGGGATTTCTGGAGCTTGTTGCAAATAAGCTCCTGTGGGAATCCTTTGCTGTTACAACGAACTGTACCACAGGCCACAGTGCCAGCTTTGTAGAGCTCACTGAACAGCTCTATACCTGTATAGAAATTGTCCACATAAAGGTTATAACCTTTGTGAAGGGGTGGCTGGACAAGTTCCCATACAATCCTACCTGTGACCCCTAAAGCGGTAGGGCAACCTACAGGATTTAGGGTGGAGTCCTTCCCTGTATACACTCTCAAGCTGTACACGTAGCCAGAAGAGCACTCATACAGCATGTACAGCTTTATGCCATAGTGAGCTCTTTGTACAGGATCAAGGACTCATCGACTGCTATATTCTTTCCAGGAGTATAGATCTCTGGAAACCTGGCAGACAAATGTTTCATGACAAGCCGAATTTCGAAACAAAATATATCACTTTTTTATATGTGAGGTTTCCCTGGGGGCCGATCGTGGCTCCCGGGAAACAACACATGTAATAAAAACACACAGAGACACTCTCTACATCACTTCTGTTTTTACACCTGTGTGTTTTCCATGGGGCCGATTGTGACCCCATGGCAAACTACCCATGTTTAAAAAAGTGCCCCCATAGGAGGTGACACCAACATTTTCATTTTTGTAAACAAATATTCCCCGGGGGTGCAGGATTGCTTCCATCGATGCCTCCCTGGCATCTGGGGAGGCCGTTTTGGCCTTTATTTCCCCACTGGAGTGGGGAGAGGACATTTACCTGCTCCTCCACTGCTCCGGTGGGGATAAATGTGATGTCAGCGCTCTGATGTCACAGATGGGCGGGAGGGGGGATGGGGAAGACGCGGAAGTTCTTGCACCGGAGGATTTTTAAAACCCTTCCTCCCTCGCGTCAGCCACTGGTTGTGACCCGCACCAGGGAGGGTGTGCGGGCATCGGCCAGTGGCCAACATCCTCAAATATGGGGTTAAGCACACCTCTCATTACAATGTTTAAACGGCAATATTTTGGCCAATTTCAGCATTTTACACACTTGACCTACACACATCACTTGAATCATGGATAGTTACGAATTTGAAGTGCCTGATGTGGCTGGGGAGAAAAGTCACCTGTCTCCTTGATGTGCAACTTAAAGGCATTTGTTTTCCTGCCATCCGTGCCCTTGTTTTACTTTGATGCCACAACCTCTGTACTGCTCACTCCTAGTGTGTAACCTCCGCCAAAACATGCAGAGAGGCAGGAGCAGAGAACAGTAGCTACTGCCTCTCAGCCCCTTCAGAAGCGAGCTTCTACCTCTTGCACATTTTGTCATATATTTTTTTTAACGGCGATCTTTGAATTAGCAGGTACGCAAAATAAATCTAATTAATTCAGTTCTAATTTAAAAGATTTCACTTATGTTAATTGTTTCTATTTTTATTATAATTCAAATCATAACAATTAATCATAGGATTTGCTTTTTTATTTGACTCTGTGTCCATAATATGTGACAGCATAGCTTAATTTGTAAATAATCACATGCTGGTGCCTAAATCTTTCCTTTGCAACGCACGGCTTCTGCAGTTCAATGAGGGTACTGAGGCACCATATTCTAAATCCATCTTGGGAATTTTTAATATATGTACAGCCACTTTTAACCCCTTTAGTGGAGTGCTTAATTTGTAAATGATCGCATGCCAGTGCCTAAAGCTTTCCTTTGCAACGCGCAGCTTTTGAAGTTTAATGTGAATACTGAGGCACCATTATTCTAAAGCCATCTCAGACATTTTTAATTTATGTACAGTCAATTTTAACCGCTTTAGCTCGCAGTGTTTAATTTATAAACAATCATGTGCTGGTGCCTAAAGCTTTGCTTTGCAATGTTCAGCTACTGCAGTTCAATGTGAATACTGAGGCACCATTATTCTAAAGCCATCTCAGGCATTTTTAATATATGCACAGCCACTTTAACCTCTTTAGCTCACTCTTGCAGTGCTTAATATGTAAACAATCACGTGCTAGTGTCTAAAGCTTTCCTTTGCAAAGCACGGCTGTTGCAGTTCAATGTAAATAATGAGGCAGCATTATTCTAAAGCAAACTCAGGCATTTTTAATATATGTACAGCCACTTTTAACCCCTTTAGCAGAGTTCTTAATTTGTAAATAATCATGTGCCAGTGCTTAAAGCTTTCCTTGGAAGTGTGCAGCTTTTGCAATTCAATGTGAATACTTAGGCACCATAGCCTTCTTGGGCATTTTTAATATATGTGCAGCCACTTTTATCCCCTTTAGCTCAATCTTACAGTACTTAATTTGTAAATATTCTTGTGCAGCTGCCTAAAGCTTTCCTTTGCAATGTGTGACTGCTGCAGTTTAGTGTGAATACTTAGGCAGCATTATTCTTAAGCCATTTCAGGCAGTTTTAATATATGTACAGCCACATTTACCCCCTTTGACAGTGCTTAATTTATAAATAATCACGTGCTGGTGCCTAAAGCTTTTCCTTGGAGCACGCAGCTATTGCAGTTCAATATGAATACTGAGGCACCATTATTCTAAAGCCATCTCAGGCATTTTTAATATATATGTACAGCCACTTTTAACTCCTTTAGCTTGCAGTGCTTAATTTGTAAACAATCACGTGCTGGTGCCTAAAGCTTTCCTTTACAATGCGTGGCTGCTGCAGTTCTATATGAATACTGAGGCAGCGTTATTCCAAAGCCATCAAGCCATCTCGGGCATTTTGAATATATGGACAGCCACTTTTAACCCCTTTAGTGCAGTGCTTAATTTGTGAATAATTATGTGGCGGTGCCTAAAGCTTTCCTTTCCAAACGTGTGGCTGTTGCAGTTCAATGTGAATAATGAGGCACCATTATTCTAAAGCCATCTTAGGCATTTCTAATATATGTACAGACACTTTTACCCCCTTTAGCCCATTCTCGCAGTGCTTAATTTGTAAATGATCACATGCTGGTGCCTAAAACTTTCCTTTGCAACGCACGGCTGCTGCAATTCAATGTGAATACTGAGGCACCATTATTCTAAAGCCATCTCGGGCATTTTCATATATGTACAGGCACTTTTCACCCCTTTAGCTCACTCAGAGCTTAATTTGTAAATAATCACGTGCATGTGCCTAAAGATTTCCTTTCTAACACAGAGCTGTTGCAGTTTAATGTGAATACTGAGGCACCATTACTTTAAAGCCATCTCAGGCATTTTTACTATATGTACAACCACTTTTAACCCCTTTAGCTCACAGTGCATAATTTATAATTACAGTCTAATGCCAAGCGTTTGTTTCAGTAAAAGGTTTTTATTGCATTCAAATGATAATTGTATATATTTTATCATTCTCTTTTTATTGCAATTATGATCATGATTCAGACCAACTTAACATCCTTATCCTTACTACACTATGACTGCTTGAACACTCAGGATATGTTTGGCTGACCCTTCTAGTTTATTTCTCCTATTACCATTCAGTGGCTGTTTTGTGTCTTTTGGGGAATTGTGTTAGCCAGCCAGCAACTCTGATGGTGGAGTGGTGGAAATGGTATTCTATTGGAATAAGTAAGGCAGATTTAAAATAGGATGCTAACTGGCACCATTTTCATTTATTTGCTGCAGATAGAGGAATAAGGTTAATTGAAGTGCTTTAGTTATATGCAGGGCCACTGTAATTATGTGGCAGGAAAAGACCAAATTATGAGGCAGGGTTGAACGAGTTATGTGGCAAGAAAAGTTCAGTTATGAATTTACAACGCCAGTAGCTCTAACTCAAGCAAATGCGAGACCTATTGCATTGCAAATCCTTGTTTCTGTTCTGAGTTCGCTCTTGTATGTAAGAAGAGTAGATATCAGCTCCTCATTCGTGACCTCCATAATGGAGGAGGCCTTTATATCTGGGTGAGAATGAGAATACAGGGCGGTCTCCCTGCCCACCTGTTGAAGAGCAAACTAATTGGTCACTATTTTTTGTATAGGTTTATTTGGTGGTATTAGGTTGGACTTTGTGTTAATATGTCGTTATCATGTCAACAAGGGGACTTACTCCAGGTAGTCACTATGATTTTGTGGCTGTTTGGAGACCGCCAGATGGCAATTATTTCCCTTATCCTGGGCTGAGAGCAGACATTAATTCTAAAGCGCTATAAGGAAGGTCATCAACCTAAGCTGTGCTTACCTGCACAATTAAATGTCTACTTTTCAGGGCCCCTCACCGAGATTTGCAGTGAGGCACCTCTCAACTCGAAAAAACATTGGGACCATGGGCCCATGGGCCAAGCCATCAGTCGGGGAAGAGCTGCCGTGGGGGGGGAGGGAGTTACCCCCGCCACGGTTGGGGACGCTGCCACACTAATCCATTTTCTCCCACCAGCAGCACCCCCTTACCTCTCATGTGCTTAATTTCTCTAGTACCTCTGCCTCAGTCTTGTATCCTCTCCTTGAGTTTGCCGTCTTCAGTGTCTTAAGCATCCAGGCAGAAGCCTCCCCCTCACTTCTAGTTGTTGACGCAGCATCGTGTGCTGCAGCACAGAACTCCCTTGCCTATAGTTATTTCACTCCTCTCAGCCCTCCATCGTATATGTTATGCCGTGCAGATTTGTAGAGCACTATCCCCCAGGAGGATATCTTGGCGCTGTGATGCAATGAGCGCGCTGGGCAATGGCATTTCTAGCAGTGATTTTTAGGAAGTATACAAACTGGGCCACAAATAAAATTGGTGGGACCACTTACAAAGTGTTTTTGTAAAGTATGTGTGTGTGTGCGTGTATATATGCAGCCTACACTTACACATACACACACACATAAATATATATGTGCATAAATGTATCTTTTTCAATTTAATTTAATTGTTATACAATTATTCATAATTCATTTATTTCACATTTAAAAATGTCCTCTAATAAAAATATTTTAATTTGTATTTTTAGGGTAGGTAACGCTAACTATATTTTTTATACTATCTCCCTAAAACTTGATAACTCCTTTTTACCCTATAAGCTACTCTTCCCCAAGCCTTAACATTTCCTTACTTCCCCATACACTAGCCATAGCCATCCTGGAGCCCTAAAAACTCTTTACTACCCAGACTTACATCCCATTCCTGAGCCCAACAGGCTCTATATTACCCCTGTGCACTGCCCATCCCTGATCCTAGGACTCCTTCCTATACCATACATGATACCTATCCCTGAATCCTAAAAACTCCTTCTGACCCCTATACACTACCCAATGCTGAACCCTAAAAAACGATTCCCACCCCTATTTAAACTTTAAAAACGTTCAGTATTACACTTAAATTTTCATGTATGTGTTACATTAATTATGTATTACATTTAAAATTAAATACCTTGAATAATGAGTTATTGTACTTAAGTACTGCTTATATTTATTTCAAAAGTAATTGATTTAAATTACCATTAACATGTTAATGCCCTATCCTTAACAATATATGTAAAAGAATTAAAACGTTTTGTGCAGTAAAGACTTGCGATGTAATGATTGTCGTGTAATGACTCCTGATGCAGCAGTAACATACCACAATACACTCTATCCCAAATCTCCTAATCCTTATTCCAAATTCTGAGGCCAGTTAACAATCCCATTTAGGTTTTAAAGCTATGGCTTGCCATGCTAGTGATACCTGCTAATTAGTTGTGCACTCCTTACCACATCACCAGCACATGCCTGACCTTTAACCAGTTACCACTGAATTCAGGTAGCAGCAACATACTCATGGAATGCCTCCCTGGACAAGATCCAACACAAACTAAGGGCCTCATTTAGAAGGCCCCATCAGCACACTGCACCACCGGAGTGTCATGTTTTTTTGATGCTCCGGTGGAGCAGTGTGCCAGCCCATATTTACAAGGCCATGCAAAGCCACCTTGAGTGTTTTTTTTAAGCCCTTGTAACTATGGGCCCCTTTCATGCATAAAACTGTGTGAAAGGGGTGTTCCATGGGTGTTGCATTGGGTGTTTCCACACAACACTCATGGAACGATAAGGAATCTGACGCTTTCCCAGATTTACAAGTCTGGGAATGCATCATATTCCTATGCCACCTCAGAGGTGGCGTAGAAGTGGCACAACGGGGATAAATATATTTATTTCTCCCCATTTATTCCTCTTTCTATGTGTGCTGGAAGGTGGAAAACACCTTCCAGGACAAAAACTGTCACTCCCACAACGCAGGCATCCTTGCACCATGGTGCAAGGGTGCCTGCATTGGCACTAGGCAGCAGTCTGCACCAGCGCAGGGGGAGAGAACAGAAATGCATCATATCTTGTAGATAAAGTCCATGTCTGCCCTTTCCCGGTGGTGCGCAGTGTTGCAGCAAGACACTTGCTGCGCCGCCCTGCGCCTCAGGGCTTGTACATAAGCCCCTTTATTTCTTACCCTTTACCGGCAAGCATTCAGCTAAAGAGGTGATGATTATAGCCCACAAAATCCCACATGTGGCAGAGCAGCAAAATATATTGAGGTCTGCAAGGGGTAAGGTTGGAAAGCAGATGGGATGGTTGGTGCTGGTACATGTGTTTTGCCAGTACTGCAAAATCAGGGTTGTTCCTCAAAGTATGATTGAGGCATACTGACAGACCCAGATATTACCATGGTGGTAAGGCAGTTTCAAATACCCCTTTTCTCCTCTCAAACGTCTTTAAAAGGGCTTTGGAAGAGCTTGACAGTAGCAGCCCTTTGAAGCAAAGTCAAAGTGAATATGTCCTCTACTACTGAACGCTTGTCCAGCTTGGACAGGTCTATTTGAATACACCTCACTGATGTTCTTTTCATTTTCTACTGTTTTGCAGCTAAAGATTCATGATGTGGCTATACCTGGCAGGCCTGCTGGGCCTGTACTGGTTCTTTCGCTGGTACAGAGAGCAGCAGGTGGTTCCGAACCTCATGGATAAATATGTGCTGATCACCGGTTGTGACACTGGCTTTGGAAACCAACTGGCACGGCAGCTAGACAAGCGTGGTATGCGGGTGCTTGCAGCATGTCTGACACGAAAAGGAGCAGAACAGCTGCAGGAGGCCACCTCCCAAAGGTTGAGGACCATCCTACTGGATGTCACCAACAGCAAGAGCGTGACCGCCATGGCACAGTGGGTGAAAGAACAAGTAGGAGACAGAGGTAAGGATAAGAAACCTTGTACTCATTTCAGCAGATCTTTCATCATCCCAGCTACAGGGAACATTGTCTCAGGGTGGATAGGACTGGTAACTGCTTTTACATTTACGGAAAATGTAAGGCAGGGGAGTCGACTGTGCATGTCGGTCACTCAAATCTGGCCAAGACTCTAACATAACTTTGTGTCCACAAAGTCCAAGATTTATCTTTTAGTCTCAATGGTAATTTTAGGTTTGGCATTAGGTAAGACCTTTTGATTTTATTAAACTCATATTTATAACACACATACTTAAAAGGGCTTTCAGTCAGCTCTTCATCCGTTGGTCTGTTGATGTATTGTTCACATTTTTCTTCCACCCACTGCAGTACACAGAATGGAGCAATGGGTAGTCTACTTCAGCCATTGTCTAACTTCTCTTTGAGTAACTGCATTTTGCTCTTTCACGAGGAGGACATCCACACACAAGGTAGTTCCCTTCAGTGCCAGTGTTTTTGTTTTTACTTTACTATTTATGTTTCTTTTGTGTTTGGATCCTCTTGTAATAGCAATTGTGTTGTAATGAAAAGTTTCTTTCTTAGTAAGTAGAGATCGGGTAGCCAATTGACATGGGAAGAGGTTGTAGATGTATTGAAAAGTTTACAGGATAAGTTTCAACTTATTTAATAAGGAAACCCCACCAGGAGCAGCAGTCTCTCTGCTCAGCCCACTCTCTCTGCCAAACATCTCCAGTCACTCACCAACTTTACATGACATCACACACTGGCTGAGCAGAGTAGAGAACAATGGAGGTAGACACAGAATGCATCACAAGCATAGCAGATAATAACACAGACACTTTCTCCCAGCTCTTCCTGCAGAGGGCACATTCCAGCCATATCAGTGCCTGTCTACTGGTAATGCTGTCATAAATCCCTTTGGGAGTAGCCTATATTTATCTGACTTTGCTATTTTATAACATACCAAATTGGTCCATGTGTAACTGCCCTTGATAAAGTTCTCTTTTTTTAGTATGCATGCAATGAGTTGCATTTATAACTGTACTCCTGCAGGTCTTGGTGGTATGTATTTTAATTGAAGACTTCAGATATACTTGTAAACCAATTCAGTCTGTATTGGCCTGCTAGTTTGCTTTCAGTATTCTTGTATGCCATGCTTATATAACTATATTTTATCTATCTATCTATCTATCTATCTATCTATCTATCTATCTATCTATCTATCTATCTATCTATCTATCTATCTATCTATCTATCTATCTATCTATCTATCTATCTATCTATCTATCTATCTATCTATCTATCTATCTATCTATCTATCTATCTGCCTATCTACTGTCTCTGTCTATCTAACAGTCTATCTATCTATCTATCTATCTATCTATCTATCTATCTATCTATCTATCTATCTATCTATCAATCTATCTATCTATCTATCTATAATAAAGATGAACACAAATATTGCAAACAAGAATTAGCAAAGGCAAGAGGCTATCAGCCAACGCCAGATCTATTGCCTTTTTTAAAGTCTGGTGTTAGCTAAGATGTTTTGATTTTACTAAAATATGTGTGTAACATAGTTATTTATGGGGGGCGGGTTTAGACAGATTGCATCAATTAGTCTGTTGTTGTATCATTCACATTTCTCAATTGCCTACTCCAGCATGCATCATGGGGCAGTTGGCCAGCCCACTTCAGCCACTGGCTGACTTCACTGTGAGTTACAGTATGCTGCCCTTTCACAGGGAGCACATCAAAACACAATGGCTCTTTCCCCTTAGTACCAGGGACTACTATAGTAATGTATGATTTTTTGAGACAGAAACATATTTTTGCCTGGTGTGCAAAAACTGTGACAGGGCAAAACAAGAATTTCCAAAGCCTAACGGCTGGTGGCTACCATCACACTTGTTGGCGTTGCCAATGCTTATTTGTAATTGCCATACTGGACTGTCCTTAGTGTCCTTGACATTATAAAGTCTAGAGTGCACTTTGCGCCATTTAGCAGAGAGTCAATTCTACAGCTGCACACATTTCAGTGACTCTTGCATGAGTTTCTTCTGCTATGGCAACACACTGGCCGCTGATCAGAGAATCAATTTTAAGGTTCTGTGTGTTGTTTTTGTGCCTTTTATACACATTTGTCTGCCTTTTAAGGGTCGGCCTCATAGCATGTGCATTATCTGTTGCAACGCAAATTGTGGATTACCAAGAACCTAGAAAGTATTAGAGCCCGCCCATTGCTTACCATTGGTCAGTTTTCCTGTCACTCTCTGTTGCCTGCCTCTTATTTATGTCTCTGCTTGTCAATCTTGTGGTTATCACTCCCACAGACCATTGCCTTTTTACTATTGCTGTAATTGGGCGGCATCTGCCTTTCCACCACTTCTTTTTCCAGTACTACTTTTTTCTTCTCTGTTACACACTCAATGAGAGTGTATGTTTTCGAGCCCCCTCTCTTGCGTACCTCATTCCCTCTGTATTCCTTGTTGCTCTCTATTAACAAATTTCCCACAGCCTAGAAGCCTTCTACCCCTGGCGAACACAACCGCAGGAGATGGCACAAAACAACCAGTAAAAGTTACGTGCTGTGAAAATTAACTCGCCTCAAAACTAAGCCTAAACTTGCAGTTGCGTACCCAAAGCTGAGCCCGGAAATACCTTAATAAAAACATGCACACAGAAGGTCATAAAATGTGTTCAACAAAAACTAAGGGGGTCATTACGACCTTGGTGGTCTTTTCGCAAGACCGCTGAGGTACTGCCGTGCTGAAGACCACCAGTGGTGGCGGTCTTCCGCGCCGCGTATTATGACCACTGGCAGCCCGCTGTCCTTTTTCGTACGGATCGGACAGTGCATGTCTGTTTGTATGTGTGCAGGTATGTGTTGTCGGGTGTATGTGTGCATGTAGGGGTGTGTATATGTGCATGTTGGGGGTGTGTGCGTGTAGGGGTGTGTATATGTGCATGTTCGGGGTCGGGGTGGGGAGGGGGGTTGTGCCACCTTTGGAGGGTGGCAGGGATGTGGGGAGTGTGGGGGGAGGATTTGTGGGGGGTAGTGGGGGGTAGGGGAGACCCCTATCAGTGCCAGTGAAGGAATTCCCTGGCACTGATAGTGCCTACCGCCATGGATCTCATGGCGGTTCCCAACCACCCGTGATCCATGGCGGTATGCAAGGTCCTGATACCGTCGGCTGTCTAGTGACGACCGCAGGGCTGGAGACCGCAATCTCCAGCCCAGCGGTTTTCACCGCCATGGCGGTCGGAATGGTGAAGTGGCAGATGCGGTCATAATTCAATTTTTTTTTCGCCGGCCTGTTTGCGGTCTTACCGCCGCTTTACCACTGACCGCCAGGGTCGTAATGAACCCCAAAATCCAAATAAGCGTGTGGATGGGAAGGCAAACACACGTACAATAAACGCCATGCGAGGACACTGGAGACGGCCCAGAGAGTGTGAAGGTGAGGTTCAGCTGAAACTGAAATGGTAGGTAAAACTTTGAAGGCTGCCTATTGAATCAGGTGACAGCAGGACAGCAACCTTGGTGGAACATCAGCTAATATTTAATTTACATGGCTTGCTGATGATTTATTGTGGGTGGTTTTGTAAGCCTGTGGGTGGAGGAAGAAGGAACTTGGCAGAGCCTCAAGTTGCTTAAAATTCATGTATGTAGAGCGAGCACACACTTTCAAATTAAATCAAGATGCTGAAAAATGCAACAAATTCTGCATCGCATATGAAGAGCCAAAATGCCTGCAAAGTTCTTCAAAGTGTTCAGGCAAGATGGAAAACTCGAGTTTCGAAAATCACACCACAGGGATAGTCCTGACCGAGAGCCATGGGAGAGGCAAACTGTGACCATGAGCCCACGTGCTACAATACCTTGACCACAGTTAAATTCACCTAGCAAAGGTAACCGCAGGACCGACAAGGGAATCTGTTGTAGACAAACCCTCTATGACAAACGAGTGCACTTTTTGCGTTTCTCACTCGTGAGTGATATCTTATATTTAAAAATATTATTTAGAATTTGAAAAGAGCTTTTTATGTACTGTTCAATCTACAGTAGAATGTTAGTAAATTGTTATTTCATCTACACTCTTCCAGATGAACAATGTCCGAATGCCATCCAGGCTTGGTAAACAGATGGCATTGTTTTAATGACTGCCTGCAACAAGGTTGGTATGGGGAGGTGGCAGAAAGCTGTGATTATGCTCAGAAGCACAAATAGAGCACAAAGGAAGTAAAACGCCACTGTTAAAAGTTCATTGCTTCGGTGTGGAATGGGGTTAGACAAATAAATTAATTATGTCAAGGAAGGGTTTGTGGCATGGTTAAGGTGTGAGAGGAAATTTTAGCCAACTATCATACTTTCACAAGTGTTCCCTGGGTGCATCTGTTATTCATGTTGTTTTATATTTTTTCCACCAGACAGCTATCAACTGTCTGCATGTGAAAGCTTCCTGTGGAGAATACCAGTACCTCACACTAGGCTCACCCAGTGTTCACAATTGATTGGCTTTATTGGCCTTTTTAAGTCGAGCATAGCAGCACCCAAGCACTCATTTTCCTGACCTGTAGTAATCTATATGTGTGGTTTAACCATGCCCACTTCTTTCATTCGTTCTTGGGCTTGCCTTTCAAAAATCCCTTGATGTCATTGGTATATGTTTCACCTCTGTCCCTCCTTGAGGCTGTGCTGTTACACCTTGCAGACTGACCCTGTTACATGGATATACTTCCGTGTGGGGAACTATTTTTCTTTTGTCTCTCCTTAGCACTCCTGGCGCTTTAAAGTTTGATCCAGCACAAACCTCCATCAGCGATATTGGGGTGCTTTGCATGAGAAACAGTTACTTTACATTGTTTCCTTTGTCTTTCCTTCTCGAGCCAGGAGAGGAACAAACTCCCTTGACTATTTATTCTTTTATTAGTGACTTAGCCAAGGCACGATTTATCTTTAGGTTTGGTGTGCCTTTCTTCAATGAGGGAGAGCCAGCCCCGAGACTCAAACCACGATATCCAGGCCCAAAGTCTGCAGCGCTGCACGTTATGCCACATCGACTCTTTTAGGAGGATTCGTCAACATTTCCCTCAGTCAGTTACCCTAACACCCTGCACCCACCCTTGATCCCTTCTTCCCTTTTGTTTCCCTCCATTCAATTAAAACTTGCATTGCAGCGCCTCCATCCAGAGTCTCTCTCTCCAGAGGCCCCTCTCTGCTAGCCCTCACAACATTCACATTGGTGAATTGCTACGAAGCAGGAGCGAGGATATCGTTTTTAACACCCTGCTCCTGCAAGGAGCTAAAAAAGAGAGTGAGCTGGGCAGGCTCCACACAGCCACACACCAGCACATTATGGCATGAATTGTGCATCAGACATCCATTAATCAACTTAAAAAGGCAATCTAGTAAAAAAAAAAGCCTGTTCGGATTTCCTTTGTAAGGCCAGGGTGACAATAAACGTAGGCATTGCGCTCTGTAAATTATGTACCAGGAAAGTACCAATTTGAGAAATCGCTCAAAGCTGAAGTCTTGGTTTGTGGATGGCCTCACCAGTTTCATTTGTGGCCCAATGTGTGACGCCCCCCCCCCCCCCCCCCCCCACACAAAAAAAAATAGATGTATGAATTCCGGGTCCTCTGGTGGGCGAGAACACCTATCACAATCTGAACAATCTTACAAATGCTGCTATGCTTTCATGTGATACTCTCGTCCTTCAAAACTGTGTTTAGTAAACCCTCTCGGTATTTCTGAGGCCTATAAAAGCATCATCCTGTACAACAAGTAATGTGGCTAAAATTAATCTTGCTGTTTTGTTTCAAGGATGGGGAAGATTCCAAGCACACAGACTGGACAGGATCCATGGTTTGAGATTTTTGTTACTGAAAATCAGTAAGGAGGCTACCACTTGCCCTGTTGTTTTAAAACTGGTGGAATCCAAGCGAATACGAAACAGTGGCTAAGCAAATGAAATGTGACAAACTTCACTGCAAGAGAGTGACAAACGCAATCAAGGGCCCAACGCAGGAGGATAATACTTTTTATTTGTAGCGCTTGTCCCCAATAAGGGCAAAACCACAACAGTGACAAAACAATGTTTTCTGCAACTGAAGAATGCTGACAATGTGCCCCAAGCTTAGGAAGTTGGGACAAGGCATGTGTGTGGCAGTGCGAACGTGAGAGTTTGGGCCAGAGTGTACGCATTTTGGAATCGACCGGATATTCACATACCTACCTTTCCAGTGCTTTATGAGTGTACATGTCTCGATGGCTCATATTGGTTGCAAAGCATGTCTATATGCTCGCGTACTTGACGCAGACATCTTTGCTTCTGCATGTAGACCTGCCAATTAATTTTAAGTCTGCTTATTTAGGACATTTCGTGATTGCGATACATTTATGTGTAATATTTCCTGTTCCGTAGTATGAGCGATAATCTTAAGGTTAATGCAAGTGCTTTACTTATGTGCAAGGGCTACTGGAATTATGTTGCACAGAGGACCAAATTATGCAGCAGGATAAAAAAGTCCAGTTATGCATTTACAATGCCATTAGCTCCAACTCAAGTAAATGTTAGACCTGTTGCATTGCAAATGATTGCTATTTTCTTGATACTTATTTAACGACTCGTCTTCGACTTCTTTTGTTTGTCCATCCCTGAAGCATGGCCTCTTTATCATTCTTTTAATTGGCTGACTTGTAGATTTCCACTGCTCATAGTTTGAGAATTTCTACTTTGTTTTTCTTTAAGCACTGTATTGCACTGCATGTATTTACCAACTCTCGCTCATGTGCTGCTTCACCACCGCAAAAAAACACTCCCCCTGCCCGTAAACCTCTCTTTTTTATATGTGTGCATGTCCCTGGCTAAATAGTGACCTCCAGCTCTGCTGCGTATGAGAAATGAGTGGCCAGGAGACAAAAGAAGCCCCTGGCAGTTAAGAGAAAGGTCCAGTGGGAGAGGAGGGTATCAGGAGAAAGGAAGTAATGATAGTTATGTTGTAAAGAGATGAGTTAGGTAGGGAGAGACAGAAGGCAAAGAGAGAATGTCAAGTACTCAGAAAGGAGATACCAGGAGGAAGAAACAGTAAGAAGTTTGTAAACAGACAGGTACCATTAAAGAGTGGGGTAAAGTGAACTAGATCTAAGGAGAAGGGAAAGCAGAGGGAGAGCGGTGGGGTACACCGCGGGCTGAGCTAAGGTACGGTGAAGCAGACAAGTAAATGAGTTAGGGAAAAAAGCATAACAAGATGTAAGGTAGAAAAGCGATGAGTTAGAGTTAGAAGCAACCTGAGAAAGGGTATAGAAAGACAGGTAAGGTAAACAGAGTAGTGAAGAAAAAACATAGAAAGAGACAAGAGTGAAGGATAAAAAGAGAATTGAGATGTCTAGAGAACAGTGGTGTAGAGAAACAGGTGAATTAGAGAAAGAGAGGTGATGTTCATATAGAGGTACTATGAGGGTGAGTGAGTTAGAGCGAGAGTTGTGACGTAGTTGGAGAGTTAGAGACAGAGGTGAGGTATTGAGGTGTATAAAGAAAGTAATGTAGAGAGAGGACATGTAGTGGGGTTGAGTTGAAACAGTATGTGGTGCAGAAAGATATGAGAGAGAGAAGGTAATAATAGAGAAAGAGGCAGAAGTAGTGAGAGTAAGATACTGAGGAATGTGAGGTGGAGGTAACATGTTAAATGGGAAAGGGGAGGTGTGTTTGTGAGGCAGCAAAAACATGGTGAGGTGAATTGAGGGGTTCGATAGTGGAGGGAGTGAAATGTGGGGTGGAGCGAGATGAGGCAGAGAGAGAGAGCTGAGAGAGATGTGAAATAAATGCAGTTTAAAGAGATGGAGAAAGAGCATGGTAGGTGAGATTAAAAGAGCAACAAGTTTAAAAGAGAGGTTAAGAAGATAGAGAACAGATACAGTGTTGAAGTAGAGCAGTGAAGTACAGAGGGAATGAGATGTGTGAGATATATAGAGATGTAAAGATAGGAAAGGAGAAGTAAAGAAGCGTAGAGATGTAAAGATAGGAAAGGAGAATTAAAGAAGTAAAGAGACAGGACAGATAGAATCAGGACCTGATGTTTCTGGTGGGTACTCTATCCAACTGCACATTCCTCACATATTGAACTTCCCCAGGCACAAAACTAGATCTGAAACATTTTCACAGCAGTTGCACCTGTATGCCGGGATGTGGCGCCATCTGACTCTATGGTGTCCTCACCCCACCTCCGGAGAGAGGGTGCAGAGCTATACATCTGCACAGCCCCTGCACATTTACACCTGTTTACCTGTGAACTATGCTGCACACTCAGTCTTGGATCACCTGTGACAAACCTTAGAAAACACAGTATGTTATATCTAACTGTGGGGCTATTTTAGAACCCTAAAAGTACATTCCATAGGAAGGATGAGATGGTAGGAATCTACAGTTAGGTAGACTATCCACCAGAAAGACTGTTACACAAAAGAAAGTAGCTTGTTTTTCTGAAGGATTCTTCTATTTGCAGATTGCTCAACTTTTGAATAGATGTCGAAGGAGTATCTCTCCAAAGGTGGGGTCTGAGGAGTGGGCATAAACCAGGAATTTCTGAAGGACCAAGCAAGCAAAATGGCCCTACCTGTAGTCTCTATTGTGGAGACAGTAATCTCTGGTGAAGGTGTGTATGGACAGAAAAGAAATCCGAGGGACAGGTAGAAAATAACCAGTCCAGTCTACACATTCCCAAGATTGTAAAGTAAGTAATGTCTAAGTACACTGTTCCGAAAGGTTAGACACCTCTCAACCGTTTGGTGGGTTATCGCAGTTCACCAAGCACATTTATGTGTTAGAGCAAGTGCCCTCATTGACCATTAAGTGACATGCTTCATCATTGGGCTTTGCACCTCGTCAGACTGGCGCTGCAATGCCTGATGGGCCTTGCAGGCCAGACCGCTACTCCTAGGAGTGCAAACTTTGTTGCATGGAGTAGTATTATCCATGTGTTCCCAAGGGGCCCATTCCTGGAACCAGGAGGGTCACCAACATTAATTGGATAGTTTCCCCTCATTCATTATATAGGTCTTTACAGGATTCATGAGTAAGGAGCACTCACATCTTCTTAGTGAGGACTAAGCTTTATTTGGGTTCCTGAGGAATCGCCACCAGATACGTAGGGGCTATAGAGCGAGAAACATGTCGATCTCACTACTGTAGTGTAGATAATCATTCTCACACAGCTCTGGGTTTTCCCCTTTCCCACGTTTGTGAATTGAGGGAGCCCCGCCCCCACCTTTTCGCTTAACATTGGGGAATATGGGATCATACCTGACATTTTCCCCTTCGGTTTTTAACCTTGACATAGGTCCCAATTTATTCTTTTTACATTAAGTTTAATTCCAGTACCTATGGTAAATTTTAATTGCACTTTTCAAGGCCTCCTCACACTTCACTCACTTTGGCAACTACGCACAACAGATCTACAGTAAAGACCTCCCTGAGGGGCCCATCAGGCATTGCAGCGCTGGCATGACGAGCAGCAATGCCCATTGATGAAGCATGTCATTTAATGGTGAGTTAGGGCACTTGCTTCCAACAAATCAGTGTGTCTGGTGACCTGTGATACCCCACCTAATCGGCTGAGAGGTGTCTAACCTTTTGGAACAGTGTACTTAGACATTACTTACGGTGCGTATGGACATCCATGTAACAGGCCGGCAGGTATCCAACACAAGAACACCTTTTGCCAGCACCACCATGGTGCCCTTGAGTCTGATGAAATGGGCCTGATGGCCCTGAGGAAGCTCCTTATTTACCAGGGCACTGCAAATCTTTATGCACAGGATGGTCACAATGGATAAGGTTGGCTTCTAGACTACCTTTCCTTTTGATCAATCTAAACGCTAAGACATCTTTTTGGATTCAGAAACAGAAGCTTTTGCTCCTCCTTATAGGGGTAAAACAGAGCACCGAGCAAAAAAACCCAGAAGAGTGATAGACTGTCCCACTTAAAATAGCGATACCATTTGCGGCAAGTAGGAAGTATGAGTTTCCAGCACCAATTTATCTTGGGAAGAAGTGGTGCACGGAGGATGTGCTGACCTTGTCTGAAGCTTACTCACGTGGCGCCAAAGTAGCTACAGTGAGAAATACCATCTTAATGGGCAGTAATCTCAGACAAAATCTGCATGGGTGTGAAGGGTGTGCATATTAAGAATGCATTGAACAAACAGAGATCCCATTGAGGTTTATTGAAGGGTGAGGTGTAGACATGTATGTCAAACACTTCAAAAATTGCATCTCAACTGGTTACTTGAATAGCAAAGGTTGATCAGGCAGATGTAGAAGGATGAAAAGGCTGATAAATAACCATTAGCAGTGCCCACTGCAAAGCCTTCCTGAGTCCGAAATAGGCAAATTAACTAAACAATCAATAGTTGGCCTGAAAACGATCACTTGATGGTCTTCACAGTAGACCACACATTTTGCTCAATGAGCAGAATAAATAGATTTTGTAGATGGGTGCCTAGGAGCAACAACAACATACATTACTCCAGCATAAAACTGAAGTCTGCTCAATTGGTGCAATTCAATATTCACACATGAAGGTGTAGGTTTTGGAGATCTGTGTGCGGGACCCTGCATTGATACTGATACAGGAGTTCTACAAAAGAGGTAGCCAGATCAGGGGCAAATTCACAGGTACAGCCATTTCCAGAGACTTACTTCCTGTTAGCACAGGATCCAACAACACAACACTTCCCTGCTTGTTGAGATATCACATACTGGTTGTATTGTCTGTTAAGATCTGAACAAGTTTTCACTTGATGGATGGAGAAAAGCCTTCAGAGACAACCGAATAGCACAAAGTTGAGCTTCTACTCTGCTGGAAAACACAGGTCCCTGATATCCACCTCTCCAAAATGACTAGCCAATCCAGAGACCCTGCATCAGTTACTACCGTGAACACTGGATGCGGCAGGGAGAACAGCCTACCAAAATGAGGTTGGTGTTCAAGGGCCACCACCGAAGGTCCTGGACTGCCTCCTTTGAAATGCAGATGCTGTCCAACAAGGCAACCCGCACACTTGAGAAGGTTCCACTCCTGTGCATGCATGTGCCAATTTGCATGTGGGATTAGCAGGATGCACGAGGTCAAGAAGCTTCAGAACCGACCATGCCAGAAGCCACGAGACAGCCAGAAGTATCAGGATCATAACTGAATGTCCCAGACTTGCTGCATGACTAGGTCCAGGATGGCCCCTGTAAAGGGAATCCTTTGTGTAGTCTGCAGGTGGTACGACATGTGGTAAATTGTCTCATTGATGGAATATTCCAAAGATGACAAAAGGGTGATTGTTGTTTGTAGAAGACTTTCACAAGTCTGCATTAAGCAGCTAATTGTTGAGGTGCAGGAATGCATGTATCCCCAAGCTCACAGATGGGTCGCAACCATCACCTTCACCTCTGTACACACCCAAGAGGGAGATGTGAAGCGTAAGTGTAGAAAACAAACTGTAACCACAGAAAGGATCTACAGGACTGCAGGACTGGCACATGAAAGTACACATCCTGCAACTCCAAGGACCCATCAAGTCCCTCAGGTCCAGTGCAGAAATAGCATTGGCAAAGTCGACATCTTGAATCTGTTCTTCTGCAGGAATACAATCAGAAGTGCAAGGCTTGAATCATCCAGAGTACTTCATCTTCTTTCAGCACCAAAAAAACAACATGAGTAGCACCTCCTGCCCTTCTCTGCCTCTGGAGCCTTTTCAATGGCCCTCTTGCCCAGAAGGGACCAAAGCTCCTGCACAAGGATGGAGGCATGATCTGCTGAAGCCTGAACAAAAACAGTTGGGACTTAGAGGGGCCAGCATGGAGAACATAAACTTGTTGAACGATCTGCAGCACCCACTGATCTCAAGTTATAGCACACCAGCCGTGCATTAAAAAATGTTTTTGCTCCCCCTACTGGTTAGGCTTGACCATAGAAGAGGGAGTAAATGTGTCTTTCCTGCACCACAAAAGGGCTGTATTGGCTTTTGTAAAGTATGCAAGGACTGACTTCGTCATTAGGCGAGGCCTCAAAAGCATCATCTGAATTTCAGTACTGTTGATGGATACGGTGGGCCTGAGAGAGCAAACCTAAATGGATATGATGGGCCATAGCACAGCTGTCTCTTAAATGCTTCGATGCAGAATCTGCCTCATCAGCAATAATCCTAGAACCATCAAATGGCATATCCACAAGATAGGCCTGCATGTTATTGGAAAATCTTGTAGTGTGCATTCAGGTATGAGGATTGATAATGAAGATTGGTGCAACCTGCAATGTCCGCTATGTCCAGACTAGCCCTCAATACTGTTCTCTGTCTGTCTTGAATTGTCTGAGCAAAGGTGTTTCTGAAATCAGCAGCTATTGCTGCCAAAGTCTTGCTGGTCATATCCCAAAGTGTATATGTGTAACATTCAAATGGGCAGATTGGATCCAAGGACCTCAGGGCAAACACATTTTGCATCTCTTTATGTTGGCACAATAGGGAATATGTTGGGGCTCAGCTTGCTGGTAGAAGCTTGAATTACCAGGCTTTACTAGAAGAGTTGAACATGTCTTAGACCAAGTTGCCGTAAAGGTTTCCATCAAGGCCTTATCACAAGGTAAAATGACGCTGAGGTAGCAGGCCCAGGATGTAAGATTTCTGTCAGCTGGTTTGCCCTAGCCTCTATAGTAGGTAGCTTTAGGTCCAACACTTCTGCTGCTCCCCAGACTAGTACTGCAAAAGAAGAACTCTGTGATGGGTGGGGGACAAAATGCAGACAATTATGGCACCCTTGAATGGTGTCAGAATCCATTATGTACAAGGATCCCAACCTTAGATGATACCAATGTCAAGTGGCTGGGGCTCATCCAAGGTTGAGGGCTGCGCCTTGGAAATCTCATAGCATGACATAGTACTGACGTATGCCAGTACTGGCCGCAGATCAGAAATGGGCACTATAGAGTGGGCACTGCTGGAATCTGGGCCAGCGCCGGTGCTCCAGAGGAAGTGGCCATTGCCCTAACAAGTTGCAGCATGTTCTTCCTTAAGGCCTCTATCTGCTGCAGAATTAGCAACATGCTAGGAACCACAACCCATGCCAGAAACACCCTTGAAACAGACTCAGAGTTGGACAATGGCAGTGAAGTCGGGTCCTTGGAGTGCTGACTGTTGATTTGTCAAAGGAGCCAGTGTGGCAACACTGGGATGATCCCATTTGGTCTTCTTAAGCTTGTCACCTGGCATGACTCTAGCTTATTCTTCAACTTATGGGAAGATGTCGACATGAAGCGTGGCCTGAAATGAGAGTGGGCCCACAACTTGGAGAAGGTGTGCTGTGAGTAGTGGAAGCTACCTCGCTTTTTGTGTTCAGTAACGTACATCTTTGCCTCTTGCTGCATGACTTTTCACACTAAGTTGACTCATGCCCGTATTGTAGATACCAGAGGTAGGACATTGTGTTGATAAATTACCACACTTGCAGTTGTGACAAAGGGCCGGATTTAGAGTTTGGTGGAGTGGGGATTACTCTGTCACAAGCGGGACAGATATCCCATCTGCCGTATTACGATTCCTTTATAGCCTATGGCGATCGTAATATGGGAGACTGGCTATCTGTCACGTTTGTGACAGAGTAACCTGTTCGCCAAACTTTAAATCAGGCCCAAAGTTTGAATTCTGTATCTTTTGGGAGGGACAGTTCCTAGCACATCAGCCTTTTCTGAAATAAAATATAATTTTGAAATTGGTGAAACCTGACTAAATTGGGAGAGAAGCATCGAAAGATGTGAAATGGAAAAACTGACATTTTTCAAGGGAGGCACCTGTATATGAGACTACGCTGTTTCTAGGGGTGGAGCAAGGTCGCTGCAGAGTTTGTTGTTAGCTTATAAAACCAATTACTGTGAAAAAGTTCCAGATCCAGTTTGGCACCTGGGGTAATTCAAAAGGTGACTAATCTGTGATTAGAAAAAACTATCAGAAATTAAGAATATTTTTCTAAATTAAATTGGCACTAACTTGTTGAAAGTGCCAGGGTTGTGGTTGGGCATGCCTTCCATGTCCACGAGTCAGATTAAAAAAAAATCTGTTTGTATGCATAAAGTTACCACGTTACCAGACTGTAGGAGGCTGGGCTGGCTTGTAGTGAGTACCAAGGGGTACTTGCACCTTGCACCAGGCCCAGTTATCCCTTATTAGTGTATAGGGTGTCTAGCAGCATAGGCTGATAGATAATGGTAGCTTAGCAGAGCAGCTTAGGCTGAACTAGGAGACGAGTGAAGCTCCTACAGTACCACTAGTGTCACTTGCACAATATCATAAGAAAACACAATACACAGTTATACTAAAAATAAATGTACTTTGGGCCATATTTATACTTTTTGACGCAAAACTGCACTAACGCAGTTTTGCGTCAAAAAAATTAGCGCCGGCTAACGCCATTCTGAAGCACCATGCGGGCGCCGTATTTAATCAATGACGTTAGCCGGCGTTAGCCGCCGGCGCTGCCTGGTGTGCGTGGAAAAAAACGACGTACACCAGGCAGCGCCGGCGTAGGGGGATATGGAGCTTGGGCGTCAAAAAATGGTGCAAGTCAGGCTGAGGCAAATTTTTCGCCTCAACCCGATTTGCGCCGTTTTTTTCGACTCCCAACCCCCATAGAAATGACTCCTGTCTTAGCAAAGACAGGAGTCATGCCCCCTTGCCCAATGGCCATGCCCAGGGGACTTATGTCCCCTGGGCATGGACATTGGGCATAGTGGCATGTAGGGGGGCACAAATCAGGCCCCCCTATGCCACAATTTATTTTTTAACAAATACTTACCGGAACTTACCTTAATGTCCCTGGGATGGGTCCCTCCAGCCTTGGGTGTCCTCCTGGGGTGGGCAAGGGTGACAGGGGGTGTCTCTGGGGGCATGGGAGGGCACCTCTGGGCTCCTTCCGAGCCCACAGGTCCCTTAACGCCTGCCCTGAGCAGGCGTTATAAAATGACGCTAACGAGGGCAGACGTCATTTTTTTTGACCCGCCCACTCCCGGGCGTAATTTTTGCCCGGGAGTATAACTACGACGCACATGCCTCGGAGTCATTTTTTAGTAGGGAACGCCTACCTTGCAAATCATTAACGCAAGGAAGGTGTCCACGCTAAAAAATGACGCAAACTCCAAGATCTTTGGCGCTCGACGCGTCCAACGCCGAGTATAAATATGGAGTTAGTTTTGCGTCGGATTTGCGTAAAAAAAAACGACGCAAATCCGGCGCAAACAGAGTATAAATATGCCCCTTTATTTTTATGACAATATGCCAAAGTATCTCAGAGTGTACCCTCAGTGAGAGGATAGGAAATATACACAAGATATATGTACACAATACCAAAAATATGCAGTATAGTCTCAGAAAACAGTGCAAACAATATATAGTTACAATAGGATGCAATGGGGACACATAGGTATAGGGGCAACACAAACCATATACTCCAAAAGTGGAATGCGAACCACGAATGGACCCCAAACCTATGTGACCTTGTAGAGGGTCGCTGGGACTATTAGAAAATAGTAAGGGTTAGAAAAATAGCCCACCCCAAGACCCTGAAAAGTGAGTGCAAAGTGCACTAAAGTTCCCCAAAGGACATAGAAGTCGTGATAGGGGAATTCTGCAGGAAAGACACAAACCAGCAATGCAACAACAATGGATTTCCAGTCGAGGGTACCTGTGGAACAAGGGGACCAAGTCCAAAAGTCACAAGCAAGTCGGAGATGGGCAGATGCCCAGGAAATGCCAGCTGTTGGTGCAAAGAAGCTGCTACTGGACAGTAGAAGCTTAGGTTTCTGCAGGAACGACAAGGGCTAGAGACTTCCCCTTTGGAGGACGGATCCCTCACGCCATGGAGAGTCGTGCAGAAGTGTTTTCCCGCCGAAAGACTGCCAACAAGCCTTGCTAGCTGCAAATCGTGCGGTTAGTGTTTTTGGATGCTGCTGTGGCCCAGGAGGGACCAGGATGTCGCAAATTGCGTCAGGAGACAGAGGGGACGTCGAGCAAGACAAGGAGCCCTCTCAGAAGCAGGTAGCACCCGGAGAAGTGCCAGAAACAGGCACTACGAGGATGCGTGAAACGGTGCTCACCCAAAGTTGCACAAAGGAGTCCCACGTCGCCGGAGACCAACTTAGAAAGTCGTGCAATGCAGGTTAGAGTGCCGTGGACCCAGGCTTGGCTGTGCACAAAGGATTTCCGCCAGAAGTGCACAGAGGCCGGAGTAGCTGCAAAAGTCGCGGTTCTCAGCAATGCAGTCTGGCGTGGGGAGGCAAGGACTTACCTCCACCAAACTTGGACTGAAGAGTCACTGGACTGTGGGGGTCACTTGGACACAGTTGCTATATTCGAGTGCTCAGCTCGTCGTGCTGAGAGGAGACCCAAGGGACCGGTGATGCAGTTCTTTGGTGCCTGCGGTTGCAGGGGGAAGATTCCGTCGACCCACGGGAGATTTCTTCAGAGCTTCTAGTGCAGAGAGGAGGCAGACTACCCCCACAGCATGCACCACCAGGAAAACAGTCGAGAAGGCGGCAGGATCAGCGTTACAGAGTTGCAGTAGTCGTCTTAGCTACTTTGTTGCAGTTTTGCAGGCTTCCAGTGCGGTCAGCAGTCGATTCCTTGGCAGAAGGTGAAGAGAGAGATGCAGAGGAACTCGGATGAGCTCTTGCATTCGTTATCTAAAGTTTCCCCAGAGACAGAGGCCCTCATTCGGACCTTGGCGGGCGGCGGAGGCCGCTCGCCAAAGTCCCGCCGTCAAAATACCGTACCGCGGTCGCAAGACCGCGGCGGGTATTTTGACTTTTCCCCTGGGCTGACGGGCGGCCGCCAAAAGGCCGCCCGCCAGCCCAGGGGAAAACGACCTTCCCACCATGAAGCCGGCTCGTAATCGAGCCGGCGGAGTGGGAAGGTGCGACGGGTGCTACTGCACCCGTCGCGTATTTCACTGTCTGCTATGCAGACAGTGAAATTCTAGCGGGGCCCTCTTACGGGGGCCCCTGCAGTGCCCATGCCATTGGCATGGGCACTGCAGGGGCCCCCAGGGGCCCCGCGACACCCCCTACCGCCAGGAACAGGATGGCGGTAGGGGGTGTCAGAATCCCCAAGGCGGCGCAGCAAGCTGCGCCGCCTTGGAGGATTCCAACGGGCACCGGAAAACCGGCGGGAGACCGCCCGTTTTCCATTTCTCACCGCGGCCAAAGCGCCGCGGTCAGAATGCCCAAGGGAGCACCGCCGGCCTGTCGGCGGTGCTCCCGCCCCCCGTTGGCCCTGGCGGTGCAACACCGCCAGGGTCATAATGAGGGCCAGAGTCCCTAAATAGCCAGAAAAGAGGGTTTGGCTACCTAGGAGAGAGGATAGGCTAGCAACACCTGAAGGAGCCTATCAGAAGGAGTCTCTGATGTCACCTGGTGGCACTGGCCACTCAGAGCAGTCCAGTGTGCCAGCAGCACCTCTGTTTCCAAGATGGCAGAGGTCTGGAGCACACTGGAGGAGCTCTGGACACCTCCCAGGGGAGGTGCAGGTCAGGGGATTGGTCACTCCCCTTTCCTTTGTCCAGTTTCGCGCCAGAGCAGGGCTAAGGGGTCCCTGAACCGGTGTAGACTGGCTTATGCAGAAATGGGCACCAAATGTGCCCATGAAAGCATTTCCAGAGGCTGGGGGAGGCTACTCCTCCCCTGCCTTCACACCATTTTCCAAAGGGAGAGGGTGTAACACCCTCTCTCAGAGGAAGTCCTTTGTTCTGTCATCCTGGGACAAGCCTGGCTTGACCCCAGGAGGGCAGAAACCTGTCTGAGGGGTTGGCAGCAGCAGCAGCTGCAGTGAAACCCCAGGAAAGGCAGTTTGGCAGTACCAGGGTCTGTGCTACAGACCATTGGGATCATGGGATTGTGCCAACTATGCCAGGATGGCATAGAGGGGGCAATTCCATGATCATAGACATGTTACATGGCCATATTCGGAGTTACCATTGTGAAGTTACATATAGGTAGTGACCTATATGTAGTGCATGCGTGTAATGGTGTCCCCGCACTCACAAAGTCCGGAGAATTGGCCCTGAACAATGTGGGGGCACCTTGGCTAGTGCCAGGGTGCCCTTACACTAAGTAACTTTGCACCTAACCTTTACCAGGTAAAGGTTAGACATATAGGTGACTTATAAGTTACTTAAGTGCAGTGTAAAATGGCTGTGAAATAACGTGGACGTTATTTCACTCAGGCTGCAGTGGCAGGCCTGTGTAAGAATTGTCAGAGCTCCCTATGGGTGGCAAAAGAAATGCTGCAGCCCATAGGGATCTCCTGGAACCCCAATACCCTGGGTACCTTAGTACCATATACTAGGGAATTATAAGGGTGTTCCAGTAAGCCAATGTAAATTGGTAAAATTGGTCACTAGCCTGTTAGTGACAATTTGAAAGAAATGAGAGAGCATAACCACTGAGGTTCTGATTAGCAGAGCCTCAGTGAGACAGTTAGTCACTACACAGGTAACACATTCAGGCACACCTATGAGCACTGGGGCCCTGGATGACAGGGTCCCAGTGACACATACAACTAAAACAACATATATACAGTGAAAAATGGGGGTAACATGCCAGGCAAGATGGTACTTTCCTACACAGACGATTCCCTGGAAGATGGGGGGGCCATAGGCAATTCCCCACTGTACTCTTGAGTTGAAATAGATCTGTTGTGAATGCAGGGGAGGAGGCCTTGTGAGGGTCAGCAGAACACCTTGCATACGTTTTCATTTCCTGGATGCAAACATTTTCTTAACACAGTCTTGCCCCTGAAGGGATAGGTTTTTTTTCTTCAAGTTACTTTCCTGAAACGGCAGTGGGGGAAACAAGCAGCAGTCCCCTGGACACCGCCTGCTTCTCCCAATTTGCTGACATTCCAATATTCATAAGGTAAAGCTATCCTTTCGGGTCACCTTCCATTTAGAAAATCTGTTACACCCCCTTTCAGGTCTTGGTACTTGATCAATGGCTTGAGACTGCATGTCCCCTTTCCTTTGCAAGCTGGTATGGGTCTCAAAGTATATTATGTGAGTAAGCAAGACATTTCCAAAAGGCAATGCACTCTTTGTACTCTGAGATGCCAATCTTTTCAGGCTCAAAGCATGTGGATTTCAAAGTGCGGGATTTGCAACAGCAGAAAATGTTAATACTTCAGGGCCTTTGTGTGCTAATTTACATGGAAATTAAAAATCTGCAGGTATGCAGGGATTATTCAGAAGTCGCAACTAGATAAATAATAATCCCCCACACTCTGATCCTTCACCTGCTTGTTTTTCCCCTGGAAGGGTGGGCAAGCCCGCATCTGGCTCTCCACCATCCTCCATCTACTGCCATGCAGCATAAACCCACTTGGTGTTTTGCTGCCCCACCAAAAGAAAACTTTGCACACTACCGCAACCTTATTGCATTATGCCTGCTCTCTGAGCCACATCTTCTCCTTCCCACAAATCCCCTACCAGTAAGCTCAAATCTGTCAGGTAATAGGCGTTCCCCAACTGTGACAGATGCACTCTGTCTGCCCTGAAAAGTGCCTCATCTTGTTCCTTGATGTCCTCATGTTTTAAAACTTTTATCCCATGTGACCAACAGAAAACCGTCATAGCCCGATTAAGCTTTTTACGAGCCTGCTCTATGGCTCGATGCTTAACTGCCCTTCTCCACGCTCGTCGAGGCACAAACTCAGTCCAGACCAAGCAGGTACCATGTACCTGCTTGCGGAGTTCCAGATCTCTCTGCATGTGTTGTAGTAGTGTGAGCCCTGACAGTTTCACAAGGTGGTTTTCCCCCAGGTGAATCAACAGCAAGCCTGGACAAACCCAGTTCGGCAAGCTAGAAGTAATAAACGGAAGCAGACTTCCCCACCTCATGTCGCTTTTACCCCACCAGAAAACTTCATGTTGACTGCTAGGGAGTCCCAAAGCCCATCCGTAAATCTGTTTTTCTGCAAACTTCGCCGCCCAGTGGATAAAAGAATGGCCAACCACCCATGTGATTATCTTGTCCTTCTGTGGTCTGTATACGCATCCTGCAAAGAAATAGAACTGTAACGATGGTCTCTAGATCTAAACCCTCACCCACAACACATGTCGAAAAATGACTAGCCTGCATGGATCCAAAACAACAAAACTTTCTAAGCCTCAGGTAGCACTCGCAGCATCTAGACTTCCATCTACCTATTGCCTTAATTCTTGCCCAGTCCAAGCCCAAATGGGCCGCCGCAGTAGCTGCCCTAATCCTGAAGGAAAGAGTGCCAAAGTAAAGAGTGCGATGACCCGTTCACCTCAAAGCCATACGTAACACCTGCAACAACTAAAAACTAGTAAGCTTTGCCCCTGACCCGTGCACAAAGTCTCCGCTTTCTCCTGCCAAACATCTCACACCCCGAAAACTCATCCATTCCAGCACCGGGCAAGCGGCTGCGTTACCACCTCTGTCCAGTGATACCCATTTCCCTTTTCCCATTTCCCTTTCCCCAACTGATCTGTCTCAGAGCGCCTGAGCCAAATCCCCAAACGATCCCCATGCAGGCAAACCTCCTTAACCTTCACACCTACCCCCTTCCCAACCCCCAGCAATTCTGACACTAGAAAAGCCCCAAAAACATCCACACCATGCATAGACGAAATAAAGCCAACTCACATTCGTCAGCGCAGCAAACTGGCAAAACATGGAAGAGTTCCAGCAATAAATCGAAGGTGATGGGCTCCCTAGCTGCCCTACCTGAACTTGACCTAACCCTGCCACAGCCTTTCAGAATTTTTCCCAACAAATCATTACGCGCTGGGTCAAAACCAAAAAAGAGTTTCCCGTAAAAAGATACCCCTGCCAACTTGCCACCAATGGTCGCGGGCGACAAACCTTCCCCAATCAGAAATAGCACAAAACGCAATGCGCTTAACTCTAGCACCTCAGCTCCTTGTAACCAAAAATTGCCCTGACATGACTCACAGGATTGAAAATCCAACCATGCCAGCCTGTAACTCTGCAGAGTGTATTCCGCTAAGGACATCTCCACCAGCCCAGTGATCATCACGCCCCCCCACTCCCAAATGTCTGCCAGGACCGTGGTCTTGCTCCGCTCCGCTCCTGGTGCCAATGTGCGAAAACTTTGCCACTGTGAATGAGACAGGGAATCTGCAATCTCGTTGTATACCCCAGGTATGTGTGCAGCTTTGAAAATAACAATGTATGATAGACAGCGAAGCATAAACTGGCGCAACAAGCGCAAAACCCTGAGATCCCTCTCTCTCAGTCTGTTAACTACGTCAACTACTGTCATGTTGTCAACGCGAATAACCACTGTCCTGTTGGCTAACTCATGGCCCCACACTGCCAGTGCCACAAAGAGGGGAAAAAACTCAAGGAAAGCAATGCTCATCCCTTGCTGCAGCCACCGTGAGGGCCATGTTTCAGCGCACCATCTCCCGTCACAGAAAAGCCCGAAACCTGCGGCTCCTGCACTTGCCAAACCGCATCAGCTTCGCAGAAAAACATAGACACGCCATTAAAATATGCCAAAAAAGTTTCCCACACCTTGATATCCTCCCTCAAACCTACCGAAACATGTATCCTATGGCAGCACTGCTCCTGACATGGCTAAACCCAAGTGGTCCCAGGATGCTTGTTTCCGGTCCAGGGAGGACCTGGCTTGGCAGTTCAGGCTGGACTGTCCCCATGAGGAACAGGGTCAAGACTGATTTGCATATGGGTGGGTCCAAACTGGGATGGCATGGTGAGCAAAAGAACAATGGATTAAACCCAGATCTGTGACTGGGTGTGAGTGTTTGCATTGTTCAGCACTCCGTCCATCATCCTCTTGTGTTGCTAAACGCAAGCCTCCCCGTGCTACCCTGCAAGCGAAATTAAGGCAGCCCAACAGCTTCTGAGCTGTCCGAAGATCAATCTTGTGGAGTACCCGCACTGTGCCCAAAAATTCCAGCATCTCCTTCACCTTAGGCGCCGGCAATCTAGCCACCATGATGCTTGCATCCAATTCTATGCCCAAAAAGGTTAAGACTGATTGTGGCCCTTCTGTCTATTCTGGAGCCAAAGGCACCCCAACACTCTGAGCTAACTCCTGAAAAGCCGTCAGCGCCCTCCCGCAAGCTCCAGAAGAGGCTGTCCCTACAAAAAGAAAATCATCCAAGTAGTGTGTCACTGTCCTATGACCACTCTGTTTGACAAAGACCCACTGTAGGAAGGTACTGAAAGCCTCGAAAAGTGCACATGAAATGGCACAACCCATAGGAAGCACCCTGTCGACATAAATTGCCCCGTCAAATTGCATACCCAGCAGATTAAAATCATCTGGGTGTATTGGCAGCAGCCGGAAGGCCGATCGAATGTCGCACTTTGCCACCTTGGCATGTTTGCCACACCCCCTGACCAGCTTGATGGCATCATCCACGGGTGCGTAAACCACCCTAGTGTCCTCGGGTGCAATAAAGTCATTAACAGAGGTACCTTCTGGCCAGGACAAATGATGAATCAGGCAAAATTCCCCGGGGGCCTTTTTAGGCACTACCCCCAAAGGTGATATAATCAAATCCGCACTTGGCCAATCATAATAAGGCCCGTTAGTTCTGCCTAAAGACACTTCTTTGACTACCTTGTCCCGCACCACTCGTGGCATTTCCTTGGCGGACCGCAGGTTGTCCGCCCATCTCCTCAGCCGTGGACCTTGCTAACTGTCCCGGAAACCCTCCTGAAAACCCCACTCCGACTTGCAAGCAGTGTCCCTATCGGGATAGCTATGTAGCCAGGGCAGAAGGGTCCTCAACCTTATTGGCATATGAGCCTTTTGGCGCAGAAGCTCCCAGCATGCCTCGCCCCTTGGACGCTCTCCATTGTTCAGCTGGGCTGGAGAGGGTAAAACATTGTGTGACTGAATGACGGCCCCCGCACTTGGAGCAGTCATGTTTAACTTTGCAGGGCTGTCTGGAACAAAAGCCTTTATTAAAGTTCCAACATGCTCCTGTTGTGGACACCGGGGTCCGTTGGCCCACACCCGTCCCTCCTTGGGCTGGATGTTCCTGAAAAGGCTTGTAAACTACAGGCAAACCACTTGCAGTGTGCATAGATGCCGTGGATTGCGCTGACGCCATTCACTGCATCCACAGTTCTGGGTCTACGTCACCCCAGGGTTTATCAGGTTTGACGCTCACCCTACCCCGGAATTCCTCATCATAGCTCAGCCAAGCGAACCCCCCGAAATGCATCTGGGCTTTCCTTATAATATCCATATACTTAAAAAGCGCTATGGCCCTGTCCAGGAACTTCTTTCAAAATATGCTGTCAAAAATCAAAAAGGCTGACGTCCAGTTATCCATTGTGATCGGCACTCTCGGTCTGCGCGCTAACTCCCACTCCTCCTCCTTGGATTCCTCTTTGGCCTGTATGTCTCTATGTAGGAGCTTAAAAACATCCACATATTCATGCTTCCAAATCCTAGCTTTTGTTTTTTCCACTACGTGTGAGCCCAAAGGCATGGCAAGACCCATGTACGGAAGCCGCTTCTTGTGTCCCCCCTCTTCTTTGTCTTCGGACCCAGTGACCTCCCCAGTCGTCTGATTACCTGTTT
Organism: Pleurodeles waltl; assembly: GCF_031143425.1. Lineage (NCBI taxonomy): Eukaryota > Metazoa > Chordata > Amphibia > Caudata > Salamandridae > Pleurodeles > Pleurodeles waltl. The sequence continues at coordinate 112,636,555 of NC_090443.1, read as the reverse complement.
CAGTCGTTGTTGTTATAAGAGCCTCCTTAGCTTTTCCTGTGTCACCACCCTGCATCACTCCTTCCGTAGCTGTTTCATGAACCAAAAAATCATCTACCCCTATGGACTTACGCGTGCATGACCCACTAAAGCCAGAACTGTCCCCCCAAACCGACCACAATTGCCCCTTACCTCTGCCTTGCTCTCCCAGGGGGCGTGCAACCTTCCTTGCCCCTCGACCACGTGCTGGCCCATGCCGCACGCCCAGTGGCCCGCCAACAGACATGGAATCCTGCAAAATAGAAGCAGAAGAAGGGGTTGCACCGCACTTGCACCCTCGCCCCCTCCTTTTTACACAGCTCACCTCCACTTCACGAATCTCTCTGTCCTCCCATTCATCCACATCCTCCTCATAATCGAGGTCAAAGACATCTTCTTCATCCATCTCACCCATGTTGCCAGCACCGCCCTTCATTCGTATAGTACTTGCCGAGACTTCTTCCTGGCACTCATGGCGCACACCATCTCTGGGTGCACCTTGATCCAGTGATGCAGAGAAGGCCGCTTCAGACCAACGTGCAGGGGCCGTGTTGCGCCCTGTTGGCATCACCTTCTTTCTGCCAGCCTCAGACACTGGCATTGTATGTCCTTGCCCAACGTGGCCATGTGCGCCACTGGGACTCTCCGCGCCAAACTGACCTCCAGCCGCACAAGCCTCCTGACCCCTCCCCTCCTCTACCCGAGGCACCCAGACACAATTACCCGACCCCATTCCAGTAGGTAGAGGTCCCATCCCCTCAATACCCTCAGCTGCCCTTTTAAACTGCTTGCCTCGTGTCCCTACCTCGTCACTGGCTCTGCACAGCTGGGCCCACCTTTCCTCAGTCTCCACCACAATGCGGCGCTGCTCCTTGATCCTGGCCTCTAAATCCCCAGCTTCGGCCGGGTCCCACCTGCCCTGCCTGCCCCCCCCCCACCCTTTGCCCTGGCCCTGCCAACCCTTGCCTGACCCCTGCTTTAACTTTTCTGGCCTGCCCACTCGCTGCTTTGGCCTTACCGGGCCCACCCTTCACTTTGCCCGTACTCTTGCCCCTTCCTTTAATTGGGGGCCCGGGGCCCTTAGCTTGTGTTGCACCCCCTCTGGGGCAAGAAAGGTCTAAAGGGGCCCACTCATTACTGGGCCCAGGGAATATTTGTTCCCCCAAATCTATGGCCAATTCAGGCCCATCCACATTCAAAAGCTCCTGGGGTCCCCGGGGGCCTCTTCCCCCAAACTCTCTGCTCCTGTCCCCTCTAAAGCACCGTCCCCTGCCTGCCCAGTGCTCAGCTGTCCATTATAATGGGAAGGGCTGGACGCACCTCGCCCCGCCCTCCCATTGCTTTTTACATTTTTTTGGGCCCCCACCCGTCTTTCTGGTGATGTGCATGCGGCCACTGCTGCCGCTACCCGGCTCGACGCAACGCTCGTCGGCCGCACCATGCCGAACCAGGCCTGGTCCAGTACACCAGGCCTGAGGAGATCGGCCCGGCCGGCTTTGCCAAGAATGCGAAGCGCGGCCCTGACAGTTTCATCGTCATGGCTTGTTGCCATGGCACTGAAGCAATAGCGGTGTAATGCCGCCGAAAGAAAAATATACCGGCAAAGCCCCACTGAGCCAGTCACAGAAAAAATACCTTCCGCCTACCTCACGCCCAGAAAAACCTCCCTAGGCCAAATTCCATTCTGATTGCTGGTCAGCTCGAAAAGAGGCCAATCCCTCCCCCACACCCCTTTTATTCCCCCACCCTTAGACCCACCAGCCTTTAGCCTATCCTGTCCCCCTGGCGTCACTTCCCCTTTCCCGAATGTACCTGCGGAGACTAGAGCGAGTCTCCTCTCTGCGAGCCCCTCCATTGCGCCCTGCAGGAATAAGGGATCTGTAACAAGTTTGTTGGTTTCTAAACTTCGTATCAAGCCAATAAGTACAAATTGGAGGATGGTTTGAAATACCAGTCCGCGCTCTCTTTCTCCACAGAGGCAGAAGGTGCCTCTTGGGGCTAAAGGCTCTAACAGTGTGTCTCCCAAACAGTGGGGATTTCAAAACAATATAACTCATCTACTGTATCATTTGTAGATTTTAACAAAACAGTTTTTAAAATGGGTGCAACTGGGTTGCAATGCCGCACCAAACCGTTTACAAAAGCTAACAGACCATTGTTGATTTCTTTAAATATGCATTTTATGATATGACAAGTATGTTAAGAGTGGGGACATCCACATTTGTTGGACTGGGAAAAGGCTTCTGTTTGCAGCAGGAAATAAAAAACATATTGTGAAGAGAAAACGCTGCTCTTATTACTCAGTCCAGCATCCATAACAATCACCAACAATGAGCGTTCTGGAATATTGCTTTGTTCACTGATGTCTTCTGGGGTTTTCAGACATTATAAAATCAATTACTTGATGGACTCCTTAAATGTAATCTGAAGAGTTTGCGCATAATAACTCCTTTTTCGTTTCACTGGTAACACAGCTTTATGTTTACACCATAAACACTTCTTAAAACTGCAGTTGTTTGAACTGAGCACTCATATTTGGGCCCTCTGGCTTGAATCTTAAAGTACCTTTTAGTAAGATATGTACATAATATGAATATGAAATGTACGACATTGATCTGAGCTGTTTTTGATTAAAATAAGTATTGCATAGCTACAGCACAATGTGTGTTTCCTTGCTGTATATTTTAGTCACCCCTTGGCGCAGACTTTTGTCCTCTATTGCTACAAAGTGCCAGTGCTCCTGTTTATAAGATGAGCTATGGAAGTGGAATTGTACTGTTAAAGTTAAAGCCTGCTCTGCGAGATTTGGCTTAGAAGGCAAAAATGGCACCCCTGTCACAAGAATCATGTTTGCTTTTTTATTGAACTTGAAGGTGCTATAATGCTATCTGAATTTTGATTTTAACCACACCAGAAACCCATAAAGGGAAATCCTTAATATTGAGTGTGAATTTAAATTATTTTAATTAAATAAGGAACAAGAACATAAAACACTGTATATTTAAATATCAACTATCACAACCTAGCAAATGAAAATAGATAAATTGATCAAGATATTGATGACCTCTCCCACTTTGATTGGGTCCAAAATCCTTTAAAAGGAAAAAAGAACACACATTATAACATTTGGGGCATTTTTACAAGCCTCTAGTGCCTCCAGAGTCTCACTTTTTGTGACACTCCAGTGGTGCAGTGCCCTTCTCCATATTTACATGGTGGCTTTAAGCCACTTTTAGTGTACCTTAACGCCGCCTTGTAAATATGGGGCCCCCCAGATGCATTTTCTGTGGCAGAGGGGCGTGCATTGAGTGTTGCTGTTGACGTACCCATGTAACACCCATTGCTTTTTGACACTGCACCAGATTTACAATGAAACGTAAATCTAAGGCAGCGCCAAAACCCCAGGGGAGGCGTTAGTATGGCGCAAGGAGGTGAAATACTTTTATTTCTCCTCGTTTTTGCTTTTTCTAAATGTGGTGCATTCTGCAGCACACATAGAAAGAGCAAAACACCATAAAGGTGTCCCTTCCTGCACATAAACAATCATTAAATAATTATGATTTGCTACTTCTTTGTGTGCTGCATTTTGCAGCAGGCATAGAATAAAAAATTGCCAATGTTGTTTATGTGCAGGAAGGAACACCTTCCTGCACATGAATATAATTCCCTGCAATGCAGGCACCCTTGCACTATGATGCCTGTGTTGGCACTAGCATCTAATTTTAGCACCAGTGCAGGGGGAGAGGAGGACAGGAATGTGCCGGATTTTGTAGGTATGGTGCATTTCTGCTGTTTCCCCATGTCTCAGGGCGGCTCAGCAAGACACTTGCTGCGCCACCCTGCGCCAAGGGGGCTTGTAAATAAGCCCATTTATCTGGTCAGACATTGCTATTTGAAGTTTGATTTCTGATAACTAAACATCAAGAACATATATCAACGTAGACCCTCAAGTGAGTATATATAAAGCTTTCTATGAGTTGCATTAACACTAGTTCCCACCAAAGTCTGGATTCAATTGACTGTCTGACACAGGCCAATCTACCACTAAGCTGTCCCTATTTAAAAGGTACTTTCAAATCATTCATTTCTTGAAAACAAAACTTCTGTAGCTTCAACTAAGATGAAAGGTTATTACCCAGAATTCTTCAATAGCAGATTCTCTCATTAAGCATGCACGTTGAAGTTGAACTGAGCTTGCTTCTCTAAGCAACACTGTCCTTAAAAGTTTACACAGCCACTTAAACTTCAGTAGATGACGTGTTCAGATTTTTTTACATTCTGGGACTTGCAGGCTTGATAATATCTTTATAAAACCACGACTACAAGTCCTAGATCACAAACAAAAAACCTGCAGGTGTGCAAATTCATGCCAAAGCCGTGGGACCAGTCTAGCATGGGCAGCCATTAGTGGCCCATTTCTCCTTTGCAAAGTAATCAGTGGCCAACAGAACAAGATATGTCACATGACGGCTCATCATCAGTAGCACTACAGAGCCAGATATAACTGGGTAGTATGTGTAAGTGGTCGGCAACTACACCTAAATATGATGCCCATTGTAATCCAAATACATTGGCAGCAATCAATCATATTTATTACGTGTATAGCACTCCAAATTAGCCAGAAGGATGATCATTGACAAATTTCATTTTAATTAGAATAAAAAATGTGTTATGAGGCAGCTGAAGGGTACACCTGTAAAAATAAGCTGTTTATCTGAAAAAACACACAGGGGGCTCTCATGAGATGTGGGTTACGTTTTCGTTTGAAATTTTGGTGGTGCTTTGCCTCTTAACTTCAGTAGTATCTGTGGACATCCAATTATGATCCTGTATATCTAAAAAGAAATGTACTAGAAAAACAGGTAACTAACAACATAAATGGGCATGCAAACCTTGCTTTATAATGTTAAATCAAGATATCAAATCAATGAATTATTATTAATGAAGTGGTTAACAACTTACCAGGCTTGAATAAAATTACTTTATTGGTGGATGAAAGGCACACAACTTTGGATGCCAAGAAGGATATTCCTACCTGATCAAATATTGTAAATTATGTGGATATACTTGATTGTATATGTTGAATACAATATTTTTTAATTGTTCAAGTGCACTTTACCAATGTCCTTAAATACCAAAATAAGTTGACCCCATAAGAAAGCTATAGGCGTTGTCTTCTTCAGAATTAAAACCTTACAAGTTGAGCTGATTTGATTTTCTGAATAAAAGGTGGATCTCACGGCATCACTATGCTAGCACGAACATTTTTGATTGGGAGTCGACAAAGCAATATGGTTGCACATGAACATAGCCAAATACGACACACCAGGAAAAGTACCAGTTACTTTGCCTGCTTTGCAACACCAGCGGCGTATCACTGTAGTTCACAATATTTGTTGTTTGCGATTCTTGACCTGAAAGTGAAAGTACACTCTGGAACTAGAGACAGTGGACCACAGAAAGGTAGTGCTTTCCTATTACTAGCATGTTGCTTTTCTCAGTTGCGTTTTTGCGAATTTACACAACTGCTTCTTCAGTCAGCCTTCATTTGCTAGGGGAAGCTGTTCAAATACAAAATGAAGTTGAAACTTCGAAAATCAGTCACTTGAATCTCAGTGTAATCGCTCTTCACCAATGTAAGAAAGCAAACATTGGGGTTAAACTCAGTTTTTAGGCTTTGCGCAGCGAGAGGGGGAACAGGTACTATTCGCTCCTTTATATAGACATTACTCAGTGTTTTCCTGCATAAACTGCAAAACCTCAATCCTCTAGGGCAGTGGTTCTTAACCTATAGTCCACGACCCCTGGGGGTCCAAGAGCCTATTCAGGAGATCTGCAACTGCTTAGAAAATTAAAAAATATTAGCAGATTATTAAACTGTGTATAAATAAAGAAGCAACAAGTAAAATTGAATAGGTTGAAAGTTCTGTAAATGTGAGAGAATTTGAAATTGGAGACAAAATGAAGTTACTATCCTCAGATTTATTAGTGGACGCACTGCAACTGCAGCAAACATAATATGGTATGGATGATGTGTAGCCAAAAGCTCCTACCTTTTCATTAAAATTAAAATTACATTTTTTTTTGCGAATTAAATACAATATTTAATAATTTGTTTATTTGTTTAATTAATGCTTGTTTATGTATTTTTGTGTATTGTTTTAAGGTTCCAATCATCAAAAATGCTTAGGCCTGGGAACCGGCTTCCATCAATGATTCAGTGGGGGTCCCCAGATGCCAATAAAGATTTAGTGAGGGTCCTTGGGTTCCAGCAATGATTAAATGGGGGGGTTCTCAGAATTCAAACGGTTAAGAACCACTGATTTAGGGTGGTATGTTGCCTAGCTATTGTTCCAGAATAAAAAGTCTGAAGACAATATGAAAGCAACCTGCATGAGCCAACTCATTTGTCTTTTATCTTATTTAAATGCATGTGATTACCTTAATCATAACATCAATATATTGTTCATAGCTTGCTGACACAGTTTTGAGGCGCTCTGTCACTTTAAAAAGGTGCTGACCTCTTATGCAAAGGGTTACTGTGGCCTGCCAGAAATCTAAACTGTGCCATGTAGGTGGCAAATAAATGTACCACATGTGAACGAATACACTGAACTACAGTACAAGCTGGGATACACAGTACTGATATACTATCCCAGGCCCATTATCTGTTATGATTCAGCATTCTCTAAAGCTGGAACAACGTTTTAAAAGAAAAGGAGAGCCATAAAACATGAGCTCAGTCACTGACAGGAAGGGAGGCGCGTGGGTAATTAATGCACGGCTTATAAACCTCCTTTCCTATCTCTCTCTGTAGGTCTCTGGGGTCTGGTGAACAATGCTGGGATCTCCATCCCGACTGCCCCAAACGAGTGGCTGAACAAGGCTGACTTCCAGAGAATGCTGGATGTCAATCTGCTAGGGTTGATTGACGTGACCCTGAACTTGACCTCGCTGGTCAGGAAAGCCCGGGGTCGCATTGTCAATGTTTCCAGCGTCATGGGAAGGCTCTCCATCCTCGGAGGCGGGTATTGCATTTCGAAATATGGAGTTGAGGCGTTTTCAGACAGTCTGAGGTGAGTGGTGTCCTTTTTACATTCTTGCTAGCCACTTCCGGATCAGTGCAGGATACCAAGCACTGGCTTAGCGTTCTTCTTGTAACCCATTTTCCAAAATATTGACTGACAAAAAGTTTACTATTGAACCCTCAGAGAGAGAGAGAGACTGTGTGTGCGTGTGTGTAATGCTTACATGGTGATCGATGAAAAATCGAACCCAGAGTTGGATCCTTGCCAGATTTTCGGTGTATCCACTGAGTTTGTAATTGAGCACCATGAAGTTTCATTGTTCATGAAATTATCTGATGTGAATATGCTGAAAAACATGCATGGATGCATCCCTTCTGGACATAGGTCGGAAGCACCTGTTCTCACCAAATGGGAGGGCATATATTGATGTTATTATCTCGTCAGACATTGCTATTTAGAGTGAGATTGACGATTAATAATTGGTGGTGTGCTCTGAATTGGAGCATCAAAAATGCTGAGTTCAGGAATACAGATGGCAAAAACAGAAAGAAAGAGACGCCAGTCACCAGCAAAGAGAGCATTCCATTCCCTTGAGTGGTGGTTTATGCCACCTCAGCAAGATTCCATCATAGGGAGGTCCTAGGGTTGAAGTTCAGAGGGAACAGGCAGAAGAGTTCCTTACAACTTTCTTGACAGAAGAGAATGGAGAGTAAGTAGACTGTGCACGTTGGTGCAAGAGCTCCCTAGCGCCTTTCAGTTACTGCAGTTAAAGCGATGAGAGATCATTTCACATGATTATTCCCTGTGTCATGTTATGCGAGTTGCGAAAGAAGGAACCCTGATGGCTCCTGATGGACTCCATAGCTTAGTGGCGTAAGTATTTGGAATGTAGTGAAGTGAATGGTGGTTTAGAATGTTGAGTTCCCAGTTTAACGCAGAAGAATAAAGACGCGTTTTAGTAGCACCGTGTGTGACGTATTTAATGGTGGGCACCCAGGCTGGGGAGGATGCTACAACTGGAGACGAAATAAGTAACCCGAAGATCAACAGAGCTCTTCCAGAGAGTTTGCTGTGGCCAGGAAAACTGCTTATGCGTGCCACATGTGTCTTGGTCGAAGTACCAAATCAAGATATGGTGTATGTGGAGTCAAAGCTCAACTCCAGCAAGTGTAAAGCATTGAAGATAGTGGAAGCTTTACCAAGAAGACTGTGGGGGTCATTATGAATTTGGTGGTCAGAAACATCCGACCGCCAAACTCCTGAGGAGGCGACTTCCACAGTGCTGGCCGTCTCCCTACCGGCCCCATTACAACTTTCCCACTGGGCTTGGTTTCTGCCCGTCAGGCAGAGGGAAACGTGTGGCAATATAATTCTCTGTGGACCAACCGCTACCATGAGTCTGGCGGTATTAAGACTGCCAGATTCCTAATCAGGCCCAGTATATTATTGGCCTGAAACCTGCTTACCTGGCCATACAAAGAGGTACCATGCTGCTATACAAAAAGGTATATGTCAGACAGAGCGAAAATGCTGGAGGCGGATACAACCAGGTTTTGAATGCGCAGCAAATAATTATTGCAACGTGCAAGACAACGCTGTGTGCCATGGGCATGGGCATTGCAAAGGCCCCCTCTGGCCCCCTGCACTTGTTCTCCACCAGCCTATTTATGTCAGTCAGACCGCCATGAAAAGGCTGGCAGAGAACAAGGTTGTAATCAGTAAGGTGGCCCTGACTTCTGTGCCGCCCTGCCTGTCACAACCAACATCACCGTCATCCCGTTGGGATCAGAGATCCTGGTGGAGAAGTTAGTCACCTGGTGGTCAGACCGCCAGGGTTGTAATGTGGCAATCAGACCACCACAGCCGCGGCAGTCTCTGTGGACCAACCGCTACCATGAGTCTGGCGGTCTTGAGACCGCCAGACTCGTAATCAGGCCCAATATATTATTGGCCTAGAACAAGCTGACAAGGCCAAACAAAGAGGTACTGTGCTTCTATACAACATAAAGGTATACGTCAGAAGGAGCGAAAATGCTGGAGGCGGATACAACCAAGTTTTGAATGCGCAGCAAATAATTATTGCACCGTGCAAGATAGGGCTGTGTGGCAGAGACCAACCAGGTGCCAGCAAGTAGAAGAGAAAGCTTGAAGACACAGTGCCCAAGGCTGTGTTTGTAAGTGTCAACACCAGGGCAGTGCGCGCTCTATTGGACGACTAGAATGCAAAAACCCAGCACTCTCAAAAACAACGTAATTTATGCATTGTGCTGATATGTTGTTGATTAACCTTTTGCATAGCAGAGTTCAATCCTGACGACTTATTTTTAATGTGCTTACAAATGCTGTTCATTTGCAATGTATTGCTGCAGGCTTTCAGAGTGTGTTAGGGTGTGGTCCCTTTCCAGGGCTTTCTAGAGACTTTCCCTGCAACATGCCTGGGTGTGGTTGTGGGTTGGGCCAAGACTCTATAAAAAGGAGCCAGCCCAGCTCCAAGTGCTCACTATTCAGAGGTCCCAGTGCAGAGCAGCAGCTACTTCCTGAGCTCCTGTCCCGGTGGCCTATTTGATCTTCTAGACATCTGACTTTCATTCTTCATTTGGAGATCCTCGTTCTGGGCGGTAAGACGGTGGTTGGGCTGGCCTCCTGACGCCGTTATCGAGAACTCTCATGTTCTTGGGCCTAATTCTTTTATGATTTGACAGAGTACTTTGCGTGTGTGAACTATGCGCTTGAGTGTTTGTGACATTTGCAGGGTGACTTGCGAATCGGCAAGACGCGCGATTCGTTTCATGATAATTTAATCTTGTTATTCATTGCATGCTGCCATTTCTTGACATTTACATGGTGGCTTAAGAATCGGCAAAAGACATGCGATTCGTTTCATTGTACTTTGATCTTGTTATCCATTGTGAGCTGTTATTTCTTGGCATTTACATTGTGGTTTATGAATCGGCAAGACGCACGATTCGTTTAATGATGATTTGACTTTGATATTCATTGCGTACTACCATTTCTTGGCTTTTTACGTGGTGACACTCGAATCGGCAAGACGCACAATTCTCTCCTCGAGTTTAATTCATGTTGTTTATTGTATGCCACTATTCTAAGATATTTATCATGTAATATTCGAGTTGACAAGTTATGTGATTTGTTTTTCCTGAATCCATATTGTGTTATTCATGGTGCACAATCCTTTTATGGTGTTTACTGTATATATATATATATAAATCTACAATATGCGCAATTTGTGTTGAAACATTTTAAGAGTACACAGACGGTCAGAGTGTCTGGATGCAATATTTTATGGTCCTAGTATGCATTCTCAAAAAAGGATTTATATGACTGGTTTAAAATTTAGTCAGAATGGTTTTCTGATTCTCATGTAAAGGAAAGTACTTGAATAAGAAAGTTTTCATTTAATCCATCTTGATTCCCTTACGGGTATCCGGCCATCTTGAAACTTAGTCATTTTAAACTTAATTCTTAGATTGTTCATGTTTTCAGAATGACTATGCTTAGAGTCATAGTCTAGTATTGATTTCAGGAGATATAATTTTCATATTATGTGTTCTAACCTTTTTCTTACTACAGGTCTCCTTCCCAGCTGTTTCCCTTCCTAATCCCCTCTTCCCCTCTTGAACTCTCTTAGCCTCTGTGATTTATCTATCAGAGTCTTGGAGCTGTTCAGTGGTGGGCGTGTTGGGAATGTGCGCAGACCCCGAGGATCTGATGACTCTGACAGTAAGCAACCATCCTACCAAAGTTGTAGAGTGGAATACAGAACAAATGCACACATCTTCGAAAGATAGAACGCAAGGGTGGTGAGTGAACGAAAGACTGTGTGAGCCATGAAGATGAAGAAAAAGGCTGTGTTACCAGTGATTATAAACAATGACTCAGAAGACAGTGCATCACAAGGGCTTAGAGCTGGTTTGAGATAGATCCTAGAGGACAATGAACAATGGGGGAAACAGACCCTACTCTCAACGTCATCAAGTTCCACCACCAGTTATAATGCTACCACCTTCCTGAAACCGCCACCACCCTTTGACGCTGCCTGAAAGCAAAATATTGGTGATAGATGGACTGCTTGGACAGAGACATTTGAAGATTTCATTGATGCACTGGAAGAAATAAATAACAAGAAGATTATTAAATACCTTAATAATCTGGCTGGTGGGGGTGTAAAAGAAGTCATAAAGAAAATACCATGAGATGATGAAATCACTTACTGTCACATCAGAGATGCTTTGAATCTCAAATTCAATCCAATGCCGAATGTGGATTATGAAAGGTACATGTTCAGTCAAGAACAACAGAGAGTCAGTGAAACCATCAATGAATTTGTTGTAAGACTGGATACACTCATCAAACACTGTAAGTTTAATGAATTTAACAATGAAGAAACCATACGTCTCAGAGTGATCGATGGATGCTGGTCCGACTCATTCTGAATACGAATTCTTAGAGAAACTCTAAGTCTAGATCGAGTTCTCATGGCTGCCAAAGCTGAAGAGCATACTGATCGAAAAGTTGCTAACATGGAGACCAGAGGTGCCCATCTTAAGTCAGTCATGAACATGAAAAGTAAGCAGAAACACAGAGCTGAAGGACACAAGGTGATGTCTCCACAAAAAAAGGAGTTGTGTTTCAAATGTGGATTATCCTTTCCACATGAAGGTAAATGTCCCACCACTGGGCAAATATGGAAAGACTATGGTAAAGAGAACCATTTTGTAACAGTCTGCAAGGCGAAGGAAAAAGTAAGTGTATCACGGCAAGAAGACAAAATGGCCGACCAAATGTTCCAGAAGCAACTCTCAATGTGCGCCCAAAAGGCCAAGCGGCAGCACCATTTGAACACCAAATGAAATTGATTGCCATCTAAATTATTGTTGAAGAGTTTGCCAGAATCAGTATTGAGTGAAAGTGAGAAATATGATTGTGTGACGTTGATGTTTACCTCAGAAAAACATGCACATGTTGGACTGGCTGCCTGTAAAGAAAATTACCATTCACAGAACAGTCAACATGACAAAGCACCAAAGTCATTCAAACATTGTCCGAAGATTACACTGAAAGTAAATAGTTATTTTATACCTTTCATTATAAATAGTGGCACATCGATAAACATTATGCCTGTAGGAAAATATAATGAAATGTCTCTGTTGCCACAGTAGACGGCATCGAAAACAAAGGTGTATCCATGGGCTGCATAGAAACCTTTGAAAAGTCAAGGTTCATTTGTAGCGACAATAAAGCACAAGAAGACTAAAGTGCAAGCACCCATTCATGTATTGCAAGGCACGGCATCAAGTTCCTGTTTACTCAGTTTCAGCACAGCCACTGACATGTCACTGATTTCATTGAATTACAACTTGAATGTTCTTCACAAAAAAGTAAGTCAGTTTCCTTTGTTATTTCATGGGTTAGGAAAATTGAAGCTATGACAGTACAATTATATATCAATGAAGATGTTCGTCCTTTAGCTCAAAGACACAAAAGAATTGCATTTCATTTAAAGGAAGCTGTTGAAGAGGAACTTGAATCATTACTTAAACATATCATTGAATGTTTATCTGGTCTAACGCCGTGGGTTTCTCCCAACTTCCTAGTGCCTAAAAAGGACAGTAAAGGAGCTGTACGCGTCTGTGTGGATATGCGTCAGGCAAACAAGGCAATTGAAAGAGAATGACATCTCAGTCCATACATTGCTGACATGATAACCCAACTGAATGGTGCAAAAGTCTTCTCTCGCCTTGTTTCAAATAAAGGAATCATCAGTTGAAACTTGAGGATAATTTCAGGTACATTACAACCTCTGCTACACACATTGGTCTGTTTTGATAAAAAAGATTACGTTTTGGTGTGTCATCAGCTGCACAGTTTTTTCAAGTTGTCATATGACGTATCATACAGCCTGTTGTGAATGCTTTCAACTATGGTGATGACATATTGTTTTTCGAAACTACACAGAAAGAGCACAACAAAGTCCTCAAGCAAGTTTGCCATTTGCTCCCTGATGCAGTTTAACTCTGAATGCTAAAAAGTGTGAATTCCACAAAACAAAACTAAAATTATTTAGCCATATCTTTTCAGGTGGGGATATGAAACAACATCCTGCTAAAGTACAAGCATTGTCATCTACCAGTCCACCACAAGATGTTTGAATGTTATCCTCATTCCTTGGCATGGCCAATTACTGATCCAGATACAGGGAGTGCAGAATTATTAGGCAAGTTGTATTTTTGAGGATTAATTTTATTATTGAACAACAACCATGTTCTCAATGAACCCAAAAAACTCATAAATATCAAAGCTGAATATTTTTGGAAGTAGTTTTTAGTTTGTTTTTAGTTTTAGCTATGTTAGGGGGATATCTGTGTGTGCAGGTGACTATTACTGTGCATAATTATTAGGCAACTTAACAAAAAACAAATATATACCCATTTCAATTATTTATTATTACCAGTGAAACCAATATAACATCTCAACATTCACAAATATACATTTCTGACATTCAAAAACAAAACAAAAACAAATCAGTGACCAATATAGCCACCTTTCTTTGCAAGGACACTCAAAAGCCTGCCATCCATGGATTCTGTCAGTGTTTTGATCTGTTCACCATCAACATTGCGTGCAGCAGCAACCACAGCCTCCCAGACACTGTTCAGAGAGGTGTACTGTTTTCCCTCCTTGTAAATCTCACATTTGATGATGGACCACAGGTTCTCAATGGGGTTCAGATCAGGTGAACAAGGAGGCCAGGTCATTAGATTTCCTTCTTTTATACCCTTTCTTGCCAGCCACGCTGTGGAGTACTTGGACGCGTGTGATGGAGCATTGTCCTGCATGAAAATCATGTTTTTCTTGAAGGATGCAGACTTCTTCCTGTACCACTGCTTGAAGAAGGTGTCTTCCAGGAACTGGCAGTAGGACTGGGAGTTGAGCTTGACTCCATCCTCAACCCGAAAAGGCCCCACAAGCTCATCTTTGATGATACCAGCCCAAACCAGTACTCCACCTTGCTGGCGTCTGAGTCGGACTGGAGCTCTCTGCCCTTTACCAATCCAGCCACGGGCCCATCCATCTGCCCCATCAAGACTCACTCTCATTTCATCAGTCCATAAAACCTTAGAAAAATCAGTCTTGAGATATTTCTTGGCCCAGTCTTGACGTTTCAGCTTGTGTGTCTTGTTCAGTGGTGGTCGTCTTTCAGCCTTTCTTACCTTGGCCATGTCTCTGAGTATTGCACACCTTGTGCTTTTGGGCACTCCAGTGATGTTGCAGCTCTGAAATATGGCCAAACTGGTGGCAAGTGGCATCGTGGCAGCTGCACGCTTGACTTTTCTCAGTTCATGGGCAGTTATTTTGCGCCTTGGTTTTTCCACACGCTTCTTGCGACCCTGTTGACTATTTTGAATGAAACGCTTGATTGTTCGATGATCACGCTTCAGAAGCTTTGCAATTTTAAGTGTGCTGCATCCCTCTGCAAGATATCTCACTATTTTTGACTTTTCTGAGCCTGTCAAGTCCTTCTTTTGACCCATTTTGCCAAAGGAAAGGAAGTTGCCTAATAATTATGCACACCTGATATAGGGTGTTGATGTCATTAGACCACACCCCTTCTCATTACAGAGATGCACATCACCTAATATGCTTAATTGGTAGTAGGCTTTCGAGCCTATACAGGGAGTGCAGAATTATTAGGCAAATGAGTATTTTGACCACATCATCCTCTTTATGCATGTTGTCTTACTCCAAGCTGTATAGGCTTGAAAGCCTACTACCAATTAAGCATATTAGGTGATGTGCATCTCTGTAATGAGAAGGGGTGTGGTCTAATGACATCAACACCCTATATCAGGTGTGCATAATTATTAGGCAACTTCCTTTCCTTTGGCAAAATGGGTCAAAAGAAGGACTTGACAGGCTCAGAAAAGTCAAAAATAGTGAGATATCTTGCAGAGGGATGCAGCACTCTTAAAATTGCAAAGCTTCTGAAGCGTGATCATCGAACAATCAAGCGTTTCATTCAAAATAGTCAACAGGGTCGCAAGAAGCGTGTGGAAAAACCAAGGCGCAAAATAACTGCCCATGAACTGAGAAAAGTCAAGCGTGCAGCTGCCACGATGCCACTTGCCAACAGTTTGGCCATATTTCAGAGCTGCAACATCACTGGAGTGCCCAAAAGCACAAGGTGTGCAATACTCAGAGACATGGCCAAGGTAAGAAAGGCTGAAAGACGACCACCACTGAACAAGACACACAAGCTGAAACGTCAAGACTGGGCCAAGAAATATCTCAAGACTGATTTTCCTAAGGTTTTATGGACTGATGAAATGAGAGTGAGTCTTGATGGGCCAGATGGATGGGCCCGTGGCTGGATTGGTAAAGGGCAGTGAGCTCCAGTCCGACTCAGACGCCAGCAAGGTGGAGGTGGAGTACTGGTTTGGGCTGGTATCATCAAAGATGAGCTTGTGGGGCCTTTTCGGGTTGAGGATGGAGTCAAGCTCAACTCCCAGTCCTACTGCCAGTTCCTGGAAGACACCTTCTTCAAGCAGTGGTACAGGAAGAAGTCTGCATCCTTCAAGAAAAACATGATTTTCATGCAGGACAATGCTCCATCACACGCGTCCAAGTACTCCACAGCGTGGCTGGCAAGAAAGGGTATAAAAGAAGGAAATCTAATGACATGGCCTCCTTGTTCACCTGATCTGAACCCCATTGAGAACCTGTGGTCCATCATCAAATGTGAGATTTACAAGGAGGGAAAACAGTACACCTCTCTGAACAGTGTCTGGGAGGCTGTGGTTGCTGCTGCACGCAATGTTGATGGTGAACAGATCAAAACACTGACAGAATCCATGGATGGCAGGCTTTTGAGTGTCCTTGCAAAGAAAGGTGGCTATATTGGTCACTGATTTGTTTTTGTTTTGTTTTTTAATGTCAGAAATGTATATTTGTGAATGTTGAGATGTTATATTGGTTTCACTGGTAATAATAAATAATTGAAATGGGTATATATTTTTTTTTTGTTAAGTTGCCTAATAATTATGCACAGTAATAGTCACCTGCACACACAGATATCCCCCTAACATAGCTAAAACTAAAAACAAACTAAAAACTACTTCCAAAAATATTCAGCTTTGATATTAATGAGTTTTTTGGGTTCATTGAGAACATGGTTGTTGTTCAATAATAAAATTAATCCTCAAAAATACAACTTGCCTAATAATTCTGCACTCCCTGTACAGCTTGAAGTAAGACAACATGCATGAAGAGGATGATGTGGTCAAAATACTCATTTGCCTAATAATTCTGCACTCCCTGTATATGCAAGACTGTGCCACTGTGAGTGCTCCATTGAGAGAGTTGATAAAAAGAATGTTTCATTTAATTGGTCACATGAGTGTGAGACAGGAAAATCAAGAAAGCAATTGAGAATGCAACTAAAATGGCATATTTCAATCCAAAGCTTCATACCAAAGTTGTTGTTGATGCTAGCCCTTTCTGGTTAGATGCAGTACTTGCGTAGAACAGCGGACACCTAAATGCTCAAAGACATATTGTGGCATATACAAGTCGAAATTTGACACAAACGGGGTGTGCCGATTCTCAACCCGAGAAAAAAAGTCTAGCAGCTGTGTGAGCTTGTGAACATTTGTACATGTTCTTTTACGGAAAGCCTTTTACACTAGTGACAGATCATCAAGCTTTGTTAACCACCTTTGGTAATCCAAGGGCCAAGATGTCTCCACACATTGAACATTGGGGGTCTATGACTACAACAGTGTAATTGCACAATTGTGCATCATCCAGGAAAAGATAAAAATCCTGCTATTTTTCCAGAGTGCCTATGCCGTGTTTTGATGCCCCAACTAAAATTATTGACGCTTACACAAACTTGACTGTAAAATCAAGTACACCAGCTGCCATTTTGTTGGAGCAAAATATTACTGCTACGAGTCAAGACAATGACATGTTGAAGCTGAAAGACATTATAATACATCAATTGTGGAACCAGCAGTCGTCCTCTTGCCCATGACAGTGAGCATCAGAAATTCAAGATGGTCAAAGATTAATTGTCTGTAACTCAAGGCATAATACTGAGAGGTTTTAGAATTGTAATTCCTGAGAGTTTGAAACGTCAGATAATTTAAGTGGCACGTGAAGGACATCAGGGAATTGTTGCCACCAAATGAGCTATTTGAGACTGAATTTGGTTCCCTCATCTTGATGAAATAGTTGAAAAGGAATTAAAAGTCTGTCATCTGTGCAACTGTCTGTTGTCAAACACCACTCAACACACCTTAAACATGTCAGATCTGCCAGAGCATGTGCGGGAGAGAAATGCTGTTGACTTTTTCGGTCCTCTTGAGAATGAACATCACCTGATGGTAGCAGTTGATGAATACTCTTATTTTCCCTTGGTTGAAGCTCTCTTGTCTATCACACAAGAAATGATTATCGAGAGATTAGACTCTCTCTTTGCGACATGGGGTGTTCCAGCAATCCTAAAGTTTGACAATGTCCACCTTTTCAACAGTTGAAAGTTCCATGATTTTCTCAGTCAGTTAAATATGAAGCATCAGAAGAGCATACCTCTGTGGCCCCAGGCCAATGGCCTTGTTGAATGATTCAGGAGCACATTAAAGAAAGCTGTTCAGTGTGCTGCTGTAGAAAAGTTCAACCTCTGTTTTGAATTCTAACCTGTGACCTTATCATTCGACTCCTCACTCAACTACAGGCAAATGTTGATGTTTGGTAGAGCGCTTTTAGAAACTGACACAAGACATATGAAATGGAGGGGGAACATGGCGGCTGAAGATCAGCAGCGCCAACTCTGCTAAAACAGCCTCAGCGCTGCTTATGACCCGACTGGCAATAGAGGAGAGGAACGATGATTAGAGGCTCCCCCCGTATTCTCTGTATTTCGAGGGGAGCTCTTACCTGAATGGGCGGTATGCCACCTCGCAGCAGCAGGCTTCGTGGGTGCATTCTGACTCGAATCGGGATGCCATCTTCAGGAATGGCTGCGAGAGAGATCGTCTGCAACTGGGAGCGCGCCGATCTTGAGGTCAGGAGAGTCCATGCCCTCACCTTCAGGGTCGCGCTGAGAGGCGCGACCGGGGTTGTAGTGGGCAGAGGCAGCACAAGGCGCTGAGGTGGCTTGAGAGGCATGTCAAGAGAGCTGCTGTCTCCTAGGAGAGGGAAGGAGTTGTTTCCTTCTCCCCAGGCATTGGGGCATTCTGACCGGCTGCCCAGGGAGTCTCAAGGCAACACAGACGGCAAATCTCAGGTACTGGGGGGGGCAGTACAAATCTAGGGGAGCTGAATATTTTGGAGGGGGGAGGTCCTTTTTATGTAAGGGTTTCCCAGGAAGATAGTGAAATAGTGAATTCAGCAGAGGACACTGACAAAAATACTGTACACAATCTGAGGAAAGAGGTGACCCATGTGCTGCAGAAGAGGAAAACTGGAGGACGAAAGAGGCAGCCCTCCCCCCCACTACAACGGAGAATAACTCCTTCATTAAGGTCGTATTTTAAGGCTAAGAACTCTGCTACTATTATGGCCACCTCAAAAACGCCCCTCTCCCCTGCTCCGTTAGGTATAGTACTAAATGAGACTACGCGGAACGAGCAAGAGGAGGGAAAGCAAATAGATATGCCCAGGCTGAGCTTTCCGCCTTTATTTGCACTCCCTCTAGGTTTAAAGGAGGGAGGGGCACCAGGCTTAGGTAAACCGGTGCAGAGGCAGGATTCTCTCACTCTAGGAGAAGATATTCCACTACAACAAAGGAACTTTACTCCAGAGAAGATAACAGAGGATATATCGGAATCTCAACAGGAGTTGCCGGTCAAGACGAACTTAATGCCCGTCCACCCATCCTTTTTGGAATCCATGCTGCACTCTTTATCAAACCAAGTCAGGCAGGGCTTCCTAGTATCACAGCCAAAGCAGAAGGGGATTCAGGAGGTATGCAAGGCTCTGGCAAATAAGATGGATCTATTAACCCAACAAACCCAGATCTTGGAGAAGCAAGTTGTTCAACTTAACAAAATGGTGGAGAAGCACACTAGTGAAATCAGTGCATTAAAAACTATGGGAAGCCAGAAATCAGAGACGTTGGAAGTGTTGGAAAACAACGCTAGGAGGAACAATATTAAAATAATCAATGTTCCGGAAGGGGCTGAAGGAGATAATATTAAAATATTGGTAGTAGGTTTTCTGAAAGAAAGTGGGCTGTGGGAGGGGCCTGAGGATCTGTTAACTCAAGACATACAGCGGGTTCATAGGGATCCCTTTAGAAAATCACCAAGCAGGGCTAAACCTAGGAGGATATTGGTGAACTTTCTTACTTATGTAATCAAGGATAAAATCCTCTCTAGAGCCTTAAAAATTTGAGCATTAGAAGCAAGAGGCTATTCCTTAGAGATAAGATCCGATGTATCTCGGACTGCCCCTAACCAACAATGGGAGCTCGGTAGGAGGAAGGAGGATTTTAAGAAATTAGGGGCCACGGTCAAATTAAAATTCCCAGCGACCTTAAGAGTGATGAGAGATAATCAAATGTATAATCTACGGGATGTTCTAGAAGCAGAGTCTCTCCTGGAGAAATTCAAGGATAGCCAAAACTAAACTGGACTTTAAGCTCAGTTTTTTTCACTCTCTATTTCCTTTTTGTTACACTTGTTTATTTGATAATAGGAGGAAGGGTCTAAGCAGCGCCAAAATGGCTTAATAGCCCGGAAGATGGGGGGGTTCCCCAGAGAGGAAAAGGGAAGGGTGTTGGGGAGGGACTTGGGAAGGTGGGGTAATGGTGGGGGGGAGGGGCCTGGGGGGGTTTGAAAAATGTGTGCCTCATTGCAAGATGGCCCGACCTGTAATAATGCTCAAAAGAAGTCTGTAAACTTAAAAAAATCATATAACAGAGATGGCTGGAGGTAGTTTTCATATCCTCTCGTGGAATGTGAATGGGTTGAGAGTAATTCAAAGAAGAAATCATATTTTACATTATATCAAAGATTCCCCGGCTCAAATTGTAATCTCACCTGACATCTGCTGAAGCACAGGAGATTTTTAAACCTATGACCTGGGTTAAGCAAATGGCTTGTTCAAACAATAATTCGCATTCGAAGGGAGTAATAATTTTGGTGAAAAGTGCTTTTAATGCTTTGATTTTGTGCTCCAAGATGGATACAAAAGGTAGATGGGTTATGCAGACGTTAGGGTCAATCAGGCCATTCATACTTTATGATCCTATTATGGTCCAAATACAGATGACACAACCTCGCTACAAGAAATATGTAACGCACTATCGGAGACTCAGCACCCAATTATAATAGCGGGAGATTTTAATGTGGTATTAAATCAGGCACTGGATAAATCTACTGGAAGTAAAGCATGTGGATCTCAAAATTCCTCGGCATATATTAAAGTAATAATGGAGCATTATGCTCTGATGGATATTTGGAGAGATTCACACAGTCGCTCTCACAGTTTTACCTTCCATAATAAAAAGTATAGACAGCACTCCAGGATAGATTATTTCTTATTGACTAAGACTTTCAGGGCGTCCGTGGTGGATGTCCAACACATCCCAGTTCATTTATCTGACCATGCCGCAGTTGTGCTGACTTTGAAGGAAGTAGGACCACGGCCGGTAAGGACATGGACGCTAGATCGTTCTCTCTTAAACAATATTAAAGTGGTAGAACGTTTGTCTAGTGAAACTAAGTGGTTTTTTTTAAGACAATCTGAATTCTGCCCCTCCTTATGTGGTGTGGGATTCCTAGAAAGCTTTTATTAGAGGGATCCTGATTAATATCTCTGCCCCGAGAAATAGGGAATATAGGTTGGAAGTTCAGAATATTGAGAAAGATTTAGAGGGTCTAGAAGGAAAACTTGTTGAGGCACAATTTGAAGGAAAGATTGAAGATACAAATATATTAGAATTGGCGTCTAAGTGGGCAGCTCTCTCAGCAGTAATAGAAACGCGAGTAAGGGAAAGATGGGAGGCAAGCAAATTGGCAAATTTTTAATATGGGGAGAGCGCTGGTAAATTATTGGCATGGAAAACAAAATCTGATCTTGCTTGGAAGCAGTTTTCAGAGATAAGAGACCCTACTACAGGGGTGATGTTAACGGAACCCCTAGAGATTCAAAGAGCATTCCAAGGTTTTTTTGAAGTTCTATATAAAAAGGTCTTATTAGATGTGGCAGAAGACAGGATGCTAAATGTAGAGGAACTAAAGATGGAAAAACTTCATGATGAAGGACAGTCTCTTCTGAAGGAGGAATTTTTAGATGGGGAAATAGCACAGGCTTTCTCATAATCTATTAAGGGGAAGCAGTGGGCTCTAATGGCTTACCCGCCGAATTCTACGTAAAGTTAGGTAGTGTCTTATCCCCATTCCTCAAAGATCTTTTTAATTTAATTTGGAGGGGAGAATCTCGTTTACCAATATCTTGGGATGAAGCAATAATAACTATAATTTTAAAACCTGGAAAGGACCCCTCGCTCTGCGAATCATATAGGCCAATCTCTCTACTGAATAATGATTATAAAATATTTACTAATATTCTTGCTAGCAGATTAGGGAAGAGTATTGCACCTCTGATTCATGATGATCAGAAGGGGTTCTTAAAAAATAGGTATATTCATCAATTATTTCATGAATTAATAGGGGCAGTTGATATGGCAAAGGTATTCGAGCTTCCCTTAGCAGTTATTACCCTCAACGCTACCAAGGCGTTTGATCAAGTGAATTGCAATTATTTTTTTTAATACATTTTTTAAATTAGTTTTATACAGAACAGTACAAACAAAACCCAACAGGTCACTGGTACAGTTGGTGCAATTACAATAACACAGTAGCACATTGGGTAGGTCCAAGGCAGAACAGGCTGAAACCCACATTGGAGCCACCGCCCCACTCGCTGAATTACACATCCCCCCTCTGCGACAAGACTAGATTCCTTGCCCCTTCCCAGCTTCCCCACACCTTTGTATACTTGGCTGGGCGCCCCGTGCTTCATAGACCAGTTTCTCTTGCTGAGCACATCAGTCCACCCCACGACGCCACTTGGTAATCACCGGGGCGGTCTTCGCCTTCCAGTTCGCTGCAATGTCTCTCTTGGCCACCAGGCAGGCCACCCCCACAAATTTCTGGGACCCAGAAATTGGAATTATTTAAACTGCATTTTAGCACATCTGAATTGTGGACCAAAGTTTTTGGGGGTCTTAAAAAGTATTTATGCTACTCCATCATCGAGAGTTTTAATAATGAAAATGTATTTATAAATTTGGTCACCCAAGGTTCTACAAAAAAGTAAGGCTGAAAACATTACAAGCTGCCACATTTTTGTGGGCTAGGAAAAGGAGCGTTACGAGGTTATCATATTATAGTATCTATGCCCCTATCTGGGATTCTCCGGGAACCCCGGACTGCCTTAAAGATGCTCTATCTCATCCTTTGAAGGAGGCAGGTATCATAGAATGGGGACAAGTATTACAGGATGGAGCATTGAAACCCTGGGAAACCTTTACTTCTGAGATGCAGGGTTTGCTGTCTAGATTAAAATATTATCAACTACAAACATGGGCAAGATCTTTACGAATAACGGACAAAGAGACTAATGAGCTAGAGGAACAATTATATAAGAACCAGCCATGTAAGAAGTAAGTCGCTAGTATTATAGAAATATTTGTGGATAGTTTTGATGATGAACAGAATTTCCCTGGTTCCCTATGGGATGACGTGGTGAGCAGGGAGGAGATTGATACACTATGGACATGGTCTTGGCAGCGTCTTTACAAGGTGGTCAAGCTAGGTCCTCTTAGGAAAAAACATTTGTTTGTTCTACATAGGGCATATCATACTCCATAAAAACTAAACAAATTGAATACAAACGTTCAGATAGCTTGTACAAAGTATGGGCTAGAGGGGGCGGATGATATTCATATGTTGATGCTGTGCCCTCGGATTTCGAATTTTTGGAGGGAGATTTTTGAGGTCCTATCTAGTGTATTACAGGTACCATTGGCGGCCTCCCCGGTCTCATTTTTATTTTGTGACACTTTAGAATTGCAAAACCTCCCGAGCGCTCATAGGAATTTGCTATTTTATTTAATACTTTTAGCCAGGCGAGAGATTTGTAGATATTGGATCTCTCCTACCCCACCGACTCGATGGAAATGTGTGAATCCCATAAAAAAAATATGTTAATTAGATCCCTGTAGAACTGGCGCTAAAAATGTTAAAGAACTTTGGCAACCTTGGGTCAATTGGCTTTCTCTGAGCATTAGCTCTCCAGTTTGTTGTCCAATGATTATTTCAAACGAGGGGCGGCACGCAGAAATCACTCTCCTTGATGCTGGTCTTCCGCATGCTGACCGCTTCTAACCTATCCAGTAGAGTCTGGAACACAGACCGGGTCAGATCATAATGGAGGTACTCTAAGAAATATGAGAACAAAAAGAAATGTTGATGTTTGGGAGAGCTATGACGACCAAGTTACCCGCATGGACCACCCAGCACTCATGCTCTGAGAAAGAAGTACAGCTAAAAGACTTGAGTTGTAAGAAACAAATGAAGGCCTATGCGGCTCGACAATGGCATGCTAAAGACATTGTGTTCACTTCAGGAGATCGAGTAATTGTCCATCGGTCACACAAGCATAAATCTGATGCTCCGTTTGACAGTGAGCCTTTTCAGGTCACTTAAATGAAAGGACACATCCTGGCTGCCCAACACCCTAGGGCGTCCATTATATGAGACTCTTCGCACTTCAAACATGTAGTTCAGCGCTTGTCGGATGTGTCTGCAGGAAAGGAGGCTGATGTTGAGGAACCTAGTGAGCAAACCCTGACTGTTAAGGTTCCCATCTTAACAACTCATGTCATGGACACTACTGTTGGTCATTCACCATTCCTAACCACATCCTCAGGGCACCCAGAAGGCTCACCGACGAACTATACCAACTATAATTGTATATATGTATATATTAAAAGAAAAGAAATTGTAATATTTGATTTAACAGAGAGGGAGAGGTAGTGGGTGTGAGTTGTGAATGAATGAACCCTAATGGCTCCTGATGGACTAAGGTAGCTTAGTGATTTAAGCACTTAGAATGTAGTGAAGTGAATGCTGCTTTAGAATGTTCAGTTGGCCATTACACGCAGAAGAATAAAGATGTGTTTTACAACTGCTGTGTGTGTGGCCGGAACCCAAGCTGGAGGGACACTACTCCTAGTGGCTTTATCAGTTTCTCTGTTGGCACTTGAAATAATCAACACTATGCACTTAGATCAACTAAAATATGGACAATAGAGGCCAAGTTCACCTCTTCTGGATGACAAGATTTGCTTCTATATGAGGGCTACGAGGTGAGTTTGGCAGGTGTATCACTGCCCACCAGGATATGAACTTTGTACCAACCATTCTCTCGGAGGGGTGAAGTGCTATTCAGATACTCATACATTGGCCTCACGCATAAGAATGGCGAAATCAGCTGTAGATCTAGTGTTGGAGGCCCTTAATCATGAGTGCTTTATGGAACAAGAGAGAGGAGGAGAGAAACATAGAGAAAGAGAGGGAAAAGGAAAGCGAGCGAGAGCAAATTTACAAAAAAGAACATTGACAATTAAAATAAGATTAGTATTTTACTCAAAGTTGGTCCATATATGCCTGGAATATTTATATCCTAACCACCCTACTAATTATTATAATACCTTAACCTTTATAGCAGAATGCTACTGTCTCACTAAGCAACAGCCAGCCTGCATCCCTATGGACTGGCTGTCATTTTTTTTTATCCTTGCCTTTTTTATGAGGTGACAAGACCAGGAAATGTGAATAATGGTTTCCTGTTGAAAGCTATAGCGCAGCAGAACAGACTTTGTAGTTATTTTGTCACCAGGGACCCTCCAATGGTAGAATATGTATATAAAGAAGACAAAAACGTTTTTAGCCACAGTCAAAAGATTTGAGTTTAGGTAAAGCTGCCTAGTAATAGTGCAAGTTTTGTTAATATAGTGACTATATGTGCCACATCCACATTTCGTATAATCTAATAGAAAATATGCCTCCCTTGTGTTTTTGCATGTTTTCCAATGACATTACTTATGCTAGTGACCCAACTGGTAACATTGTAACATGTCCATATACATTCAGAGGGTGTAACCGTTATTTAAACTATGTGATTAGAAATAATGTCAGTGATGTAATTTCTAGTGACCTGTTCTAGCCAAACGGGAGACAGATTAAAGGTAAAATCTGGGGAGACACTGCCGCTTTCAAAATGTATGAAACCTTAAAGTCAAGACATATTTAAAAATGTTTGATCTGAAAGTGTGCTCTTCCCATAGGAAATGTGTAAATTTGGCATGACAGTCCTTACCATATTTCCGTTTAGTTTGGTTCATGTGTGAAAAAGTTTTGCCTAGCTTGTCCTTTCTTTTGAAATTGAGGTAATTGTTGGAGAATTCAGTGTATCAGGGCCAGGAGTCTCTAAGGCATTTAATTGCACATAAACGCGCGTGCGCACCAGGTTATCAGGATTTCTTTCGAATTATCATGGTTTAACAAGTGTACCAATAACCTTAGTCTACAAAGGTAAATGATCTTGTTTCATTCTTTTCCCCTAGGCGAGAGCTCAGCCCTTTCGGAGTGAAAGTCACCATGATTGAGCCAGGCTTCTTTAAGACGCAAGTCACCGACTCCCGCGCTGTGCGCGAATGCGTAAACCGGGCCTGGGAGAAGGCCTCTTCCGAGGTCAAGCAGAGCTACGGGCAGCAGTACTTTGATCAACGTGAGTGTTCCAACACAGAGTAATCTCTCAGGTACATAGTGGGGTGGGATGTTGTGAATTGGGGACAAGGTGTATATGTTAAGTTGGTTGGAGAGCAAGGAGACCACGTCTGGTGAAGGTGCAGATAGTTTGAGACAGGAAGGGTAGATGTTTCTTCTTCGAGGAATCTTTTTGGGTTCTTTTTAATGCCAAGCAGTGACCACATCCCAGAATGTACTTTAAAGATTTAAACACAGTTTGCAAATAAAGGGACATTTGGAACTTCTCTCTCCTGTAATGCTTGGTTCTGTGCTTTGGAGACAAAGATCAACACAGTGCAGCGGCCCCAAATTGATGCGACCTTACTACATCTAATTGCTGGAGTTGATCCTGATTTGCATCTATGACTTTCTTGTCTTTTTTTTGCACAGTTTGTAAGACGTCTGATGGCATCCTGCTGAGGTGCAATCCCAACCTATCACTGGTCACTGACTGCATGGAGCATGGCCTTACAGCGGTGCACCCACGGACCAGATACTCCGCCGGCTGGGACGCAAAGCTCCTGTTCCTCCCACTCTCCTACCTCCCGACATCAGTGGCAGACCCGCTTATGGCTTTAATTAGTGGTCGGAAGTCAGCGCAGCGCGTCTAATTGATGCAAATTGTAGATACTATATGGTAGTCATTGGCGTCTCTCAGAAATATTTAGGTAGAGAGTTTTGTGCAGTCATAATTCAGACACACTTTCAATTGGCTGGGCTTGTGGATTAAATATAGAACATGTAGGGATGAGTTTGTAGCACGATTCCTGCAGGGAGTATATGGTACGCTAAAATGTGCGGCAGCAGGACAGTAGCCTGCAACAGCCGCTTTAGAAAATTATTGAAAAG
Organism: Pleurodeles waltl; assembly: GCF_031143425.1. Lineage (NCBI taxonomy): Eukaryota > Metazoa > Chordata > Amphibia > Caudata > Salamandridae > Pleurodeles > Pleurodeles waltl. The sequence continues at coordinate 112,609,818 of NC_090443.1, read as the reverse complement.
TGTCTCTAATATTTGCGAAGGAACGTACACCACTTCAGAGATAAGTAGGTTACTAGTACCATTACTATAAAACTATTAGAACATCTTTACACAGGACCACCTAAACAACAATACCAAAAGTGCAGAGGTTCTAAGATCAGGCTACCTGCATGTGCCTTAATTAATACAAACATGAACATGTGGCCACTCACCACTAAAACATTGTTTTAAAACAGTTTTACTTTCATTTATTTTGTGTGGGTGGTGTGTATAAGTCCATGACACACATTTTACAGAGAAATGTTGTGTTTATGTTTTATGAAACATCCATAAAAAAGTTTCTTTTAGATCAAAAGAGGACCTCACTTATGAGAAATGGGAAGGTGTCACAGAGATTATTTTCAGTAATACTAGTGAGCTGCTGCTGTGTTGCTATATTGAAAACACATATCACTATCCCTGAATATTAGATGTAAAAACAGAATTTGGACGAGCGTGTCTGAGGACTGTCAGTGATGTGGCCAAAAAGAGGGCAAGAAAGAGCTGAAATTGGATCCTAAATTTAAAGCTGTTCCGAATGGGGCCCCCAAAATACATTTAGCCCAATGTCCCCAAAATCTTTAAGATGTCCCTGGTTGTCCTGTGTAATAAAGATTAGCATTCAAAGTATTGTGCAACTTCCAACTTTGAAGTTATGCCAAAATGAGAGAGAGAGAGCTAGGACCTCTGGTGAAATAGTGGAATCCGTAGGAAGAAACTTGTCCTTACGATTTAACCAAGCTAGTGACTGTTACAGAAAGACCTGAAACCTGCGCTGTTTGGCTGCTGTACTGACAACAGATGGGTCTCATTGACCAACCCACTACCAGCCTCAGACTCAAAGTAACTTTCACCCAGACCCAGCAGTCAGATCCTTCTGTTACATGGGTGCCACTTGAAGTAACTCCAGAGATGGTTCATGGCAATTGTGGATGATACCTTGGTCAAACCACTGTCCACCACATTGGCTTCCTTTCTGATAAGTGTAGTGCAGTGGCCACCAAGAATTATGTTTAGCACTCCAGAAAATTTCCTAAATAAAATGCCATACTGCCTACTCAGGATCTCCAATATTTTGTGTAATAAGGGCTGCTTATGGTCAAAGAAATTAATCTCAAGGTACTAATATTAATAGGGGATATTTACAAGAGAGTAGCACATCACTCCTGATGCGCCACTTTTCTTGCGTTGCCCTGCGCCACTCTAGCAACACCATGTGTGCTCTGTATTTACAATGCAGCGCACGTTGGAAGAATAGCATCAAACATTTTGACGTTATTGTGGCACTTCTCAGGATTAGCGCCAAAAACTTATGGCGCTAATTCTGCAAAGTAAATTGTGGCCCATGGGGTAATATGGGTGTGTCATTTTAATGCATGCCTTAGACAGGCATTAAGGATGACGCAAAAAATGGTGCAGTGAAATCTTGTGGATTTCACTTTGCCATTTTGTAGGGCCTCCCGAGCGGGAACACACCCCTTGCATACATTATGCCAGGTACAGGCATAATGTGGCACAAGGGTTTACAAAGTGGCGCAGTGCAAACACTGCACCAATTTGTAAATATGGCACATAGGAAATGCCTACCTAACGGCACATTAGCATTAAAAAATGGTGTTAAAGTAGCACAAAGAGGAGCAAGGGGCTTGTAAATATGCCCCTTAGTGTTTTAATAGTGATCACATCAGACAAGATTTTCTTACCCCATGCAAGATTATCAGCTGTGATCACCTCAAAGCATCAAGGGAGATTACCAGAAGTAACGTGAAAAAAGCTTTATCAATTTGGAATGGCTCTAAATGAGTTGTATATATTAGCCATAGATGCAATGCTCCTGGCACCAAAATAATATGAGTAAAAATCCTGCAACATCTATTTCCAACATTGCAGGATTTATCACTCAAATGTCAGCTTTAAATATGTTTTGAACGTTCAGCGACTTTTATCAAAACATCGGCATTTAAGTCCTGAAAATCCTCATATGTTTTTATATTTTCATCTCAAAATACGCAATTTGTAATTATGGCATACAAATAATAATAATTCAACCGAGCTAAAGTGTTTAATTTAGTGGGCTGAGCTACACACATACAGGAAAGCTAAGTGCAGATAGCTAAAGAGCTAACAGTAGCTCAGGAGCTACTCATTGTAGAACGCTTTTTTATAGTAACATACATAGAATGATCTTTGGTTTGGACACTTTCGAAAACGTTATTATTCACAAAGTCAAATTGTCATTAAAAAAGAATTTCACATGTGCCATTTTCAATACTTACCTAATGACCAGTGTCAGGGAACCAATGAGTAATCTCCCTTACCCCTTCTATGATTTACAATGGGGACCCGCTCATAGGTCTGCATATGTGGAATAATAATCTTGGGGAGGCCTGCCTGGCCAGCGAAGGATGGTGAATTCTTTTAGTTGAAAATTAATTTCGAGAGATTATCCGTAATGCTCTTTTATTTACAGTGCACCTTTTAGGATTTTTGTTTTCCATTTTTTGTTTCTTTTACTAAATTTGTTTTCAGTTCTAAACTTCTTTCATATTATTCACTCATTTGAACTTTCCTTTCTTCTCTATTTGTACTTCAAGGTGAGTGCACAATCACAGTTTGTGAAGAAAGATTAAAAAATATATTGTTCACTAAGTGTTTTTTCTCCAAATGAATTTTTATTAAAACATGCTCAGGTTAAGTGATGTACTCTTGGCGCCAAGAGCCAAATTCAAATTAATGCTGCGAGTAACTAGAGTTGCTCTGTCAAGAATTTCACACAAACAAGTACTTTCACAACTTACAAGACTTGAGGATACCTCACACTGAATGGAACTCGGTGATAAATACAAATATCTGGGTGTCTGAAACTTGTTCACTGTTGCAGTTATTTACCAAAGACATAGGCCCTCAAAACGAGTCTGACGGTCTTAAGACCGCCAGACCCGTGGTGGCGGTCTCACCGCTGACGGGACGGCAGTGAAGTCTGCCAAATTACGACTTTGGCGGTTTGTCCTAAGCCAAACCACCAGTACTCCGCCTGTCCCGCCGCTTTACAGTGGTCCGCCGGGCTTGAGGTGAGCACCTCCGGCCCAGCACATGCTGTAATACCACTAGCGGTATTACAACGCAGAAGACCGGCAACATTTTTCTGGTGGTCGCACCGCAAGAAAAAGCTGTCAGTCTTGTATCCTGGCGACAGGAATGTGCATTCCTGTTGCCGGGATACTCCCACACACACGTCCACATACTAGCACACATGCACCCACATGTTCCCATGCACAAACACCCCTCCACTCACCCACACTCGTCATACACCCCCATTCACACTAACATACATACACAAACACCACACTTATGCCGCATTCCCTCCCCCCTCTAGAGCATACATCCATTCACACACCCCTCCCCATCCAGCGCATACATACATTAACACCCCCCTCTCCCCAGCGCATACATATATTTCCACCCGTCCCCCCTGCACCGCATACACACACTCACCTGCTCTCCCCGTCCACTGACACACACGCACACGCTCTCCCCGTTCACTCACACACTCACCCCCTCCCAATCCACTTACATACACATGCATACACGTACTCACCCCTTCCATCTGCTCAATCGCACTCATGCACTCAATGGCTCACACACGCAGTCACACACGCGCCCCCCACCCTCCCACATTCACACATGCAGTCACACGCGCACACACACACTCACACACCCCCTACCCTGTCAGACAATCCAATTACCTCGTCCATCGAGGAGGTAATCTGGGAGGGTATGGGTTGAGGCACTTCCACCGCTGGCAGCGCCCGCCATCAGGACACGGCATATTACAGGTCGTAATACGGCGTGTGGCATCCTTTTGGCATGGCGGTGCTGGCAGGGGAACCGTCTCTTCGCCGCTAACCGCCAGCACAACTGCTGTCGGAATTCTACCTGATTTCGATCGGAATTCCGAAATCAGTTGGAATAAGGGGGTCTTAAAACCGCCAGCACTGGAGGTTTTTCGCACCCATGGCTTCGGCGATCTTACCAAAAGACCGCCAAAGTTGTAATGCGGGCCATAGACTATATCACATTAAAAAATCACAGGAATGGACTTTGAACACACACAATCACAGAAAATTGCCATCGTTGCAAAGGTCATTCAGATGGCTCCTGTTGTCTTTGATTTTCATTATGCTAAAACGTATTAAAAAGTACCTGGAACAAGATCAGCAAAATCAGTATGCTCTTTGGAACTGGAGAAAATATTTTACATAGCTCAGCACTGTAGGTTCCCCTTTCATCCTAATTGCCTCTGGACATCCAGGTGGGGGTCTCATTTTTGTCAGATTCATCTGGACTGACTTCTGTTGATGGGAAAGAAGCCATCTAGTGAAGAGGAAAAACAACACAGTTCTCTTTAGCCAGCCCTGCATCATGAGAAAGCACAAGCAATCAGTGTAGGAAAGTAATTTAGTCTTTGAAGCGGGAAAGTGGGCACCTCAAAGGATAATGTCAACATCTGCTAGATGGCACACAAATTAAATTAAATAAATCTGTGCTCAATCCTTGATACCATGTCACAAGCAGTCAGGCTTAAATCAATTGCAATGTGTAAAGTATTTAAGAAGCACATACACAGTAGAAAAAGTCATACAAAACACAATAAAATTCCTCAAACAATATTAAATTAAAGAGAAACAGTTGTGAGTAAAAATAAGACCAAAACATCAAAACTCCAATAAGGGGAAACTGAGATATGATTTTTCTAAAGATTAAAGTGAAAATAGAGGCATAAAGCACAAAGTGTCAGTGACAATCTATGGGCCAAAGTGCAATTTGAATCTGAATGCAATGGAGCCCTGTTTGGGTACAAGTGGATTGGTCCTGGGGAAAGTCTGAAAGTCAAACGTTTGAAAAGGTTCTAACTTCCTAACACAGAAAGGCACTTTGTCACTTTTTGAGAAGAAACATCCTCTTCAAGCAGGCCTCTACTGAATTGCAGCCCAGGTTGTGGAACCTGAGGCTTGCTATTCAAAGCAGGTTGGTCCGTCTTGGTGCTCAAAATCTTTGGAGATTTCTCTCTGAACATTTTCTAAGTCCCAGCTCAGAATGGCACTTACTCATTTTTAGCTTTTGCCTGAGCGTGCACTTTTGTGCTGCTTGCAAAATCTATTGTCAATAGAAAAAACCTAAAAGGGACTTAGAACCAGCCCCTTACTTACTTGAGCTTTCCATTGTATTAGTCCAGTGTCGCTCTGACTTACCTGCTTCTGATTGGCCAGCACGTCGTCTGCATGTCGCCCTGCTTCACTCCCTATTGTCTTCTTTGTCTTCTTCACTGCTCCTACATCATGTTGCCTCTGGATTATTTACTCCTTCTTGTCACTTGCCATTGGACACTGGCCAGTGTCCTTCCACTGGCTACGACACTGAAGATACTTCTGTTTTCTTTTTGCATGTCGTCTTCTTTCTTCGCTGATGTATTCTTTCTTCGCTGCTGGCTTCTCTGTCTTCTTTCTCCGCTGCCCTTCTTCTTTCTTCACTGCCATATTCTCTGTCTTCTTTCTTCGCTGCCGTCTTCTTTCTTCTTCACCACTTGCTGTCTTCTTTCTTCATTGCCGTCTTCTTTCTTCAGTGCAGTCTTCATTCTTTTTTGCCACATGCCATATTCTGTCTTCTTTAATCACTGCTGCCTTTTTTCTTCTTCACCGCATGTCATCTTCTGTCTTCTTTCTTCTTCGCTGCATGACGTCTTCTGTCTTCTTTCTTTTCTGCTGTTTTCTTTCTTCTGCGCCACATGTTGTCTTCTTTCTTTGCTGCCATCTTCTCTTTAATCTTTCTTCACTGCTGTCTTCTTTCTTCTTCACCACATGCTGTCTTCTTTACTCTTTACAGCATGTATCTTCTGTCTTCTTTTTTTCACTGCTATCTTCTTTCTTCTTCACTGCATGCCCTCCTCTTTCTTCACTGCTGTCTTCTTTCTTCTTCTTCACTGCATGCCGTCTTCTGTCTTCTTTCTTCACTGCTGTCTTGTTCTTCACTGTATGCCGTTTTCTTTCTTCACTGCCATCTTTTTTCTTCTTTACCGCATGCCATCTACTGTCTTCTTTCTTCATTGCTGTCTTCTTTCTTCTTCACCACATGCTGTCTTCTTTCTTCACTGCCATCTTCTTTACCGCATGCCGTCTTCTGTCTTCTTTCTTCACTGCTGTCTCCTTTCTCCTTCACTGCACGCCTTCTTTTGTCTTCTTCCTTCACTACTGTCTTCTTCTTTCTTTACCGCATGTCGTGTTCTGTCTTCTTTCTTCACTGCTATCTTCTTTCTTTCACCACATGCCGTGTTCTTTCTTCTTCTTCACTGCATGTCTTCTTTCTTCTTCTTCGCATGCCGTCTTCTTTCTTCACTGCCATCTTCTTTCTTTCTGTCTTCGTTCTTCACTGCTGTCTTCTTTTCCTTCGCTGCATGCCGTCATTCCAATAGGTTTTGCCGTTGTTACTTCTTTCTGTCTAATTGGGTTACACAAATTATAAAAATGTTATAATAATGTTTGTTTTCAAATTTGATAAACTGTTAATAGTTGTTTATGTTGTTGATTATTAAATAAACATACATCACAACATAAACAACTATTAACGGTTCGTCAAACTTAAAACAAACATTATTATAACATTTTTCTAATATTTTAGAATCCAGTTAGAAAGAAAAAACAAAGGCGAAACCTACAGGCTTTACCAGTGCTGGTTTGGGAGGTGCTGGGAGCCTTGCCCAGGACAATGCTGAAATGCAGTCCAAAGCCATTGAAATGCAGGTCAAATTCAATTTTCCCTAAGTCCCCTTGAAGTTCTGGAGAAAACATTTTCTAAGTTTTCAAACTTTCTTCTGGTGCCCAAACAACCACAGGAGAACACATCTAAAGCCCCAAAGACAGGACAACTAGAGACTCTTAGGGGCATATTTATACTCTGTTTGTGCCGAATCGGCGCAAACCTAACACCATATTCATACTATGACGCCCGACCCCGCGAAGGTCAAAATCCCTCCATGTGCGTCATTTTCTGGATGCTGGAAACCGCCTTGCATTAATGACATGTAAGGTAGGCGTTCCCATCCAAAAAATGACTTTTAGGCCTGTGCACCTTATTTATACTCCTGTGTCATTTTGACGCACAGGAGGGGGCAGGCCTTAAAAAACGGCGCACAGCCTGATGTGCGCTGTTTTTTAACACCTGGGTGAGGTCAGGCGTTAAGGGACATGTGGGCCCACTTCTAAGGTCTCTGATCATGGAAGCAATCCAGAGGTGCCCTCCCCTGCCCCCAGGGACACCCCCTGCCACCCTCGCCCACCCCTGGAGGACACCCATGGATGGGGGGGGCCCATCCCAGGTAAGTACAGGTAAGTTGTGGTAAGTATAATTTAAAATGTTTTTAAAGTGGCATAGGGGGGCTTAACTTGGTCCCCCCTACATGCCACTGTGCCCAATGGCCATGCCCAGGGGAAAGAAGTCCCCTGGGCATGGCCATTGGGCAAGGGGGCATGACTCTGAGTAATTTCAATGGGGGTTGTGTGTCAAAAAATGGTGAAAGTCCGGTTTGAGCCATGATTTTTTACTCTAACCTGACTTGCACCATTTTTTGTCGCACAAACCCCAATTTGTCCCTACGCCGGCTAACGTCAATCCTTAAATAAGGCGCCCGCCTGGCACGTAGGAATGGCGTTAGCCGTCTGTAAACTTTTTGATGCAAACCAGCGCCGGCGCTGGTTTGCATCAAAAAGTATAAATATGGGCCTTAGGGTGTCAGGCGGAGGCCAGCAGCAAAGTCCAAACCAGATCCAGCTGCCACTGGTAAGCTGGGTACTTCCAAGAAAAAGCCTCTCGCGGTTTGTTGTGTCCCTGCTGCCACACAGGATGATACCTGTAAGTCGACAGCTGCTATTTTTTTAATCAGTATTGGGAAAGCGTAATTGCTCTATATTGCCTAATTTTTAATATTATTAATATTTATAATCTCGTAGTGTTTTACCGAAAAGTAATGCCTAATTTTTAGTAGTTGTGAAATCTGTAGAGTTTTGGCAGGGACTGCCAAATACATTTCACCCTCAGGAGATAATCCTCTCCTTTACCCCCACTCGTGGTCTGTGTTCAGTGGCCTGGGGGCAGGGATCCCCGATCTTGGCTTCTGTCCTCCATTTTTCCTCTTCCCCAAAAGCAAGTTTACAGCCGATATTTTTGGTGGGTTGGCGGCCTAGTGGTTAGTTTTCCGGTCTTTCAGCCTATATTTAGACCGGATGCAGGCTACGCGCAGCAGATGATACCTGTAAATCGATAGCTGCTATTTTTTTATCAGTATTGGGAAAGTGTAATTGCTCTATATTTCCTAATTTTTAATATTCTTAATATTTATAATCTCGTAGTGTTTTACCCAATAGTAATGCCTAATTTTTAGTAATTGTGAAATCTGTAGTGTTTTGGCAGGGACTGCTTAATACATTTCGCCCTCAGGAGATAATCCTCTCCTCTCCCCCTCCCCCAGTGGTCCATGTTCAGTGGCCTGGGGCAGGGATCCTCGATCTTTGCTTCTGCCCTTCATTTTTCCTCTTCCCCAAAAGCACGTTTACAGCCGCCATTTTTGGTGGGTTGGCGGCCTAGTGGTTAGTTTTCCGGTCTTTTGGCCTATATTTAGGCCTGGATGCAAGCTACGCGCAGCGGATGATACCTGTAAATCGATAGCTGCTGTTTTTTATCAGTATTGGGAAAGCGTAATTGCTCTATATTGCTTAATTTTTAATATTCTTAAAATGTATAATCTTGTGGTGTTTAACCGAATAGTAATGTCAAATTTTTTGTTATTGTGAAATCTGTAGTGTTTTGGCAGGGCCTGATAAATACATTTCACCCTCAGGAGATAATCCTCTCCTCCCTCCCCCCTCGTGGTCCGTGTTCAGTGGCCTGGGGGCAGGGATCCTCGATCTTGGCTTCTGCCCTCCATTTTTCCTCTTCCCCAAAAGCACGTTTACAGCCACCATTTTTGGTGGGTTGGCGGCCTAGTGCTTAGTTTTCCGGTCTTATAGCCTACATTTAGACCGGATGCAGGCTACGCGCAGTGGACGCGCGCCTCTGACGCGCCGCTGGTGTGCCAAAGGCCCGGCTAAGGCAACCTCGTCTGGGCCCGTCCGCGCCAGAACGGGCCTAGGTCCAGGTTCCTATGTCCCTCATAAAAGTACAGGAATTAAGTATCCCTCTAACCTTCTCCATTCTATGAGACCAGTTCCTCAGAACGCCTGTGCTCATAGTATGGACCCGGTGAACCTTAGGGACCACTGCACTGAGTGCTCCTGGCCTCTTCGATCTACTTTAAACAATCATGATTCAGCAGCTCAGGAGGGAAATAAGTGCCTCCTCCTACTACAAGCTGTTGTTCCTTGGTAGCACATAATCTAGATATATATCTGCTCCTGGAACAGCTTACACCCACGGTCCTTGTTCTAACAGAGACCTGGTTACATGAGGGGTCAGCCCCTGATATTGCCCTGGCTCTACCCAGTGGCTATTCTATAAATAGGCTTGACAGAGACTTTGCTAGAGGTGGGGGCATTGCAATTATATATAGGGACAATCTTACGGTCTATTCTTACCCCTTGCAGTTATCAGGTTGTGAAAGTATGTCTTATCCCATAAACCTGAATCCCCATTATACCCTGTCAGGTGCCCTGGTCTATCGTCCCCGGGTCCCCCTGAAAATTTCCTACAGTCCATCGCAGAAAGCATTGTTGAACTGGTATGTTCTAAACCCAACTTCACATTGCTGGATGACTTCAACATTCATGCAGAGGAGGTTGATAATCCCGTAACGAAATCCTTATTATCTGACATGGAGACTTTAAATCTGGTACAACTGATTAAGGACCCGACGCACAATATCATAGAACTGACGCCTACGTCTCCTCGCCCTTTGGCGTGGTCGGATCACTTCTTGATAACCCTTGAATTAGCCATATCCAGTCCCAGAAAATGTATTCATAATTTACCTTTACCTATCAGACGCTGGTGCAATCTTAAAGCCAGTGCCTGGATTAATACCCTGGAGAGGTTAAACCATCCACTAACGATAATATTAGAGACATGTTAGAGTCCTTTAATAGCTGGATCACCAACAGCTTAGACGTTCTTCTGCCCTCCTCCACTAAAATTAAAGGTCGTTGTAGTCAGAGCGCCCCCTGGTTCTCCCTGCACCGTCTTCATCTCAAAAGAGAATGTAGAAAATTGGAAAGGAAATGGCGAAAATCCTATGATGACACACTAAAACTAGGGTATAGGAAAGCCATCCGGTCCTATCATGATGAAATTAAAATTGTCCAAACTGCATATTATTCGGCAAAAATTTAGTTGGCATCAAATTCTCCTAAGAAGATTTTCCAGATATTCAATGAAATTACCCAGCCACAGCAGGAGGTGGCACCCCTGGATGCCTCCCAAGAGCATGTCAATAATCTTGCAATATACTATCAACAAAAGGTACAAGACATCTATTCCACCCTCCCTACAGCCACGGTCCAGGCCCAGGAGGTGGTGGAACTGAGGTCTCTGGGTCCCGCAATTCTATCAGATTTTCTACCGATATCCGAAGAAGCTGGGATAAAATACCTTACATCTATCAATTCGGGATCCCCTCTGGATCCTGTTCTCCTCAGGTGCTGACATTAGGCGCTCCAGTGACGGCACCTGTTATTACGAACCTTCTGAACTCTTCACTGTCCTTGAGGACAGTACCAGAACAATGGAAACATGCCATTGTTAAACCACTTTAACAAAAAAAAACTTGGCACCGCGCGGTTTAGCAACTATAGACCTATTTCGTTGCTACCTGTTCTCGCTAAAATAGTTGAAAAGCATATCAATACTCAACGTTCCTGTTTTCTGGAGAACAATAATATTTTACATACCACTCAGATGGGTTTCAGACCGCTCCATGGTACAGAGGCAGCTGTAATTGCTGTGACAGAAGAGGCTAGAAGGCGAATAGATGAGGGTTTGGAGACAGCTATCATCCTTCTGGACCTCAGCACCGCCTTTGACACAGTGGACCATGATATACTACGTGGTAGGATACAAGAGACTGGAATATCAGGGCATGCCTTAGACTGGATTACATCCTTTATTAAGGATAGATAGTATCAAGTTCTAGACAGATCATATTTTTCAAAGCATGTTAAGAACAGCTGTGGAGTGCCGTAGGTGTCCTCTCTTAGCCCCACTTTATTTAATATTTACATGCTACCTCTTACAGAAATAGTCAAGCCTTTTGGGCTGGCTTTGGTATCATATGCAGATGACACACAGCTAGAAGTATCACTATCCAGTGACCCTAGTGCTAATGGTCTAGCACTGGGCCCATGCCTCCAGGCGGTGGCAACATGGATGTCATTAAGTACGTTGAAACTTAATGACAATAAGACGGAAGTGATGATATTTGGAAATCACTCACAACCCACTTTTAATCTATCTATTATGGAGAGTCTGGGAGACTTTCCACCCCCCAAAGCACTCATTAAGAGTCTGGGTGTATGGCTCGACCCACAACTATCTATGATGTATCAAGCCAATAAAGTGTCCGCCACCTCTTTTGGCCTCCTTAGGCTTTTAAGGAAGGTTTTTACAATCCTACCTTTAGTAGCCAATAGGATCATTATACAGGCATTGATTGGTTCACGTCTGGACTATGGAAACGCTCTGTATATTGGGGCACCTGGATATGTGATCAAAAAGTTGCAGGTAATTCAGAATGTGTCAGCCCGCCTGCTTCTAAATATATCTAGACGTGAATCAGTAAAAGCAGGAATTTCCTCTCTCCTCTGGCTGCCGGTGGCCAAACGGATAGAATTGTGTCATATTCATAGAGCTTTGCACAATAGAGGTCCGGCATTACTGAGGACACTGGCCTCCTTCTACTTACCGAGCAGGTTGCTTAGGTCCTCCACAGCATTTTAACGGTGACCCCTAGAGTGAAGAATGCCAGAGGGGGGGAAGATCCCTGGCTTGTAAGGGGGCAAAGTTATGGAACTCCTTGCCATTGAGCTTACGTATGAACAGCCACAAATTAACTTTCCGGAAGGCCCTGAAAACCTGGTTGTTCAAAGCATAATCCTCTCTTTTTCTATATACTGACTACAAGAGTCCAAGCTCTCAGCGCTGGGAGTCCTTCTGGTAGCCAGGCGCTATATAAATCTACATAACATAACATAACACATAGAGGTCAGGCAGCTGAATTTTGGAGTTCATATCTTTGTCCTAGATACAAGAGTGAGCAGGTACAACCCTTCAGGGCTCCTTTCAGGTCACATGCAGCAGTCCAGTTGTCTTCTGCAGTTCCAGAGAGTGTTCCAAGGATGGTACCTTGGAGTGCCACATTTATGCCTGGTAACTCCTAAGCACTCTCTAACCAATGGGGTAAATGTTCTCGGGGGCAACTCTACCCAGTTATACAGTAATTTCTTCAGTAGTTCCTATTTTCCTCTCAAATTTTGAGATGGAGAAACCTTTTTCCCCTTGTATAGATCCTGTTTGCCCACGAAGCAGAGGGTCGGGGTATTGAGCAGTCCCCTCTTCTATGGTCACGCAAGACCAGTTCTTGGAGTAGCTATCCTCCGACTGGGTTTTGTGCCAGCCTAACTTCGGGGGACAAAAGCTCGGGCTTTCCTAAGTGTCACCGAATATTTGGCTATGACAGGGTAGGCTCCTTTGAAGTTAATTAAGTTCCTGTGCCCACCCAAAGGCGGTTCCTTACAGTGCATTATGCTTTTGACAGACCACTGATTCAACATGATGGAGCTGCATGGCACACTTACAAAATAATTTTGTATTTCTTTAATCAAAAACCCAAAGGGAAGTTTTTTTTTTTTTTTTTAAATCAATGCACCCCTCACCATGGGAGCTTTCTCTCATGGTGAGCAGAGGGTTTGCAGTTTTCACTGTCTGTCGCCACCAGGCTTTACCTGGTGATGACGGACAGTGAAAACTGTCCAGGTGTTCGCCCACTCTAATTTAGGTGGGTGGGGACATGATCAAACTTCCAAAGGCCTTTACTCCGTTGGGCCATCAGAGGTTTCTATCAGAGTAGTCTCCACTATTGTCATACAGAAGGTCCACCCATCTCGAAATGCGGAGGGCGGACCTTGAGTTTGGTGGAGAGGGTACTTCAGTGCAACAACATTCACAGCGATGGACAAATAAAAAAAAATAGAAATTCACTGAAAAAAAGAAAGGTTAAAGTGACATTATAGTTAGACGTGATAGTAATATCTTACTTTGCATTAAAAAAGAACCATAGAAATTATATGAAAAAAAAGTTAAAGAGCAGTTATAGTCAGATGAAAATGTCAGTGAAACATACCGTTTTAAACAACAAAATAAACCCTGAAATTCACCCAAGTACTTATAACTCATGACCTAACGTGACTATAACAAAGTTAGAACGGCACCATGCATGGTGCAAGATTGCGCAGCCATTCCAGTTGATTTTTCTGCCACTCAAGTAGAAAATCTACTCGAGTCGGAGCAAATCTACTTGAGAAGCAGCCCTCTCACCAGCCACGTTAAAAGATTGTACTAGGGGATTCCGGATCTCACTCACGCTCGCATTTCTGGAGCCTTGCAGGAAACATATCAACAATACTCTTTCAGCACATCAAGGATACAGAAGCACCTGGCATCCATCCACTCCAGAACTTTGGCAAGGGTAAAGATGAGGCAGGAGTAGTAGTTGCGGGAGGTGGCCACAGCAACATCCTCATCGGCTACAGTTCCTGATGTTGCAACCCCTTCTACCTCTGCATCATTGGCTGGACCTCCGCCGCTACCTACTCCATCTGTTCTCCCCTCTGTTTCTGCTCCTGGCACCCCAGTGCCTGTCGACCTGTTGAGGCAAGATTGCAATATTGTGGACCACTACACAAATACTGACAACTATTGCCTGATCTGTCGCACAGTGACAGTGGCTGGTGACAAGGAGATAAACATTCACTGGGAGCTTGTTATTGCTCACCAGTGTCCTTACCCAACATCCCTAGTTTTAGTTTTCTTATTCCCTTTCTTCTCCTCCTATATCCTCTTCATCTTGGTTTTGTTTTGTTGGCCACATTGACCTGTTAGAAAAAAATCCTAGAAAAAAAGAAAAAATCAATAATAAGTTTTTTTTGGTAGAACTATCCAAATATTTCCAACAATAAATAGCTTGTGTTATTATTAACCCATTAGCTGCTGGGTCTCCACCCCTACTCTCAGGTGCTGAGTCTTATTTTTGGGCTGTTTGGGGTAGTTCAGGACTCTATAATCTTTTTTCCATATAAGGTAAATATGCCAAGTTTGCATCCTTCTATTTCAACATCCTGGGGATTGTAAAGGTTTTGTGGATTCCCCTGGAGGGGACCCAGAAAATAACAAAAACATAGTAAAAGTTTGAGGTATTTTTAGGAAAATATGGGGGAAAGTGGTACAGGTAAAAGTGTCTGGTTTTTCATTAAAAATGGCATCCATGAACAGTCTATTGTACTGAAGTCACCATCTTCTCAGCTTTCAGTAATATGCAGAGCAATCAAATCAAAACACCTAATTTTGTAGCACAGTTTTGCCATTTTTCTAAGAGGTAGCCCATTTTTCCTAAATTTTTGGGCTCTCAACCTACTTCCAGTTTGTGGTGGAAACCCACGGGAAGTCCAGAAGAGCTATAGATTTCTGGAAAGTAGACAACATTCAGAATTCAGCATGGGGTCATATGTGTACATCCCTCAAGCTTTTCCCAAGGAAGATATCAGTTGAAATAAAGTATTGAAAATGGGTAGGAAAAAACAAGCATTTGTGACAACATTTTCATCTGTAACGTTTTGTCACAATGGTGAATTTACAAAAGCAATATACCATTACATCCGCTAGACCCTTTTGGTTGTGGGAATATATAGGGTTTGGATGTTCTCCAAGAATCCAAGATACCCAAAGCCAACAACTGAGCTGCACTGTACAATGGTTTTTCATTGAGTACCGAGTATTGACCACTTCATATAGCAAAATAGGCAGAGTGAAAAATGGGTATCAAGTAAAGCTATGTATTTCTGAAATGGTCACAAGATAGGCGGTTTAGGAGCAGTGTTTATTTGTACATCTTTGAATTTTTGGGGACACATACTAGCTTATGGTTTAGAGGATGTTTTTTAAAACGTCATCTTTCTTATACACTGGCTTACATTTGAAAGGCACAAATGCAGCAAAATCCAGTGGGAAATGACAAATGTTCTACTATTCTATGCTACCACAAGTCTTCTGATAAAAATGGTACCTCACTTGTGTCAGTAGATTTGGTGCCTGCTACAGGAAACACTGCAAAACACAACATGGATACACATTTTTTCACAGAATACTGACCCCTTGTATCCAATGTGGGTAGCTCTGGATTTTGGACCCTAGCTCAGCCAACAAATAGCAAGACCTAGCTAACCTGTAAATTTTATAAACAATAGATGCCTAGGGGTATACAAGGTGGCCCGACTTGCGTGGGTCTCACCATTTTTACCCAGAATCCCTTGCAAACCTCAAACTTTGACTAAAAACATACTTTCCTCGCATTTCTGTGATGGAAGGTTCTGGACTCTGCAGGGAGCCAAGGGCAAACATCCCCCCATCATTCCCCCAAATCTCCAAATAAAAATGGTACCTCACGTGTGTGGGTAGGCCTAGTGCCTGCAGAAGGAAACGGGCCAAAAGCAACATGGATGCATTGCATTTGTCCACTGAAAACGGACCCTCTTTTTTCAATGTGAGTAGCTCTAGCTTTTGGACCATAGCCCAGTCTGCTTTTAGGGAAACCTAGCCAACCTGTACATTTTTGAAAACTAGACACATAGGGGTATCCAAGATGGCTGACTTGTGTGGGTCTCACCAAGCTTTGCTTTACTCAGAATCGCTTGCAAAGCTCAAACTCTGACTAGAAAACACATTTTCCTCACATTTCTTTGATCAGAACTTCTGGAATCTGTGGGGAGCCATCTATCCACGCAGCATCCCCCCAAGTCTCCTGATAAAAATGTTACCTCACATGTGTGGGTAGGCACAGTGCCAGTGACTGGAACTGGCAAATCAAGGTCAATAGGAATTCCCTTGCCAGGTCGCTTGTTGACCTTGGTTTGAGCCATTCCTGTAGCGGGCACTAGGCCCAGCCACACAAGTGGTGCAGCATTTTTATTAGCACAAGTGAGGTAATGGAGAGTGGTAGAAATTTTGTCGACTTGTCATCACAGAAATGGAAGATAGATGTGAGAAAACCTTGTGGGATCCACACAAGGCACACTGCCCTGCACTCCCTTGGTTGTCTAGTTTTCAATAATGTCTAGGGCTTTGTAGGTCTGCATAGATGACGCCATAGTACAGCCCCAAGTACTTCACCTACATTTATTGCTTATCTCTCAGCATAGCGATTTAGGGCCTTTAGTGTCCTTTTCTCTTAACCCATCCACACAATTGGGGTACGATTCTTATTGGGAGACATCTGGGAACTCAGGGTGGTAGGAGACCTGTGGCTCCTCACAGATTCCATGTCTTTCCGTCACAGAAATGTGATGAAAATGTATTTTTCTTACCAAAGTTTGACATGTGCATATTGCGTAATGTTACCATGTGAGAGCCACGCAAGTCATGCACCCCTTAATTCCTCTGGTTGTCGAGTTTTCTAAAATGTGCAGATTTGCCTAGGTGCCAGCTGAGCTAGGGCCCAAAATCCACAGCTACCCATAATGAGAAAAAAAGAGTTCTTAGTAAGAGCTAACTTACTGCCGTAAATATAAATCTGGTACTAACTTTTTAAGTTAATCCACCACTTACACCGGTTGGTTTTAGCACATCCAGAAATGATGGCTTCAAAGCACAAATACTTGAATACTGAAACCAAGACTTCTGAAGGGGAGCCATAAAGCCATGTCAAGGCACCAACCGCTTTATGGTCCATTCACCCCCCATTCATTCATCACACACAAGGCTTTCATACCGCCAGCCATGAGCCCAGTCCAACCAATCAGTGCACTGACATCCACCACCAATGGCCCATCACATTTATATGCCACAGGACGGGAATCAGCTTGACTGTATTTTACCACCTGTCAAGTAACCGCCTCCTTCTTTCTGAACATTACTGAAAGCATGCCTAGTGAACTTATACTAATGGCTCCCATGACAGCCACATGAGGCTCAGGAAAACATGCCTCATGCTTCCGAAGAGTCATTCCTCAAACTGAGCGAGCGTATCTACCTTTGAAACTAAGGCAAACATGCTGGGGGATACTGCAGAAGTTTCCTAAATAGAACGTTAAAACTTTGAGGAACTGTACTTTTTGACACACAGGGTAGTCCATGAGAACATAGTATATGTCCAGTCCACCATTATGTGCAGCCCTGTGACTGTAATGAACTTATCAAACAGCAAACTGAACATCCACTACGTTCTGGTGGAGGATGAACATGGCAAACAGTTCATGCACTTGCCCATACATGCCATAGTAATTCAGTATCGGGGCGAGTGCGGCACAATCGATTTGAGTCCATAGGTGAAGATAAAGTCATAGCAATTGTATCTGTACTACATTTACTATTTGCCTTCTACCTATGCAATATTCCTGTGAAAGCACACCCACCGTAAGCTTTTCTTACCCGTTCATGTGTCTGTTCTCATCAGAGCCCTGACTAATCCTGTATAATTGCCAAGTGAACCTATACTAATGCCTTTTCTCCTTTGTTACTTGAAGCTCAAGAAAACGTGTCTTTCATGCACCATCAGAGGTCTTAATGTGCTAAATCCAACTCCTTTCAGTTTGTGGATGCAAGTTGGAGGTGTTCGAGTATGCCTCCCTAGACCTCAGTCCTCAAACTGAGTGAGCATATTTACTGTTGAAACTAAGGCAAACATGATGGGGGATACTGCCTTATTTCCCTAAAGTAATAGGGCAAACACATGCCCTGTGGGACTCATTCACCAACATTTCTACTTTTGATTTGAAAGTGTAAAACTCAATTACTAACTTGTATCATACCCAATTTTTTGGAAGGGGGTACAGGATGCAAAATCTTGTATGATGGTTGTTTTCACATCTTATACTAGAGATGTGAAAACAGACAGGATATTGTGCCATGTATACATTTTCAATAACATTGGTTATGGTCCAAGTTACTAATTGAGTTTGCACTCTTTCAAAGCAAATAGAAATGGTGGTGAATAAGTCCCACAAGACATTTGTTTGACTTATTACACTTTCTCTGGTTCTCTCGGCAATTCGGATGGTCCTTGTGTAGTATACATACGTTCCCTAAAAAGCACTTCAAAATCTAGTCAAGCCTTAAACATTCTGCCACACAGGTTACCCTGTGACAACATGGCATATGTTCCATCCACCATTATGTGCAGTGTGGGAGCTATAATGCACTTGTCAATCGACCAAAAGAACACCTACCACTTTTAGATAGCAGATAAAGGTGTTGAGCAGACCATAATGAAGTCCATAATTTCCTCCAGTAGAGGAGCTAAAATAATGCAGCTGCTTGCCTAGCAAAATAGTGGCCCATGGAAGGTAGGTATCCATGCACAGCCATTGAAAGGTTTACTATTATCAGCTCCACCTCAGTCAATTACCCAGTCCTCCAGTATTGTCTGATAAGACATAAAGCAGGTAGAAAACACAGGCTGGCTGACACAGCCAATGGGGACAGTAAACATGACTCCCCGCCTCTTTTCCTGCTTAGAGCTGACTTTACAACAAGAACATGGTGGATCCTTTTTAGCTGTCTTAGGAAGGTGATCAGCAACGTGTCGCTCCTGCAGCCTTGCCACAACCTCCAGAACATATGAAGTGGAGGTTGCTGCTTCTGTAGCAGTTAGACTTTCAATGACGGACAGCTGAAAGTCAAGGAAAGACATGAGTCTTCCTGTGATTGACTGAAGGTTAACAACATACGCATTGTATGTTATCATCTGGATCAACTGGGTAAACAGTTTCTTGTACCAAGTGTGAGTTTTATGATTCATGTTGTTTCGCTGAATAACCGGGTCATTCTTATCCACTACAAGTATACAGATGGGCTTGTGAACTTCGGCCATCTGACCCAAAACCATGATGAAGGAAGTGCTCTCATCATAAATTACAGCGAGCATGTCCTATTCAAGAACTTGATTGCAAGCAATTTGTTGGAACACAACGCAGTGCTCTGGGATTTACAGAGCTTCTTGTAAACAAGCTCCTGCGGGAATCCTTTGTGGTATCAATGAACTGTACTGCAGACCACAGTATCAGCTTCCATACAATCTTTCCTATGACTCCTCACGTGGGAGGACAACCTACAGGGGTTAGAGTGGAGTCCTTCCCTGTATACACTCTCAAGCTGTACACATAGCCAGAAGAGATCTCACATAGCATGTACAGCTTGATGCCATATCGAGCTCTTATTCTCACAGTGTACCACCTGAACAGTAGCCGCTCTTTGTAAATGATCAAGGATTCATCCACAGCTATATTCTTACCAGGAGTATAAATCTCTGGAAACCTGGTGGACAAATGTTCCATGACAAGCCGAATCCTGAACAATCTGTCATGGTCTAGATGGTCCCGGGGAAATGCAGTAGAGTTGTCATTGAAATGCAGAATGCGCTGCAATAGTAAAAAAACGATCTCTGCACAGGTACAGTGCGAAGATGGGGGTTACTCAAACCGTGCGAGTGGAACTGGAATGTTGGTTCCTGCATTAACCCTATGTTGAAGGTAAGGCCCTGAAATATCTTTAACTTCTAAAGTGTGGTGGGAGTCCACTGGTGTGCCCTAGATTGAGGTCCTAGAGTGCCTTCATGCTCCATCAGAAATTGTTTGGCATGCTATGTTTTTTGCTGCACAATTTGCTCAAGGAAGTCAACATCCAAAAAGAGATGGACATAGTCAATTGGCAAAAAGTTGGCCTTATCGACTATACATCCAGCATTGCCAGTGAAAGGCAGAATTTGGGGCTGAACTAAATTGGGGGCCTGCCAAAAGAGCACACCATGCCTGCTCTCTGCGTTGGAATAACCTGCTATGGGCACCCGCTGCACAGACTGTGCTTGCAAAGGCACAGCGCGACTGCCATCATCGTTCCCCCGCCCATAAACACAGAAAGAGGAGACATCGGATGGGACTCCACTCACTTCCAGATTCTGCTCCATTTTTCTCGCCCTCAGATGCCTTCTCAGCATCTGTTGTCTCAGTCTCTGATCCTCCATAACCTGATTTAGGTCTTGGCAGGGGTCATTCACCAAGACGCCATCTCTGCTACTCACTAAAACTGACCTTCCAAACACTATCCTATGTAGAAGGCAGATTTGTTCTAAAACAGTTGGTGGATGTGTGCATGAGAGATGTGTGCAACAGTAAACAAAGATGGAGTCACCTTACCTTATCTCCTTTCCTTAATTTTCCTAAATGTGCAGGTTCCCCGAAGACAATAAAAAGGCAATGAAAAAGACAGTATTATTTCACCTTGCCACATACCCATAATAACAGCCTTTAGCACTGGTGGCGCCCAGTGCAACAGTCAGTTTTGGAGGCCCCCCTAATCACCTCCTCCTTGGC
The DNA here is from genome assembly GCF_031143425.1 of Pleurodeles waltl. Lineage (NCBI taxonomy): Eukaryota > Metazoa > Chordata > Amphibia > Caudata > Salamandridae > Pleurodeles > Pleurodeles waltl. The sequence continues at coordinate 112,589,185 of NC_090443.1, read as the reverse complement.
TTCCCTCACTGTCATCTCTCCATAGCCTCACTCTCACACATATTTCATTTGTTTTAAAGCTCTGGTAAAGGCTGGCTTTACTAACAAGGATGTACATCTAGCCACACAAACTCTTTTTAGCAATATTAGTCATAGAGAATCAAAGACTAGAGAGAAAAACATAAAGTTCTAACCTATCTTGTGCAGTTTGTATGCAGCTCTGTGATGACAGTTCATAACAGTCACGGTTCTATATTAGAGTTGTATCTTATGAAAGATGGACATACACAGAACTCTGCAACAAATTATAAGTTATTGCTAAACACAGCACCCCCTCCCTGAGATCAGCACCCATCCTTCCCAGGTCAGTGCCCAGTGTGGCCGCACCAGCTGTGGGCCAGTTTCAGGCAGCAATAAAAATGTCAAAATAACTCTTGTGATTATGTTCTGTTAGAGACAGAGATGGAGTTTTATCTAGTAGCAGTTTTGACTCACCATAGAGGAGTGCAGAGGGCTAATATGCCTGTTGCAAAGAACATTGATAGACCTAGTATCCTTTGGTGTTTTTCCTCTGTCTTTTTGCCTTCTGACCTCCTGTTTTTACTGACTCTGTTTTTTGCTGGTTTATTGTCTCTACGCACTTTACCACTCTGGGCCAGAAATAATGTCTATTTAGACATTTGAATGAAACGGGGAAATAGCTCAGTTTGGCACCATATGTACCTGTAATAATACGAATACATATTTAAATATTGAAAAAAGACATATAATATATGTATGAATGAGGTTTGATAACAATAAACTGTCCTGCTTGAAATTTATTGAAATTCATATGTCTATAAAAACGTAAATAATTTTGGACAAATATTAATGAATTAGAATATAAAATGTAATTTATGATAATAATCATGAAAACAACTTGCAGGGCAAAGACTGTTTGTCAAATGACGGGTATATGATATTTCTCGGTGTATAAAGAAAGAACATTTTGAGATGGCGCTCCAAATAGAGTATGGAACACTTGTCCTTTTTCTTTTGTTTGTATGGAATCTATTAAAGAGTGCGTGTAATCAGAGACCACCAACTGTGATCAAGGCTATGGTTGAAACGTGTTGGTGAAACCTTTGTATTAAATCTCTTGAAGGTTTCTGAATCCCATGAGTCCATGCTCCTTCTTTCGAAGTAAGGATTGTTTTGTTTGATTTATATAGATATATTACATAGTGGCAGTCGCCACTAGCTAGTTATAGTTAGGACCTAGTTTCTATATAACAAGCATTTTTTTATTTGCCTGTCTCTTTGGCACCACTTGATAGATCTTCACAAAACTTTTTTTAAAAAAATATTGCCAGTCACCTCTGCTGCTGTCTGGAAAGGTTCGGGGTGAACCGTCAAGGGGTGGCTGAGAAAAAGGGAGGGTCCCAAAACAGGTTTTCCCAATTCATTTTTCCATGGGAGTTTTGAACAGCGATAGCGGCAAAACTACTGAACAGAATTACACCAAATTTGGCAGAAAGGTAGGTTCTGGTCTAGAAAGTGACCTTTTTTTTTCTGTTTTGGTGTAAATATGTTTAGTAGTTTTAGAGAAATTAATGATAATCCAAATTTGTATATATAGGGACGCAAAGAATTAGCAACCCTTCATGATCCCATGCTGAGATCTGACTGGCTGCCAACATTTCAACAAGGAAGCCGTTGAAGTATTGTCAGCCATCTTGTGACTCGGCTCAAACTGAGACTCTGAAAATAAGAATAAAAAATACAAAACAGGCTAGGGTACGAACACCCAGAGGAACAGGGTCAAGACTGATTTGCATATGGCTGGGTTCAAACTGGGGTGGCAATGTGAGCAAAATAATGGATGGATTAAACCCAGATCTGTGACTGGGGGTGAATGTTTGATTGGTTCCGCATTCCGTCCATCCAGTTACGCTATCCCACAGCGTTTGTGTTTTGCTTTGCTTTTGCCGCCCTAAGTGCACCGGGTATGCCCAGACATGGGTCCCGGGCTCACTGTGCCACTGGATTCAAGCTAGCCTGGCTGATGAGGGGTGAAATCCTGAAACTGGTCCCAGGATGCTTGTTTCCGGTCCAGGGAGCACCTGGCCTGGCAGTTCGGGCTGGACTGTTCCCATGAGGAACAGGGTCAAGACTGATTTGCATATGGCTGGGTTCAAACTGGGGTGGCATGGTGAGCAAAATAATGGATGGATTAAACCTAGATCTGTGACTAGGGGTGAATGTTTGATTGGTTCCGCATTCCGTCCATCCAGTTAAGCTATCCCACAGCGTTTGTGTTTTGCTTTGCTTTTGCCGCCCTAAGTGCGCCGGATATGCCCAGACGTGGTCCCGGGCTCACTGTGCCACTGGATTTAAGCTAGCCTGGCTGATGAGGGGTGAAACCCCGAAACCGGTCCCAGGATGCTTGTTTCCGGTCCAGGGAGAACCTGGCCTGGCAGTTCGGGCTGGACTGTTCCCATGAGGAACAGGGTCAAGACTGATTTGCATCTAGCTGGGTTCAAACTGGGGTGGCATGGTGAGCAAAATAATGGATGGATTAAACACAGATCTGCGAATGGGGGTGAATGTTTGATTGGTTCTGCATTCCGTCCATCCAGCTACGCTATCCCACAGCGTTTGTGTTTTGCTTTGCTTTTGCCGCCCTAAGTGCGCCGGGTATGCCCAGACGTTGGTCCCGGGCTCACTGTACCACTGGATTCAAGCTAGCCTGGCTGATGAGGGGTGAAACCCCGAAACCGGTCCCAGGATGCTTGTTTACGGTCCAGGGAGAACCTGGCCTCGAAGTTCGGGCTGGACTGTTCCCATGAGGAACAGGGTCAAGACTGATTTGCATATGGCTGGGTTCAAACTGGGGTGGCATGGTGAGCAAAATAATGGATGGATTAAACCCAGATCTGTGACTGGGGGTGAATGTTTGATTGGTTCCGCATTCAGTCCATCCAGTTACGCTATCCCACAGCGTTTGTGTTTTGCTTTGCTTTTGCCGCCCTAAGTGCGCCGGGTATGCCGAGACGTGGGTCCCGGGCTCACTGTGCCACTGGATTCAAGCTAGCCTGGCTGATGAGGGGTGAAACCCCAAAACCGGTCCCAGGATGCTTGTTTCCAGTCCAGGGAAAACCTGGCCTGGCAGTTCGGGCTGGACTGTTCCCATGAGGAACTGGGTCAAGACTGATTTGCATATGGCTGGGTTCAAACTGGGGTGGCATGGTGAGCAAAATAATGGATGGATTAAACCCAGATCTGTGACTGGGGGTGAATGTTTGATTGGTTCCGCATTCCGTCCATCCAGTTACGCTAACCCACAGGGTTTGTGTTTTGCTTTGCTTTTGCCGCCCTAAGTGCGCCGGGTATGCCCAGACGTGGGTCCCGGGCTCACTGTGCCACTGGATTCAAGCTAGCCTGGCTGATGAGGGGTGAAACCCGAAACCGGTCCCAGGCTGCTTGTTTCCGGTCCAGGGAGAACCTGGCCTGGCAGTTCGGGCTGGACTGTTCCCATGAGGAACAGGGTCAAGACTGATTTGCATATGGCTGGATTCAAACTGGGGTGGCATGGTGAGCAAAATAATGGATGGATTAAACCCAGATCTGTGACTGGGGGTGAATGTTTGATTGGTTCCGCATTCTGTCCATCCAGTTACGCTATCCCACAGCGTTTGTGTTTTGCTTTTCCCTTAGCAATGGTGCTGGGGTCCCAAAGGGACCCCCAGTGCTAAAAAGCTTTTTTTAAAAAAAAAAATACAGCAGAATTGGAACTAGGTTGTGAATCTGCTGTAAAAGATATTTTTAAAAAACAAGTGTGGGTGGGCCAGGTCCCGGGGGTACTCTTTTTTTTAATGAGGGGGCCTCCTGGCTCCGCCACAGCCCTGGGACCACCACCTCCCTGGGTGAATAACAAAATATGAGTGAGGGGCCACCAGGCCTCTGCTCCCCAAGGACCACCACCCCCTGGGGCAAAAATGATTTTCATATGTGGGAAGGTCCAATGGCCTCCTCCACAGCCCCAGGGCTTTGCTTATATTTGGTGTGGGTGGCTGCCAAGGCACCCTCGCTGCCCCCGGGACCACCACCACACTAGAGCTTTATGAAAGAGCCCTGGGAACTGCACCTCCCCAGGGCTTTATTAAGTGTGGGGGATTGTCAGGGCCCCTCCACTCCTGCAGGGACCACCACCTCCCCAGGGCATTCTTGGTAGGAGGAGGGACCATGGCCCCCCTCATGGAGCCACTGATGGCCCCGGGGACCGACACCCCCCAGGGCTGGATCCCTGGTGCCCACCTCCAGGACACAGCTGTTTGCTTTGACTTGACTGCAGCTTTGAAGCTGCAGCCAAGGCACAGCAAGCAGTCTGGCAAGCACGTCCCACTGTCAAAAACTTGACCTTTCATCTCTGTTCCCTGCAGGCAGATATGTGTGCAGGGAACAGAGATGAAAGGTTTGCTTCTGCAACCACAGAGTTGCTGCTTAAAACAGCTGTTTGGTTGCTGAATTAAAATGTTAAAAAAACATGATGGGACCACGGGGGGAGCCCTCCTCTGTGTCAGCCAATGGCCAAAAAAAGTACCAGGGAGGGTGTGAGTGTGTTGACCATTGGCTCACACAGGCACTCAAAGAGTTAAGCATACTTTTGCAAGTAAGAGAAAAATATTATGTCATTGCATATACTAATAAAAGCTAAGGGTAAGTTAAGTTAAACATTTGGGGTTCCATTGAGTGGTATGGCGTACAATACATTGCATTGTCTTGCAGTCAAGTATTGTTCATTTGAGTCTTGTTCACTTGTATGTGGTTGAGTGACGTATTGATGATTGGAGTATGTTTATGTATAAGTGTAATACATCTAAAAGTGTGTTGGAGAGTGAAGTGACGTACATTGGAGTGTCATGCACAACAGTGGGTGTTTTATAATGTGTTGCAGTGGAGCGGCATAGAGTGGAGTGCCATACAGTGGAATAGGATGTTGTACAGTAAAGTGCCATGTGGTAGAGTGGACTGACGTGTCATACAATTGAATAGCATGTCACACAGTGGAGTAGATTAATGTGTTGGACACTGTGACAAAGTGGAATAAAGCGTTACACAGAATAGGGGCATACCTACTTTTCCTACTGTGAAAATGAATGTATTTGTATTTGCTGATTTTGAAAACAGAATTCCATTCCCTTAAAGTTATCTAATTCGTCATAAACATGATTTCTATACCACTTACCTACAATGAATGTAAATTTGTCAAATATAATGTGCGTTACTTTGGATTTAAAAATAATTTGTTTTCTGAATCCAACTTACAATTAATACACACCTGTAATGGTTCAAAGGTGTGCTAAATTTTAGAATTCTTTCATTTGTCCTGTGTCACAACTCGATTTTTGATGATTAATAAGAATAGGCTTCAAATGATGTATTAAACAGCCATCAGTACCCTCAACTCAGAACTTTCCAGTGTTAATATCGTCAGCCATACTATTATTATTTATATATGTGTAGAACTGAGCAAATTCATACAGAGATAGTTGTTCTAACAATTGACTTCTTTTTGGGATATATGTGTCTAACATTTTTGTTTTCAGAACGTCTTTGTCTGTGGGATCAAAGTGTGCAAGGTATTCAATTTCAGGTAGGCTTCTCAAAACTCTCCATTGTGACGATGATAAGCCTAAATTAAGCAACACGATTCTCCCTGATTTACCATATAAGCTACAAGAACTCCAGTGGCCACATGCTTCATAGTTACTGATCTCGCTGTAAGGTAGCATTTGGAGGCTAAAACTGTATAATCTTCTAGTGAAGGATTGATCAGCAAATATTTCTTCCTATGCTTCCTTCATATCTGTTTTTTCTGCACTGCCATTTTAATTTAGGAAGTAATATAACATGCAACTGCTGTAGAGTTATCTGCAACAAATTGTAAATACACGTTAGCATCCCACATATATAGATTTAAAGGGTTGTAGTTGTTGATCCATTGTGATACTTGTGGTCTTCTAATCTTGTAAGTGCTTTTTAGTGATTTACCAGTAACTGCATGCCTTACAGACAACATATGCAAAAACAACAGATGATGGACGGAATGCAGAACACATCAAACATTCACCCCCAGTCACAGATCTTGGTTTAATCCATCAGTTTTTTTGCTTGCCATGCCATTCCAGTTTAGACCCAGCCATATGCAAATCAGTCTTGACCCTGTTCCCCATGGGAACAGTCCAGCCTGAACTGCCAGGCCAGGTCTTCCGTGGACCAGAATAATCCTAATAAAAGAGTAGATTTTTAAACTTCTTAACATGTAGTTTGTTTATTAGTGGTATAACATATTAGATTTTATCTGTTTTGTCCTCAAAGTCAACAGAGTGGCTATAGTTGTAGCTGTTATTTTGTAGCACTGGGCAGTGTTCATGACACAGTTAGTGTTATAAACCAATGCGATTTTTCTTCATTTCTATCTACTCCTTTTTAGCCCAAAATGAATGTAAACCAATCATTGTCCTCTTTTTAAATGTTGTCAGTGTTAAGTACTTACATACTGGCCACTCATCTAACCCTGTATATATTTGCTTATCTGGCTGAGTGTTCCTCATTCTTAAATGTCAGTGCAGGAGCAACATGGTTGATGCTTGCTTGTTGGGCACAGTGTTATTTTTTGGACTAGAGAGCAAGACAAAAAAGCAGAATTAGAAGCAAAGTTTAGTTTGAAAGAATTAGACATTACGTGGATTGGGGAAACATGTTTGAGATGGAATCAGTTACTCTTCCGACTCTCCTTTGTTAGTGCATGTGACCATCTACACTTTATGATTATCCACTGTGGTGGGAATGATGTAGGCCTCTTAACTGGAGTTAGATTTGAGATTCAAATTAAGGAGATATTTTACAAATGAATTTGTATGTTTCCAAACACACATATTGTCTTCTCCAGCATTTGTCAGAGACATAAGTAGGATTGGTCTAGTTAAAATGCAGCTACGTTTGAACAAAGTCATAGACATGTGAACAAGGCAGTCTTACCATTCCTTAGAGATGATGGAGTGCCTTCAATTTTTCCATTTGGAGATAAACTATTCCAATGCGGCACTGTGTCATCCAGATGGTGTCCATTTTTCAAACTATGGAAACCATGTTTTCATTGCAAACCTCAAAAAGTGCCTTATCCAACATTTTTAAGTATGTTTAGTTTGGAAAACAACCAAAGGCTCTTTTAAGAGTCACCATGTGTTTTGTTCAATTTACATTTTTCATATTTATTTAGTTTGTTAGTTTGTTCACATTTTTTTAGACTACCACAGTACTTTCTAGATACTATTGTGGTAGTACTGCGGTACTTCGTTGAAACTTTTTGAAAGCTAATAATCCATAAAACGAACTTTTCCCTACCACTTAAAACTTAGGTACAGTGGATGATTCCTTCCTACACATTAAAGCATCAGTGAAATGAATGTATTTCAGAATGAAACACACAACACTGCAAGGGTGTGTTGTAATATGGCGGATTTTGGACTTTAATCTAATGAGAAATTTGACTGATCTGGAGAATGAAGTTATGAGGGACACAGAAGTCCTGTCTGATGAACTATTGATACAAAGAGAAAATATATGGGACCATGAAGAAGGAGACAGTAGTATTAAATCCCCTTCCATGTTTGTATTGATAACTGCCAAATTACAATATAAATATATTTTCAGATCTTGTGATTGATGAATTCTGTGATATGAAACACAAGACAGGTTTGTAAAGAAGGACCCAGCATGTGAATGAAACAGAGATCTTAGACAAAGAGACACTCAGAAAATTGACTAACAACAGGAATGTGATTATCATGGGCCCAGGTAAAGAGGGCAACATGGTTTTATGACCATTGGAAATGTATATGTCAGAAGCCTGCAGTCAATTATCTGTTTTTGAGTTTTACAAGAAAAAGAAAACAACTACTTTTTTAAAGTGAAACATGATTACATTTGTAAGGTGGTTTAATGGAGAGATTTGGGACTAATCAATTTTGATGAATTCAATTTTTTTTTAAACTGATCATACCAAATTACAGGTGCTATATCTCATCCCCAAAGACCGACCATATCGGCACAAGGAAGCCTCTTTGAAAACACATCTAAATACATGCATATCTTCCTGAGACCTCTTGTGGAGAATTCGCCCTCATACATAAAGGATTGTTCAGACTTTAAAAAAAAAAGGAATCTATGAAATAAGTTGGGACAAAAACATGTACATGATGACACTAGATGTGTTGTTGTTGTACACAGGCATTCATCATAAAGATAGCATTCAGTCATGAATAACCACACAGAATGTAGTAAGATTTATGATATTTATTCCCTATTGATTACAATTCTATCAGCAAGTTTATTAGTCTCAATACCACAAAACTCATCAACAATGTCATAATGTGGCAACTTGAATAAGACTTCATCAAAGCAAAGATTATAAACATTAGCACATAGCACGATGCCAACATGGATTAACTTTAGCAGAGTATCATTAGCACAATATTCAACAAAGCATAGATTCAGTAATTGGTCTATTTGCGTCATTCAGTGAACTCCTTAACTAACCTCGAATTAGCATCAGCATGTTGGGCTTCATGCAAAACAATTTAGCAACACCAATTTAGAAAAACAGCTAACTATGATCTCTGTCAAAAGAAACAGTTGGTACCTAGAAGAAAAGGCAAACAGACAATTACAATTTCATCATTATATAGTTACCCTCCGTAATGGGTCAGCATACAGAGTCAGTCTTCGTCCTCAGGACATCAGTGGATGTGCCATCAGCCAGGAAACTCAGCAAAGTTCAGCAAGACGGGCAATAGGGGCACTTCCCTCATAAGGAGGAAAAGTATAGGACGGGCTAAGCAAAGTAGGGTAAGGATGATTCTAAGAATCAAACAGCTAAGTCTTTAGGCAGAGTGACAGAGTGTCTATATAACGGCAAGAATGGCTTCTTCAGAACTCAAAATGAATGAATCCTCTTTGGGTCGTATAGTTATACCAAATTTGTTGCACAGTCCCCTAATTTCCAATTGGACAAGTTTTGGCGCACCATTATCTCCAACCAATGATCCATTTGTCGCCTCATTAAGATTGTCACCCCATAACAGTTCTCACATAGTTTATTGGCTCTTGTGATTAACCTCTCAATCACAGAGACGTCAGGTAGAATGTCAGATGAAAACTTTTAGTTTCTCAGGCTCAGTCAGTAGTTCCATTGTCTAAACCAGTTTAGGCGACCTTGTACCTGTTGCAAGTCTACACTGTTGCATTTGGCAAAAATGTCTCCTTGAGCAAGTCGAGTCTCATGAGAACGGATTTACTACGGTTACATACATCCTCCAGCTTTTGGAAAAGTACGAGTACATGTCCTTCAACAAGTCAGCACATTGCACATTAGAAAAACACATTTAATATGAAACCGGGCAGCTAGGCCCCGACTCATGCTAACCAAGGCCTAGTGATTAATTAGCAAAAACCCTAACATATAATCCCTAATACTAGTACAAAATCATACATTAGTACTTTAATATTTAATTATTTGTCAATTTCATTAATCATCATATACATTGGTGGCCACTCCCCATGGGCACATTTCGAACACACGTTTAGTAAAGCACATTAGTACATTTTCTATGCAGCATCTTTACGCATTAATTCGCAAACATTTCATGTTAATTTTGATTATAAAAGCTACACTCCAACAATCCCTCCTCTGATGACACGTGTCATCACACAAATCCATCCTTTAACATTTTCTTTCATTTGTTCAGTTCCCTCATTTCAATATCTTCTTTTCGTTTTGCCTTTTCATATCTTGCTCTCTACATTTTCTCCCTTTTTTTGTCTTCCCTCCTCTCTTTATATTTTGCCCATTTTGTTTTAACTCTTTTACTGCATTTACTCAATATCCATAGTCCAAATAAACAAGCCAAAATTATTAATATTCCCTGTATTATTTTTCCCAATATCCCATTACAAATGTCTTTAAACCAGTTTCCCACTTTAGCAAGTCCTTTTCCAACCCTTTCCCAAACTCCTGGTTCCTTTAATTCCTTCAAATCTGTACTATCTCTCGTTAGGTTAGTAAGCATAATTCTAATCTTATCACTATTATCAGGAGTATGCGCATAACAATGGCGCTAATTAAGCATCTTACAGACTCCGCCACTTTTCGCTAAGAGAATGTCTAAAGCAAGCCGGTATTGAAGAGTCAAAGCCCTCTCAGTAGCAAGTTCAGCATCCATCAGGAGTATAGCCCCTGTGAAATTTGTCAGCATGTTATCCACAATAGTAGACAACTTTAGAATCTTTATCAAGTTTAAGATAACTCCCACTGAACGAATTATTGCTCCAAACATATCACCCACGACAGCAGCAGCTGTCTCTCTTTTTTGTCTGGTACGATGTAACTCAGACACTTTAGGAAACTTCCTTAAGTCGTCAAATTGGTAGATTTTTGGGAAAACTATTCCCAAATAACATGTCCTATACCATCCCTTTGGAAGACGGTAATAAGCATTAAGTCCATATATGCAATAGATCCCAGGGATCGCTGGATCCTGTCCATTTAACATGAACGTCCACTTACTCTGAAACAAAAACACGTCTGCACTCACTCGTTCCCACAAATAAAGTGTCATGATCAGATTTTGGCCTATATATACAAAGCTTTCCTACATGTAATGCATCTAAAGCTAATTTTCATTGTGTCTTTGCTACACTAGAAGCATAATCATTTGCAAAAGTTTGTTTTTCTAATCCTTTTTCTAGTTTTTCTTTTAATGCTTTTCTTCTATCATCAGTGTGATCTAAGAAGCTCTTCTCTACAGGCGTTAGTAAGCATGTTAGATTATTGCGGTGCGCATAAGCTGTCCCAAATGTCAGTGTAGGCTCAAAGAAACCCCTAACTATTTTATATTATGGTCCTTAGCTATCTTACTCAAATATTCAATTATAGGCACAAAGGAAAACACCACATCTAGATCAGAATAGAAGTACTGAATATATTCTTGATCATAAATCCTTGTTAATAGCAAACTACAACTTTTCCCATAAGTCAGCGGCAAACTATGGTAGGCAACCCCTTCTTGTACTGACGAAGGAATTTTTGTGCACACATAACAATTCTTCGCATCCATTGTCTCGACATATTCATTCAACAAGCGATAGAAGACATTAGTAGATAGTTCCCTTTTTGTGTTAGTTCCCTCATGCAAATATTTCGTATCCTGCTCAAATCTTTTCCATGGCGTTAGTGTAGCAGTCTCAGGAATTGTAGCATTGTTAGTCACACACTTATCCACCAATGGCATTTCCACAATCACAGCTAAGATTACTATTGCGCACACAACACCCAAAATAACACACAACCATCTACAAATCCTACTCCCCTTACTATTATTTCCAGTGTCACTCATGATCTGTAAAGAATCAGGAAGCAAAGTACTATAAATGTAAACAACTAACTCTGAGGATGGTTAATAACTCCTTCTTTTTTTCTTCTTCAAGCAAATCTTTTCTTTTAGCAAGTATTTACAGCATTTCACTCACTCCCAGGATCCTTGTCAAATCAGATTAGCAGCTTGTCAAGATCGGTTTTTCAAAGTAAATTCAGGTTAACAGTGTCACATCCGGTAATTTTCATTAGTCTCTTTTCTCAGGTTTCCCTTTATTCTATTTCAGCTTAACACAGGCTCCTTTATTTGTAGCCCACTTCAAGTACCATAATATTGACCTGGCACTTCACGATCAAAACAGAACGCCTAGAACTCTTGCTGCCATTCACTTGTCGTTGCATAAGCCCATTCAGGACCTGCGTATCTTCTGTTACTCTTTTTCTTTTCAATCTGCGGTCACCCTGTAACTCTCCCTCACTCAGATCTTCTTTCCTTGTGGTATCGACCTCTTCCTCTATTGTTTCTTCAATGACCACTCTCCCTTTTGCAGCTTGCGACTCTAGCCACTTATCTCCCTTGGGCGTCTTTTTACTTTTTGATCCTGCAGGTTGCTGTTCACTGCCCTCCTCTTGTGCTATGGTGTTTTCTCTTGATGGCTTTGCAAGTGGCTCAGGAGGAGTCTGAACACTCTGACTTCCTTCCGCCTCACCTCCTTCGCCTTCTGGGTCTGTCAGGGGCTCAACTTCAAACCTGTATCCGCCTGCTTTTGGGAGAACCTCTCTTTGGATCGGTTCTCCAGGTGCCTCAGTTGAGATAGGCTCATTGTCACCCTGCTGAGTCTCGTTTGCTATTTGAGTGACCAAGCCGTCCTCAATGGGCTCTCCTCCAGTCTCAGTTCCCCTTTGATTACTCTCCGGCCCTGAGACTTCCTTTCCTGCAGCTGTTATTCTCGACAACTCAAGTTCCTCATCAGTTGGACATGTCACCTTCTTTGTGTGACTGGCATGTATCCAGTTTGGGACTCCCGCACACTTCACAGCAGTATTAGTTGTCAGTATCACTTGATACGGCCCCTTCCAACGTGGCTCCAAACACGACTTCCTCATGTGTTTCTTGACAACAACCCAGTCACCAGCTTTCAAATTGTGACCTGGATCACTTATCGGTGGCAATGTAGTTGCTTCCACCTGGTGAGAGAAAGAGCGGACCACATCAGCCAGACCCTTGCAGTAGTCCAACACCATATCATCCGTGATAGTCACAAGGGCATTTGCAGGCACTGCGGGCAGTCTCATAGTTCGGCCCATTAGAATTTCATGCAGAGACAGTCCTGTCTTCTTGTTGGGATTATTTCTCATTGACATTAGCACTAAGGGCAATGAATCTGGCCATTTCAAATTTGTAGCTGCACACATTTTCGCCATTCTTGACTTCAAGGTGCCATTCATCTGCTCTACCAGTCCTGAGGCTTCGGGACGGTAGCTACAATGCAGCTTCTGTTCAATGTTCAGTGCGGCACATAAGAGCTTAACCACCTCATTGTTGAAGTGACTTCCCCTATCTGATTATAAAGAGATCAGGAACTCGAAACGTGGTATCAATTCCCTAAGCAGCAACTTAGCTACTGTGAGACTGTCATTCCTACGTGTAGGGTAAGCTTCAATCCAATTACTAAAAATGAAAAATGCACACAATCACCAACACGTACCTCAGACCTCCACACACAGGCATTTCAATAAAATCCATCTGCATTCTGCTAAATGGACCTCCTGCTCTCCCAATGTGGCTCAAATTCACCACAGTCCCTTTCCCGGCATTCATCTGCTGACAGACGATGCACCGGTGACATATTACTTCTGCGGCTTGTCTGAATTTTGGGTTTAACCAATCAATTTTGAACAACCTGATCATGGCGTCTCTCCCAATATGTGCTTGACCATGGTATAACCTTGCAAACTGTAACAAGAGACTGTTTGGAAAAACCATTTCCCCCTCATCAGAAACCCACAAATCATCAGGCCTTTATACACATTGCATTTTGAGCCAAGATCGTTTCTCTTCTCTGGTGGCACGTCCCTGCAACAATTTTAATTCTTCCATTGTGTCAACTACCCTCAATGCATAACCTGTGCATGTCTCATTTTCTGTTTCAGGTAACAATTCCCACTGATCCTTGAATGATATACAGTTCAATGCACAAAACCTTGCGACTTGATCTGCATATCCGTTCCCCATTGACACAAAGTCTTGTGACTTCACATGAGCATTGCATTTCACCACGGCAATTTCAAGAGGTAACTGAATCGCGAACAACAATTCCTTAATTCTTTCACCATTCAAGAGGTCATGAAACCCCTCTGTGACCATAGCTGGCCAAAATCATGGACAATTCCAAATCCGAATCTGCTGTCAGTATAGATAGTGACTTTCAAGTTTTCAGCGGCATGGCATGCCCTAGTAAGAGCAATCAATTCAGCCACTTGAGCAAAGTACACTCTTTCGAGCCAAGCTGCTTCTAGGATACCAGTGATTGTGCACACAGCATATCCGGCCCTCAGTACTCCCACTGAGTCTCTCAGACATGAGCCATCAACAAAGATAATGTAATAATTTTCCTCTAACTGGGTGTCTTTAATGTCAGGTCTCGGTTTCGTGCACAGTTCTGTTACCTCAAGACAATCATGTTCAACTTCCTCTGCATCATCAACATCTGTATTCTCATTGGGAAGCAAAGTTGTCGGGTTCAACACAGTACATCTTTTCAAGGATACATCAGGTGACCCCAATATGATAGTTTCATACTTAGTCAGGTGAGCATTTGTCATGTGCTGTGTCTTTGTTTGGGTGAGTAGTATTTCAACTGAGTGTGGAACCATTACTGTTAAGGGATGTCCCATTACTATGCCTTCACACTGTGTGAGGCTGCTGCAACTGCACGCAGACAACCCGGTAAGGCTGCTGCAACCGGGTCCAAAGTAGCCGAAAAATATGCCACTGGGCGGTTTGCTCCTCCATGGACCTGTGTCAAGACAGACAAAGAACAAGCATCACGTTCATGACAAAACAGGAAAACAGGACAAAAGGCTTTGTGTAGTCAGGCATACCTAAAGCTGGAGCCCTGCACATACTCTCTCTCAGCTCAATGAATGCCTTCATCTCTTGCTCGGACATAGTTATGGTACGTGGACCATCCAGAATCTCCTTAACGGTCAACCTCACCAAGGGCTTAGAGATAACTGAGAAGTTCGGAATCCACTGGCGACAGTAGCCTACCATTCCCAAAAACATCCTAACGTCTCTCTTGGATGTCGGGGATTCATCTGCAATATGGCTGTCACCCTTTCTTTGGATATTTTCCTTGACCCTTTCTCAATTAAATGACCCAAATACTTCACCTCTTTTTGGCAGTACTGTAACTTCTTTGGGGACACTTTATTTCAGTTTTTTCCCAAATGATTCAGTAAGGCAACAGTATCATACCTGCAGTCATCTTTCGTTTTGGATGCGATCAGCAAGTCATCAATGTACTGCACTAGAGTCTAATTAAAAGGCAGTTCCAATGATTCCAAATCCTTCTTCAATAGCTGATTGAAGATGGAAGGCGATTCTGAGAACCCTTGAGGAATTCAACACCAACTATAAACCTTGTCCAGGAATTTGAAACTGAAGAGAAATTGGCTATCCTCATAAAGAGGTACTCAAAAGAATGCTTGAGACAAGTCCACGACTGTGAACCACTCTGCATCACAAGGAACCTGAAACATGATCATGGCTGGGTTTGGCACTATAGGGCAACACCTCAGTACTATCTCAGAAATTTTTCTCAGATCCTGGACAATTCGAATTTTCCCACAAGGCTTTCTCAGACCCATTATCGGTGAATTGCATGGGCTGCTCAGCACTTCCCTTAGGATCCCTTGCTTCACGAAGTCTGCAATTATCTGCGTCGCCTGTATGAGAACATCTTGTGCTATATGGCACTGCGGTACCTGTGGAAACACGCCATTTGGCTTTACCTCTACTTTGACTGGTTCTACTCCTTTTATCAATCCCACTTCCTTGCCTGTCAAGTCCCACACTTTCTCTGTCACTGTTCCCTGTAA
Organism: Pleurodeles waltl; assembly: GCF_031143425.1. Lineage (NCBI taxonomy): Eukaryota > Metazoa > Chordata > Amphibia > Caudata > Salamandridae > Pleurodeles > Pleurodeles waltl. Next base: position 112,573,686 of record NC_090443.1, on the reverse strand, counting down.
TTCGATTGGCAAATCTGTCACTGTGAACATCGGGAAGAAGCTTATCAACGGGTACTCCTCATCTGTAGTCTCCATCTCTGCCTCTGAGATCTGACCATCATCCCCTTCATCTTCACTATTTGTCTGCACCTCGATTCCTTCATTGGAACACGTGATGAAACACCTCGTCTTATACAGCAAGTCTCTTCCCAGTAGGGATACAGGACTTGAATCACAGACTACAAACCTGTGCAAACCCTGAAAGGTACCAATCTCAACCTGGACTGGATCTGTAATTGGATTTGTCAGGAGCTGATTGGCTACTCCTACCACCTTATAGTGCGACCTGATAGGGGCAATTTCAGAACCTCTGCACTTCTAACTGTAGAGCGCTTAGCTCCTGTGTCAACCAAGAATGAAACCTTGAGACCCATCACCTTTCCCTGTACATAGGGTCCCATCTGATCTACTTCTAGGGACGCTGCAAGCCTGCACTCCTCACTATCTGAAAAATCATCCGACCATTCATTGTTTATTCCATTCTCACCACGCAATGGGAACTGTTGTACTGTGTCATTTTGAATCATTGTTTGACCTGTGACCTTTGAGGAAGCATCACCTGTTGCTGTCCCATTGGAGCCAAAGGCAACTGCATTTGCTGTCTAGGTACCAAGGGAATCTGCTGTTGTATTTGCTGCACCGGTGCTGGTTGGACACGTGGCATTTGCATCTGTTGCATGGGCAGGGGACCCTGCATCTGAACCATGTTATTCTGGAAGTTCTGATTTTGACCCCTCACTCTTGGACCCCTCACATTTTGAAATGTACTAACATCATTGTTTTGTTGAACAACACCATCCTGCACCATCATCGGACATTCCCGCTTCAAGTGTCCCACGCCCCCGCACGCATGGTAACACCTTCTTCATCCCCTGCGCATCATTTTGAACCACAACTGTATTAAAATCTGGACTGAGGTTCACAAAACCTCCTCGACCTCAGCCTCTCGGTTGCGACTGAAACATTCCGTTCCCTTGCGGCTGCTGTACCATCTGTTGCACTCTGTTTCCCTGCATCCCTGCCTGAGCTGCCTTAATTTGCATCACCATCATTTTCTCTTTCAACTTTCTCTGTTTCAGTTCAATCTCGTCACTACAGTATTTCGCATACTGCAACACCTCATCAATCGGCTTGGCTTGCCAACATATCAAATGATTCTTAATCATCTGGCTAATTTCTGGTCTCAATCCTTCAACAAACCTGAACACAAGGTGATTCATGTCTTTCGGTTCTATGACCTCTGTACCACTGTAATGTTTGAACGCCTTCAACAGCCTTTCATAGTAAGCATGTATCGACTCTTTGCCTTCCTGTGCTGTTCGATCAATTTTCTGCCAATCAGTAACTTTGGGCTACACCTTCTGTTTTAGAAACTCAATCACCTTATGGTAATACCTCATTACGTCAGGAGACAGTGCTCCCGTAATCTTGTCTCTTGCCGGTTCCTCTGTTGGCCAATCCACACCTCTCTTGCACTCAAGCCACAAATCAGCTGGAACTATAATCTCAAACAGTGTGTTCAAGTCTTCCCAAAGACACTTTGCAAGTTTCACAAACCTGTCTGTCTGCTGGTACCATTCTATTGGCTTCTCCCTCAACCTGGGATAGTCATTCGTGAATGACAAAATGTCTCCCCTAGACCACGGTATATGAACTAGGACCCCTCCAGCTGTCTCTCTCATTGGTAACATCTTTACTGTCCCTGTGTCTGGTACAGCTTTCGCCTGCTGCGGCTTCAGGCTTCACTTTTCCTCTTATCTCTGTTCTTCGCCCATCTGCCTTCCCACTTCTCTAATGCTCCCCAAATGTGAGCACTCTGCAGTATCTCCCTAAGGTGGGCCTTTATTCCAGTAGTTCTCATGTGATCAAAATCTTTGGCCTCGAGGTCTAACCTGTAACTCCTTTTCAGATTCTTGGTATTATCCAAATCTATGCCATATTTGTCTGCCAAGTTCGCTAACCTCTGATGCACCTTACTCACTTCTTTGGTTATTTTTGGTCACAAATACCTCAATTCCGCTTCAGTGTACGATTCCAATCTGTTCACCCCCATAGTTCCGTCAACTAGCTCAGCTGCTTCCACACCCAACCTTACAAAATTCAGGAAGTCCTCTCTCTCCGACCGCTCTTCTACTACAGGAGTAGTCTGCGGAGAGTTAAGCTTGTCTAACCATTCATTCAGCTGTTGCGCGGTTAACCCTTGCAACAAGATATTTCCAGCTTGCACCATCGATGGTTGTGCAGCATTTGCACTCAGTACCTGTGGAGTCAGTAGACCCAAACCTGCTTGTCTCATTGTCTCTAAAGGAACCCCGATAGGACTAAAGTCCAACAAAGATCTAGATCCTTCTGCTGTCTGTTCTCTTGGTGTCAGTCCCTGGGAGTTTCCTGTGAGCCCTCCTCTTATCACTTCTTGAGTCATTACTCCTTGATCGCATACACTAGGCTTCGCCTGCGCATATAGCGGTATCGGTGGACCAACAGTAATCGGCAAAGATATAGCAGCTGGTTTCTGTCTGTTTCCCAATCCCGGTGGAGCATTAACTTGATTCATTATAGGTGCTGTAGCTGACTTCGGTCCTGTGACCGAAGGGTAACTCGGAACCGTCTGTTGCTGGGGCAGCAATTGTGGAGTTGGCTCAATCTGCACTAACTTTGATCCCGTGTTCACCGGATCAGGCAGTACCATCAGATTCGTAGTCGTCTCTAATACTGGGACATCAGGGTAGAGCCTCTGAATTGGTGGTGGCTGCAACCGTATCTGCGTCTCTGGTGCAGTGGATACACTAACACCATTCTGTATCGGAGCTGGTGTGATAACATTATTCGCCTGTGCCGTGCTTGTAGTTCCCTGATTCTGTGTTGAATTTACAGGACCTGCACTAGTACTTGATCTGTTGTCATTTATGGCATATGGTGGTGGTCTATCATGTAACAACTGATTAAGGAACTCATCGTCATCTGAATCATCTTCATCTGCCCAAGACCTCTGTGTCTCTTTCTGCTTACTAGAACCCTTGTCCGTTTTACAAGTGGCTTTCCTTCCCTGTGTTTCAGTTTCTTAAGTTATTGCCGGAAATATTCTAACTCCATCTATTATTTCCCTTCTCCACATCCTGTTCTCACTATCCCATCTAGCTTCTGCTAGTGTCTTTTCTGCTCTCCTCATTCTCCTCTCAAATTTCTGTTGCTGTTTCTGAATTGCCGCCAGTTCCCAAATCGCTAATGCTTCAAACTGAGCTGGTCTCGGAGGTGACGTCTGCTCATTTAACACCATCCGCAAATTCTCTAAAATCCTTATAGGCACACTTTAATGCCTTGAAAAATGTAATTTTTGCGTCTTTTATTTTGTTTAGAATCTAATCAGGAAGTGACTTTAATTCCCAGAACCCTCTTCGCCCACCTTCTCAACCAATTGCCTCTCACGGACGGCTGCCAATCCATGCGCGACCCCTCTCGGCAACTGACTTATCCCAGCGCGGCTCCAATGACGTCACACTCACACACACTGCGGCTGACAAAGTCTTTCGGCTTGTCCTCCTCACACTAGATTCACACAAAACTAATGCAATATATTGCGAGCACCTTTCATTAAAAAAAAACAAATTTGCCGTTTACTACAGGAAGGGTAACACAATCGCTTCAGAACTTTACAGAGATTTAACTTGAAGCCTCGCCCGCTACTCTCTCCTTCTCAGATCCCACACTCGCAAGCAGAATTCAACCCGCAAATCCTACTCTCGACTTGCCAATGGTTCATCCTAGTGCACTTTAGAACTTGCTAAATCTCCATCGAAGGTTTCAGTCACACACTTTGACTGAAACTTGACTCGTCAACCACGCCCAATTGACCTATTAAACCACACAAATGACAACATAAACCAAGTGTCTCATACACTTATCCATATACTCCGGAGTCTTAGACCACGCCGGGTGTGTACATCACCAACAACCACTTGGACAATTTTTGAGCACAAAGCGCCACACTCACATGAAGTTCAAAGACTTCCCTACTCTCATACTGCAGAGTACGCACACTCCTACTAAAACATTACCTGGCCTATATTCTCACGACCTCACAATTCACCTGCGATATGCATAAGCTGAGCAAGCGCAAATTCTACGTCACACATACTTTCACTAGTACGGTAAGAACATACCAAACTCACTTAGGCAAGCTCAGAGATTCCGGGAAAGTCATGGGGGACTTAGCGGCACTTCATATCTCCAATTTGCATTATCTCGAAAAACAATTCGAAACAATGGTCCCTCGTCCTAGGGTCCCAAAGGGCCTAAACCGTCCTCTGCTACCAGAACTGATAACGCGCCCCAATCTAGATAATTTATCCACTCTGGGACTCGTTTTAGGCCGATGAATCTTTTGACCCTGATTGAAGTCTCCTTAGAACGAGATAATCACTCAACATGTCAATCAATAGATCAATAACCTTGTCAATAATGACAATAGCAAGTCAATCAGATTAAACAATGACATCAATAATATTCAGGCACACCATGACCTTTCAGTCATGAATAACCACACAGAATTTAGTAATATTTATGATATTTATTCCCTATTGATTACAATTCTATCAGCAAGTTTATTAGTCTCAATACCAGAAAACTCATCAACAATGTCATAATGTGGCAACTCGAATAAGACTTCATCAAAGCAAAGATTATAAACATTAGCACATAGCACGACGTCAACATGGATTAACTTTAGCAGAGTATCATTAGCGCATTATTCAACAAAGCATAGATTCAGTCATTTGTCTATTTGCGTCATTCAGTGAACTCCTTAAGTAACCTCGAATTAGCATCAGCATGTTGGGCTTCATGCAAAACAGTTTAGCAACACCAATTTAGAAAAACATCTAACTATGGTCTCTGTCAAAAGAAGCAGTTGGTACCTAGAAGAAAAGGCAAACAGACAATTACAATTTCATCATTATATAGTTACCCTCCATAATGGGTCAGCATACAGAGTCAGTCTTCGTCCTCAGGACATCAGTGGATTCGCCATCAGCCAGGAAACTCAGCAAAGTTCAGCAAGACGGGCAATAGGGGCACTTCCCTCATAAGGAGGAAAAGTATAGGACTGGCTAAGCAAATTAGGGTAAGGATGATTCGAAGAATCAAACAGCAAAGTCTTTAGGCAGAGTGGCAGAGTGTGTAGATAACGGCAAGAATGGCTTCTTAGGAACTCAGAATGAATGAATCCTCTTTGGGTCGTATAGTTATACCAAATTTGTTGTACAGTCCCCTAATTTCCAATTGGACAAGTTTTGGCGCACCATTATCTTCAACCAATGATCCATTTGTCGCCTCATTAAGATTGTCACCCCATAACAGTTCTCACGTAGTTCATTGGCTCTTGTGATTGACGTCTCCATCGGGTAGAATGTCAGGTGAAAACTTTTAGTTTCTCAGGCTCAGTCAGTAGTTCCATTGTCTAAACCAGTTTAGGTGACCTTGTACCTGTTGCAAGTCTACACTGTTGCATTCTGCAAAAATGTCTCCTTGAGCAAGACGAGTCTCATGGGAAAGGATTTACTACGGTTACATACATCCTCTAGCTTTTGGAAAAGTACGAGTACATGTCCTTCAACAAGTCAGCACATTGTGCGTTAGGAAAACACATTTAATATGAAACCGGGCAGCTAGGCCCCGACTCATGCTAACTAAGGCCTAGTGATTAATTAGCAAAAACCTTAACATATAATCCCTAATACTAGTACAAAATCATACATTAGTACATTAATATTTAATTATTTGTCAATTTCATTAATCATCGTATACATTGGTGGCCACTCACGGTGGGCACATTTCGAACACACGTTTAGTAAAGCACATTAATACATTTTCTATGCAGCATCTTTACGCATTAATTCGCAAACATTTCATGTTAATTTTGATTATAAAAGCTACACTCCAACACCAGCAATGAGTTAAACCTCACATTCAACAGTAAGATCAGTACCCATGAAATTGGAATTTTTTATGTATCATTGGAGGAATCAGGTGGGAAACTGACAAGCTCAGTTTTCAGATAACCAAGTGGAGCACATGGTACACTCCATGTGAACAGATTTCATCTATCTTCCTTGAAAGGAATTGTCCCCTGTGGTGAATTCCTTAGGGCCAGGAGAATATGTAGTACAGATGAGAAATGGGAGTCTACAGATAAAAATATGTTGGATAGATTTTGAGTAAGAAGGTATAAGGAAAACGTCTTAGAATGAGCCCAGAGGAGGCAATCCGAACCGGCACAAATCAATAAGACAAATAAGTGCAGATTCATTACCACATATAATAAAGCGTATGACAAAGTTAGATCCATCTTCACTAAGCATTGTAATTTGTTGAGGAGTGACCCCATCACAGGAGAAGAATTAACATGCAGACCCCCTATTATATACAGAAAGGCCAAGTCTTTGACAGATAAGCTGTGGAAGAGTGAAATTAAGTCAGAGAAGGGAGCAGAAGGATGGCGGAACCCTAAGTTAGTTTTCTTCAAATGTTTGAGAAGTGAGGCATGTAAATATGGTGAAAACATTACAGAGATGGTGATGAAAGGCTGGGTGGTTGAAAAAGTAAATACTACATTGGGGGCCCCTAAAAGAATATTACAACACTTGCAAGCAATAAAAAACAAAGATGCAAGTTACCCATATCATGGAGGAGACATAGGCAAATTAGAAATACAGTGTCAGTGACCAAATCCCTAGGAGACTGAGGGGCGGTGACAGGGAGAGAGAACAAAGAAGATTAGAGTCTTTACACTTTCTTACACTTGACACACGAGAACGGACTGGAATAAGTGTTGGCCAAGAATTTCATTATCATTTATAAAACAGTACATTTTAGTGAGTTTTAACTGTTCTGTATCACTGATTTTGCCTGTCTATGAAACTGGATGCCACTATATAATATTCAGTAAATTATTGTTTTTTAATTTGTTTTTTTTCCTTTTTTGGAGGAGCTAGGGTGAACAATACATATTGAGTGGTTCCGGCAATCCAAGGCCACCAGGGCATGACTACACAATTGGTCTAGTCCAGGATTAAATAAATGATGATTGTGATTGAGATCATCTGAATATGTAATGTTGCTCTATGTAAAATGTTATTGGTTTGCATCACAACCGATTGCACAAAGGTATTTGTTAGATGATATGTGAATGTAATTTCTTAGAGAGAGAAGTCTCTTTTTGATGTTATCTGATCAGTGAACAAAAATCAGTATTACAGATCCCAAAACCCTTGCAGCCGGAGCATTCAGGCCAGGGGTACATGTCCATCACCATGCGAGGGACTTTTCAGTTCCAACAGAAACCTATTGTACATTAACTCCTTAAATCCTGGGACAGCTATAGCTACCACATGGAGATGGTAGTGAGTTTACCCCACAGTGGGGTTCCTAAGAGGCTAGTACTGGTTATGGTTCAGGTATTAACATAGCACTAAACTAACTCTTACAAGATGTTGAATTGAGATACTAAGATGACCTGGTGTAAAAGTGTGAGTCCTAAATCAGGTGCAAGAAGTGGTATCATTAACTGTTCTCAGTTCTGAGATGACAGACACACCATTCTATCTGAGCTCTACTGTGTGTTCTAGCACAGATGTTCAGTCAAGTTTCTACTTGAAGCCCGCTTACATGGTTGTCCTGGGGTAACTGCAATTCGCTGTCAATGTGTGCTCAGTCCCATTACAGCTATCAGACCCTCCTTTACCTCTGGTTGGTGTGCTGTTATGAATTTCTTCCTAGTATGTATTCCTTCTCCTTCAATCACACAGTCTTTTCTCTATCCTCAGACTCTGATGCACTTTCTTAACTATAGCATAGTTCTCAACATCAAGGTCCATGAGACCATAAAAGTAAGGTATGAGGGTATATGTACAGAGGTCTCATTTGTTAACAAACAAATTATGATTTCCTGAGTTCTAATTGCATCCGGTAACAACACCTTTGAGCCGAATAAGGTCAAAGTGAAATGTTATTTTATGTCATTGTTATTTGTAATGATTATGTATAGTGGAATGTCATGGCACTGAAGAGAGTAACAACCTAACCACCTGAAGACCATCTAACAATGTAAAGCATTTTTTGAAAATAAAAAGTGAAAAGTTCAGTTTTTCCTGAAATGTTGTAGGAGAAGGTAAGAAATGAAATAGGCAAGGGAGCTTCTTCTCCTTTTTGGCAGCTGCTGTTTAGAAGGCCCTATCAACAATTGCAAGTGTTATGGACTCTATGTACTATGACAAAATGTTTGAAAAAATATTTTCTTGATCGGAAGCCAGTAGAGATTTCTAGAGATAGAAGCAATATAGTGCTAGATATACTATTTAGTGGTCACAAAATACTAGTCACATTTGCGGTCAGTACCTTTGCGACCAGTAAAGAATTTTAAGAACCAAACTATGTACTGATAGATTGGTTCTTGGAATTCTGAGTTGTATTAGTTTGGAATCTGTTATACCTTATCAATATTTAAGAAATAGGTCTCAAATTATGACTCACTGCAATGGGAAACCATCTCAGAGATAGTGGCCTTCTGGGTGCAGTAGACTACCATTTGTGGTTGCTTTTTAAAAAGCAAACTTTTAAAAAATGCACTTAATTTTCCATAAATTAAATGTTAATGCATTTAAAAAAAAAAGGTTAATTTTCTTGTTTGTTTATGAGCTGGAAATTCACATTTGTGAATGCATTATGACCTAAGTTGAGGGGTCAGTAAAATATCAATGTTTTGCAACCAGAATTTGTTCCGAAAACTTTGATTCATAGGATACTGATTCGATATTTGGATGGAACGCCTATAACACACTCTTGCCAGATACCCTAAGAATATCCATTTAGAAATGCATTTTAAGAGTCAGAAAATCAATTTAGACTCTTAAGTTGAGATTAGTGCATAGGAAAAAACATGTTAATGATCACAAACGCCAAACTGAAGTGTTTGTGCCTAGTACATCTGGCCCATGGTTCCTAAGTCTGTCTTTAGGAGACAGGCAGCAGTGCTTTGGACTAATGGGTGTTGTCTCTTAAGTTTATCAGCCAGTCTGATAGATGGAGCTTCCATGGCCTATGTGCAATTCAAACAGGGCCATGACTACAGCTGTGTGATTGTCAAGGGCAATGTATGGCAGGGCTATTCACAAACTTAAAGGGGTCATCTGGTAAATGATGTCACAATAAGTCTCAAAACCCCAAGCTGACATCATCAAACAAACAAACATTCTAGAATGCCTACTGACGGAAATTGTTAAAGATGCAGGACTTGCCAAAGAAAAGTATTTTCTCTCTACAGTGGATGACCTCTTAGGTGCGCCAGAAAAAAAGAATGGCAAACATAGAAATCTGACAATCAAGAGAAAGAGCCAAGCTGATGGTAATACTAAAATCACGTGCAACTTTAGGTGGAGATGGGCCCATACTTTCTGAATAATATACAGAATGCCAATTGACTACAGACTGTTTGGTGACAAGCAACTAAGTTTGAATAGGAATAAATTCTCATTGAGCTGGGTGGAAGGAAAATATGGTTGGAGTTCTCAAACCATGGGTTGTGTTAGTGTAGGATCCATTCAGTAGTGCAGAGCAGCAGTCAGCATCAAACCCACATGATAAATAAAAACAGTCCTGTAGCAATGCAAACATATGGCCACAGTGGTACTAAATTCCTGTCACAAAACCAGAACACAAAACCAGTGATAAGCAAGAAGAAATCAATGATGTAAAGTGACTGGGGAGTGTGATAAAAAGCCATCTGTTCAGAATTATTCTCGTTATTGTTTCTCAAAAAGGCATTATCTCAGCTAGGAACTGAGCTGTTGATTTTACTGCACTCTTCAAGGGGTATTTAATTCAGAGTAGGGAAAGGCTACAAGGCTTTCTCCTGAATTCTTCCTGTTGTCCATGAAGGTCTGCTGCATGAACACAGCCCGTAGTGCTTACTAATGTGGTCAGTGGACACCTGACTGTTTTTCTTTGAACCAGACAATGAGGCAGGATTACAGTTTGTGTGCCTTTAATCCCAAGAACTGGAATGGAGGCGTGTGGGATGGCTGAGAAGCTTGTCTGTCATGGATCTTTTCTCAAACTATATCACCTAATTGAGAAACCCACTCATTAGCAGCTGGTGACACCTACTATTTGCCAGTTGCGGCTTCAGAATGCACTGAATTAGATAACTTGCCTCTGACCTCTTGGACATTATGCAAGATATTTAAACATTAATACAGGTCATATTCTTTTTCTTCTGCCACTTTCCCAGGATTCTTTAGGTCAGGTACATACATGGACAATCTGAAATGCATTTTGTATGGTGTGTGGCCACCAACTACTATTCTATGCAAGTTATATAATGCTCTCTGAACTCCATATAAGTGATGGTACCACGTAAGTCCTGAACTGAACAACCTAGGGGTCAGAGCTTGTTTAAACAAGCCATTAACTCATTTAGTTAACCCAGTACTCTTCAATCAAAACAGGTTACTGAATTGCAGACACACTCCCAGCGCAACCATAGACTCCCTGTAAGCTTTTGGGATGAATGGAGGACCATTAGTTGAATGAAAGGTATGAACTGCCTCCTTTCCTATAAGGCACTGCAAGTAGTTTATGACAGCTCCAGCACCTACATTTCTTTGTGACCAAACCCACAGGAATCAAGAACATAAATGGATTGCCATTGGTCCAAATATAAAATTCTAAAGAGTAGCTTGGAGACAGTGAGTGAGGTCTGCTCTGGTCTTCTAACAATAGAAATGTTCATTTGTTGACAACCACGTCATTGTCTTATGTAGTCTCTGGTTTGTTTAAGTAAACCTAGTCACAAGTAGTGCTGCTGTAGCATTGCCTGGTGCCGTTCATCCCACCATGATCAGACACTAACCCCTCATGAGTTGCTTTAATAAGGTCTAATCTAGACAGCATATTAGGCATTATCCTATCTGCCACTCCAGGTATTGAAGCAACTGAATTGTTATCTCAATTGTGGATGTAGAACTATTTAGTAGGAAAGCCTACAGTGGGTGTTTCACTCTTTACTGTGACTTGTATTGCTGCTAGTATATATTTGTTGATATTCATTTGAAATCTGATTACTACTGCTAATGTAACAGTCTGCACTGCAGCCTTCATGACTAGGTCATTTGTACAGTTCTCTTTGGCGTGAATCCTGTCACACTGATGGCCCACCACGTGTCTCACATGGACCAGTGGAAGCTTGTCTTATATGACAGCTACTATTTCACAGAGCTACTTATTTTTAATTATTTCTCCCTTTTGAATCTTGGAATCTATTGAGGCACCAATGTTTCAAATTGACATTGTATCTTTTCACACAGAAGAATTAATCTATAAGTATGGTAACTGATGGATCTGCCCTCTGCAATGCAAGTATAAAGGCATGAATTCCTGCATGTTGTGCGATGCTGTCACCTATAATTCTGGTGTGGATGTGTTGCTGGTGGAACTCACTCTTTTTAACTACAACCTGCTCTGCAGTGCAGCCTGTGGAGTGCTTTTGTTCAGTCCCAACCACAAGTTGGGCAGAGCAATCTTTATAAAACATGCTCTGATATGACTCCATGGGCAATGCTTGTAGAGTCTGAAGTATATTCTATTCACATTGGAGAAATGCTTGTCTCCGAGGCATGGATCAAATACTAACTTTTTATCAACTTCACTTAATGAAGAGGTCCGATGCACCCACCTCAGGTGTAGAGCTTGAGCCCTGGGAATACCTGCATTAGTGACCGCTCCTAGTATAGGGACAGGAGAATCATTAGTTCACAATCATCACTTTTCCCTGGGACAAAGCGCACTCTTTCAAAATGGTTGTTTGCTCAGCAGCCAGAATTTATTTTCGCTATGGAAGCAAAGTGGCCTTTGGCTGGAGAATACAAGTGGGACTGGTAAACTATTGAAATCATCTGTCTTTCAATGCAGATTACATATGTGTAACCTGAGGTGCTTGGTACAATTCTTAACACTAGGTTTGTCTTGTTATTCCTTGTCTTAACATATTTTGTCTCTAGCATGTCTACTCGTAAGACCTGCAGAATGTCAGTGGGCTTGTCTGTCCATTGTTTCGAAAAAATGTGAGAGAAATCAATTTGTACAAGGGCTTTGCTCACTCAGCACAGTGTGTCAAGTAAATCCACTCAAAGTTAAGAAATTCTAAAAGCGATTGTAACTTCTTCAAAGTGTTGGGAGGCTGCAAGGTAGCATATTTCTGAAGGAAATCAGGTGCCAGTCCCATTCCCTCATTAGATAATTTATACCCAAGAATAATTAGTCAGGAGAACACTTTTAGATTTTTGTATGTTAATTTTGTAACTGTGAGATATCTGAATTGTCACTATCCAGTTCACCCTAGACAGGTGTGCTTTAAGTCATCTTCCATGAGATAAATGTCATCAATGTACAATGGCACCTCACAATCTGGTTCTAAGATCCCCATAACATGTGCTGAGAGTAAGCCAGTATTCTTATACTTCATTGATATTTTTTTCAAGGAATATTGAATTCCATTGAAACTGAAGGGGAGCTAGATACTCGCTTTCAGGCATTATGGTTTGACTGAAAAACACATTGGAAATGTCCAAGGCTTTAGCATATTTTCTCCATACTTGGTTTGTCATGAGACTCCTTCTGTGAACATTTTGGACTGCATATGTTTGTGTATGTAAGTTAATTATTCTATAATCTAAGACTATTCTATATGCCCATCTTGTTTTAAACGTGAAAAAGTGGAGTATTCATTGATAAAAGACAATGCCCTGATTCTGTAGTTGATTTAATATTGCTTTTATAATGTGCTCAGCTTCTGGCTTCATTGGATATTGAGCCTGTGCTTGAGGTTCGATGTGTAAGGTAATAATATGTGGAATAGAATGTTTATACCATCCCACTTGGTTGCTATATAAGGCTGAGTAGTGTTTTGCAGCTCACTCTTTTGCATAAATTTCCCTGATGTCCTCAGGTATTATGGAGGAAAAGGCTACTCAAATCATCTCCTATCCTCAAGATGCTTCACTAATGAAGACCGAGGGTCAGTCATCTCCTGCTAGAATTAATACTGCTTTAATTGTGCACTGCATATCCCCCTGAATTTGCATGTTCAAATTACAAGCCCTATCAGGGGGATTTCAATGTTTTCTTGGAGTATCCATGTACATGATTTCAGCAGTTGGACTTGCCATTAAAACCCTTGGATAATCTGATGTACTATTGTTACTTCTGTTGTGTTCTCTAGAAGCACTCTTGCCAAGATCCTGTTGCATAGTTCCGGGTATCCGATGGTGAGTTTCTGCCCGCTGACCCAGCGGTAAACAGCCTACAGCATTGTCTCCAGCTCGTAATCGAGCCATCTGTAATGCTGTAGAGCCCAGGGTGCACCAGCACCCTCACAATGTTCACTGTCTGCTGCACCCCTCCTCCGCCAGCATTTTCATGATCCCCAGGGCAGCGCTGCCCTGGCATATTAGGAACACCGCCCCCTCCAGAACGTCAGGATCTCTAATCCTGGCAGAGCTGATGGTTTTCCAGGTGGCCCGACCGATGTGGCAGTCGGATGGACAGCAATGCAGCGGTCCGAACGCCATCCACAAGTCTGGCGATCTAATGACTGCCAGACTCGTAATGAGGCTCATAATCAGTAGTCAGAATTCTATGCTTGTCTTGAGGTGTTGTGTGAAGGTAAACTGCTTATAATTAATTGATCTTATCAGCAATCCAGGAGGCAATCCAGGAGGCAATTTCACTAAGCTTCGTGGGCATCTTTCCCATAATAGCATTTATTGTGTGTGAGGTGATTGTCTGTCTGATATATCAGCAGTTACTAGGTTCTCAGGATGTAGAAATGGTGTGTATACAGCTGTACAGACCATGTAGCCCTTTCCTTAATAAGGGGACCCAATCTTTCATTAATGTGTGTGTGTTTGTAGTAGTTCAGTAGCAAACCAATGTTTATGTTCTTGGTAAGTCAAAGGGATTGTACTGGCATGGGTTTTAGTATTTAGACAGTGCTGCTGGTTTATAAACATGAAAATGCCCTAAGGCCGCATCTATAGCCTCAAAATTCCATCCATTAGTAAAATGTTTCAGAGGCATACACTGCATGTGCAGATAGTACAAATGTAACTGGCCCCTGCAACATGGACACCCCTCGTCTTGAGATGGTGTATAACTTCCTCTCAGTAATATACTTGTAAAATGATAGGAGCCACCATTTTAATTGAACAGATTCAATAAATTGTGAGATTCAAAACATGGAAAACCACAGATGGGGAACAACCTTTTAAGAGTCAAGCTAGACCAATCTACAGTCAATAGGTACTACCTTTTTTAATCTCTATAGGGGGTAACCATGATTACTATGGGTGACTCCATGTACTTGTGATGATGATTCTTTTGAGTGTGTACATTCAAACACTGCTGAAAGGTCCAAAACATTTGAATGCTGAACTTGGGCCCCATGTTGCATAACCTAGGACTCTGGCCCACGTCTTCAAAGTTTGGCTTCCCTACCCACTGGTGCAGGGGCTAGGTTTGGTATACAATCACTTGAGAAGGTGGTTGTAGCCCCACACAACCCACTGTGTGGTGCCTGTGCTTTCTGGGTTACTAATAGTCCTGTAATAGTCAGAAATAGTTCAGAGATGCAGTGGTAATCCAGTCCAAATGTCTGCACAATCAAGTAATGCACTAAGAAAATATACTATTCATATTTAAAAGTGTTTTAACAGTCTCATCCTATTGCTTAGTACATGAGTATTATCCACACAGAAAATAATTAAAACAGCACTTAAGCATACTGCTGACAGTGAAAATAGAATGAACAGTTCTAACATAATTACAATGGCCCTCATTCTGACCCTGGCGGTCGGCGGAGAGACGGCGGTCGGACCGCGAACAGACCGGCGGTATTAAAAATGGCATTCTGACCGCGGCGGTCCCCGCCGCGACCGACCGCTACTTCTCCACTCCGACCGCCGCGGCGGTCATGACCGCGGGGCTGGAGTTTGCGCACTCCGGCCCGGCGGTCGTCCCAAGACCGCCAAGGGTATTATGACCCTGCCTACCGCCGCGGTTTCTTGCGGGCGGGAACCGCCGTGCGAACCATGGCGGTAAGCACTATCGGGGCCAGGGAATTCCTTCCCTGGCACTGATAGGGGTCTCCCCCACCCCCCACTACCCACCCGAGTCCTCCCCCCACACCCTCCACCCCCCTGCCACCCCCCAGAGGTGGTACGAACCCCCTCCCCACCCCCACCCCGACATGCACATACATGTACCCCGACATGCACACACCCCCAACATGCACATATACACACCCCCTACACACACATACACAACGGGGACACATACCCGCACACATACATGCCGACATGCGCACCTGCCGAACAGCACACATTACCCATAGACACAGCAGCACCCCCCGCCCGCATACACGCACTCACACACCCCCTCTACACACTCACACGCACACCCCCATGCACGCCCACATCACACAACACCCCCCCACCCCCTCCCCTCACGGACGATCATCTTACCTTGTGCGTTGGTCCTCCGGGAGGCGACGGGAGCCATAGGGACGTGACCGCCAACAGAAGACCGCCAACAGAAGACCGCCACACAGAAATGTGGGTCGTAATTCTGTGGGCGGTGTTCTGCTGGCGTGGCGGTGGAGGTTGACCAGTCTCCACTTTCCCGCCGACCGCCAGTGTGGCTGCTGGCGGTTTTCCGGCGGAACGCTCCCAGCGGTCAGAATGCGCACAGCGGCACACCGCCGCGGTCGGCGGTCTTCACCGCGGCGGTAACTCAGCGGTCTTGCGAAAAGACCGCCAAGGTCAGAATGAGGGCCTAAGTGTTAGAATTCTAGATGTTACATTCTATGTGCATGTTAAGTCTTTAGTACAATTCCTATTGTTTTCCAGGGAATGCTTGGATTGCCTTTTGTCCTCATGTAATGAGGCAGTGTTTGTTCTGGGACATTGTTCTAGAAGGTTCTTATATTCCTAGACAGTATGTTACAACTCATGAAAAGTCCATATGAAACATTGTACTAACCATTCTTGATTCTTTTCCCGGTACCTAGATTTCTTGAGGCCTAATTAGAGTCTAGTTCTAGGCCATTCATGTTTCCTCAGTCTAAGTGTTATTTCATGTTCCGAGTATCATTGAAATCTAGATTCAACAGAGTGTTACTTCATGTTCTGAGTATCACTGAACTCTAGAATCAACAGAGTGTTATTTCATGTTCCAAGTATCACTGAACTCTAGACTCAACAGAGTGTTATTTCATGTTCCGAGTATCATTGAACTCTAGACTCAACAGAGTGTTATTTCATGTTCCAGGGCAGTGCGAGATATTCATTGTGTGCTACCATTTCATGGCATTTACATGGTGGCATTCAAATCGGAAAGACGTGCGATTTATTTCTCGTGTTTAACTCTTGATATTCATTGTGCGCTACCATTTCTTGGCAGTTACATGGTGGCATTCGAATCGGCAAGACGCACGATTCATTTCTCGTGTTTAACTCTTGATACTCATTGTGCGCAACCATTTCATGGCATTTACATTGTGGCATTCGAATCTGCAAGACGCCCGATTCATTCCTTGTGTGTAAATCTTGATGCTCATTGTGTGCAACCATTTCTTGGCACTTACAAGGTGGCATTCGAATCGGCAAGAGGCGCGATTCATTCCCGCAATTAAAACTTGATGTTTCAGATCGCTTACAGTGCGCGCAATCATTTCATGGCATTTGCATATTCTTGTTGAAATCAGCAATGTACGCAATTCATGTTTCTGCATTTACAACTAAGTGTTAGAATTCTAGATGTTACATTCTATGTGCATGTTAAGTCTTTAGTACAATTCCTATTGTTTTCCAGGGAAAGTTTGGATTGCCTTTTGTCCTCATGTAATGAGGCAGTGTTTGTTCTGGGATATTGTTCTGGAAGGTTCTTATATTCCTAGATAGTCTGTTACAACTCATGAAAAGTCCATATGAAACATTGTACTAACCATTCTTGATTCTTTTCCAGGTACCTACATTTCTTGAGGCCTAATTAGAATCTAGTTCTAGGCCATTCATGTTTCCTCAGTCTAAGTGGTATTTCATGTTCCGAGTATCATTGAACTTCAGATTCAGCAGTGTTATTTCATGTTCCAAGTATCACTGAACTCTAGACTCAACAGAGTGTTAGTTCATGTTCCAAGTATCACTAACTCTGGACTCAACAGAGTATTATTTCATGTTCCGAGTATCACTGAACTCTAGACTCAACAGAGTGTTATTTCATGTTCTGAGTATCACTGAACTCTAGACTCAACAGAGTGTTATTTCATGTTCCGAGTATCATTGAACTCTAGATTCAACAGTGTTATTTCATGTTCCGGGTATCACTGAACTCTAGACTCAGCAGAGCGTTATTTCATGTTCCGAGTATCATTGAACCCTAGATTCAACAGAGAGTTTTTATGAACCTAAATGTGATTTTATTCTGATGTTGTGTTGTTTAACCTTTTGCTTCCTACAGGTCTCCTTCCCAGCTGTTCCCTACCTAATCCCCTTTTCCCCACTTGGACTCTCTTAGACTCTGTGACATTCTAATGAGAGTATTGGAGCTGTCTTGTGGTGGACATGTTGGGAACGTGCGCAGACCCCGAGGATCTAGTCTCCCTGAGAGAATAGTGAACCCGCAAATTAATTATCCTTCTGGTTTGCGTGTGTTCTCAGCATGGCCACATTGCACGAGCTAGTCAAGGCTATCACGCAGCTCCAAGCAGAGGTAGTGTCATCAAAAGATATAGCAGCCAGTTTAGCTGAGCGAGTGAGTCAGTTGCAGGAAAGAGTGGGAAAGATAGAGCATGGTCCTTTGGGTGCAGGTTGGCTTGGTCCTCCTCCTCAAGTTACAAGAGGTAACCCTCCTATGAATATTCCCCTCAATGTTCCTTCAGCCATTCCCCTGGCTCCTCCAGAACAGTACTCAGGTGATCCTTTGAAAGCACAATCCTCCTTGATGCAAGTAGAATTGCACTTTACCTGTCGACCAAGTGTTTTCCCCGATGCCCAATCCAGGGTGGCCTTCTTGTTATCATACCTGACTGTGAACGCAGCCACCTGGGCAATTCCTCTTGTGCGTAAGGACATTCCCCTGCTTTACAATTGGAGACATTTTGTTTGTGGGTTTGAACGAGTGTTTGATCGTTGAACTGTGACATTGTCAGCAGATTGTGAACTATTAGACTTGCTACAAGGTAACCAAGATCTAGTTTCTTACTTAGCTAATTTTAATTGGCTGGTAGCCGAAACATCCTGTCCTGAAGAAAATCAAGCAGCCTTGTTCTACCAAGGACTCAAGGATGAGTTAAAAGGCATTCTTGCTCAGATAGACACGCAGCCTACTGATTGTCAAGATCTAATAAACCTTGTTTTGAGACTGGATCATCGTCTTGCAGAACGAAGGGGAACACGCAATAAAACTGAGAAATATTCCTGGCGTGTTCATGATAACAGAGAATCACAAGTTCAGAAAGAGAACAATGAGGAACCAATGGAAATTGGAACTATCAGACGGTCCTTAATGACTGCAGAGAAAGACCTAGGACAATGCTTGTATTGTGGCCAGGAAGGTCATTTTGTTAAAGAGTGTCCAGTAAAACCAAAGAGCAAATTGGCTGTTGCCAAAAAGGTTGTGACAAAACTAAAATCCAAGTGCAAGGAAGGTTTAGTCTTGGGAGTTACCTCAGACCCTTCTCAGGAAGAGACACCACCATTAAGAAAATCACGGTATTTGAAATTGAATCTAGAAATTCAAGTAGAAGGACACACCTACCTAAGAGAAGCTTTAGTGGACTCAGGGGCAACTGAGAATTTCATAGACACTCAATTGGTAGAAGCATGGGGGATCCCGATCTCTTAGACTCTGTGACAGTCCAATCAGAGTATTGGAGCTGTCTTGTGGTGGACATGTCGGGAACGTGCGCAGACCCAGAGTATCTGGTCTCCCTGACAATAACACCAATATCTGCAAGTAGAGAAGGCATAGGTGACAGTCAGTTGAGATGTAAAGAAAGTGACTGCCATCCTGCTACAGCCACACTGAAAACATAAATAACTCGAGGAATGGTCAGTTCCATTGTCTTACCTGTATGTCATTAGAAGTACTTCCGTATTACTGATGTTCTGTTGTTCACATCCTCATCCTCTGCCTCCTCATCCTCCCTGTCCTCAGAGTCCACTACTGCCACAGGGTCATTTCCAATTTCTTCCTGCTGCAGATAAGGCACATGTCGTCTGAGGGCCAGGTTGTGCAACATGCTGCATACTACAACTATCTGGAAGACCTTCTCAGGGGAGTAGCACAGGGATCCACCTGTCAGATGGAGACATCTGAACTTGGACTCCAGGAGGCCGAAGGTACATTCTATGATTCGTCTGGTTCGCCCATGTGCATCATTATACCGATTCTCAGCCCCTGTCCTGGCATTCCTCACAGGGGTCAGGAGCCACAACAGGATTTGGTAGCCAGAGTCACCTGCAAAAATTGAGGGACAAGCATTAGCCTTACACAATGGTATGGGTGATGACTCTAGAAGGCATACACTGACATATCTTGGGTGGGGACTCAGGCTTACCTATCAGCCACACCCTGTGCTTCTGTAATTATGCCATCACATCTGGGATGCTGCTATTCCTCAAGACGAAGGTATCATGCACCGACCCAGGATACTTGGCAGTGACGTGGGAGATGTACTGGTCCGCCAAATCTTCCACTTGGGGGAAAGTGATGTAGCTGCACATGTGTTTGAGCAATGCAGACAAAACCCTTGCCAACACTATTGAGAACATTGGCTGTGACATTCCTGCTTCCAAGCCCACTGTTGCTTGGAAAGTAGCAGTTGCCAGGAAATGGAGCACTGATAGAACTTGCACAAGAGGAGGGATCCCAGTGGAATGACGGATAGCTGATATCAGATCAGGCTCCAATTGAGTACACAGCTCTGTGATTGGGGCCCTGTCCAGTCTATAGGTCAGTATTATATGCCTCTCCTCCAGTGTAGCCAAGTCCACAAGGGGTCTGTCCAAGGGGGCTTGCCTCCTCCTCCTATTCCTCCGCAGTGAGAGGTATCTGAGGGACACAAGAGTGAGAAGGGTGTCTCAAACTGAACAATGGAACCACCACCCCAGTGCAGCTGGGCATGTATGTAATCGGACAATGTGAATGGCAATGTATGTACAATTCCCAGCAATGACGCAGTTTCCAATTTCTGATTGTTGTCCACCACCATGAAATGGCGACCACCTGTCCTGTAAGTATGGACAGGTGGAAGTGATGTAACTCCGCCGGCATTGGTCATCATGTCGGAAGGCGGTCTTTCACCACCGTGCTATTCCTCATTGGCTAACATGGGGCTCTATGGAGTATAGCATCCAATGAGGATCACCTGTAGCGGTGACAATGTACACCGCCTGGAAAGTGACCGCCATTTTCTATCTACAACCTCACTTGATTCCTGACTTTCCACAAGACAACACCTACACTGTGGGTGCTGCTGTTACCTGTGTTGGGATCCTGCCAAGGCCCGTGTGACCAGGGAAAGGGCCCCTGCCTTCACTTCGGAGAAGTTAGAGCTCCTGGTGGATGGGGTCCTACCCATGTATGGACAGCTGTACGGGCCTCCTGACCAACAGATGAGTACACCATGGGGACTTTGCATGCGACAAGGTGTGGAGTATATTTGGTGATAGTGTACATGCAGGGCTCCGGGTGATGTGTGTGCCAATGGCGATGGAAATTGTATTTTTGGGCCATAAGTGTTACTGGCTGGATTGTATGGTTAATGGTGTCCTCCTGTCTGTATTACCGCTGCAGGTCAGAGAACATCAGAAGAAGGCATTGTGGTGTGCCATCGCTAAGTACGTGCGGACCTTGGGGGTCTATAGCAGGTGGAGCACCCACTGCAGGAAAAAGTGGGAGGACCTGAGAAACCTCCACAACATCCATCCATGCGTCCCCTTTGTCCTCTCCAACCCTGTCTGCCCACCTCCTAAGAGACACAAACTCACGCGCTCAGACTCCCAACAGCCATCCACCTCACACATGCAGACTGTCCATGCACCTGCACCTAAGTCCAGCAGACGTACACTTCTGACAACCACTCCCTCAACCTCCACTCCCATCCCTCCTCCCACATCCCGCCCCAATGTCCCAAAGAAGTTTTTCCTTGCCCTTCTTGACCTCTTTCCTTCCCCTCCAGCCCCCGTCCTGCCCGTAAGTGCAAGGTCCCAACGACCCAGCACAGCACCTCAGCCAAACAGTCTGCCACTGCTCCCATCAAATCCTCAGCTGCTGGCACAAAGGGGCCCCGGAGTGTGATGGCTGCCACTCCTACTATGAGCACACCTCCGCCTCAGAAAGGGAGGATTAGAGTGGTGAAAACCAAGGAACATGAGACGGGGACAGTGGAGGCACCTCCTACTGCTGGAGGCAAGAAAGGGAAGGTTCCCACTCCACCACCCAAGAATGGGAAGGATCCCACTCTACCACCCAAGAAAGGGAAGGTTCCCACTCCACCAGCAAAGAGAGGCAAGAGGCCCCCTCCACCAGCAGAAGGCAAGGACCCCCCACCTCCAGCAGAGGCAGCCAGGGTAACACCTCCACCAGCAGTGGGCAAGGAACCCTCACCTCCAGCAGAGGGAGCCAGGTTAACACCTCCACTAGCAGTGGGCAAGGAGCCCTCACCTCCAGAATAGGGCATGTAGGCCACCCACCAGAGACAATTGGGCAGGGAGCCATCTCCAGAAACAGTGGGCATGTTCCCCACTTCAGAGACTGTGGCCTTACACTCCCCACCAGGGACAATTGGGCAAGGAGTCCCCTTCAGAACCAGTGGGCATGTTCTCCACTTCAGAGACTGTGGCCTTATACTCCCCACCAGGGACAATTGTGCAAGGAGCCCCCTCCAGAAACAGTGGGCATGTTCCCCACTTCAGAGACTGTGGCCTTACACTCCCCACCAGGGACAATTGGGCAAGGAGTCCCCTTCAGAACCAGTGGGCATGTTCTCCACTTCAGAGACTGTGGCCTTATACTCCCCACCAGGGACAATTGTGCAAGGAGCCCCCTCCAGAACCAGTGGGCATGTTACCGACTTCAGCTGAGGTGCCCCCCACCCCTTTTCCCCCTGAAGTGCCTGCCCATTTTCAACATGATGCCCCCGCACAGTGGAGTCTGAAAAATGTCAGGAGTCAAGTTGGGCCTTGGACTGTGCCCTGTGCCCCTTTTGTACTTTGGACTGGCCATTAGCCCTTTCTGGACATTGACAGATGCCTTTGTTTTCGCATGGACAATATAGTGGCTGTTGGCATCAAATAACAATGTCATTTAATGTGGTCCTTGTTTTAATTAGACATGGGTCCTATGACATTGGTTTTACCCTGCAGCTGGTTGTATCTATGGTGTGTGTGTGAATGGTGTGTGTTGTACGTGTGTGTGTGTCACTCTCCTTTTCCTCCCTCCCTCCCTTGTGTGCCAGGCGGCTGTACTCACCGTCATCGTCTTCATCAGCAATGATGTTCCAGGAGGACCATGGCGTAGAAAAGCATCGGGAAGACTTGAAGTTCCAGTTCCATGGTGGTGGCGGTCTCTTCTGTGTCTCTGTTGGTGAGTCTTTCATTTTCTGTGCAGTGTTTCTGCCAGGCTTTTGATGGCGTTGGTACCGCCCTAGAAATCCTGGTGGGTTGTTATGTCATAATATGGTGGGTGGTACCTTGTCTTCCGCTTGGCTGTCAGTGGTGTTAACGCCCTGATGGTTGGCGTGGTACATTGGCTGTCTATGGGAGGTATCACGCCATGGTCATAATTTGGCGGTAATTACCGCCAGCCTGTTGGCGGTATTACCGCCACTTTTAAAGTCACCGCCAAATGTTATAATGAGGGTCTATATTTAAATATTTACTTATATAAAAACACGAAAACACACTTATATTTCTAAAACTATGCATATACATGTATATGCATATAGTGTAACATAATACAAATATTTATTTTACATTATATTTGTTTTTTTACATTTTAAATGCGTTACAATATATATATAATAAAAAATATTTGTATTACACTATGGGGGTCATTACAACCCTGGCGGACACTGTCCAACTTCTGGTGCTTCACAGGGGGGAGACTGGCTGTGCTGTGGCTCCGTGCCACACTGGCTGCCCTGGTGGCCGGTGCACTCCACATACCTGTAACAACAGGCACCACAGGTCCCGGAGATTTTTTGGCTGAGGTGCTAGTACGGGACCTATGAGTTGGAGGGGGGGGTGGGAAATAGGTTAAGGGTGGACAGGAAAAGTTTTTGGGAGACACTGGGACGGGTAGCTGGAGGGGGTTTGAGAGTGGAGGAAGAGGTTGTGGTTGTAGGAGGTGTAAGTTTTGTGGATTTGGGTGCAGGTGCATGCGCTGGAGGCTGTCATGAGGGGGATGGCTGTTGGGTGGGTGTGTTCCTGCGTTTGTGTATCTTCGGAGGGGGCGTCTCAGACACACTGGGAGAGGACACAGGGGATGTGTAAACGGTAGTGGGGTGTGGTGGTGGGTGTGCTGGTGCGGGACGTAGTAGCTGTAGTGGTAGTGCATGCAGGTGTGTGTGTAGACGAGACTGGGAGGGAGGAGGGAGATGAGGAGGAGGGGGACACAGTGGAGGCAGTGGATGTTGGTGTGTCTGTATGTGTGTGATGCTTGCGTGAGTGCCTGTAGGATGTGTGGTGCTTATGTTTGCCTGAGCTTCCCTTGCGTGGTGAGGTGTGTGCAGGCTGGTCTGATGGTGTGCTTGGGATAGGCAGAGGTACAGGGGATTGGGTCTGGGTGGAGGAATTTGGAGGGGGGAGGCTAGACACAGGGACAATGGCTGCCATCAGTGCTGAGGCCAGAGTTTGAAGGGTTTGATGAAGGGCAGCCTGACCAGAATGAATGCCCTCCAGAAATGCATTTGTGTGTTGCAACTCCCTTTCTACACCCTGGATGGCATTCAAAATGGTAGACTGCCCAACAGTGAGGGACCGGAGGAGGTCAATGGCCTCCTCACTGAGGGCAGCTAAGGTGGCAGGGGCTGAGGTGCCTGGTGCGAAGGTGATGCCCACCCTCGTGGGTGAGCGGGCACGGGGCAAAGGCTGAGGGGCTGCCGGGAGGGCGGTGCTGGTAGGGGGGGTGGCAGCTCTACCTGTAGTAGTGGGGGGCACAGATGTTGCGCCACCACAAGGGAGCTCCCATCGGAGGACGAGTCCGTGTCGCTGGTTGCAGATCCTGTGACCGCAGTGGTGCTCCCCTCGCCCTCCGTCTCACTGGTGTATTCTGAGTCCGTAGTGTGGGCCTCCGTGCCCATGTGGGATGCATCTCCCTCGTGCTCCGGTGCCACTCTACATCCACCTGATGATACTAATGCGCACAAGAACAGGGAGTGCGCAAAAAAAGGGGGGGGGACAGTAGAAAGACAGGTTGAGTGCATGGCTTATCGCTACCGTTGGCGGACAATACAGACACAGCAGCCCCCTGCACTACGTCGCACTGTTGGCCTCTACAGTGCAATTCCTGGGAAATGGCCTACAATGCTATGGAGACATCTGCACACATAGATGACCCTGGGGCATGAATAGCAGTACTTGGCACTCTACAGAGGTGGGGTGGGGGGGCCACAGGTCCATGCCTTATGAATGGGCCTAGCCTATGGAACTCGCCCTGGCCTAGGGGAACCCACAGCCCTCCTCCCCCACCCAGACACCTTCACTGCGCGCAAAGTCAGCTGAATGATAGTGTACTCACCCCCTTGTGTCTGCTGTGTTGCCCTCAAACACCCAACCAACTCAGGGTAGGCCACCGCCAGGATCCGGAACATCAGGGGGGTCATGGTTCGACGGGCACCCCTCCCACGTTGGGAGGCCATCCCCAGCTGAGCCTCCGCCGTCTTCTTGCTCCAGCGGCGAATGTCCTCCCATCTCTTCCGGCAGTGGGTGCTCTGTCTGTGGTGGACCCCCAGGGTCTGGTCGTCCTTGGCGATAGCACGCCAAATATCCTTCTTCTGGTGGGCGCTGACCTACATGAAATGTACAGGGGAAGAAGAGAAGTTATTACCAACTGCACCGTCACAGTCATTGGCCCGCATCTCTATCCTTGCCATGTGGCACATGCATTCACCGTCTTTCATGCACTCAGAACTCTGCCCCCTTCCTTCTTACAACCAGCCCTCTCCACACAGTCATAACCCGTACAACATGCTCCCTGTGTACTTACCTGTTGGTCTGGAGGTCCGTAGAGTAGCGTGTACTGGGGGAGGACCCCCTCGACGAGCTTCTCCAACTCCTCTGCAGTGAAGGCAGGGGCCCTTTCCCCAGACGCACGAGCCATTGTCTCTTCCAGACCGAGGTCACAGCAGCACTTGCAGTGTAGGTCCTCTCTTGTCGAAGATCAGATATTGAGTGATTAAACAGTTAGAAAATGGTGGTCACGTCCGTGGCGGTGCGTACCATCACCTCCGGCTTACATCGTCATTGGCTCCTGGGACCCATAGGGTCCAATGTTAACCAATGCAGCATTGCGCTGCAGTCTTCGCCCGCCTACCGCAACGGTGTATAACTCCAGCGCAGTTACCTCACATCCCTTTGTCCCGCTTTAGACGTCAGGCAGCAGCCATTTCAGGGGCCCACATGGCCTAATTACCAACTGTGTCACACGTACCTAGGCCTACTCTCAACACACATACAGGCCACATTTTGTGTATGATTGGTGTTCTGTGTAGACTGTGGGTACATACCTCTGAGTTGTTTGACTCTGTGCTCGCTGTTGTCCTTCATAGGCACCGTCCGCTGAGACATGTGAGGAGACGGCAGAATCCTCCGGTGTACCGACCGCTGGTGGACCTGTTGACAATGGAGGAAAGACATTTGATCATCACCTACAGGTTTGACCGTGCCACAATCCAGGAACTGTGTAGCCAGCTGGAGCCAGACCTGATGTCAGCAATCCGCCATCCCACAGGAATCCCCCCTCAAGTGCAGGTGCTATCAGTGCTCCATTTCCTTGCAAGTGGGTCTTTTCAAACAACAGTGGCCATAGCATCAAGGAAGTCCCAGCCTATGTTTTCCAACGTGTTGTCCAGAGTGTTGTCTGCCCTTCTGAAACACATGCAGAGCTACATCGTTTTACCTCAGGTGGAGGATTTGCCTACAGTGAAAGGTGACTTTTATGCCCTTGGACATATCCCCAACATCATAGGTGCCATTGATGGGACCCATGTGGCTTTGGTCCCCCACAACAGGAGTGAACAGGTGTACAGAAACAGGAAGAGTTATCATTCCATGAATGCACAGATGGTATGTTTGGCAAACCAGTACATCTCCCATGTGAATGCCATGTTCCCTGGCTCAGTGCATGACGCCTACATCCTGCGGAATAGCAGCATCCCTTATGTGATGGGTCTACTACAGAGGCACCGGTTGTGGCTATTAGGGGACTCTGGTTACCCCAACCTGTCATAGCTACTGACCCCAGTGAGGAATCCCAGGACCAGGGCAGAGGAATGCTACAATGAGGCCCATGGGCGGACTAGGAGGGTGATCAAACGCACCTTCGGCCTCCTGAAGGCGAGGTTCAGGTGCCTTCATATGACAGGTGGATCCCTATTCTACTCACCAAAGAAGGTGTGTCAAATGTATGCTTCATAATTTGGCTTTGCGACGACAGGTGCCTTTTCTGCAGGAGGATGGTCCAGATGGCGGTGTTGTGGCAGCTGTAGAGCCTGTGGACATTGATGAGGAGGAAGCAGAGAAAGAAGACATTGACAACAGGGACTCAGTCATCCAGCAATATTTCCAGTGAAACACAGGTGAGAATACATTCCTGCCTACTACATGTACTTTTACACTTCTACCTCTATCCTGTCTGTCGATTTCACCCATTGTATGGTCACTGAGTTGTCACTTTCCCTTACGGTTACACACAGGTGTGGGTCCCAACGTGTGTCATCTGCTTAGAATCCTCATGGACTAGAGCTGTGTGACATAGGTAAGTTTACATTACTAATTCCTGGAAATTTTGTCACTGTAATTGCAAATACACTATTTCAAAATCACAGACAGACTCCAGATCTTGGTGCTTTAGGTGTGTTTATTTAAATGCAAAATATTGGAGGGGGAAGTTAAATGGTGAGGGGTGATGGCGGAGGAGTGTCCATGGCAGAGTCCAGTCTATTTGTCTCATAGGTGCATTGCCCATAGAGGCATAGGAAGTGGAGCTGGGGCAGTTCCAATATGGACAGGGTGACAAAGTGGGACAGTGGGTTGACAATCAGGGTGGTCTCATTTCTTGGCGGGGGTCTTGTTCCTGGATCTCAGGGACCACTTGCGGGGTGGTTCTCCATCTGCAGGGGGTGGGGTGCTGGTGTTGTGGTCCTGTGGCGGTGCCTCCTGTCCACTAGCGCCAGCGGAGGTGGTGGCCAGTTCATCGTCCATGCTATTGTCAGGGGCCCCTTGGAGTGCCACAGTGTCCCTCCTGGTGTTTAGTATTTCCTTCAGCACCCCTACGATGGTGCCCAGGGTGGAGCTGATGGTTCTGAGTTCCTCCCTGAAACCCAGATACTGTTCCTCCTGCATCTGCTGGGTCTCCTGAAACTTAGCCAGGACCGTTGCCATCGTTTCCTGGGAGTGGTGGTATGCTCCCATGATGGGCGGGTTCCGTTGGCCTGTCCGCCCCCTGTAGCACAGCAGCCCTCCCAGTTCCCCAGTGTTCCTGGGCCTCCGTCCACTGGACTGTGTGCCCACTGCCACTGCCCCCAGGTCCCTGTTGTTGTTGGGGTGGTGGGTTATCCTGGGTTCCCTGTAGTGGTGGACACACTGCTGATTGACGTGTCCTGGGTACGGAGGTATAGGCCCGCTGGGTGGGTGCTGTGCTAGTGTTACCAGAGGGTGGAAGGTCTGTGGTGGCCTGTGCCTGTGCGAGGGGAACCGACTGTCCCGAGGCCCACGATGGTCCGGGCTGGTCATCTGGATCCAGTTGGACAGAGCTGCTGTCATCACTGTGGGCCTCTTCTGTGGGTGGGGTGGAGATGTCTGGACCCTCCTGTCTGATGACGTTGGGTAGTGGTCCTGCAGGGGTGTAAAAGCTTAATTATTGCATCTGTGTGTGTCATGGTGGGCAATGGGTGGGTGACTGGTGTACCCCAGTGCTTGCATTCCTATGTGGGGACTTGTGTGATGATGGTTTAGGGGGTTGTATGGGTATGTGCAGTGGGCATGCTTTAGTGATGGGTGTCCATGCGTTGGGTTGCATGCAGGGCTTGGTGTTGGGATGGGTGGTTTGTGATAGTGGGGTATATGTGAGTTGTTGGAGTGCTGAGGGTGAGGGTGAGGGTACGGGTAGGAGTGTGTGATGGCATGCAGGAAGGATGGGGGATATATTAGTAAAGCTTTGACTTACCAGAGTCCATTCCTTCACCGACTCCTGCGAGGCCCTCAGGATGCAGAATCGGCAAGACCTGCTCCTCCCATGTTGTTAGTTGTGGGGGAGGAGGTAGGGGTCCGCCGCCAGTCCGCTGAACCGCCAGGTGGTGTCTTGAGACCAAGGAACGCACCTTCCCCCGTAGGTCGTTCCACCTCTTCCTGATGTTGTCCCGATTTCTTGGTTGTTGTCCCACTGCGTTGACCCTGGCGACTATTCTTCTCCATAGCTCAATCTTCCTTGCAATTGAGGTGTGCTGCACCTGGGCTCCAAATAGCTGTGGCTCTACCCGGACGATTTCCTCCACCATGACCCTGAGCTCCTACTCTGAGAACCTGGGGTGTCTTTGCCGTGCCATGGGGTGGTGTAGGTGATGTGTGGGGTGGTGTGTGTGGTGATAAGTGTGGTGATATGTAGTGGTGTTTTGTGCGTGGAAGTTGTGTGGGTGATGGTGTTGAGTGCCTGTGGCTGCTAGTTTGTGGATGGTGGTATCTCTATCTGGCCTTCTCTCTGTAATAGTGGTCGTAGGGGTTTGTGGGTGATGTGGGTGTGTGTTTTATATTGTATTGGGTGTGTGGGAGTAGTGTGTGTATGTGTATCAGGTGTGTGTATTTTGAATTGTCCAATGTGGCGGTGTTTTGTATGTGTGTGTGTATTTTGAGCGCGTGGATTCGTGTGTCGTGATAGTGTGGTCGTATTTATGTTGGTGTGACGGTGGAGGTTTTCTTTTCGCCAGTTAACACTGACCTTTGGTGTGGCGGACTTGTGTGGGTGTCTGAATTTTGTCGGATTTTGAGATGTGGATCATAATAGCTGTGGCGGAATTCTGCAGCCGCGGCCGTATGTTGGCGGTCTTCTGCACGGCGGTAAGCGGCTTTTACCGCCAATGTTGTAATGACCATCTATATTATTTTTTGCATTTTAATGTATTAGTATGAAAATATATATTTATTTATGTTAGAAATTGGGTCCCTAGTTGGCAGAGGTTTCCACTCTGTCCAAGAAGTAGCCACAATCCTAATCAGAGCAAGTAAGATACACACTAAAAGTTTACCTGTGCTCACCCTCTGGTAGCTTGTCACAGAGCAGTCAGGCTAAACTAAAGAGGCAATGCGTACAGTATTTATGCACCACACACAGTAACACAGTGGAAACACCACAAAAGGACTCAACGCCAGTTTAGAAAGATAGTCAATATTTATCTGCGTCCAACAAGACCAAAACAACAAAAATCAAACATACACTAATTGTTCTGAATTTTCAAAGATTGAATCAAAATGCATTGCTTAGAGAACATTAGCCCCAAACGTTGCTACCTGGTCGCGCTAGACCAGGGCAACGAACAATTTCAGTCAGACTGTGATGGAGCGTGGGCCGGGTACAGGAGTCACGCGGACCCCCTGACAATACCTTGGTTGCGTGGAAGCTTGGGGATGATGCCTTGATCCAAAGGAGGGGATGCATCACTATTACAGGTGATGCATAATTTCCTGATTGGGCCACAATGTTAATGCGTCAATGTCCAGAAGGGATGTGCACGAGTTCTGACGCATAGGTGTTGCTTTGGCCAAGTCAGGCCTGCATTGAAAGTCGAGTCGTTGAGTCATGCAGTCTGTGAGCGGTGTCCACGACTTCGGTGCAGGCAGTGGTGAGGTGTTGTTTCTGCAGCGGGATGTGCAGATTCCGATCAATGCACCAGGTTTGATGCGTCAGACGCAAATGACGTGCCAGTGTTGATATGTCAGTTTCTTGAGTTGTAACACCACACTCACCTCCCAGGGCCCAGGACTGGATCTGGCACCACTTGGAAGAGCAGGACTCACAGCATAGGAGCCCAGGTGTTGGTAGCAAGATGCAGGTGAAGTGGTTGAAGTCTCTGAGACTTCAGACACGGAGGCAAGCTCAGTGAAGCCCTTGGAGAAAGTTCAGATTGAGGGATGTAGGGAGGTAAGTTCAGTCCTCTCACTCCCAGGCAAGAAGTAGCTGGTAGCTGGCCATCACAGCAAAGTGTACAGCAAAAGTGTCAGTTCCTCGTGGCAGCACAGCAGTCCTTCTTCCTGATAGAATGCCCTCTGTCCAGAAGTGTTCTTAGTATATAGTGTCAGAGATCCGCTACTTATGCTCATAAAGGCCATTGATAAAGGAGTTCTCTAAAATGCACAAGGATCCCTTTCAAACCCAGCCCTTGCTATAGACTACCAGTAGGGAGTAAACCAGCCACTAGTGTGAGGGCAGGACACAATCTATTCAGATGTAAGTGTGAATTGCCTCTCTCTCTTCCTGGCCAGGAAGACTATCACTATGCAGATTAATACAAATGTATCCCCTTTGATACCCAGCCCTTCCAGTGTTGTGGCTGTCTGGAGAGAATGCACAAGTGTACCTGTCACCTAAACCCATACGTATTCAGAGGCAGCCCAAGGCACAGAATGGTCAAAGTAAGAAAAATGCCAACTTTGTAAAAGTGGCATTTTAAGACCTGCAATTTAAAAACCAACATTGCCAAAAGATCTGTTTTTAAAGTGTGAGTCCAGAGACCCCAAACTCCTCCTTTCTACTTTTCTATATTGAAAATTACACTTAAAAGATGTTTCATGGTGCCCCCAAGTTTTTTCTATAGGCAAGATAGTCCTTGCAATGTTAAACCTAAAAGTACATGTCCAGCTATTTTAATACATGCACCCTGCCCTTGGTGTTAGCTAGGGCACACCTCAGGGGTGCCTTACATGTAGTAAAAAGGAAGGGTTGTGCCTGGCAAGTGGGTACACTTGCCAAGTCCAACTGGCTGTTTGAAACTGCACACACAAGCTCTGCTGTGGGATGCCTGAGACATGTTTGAAAGGTTACTGTTGTGTGTGGCACAATTAATGCCGCAAGCCCACTAGTAGCATTTAATTTACAGGCCTTGGGCACACGTAGTGCACTTTATTAGGGACTTACAAGGAAATGAAATATGCCAATCATGGAGCGGCCCAATGTATCACATTTGAAACACAGAGCACATGCAATTTATCAGTGGTCAGCAGTATAAAAGTGCACAGAGTCCTAACGTCATCAAAACTGAAGTTCAGCACACAGTCAAAACAGGAAGTCAGAAAGCAAAATGTCAGGGGAAACCAGGCCAAAACATGCTAGGTCTCACGTGTGTCCCACCCACCAGAGTGTGGGGAGAGCAAATGAACCCTTGGGACCTCTCTTCTCTAGGGCGGAGAAAACTGGAAATACCATCATTTGCATGATCTGTTACAGGATGGTGTTCCACTATAAAGTCCATTCCATGTAGGATCTGCATCAGCCATCTGAGGTGCCTGTGATCTGTCTGAACCCGGAAGTGAGTCCCAAACAAGCAGGGCCTTGCTTTTTTAGTGCCCAGACCACAGCAAAAGCTTCCCTTTCCATTGCGCTCCACCTCTTTTCCATGGGAAGTAACCTACTACTAATGAACGCTGTAGGTAGATAGGCCCTCTTCATTTAGCTGTGAAAGCACGGCCCGATGCCATGCTCTGAGGCATGAGTCTGCACTACAAATTTATGAGAGAAATCAGGGGCCTTGAACACTGGTGTCGAAAGTAGTCTGGTACACCTCTGTCCTTATCACCTGGCATGGCTACTTCTTGAAAGTCAGCTCTGTTAAGAGGGCAACAATGGTGCCATATCCCTTGACAATTCTCCTATAATAGCAAGACTCTCACTTCAGTCTGGGGCATGGGGGTGGCCCAACACAGAATGGTGTTCCTTGGTTTGCAAGGACTGCACCTTGCCACCTCCTACATGGTGTCCCAAGTAGAACACAGAGCCCGGCCCTGTCTGGACCTTACTGGCCTTGATAGTGAGGCCTGTACTGTGCAGGGCCCTCCGCACTTCCAGGAGGTGGTACAAATGTCCCCCCAGTTGGGGCTGAAGACTGCAATGTCATCAAAGTAGGCAGCACTGAAGTTCTCCAACCCAGCTGGTTGACCAACCTCTGGAAGGTGGCAGGGGTGTTCCTAAACCTAAAAGGCATGACAAGGAACTGGTAGGGCCCTCTGGCATTGAGAACGCTGACCTGTCTTGGCCACAATGCCCGTTCTTTAAACCTAGTGAGGTCTACGAGCCGGCGGATAATCTCTCGTGAATATAGCTCCATAACATCGGTGAACCCCATACTTTTCTGTGTTGACTAGTTTTTTAAATAGGGAGCTAGTATGGGCTGATTCCCACCAAATACATGTTTTTTGTCTCCCTTAAACTCTCCGGTTGTGTTATAATAGTTAGAGCAGCTCTGAGATGCGAGAGTCCTTTTCTCAGTTACCTTCTCAGGAAAACCCTGAGACTACACATAGTTTCTGAGGAACACTCAGCGAGGAAGGCAAGACCTACTATAGCCGCCCCCCTCCCCTTACATTTAAAAAAAAAAAAAAGCAACGCCCTGGAATTTCGGACTTAGACATAGCAGGTTGGGCCCTTTTTGACCATGCTTACCAACATGGCAGAGGGACTCATGTTTGATGATGAAGAGGTGACTGCAATTCTTTCAGCACCATCTCTTCTAGGCGACACGGCCCTCTCAAAAAGCCTGTCCCAACTAGGGGATTGGGAGACTCTAGTTGAACTCAAACGGTCACAGGTGAAGACAATTCTACATGGGGCCGTTCTAACCGAATACCTGCGTAACAATACAGCACCCAACGGTCTTATCGTGTCCAACGAACCACGTATTTTCCTGGAACACCTAGAATTCAGAAAGGACTGGGCCTTGATCGCATGGAAATGCACACAAGACTGGCTGGTACTGATAATTGAAACCGCGACCCGCTTGTCTGAAGCACTCCTGATACAGATTAAGACTAGTGAGAACAATCTAAAAACAGGTGTTAGCATCCTGTCCTTTAAGAAAATGCTGGAAGAAACTAATAAGAACATGAATGAATATAGAGAATATCTCACTCAGCAAAAGATCTCTAAATTTCAGAAAGACCTAAAACGATTCTCGCAAGAGAAAGTGTACCCATACACTAATCCTGAATATGTATCGAAAGGCAACATGTCTGACAATTCCTCTAACAGGAACACCAGCTCGGACACTGACAGTGACTCATCAACTGAGACACGCCAACGCCGAGGACGGCGCGGCCAATTTCGGGGTAGATGGAATTACCCACCCATGATGCCCGCTTACCCCCCATGAGTCACCAATGGGGTTGGCCAACTCAGTATGGACCCCCCACTAACTTTCAACCCCCCCTTTCTTTCAAAACTCAGGACAATGGTCATTTCCTGATCAGCCTCCCCCTTTTTTAGACAGAGGCCAAGGGAGGGGAAAAGGGAAAAGGAAAGGGGTGCCTTGGAAACCAAGTGACAAACCACCAGAGCATCCCAGGGAGAATACTCCGGGAACAAGCAAGACAGAGCAAACTCTGAGTTGACCAAGGGAAGGGATAATATTGTGAACCTGAGCAATAGAACCATTGACTCGATCGAGTCTAAGGCACTAAACAAAGGCCTCAACTTTGTCCCTACCCCTGAAATAGATCTTTTTAAGACTAGAACAGAAATTGCCGAACTTTTCCGGAAAGTCCGCCTCAAAACCTTTTTCCTGGAAAGAGAGTTTGCTGAATCAGACCGCAACACAGGCCTCTGTCCTAAATCCACTGTCTGTCCCACGACAGGACAAATGCCCCCTGAAGTATTAGCCTTCGAGAAATCGGTGTCCCGTAAAATCAACGGGCTTGTAGGCACAGCTAATGACACCTTCCATAACATAAGCACAGACAAGCTTACAGCACTAAAACGTCTTACTGCAGACCCTTCCATTATCATAAAACCAGCCGACAAGGGTGGGGCTACAGTAATTCTACCAGTGGCTATGTACAAAGATGAGTGCCGGCGTTTGCTAGGTAACACACATCATTATAAACGCTTATCCTGTGATCCCACCCCTGATATCCAGGAAGAAATCTCCTTCTTAGTTTCTAAAGGAATTGATAACGACTGGATAACTAGACACGAGGCAGCATTCCTGACACAACCCAATCCAAAGATAACATACTTCTACATACTTCCCAAGATACACAAGGAGAAGATCCCCACACCCGGGAGACCCATTGTGTCCGGGATAGGCTCGAAAATTGAACCACTCTCCCAATTTTGCGATGTATTCCTTCAGCCACTGGTGAAGCAGATCCCTACCTATCTGAAAGACACCACGGATGCCTTGGTCCTCCTGGGCTCAATGCCCTTCGACAAAAACAGTGAACTTCTAATCACACTGGATGTTGAGTCTCTCTACACTAACATCCCCTAGGAAGCAACCCTTGGGGTAATATGTGAGCTGTTAAACAACAACATGAGGGACTCACGGACTCCACCTGAGTTCATACTGGACTTAGCTCACCTGGAATTGACAAGGAACTATTTCAAATTTGAAAACCAGTTCTTCCTTCAGATACAAGGGACCTCTATGGGAAGCATCTTCGCCCTGAGTTTGGCCTGTCTATATGTAGACAACTTTGAGAGACAGGTAGTACTCCATGAAGAAAATCCCTACCTGGAGCGAATCAAACTATGGAAACGGTATATTGACGATATCCTCCTTATCTGGGTAGGATCCAGACAAGAAGCACACACTTTTATAGCCTGGCTCAACACAACAAAAATCTGTGTATGAAGTTCACAATGACCATAGGCAATGACCAACTACCATTCTTGGATCTCCTAATATGCAAAAGCAATGGTCTACTGGTCACTGAGGTCTACCAAAAACCCACAGACCGAAACAATTTACTACAGTTTAAGAGCTTTCACCCGAGGTCCCTGAGGGAGAATCTACCTGTGGGACAATTCTTACGACTACGACAGAACTGCTCAAGTATTTCGGACTATAACAAACATGCATGTAACTTGTCCACATAGTTACAAGAAAGAGAGTACCCTACACACCTGATCAGGAGAGCTTATAAAAGAGCACGCAATAACAACAGAGACCAGCTTCTGCTACCCCGGATCAACAAACCCAAGACGGAGCAGATAGTGTGTGACAACATTCAATCCACTATCTAATAAGATCCAAAAGACCATCAGAAATGATTGGGAGATTTTGACATCAGGCGGTCTCCCTCTCCAACAACCTCTGCAGGCATTTAAAAGAGCCACCAATATACGTGACATGGTAGGTCACACCAGACCCACTACTAAACTCCCTACAAGACAGCTGACCCTCGGCAGCTACCACCACCAGCCGGCCACCACCCATGTGGTAACTGCAGTGTATGTAAATTCACTCTGAAGTCCACCACTGTAGAAATCGGCTTTAAGAAACCTTGGATACTAAAGGCTCTCACAAATTGCAACAGCAAAAATGTGGTCTATATGATTAAGTGCCCGTGTGAACTCAAGTACATCGGGATGACAACAAGAAAGGTCAGTACCCGTATCTGTGAACACAGGAGTACTATAAGATGCAAACGGGACGCTACTAAACTCACAAGCTACTATGTCGCAAAAAAACATTCTCCTGATGACATGAGATGGACAGTGTTAGAAGAACTGCCATTCACAACCAATAATATGCCACAGAAGCTGCTTTACTATGAGCAACGCTGGGTCTGGAGATTACACACAGACACTAGCGGGTTGAATGATGAAATCCCTTGGTCCTCACTCAACAAATGACCACTCCCTCTCCACCCTGTCCCTTACCCCACGCCTTTTTGTCCTCCCTTACTTTTGTCTTTTTCAATTCTCCAAACTCTCCTTTTTCCCAAGTTCTCTCCCCACCCCCATCCTTAACCCACCCCTCCCACTGTGTTTTCCCTTCTGCCTCCCATTGCCTTGGATTTTTCTTTCCTTCGTTTGTTCTACCTCTATTCCTTTGCTATCTTCTCCCCTCTTGCCCCCCTACCTATCCATCTCCCCTGTGTACCCTGGCCTTTTGTCATTTATTCTTATCTTCCATTTTTCTACCGGACGTTGTTCGTTTGTTCCTCTCTTTCTCTTCCTCCTTTTTCTCCTGTATTTATTATTATTATTAAATCTTTTTCTTCATTCCTTTTTTCCCCCTATTTTCCTTCGTTGATTGGCCTTCTGCTGGTTCCCCTTATTATTATTTTTTATTCCTTCTTTTTCCCTGATGTTGTGTCCATGTTCCAATTCCCCCCTTACCCTCTTTTTTCTTTTCCCCCTTTGTTTTCTCCCCCCCACTCTTTTCCCTTCTTCTCCCCTTTTGTTCCCCCCTCCTCCTCTTCCCCCCTCTCTTCCTCGCGCCTCCTTTTTTCTCCTTCCTCTCCCGTTCCCCAGGGAGAGAGAGTTTTCGGGGCTTATTCGTTACACATGTAACTAAGCCGAGGGGAGACTGGGGACTCAGTTCCCCAGCCTCCCTAGCGCCGACTCAGCGTGACGCGTGATGTGGCTGTAAGCCAACCGGAGGTTGGGACTACACTCCCCAGCCCCCGCAACTCAGACTGGACGCAGCACCTCCCACAGGGGGGCTGAAAACTCTGCTTCCCTACGCCCAAGACGCGCAACCATGTCATCTCTGCAGCGCCCGGTGCGCCGATTCTGGCTGGAGACGGTTTGCCTAAGCACACACAGGTGAATTCAATCTAAGCAGCACTACTTAAGCCGCCCCCACGCAGGACCACTTACCTCAAGCGGTCCAGCGAGGGGTCGGTCTAGGCGCACAGCGAGCGCCTCCTTTGATCAAGTAAGTGCAGGAGCACTTACCTTGCAACCATTTCTTCCGTTGGACCTCCGTTTGACCTCCAGCCACGCTACAGATAAGATCATGTGGTTGACTGGAAATGAGTGTGTGTGTGTGTTGCCAGCAGCAATATGTACATCTGTGCTCTTTTACTTTTCACTTTTTACCTTTTTCCTTCCTCTTTTTTACTGTTTAGCATTATCTGCCATCTGCTATTTATCTCCTGTAATCAGGACCACCATACCGTAGATACTTTCTCCTGACCCCATATTCCCTCTGGGGCATGACTTCGCTACCCCCTGCACCCTTCTGAGCTAAGAGGGCACTATTTATGTGTTTGGTTTCTCTCCAAGCATGTTTTAGCTGCATTTACTCTCCCCTCGAACATAGATTTGATTATACATCCTTGGTATATAACTCCCAACGCTATCTATGTCTTTATCTCCCCCTCCCAAGAGTGTGACTATAAGGAGACACTCCCCCTCCTGGAATTTGAGGCCATTAGCCTCAGTTATTAGGGTAAGGTATTATTTAACCGATAAATATCTGTTTCCACTGTGTTTTTTTGCATGACTTTGGCTTGCTGTGGCACCCCTGATTATTGTGTGGTTTGCTGTGTTGTGCTGTTTAGCTAATGTCACCCATGTTTTTACTCCTTTAGGCCTCCGCGAGGTAGTTCCTTGCTTCAGGTAGGCCCCCCTATTTGTTCTAATAAATTCCTGTTCTCCCCCTATTTGAGGGGAGATTTTTCCTTCGGCACACTGCATGCTGTTTAGGGATCCTAGGCCCTGAAGAATGCCCCCAGACCTTCCTAGTAACAGGCAGAAACATGTTGGCCGTTTAAATAGGCGACCCAGTGAGTACTCATTCTCACCGAGGTTTCCCGTCATTGTTTTTAATACACCAGCAGACACCACCATTAAAAGTGTAGATCACACACAGGTAACTGCCTAGGTGTTTTTATATTTCCATAGCTTAGCTGGATCCCTCAATCTCCAGATTAATATATATTTACACACTCCCTCCCGTTCTTTTAACGGTGAGATCGAGTCCGCCCAGGTGGCACTGTCCTACCTGGGTGGGGCTAGGTGGTCAAGTGATGAAGCATGACACTATATAGTGTGTGAGACCACCTAGTCCGTAAAGGAAATTACCCCTCTCCTTCACTCACCCTACACAGCACCCACAATGCCCGTTCTTTAAACCTAGTGAGGTCTACGAGCCCACGGATAATCTCTTGTGAATATAGCTCCATAACATCGGTGAACCCCGTACTTTTCTGTATTGACTAGTTTTTCAAGTAGGGAGCTAGTATGGGCTGATTCCCACCAACTACATGTTTTTTGTCTCCCTTAAACTCTCCGGTTGTGTTATAATGGTTTTGGAAGGACAGCATGTAGCTAATTACATCCTGAGGTGGCTTCCTGGGAGCTTTGTCACAGCCCTCCTTCACCAAACTGAGAGGTCCTCTCACAGGGTACCCATACAGAAGTTCAAAAGGGCTGAAGCCAACCCCCTTTAATGGTACATCCCTGTAGGCAAATAGCAGACACTATAGGAGGATGTCCCAATTGCACTTCATGGGGGCGGGTAGACCCTTGATCATACCTTTCAAGGTATGGTTGACTCTCTCAACCAACCCATTGGTTTGGGTGTGGTATGGCGTAGAGAACTTGTAAATTACCCCCACAGGCCTTCCACGTGGCCTTCATGTACAAGGACATGCAGTTGGTACAGCGGTCGTAACCACATCCTTGGGGAAACCCATTCGGATAAAGATCCCCATCAGTGCCCTGGCTATGGCAGGCACAATCACTGTCCTCAGATGGATTGCTTCTGGGTACCGCATGGCATGGTCCACCAAGCTCAGAATGAACTAGTTGCCCACGGCTGTCTTGGGATCCAGAGGCTGCACAATGTCAATGCTCAACCGCTCAAAAGGGGTGCTCATGACAGGAAATGGTTGTAGTGGGCTTCGCACTTCACCCTTTCTTTCCACTCACCTGGCAGGTAAGACAAGACCTGAAGAACGCATCTGAGGCCTTCATCATTTGAGGCAAATAAAAGTGGGTGCCAAGCCTGTCAGTGGTCTTGCTCTGCCTCAAATGACATGCCAGTGGCACATCATGAGTAGGGGTGGGCAGAGCTCACAGAGTTCTACTCTGTGGAATTTCACAGAGTTGCCTAAAAACTCTGTGGAATTCAACAGAGTTCAGTGTTTGGCAAAGTGCTGCCTGCCTGGTCTGAATGTGATTGATCTCTGAAGTGCTAAACTGAGTCAGGTGGCCTGACCCTGCTTAGAGCTTCAGAGATCGGGCGCAAGTCTCCACACCTGCACACTTCCCTTCACCAACTGCCTCCTTCACAAGCTTGCTGTGGAAGGCCAAGAACACCCCCTGTCTTGTACCAGCCTTGCAATCGCTTCCTCTGCACACAGACTCAGACTGCCCTTTCATAAGAGCCCAACACTAGCAGCAGCAAACCAGTTCACCACAGCAGCCTCGTATTTTTTTTTCCACAAAGTGCCTAGCCTTGCTTGCCACTGGGCTCGAAGACACTCTCACAGGCCACACTCATTTCTATCTGACGGGGCTGCCAGACTACCACTCAGCAGCTGATGCTCCCCCAGTCTCCAGCTCTCCTTCCTGGCCTCAGCACCGCACCCCGTAACACCACTTTCTTCCCTAGAGACTCTGGGGAGACAGGTTAATTTCAGGTGGAGCTGCGACTTCATGTTTCTTTTTTTCCCAATCACAGACCCCCTCATATGCAAATACTGCCCATGCCCTGTGTGCACATAGATGTGAAAGCAAAACAAGGCCGATCTTACCTGGGTGACGGTCCAGCCAGCATGAGGAGCGTCCCTGTTGCCAGTAGTCTGGCTCTCTGCCTCCCTTTGCCCCCTGCTCCCGGGCTGCTGAGGACATTTAAAGGAGGTAGGCCTGGATCCAGAGCTGACACAGGTGCAGTGCAGCAACTCCACGCCGACCGACAGAATAAAGTGCAGCCCAGTTATGGGCCACACAGCACAAGCTCAGAGTGTCTGTGCTTGCACTGTGGGGCCCATAACTGGGATGCAGAGTAGTTATGGGCCACACAGCACAAGTGCAGATTATCTGTGCTTGCGCTGTGTGGCCCATAACAGACTAGTGCGGTGAAGCCTGCTCTGCTCCAGGGCTAGCGGAGTTTTTAGCTGAACTCTGCGTTCCAAATGGAGTTTTGAGTGCCAAAAACTCAGGTAACTCCATGAGAGAAGCTAACTGCCCACCTTAATCATGCGCTAAGCCCAGGAGGAAGGTTCTGAAGCACTGGGGTACCACCAGCATATTGTCTGCCCCCGGCTCAGGAGCTTTAGGTTTATTATACAGGAGTCCTTTCTTCCAATTTATCAGATGCTTGCCAGAGGTGTCACTAGCTGCCTGGGCCTTGACCTGCTGCCGAAGGCACACAAGAGTAGGTCACCCCTTGTGCCATGCGCAGAACCCCTCCTTGGAGGGACCTCCTTCTTGCTGCCAATTGGTGAGCTCAGGCAGGTTCCCTAGTTCGGCCACTTCTTCCCTGTAGGTTGTGGGGCAATCCCCTCAAGGTTAGCCTCCTCCCAGACCGAGGGATTTTGAGGAGTGGGTTTCCCATGTCCCTTGCCCTTCCTCTTCTTGGCAGGTACCTGGGCCACTTTTTCAGGCTCTAGGTCCTTCTCACCACCCTCACGTGCTGCCATAGACCATGTGGTCAGGCACACCTATTCAGCCAACCCCAACATCTCTAAGTGTGACCTGAGCTCCACCTGCTTACAGGCAGTATGCTCTAGGTCATTGCCCAGGAGCCAATCCATGAGCATGGATAGACTCACACTAACCCTCAAGGAACCTGAGCCTCCCCTCCCATTCAATCAAATTGTACATCCCCTGATAATCTGTCATATTACTGCCCTTCATCCAACTATCCAGTGCCTTGCAGAAAGAATCAACACAATATACTCATGTCTGTGGAGAAAGTGTCACACTTTCCCTAAACGTCTGCCTATACAGCTCTAGGGTAAACTTGTATTTCCTAATAAGTGCCTCTTTCATGGCGGAATACCTCATGTTATTACTCCACTGCAAGGTGGAAATGCTTCCACACTCTGACCCCCTTTCCTCATCAGGGATCCTGTGCATTTGCAAATTAATCTCATAGGCCTCAAAGCAGCGATCTAGGTCCTCCCCACATTGTAGTCAGCTATCAGACTCTTGGGTATATGCAGTCTTTTGTCAGAGGACACTGTAGATTTGCTGCCACCATGTGTGCCGGACTCGGCCTTCTGGGCGAGCTTTCAGGTCCATTTCCTTCATGCTCAGCTCATGAGCCAAAAGCATTTTCTTCCCCTCAATGGCCAATCTCTTTTCCTCCATAGTTTTCATGCAGTCATTCTCCATTTTGAGTTTTACCAGCTCCAACCAGAGCCTCCTAGCTTCTTGTCTGTCTACCAGCTCCTCTGGGGACAGACATCTGGAGGACATAGTTCTGCCTGCTTTAGAGGGGGTCCTCACTCCATTTTTTGCTGGCACCATGCCATTCTGGGATGTCCAACCACTCCAGAAGAAGATCCTCCTTTCCATTCACAACACTGCCCTCCTCTAGTTGCGCAGCGGCTTCACTGGCTGCCAGCCAGACCCTCAGAGCCTTTTGCAGCTCCTCCTTTTTAGTAAGGCCTTTAAAAGAACACCTGAACTCCCTGCAGAAACCTTTGAGCTGGGACATTGTGTAGGTTTCCAATTTCTCCTGCTCAAACTGCAGACGCAGCTGCTGGCTCTCCAGATTGAGACATGATTGTTGCAAAAACTCAAAAAGTTGCCAAAGAGAAAAAACATAAAGTATATTGGTACACAATGGTCTAAGATATGGAGTGGTGTACACCAATCACTGTATGTAATGCACAATTACAAGTCCTGTACTCATGGCTGATCACCATTGTTAGAAATTGGGTCTCTAGTTGGCAGAGATTTGCATTCTGTCAAAGTAAGGACCATAATCCTAGTCAAGGTAAGTAAGATACACACTAAGGGGGTCATTACAACCCTGGCGGACGGTGTTAAAGGTGCGGTAATACCACAAACAGGCCGGCGGACAAAAAAAGGGAATCATGACCGTGGCGGAAACCGCCAACATAGACAGCCACTTTAACACTCCGACCGCCACGGCGGTACAGACAAGCAGCGCGGCGGTCACCGCCAACAGACACAGTATCACAACCCGCCAATCCGCCACCTTTTCCAGGATGGATTCACCGTGGATAAAAACACGGCGGAAATAGCTTTTGCAATGGGAAAATGCTCACCTTCTACACATCCCACGAGGAAGGAGGACACCATGGAGCCGGAATGACAAATCCTACCTGCCCTTGTCTTCCTGCTCATTTACGAACACCAGCAACGGCGGCGCCGAAGACATCGGTGAGTACTGCACCTACGACATAGGGGATGGGGGAGGCAAAAGTCAGGGGGACACACACGCAACACCCCCACCCTCACCCTCGCACATTACAACACACACACCAATGCATTTCCAAAATCACAGGAACAACCCACAACCCCCCCGGAAGAATGCAAAGACCAAAGGAAATCAGTTAAAAAACTGTAATGTATCAAAATACAGTTACCAAATATATACAGATATATATATATACACATTCCAGCTGTTATACATTACGAGAAGTAGTGCAGGTATGCACATATCAATGTCCGTGCACCACTGGGCCAAAAATGCATGGGCGAGGCCCACACACGATACCTGTCCTCAAACAGAGAGAACACTGCTGGGGCATCAGATAGAAATACAACAGGCACCTCAGGGGGAAGGGAAGGGGGGGGCACCTCAGCCGGATGACAGCACCACGCCAGATCCACGACGGGGCTCCATGCCCACTGTTCCATCCTGGGGAGTGCAAAGCCACAGTCTCTCAAGTCTCTACAGTGGGTGGTTTGCCCACTGTTCCATCCTGGGGAGTGCAAAGCCACAGTCTCTCAAGTCTCTATAGTGGGTGGTTTGCCCACTGTTCCATCCTGGGGAGTGCAAAGCCACAGTCTCTCAAGTGGATAACAGTCTCCACTGGTTCTTGAGGGGGACTGGTACCCAAAGTGCTTCATCCTTTGTAGGACAGAGGTAGTGGATGCATGTCTCCACTGGTTCTGGAGGGGGAATGGTGGCCACACTGCATCAGGCTCCCCGTGACACTTCCTGTTCCGTCACTGTCCCAGCTGTACATGGGATAACGATGCTTGATGTGGCGGTGGTTTCATTCTTCAGCGGTGCTCTGCCCTGTTCAGCGGTATTCACCATGGCGGTGAGTTCCTTGTTCAGCTGTGCTTTGCCATGGCGGTCTCTGACCTGTTCAGCGGTTCTCTGCCCTTTTCAGCGGTGCTTTGCAATGTTTAGCGGTCTTCACCATGGCGGTGAGTTCCTTGTTCAGCGGTGCTTTGCCATGGCGGTCTCTGACCTGTTCAGCGGTTCTCTGCCCCGTTCAGCGGTGCTTTGCCATGTTCAGCGGTCTTCAACATGGCGGTGAGTTCCTTGTTCAGCGGTGCTTTGCCATGGCGGTCTCTGATATGTGCATTGGTGTGTGGCATGACGGTCCCTCATTGCCCAGCGGGGCTGTGGCAGCCGGGGCCCTCCTGGGCACTGACTCCGGCGGTGGTCTCCTGACCAGTGACGATACTCCTGCCCTCCTGGGCACTGACTCCGGCGGTGGTCTCCTGACCAGTGACGATACTCCTGCCTTCCTGGGCAATGACTCTGGCGGTGGTCTCCTGACCAGTGACGATACTCCTGCCCTCCTGGGCACTGACTCCGGCGGTGGTCTCCTGACCAGAGACGATACTCCTGCCCTCCTGGGCACTGACTCCGGCGATGGTCTCCTGACCAGTGACAATACTCCTGCCCTCCTGGGCAATGACTCCGGCGGTGGTCCCCTGACCAGTGACGACGGTGCTGGCGGTGGCATCCCGGCCGCCGGGGAGGATGGCGCCCTTCTCCGCCGTGCTGCTCTTACCAGACTGCGCAGACTTCTTCTGGCACTTCACCACCTTTGGAGGACTCACAGCTGACTCTGCAATCCCCCTGGGACCCTTGTGAGCAGTCTTTCCGCCAGGGGTCTTCACCCTGTCCCGTCGGCCACTTTCCAACTTGAGATGCTTTACAGGGGGTGGACTGGCAGTGCTTTGGCTCTGTGTCACACTGCCTGCCCTGGTGGCCGGTGCACTCCACACATCTTGAACACGCACCACTGGTACTGGAGTCTTTTTGGCTGAGGCGCTACTACGTGACTTATGAATTGGAAGGGTGGGGTGGGGCAAAGAGGTCAACGTTGCTGAGGGAGAGTTTCTGACGAACACTGGGATGGGTAGCTGGAGGGGGTCTGGGAGTGGAGGAAGAGGAGGTGGTTGTAGGAGGTGTCACTTTAGGTGTTTTGGGTGCAGGAGCAAGTACTGGAGGCTGTTGTGAGGTGGATGGATGTTGGGTGTGTGGGTGCCCGCGTTTGTGTCCTTTGGGAGGGGGCATCACAGACACACTGGGAGAAGACACAGGGGACATGTAAATGGTAGTGGGGGTGGTGAGTGCAGGTGAGCGGGATGTGGTGCTGGGTGTTCTGGTGCGAGTCCTAGTGCCTGTAGATGTAGTGCATGCAGGTGAGAGTGTAGACGAGACTGGGAGGGAGGAGGGAGACGACAAGGAGGGGGACACAGTGGAGGCAGTGGATGTTGCTGTGTCTGTATGTGTGTGA
Organism: Pleurodeles waltl; assembly: GCF_031143425.1. Lineage (NCBI taxonomy): Eukaryota > Metazoa > Chordata > Amphibia > Caudata > Salamandridae > Pleurodeles > Pleurodeles waltl. The sequence continues at coordinate 112,528,693 of NC_090443.1, read as the reverse complement.
TGCTTATGTGAGTGCCTGTGGGATGTGTGGTGCCTATGTTTGCCTGAGCTACTTTTGTGTGTTGAGGTGTATGCATGCTTGTCTGATGGTGTGCTTGGGATAGGCTGGGGTACAGGGGATTGGGTCTGGGTGGAGGAAGTTGGAGGGGGGAGGCTAGACACAAGGACAATGGCTGCCATCAGTGCTGAGGCCAGAGATTGCAGGGTTCGATGAAGGGCAGCCTGACCAGAATGAATGCCCTCCAGGAATGCATTACCGTGTTGCAACTCCCTTTCTATACCCTGGATGGCATTCACAATGGTAGACTGCCCAACAGTGAGTGACCTGAGGAGTTCAATGGCCTCCTCACTGAGGGCAGCAGGGGTGACAGGGGCTGAGGTGCCTGGGGTGAAGGTGATGCCCACCCTCCTGGGTGAGCGGGCACGGGGCGAACGCTGAGGGGCTGCTGGGAGGGCGGTGCTGGTAGGGGAGGTGGCGGCTGTACCTGTAGAAGTGGTGGGCACAGATGGTGCCGCCACCACAAGGGAGCTCCTCTTCGGTGGACGTGTGGACCAGCTGGTTGGTGATCCGGTGACCGATGTAAAGCTCCCCTCGCCCTCCGTCCCACTGGTGCATTCTGAGTCCGTTGTGTGGCTCTCCATGGCCATGTGGGATGCAGCTCCCTCGTGCTCCGGTGCCACTGTACCTCCGCCTGATGATGCTGATGCACAAAAGAACAGGGAGAGCACAAAAAGGGGGGGTGGGGACGACAGAAGAAAAAGAGGTTGAGTGCATGGCTTACCACTACCGTTGGCGGACAATACAGACACAGCAACCCCCTGCACTACGCCGCGCTCTAGGCCTCTACATATGCAATTCCTGGGATCTGGACTACATCGCTATGGTGGACATCTGCACACATGGATGCCACAGGGGCATGTATACCTGTACTTGGCACTCTACTGAGGTGGGGTGGAGTGGCACATGGTATGCATTACGGAGGGGCCTAGCCTACGGAACTCACCCTGACCTGGGGAAACCCACAACCCTACTCCCACACCCAGACCCCTCAACTGCGCGCCAGAGTCCCCAGAACGATGGTGTACTCACCCCCTTGTGTCTGCTGTGATGTCCTCAAGCGCCCATCCAACTCCGGGTAGGCCACTGCCAGGATCCGGAACATCAGGGGGGTCATGGGGCGACGGGCACCCCTCCCACGTTGGGAGGCCATCCCCAGCTGAGCCTCCGCCGTCTTCTTGCTCCAGCGGCGAATGTCCTCCCATCTTTTACGGCAGTGGGTGCCCCGTCTCTGGTGGACCCCCAGGGTCCGGACGTCCTTGGCGATTGCACGCCAAATGTCCTTCTTCTAGTGGGCGCTGACCTACATGACATGCACAGGGGAAGAAGAGAAGTCATTACCAACTGCACTGTCGAAGTGAGTGGCCCACATCCCTGCCCTTGCCATGTGGCACATGTATTCACACTCATTCATGTTCCCTGAACTCTGCCCCCTTCCCTCTTACAACCAGCCCTCTCCACACAGGCATAGCCCATACAACGTGCTCCCTGTGTACTTACCTGTTGGTCTGGAGGACCGTAGAGTAGCGTGTACTGGAGGAGGACCCAGTCTACTAGCTTCTCCAACTCCTGAGCAGTGAAGGCAGGGGCCCTTTCCCCAGACGCAGCAGCCATTGTCTCTTCCAGACCGAGGTCACAGCAGCACTTGCAGTGTAGGTCCTCTCCTGTCGAAGATCAGGTATCGAGTGATTGAACAGATAGAAAATGGCGGTCACGACCACAGCAGTGACGTCCGCGGCGGTGCGTATCATCACCGCCAGCGCAAGTCATCATTGGCTCCTGGGACCCATAGGGCCCAATGTTAACCAATGCAGCATTGCACCGCGGTCTACGACCGCCTACCGCGACGGTGTAGAATGCCAGCGCAGTTACCTCACACCCGATTGTCCCAGTTTAGAGGTCAGGCAGCCGCCATTTCAGGGGCCCACATGGCTTCATTTACTACTGCGTCACACATACCTAGGCCTACACTTGACACACATACAGGAAGATTTTTGTGTTTGGTGTTGTGTTCTGTGTATCTGTGGGTACACACCTGGGATTTTGTTGACTCTGTGGTCGCTGTTGTCCTTCCTAGGCACCGTCAGCAGGGACATTTGAGAAGATAGCGGAATCCTCCGGTGTCCCGACCGCTGGTGGACCTGTTGACAATGGAGGAGCAACATTTGATCATCACCTACAGGTTTGACCGTGCCACTATCCAGGAACTATGTACCCAGTTGGATCCAGACCTGATGTCACCAATCCGCCATCCCACAGGAATCCCCCCTGACGTGCAGGTGCTGTCAGTGCTCCATTTTCTTGCAAGTGGGTCTTTTCAGACAACAGTGGCCATGGCATCAGGGATGTCCCAGCCTATGTTTTCCAACGTGTTGTCCAGAGTGTTGTCTGCCCTGCTGAAACACGTAAGGAGCTACATCGTTTTCCCTCAGGTGGAGGATTTGGCTACTGTTAAAGGTGACGTCTATGCCCTTGGACATATCCCCAACATCATAGGTGCTATTGATTGGACCCATGTAGCTTTGGTCCCCCCCCCACAGGAGTGAACAGGTGTACAGAAACAGGAAGAGTTATCATTCGATGAATGTACAGATCGTATGTTTGGCAGACCAGTACATCTCCCAGGTAAATGCTATGTTCCCTGGCTCAGTGCATGATGCCTACATCCTGCGGAATAGCAGAATCCCTTATATGATGGGTCAACTCCAGAGGCACTGTGTGTGGCTATTAGGGGACTCTGGTTACCTCAACCTGTCCTGGCTATTGACCCCAGTGAGGAATCCCAGGACCAGGGCAGAGGAACGCTACAATGAGGCCCATGGGCGGACTAGGAGGGTGATCGAACGCACCTTCGGCCTCCTGAAGGCCAGGTTCAGGTGCCTCCATATGACATGTGGCTCACTATTCTACTCACCGAAGAAGGTGTGCCAGATCATCATCGCCTGCTCGATGCTTCACAATCTTGCTTTGCGACGCCGGGTGCCTTTTCTGCAGGAGGATGGTCCAGATGACGGTGTTGTGGCAGCTGTGGAGCCTGTGGAGCCTGTGGACAGTGATGAGGAGGACGCTGAGGAAGAAGACATGGACAACAGGGAGTCAGTCATACAGCAATTTTTTCTAGTGACATACAGGTAAGAACAGTTTTCTTTTTACCATTACGTTCACTTTCACACTTCTACCTCTATCCTGTCTGTCATTTCCTAGCAGTATTTGGTCACTGAGTTGTACCTTTCCATTACGGTTTCACAGGTGTGGTTAGCAACGTGTGTCATCTGCTTGCATCCTTCAAGGACTTGTGATGTGTGACCTAGGTATGTTGGCTTTACAATTGGAAACGCATTTTGACACTGTCATTGATTATACATATTTACCAAATCAGATTGTTTTGTGGTTCAAGGGTGTTTATTTAAGTGCCCAAAAATGGAGGGGGATAGTAATATGGTGATGGGGGACGGTGAAGGAATGTCCATGGCAGAGTCCAGTCCATTGGTCACACAGGTGCACTGCCCATATGGGCATAGGAAGTGGAGCTGGGGCAGTTTCAGTATGGACAGGGTAACAAAGTGGGACAGTGGGAGGACAATCAGGGTGGTCTCATTTCCTGGTAGGGGTCTTGCCATCTTGCTCTGTCCTGTTCCTGGATCTCAGGGACTGCTTGCGTGGTGGTTGTCCGTCTGCAGGGGATGGGGTGCTGGTGTGGTGGTCCTGTGGCGGTGCCTCCTGTCCACTAGCGCCGGCGGAGGTGGTGGGCAGTTCATCGTCCTGGCTAGTGTCAGGGGCCCCTTGGAGTGCCACGGTGTCCCTCATGGTCTTTTGTATGTCCTTCAGCACCCCTACGATGGTGCCCAGGGCGGAGCTGATGGTTCTGAGCTCCTCCCTGAATCCCAAATTCTGCTCCTCCTGCAGGCGCTGGCTCTCCTGAAACTTGTCCAGGACCATCGCCATCGTCTCCTGGGAGTGGTGGTATGCTCCCAAGATGGAGGAGAGGGCCTCGTGAAGAGTCGGTTCCCTTGGCCTGTCCGCCCCCTGTCGCACAGCAGCCCTCACAGTTCCCCTGTGTTCCTTGGCCTCCGTCCCCTGGACCGTGTGCCCACTACCACTGCCCCCAGGTCCCTGTTGTTGTTGGGGTGGTGGGTTATCCTGGGTTCCCTGTAGTGGTGGACACACCGCTGATTGACGTGTCCTGGGTACGGAGGTATGGGCCCGCTGGCTGGGTGCTGTGCTGGTGTTTCCAGAGGGTGGAAAGTCAGTGTTGGGCTATGCCTGTGCAAGGGGAACCGACTGTCCCGAGGCCCACGATGGTCCGGGCTGGTCATCTGGATCCAGTAGGGCAGAGCTACTGTCGTCACTGTGGGCCTCTTCTGTGGGTGGAGTGGAGTTATCTGGACCCTCCGGTGTGGTGACGTTCCTTAGTGGTCCTGCAGGGATATAAGAGCATGATTATTGCATGTGTGTGTGTAATGGTGTGCAATGGGTGGGTGTTTGTGTACCCCAGTGCAAGCATTCCTGTGTGTGGGTTTGTGTGATGATGGTTAGGGGGTTGTTCTGGGTATGTGCAGTGAGCATGCTTTGGTGAGGGGTGTGCATGCTTAGTTGTGTCATGCAGGGCTTGGTGTTGGGATGAGTGGATTGTGTTATTAGGACATTAGTGAGGAGTGTGAGTGTTAGGGGTGGGTGTGAGGGTGGGGGTGTGTGATAGCATGCAGGTAGGGTGGGGGATATGATAGTTGAGATTTGACTTACCAGTGTCCATTCCTCCACCGACTCCTCCGAGGCCCTCTAGATGCATAATGGTCAAGACTTGCTCCTCCCATGTTGTTAGTTGTGGGGAAGGAGGTGGGGGTCCGCTGCCAGTCCGCTGTACCGCGATGTTGTGCCTGGAGACCACTGAACGCACCTTCCCCCATAGGTCGTTCCAACTCTTCCTGATGTCCTCCCGATTTCTTGGATGCTGTCCCACAGCGTTGACCCTGTCCACGATTCTTTGCCATAGCTCCATCTTCCTGGCTATGGATGTGTGCTGCACCTGTGAGCCAAATAGCTGTGGCTCTACCCGTAGGATTTCCTCCACCATGACCCTGAGCTCCTCCTCAGAAAACCGGGGATGTCTTTGGCGTGACATGGGGTGGTGTGGGTGATGTGTGGGGTGCTGTAAGTGTTGATGTGTGTGTTGATGTGTAGTGGTGTGTGGTGTTTTGTGCGTTTAATGTTGTATGGGTGATGGTGTTGTGTGCCTCTGTGTGGTGGGGTTCTCAGTTGCTGTGCTCTCTGTCTATCTGGCCTTCATCGGTGAATTGTGGTCGTAGGAGTTTGTGGGTGATGTGGGTGTGTGTTTTATATTGTGTTGCGTGTGTGGGAGTGGTGTGTGTATGTGTATCAGGTGTGTGTATTTCGAATTGTCCAATGTGGTATAGTTTTGTAAATGTGTGTGTATTTTGAGCGCGGCGGTGTGTACCGCCAATGGAATACCGCGGTTGAAAGACCGCCACGTGGATTCGTGGGTCGTGATAGTGTGGGCGTATTTCTGTTGGCGTGACGGTGGAGGTTTTGTTTTCGCAAGTTTAACACTGACCTTTGGTGTGGCGGACTTGTGTGGGTGTCTGAATTTCGGTGGTTTCCGAGATGTGGGTCATAATAGGTGTGGCGGAATTCCGCGGCCGCGGCGGTGTTTTGGTGGTCTTCTGCACAGCTGTAAGCACCTTTTAGCGCCAGGGTTGTAATGAGGGCCTAAATGTTTACATGTGTTCACCCTCTGGTAGCTTGGCGCAGAGTAGTCAAGATAAACTAAAGAGGCAATATGTAAATATTTGTGCACACACACACAGTAACACAGTGAAAACTCCACAAAAGGACTTCAAGCAAGTTTAAAAAAATAGTCAACATTTATCTGAGTCAAACAAGACCAAAATGACAAAAATCTAACATACACTAGTCAAGTTTTGAATTTTCAAAGATTAAATCAAAATGCAGTGCTTAGAAAACAATAGCTCTGGAAGTCACCAGAGCGCACTTTAAAGATGGCCGCCTCCCATTGGCTGTTCCCCATGCGCGCATTTTCGATGATATTTTTTACAGTTTAAGACTAGGATTTCTTTATTGCTTTTACCTCATGTGAAGGGGTGAAGTCAGCAAATCGTAGGGAGTGCTTTCCTGGTAATTTGAGGCCGTTTCCCTTTCTGTGGATTCTGCTGCGCTGCTCATCATTTTCTAAGGTCCTTTACTGCCGATGTTCCGTCAAAGAGGCAGAGCTCCATTAAGAAAAGGGAGGGCTTGGGCCTAGACAACTCTCACAGCTGGTTTGTTTTAGCTGCTGCACCTGCTGCTTTACTGGTTACTTTTTTTAACCTTTCATTCATCTTTACTTTTCTGTTTCCTTGAAAATACTGCAACATTTTATTAATATGGAGTGGACAAATCTACAGATACATATTGACAAGTGCAAACCGACAACAACTTCTCCACCAGTTAAGTCAAAAATTGTGGATTCTAATGAACCTTTTGTGTCCACATTATTGGAGGAATTACAAGCTGTTTGTTCTAATGCAGAAAATAATGTGTCAGAAATCTAAAATATTCAAAATGTTATGGCAAATCTCTCTATGAAAGTCTCTGACAATACAATAAAAATTCAATATTACAAATCCAGAATTGACAGTATTATGCCAATCATAGCACAAATTATTCCGATGTCTAATCTCTTACTGGATTTAGAAAATTGCAACCAGCAAATTAATTTACACATTTTTAATTTGCCAGAGGACGCAGAAGGAAATGACTGCAGGCATTATCTTGAAAATGTATTGCCTGGTCTTCTACGTTTAAAGTTCCAGGAAAAAGTCAAAATTGATAAGGCACACAGAATTCCATTGCTTCGCAATCCAGGTCATTCCAAACTCGTTAAGTGATATTTAAAGTGCTACGTCACCATCATTTGATAAGTCACAAGAGAGATCCCATGTTTATTTGTTAATGGAAACAACATTTTCATCCATCAAGATTTTGCCAAGGACACAGTTAATATACCCAGAGAGTTTAGAGCACTTACACCATGACTTAGAAGCTCTGGTTTTAAATACGGCCCTTTTGATCCGTTTGCAATGAGAATTTGGAAAGACAGTTTCTCCAAGTTATTTCAATGTCCTGATGATCTTCATGCTTTTTTGGACCAGCATTCTCCTCCCTCCATGGATACAAAAGTGACTGATACTTGAACCTTTTCTTTTGTTTTCTACATATAGCAAGCCTGTTTTACGAATCTCTCTAATAGGGCAATGTTTCTACAGGTCATCTTACATATGCATGTGTGTGATTCCGCTGCCTTATTTATCTCTTCTTGTTGTCATTTCTTCGTTTATCCATTTCTTTCCTTTTTCTCTTTTTTCATTGATTTTTAGAGATACTTTTTATGTCTGTTGATTGACCCTTTCCCTTTTCTTATGGATATATATTTTTATCAATATGGCTAACGTTAATAGAATTACAATTGTTTCTTTTATTGCTAAAGGTTTTAGACACCCTGTAAAACATGGAAATTTTATATTATTTGGCAAGACATAAAGTAGATATTTTTCTACTTCAAGAGACTCACATAGATGATACAATCTTAATATGTATGAATAAGGATTGCATGGGTAACATTATTTATTTCCCTGCGGTTAACAAAAAAATGGAGTTCCTATTCCTTTTGCTAAACAAATTGGGCCCTCATCATGACATTCGCGGTAAATCCCACTTACCACCACGCTGACGGCTGCCAACATACATGCCGTGGCGGATAACCGTTCTGCATATTACGACACACACACACACCAAACCGACAGAATACAGCCACATACACAAATCCGCCAGCCCAAAGGTCAGTGCTAAAGTGGCAGTCCCAACACCCATACCGTTACACCAACAGAACAACGCCTACCACATCATGACCCACGAATCACCATGGCAGACATTCAACAGCGGTAAACCATTGGTGGTACACACCGCCGCCCTCAGAATGGACACCCAAAACCTAAACTACATAACATTGGCCAATTCAAACAACACACACCTGACACCCATACACACACCACACACACCCACTCACACCACTATAAAACTATAAAACACATACCCACATTACCCACAGCTTTTTATGTATACAAATCCTTTTCTATCTGATTCCTCACTTGTTTCTTGACCTTTAGCAGGAGAACACCTACACTGCGTGTGCTGCTGTGACCTGTGTCTGGAACCTGCCATGGCCCGTGTGACTGGGGAAACGGCCCCTGCCTTCACTTTGGAGGGGTTGGAGCGATCAGTGGATTTGGTACTACTCCAGTACGGACTGCTGTACGGGCCTCCAGACCAACAGGTGAGTACACCTTGGGCACAATGCACGTGGGAAGGATGCACGGAGATGTGTGTGCAAGCATTGTGTCATGGGGGATGTAATGTGGAGGTGTATATGGTATGCGACTGCCGATGTGTCTGCCAATGGTGACGGAAACTGGATTGGTGGTCCATATGTGTAACAGGGTGGATTGTATGTGTAATGGTGTCCTCCCGTTTGTATCGCCTCTGCGGTTAAGCGCCCATCAAAAGAAGTAATTATGGGGTGCCATTGCCAAAGACGTGCGGACCCTGGGGGTCTATGGCAGGCGGAGCACCAACTGTCAGAAACGGTGGGGGGACCTGAGACGCTGGGCACAGAAGACCGCGGAGGCCCAGCTGGGGATGGCCTCCCAAAGAGGAAGAGGTAACTGTCGGAACCTGACCCCTCTTATGGCCCACGTACTGGCGGTGGCCTACCCAGAGCTGGATGGGCGCTTGAGGGCATCATAGCAACCACAAGGGGGTGAGTACAATGGGCATTACTACAATAATTAGTGCCATGGGATCGGGTGGTGGGTGTCAGTTAGTGGGTGCCCCTTAATACCAGGCCATACATTGTAGCGTGAGCCAGCTCAAGGATAATGGTTGAAAGGGAAAATAAGATAACCTAGCAGGGTTGCATTCAATGTCAGACAGAGCTTTGTGGGTCCCAGGAAGAGTGCAGTTGGCGGTGTTTGGCCCTCATCTTGCAGTGGCATCTCGCCAACTCAATGGCAGTGCAATGCATAGTGTTCAATCCTGATCCATGTCTGTTACGGTGCTGTGTATGCGAACAGTAGTGTTGGTGCAGTCATTGACCCTGTGTTCACTTTCTCTCTCTCCTCCTTTATCTTCTGTCATCCTGTCTATGTGTGTGTTAGCTGGTGGAGGAGCCTGGGTACTGGCGACAGAGGGAGCTGCATCCCACAGGACCCAGGAGGCAGAGTCCACCGATGTCGAGGGAACCAGTGGGACGGAGGGTGAGGGGAGCACCACGGTGGAGACAGGAGGTGACAACACTGACTCAGATACCTTCTCCGATGGAAGCTCTCTGGTGGTGGCGGACACCTCTGTGACCACCCCAGCTGTAGGTACAGCTGCCACCCCTGTATCAGCACTGCCCTCCCAGTAGCCCCTCAGCGAGTTGCCTGTGCCCGCTCACCCAGGAGGGTGGGCATCTCCTTCGCCCAAGGCACCTCAGGCCCTGCCCCAGTGAGCCCTGCTACCCTGAGTGAGGAGGCTATTGACCTACTGAGATCCATCTCTATAGGGCAGTCAACCATTGAGAATGCCATCCAGGGGCTGGCATCCCAGATGCAGCAATGCAAGGCATCCCTGGAGGGCATCCACTGGAGATTGACGGCCCAACAGAGATCGATTCAGGCTCTGGCCTCCTCTCTGATGGCAGCCATTGTCCCTGTCCCTACCCTCCCCCCTCCAACTACCACTTCCCAGTCCCAGTCTCCTCAACCCCAATCCATCCCATGCACGCATACAGACGAGCATGCACACAAGACAACACACAAGAGTAGCACAGTCAAACACAGGCACCACACTTCAACACACAAGCACTCATGCAAACACCAGACATTTGCAGACACAACCACGTCCACTGCCTCCACTGTCTCCCCCTCCTCCTCCTCCTTCACCTCCCTCACAGTCACATCCACACTCACACCTGTATGCACTGCTTCAATAACCAACACCAGCATCACCACACCAAGCAGCACACAGACCTCACTAGCAGACACCTCCACAACATCCATGCACTCATCCCCTGTGTCCTCTCAACCCTGTCTGGCCCCCTTCCTAAAGCACACAAACGCAAGCAATCAGACACCCAACAGCCATCCACCTCACATCAGTGCACTCCCCATGCACCTGCACCCAAGTCCAGCAGACGTAGTCCTCCAACATCCACTCTCTCAACCTCCACTCCCATCCCTCCTCCCGCTTCCCGCCCCACCATCCCTAAAAAGCTTTTCCTTGCCCAACTTGACCTTTTCCTTTTCTCTCCCCCCTGTCCTGCCCATAAGAGCAGGGTCCCAATGACCCAGCCAGCATCTCAGCCAAACAGTTCACGTGGCCAATGGAGGCGCCTCCTAGTTGTGGAGGCAAGACAGTGATGGTTCCCACTCCACCAGCCAGGAAGGGTAAGAGTCCCACAGCCACTGCCATGAAGGGGAAAAAGCCCTCGACTCCTGCCATGACGGGGAAGGAGGCCGCACCTCCTGCCATGAAGGGGAAGAAGCCCTTGACTCCTGCAATGAAGGGAAAGAAGCCCTCGGCTCCTGCTGTGAAGGGGAAGGAGCCTGCACCTCCTGCCACGAAGGTGAAGAAGCCCTTGACGTCTGCCATGAAGGGAAGAAGCCCTTGACTCCAGTAGAGGCTGGCAGGGTGACGACACCACCACCACCACCAGTGGTCATGGAGCCCTCACCTCCAGCTGAGGCAGTGCAGCCCACTGCTCCTGCAGAGGCTGCACCTTCACCCGCTGAGACAGTGCAGCCCTCACCTCCAGCAGAGGCTGCCCAGGAGGCACCTTCACCTGCTGACACAGTGTAGCCCTCATCTCCAGCAGAGGCTGGCAGGATGACACCACCACCAGTGGTCATGGAGCCCTCACCTCCAGCTGAGGCAGTAAAGCCCGCCCCTCCTGCAGAGGCTGCACATTCACCCGCTGAGACAGTATAGCCCTCAGCTCCAGATGAGACAGTGCAGCCCTCACCTCCAGCAGAGGCTGCCCAGAAGGCACCTTCACCTGCTGACACAGTGCAGCCCTCACCTCCAGATGAGACAGTGCAGCTCTCACCTCCAGCAGAGGGCTTGTAGGCTACCCTCTTGCGACTGCTGTGCAACAAGCCCCCTACAGAACCAGTGGGAAAGTCACCCACTCCTGAGACTGTGGCCTTGCACTCCCCAGCACAGAGAAATGGGCATGGAGCCCCCTCCAGAACCAGTGGGAAAGTCACCCACTCCAGAGACTGTGGCCTTGCACTCCCCAGCACAGAGAAATGGGCATGGAGCCCTCTCCAGAACCAGTGGGCAAGTGCCCCAACTCAGCTGAGGTGCCCCCCACCCCCTTCCCCCTGAGGTGCCTGCCCACTTACAACATGATGCCCCTTCAGTGTTCTGTGCAGTTGACATCCAGAGACAAGTTGGGCCTTGGACTGTGCCCTGTGGCTATGTGGGCCCTTTGTACTTTGGACTGGGCATTGGCCCTTTGTGGACAGTTGTACAGATCATGTTCATGTGGTGGCTTTTACCTTGCTAATACATTTTCTGTACTTAAGAAATCTGGTCCATGTTTTACTGTGCCGTGTGTCGTGTGCGATTGGTTTACGTCTGCAGCTGGTTGTGTGTATGGTGTGTATCTGGTGTGTGTTGTGCGTGTCACTCTTGTTTTCCTCCCGCCCTCCCTTGTGTGCTAGGTGGCTGTACTCACGGTCGTCGTCTTCATCGGCATTGGTGTTCCAGGTGGACCATGGCGTAGAAGAGCATTGGGAAGACTTGCAGTTCCGGTTCCACAGCGGAGTCCTCTGTGTACTTGTTGGTGAGTCTTTCGTTTTCTGTGTTCGGTTCCAGCCAGGCTTTTGATGGTGTTGGCACCGCCCCGGAAATCAGGGCGGTGTGCTGTGTCATAATATGGTGGGCGGTACTTTGTTTTCTGCCTTGCTGTTGATGGCTACTGCTGTGTGCATGGTATTAACGCACTGGCGGATGGTGTGGTACATTGGCTGTCTATGGGAGTTCTCCCCTCCTTGGTCATAATTTGGCGGTAATTACCACTGGCCAGTTGGCGGTATTTCTGCCACTTTATCACTCACCGCCGATGTCATAATGAGGGCCTTAATCTCCAAATACTAAATAAATATTCTGATGCAGATGGTTGTTATTTTAAAGTCAAAATGGAAATTTTACATGTAATTAATGTTTATGGCCCAACAAAAGATGATCCACAATGTTGGTACCTCTTCACATCAGAAGTATACAAATTAGGTAATGTTCCACTTATTATTGCAGGATATTTTTATCTAATATGTGATCCCCTGTTGGACAGAACATCTTAAACTAAATATGTTCCTCCTAAAGCTTTATATACTCTGAAATCTCTTTCTAAAACTATCAACTACTCTATATTTGGTGCCCGTATCACCCTAATGATAACAATTGTACATTTTTCCTCAAATCCTCATAATTCGTACTCCTAAATAGATTATTTATTAATATCCTGTCAGTTAATTAATTCAGCCTCTGACCCTATTATTCAAAATATTGATATTTCTGATCATGCACTCATTTCCTTTGTTTTACAACTTGACTCCACTAAACAATCTCAACGTAGATAGAGTATGAATGTGAATATGCCTTAAATGACAGTAATAAACCAAAATGTTTATCTGCTATACATAATTATTTTACTTTTAAGCAAGAAGGGTCTACGTCAGTTATACATTGTTGAGATGCATTCAAAATATACATCAGAAGTAAAGCCATATCTATTATGGCTCATGATAATAAGTCACTCAATTCTAACCTTAAAGAATTAGACATGAAGATAGCTAAGTATGAACTCCTTTTTTATCTCTTCAAATGATATCTCTTATGAATTACAAAAAGTTTGTTTTGTATTAAACGCCCTCTTAAGTAAAAGGGCTGGATTTTAAATTTCGAACAACAAAGCACATTTTTTTTCAGTGCTAACAGATCGGGAAAACGATTACCAAATTATCTTCATATAAAACATGATAAAAATCAAATTAATGTGATTTATGGTTCAAATGGGAACATTGGTGTAACACACAAAGACATATTTAATTAATTTTTGGATTATAACTCACCTTTATATAGCAATCCTGCTTCCACAGATACTCTTAGCATTGATAAATTGTTAGACATTTGTGGTTTACCTAAAATTTCTTTATGTAAAAAGTTTAGCAACCAGGTTATCCTCTATTCTGGATAATGTAATTCATGTTGATCAATCTGGATTCATGAAAATTAGACACTCTGTGAACAACATTAGATTATTATTCCATACAAGTGAAGCTAGTCCATCCTTTTCTCTTCCGTCTGGAGTCCTGTCACTTGATGCTGAAAAACATTTTGAGAAGGTTCAAAAGCTTTATTTATTTCGTACCTTACCGGTATTTAATTTTGGCAGTTCATTTATTCACATTGTACCAGCATTATATTTAGGTCCTTTTGCCAGATTTATTATTAAAGGCCACATTTCTAGTATTAGTAGCCTTCATACAGGCACTAATCAAGGAAGTCCTTTTTCACCATTGCTTTTTCTCATGGCTATTGAATAACTAGGGTCTGATTACGCGTTTGGTAGTCTGACCGCCAGACCTCCATGTTGTGAGTCCTGAAACGACCGCCATATTACCAGTTACGTAGGCAGAACAGTTGACTGCCAAGCAAAAATGATAGACCCCCAGTGGCAAAGCGGTCTGGAAATAGGTGGTCCAAGCTCCAGCGCCCGACAGCACTGTGACCAGCCACTGAGCATATTACAAGCACACAGTCGCCATGACGGACCCTTCATAGCGGTCATCCAATGGCAGACTGAACCACGACAGTTCACAGTCAGCAAAGCAATAGTAAACTGCAAATTGGATGAATTTGAAAACAATACAGCTGACACACATTGCCACAGTGGACACACCTGCAAAGGACACTATAAGATATACCCCTTCACACACCACAATCCTTTGCATTTACACAGCAAGAGACATAAGCCAGAATACCTTTTGTCCACAGAGTATATATATTGTACTCAACCCTTTTTTAACCATCCCATTGAACACCCTGCACACACTTTCGTCCATTCAGACCCTTTTGCACTTCCCCTGTTTAGTAAGTCACTGTCACCTTTTTTTTTCTTTCCCACCACGTCACACCCAATAATCCCTCTTTTTCAGAGGATGAGTTAAGAGTCATGGTGAATGTGAAATCATATGAGTAGAGTCACAATCATTTGGAGCACAATTCTAGCATACTCCTCTCAGTAGGAAATCGAAATATGGGACAGAATCTTCAACAGAGTGGATGCTGTAGGCACCATCCTGCACTCCAAGGGAGGACATCAGGAAGAGATGGAACGACCTCATGGACAAGATCAGTTCCCTGGTCTCCAGGCACCATCTGCAGGTCAGTAAGACTGGTGGTAGCCCTCCCAGTGCCCCATTACATCTCTTTCCCTGGAAGGATAAGGTCTTGGCCATCCTGCATCCTGAAGGCTTGACAGGAATACCCAGGGGAGTAGAGTCTGGTAAGTCACAACACAAACAATATCACCATAATACAATATCATGCATGCTCACAGCTCACCTTTTGCCACTGTCATGTTCATGTACCCCACCAACATTAATTACCCAGAATATCTGAATGTAAACACTGTCAATCTGTGTTGTTGGACCCAACAGCACAGCTACCAAAGTCCATCACATGCCATTGATCCAAATGGGCCTGTCTTTCAATATACAATAATAACACCAGACCTCATGGTGTCTCAACAGGTAAATGCATGTATGCCCTAACCTAGGTGCAGCCTGCACACAGCTGTGTAATACCCAACATTTGTATAGTGTCTGTAGTAGGTAGTGTTACCTGACTGCAACTCCCAGGATGCACTGTTTCTCTAACATCAAACATCAAACCAGTGTTCACTTTTCCAAATACACCTGTTTATTAACTCTCAATTGAAGTGTACTCACCTGGGAGTATACTGTGTGTATAGTGTGTGTTGTACAGAGAGAGACATGACTGCTAAGGCCAGGAGGCTTTGTTACTGTTACTCCAACTACCAGCCCAGTGTTTTTTTCAAATAGTATTTGTTGGTAAATCACAAATTAAGTGTACTCCCCTGGGAGGATAACACTTGCATAGTGTGTGTAGTACAGACAGTGGCATGACTGCTAAGGCAGTAGGCCTGTATCTATAATTCCAACCACCAGCCCAGTGTCCACTTGTCCAAATAGCCCTGTACCTCAAATCTCAATTGAAGTGTACTTTCCAGGAAGGATACCATGTGTATAGTATGTGTAGTAGAGAGAGAGACATGACTGCAACTCCCAGCAGGCATTGTGTCTCCAATCCAAACACCGGACCAGGCTACACTTATTAAAAGACCCCTGCTTGGTAACTCCCAATTGACATTTACTCACCTGGGAGGATGCTATTTGTCAAGTGTGTTAAGTAGAGGGACTGACCTGACTGCAAATCCCAGCAGGTCTTAGCTCTGTAACTCCAGACTCCAGCACAATGGTCACTTGTCCAAATACCCCTGATTGGCAACTCCCAAATGAAGTATACTCACCTTGGAGTGATCAAGCACAGATTATGCACAAATCAGATATGTGTCTGTCAACATAACTCCATCTGGACTTGTTACCTCAAGATGAAATCTCTGAGGACATGAACGGCACCTTACCCAGTGTGTATAACAAATATTCATAAGGCCTCAAGACGCATCACCAGATTGGTATTGCCAGAAGACACATTCACACTGCACTGTGCACATGAGGGCTCCAGTCACCTATGCAACAAAGTCCTTGGTTTGCCTGCATCACACTCAACTAGCCCTCCAAATGGTCAAAGCAATATCTTGACTCTACACTGTGGTGGCTGCACTGGTGGTAAAATGTCATTTTCAGGCGATCTTCGAAAGTGCAACTGATCTGCACATCTCTTCAGCTGCCTGAGTCACATTGGGTTGGCATGCTTCACACATGTCATGTCAAATCACCCAATGCCATGGTCACTTGTCACAATTGGATTACCTACAACTTAACTTTGTCCAAAGTCTCTGCTTACTGTAACACAAAACCTTTGGAGGTAGATTTCACAATGCAACCAGTAACATTGTGGCCCGTATTTATACTTTTTGACGCTAAACTGCGCTAACACAGTTTAGCGTCAAAAAATTTTGCGCCGGCTAACGTCATTCTGAAGCGCCATGCGGGCGCCGTATTTATTGAATGGCGTTAGCCGGCGCAAGCAGACCGGCGCTGCCTGGTGTGCGTGGAAAAAAACCACGTACACCAGGCAGAGCCGGCGTTGGGAAAAATGGCGCTAGGGCGTCTTAAAAATGGTGCAAGTCAGGTTGACGCAAAAAATCGCCTCCACCCGATTTGCGCCATTTTTAACGACGCCCAGACGCCATTTACATGACTCCTGTCTTAGTAAAGACAAGAGTCATGCCCCCTTGCCCAATGGCCATGCCCAGGGGACTTATGTCCCCTGGGCATGGTCATTGGGCATTGTGGCATGTAGGGGGGCACAAATCAGGCCCCCCTATGCCAAAAATAAAATATTAAAAAAAACAATTTATACTTACCTGAACTTACCTGAATGTCCCTGGGGTGGGTCCCTCCATCCTTGGGTGTCCTCCTGGGGTGGGCAAGGGTGGCAGGGGGGGTCCCTGGAGGCATGGGAGGGCAGCTGTGGGCTCATTTTGAGCCCACAGGTCCCTTAACGCCTGCCCTGACCCAGGCGTTAAAAAGAGGCGCAAATGCGGGGTTTTTTGACCCGACCACTCCCGGGCGTGATTTTTGCCCGGGAGTATAAATACGACGCATTTGCGTCGCAGACATTTTTTTAGACGGGAACGCCTACCTTGCATCTCATTAACGCAAGGAAGGCGTTCACGCAAAAAAATGACGCTCTTTACTCCTACTTTGGCGCTAGACGCGTCTAACGCCAAAGTATAAATATGGCGTTAGTTTTGCGCCGAATTTGCGTCGAAAAAAACGACGCTAATTCGGCGCAAACGGAGTATAAATATGTCCCTGTATTTTTTACATCAACAGGTTGAGCTACTGCTGGGCACACAGGCTATGGAACCGACTACCACTACCCCCCTGGATGAATCCCTCAGTGAAAAAGACACTGCTGAATGTCTGGACGTGGAGGATAGTTATGGCCCATCTGGCAACCTGGTCAGATGGCAACAGCGAGTCTCACTGTGGCCACTATGTTACCTCCCAGCCCAGTTGCCCCAACATCAGAGGTAGCCATTCGCCCCTTAAACTGTGTCCCAAACACAGTGTCTACCATCTCGTGCTCCCCAGTCCTGGATCCTGAGTTGCAGAGCAACACTTCCGACAATGAGGGTTCCAAGAACAAGTTGGAGAGGGCACCCTGTGGCAAGGGCACAGGCGTGTGGTGGTAGAGTGCGTGGGGGGAATGTTGTGGGCCAGCAGGGTAAGGCCACCAGTGCTGGTCTTGGCCAGGACACCATTACGCACATCTTGGTGGTCTATCAGGTGTCCCAAGTTGTGATGGGCCAAGTCTTGACCAAACTCTCCGAAATCAAGCAGCTACAAAGGGACATGCATAGAAAAATGGGGGAACAGATGGAGGCCCACAATTCCAACATGGCCTCCATAACAGGGGTGCTGAGGGACTTTCATACCACCCTCATCAGGGCTTTTCAACAACAGTATATCCCTTCCTTTGGTTCATCAACACCAGGAACATCAACATCGGTGCAAGTCACTAGAAGGTAGGGCCTGCCAGAGGAAAATCCAGCCCTAGACACCCATGCCTCTGAGCAGTAGTTCCTCCCCTATGTAAGAGGGGACTCCTTTGTGTGCCACAAGTTCACTCTGTTGACTGACCCTCAACCACCTACCAGTTCCAATTTAAGAAGTACCCTGGACTTTGAACTCCCAATGGTGTGGCATGTACTCCAAAGCAATGATTTCATTCACCAATGATTTCATTTCCTTTACATTTGTGTTTCATTCTGTACAAAATGTATTTTCTGTATTAGCATTGTAATAAATTCACCCATCACAAACGCATTGTCTGCTTGCTTAATTTTGACATTTAGCTGTGTAGGTATGCAAGAGTATGAACCATACGACGAAGATATAAGCTACTTGTGCAAGCAGTGATATGTTACAGGTATACAGAGTCCAGCCCAGGATTACAACCATGGCACACAAACACATTAGTGCAAGTGTCCGGGTCAAATCAATATTACAGTGTTCAGCACAGAGGCTGTCAATATGTCTGGACTTTTGGAAACAACAACGAATGACTCATACTGAGTAAATGGCCATATATTTCAAGGTACAGTCCCCCAGACCACAGAAGGAAGGGATTTGTCAGACATTGTCCTGTAGAATAGGCAAACATGAAAGTGGTTGATCACGGGCACATCATAATCAAGTTCCCATGCATCTGGTGGTATGACAAACATATGTCACTGTTGTTGCACAGCTAGATACAGTGTCAGGAGATTACCCATTAAATCAACCTTCCACAGAGCAGATGCCTTTTACCCAACTCCCTCCAACAGATGTGTGCTCAGACTTTACTGATTATCTGAACCCTGTGTCCGTTAGGGGGAAAGGGGAACGGGAATAGAAAAAGAGAGACCGCCTCCAGATCCAGTTCCAGCCTGTGTTTCCCAGTTGAAGATAGGATATTTTGTGTATGCTTCTGTAACCTGCACCTTTCTTCTTATTGGGATTTCTTTAAAGGAAGGACCTGCAGTCGGGTGATAAGAGCATAGATAAGTACATTCCTGCTGCGCATACAACTGTTCAGCCATTCACATTCATCCAATTCTATTGTTCTCCTAACCTGGATCTTTTGAGAGACTAGCCTCTCCCCAAGAGAGCAATGTTAACTTAATATCTTCTTTTCTCCAGGAGTCAGAGGTATCGAAGGTTCTCTGGAGAACAGTTCAAAGGTTCACAAATATCCAATCTACTAATGTCTTTTACAGGAAAAGAAAACTCCTTCTCAAGGTTCAGTTCTCTCAATCACAGTCTCTACGAATTAGTCTGAGCACTGAGGTTTGTCTCTAGGACTGGCAAGTCTGCAAGGCGAAGAGTTTTTGAATATATATGTACATATATATATGTATATAGATATATGTGTGTGTATATATATATATATATATATATATATTTACACCATCCACAGGTCCACCTTGTGGCACGCAAAATTCACGGGTGCAAACGTGAGGACAGGACCATTCCTCCACAATCTCCAACACCAACAATTGCAAAACAATTGATTCGTATGCACTCCAGGAGACTTTTATTGCTTCTATTCAAGAAAAGTGTAAGAAGAAACCACCATACGAATCAATTGTTTTGCAATTGTTGGTGTTGGAGAGATATATATATATATATATATATATATATATATATATATATATATATATATATATATATATATATATATATATATATATATATGTGTATAGACAAGTTTGGAAATCATGCAAAAGGATTCCTTGCTGCATTTGCTTAAAGTTCTGTGAAGCCAACAGAAATTCTCCTCAGAAATCCAATGGCCAGTTGTTGGAAGAAGGAATAAATTCAGCTTCTCCAGAAGGGAAAAAGTAGCTTGTGTGCACACCGCAACAAGAAAAAGAGTTAATTACTCAAAACTGGAAGAATTCTCTATGAAACAAAGCGCCTCAGGAACACTGGTCATTCTCCTCCGGATGACTGTTGAAGTTCACAGCTCCCAGAGAGAAACAGCTGGAGGGAAGCTTCAGCACGAGACTAAGGTGGAAACACTATGGCATTAACCTCACAAAGATTTGCGGCCAGCATCATGAGTGGCAGTTAAACCTGAAGAAGCTAGTTCTGAGAACAGCCTCCACAAGAGGCACCGGGAGTGAGGACGCTGCTGCAACCAAAGTAGGTACAAGGAAAAGGGGAATTGTTTTTGCTGAGGGAAGAACTTAACACTGGCAATAGTTTTTCTGACACACAGGTCCTACAAAAAGAGTGTTTAACCAATGTAAAGGAAAAATGACTTTGTCAAAAGCTAGGACTACATATTTTCAGACTACATGATGACACAAATGATGCATCAGGACCACTACAACACACAAATCAAGTGCAATGGGCACTTCAGTCCCTCATGCATCCAAACTCTGTGACCTACATTACCTGGAGCAATCCATGCCCACTTTATATGTTAGAACAGCATCAGATACATGCCATTTTCACAACTCAGAAATGCCCACGTGAAGATGCTATGGTAAACGTACCGTTACAAAGAACAAAACAAGAAGTACGGGCTTGAAACCATACTTATGACACAAGTCATGTAGCAAGCACCTGGAAAACAAAGTACATTGCAAGGACACTGACACAAACAAACCAACATCAAAAAGGTAGGGATGTATCAGAAGCTATCTTATCAAGGAGCCTTTGGCTGAATATTGCAGAGTATTAGCTCCCTAGCTGTTTCAAAAACCACTCAACTCAACAAATTCTCACAAACACAGTTCATTGTACAGTCACAGTCATTAGATCACATGACATACACTCATGAGAAGCAGCTTTTGATGAGATCTTCTTGTAAGTCAACTCCCTCCTCTTTACCTCAGTATTACAGGCCAAAGGTAAAGAAGGGTTGCATCACTGTCCTCAGCCATGTGTCCGGTCAAATTAGTATATTGCATCTGCCACCCAGAGACTACTTGTCTTCAGAGTCTGATGGGTGCTGGTACCTCACTACTGTCTGTAATATGAAGATGACCATCATACATGTGACAGAGCACTTATTGTTATTTGGGTCCAACTACAGATCAATACTTTCCCTTGGTGAGGGGGTATTGTCCATTGATCATCACTGTTTCCAACATTCCTTGTGCCTACATGTTAGCATGTTTCCCTTTCTCTTTTGACAAAATGCTTACACTGCTGTTTCATGCATGCTCTACCCGTGTCAATGGGATGATTCCTGTATTCCCTCACATATATGTGCATGCCAACCTGTGTGTGGAATAGGACATTTGCAATGGGGCTACATTTCATGTGATGCCATTGACAGGAGTGTGTCACCACTGATTGTTGGCTGACACATACTGTCAACCGTCTTTGAATGTCATTTGACATGTACAACTGCAGTAGCAATGAGGGACAACACATGTATGACCAGATGTTTTAGCCACAATGTGCATTTCCATGGCATTGATGTGGCAAAGGGCATGGCACATGTCTAATGGGGAATATTTGTAACCTGACTGTTGGCATCCATCATGGAGTGACTTGCAGTAATGTTGAAATCACATGTGGTTGTGTACAACCATTCATCCACAGACATCTGGGTTTGCAAGACCAAAATGGAGACAGTGATGTGGCTTCCCATTGGGCAATATGTTGAGGGCCTTCTACTGGTACTAGCAAATCTCTGGGCCTATAAATGACTAATGGAATCTACAGATGATTCAGATTATGTAATTGTGAGGGATATCAGGCATTAGTGGTGATTTCCTTGGGGCTTGCTGATTCATTGTGTTGTGGACTTAAGGGACATATCTCCTCGTCGATTTGCACATGATGTCTACAGTGTACATTTCCATGCCAACTGTGTGGCATATCAGAGCAACATTGAAACTACCTCCATGACTCTATTGGGACAAAGTTCACTTGGTGAAGTATGTATTGTTGATATGTTTCCATTGTGACATGAGTAATTCTATGTCACTTTCACCAGGCTACTGTACTGTTGTCAGCAATATGGCATGTTCTGGGGGCATCAGTTCACATTGTTGTGTTATTGTGTATGTGACAAACAAAAGTCTACATGACCTTGTATGGGATCTGTGAATATGAACTTGGCATTGGGCTACTATTGTATGACAACAGGTAACAGGTATTCTCCATGAGGCAAAGAATTGAAGGTAATGGGTGCTCCTACTTGTTCAGTGGTTACTGTGATCTGTGATCTGCACTAATCTTCCTGTGGGCAACTGTTGACAATTGAGATGGTAGCATGCATATGATATGGTACATGTAGGGGCCACCTTGGTGGAGTTTGTTTCTGGGGCCTACTTGACGTGATGGTAATGTTTACTAATCACAGCTGTTGTTCAAGTGTGACCAGGAACATGTGGTGACCATTTTTCTAATTGTATTTTCAGCATCAGCACAGGCAAGCAAAGGAGACAAAGCACAGCAAGTGCAGAAAAATCTGGCCATGGTACCTCTGGTCAAGACATCACCGACACAGAGGGACCCAGTGGCCCAGATGGTGAGGGGAGTGCCATGGAGGAGACCGGATCTACATACTCCTAGCTGGATTCTACCTCCTGTGGCCACTCCCTAGTGGTGGTGGACCCATTGGGACGTACTCCTGTATCATCTTTGCCCACCACCCCCAGTTCAATCACCACCCTCCCTGTTGCTCCCCACTCAGTAGGCCATGCCCGCTCACCAAAGAGGGTGGGTGTCTCCTTTGGTGCAGGTACCTCCGCCCCAGCCCCTGTTACCCCTGCCCTGAGTGAGGAGGCTATTGAACTTCTGAGAAACATCTCTGTGGGTGCCACTGTGAATACCATCCAGGGGTTGGCTGGTCACCTCCAGCAGACCAATGCTTTCCTGGAAGGCATTCATAGTGTCATCTCTGGCCTACAGAGATCTTTCCAGATTCTGGCCTCCTCTCTGATGGCAGTCAGCCACCCCCCACATTCCATCCCCCCTCCACGTCCTTCTTCCCAATCCAAATACCCCGTTCCCCTACCTATCCCAAGCACACACACACAGCCGGAAGAACCTACTTCAACACACACAAGCAGCACACATAAACACAAACACCACAAGACACACCAGCACTCAAGCACTCAACATAGAACCACACACACATCAGCCACCACTTCAGTAGACGCCCCCACCAACCCACACACTACATCAAGCATAACCACATGCACCACACCACACACCATATACCACAGGCAGTGACATACCCACCACACCGACCATACCCACAGACACCACCCTAACAGATACACAGACATCCACCATACCTGCAGACACCACCCCAACAGACACACAGAAACCACCACATCCATCATACCTGCAGATACCATCCCAATAGACACACAAGCATCCGCCACTACCAGCATACCTGCAGACACCACCACAACAGACAACCATCCACCACTCCCACATCACCCAGCACCTCCACCTCTGAGCCCCCAGGACACCCATTTGCCCACACTCACACACACAACCGACACCACCCAAACGTAAGCATAACTCACACATGCACATACCCAAGACATCAACACCCACACACCAGATAACCACTACCTCAACCTCCAAATCCCCCAACCCCTGCTGATGACCATCCCTCTGTTCCATAGGAGAGTTTCTTTTTTGAACTTGCCCTTTATCCTGTTCCCGCCACCCGGTCCCAAACCTGAGTCCCTGACCCACATCCCAAACGATCCCTTCTACATCCAAGTCCTCCCCCTCACCACACCACACCAAAAGAAGCCAGGTCAAACAATATATGTTTGTACTACTACATTTAAAGTATTATCAAAAATAATGTAAATACATATTTTGTATTAATTATGTTACTATCAAAACTCCGTTCAGGGGGCCATGGGGCACGTAGCACTTACCGGGATCAACCAAAGAGATTGAGGCCCTTTACCCTTGATGTCCTGTGGCCCACCCTACTATTTCTCCTGCTGAATTGGGTCAAGCACCTCCTTCTGCACCTGACTTTAAGTTGAGTAGCTTAGCTCAAGCAGCCAAGGATCCTTCAGGGGAAGCTCAGACACAGATTAGTGAACAAGACTCAAATCAACATGTAGGCAGTGCAACATTAAATCAATGACCAGTCAAATACTTGTTTTTATATGAAAAGAAGAATTTTAGGGCCAGATGTAGGTAGGTTTCATTTTGCGAGTTGCAAATTGCGAGTACTAGCGACTCGCAATTTGCAACTCGCAAAATGAAATGCAGAAAGGTGTCTCAGACACCTTCTGCAACTCGCTATGGGGTCGTAAAGACCCACCTCATGAATATTAATGAGGTGGGTCGCAGTTTGCGACCCCATAGCGAGTCTAGGCACTCAGAGGGATGGTGGCCTGCTGGAGACAGCAGACCACCATGTCTGTGACTGCTTTTAAATAAAGCAGTTTTTTTATTCTTTTTGCAGCTCGTTTTCCTTAAAGGAAAACGAGCTGCAAAAAGAAAAAATACCGAAACCATTTAGTTTCGGTTTTCTCAGAGTAGGCAGTGGTCCATGGGACCACTGCCTACTCTGAAAAATACTTTTTTGTGGCATTCACAAAGGGGAAGGGGTCCCATGGGGACCCCTTCCCTTTTGTGAATGAGTTACCATCCGCTTCAAGTGGATGGTAACTGCGAGTTGGTTTGCGACCGCTTTCGCGGTCACAAAGCAACTCAACATCGCGATGCGGTCGCAAATAGGAAGGGAACACCCCTTCCTATTTGCGAGTCGGAATCACATTTTGCGAGTCGGTATTAACTCGCAAAATGTGACTCTGCATCGCGTAAGGCCTTTTGCGCCTAGCAAACTGCGTTTTTCGCCATTTGCGAGATGCAAAAGGCTTCCTACATCTGGCCCTAAATTCTAACTCCGCACATGCAAAGGTAAACAGTATTCCGGAACCAATAACACAATCCTCTTGAGGTTGAGTCTCTAGTTGTTGCCAAGCCACTCCCTGTTTTCTCACCTCTAGTGGGATGGATATGATGTTATTTGCCATTCAGTCATGGCCGCATCCAGGGAATGGAAACTAATAGGCCGTATTCAAGAGTTCCTCTCTCGGACTCTGCAAGCAAGTTCAGTTGTCTAAGTCTATGGATTAGCAGCACCAAATGTGGTATCTCTCCCAGGGCCCCAAAGGCCCAGTTCTTGGCTTTCCCACTCCGGCAGCCAAGTACCGGCTGAGTTGGGCCACTTGTGGTCACATGCAGCAGCACCTGGCAGGCATTAACTCTCTTCCCTGAGCCACTCTACCTTCAGATTTCAGATGGGGAGGTGCTCTGGTGGTTAAGTGGTAAGTCTTTTCTCCCTTGGCAGAAGAGGGTGCACTTTTCCTTGAACTGATGGGGGTCCGTGGGTGCAGTCCGCAAGATGCGGTTCAGTTCCACCTTGGTCCCTACAGTTTCTCGATCCCAGGTGAACACCTAGGCCTCTTGGCTTCAGCATCCCTGGTGGCCCCTCCTGGCATACGAGGGTCACCCCTCTGGCCTTCACACTCTGGTCACACTAGCCACCTGTGGATGGTCACAGCGGCCCCTCCAGGCCTACGGGGTCACCTTGTCACTGCAGCATATGGGCAACAACCCAATTGATGAAGGTTCTGGTCCCTCCCACCACAGGTTGTGATCCCCACAACGGTGACCCCTCCTGGCATGTGGATTCACTCTGTCAGTGTAGCACAGAGGCAATGGCCTGATCGGTGCTGAGACAGCTTTCTCCAGCTACAGGTTTTTGATCATCAGAGGCAACTCATCCTGGAGGCCAGTGTCGCCGACTTCATTAGGTACACAGGCAATGGTCCGATCAGTGCAGGGAGCAAGTTTCTCCCACTGTGCTCCTATAACTCAGGTAATGACAGCACTTCCTGGCATACAAGATCGCCAATGAAGTCCAGTACAAGGGCTATTTCCTGATTGGTGCAGGCTTAATTCGTCACACCTCGCACAGAAAGTTTTCCCGCCAGGGCTCCCTTCTGGACCTCGCTCCCTCAAATGTTTTCCTCTTCCTCCTGGGCACATAGGCCTTGGGGAGCAGGCAGGCACTAGGGCTCCAGGTTCCAGGCAGGTGGTCTTGGCTACCTGGGTGATGTCCCCTCACCCAACAGGGAGATTAGCAGGCTGGGCCCCTAGTCCTGGTCACAGGCAGAAGTCTTGCAGAACTTCCCCTCCTCTCACAGCCTGAGTCACTTCTCAGCAGATGACAGAGTTTGGGGTCTCAGACTCCACTACACATAGGCCCTCATTACAACATTGGCGGTAAATACCGCTTACCGCTGTGCAGAAGAGCGCCAACACACCGCCGCTGCGGAAATCCGCTACAGCTATTACGACCCACAGCTCAGAATCCGCCAAAATCTAGACACCCACACAAGTCCGCCACACCAAAGGTCAGTGATAAACTGGCGATAACAAAACCTCCACCATCACACCAACAGGAATACGCCCACACTATGACGACCCACAAATCCACGCGGCGGTCTTTCAACTGCGGTATTCCATTGGCGGTACACACCGCTGCGCTCAAAATACACACACATTTACAAAACACTACCTCATTGGACAATTCCAAATACACACACCTGGTTCACATACACACACCACTCCCACACATCCAATACAATATAAAACACACACCCTCATTACCCACAAACCCTTACCACAAACAATTTGGCAGAAGCAGAGAGACAGCAAAGCAAAGACCACACCAGCATACAGAGGCACACAACACCATCACACATACACATCCACGCACAAAACACCACACACCCGAAACATAACCCCACACATCACAACACACACCACCTCACACATCACCCACACCACCCCATGGCGCCGCTAACCAGGTTTTCTGAGGAGGAGCTCAGGGTCATGGTGGAGGAAATCATCTGGGTAGAGTCACAGCTATTCGGATCACAGGTGCAGCACACCACCATAGCTTGGATGATGGAGCTATGGCACAAAATCGTGGACAGGGTCAACGCAGTGGGAGAGCATCCAAGAACTTGGGATGACATCAGGAAGAGGTGGAACGACCTATGGGGGAAAGTGTGTTCCGTGGTCTCAAGACACCATGTTGCGGTTCAGAGGACTGGCGGCGGACCCCCACTTCCTCCCCCACTACTAACAACATGGGAGGAGCAGGTCATGGCTATACTGCATCCTGAGGGCCTCGCAGGAGTAGCTGGAGGAATGGACTCTGATAAGTCAAATCTTAAGTACTTCATCCCCCACCCTACCTGCATGCTGTCACTTACCCCCATCCTCGCCCTCACCCCCATCACTCCACTTCCTCACATTTGTCCTACTATCACAAACCACACATCCCAACACCAAGCCCTGCATGCAACAACAAAGCATGGACACCCATCACCAATGCATGTCCACTACACATACCCACACAGACCCCTAAACAATTAACACACAAGGTCCTACACATGAATATAGGCACTGGGGTACAGGGTCACCCACCCATTGCACACCATGGCACAAACAGATGCAATAATCATGCATTTACAACCCTGTAGGACCCCTACCCAACGTCACTGGACAGGAGGTTCCAGACATGTCCACTCCACCCACAGAAGAGGCGCACAGTGATGATAGCAGCTCTGTCCAACTGGATCTAGATGACCAGCACGGCCCATCTGGGACCTCGGGACAGTCGGTTCCCCTGACACAGTCATAGGCCACCACAGAGCATCCCCCCTCAGGAAACACCAGCACAGCACCCACCCAGTGGGCCCATACCTCTGTCCCCAGGACACGTCAAGCAGCAGTGTGTCCACCACTACAGGGAACCAAGGCTAACCCACCACCCCAAGAACAACAGGGACCTGGGCGCAGTGGCAGTGGGCACACAGTTCAGGGGACAGAGGCCCAGGAAAACCGGGGAACTGGGAGGTCTGCTGTGCGACATGGGAGGACAGGCCTGGGGAACCCGCTCTCCACGAGGCCCTCTCCAACATCATGGGAGCGTACCATCATTCCCATGAGACGATGGCAACGGTACTGGCCAAGTTTCAGGAGGCCCAGCGGCTGCAGGAGGAACAGTATTTGGGGTTCAGACAGGAACTCAAATCCATCAATCCCACCCTGGGCACCATTGTAGGGGTGTTGAAGGACCTCGTGAACACCAGGAGGGACACTGTGGCACAACAAGGGGCCCCTGACACTAGCCTGGACGATGAACTGCCCACCACCTCCGCCGGCGCTAGTGGACAGGAGGCAACGCCACAGGACCATGACACCAGCACCCCACCCCCTTCAGATGGAGAACCACCCTGCAAGCGGTCCTTGAGATCCAGGACAAAGACAGAGAACAATGCCAAGACCCCTGCCAAGAAATGTGACCACCCTGAATGTCATCCTTCTGTCCCACTTTGGCACCCTGTCCATCCTTAAACTGCCCTAGCTCCACTTCCTATGCTCCTTTGGACAATGCATCTGTGAGACAAATAGACTGTACTCTGCCATGGACATTCCTCCACCATCACCCCTGACCATTTTACTACCCCCTCCACTATTTAGCACTTAAATAAACACCCTTGAACCACAAAACAATCTGGAGTCAGTCTGTGCTTTCATAAATTTGTATTTGCAATAGCTGTGGGAAACAGCAATGTCCATTCTATTGTCAACATACCTATGTCACAGAGCTCTAGTCCATGAGGTAACATAGCAGGGGTCACACAGTGGGACCCACATCTGTGAAATCGAACGGGAAAGTGACAAATTAGGGTCCATACACTGGGGGAAAGTGACAGACAGATGAGAGGTCGAACAATTTTATCAGATGTAGGAGGCTTCTTACTTGTGTCTCACTGGAAGTATTGTTGGATCACAGTGTTTCTGTTGTCTATGTCCTCTTCTTCTGCCTCCTCTTCTTCAGTGTCCACAGGCTCCACAGCTGCCACAAGACCTCCTTCTGGACCATCCTCCTGCAGAAAAGGCACCTGTCATCGCAAAGCCAAGTTGTGCAGCATACAGCAGGCCATGATGATCTGGCACACCTTCTTTGGTGAGTAGTATAGGGAACCACCTGTCATATGGAGGCACCTGAACCTGGCCTTCAGGAGGCCGAAGGTCCTCTCTATAACCCTCCTAGTTCGCCTATGTGCCTCATTGTAGCGTTCCTCTGCCCTTGTCCTGGGATTCCTCACTGGGGTCAGTAGCCATGACTGGTTGGGGTAGCCAGAGTCACCTGCAAATGTCGAGGGACAACTGTTAGACACACACTAACCCTTAGGGACAACCCCAGACCCAGACAACTATTCACACTGTATAGGGTCCTTGTCCTCACCTATTAGCCACACATGGTGCCTCTGGAGTTGCCCCATCACATAAGGGATGCTGCTATTCCTCAGAATGTAAGCGTCATGCACTGAGCCAGGAAACTTGGCGTTCACATGGGGGATGTACTGGTAAGCCAAACACACCATCTGCACATTCATAGAATGGTAGCTCTTCCGGTTTCTGTACACCTGTTCACTCCTGCGGGGGGGTACCAAGGCCACATGTGTCCCATCAATGGCACCTATGATGTTGGGGATATGTCCCAGGGCATAGAAGTCACCTTTCACTGTAGGCAAATCCTCCACCTGAGGGAAAACGATGTAGCTGTGCATGTGTTTCAGCAGGGCAGACAACACTCTGGACAACACGTTTGAGAACATAGGCTGGGACATCCCTGATGCTATGGCCACTGTAGTTTGAAAAGACCCGCTTGCCAGGAAATGGAGTACTGACAGGACCTGCACTAGAGGGGGGGATTACTGGGGGATGGCGGATAGCTGACATCAGGTCTGGCTCCAACTGGGCACACAGTTCCTAGATTGTGGCACGATCAAGTCTGTAGGTGACTATTACATGTCGCTCTTCCATTGTCGATAGGTCCACCACGGTCTGTACACCGGAGGATGCCGCCATCTCCTCACCTGCCCCAGCGGACGTGCTCTATGGATGAGAACAGCAATCAGAGGCTCAGCCAACACTGAGGTACAAAAAAAACAGCTTTCGTGCACACAAATGTCAAGCCGCTATGTGCCTGTCTTAGTGTGTATGCAAGGCCTAGATATGTGTGACGCATTTAAAATTAATGCCTAGTGGCCCCCTGAAATGGCGGCTGCCTGACCTGCAATGTGGGACAAGGGGATATGAGGTAACTGCGCTGGCGTTGTACACTGTCGCAGTAGGCGGTCGAAGAGCACAGCGCAATCCTGCATTGGTTAACATTGGACCCTATGGGACCCAGGAGCTAATGACGATGTACGGCGGCAGTGACGGTATGCACCGCCGTGGACGTGACCGACATTTTCTCTCTGTTCAATCACTTGATACCTGATCTTCGACAGGAGAGGACCTGCACTGCAAGTGCTGCTGTGACCTCAGTCTGGAAGTGACAATGCCTCAAGTGTCTGGGGAAAGGGCCCCTGCCTTCACATCGGAGGAGTTGGAGAAACTAGTGGATGGGGTCCTCCCGCAGTGCAAGCTACTCTACGGTCATCCAGACAAACAGGTGAGTACACTGTGAGCATGCTGTATGGGCAATGCCTGTTTGCAGTGGTGTGGAAGGGAGATGGGGGGGATGAGGCGTCCATGATACGACAGTGAGTGTATGTGCATCAGGGCAAGGGTGGGAACGTGGGCCAATGATTGTGACGGTCCGGACGGTTAATGTTTTACCTTTTCCCCTGTATTATTCCTGTAGGCCAGCGCCCACCATAAGAAGGATATTTGGCGTGCCATCTCCAAGGAAGTCCAGGCCCTGGGGGTCCACCACAAATGGAGCACCCTCTGCCATAAAGGATGGGCGGACCTTCGCCGCTGGAGCAAGAAGACGGCGGAGGCCCAGTTGGGCCAAGGACATTCCCCCACCTCCAAAACACAAGAAGTTGCCCACATCCCGGAGGGAGAAGGCCAAAACACCTGCCACCAAGGGCTCAGGCAAGAGAACAGTTGGGAGTGGCAAGACAGCTGCGCCACCATCCAAGGTGGGGAAGGGCCTGAAAAAGAAAGGCAAGTCGCCGCCAACCTGCATGGCGGACAAGAGTATCACATCCACTACCTCAGTCCTTGGCAGGATGAAGCACTCTGGGCACAAAGCCCCCTCCAGAACCAGTGGAATATCACATCCACTACGTCAGTCCTTGGCAGGATGAGGCACTCTGGGCACAAAGCCCCCTCCAGAACCAGTGGAGTATCACATCCACTATCTCAGTCCTTGGCAGGATGAAGCACTCTGGGCACAAAGCCCCCTCCAGAACCAGTGGAGTATCACATCCACTACCTCAGTCTTTGGCAGGATGAAGCACTCTGGGCACAAAGCCCCTCCAGAACCAGTGGAGTATCACATCCACTACCTCAGTCCTTTGGCAGGATGAAGCACTCTGGGCACAAAGCCCCCTCCAGAACCAGTGGAGAAAGGCATCGACTATCTCAGTCCTTGGCAGGATGAAGCACTCTGGGCACAATGCCCCCTCCAGAACCAGTGGAGTATCACATTCACTATCTCAGTCCTTGGCAGGATGAAGCACTCTGGGCACAAAGCTCCCACCAGAACCAGTGGAGTATCACATCCACTACTTCAGTCCTTGGCAGGATGAAA
The DNA here is from genome assembly GCF_031143425.1 of Pleurodeles waltl. NCBI lineage: Eukaryota > Metazoa > Chordata > Amphibia > Caudata > Salamandridae > Pleurodeles > Pleurodeles waltl. The sequence goes on along the minus strand of NC_090443.1, from coordinate 112,497,175 downwards.
CACTCTGGGCACAATGCCCCCTCCAAAACCAGTGGAGTATCACATCCACTACCTCAGTCCTTGGTAGGATGAAGCACTCTGGGCACAATGCCCCCTCCAGAACCAGTGGAGTATCACATTCACTATCTCAGTCCTTGGCAGGATGAAGCACTCTGGGCACAAAGCTCCCACCAGAACCAGTGGAGTGTCACATCCACTACCTCAGTCCTTAGCGGGATGAAGCAGTCTGGGCACAAAGCCCCCTTCAGAACCAGTGGAGACTGTTATCCACTTGAGAGACTGTAGCTTTGCACTTCCCAGGATAAAGCAGTGGGCAAACCACCCACTGGAGAGACTTGAGAGACTGTGGCTTTGCACTCCCCAGGATAAAGCAGTGGGCAAACCACCCACTGGAGAGACTTGAGAGACTGTGGCTTTGCACTCCCCAGGATAAAGCAGTGGGCTACCCACCCACTGGAGAGACTTGAGAGACTGTGGCTTTGCATTCCCCAGGATAAAGCAGTGGGCAAACCACCCACTGGAGAGACTTGAGAGACTGTGGCTTTGCACTCCCCAGGATAAAGCAGTGGGCAAACCACCCACTGGAGAGACATGAGAGACTGTGGCTTTGCACTCCCCAGGATACAACAATGGCATGGAGCCCCCTCGTGGAGCTGGCATCGTGCACTCATCCGGCTGAGGTACCCCCCCACCCTTCCCCCTGAGGTGCCTGTTTTATTTCGATCTGATGCCCCTGCAGTGTTCTCTCCGTTTGGATCGGGTATCTTGTGTGGGCCTCGCCGATGCATTTTGGGCCCAGTGGTCCACGGACTATATAGGTGCAGTACCTGGACTTGAATTCTTGGTGTTCATATTTGTTAATAGTGTATATACATTTTTGAGTAATGGATTTTTCTTGATTTCCTTCGTTCAAATCGTTTCCTTTTGTCCTTGAGTTCTTCCGGGGGGGGTTGGAGGGGGAAATGTAACGTTTCAAGATGTATTTGTGTGTGTGTTGTTGTGGGGGAAGGTGGGGGTGGGGGTGTTGCGTGTTGCGTGTGTGTGTCACTCTCTTTTCCCTCCCCTGTGTTGTAGGTGCAGTACTCACCGTGGTCGTCGCCACCGTCGGTTGTGCTCCTGGTAGAGGAGCAGGAAGACAATCGAAGGGAGTATTTGGAGTTCCGGCTCCATGGCTTCCTGGTTCCTCGTGGGGAGTGTAGAGGTGAGAGTTTCCCCTTCCAAGTCCTGTTTTTGCCATGTTTTTGTTTGCGTTGAATCCGCCCCGGAAAAGGTGGCGGATTGGCCTGTCATAATAGTGTGGGCGGTACATTGTGTTCCGCCTGTCTGTTGGCGATGACCGCCAAGCTGTTTGTTTGTACCGCTGTGGCGGTCGGAGTGTTAAAGTGGCTGTCTCTGTTCGCGGTTTCCGCCACAGTCGTGATTCCATTTTTTTTTTTCGCCAGCCTGTTGGCGGTCTTACCGCCGCTTTACCACCGACCGGCAGGGTTGTAATGAGGGCCGTAATCTGTCAAGAATATTGATTCCCACACTATCAACTACAATAGTATCCCCAAAATAATTAAATAATCATTCATAAATATAAGAAATTTCACATTTTACAAAAAACGTTAATAGAAATAAACCTAAAATATTTTATAGTCATGTTTAAATTAAATATACATATATTACATCAATACAATATGTAAATCTTACCATTCACCCCAGTAAATTGTATACCTAAAATCATAACAATGCAACCCAAAACAAGTTATCATTAACTACATCCATTTAAGCAACAACCTAAATAAGTAGCATATGTGTGTGTGTGTGTGTGTGTGTGTGTAAATATATGTATATACATATACATATATATATTTATATATACATATATACATATATACATTTATATTCAAACCTATATATCATACATTAAAAACAAAACCTGAATTAGCATTTTCCACACAAAGACATACCTGATGAAATTCAAACTAAAACTAAACTGACCAATGAAATAAAAAATAAACTATGACTTGAAAAAGCAATATAATGCAACAAAAAAACTAACATGAGCCAGCAAAAAAAGCATACATATATACAATTGTAAAAAAAAAACAATAAACTCACCCAAATAGTGAGTAAAAATAAACCTAATGACCTCAACCTCTACAAACTATCCACAAATTAACGTTTTGAATTAAACTGACCTTTTTTATCCAGCAGAATATAAACCACTTGCCCCCGTAAATTGTATACCTAAAATCATAACAATACAACCCAGAACAAGTTATCATTAACTACATACATTCAAACAACAACCTAAATATTTAACATATATATGTGTGTGTGTATATATATATATATATACATATATATATGTATATATATATATATATATGTGTGTATATATATACACACACACATATATACATTTATATTCAAAACTATATATCATACCTTAAAAACAAAACCTAAATTAGCGTTTTCCACAGAAAGACATAACTGATGAAATTCAAACTAAAACTAAACTGACCAATGAAATAAAGGACTAATCTATGACTTGAAAAAGCAACATAATGCAACAAAAAAACTACCACAAGCCAGCAAAAAAAGAGCGTAAATATATACAATTATAAAAAAAAATAAACTCACCCAAATAGTGAGTAAAAATAAACCTAACAACCTCAACCTCTACAACCTATCCACAAATTAACATTTTAAATTAAACTGACCTTTTTTATCCAGCAGAATATAAACCACTTGCTCCACATTAGAACACCCCCAATGGAAAAGCTGCAAAATCTTGTGTAACATATAAAAACAACATACATGTAAGTGTACAAAATAGAAGTAGTTGCATTATTTTTCATGTAAATAACAAACATGCAAACTTTAAAATACTGAATATATTTATACTATTACACTACTTTGAAATATAATGACCGAGGCAGCAAAGTACATAACTTTGCAGAAAGGAAAGCAGTTACTAAATTACACGGGCTACACCTACAGCCAAGAAAGTGCATCAACAGAAAATATACATTGGAAATGTACCAAATATCATTCTAATGCATGCCATGGGAGGGCAACAGCAAAAGATGATGTTGTAATTCATGTAAGAGAGCACAACCCCCCCTGCCCCCAAATGTGACAGACACAGCAGTAAGGTAGATATTGCAGGATATAAGGGAGGCAAGCACTAGCTGAAAGGAACTCAACCAAATTCCTTAAAGAAATTATGAGTTTGGTGGTTGAGCTGCCAGACCGCTGTGGAGGTGGCTATCTAAAGTATGCCATGTTGGTGGTCTTACAGAGCGCCGTAATATGAGTTACACAGCCAGGACCGCCAAAAGACAGCCAAAATCCCGACACAGCCAGGAATCTGAAGGGCGGAGAGAGGCAGTCTGACCACCGGCACCACCAGCCTGCCAACCAACCACCAAACCTATTACAAGTTGAACATTGCCATGGTGGACAGATTTGAAAACAAAACAGCTGACACACACTCCCACACTTGACACACCTGCAAAGCACACTATAAAACACACCCTTCCAAACACCACAATCCTTTGCATCTCCACGCCGAACACAGAAGCCAGAGTAACATCAGAGCAAACCAAACTTCAGATCAGGCAGCCCACCATCTCCCACAGCATACACATCACACATCCTCACAACACTCCCAATGCACACACACTTGCACCCTACCTACATTTTTACTCCCTGTCACCCCAACATCACACAAAACCATCAACCTATCACATCCATCATTTCATCACCACCACCATATCAACACAAAAACATCCCCGTTTCACAGATGACAAGTTAAGAGTCATGATGAATGAAATCATTAGAGTAAAGTCTCACATATTTGGAGTCCAAGTCCAGCAGACTACTATTGCTAGGAAAATTAAAATGTGGCAAAGGATAGTCGACAGACTAAACTCTGTTGGCAGTTACCTGCATACAAGGGACGACATCAGGAAGAGGTGGAACGACCTCAGGGGGAAGGTCTGTTCCATGTCCGTCAGGCACCAGCTTGCGGACCACAAGACTGGTGGTGGGCCCCCACCACCTTCCCCACAGTTCACGTCCTCGGAGGAGAAGGTCTTGACCATCCTGCATCCTGAGGGTTTGACAGGAACACCTGTCGGAGTTGAGTCAGGACAGGCAAAGACAGCAATGTCAAGCTCAACAGACACAGGTAATGTCACTCCACTCAACCAAGACTGCCCTCACTCCTACTAGGGCCATCCTCCTTCTACTCAGCCTTTATCATGTACCCACCTAGGGGGAAATCAGCTGTATACTGTGAGGATAGGACAGGCCAAGACAGTACTGCGAAGCTCAGTAGGCACAGTTAATGTCACTCCAGTCAGCCAAGACTGTCCTCTCTGCTACTAGGACCATCCTCCCTCTACTCAGCCTTTGCCATCTACCATCTAGGGGTAAATCAACTGTATACTGTGTGGGCCAAGACAGCAATGCCAAGCTCAGCAGCTACTGTCTACTCCATGCAAAACACCTGATCACTGTATATCTGTCCAAACATCCTTGTACAGCAACTCGCTTTGAAAATCTACTTACCTGAGAGGATGATTCATGTCTGTTGTATGTAGTACTTGCTGCAACATCACTGTAAATCCCAGAAGGAACAGTCCCTCCAAATCAAATTACCAGGTCATGTCCACAATCACATTGTGCAGCTGTCTGTTACATTAAGGATGCAGGATTACTACCTGTGAGGGACAACACACAAAAAATAGTAAACTCTGTGATGTGCCTAATCAACTAGGTCCAGCTTAAGCAGATAAGGCAAAAGAAGAATACCTGGTCAGGAAGGACAGCCCAACCTATGTGCACAATGACTGAAGGACAAGTCAAAGGTACCAAAATGCTTCAGCTAAATGCTTGTGGCACAATACAAATACACATTGCACTCACCACATGTTGACAACTAACATGTATAACAAGAAAGAAACATTCCAACCTGCTTAACAGTCTGCTAGGTCTGGAGATGACCTAAGCCACATCATGCCCAGCCACTGTTTTGACTACACTTCAGGAAATATAGGAGTCCATGAACTGAAATCCAAGTACAAAGATACCCAGCCCTCCTATTGCAAGGTGACTTGACATGGAATTGGTCTGATCCCCAGATGATAGCAGGTATGCCTCTCACATAAGGGACAAATACTAGGCCAATGTGTACATGGCCCTAATCAAATGTCAATGCAAACTGTTGGAGGTGCATACCACAAAACAACCAGTAACATCCCGTAACTCGCTTCAACAGGTCTACCTGCTACTGGTTAGGCAGACATCAGTCAAGAGACTGCAACTCCCCCAATGGATCAAGCCATCACTGAGGATACCACTCCTGGACGTGTGATCATTGAGGACGGCGCTGGCCCATCTGGGTATATGGTGAGACGACACCAGTCAGCCTCACCCTGACCACATCAACTCCACCCAAACCTGTTGCATCAACATCTCAGGCAAACCAGTCGCCCCCCCCAAACATGTGTCCCTAGGACAGAATCAACAATCTTGTGCCCCCCAGTTCAGGTACCCGAGTCACACCTAGACACCTCTGACAATGACAGTCCTGGACCCAGGGGTAGGGGCCAAACTGTGCTGAGGGTGCAGGCACATGGGGGTAGGGGTGTGTGAGAGGGATGGTGTGGGCCAGCGGCATGAGGCTGCTGTGGATGACTCTGTCAGGGACACCATAACCCAAGTCTTGGGAGCCTACCACCAATCCCAAGGTGTGAAGGACCAGCTACTCAGTGAGCTCAGGGAGATCAAGCAGCTACAGGGAAATCACCACCAGGAAATATTGCAACAGTGGGAGGCCCACAATGCCACCTTGGCTTCCCTAGAAGGGGTCTTAAGAGACATCAACACCACCCTGAGCAGGGTTGAGAACAACATCAGACCCCTTTCTTTGGCCTTGTTACATCAGCTACTTCAATGTTTGTGGCAGCCAGTGGAAGGGAGGCCCTGCCAGGGAAAGGACCCGTCTCAGACACCCCAGCCTCTGCAGCTGAAGAACCCCCCAGCAAGCAGGACGTCCACCCAAAAATCTAGGAGGCGCAGATGCCAAGACCGCATCCACAGCCAGGAAGTGACCTCTTCCTGATGGAGACCCTTTGTGTGCCACAGGATCACTCTGTTTACTGTTCTTCACACACTATCCATTTCCAGGATAGTAGGACACTGAACTTTGGACTCCAAATGTTGTGGAAACTACTACAATGATCACATTCACTATGCTGAACCTTCACTGTTTGATTCTTCGTATTTTAAATAACTCCCACCTTATGTTCTGAGAAAATGTGAATAAACTCAACTAGAACACAATCAAGGCATGTGAGTGATTTCTCTTCCTTGTGGGATGCACCATTTCAAATCCATGTGAAGGCAATGAGGTATTCTTGAGATGGAATTGTCAGGAGGGATATGTTACAGTCAGTGTCAGGCTGAGGATTACTTGAAAAACAACAACACAAGTGGTCACTCACATCAACATTTTTATTTACGCTGTATAGCCCATAGGCAGCAACAATGTCTGGATTGCCATTGCCAAAAACGAGAACATATTGTTGCGTCTGGCTAGTCATCTCAGAGTAACATCTCCCTGCCCACAGGAGAAAGGGCAATATCAGACCCTGTTCCGAAGTATAGGCAAACAGATTTGTGGATGTTGTTATCATCTTAATCCTTATCACATACTAAATCCATGGGCATACAACTTAACATACCCCATGACACAGACAGAGGAGAATACTGCAGTCCGTAGCCAGAAGCCCATTCTATTACACTGTCTGGGCATCTAGTGGCATGTTACATATCTATGTCAGTGTAATGGCACAGGCACTATGGCCTGTAAGGAGGAAACACATCAACAGCTACATACAGGGCATACAGGAACATGATCAACGCAATGTGAAGGGAGATTGTGTGGATTGCATTGGATGACATGTTACCAAGCCACATATTGTCACACATGAAACCCTTAGACCAGGATATCAGGGCAAACAGGTCTAAACTGTAGCTCAGATTACTGCCCTCCCACTGTCCAAGCAGCCTAGGCATGGAACCCCAAATTAGCGACAGACAGTACCTGGATCAATTCCAGGTCCCCTTCACATGTCTAACCAGCTACAGCCACCTGGCAATGACATAACTCTGAAATGCCCACATGAGGATGGCATGGTGTAGAGGCCTGGATGAACAAAGTGACATACAAGGAGGTCAGCAAGGCAAAGGCACACATGTGACAATAAACTCTATGTAAAGTTCTGTTGTTTCCCTGACAGTGCAATGTGACTACCCCAAACAATGGCGATCCTCAAGAGTGGCTCATCTTCAAGTCTGATGTATTGCATTAGATGCCCTGTCTCATTGTGACTGAGATATCGCTCTCCACAAACCCTGAGCCCTGCAGTACCCCATGCAGTCACAGAAATCAGGAAACAACACATACTTACATTCAAGTGAAGTACTGATTGGTGAGATCTGCCCGCATGTCTCCAACATCCTCTTCACTGTCATCTTCACTTGGCATTTCAGGAGGCTCGCCCGGTGGCACTGCTACCTCCCCCTCATCAGGGATGTGTGGGATTTCTCTACTCAGTGCAAAGTTGTGAAGCATGCAGCAGGCAACAATGATCTGACACACTTTTGGAGCTGAATAGAGGAGGACCCCACCAGACTTGTCAATGCTGTGGAATCTTGCCTTCAGGAGCCCAAAAGCCCGCTCCATGACAAGTCATGTTCGTCCATGTGCCTCGTTGAACTGGACTTCCCCTGGCATAGTTGGGTTTCTCACTGATTCAACAACCAGGGACAGTTTGGGTAGGCAGAGCCTCCCGTAAGAAGAGGCAATATGCGTGCAACCATTGGTCTAGAACAACATCTCACCAGCAGCAGACATAGCATACAAGCACACATGACTTATGTGACTTACCAACCATCCAAGCCCTTTCAGGGTACAGTTGTGTCATCATCTGGGGGATAGCACTGTTCTGCATGATGAAGACATCATTGACTGAACCCAGGTATCGGGCACCCACTTAGGAAATGTAGAAATCCTCCAAACACACTCCTGGGGCATTGATGGAATGGAAGTTCTTCCTGTTTGGATAGACCTGTTTATTGCCATGAGGTGGAACCAGGACTACATGGGTACCATTAATGCCTCCCACCACATGTGATATGTGTGCCAATCCATGGAACTCTGCTTTCACATGGGCAAAATCCTCACATTGAGGAAAATTCATGTAGGTGTCCAGGTGTTTCAACAGTGCAGAGAGAACATCCCTCAACACCTAACTGAACATAGGCTGGGACATCCTGGCAGCCAGGGCCACTGTGTTTTGGAAAGACCCTGTGTGCCAGGAAGTGCAACACTGACTTGACTCGGACTACGGGTGATATGCTATTTGGATGACGTATATCTGGCATCCAATCTGACGCCAACTGACGACTGAGGTCCATGGTTGTCTGCCTATCAAGGCGGGAGATCTGAATGACATGTCTGTTGTCCATACTCTGCAAGTAGTGGGTTATGTCATGTGAGTCACTATAAACATTTTACACAACACACTCCAGGGCTACAACATGCCCATTTGTGTCATGTCAAAGCACTGCTTATCTACATGTGTACAAAACCCTATCTGGTCTGCAAACTCATGTTCAATTTGCCCCATATACTGCCTTAGAATTAATTACCAAAATCCGGAATCACACGTGGGGGTGAGGGTGCTGGCTTTACCCCTAAAAATAATGTCACATCTGCTGGTTTACATACCTGCATGATGACAAAGTCATGAGAACTATGTCACAGGACAAGGCCAGCACTTAATATTCTGCAGGACATCATTTGTAGCATAGTTACGCATCAAAATATACCATGTAATTGCAATGTATGCCACTAAATTGGCTGCTGCCTGACCTACTCGCCTGACCTACTCCCTCTGACATTAGGAACCACCCACAACCGGCAGCAGAAGTCGTCATGTTGGTAGACTGATGCTACAGTGGCAGACACTTTCATAGGGTAACATTGCTGCCTCTGGCGGTCTTGGCCCAATGGCTGTGTCTGCCACTAATGATGGGGGCGTATGTGGCGGACCTGACCGCCATTTTCTCAAAAACTCTCACTTGACTCCTGACACTGCTGCCAGCAAGACCTCCACAACCTGAGCTGCTGTGTACTGCCTCTGGGAGCAATCATGCCATGTCCAACAGGTGATACAGGGCATCTGCCTTCTCACGTGAGGAGATGGAGAAGCTGGTGGAGGATGTCTTATCCCTGTATGGACAGCTCTATGGTGCCCCAGAGGAGCAGGTAAGTGTAGCTTGTGCACACTCTACTCTGTGCCTCTACATCCTACTTGTCCCAGCTTTAGTCATCCTAGTCTCAAACTCAGTGTGTCTGATTGGGTGTGCTAAGCCCTGCCGGTGCTGTCAGTGTGTATTAAGGTTGAGTCTATGTGCATGTATCTTTGTCAAGTGACAGGTTTGTAGCCCTGAGGCAGTGTGGTGAGTGTACATTGAGTGTTCCAAGAACCAACTTGTGTCTTATGCACTTGGCTAGTTACCGTGTTTAAGCAGCCATCCTGTGCATAATGTTGCCACTAGATGTCAGTAACGTGTAGTCACATGTGGTTGCATGACAGCAGGAGAGTTGGATGCATGTTCTATGTGTTGCTTAGGTAAGATTGGAATTCTCATGTGGTTGCACCGTGATCTCTGGCTATATCTTGCCTGGTGGACTGTTCGTCTGAAGCCAGGTAATGATTCATTATGCCCCTCAGCTCTGCTCATAGACGGCCAATGTAATTTGGATGTAGGCTACATGATGTAATGTGATGCATGTGATTGAGTGGGCATGGTATGTTGTATATATGTATATCTGTCTGCTCAGCCTGCAAAGAATGGGGCTAGTGTTTTGTCATTCACTCAACAACTTGACACCTGGGCTTGAATCTACTCCCTATCACACTATAAGTGTGACACTATGGCCACTCCCTGTAGCCCTGGACAGCATGTGATCGTCCCAAATAATGCCACACTGCCATTATGAGGCATTGTCCAATGATTTCTATGGCACTTGAGTTTGGGCAGACTTATCATCTGTGAGTGATGTGCTCATATCAACTATGACAATGTGTTTCACATTACTTTGACAGATCCCTTGATCCCACAGTCCTGTTGTCTTTTTCATCCAGCTCTGATTTTGACATCACACATCTACAGGCAGTGTGCTGGTGAGTGATGTGCCATGATTTCGGACCCTTTGCTGATGGTTATGAAGCTGAACGTGTACACTGCATGCCCAGGCTTCCCCTTATGAACTATTGGTTTAGTGCAGTGGTTCCAAACATTTTGACATCTGTGGACCTCCACTTTATCATTACTGGAACTTGGGGACCCCCACTGAATCATTATTGGAAACCAGGGACCTCCCACTGAGTTATTACTAAAAGCTGGGGACCTAATCTGTTAATATTATTTAATGTTCTAAGCAGTCACGGACCCCCTGAGGAGGCTTTGTGAACCCTGAGGGGTCCCCAGACCACAGATCGGGAACCACTGGTTTAGTGAACACACATGTGTGGATGTGTGTACCTCAATGGTGATGTGACACACAGACCACCACCACTGGAAGTGGCAGGTGGCTGAATCTGTATCTACACTTGTCCACACATGTATAGGCTTGGATCTTTGTGTGCTATACATGTCACTCCCTTCAATGTGGTCAAAGAACACTTGATCTAAATGTTGTCTTGCTGTGAAATATTAGGACTGTATGCAGTGTGTGACATTTAAAGATGGTGGTTGTTGCTGTCCATTATTTGCAGTATGCTTGTCCTGCCACCTGCCACTTTGTGAGATGTGTGCCATTGTGTCCCTAGTGAATGCCAAATGTGCCACCAAGGTCACTGTTTTTTTTACTTTGTTGGTCAGGAACTGAGCTGTGCTCTGTGTAGGACACTCTAATGGGGAGTGCTTGCAGTCATGTGCCTGGGTCCAATGCATCCTATGTGCACAGGTTGACGGGATGATCAGAACAGGATGTTGTTAGCTAGGTGCACTGACGTATGTGACTCTGCAATTTCATGTGGGACATGTGGACATAATGGTCTGTCTTGTCATTTGCATCAATGCAGATCAACGCCATTCAGAAGAAGGTGATCTGGCGAGCCATCCCCAAGAAGGTGCGGAGGACCTGAGACGCTGAGCCCGGAAAATGGCAGAGGCCCAACTGATGATGTTTTTCTAACAGGTACCGGGTGCCCATCGGACTATGACCCTGCTAATGGCCCGCATTTTGGAGGTGGCCTACCCAACCTTGGATGGGTGTTTGAAGGCAGCCAGAAAGGGGTAAATAGATGGCAAAGTAATGTTTGTACCTTTAGCAGGGGATTGAGAGAGCAACAGACTGCTCCCCCTCCCCGACAATGTGGCATGTCTCATGTGTCACATATCTTCTGGACTCAGATAGGTGTAGACAGGCCATGTGTTTTCAATAGGTGTGCTTATCCATTTGAAGGGGAGACCTAGGACTGAACTAAGGTTAACCCTCACTCGATTTGCCCAGCATGGAGTAGATATGAATGAGCTTGGTGCTCAAATGTCTTTTGAAATTGCCCTGGTGGTAGTTAATTTCCACCAACAGATCACTTCTTACAAATGTTACTGTCCAAAGGTGAGAGGGATGTGGGTAACTGTCCTTTGTCATGTGTTTGAGGATAAGTGTAAGTTGACATCTGCATTCAAGGTGTACACCTTCTCCATTGGGTTCTGGGTGCTGGTGCCTTACAGCAGTCTTTGATGCATGGGTGTTCATAATACATATGACAACTACTACAACATTCAGAAGAACCAAGGGAAAGGGGTGTGAAACTTCAGTAGGGTATATCCTGCGCCTAACTGGACTATCCATGTGTGTTTTCCAAAGACATGTCTCCATGAGGTTTGGCACCTGACTCTATTGTTGTTCCATGTACAATCACATATGGTACACATATAGGTCACCTTGCTACTACCTCATTGACTCATTTTGTAAAGGTGGGACTTTTGAGCTGTGCAATGGTGTGAGGTGTGTACAGTGACATGGATGTTTCCATGTGACCTGATCCACGTATGGCATGTTTGAGGCAGTGTTGTCTGCCTTTCCTTACCAATCTCACTTATTACTGGGACATCATTTTGGATGCACGACAGATGTGTGGCTGGGCTTGTGTCAGTGTAAGTGGTAGGTTACATAACAAAGTGATCCAATTTGTGTCTACTGGTTCACTGAGGTCTGCTGTATGTGGCACGGTTTTGGGATGGAGAGGTCACCTAGTCGTGTTATGGTCAGTGTGTTACCCTGACTCCAGCCATCCTATTATTGTAGTTATCGGAGAGCAAGATTTACTTATGTGTAACCTTCGAGATCCCAGATGGCATGCATGCTTTTGTATTGGCACATGATGGTGCCACTCTGCTGTCAGCTAATGCAATGGGCCAATTGACATGATGGTATAGTTTTTTTCTCTCAGAGTTCTGATTGATGTGTCATCATGTGCATGTTATAACCTTACTTTATTTCCTTTTTACAGCAGTAGCACTGGCAGGTGAAGGAGACGGGCCGAGCCAAGTGGGGAAGCATCTGGCCACGGGACCTCACGCCATGATTCGACTGACAGTGAGGGACTCAGTGGCCCGGAGGTTGAGGGGAGTGGCACAGGGGAGACCCTATCTGCCTCTACATACTCAGAGTCCTCCTCCAGTGGCCATTCTCTAGTGGTGGCAGACCCATCGGGGACCACCCCAGTACCATCCCTGTCAACCATCCCCATTCTATCAATTATCACCCTCTCTGTTGCGCCCCACCTGGTTGGCTGTGCCCACTCACCCAAGAGGGTGGGTGTCTCCTTTGCCAGGGGGACCTCTGCGCCAGCCCTTCTTAGCCGTGCTGCTCTCAGTGAGGAGGCTCAGACGGCCATTGTGAATGCCATCCAGCGACTGGCAACCCAAACCCATCAGAGTAATGTGTTTCTGGAGGGCATTCATGGTGCAATCTCCTGGCCTGCAGAGATCGTTTCAGGCTCTGGTCTCCACACTGATGGCAGCCATTCACCTCTTGTCTTCCGTTCCCCTCCACCTTCTTCTTCCCATTCCAAATCCCCCATTCCCCAACCAACCCAAAGCACACAGACAGTTTTGCATGCATCCACCTCAACAGCCAAGGGGAGAGCAGACAAACAAGCACCATAAGCCACACCATGGGCACGTACACACACAACATCCACCTGCAGGCACAGGAACAGTCACGAGTTGCCCTAACAACCCCCACCAGCATCACACACGACATCTGGCATGCCTACAGACGCCACCACATCAACAGTTACTGATCCAGCCACCACACCTATCATATCTGCAAACACCACCCCAGCAGACCCTTAGACACCCACTCCAGTCACCACACATGCAGACACCACCGACACACCTCATGCAGCACATCCACCGTACCTGCAGTCACCACCCCAACAGACATCCACCCAGACAACAAGGCATTCCCCAACACCTCCATTCTCACCTCAGCCCAAAGTACATAAACGCCCTCATTCACCCACCCAACAGACACCTATCACACACAGGCACACCTCTCACTAACACGCACTCAAGACATCCTCACCTACACATCATACCACCACTCCCTCAACCTCCAATTCTGGCCCCCTTCTGATGACTGTCCCCATGTGTCAAAGAAAGTTTTCCTCTGTGGTTTTGGCCTTACCCCAAGGCCTCCTCTGCCCCACATGCCAGCATCCATGCTCCTCCGTCTGCAAAAAATTAGTTGACCCCTCCCAAGGATACCCCCACCCAATCCTAAACCCCCACCTCCCTAACCCACACACCCACCCCCACCACAATCATCCCGAGGTGCCTACCAGCCCCCTTGATGTCCCTACACGTGGATGTTAATTGGCAGTCAAGAGTTAAGTTTGAGGCACTGGACTGTGCCTTTTGGCCCTCTGATTTTATGGTATTCCCAATGGGCTTGGACATTGCATTTATGCAACAACATTAGACTTTGAATAAAACCCAACCTGTTCTTGGTGTTTTGAAGACACCTTTGTCCTGCATTTTCTTTCCCAGGGTTTCTGTTCTTCCTGGCTGACATTGATTGTGTGCCTGTAGTTGTATATGTTTGTCCTGCTTGCTGCTTCTAGTGGTTTATTTAGCAGAATGTGAGTTTGTGTGCAGTGCTTTTGTCCCCCAATTTTGGGATGTGTGTTGTGTGATAGGTCTGTATATGTAGGATGAATATTGGTGTCTTGGCGTTGTGTTCTGTTTGTAGTGGTATGTGTTTCTTTATGGGTGTTGTGATGTTGGCATGTGTGAATCTGACGTGTCCCCTAATATGGTTATTATCTACATGTGTGTGTGTGTTCTTGGGTTTTGTCAGTGCGGACCTGGAGTGTGCAGACCTGGAGTGTGTTGAGTTGTGGTAGTTTGCTTTGCATTTGAGTGCACATGTGTCTAGTTAGGTGTGAGTCCATCACATCTGTTTGGTGTAGGAGTATATTGTCTTGCCCTTCCCCCATTGGATGCTTTTTCATGATAATTTTTATTGGAACTCATTGACCCTGATAATCAGTTGTGGCTAGCTCCTGTGCGCATGTTGTTTGGGACCTTCTTTGCCATGATATGTGTCCCAATGCACTCTCTTTAGAAGTATAGTCCTGATGCTCCTATCCCTGCTGTACAGTTGTTGTGGTGGTGTGCTTTGTGTCTTTTGTCTATTTGCCTCTTGGTGCATTGTGCTTGGCATTGTTGGTCCAGGTGTAATGTGTGTGTCACATTCAGGGTTATTTGATGATGGTGTTGTGTGTGTGCCGTTACAGATGAGTGTATATATGTGCTGTGTGTGGGCAGTTTCTGGCCAGTGTTGGGTGTGAGTGTGTGGAATATATTTGTATATGTGCAGTAGTTGTGTTGTTGTTGTCGTGTGTGTTGTGTGACCTTCATTGTCCCTGGTCCTGTGTTGTGTGCCCATGCATATATGTGTGGTATTGCCATGCAGAATGTGTGTGCTAGCTGAGGTGTGCGTGTTGTGAATGTGTGGATGTCTATGTTGCAGTATGTGTGTGTGTCTGGAATGATTGGTGTAGCTGCTGGCCTTGCCGCTCCCCCTTCAGATGTATTCTGTAGTGGTACAAGTTTGTTGTACATGTTAATAATACAAGTTGGTGGGTGTACTTACGGTTGGTGTTGTCTACCTTGGGATCATTGCAGGAGCAGCAGCATGACATTCAGGAATGGCCCCATGGCTGCTCCAGATGTGTGGGACTGTCTGCAGATGAGTGTCTCCCTTTACACTACTTGTTTCCCCTTGCTGATCCATGGTGGTCGGACCACAGTGGTCACATTGGTGGTGTGCTACCTCGTATTAGGTCCTGGAGAGACCATTTGTGGCTCATACAGTCAGCCAAACTCATAATATGGTGGTCCGCTCCGCCTGCCTGTTGGCGGTCGGACCGTCAAACTCGTTATCATGCCCATAATATTTACACAAACAAGAAAATATCACATTTCCCACCCAAAAGAAATTAAATAAATAAAACGTCTGCTCTCTAGCTGCAGATCTTTCTCTTTACCCACGAAGTCAAAAAATAGTAGTCCACCAAAAATGAGAAAACCCCCCAAAAATGCAAAAGTAAAACAAATCCAGTAGTGAGTCTGATGTTCAGTGCATGCGGCACAAAGGAAAAAGTATTTGAAACTAATTTTTATAAATTTGAACGTCCACTTGTGTAGGTAAGTGGTAATCACCTGGCTAAGTGGTGCCTCAATTTCTTTGGCTTGAAAGGGTGTAAAGTTTTCTATGCCACTGCTGAAAGAAATGTCCAAGAAGAACGAGCATGGTCTGGCGTAAGACAGGAGCACTAACCAAGTGCAAATATTTAGTGGTTAGCCACCAACAGGTATTGTGAAAAGTGTGCTCTGGCATCCTAAGAAAATTGTTTGTTTATCGGCTGCCATTATCTCACCCATATTAGAGCAATCCGGAGATCCTTTTCATATTAAACCACCTACCTAGACAACAGTTCTCTAGTTTAGAACCTTTATGGATTGTCCTTTACTGATGTTTTATGTTGCATAAGATATGGGTACTTTAATGGGTAAACTGATTTATGCCCTGTATTTAAGGATCAGTTGTTAGTGGGAAAAGGAATCAGTAGGCCTGAACCACGGTTTATATAAGGCACTTTCTATGATCTAAGTAAGTATAGGTGCCTTACTGCCCCAAATAAACAGTCCTGCACACAGGTTCAAGTGTATATTAATTGTTCATTTTATAAAGCTGTTTTTAAGAGAACATTTTAAGGATTGGTGAGCCCTTATAATTTTGGAATGCTTCTTTTTAAGCCAAATATTGTAAATTACTTTTTAGAGTGGCTATATTGTTTGAATGTATGTGAATTGATTTTATAGTAGGCAATGGTTTAATTAACTATGCTAATAAACTTGACTTGACAATAGAGCGCCTCAAATCAATCCAAAGTATGTAGAAACCATAAAAAACCTGAAAAGTGTTTTAAAAACACAAAACACACTCTAGGAAACCTGAAAGGGAGATCAGAGTAAAAAGCATTGGTTTATTATAAATTATTACAATTTTCTTTCAGAAAAACAACTTTCAGGCCCCCACTGTACACATTCATAGACAAAAAGCTGTAACGTAGAGAACCCACCTGCAAAACACATTATATTCTCAAAAATACAAATACGTCACACTTAACCATCCACATTTAAGTAACATAACACAATTTAATATAACATAATGATACCTTACTAAAATAGTGTACGAAAACCCTAAACTACAAACCATCAAAAACAATACTATTAATACATCTAGATATACCAAAAAAACACAATCAACACTATAGCTAACTTGGAGACTTCGTAATGGACAGGCCTGGGTGGAGTTCGCATAGTGGCGCTATGCAGAGCTACACGAAGTGGGAAAAAAAAACAGTTTCGCTATGCAAAGTTTCTTTCTGCTCCTATTTGTGTAATGTTTAATGACAAACTGCATTCTCTAGCTGGAATTCTTGTGCGAATGGCACCACGCGGTGTGCATGGACGTGGCAATCTTGATTTTTGCATTGTTATGGTGCTGGCCCTACCTTTATCACTTTTCAATCTCTTCAATCCTACACTTTTAAAATGTATTTTCTCCTAATTTTTATTTATAATCTTACCTTTTCTCTTTCTGTTTTTAGATTTTATGTTTTTTTCTCATTTTTGTGTGTCTTTTTGTGTTTTTTTTTACTTTTTAAGTTCTTTGCTGTACTTTCTTATTCTTTTTCCTTCTTTCCTTTTTCTTTTTTCCCATCTTCCCCCCAAATGCCCAGCACTATGGCAGAGCAGGGGAGTGGCAACACCAGCACCCCCAAACCACCACCGGCAGCCGTCTTCCTTGCGACTGTGGTGCCGCGAAGGGGTGCAGCCCTGTGCCATTTATTTAGAGGTGGAAGTGGCAGCATTAGTTTTGTATGTTCAGCACCACCTCCCCTCCACACTGGCAGCAGGCGGCAAGCCTAGGAGTGGGTACGTCCTCTGAGAGCACAGACAGCGCTGGGAGAGGGTGCACCAGGCTGTGCGCCGCACCTCTGGGGTCCAATGTACCCAGCAACAGCTTACGCACCGTTGGGCCAACATCCTGGAGCAGGAGATGGACCTTCTGGACCAGCTAGGTGTGGAGGTTATGGCGCTCGGTGAGTAAAAAATGTATCATTAGTTGTGTTCTGTGCTAATATTTTTTCCCAAATATCAAACATGATGCTTACAAGCAGGCAAGTTAACTTTGTGTTTCAAATATCATGTGATCGTCAGCTAGACAGGTGGTCGCTGTTACCGAATTGTATTTGTTGTTGGCGATCGCTTGGACTGATTATTTAGGAAGTAATGCGCAGACTCCTCCTGTGTCCACTTCTGTCACTAAGATAGTGATAGTTATTGGTATTAGTGAGTTAGCAGTAGCACGTTCTCTCACTTCACTGTGCCTTAATTATTTGTAGCTTGTACACTGCCAAGAAATTTCCCAGTGATATGTAGTTCTGCAGATATGAATTCATCTATGTGTTAAAAAATGCAGACTGAGTTGGCACGTCAGCGGGTGTTGAGAGATTGAGAATGAGATGAGAAGCAAAACACAATTCATTGCAATTTATTAGTAATTCAAAAATGTAGTTTAGGAAATTCGGAATAGGGTAAGGAAATTTTGGAATGGGATGGTCCATGATACGTGTATTATACAGACACTCTGATTTTTAAAGTTCAATGATATTGTATTTACTTTTTCCTCTCAAAAAATATTTTTGGAGAAATTATTAATAACTTTACCTCTAATCTTTTTACTTTTTTTTTCTTTCTTACATCATTCAGCATCCAGGGGCAAGAAGAGAGCTGGTCAGGCAGGTGAGAGTGCTGGAGGTGCTCCCTGCACAAGTGCCAGGGCAGATGTCTCTTCTGGGCCCAGTAAGTCCTCCGGTTGTTAATATAACTATTTATTTCCCTAACTTTTACCACTCCACATTTAGAATTATTTTTTACCATTTTACTGTGCCTGTTTTTTGCCAATTTCTCTTCTATTTATCTGTTTCGTAAATTCTTCTTATCCCTGCATTATCCTATTAACTTATTTTCTATATTTCAAGTGTCAGTATTTTACTTCAAACTCTCTGTCTGTACTAGTCTGTCTGTACTAGCTTCCTTTCTTCTGCTTTGTCTGTAAACTTTCCCTCTCCCCTTATATATCTTGTGGACTAGTGTTACTGTAAGGCTCAGAGAACCCATATACTCTACTGTGAAGATTGCATGCCCAAGTTAGGTATTCTACTCATGTTTGTTGAGAAGGCTTTCTTTTTCTTGCTCCAGCTCAATCAGTAAAAAAAAAAGACTGTTTGGACATGGTCATGTAATTGTTGAACCCGCCAATGTTGTTTATGTATTATATTATTATAGTATACCAGCAGTTGATGACCGTGCACCATGGTTGGAAGTATGAGGAGGGCAGCCCCATTGTATTTGCCAACCAAGACCACATGTCCTTCATTG
Source organism: Pleurodeles waltl (assembly GCF_031143425.1). NCBI lineage: Eukaryota > Metazoa > Chordata > Amphibia > Caudata > Salamandridae > Pleurodeles > Pleurodeles waltl. The sequence goes on along the minus strand of NC_090443.1, from coordinate 112,478,071 downwards.
ACCAATTCTTGCACCCTTTTATTTGTCTTGAAAAACTCAGGCCCTCATTATGACATTAGCGGTAAGTCGCGCTTACCACCATGTCGACTGCTGCCAACATACCACTGCCGCCGCGGTTTACCGCTACCCATATTATGACCCACACATACTATACACTATACAGAAACACACACAAGTCCGCCAGCCCAAAGGTTAGTGATAAACTGGCTGTATCCAAATCCACACCATTACGCCAACAGAACTACGCCCATCACATTATGGCCCACGAATCACCGCGCCGGACTTTCAACCGCAGTAAATCATTGGCGGTACATACCGCCACGCTCAAAATACACACACACTAACAAAACAACACTACATTGGACAATTCAAGCTACACACACCTGACACACATACACATACCACACACACACCACTATAAAACACCCACACATTACCCACAACCCTTTACGACTCACAAAAATTGACAACTGAGAGACATACCAAGAGCACCCACAGAACCAGAGCCACAGAACACCATCACCCATACACCATACACGCACCTTACAGCACACACCCCAACACATCACCCCACACACCCTCACACACACCACACACACTACACCCATGGCACCACAAAGACACCCCAGGTTCTCAAAGGAGGAGCTAAGGGTCATGGTGGAGGAAGTTATCTGGGTAGAGCCACAGCTATTCGGATCACAGGTGCAGCAGACTTCCATTACTAGGAAGATGGAGCTATGGCGGAGAATTGTGGACAGGGTCAATGCCATGGGACAGCATCCCAGAACAAGGGATGACATCAGGAAGAGGTGTAACGACCTACGGGGAAGGTGCGTTCTGTGGTAGCAAGACACCAGATAGCTGTACAGAGGACTGGCGGTGGACCCCCACCTCCTCCCTCACAAATGACAACATGGGAGGAGCAAGTCTTGGCAATACTGCATCCTGAGGGCCTGGCAGGAGTAGCAGGAGGACTGGACTCTGGTAAGTCAAATCCCTATTACTATCACCCCCCCTACCTGCATGCCATCACATACCCCCACCTCTACCCTCACCCCATCACTCCATCACCTCACATACACCCCACCATCATAACCCACCTATCCCAATATCAAGCCCTGCATGCACCACCAACGCATGGACATCACTCACAGCACTGGATGGACATCCATCACTAAAGCATGCACATTAGAGAGAATCACCTAGCGCACAAAATCACTACTCACACAAGGCAAAGCTGACAGGGCAATCACAACCATACAGGGCAACACACCCATGCACAAGATGTTACACGCAGAAACAGTAACACTGCATTTACATCCCCACAGGTCCCTCACACAACGTCACCGGAGAGGAGGTGCCAGCAACATCCAGCCCCCCCCCCCCAGAAGAGGCCCACAGTGATGACAGCAGCTCTGGACGCCTGGATCTGGATGACCAACCCGGCCCATCAGGGATCTCCGGACAGTCGGTTAACCAGGCACAGTCCCATACCACCACAGAGCCTCCCCCCTCAGGAAACACCACCACAACACTCACCCAGCAGGCCCATACCTATGTCCCCAGGACATGTCAATCAGCAGTGTGTCCACCACTACAGGGACCCCAGGCAACCCCACAAACACAGGACGATAAGGGACCTGGGGTCAGTGGGCACACAGTTCAGGGGACAGAGGAACAGGACAACAGGGGAGGACTGCTGTGCGACAGGGGGAGGACAGGCCCAGGGAATCGACTCTCCAGGAGACACTCACCATCGTCTCCTGGGAGCATACCACCATTCCCAGGAGACGATGGGACAGATACTGGACAAGTTGTAGGAGACTCAGCATCTGCAGGAGGGACAGTACCTGGGGATCAGGGAGGACCTGAAGGACATCCGCACCACCCTGGTCAACATTGCAGGGGTGCTGGCAGACATGGCCAATACCATGAGGGAGGCAGTGGCACACCACCGGGCCCCTGACACTAGCCAAACCGATGAACAGCCCTCCACCTCCACTGTTGCTAGTGGACAGGAGTACCCGCCACAGGAACAACAGGCCACCAGCACCCCTCCCCCTGCAGAAGGAGAACCACCCCGCAAACGGTCCCTGTGATCCAGGCAGAAGCCATAGAACATTGCCAAGACCCCCACCAGGAAATAAGACTCTCCTGATTGTCACCCTTGTGTCCCACTCTGTCACCCTGTCCACCTTGAACTGCCATTGCTCCCCTTCCTATGCCCCCTTGGACAATGCACCTGTGATACAAATAGACTGGATTCTATCCTGGACTTTTCTCCACCGTCACCCCAGCCCATTGCACATACCCCTCTACTTATTAGCATTTAAATAAACACCCTTTGAAAAAATACAAGTATGGAGTATGTCAAATGATTTAACTTTGTATTTGTTCACCTGCAAATATCGAGGGACAACTGTTAGACACACACTAACCCTTAGGGCCCACACCATACCCATGCACCAACATCCATTGGGCAGGAACCAGGGCTCACCTATTAGCCACACCCGGTGCCTCTGGAGTTGAGCCATCACATATGGGATGCTGCTATTCCTCAGGATAAAGGCATCATGCACAGACCCAGGATACTTTGCATTGACATGGGAGATATACTGGTCTGCTAGGCACACTATCTGCACATTCATCAAGTGAAAGCTCTTTCGATTTCTGAAGACCTGTTCATTTCTCCGGGGTGGGGGGAACAAATGCAATATGTTTACCATCAATAGCCCCAATAATGTTGGGGATATGTCCCATTGCATAGTAGTCAGCTTTCACTGTGGCCAAATCCTCCACCTTGGGGAAAACAATGTAGCTGCGCATGTGTTTAATCAGGGCAGACAACACTCTGGTCAGCACTATTGAGAACATTGGCTGAGACGTTCCTGCTGCCAAGCCTACTGTCACTTGGAAGGAGCCAGTTGCCAAGAAATAGAGCACAGATAGGACTTGCACAAGAGGGGGGATCCCAGTGGGCTGACCGATAGCAGATATCAGGTCAGAGTCCAATTTGGCACACAGCTCTGTGATTGTGGCCCTGTCCAGTCTACAGGTGAGGATAATGTGCCTGTCCTCCATTGTTGCCAAGTCCACCAGGGGTCTGTACATGGGGGATGTCCCCATCTAGTATTCATCCGCTGCGGTTGTAATCTAGGGGGCAAAACGGGGAGCAGCTGGTCAGTATACCATATTTCCAAACACTACACTGCATTGCAGGTTGTGACTGTAACAGTATGTTGTTAGATGGGCCCAAATGGTGCCTATGTGTACTGTGATGCAGTTAAGTGCCATGGCCTGCCCCCACTGGAATGGCGTCTGCCTGTCCTGTGTGGATGGACATGTGGAAATGATGTAATGCCGCAGACGTTGTGCACTGTTGTGGGATGCAGTCGAGTACAGTCGTGCAACTCCTCATTGGTTGTCATTGGGCCCCATGGGTTACACTGGCAAATGGTGATGTATGCCGGCGGTGACAGTACGCACCGCCGTGGACGTGACCGCCATTTTCCATCTGTTCACTCACTTGCTACCTGACCTTCAACAGGAGAGGACCTACACTGCAAGTGCTGCTGTGACCTGTGTCTGGAACATACCATGGCTCGTGTCACTGGGGAAAGGGCCCCTGCCTTCACTGCTGTGGAGTTGGAGAGACTGGTGGATGGGTCCTACCCCAGTACCGAATGCTGTATGGGCCTCCAGACCAACAGGTGAGTACACTGTGAGTACGATGCAAGGGGCATGGATGCATGGAATGCTGTGTGTGAGGGCCTCATGCAGGGGGGTTGGTGGAAGGGTTCTGGACAGCATGCTGCATGTATGGTGGGCAATGTCTGTGCGTAAGGGGATGTGAGGGCTATGGTGTGCCATGAGTGTAACAGGCCAGACGGTATGACTGATACCTTTTTCTATGTTTCTTTTTCTGCAGGTCAGCGCCCATCAGAAATAGGGTATATGGCTTGCCATCGCCAAGGACGTGCGGACCCTGAGGGTCTACGGTAGGCAGAGCACCCACTGTCGGAAACAGTGGGAGGACCTGAGACGCTGGGCAAGGAAGACGGTGGAGGCCCAGCTGGGGATAACCTCCCAACGAGGAAGGGGTGCCCGTCGAACCCTGACCCCCCTGATTGCCCCCATACTGGCGGTGGCCCATCCGGAGCTAGATGGGCGCTTGAGGACATCAAAGCAGCCACAAGGGGGTGAGCACAGTTTCCCAATATACTACTTGCACGTTGTAAGGGTAGTCTCCAGGTTGGGGATGTGGGCCTGTGGGTGCCCCTAGGCCAGGCCGGACATAGCAGGGTAGGTCCCATGTTGGGCAGGGGCTGATGAACACCACCTCCTACCAAGCTAGTAGGCATCCACTACTGGGCAGGGGTCTGTGAGTGTCAGGTATGCTGCTATTGGTGTAAGGTATTCCTGTACATGGGCTGGTGACTAGCATTGTGACTAGTAGTACTGTGCCTAGTGCGTAGGGCTGTTGCCTGTGTGTGTGTGTGTCATGTACGCCAATGGTGGTGTTGTTGCTGACATTGACCAAGTGTATCCTTTGTCTCTTACCACCCTTTTTGTTTTGTCATCCTGTCCTTATGTGCATTAGCATAATTTGGTGGAGGAGCAGACGCAGCGGTGACGGAGGGAGCTGCATCCCACAGGGCGCAGGAGGCCGAATCCACAGACGGTGAGGGCACCAGTCGGACGGAGGGCAAGGTGAGCACCACGGTGGAGACAGGAGGGGACAGTTTGGACACTGATACCTCCTCCGATGGAAGCTCCCTACTGGTGGCGGACACCTCTGTGCCCACCCCAACTACAGGTACAGCTGCCACCCCAGTACCAGCACCGCCCTCCCAGCAGCCCCACAGCGAGTTACTCGTGCCCGCTCACCCAGGAGGGTGGGCATCTCCTTCGCCCCAGGAACCTCAGGCCCTGCCCCAGTTAGCTGTTGCTGTGAGTGAGGAGGCTATTGATCTCCTGCGATCCATCTTTGTTGGGCAGTCAAAAATAGTGAATGCCATCCAGGGGCTGGCAGTCCATTTGCAACAAACTAATGCATTCCCGGAGGGCATTCACTCTGGCATGGCAGCCCAACAGAGATCAATCCAGGCTCTGGCCTCCTCCCTGATGGCAGCCATTATCCCTGTCCATTGCCTCCCCACTCCAACTTCCTCTACCAAGTCTCATTCCCCTCAACCCAACCTATCCCAAGCACACAGGCAGACCAGCATGCACCCAAGACAACACACAGGAGTAGCTCAGGCATCACAAGCACCACACATCATCCCACAGGCACTCACATAAACATCATCCAGATGCAGACATACCAACATCCACTGCCTCCACTGTGTCCCCTTCTTCCTCGTCATCCACCACCCTCCCAATAGCGTCTCCACTCACACCCGCATGCACTACATCCTCATCCACTACCCCCATCACCATCACGTCTATCACTACACACCCCTCACTGGCAGTCACCATCCCCACATCTATGCACACGTCCCCTGTGTCCTCTCCCACTGTGTCTGTGCCCCCTCATCCCCAAGTACACAAATGCAGGCACTTAGACACCCAACAGCCATACACCTCACAACACAATCCAGCCCATGCACCTTCACCCAAAGACAGCAGACAGACACCTCCAACAACCACTCCCTCTTCCTCCACTCCCAAACCTTCACCCTCCTCCTGCCCCAGTGACCCTAAGAAGCTTTTCATTTCCGCCATTGACCTCTTCCCTACCCCTCCCCCTGTCCTTTACATCAGGCCAGGGAGGTCAATACCCAGGTGAGCACCCCAGCCACCCAGTCCATGGCCACAGTAGTGTCAGCAGCTACTGCAGGTGGGAGAGGCTCCAGGGAACCAGCCATCAGCACTGACAGTGTGCCTGCACCAGTTACCAAGGGGAATGGCAAGGAGGCACCACCAGCTGCCAAGGGGAAGAGCAAGGAGGCAACACAAGCTGCCAAGGGGAAGGGCAAGGAGGGACCACCAGCTGCCAAGGGGAAGGGCAAGGGGCCTGCACCAGCAGGCAGGAAGGAACGGACGCCTGGTGCTGGGACTAATTCTGAGCCCCCACCACCAACCATGGCTGTTCAGCCATCCGAGGCTGCCGAGGAAGGGCTGGAGCCCACATTGGCATCCCCGACACCAGCACCGCCACCAGAACCGCCACCAGCACCGCCACCAGCACCACTGCCAGCAGCAGCTGCCCCAGTGGGCAGCCGTCTGAGGCTGCAGGGGAAGGGCTGGAGCCTCCCCCCACCACTGGCATCCCCGACACCAGCACCGCAACCAGCACCACCACCAGCGGCCCACTGCCAACAGCACCAGCCCCAGTGGGCAGCCATCCGAGGCTGCAGGGGAAGGTCTGGAGACTCCCCCCACCACTGCCTGTACTGCCACCAGCACCACTGCTAGCAGCAGCAGCCCCAGTGGCAGCTGTCCAAGGCTGCAGGGGAAGGGCTGGACCCTCCCCCCAACACTGGCATCCCGACACCAGCACTGACACTGCCACTACTGAGCACCCGTCACCGCCGGCGGGCAGTGTGTAATCCTGCCACCATGGGCTGTAGTGCGTCCTGGACCCTGCAAATCCTGTAGGTGTGACACCCAGGTGAGAGACTGTGACTTTGCACTCCCCAAGTGCTGCATCACAGGGCATAAGGCCCCCTCCAGAACCAGTGGAAGAAGCCATGCACTCACCCCATCCTTGCCAGGATGAAGCTCACTGGGCACAAGGCCCCTTCCAGAACCAGTGTACAAGTCATCCACTCACCCCCTCCTTGCCAGGATGAAGCACACTGAGCACAAGGCCCCCTCCAGAACCAGTGGAGAAGCCATCCACTAGAGATACTGTGGCTTTGCACTACCCAGGACCAAGCAGTGGGCTAACCACCCACTAGAGAGACAGTGGCTTTGCACTCCCCAGGACCAAGCAGTGGCCAAACCACCCACTAGAGAGACTGTGGCTTTGCACTCCCCAGGACCAAGCAGTGGCCAAACCACCCACTAGAGAGACTGTGGCTTTGCACTCCCCAGGACATCGCACAGGGCATGTAGCCCCCTCCAGGACCAGTGGTGTTGTACCATTTTCCAACTGAGGTGCACCTCCATTCCCCGTCCCCCAGAGGTGCCTGTGTATTTTCAACCTGATGCCCCTGCAGTGTTCTCTCCATGTTGCCCCACGGACATTGAGGACTTGGCAGTGTCCCTCCATTTTTATTTATGTATATACTGTTTTGATTTTGAAGCACGATTTTCTAGTGTTTTATCTTATTACACTCACTTTAATCAGTTCCTTTTGTCCTTGAATTATTCCTGAGGGGTACGGGGTGAATATGTATTGTTACTGCATCTGTTTGTGTGTACGGTGTTGGGGGTGGGGGTGGGGTTGGGGTTGTGGCGTGTTGCATGTGTGTGTCACTCTCTTTTTCCTCCCCTCCCTTGTGTGCTAGGCGACAGTACTCTCCGTTGTCATCTTCGCCGGAGTTGCTATTCGTAGTGCATGAGGAGGTATACAAGCTTGTGGAAGATGTACAACTCGGGCTCCATGGCGCTGTGCTTCTTTCTTGAGTCTCCAGAGGTGAGTCCTTTACCTTCTGTGTTCTGTTTCCACCGTGCTTTTGATATCGTTGGCACCGCCCCGGAAAAGGTGGCGGATAGGCCTGTTGTAATACTGTGGGTGGAACATTGTCTTCTGCCTGGCTATTGGCGGTTACCGCCACGGTGCTTGTTGCTACCGCTGTGGCAGTCAGTGTGTTAAAGTGGCTGTCTGTGTGGGCGGTTTCCGCCGTGGTCATAATTCCATTTTTGTTTACCTTTGGCCTGTTGGCAGTATTATCTTGCGCTTTATCACCGACCGCCAGGGTTGTAATGAGGGCCTGAGATTCTTCAATAGCTCCATTAAAAAAAAGTTTTTGTTTGGCTTGATTACCTGGCTTTTCAAACATTGCCACCCAACAAAATGGCCACCTGATATTTTGTTATAAGATAAGTCTGTGACCAAATTGTAGTGATGTATTTTGGTTGTATTTTGCTATAAAGAACAATAGGGGGCGGCGTATTGTGCATCTAAAATTTGTAATGTTTTTTACTTGCCGCACTATCCACCTGTGATGGGGTAAGCAGAGCCAGTGCCAGCACAGATGTGGCAGCGGCTGAAGGAGGAGTCTTGACGGCAGAAGTGGCAGTCGGTGGCAAGTAATATTGCTTGCTTATTGACAATTAGTAATAATTGGGTTTACTGTAAGTGAAAGGATGTGTGAGAGAAAGGGTGCATAATAATCATATAGGTTGATAGGATGCGTGGGTGGGTGTGAAGGATGGATAAAAGGGCATACGGGTGAAATTATGCCTGCCCAAGTGGGTGAAAGGGTATTGGTGAAAGGATGCCTATCTGGATGGATGAAAGGGTATGAGTGAAAGGATGCCTGCCTGGATCGGTGAAAAGAATCCTCAGGTGGTTTGGATCTTTAATGGGTGAATAGGTGAAAGAATGCATAGATGGTTACTGGGTAAATGGATGTTGATGAAACGTTCGTTGAGAGCCATTTCGGAATTTGGATGGTTTTCAGTGATGAAAGACTGGATGAAAGAACGTAAAGCTTAAATGGTGTGTATCATATTCAAGAGTGAAGAATAAGAATACTAGAAGAACCATGCAATGGTGAATGGATAAATGCTTGGCATGAATAAACAAGGGAGCTCTTCCGGATGGGGGCATTCTTCTAACCTACTTTTCTTGCTTGGAATGGTTTTATCAAAGCTTTGATTTAAAGGGTTGGGATGGTATTTTTGACTATTCCCTTGACTCATAGCATTTTTCAAGTGAGGCAGATAATATGTATCCAATCATCATAAATCATCACCTCCCTCCCTATGGCATTTTCATTAGTGCCTCCCATAATGACCTAAAAGTTACATGGTTTATTTTGACAGAATCAACACTGCAATGTTGACTTTGCAATGTGCATCTGCTTAAGTTAATTTAATGTGTCATTTATGTTCAGAGTTTTCAATGCATGGCAATGCAAACACAAGCAAGGTGTGTTTCCCTTCCATCCCAGTGCACAGTCACTCAGTCACTTCCTAGTACTTCACTCCTTTATTCTTTCTTGAGTTCTGTCCCAGCCTTCCAAAAAAAATTAAATCCATTCTTTGCTTGCACCACATTTTTGTAGCTAAGTTATATATTTCATTGTGGTCTCTGTAGTGGATTTACGGCTGTTCAAAATTTTCCCTTTCAACATTTACCAACCACACACAACAGTGACTCACACTACTAGCCAGAATTTAGGCTCATGATGATGATGAATTGATCAGAAAATTGTCTAGTCTACCTACCCAGCCTGATGCCCTCTAACATACTCTGCAGTAGAGTAAGTTAAGATTCCTTTCCTTACTGCCAAGCAAATGTATTTTGTTGAAAAAAGTAATTATTATTACAAAGTGTGGTGGAGGAGGGTAATGAGGACAGGGAGTAAAGTGGGACTAAGTAAGTGACTTGACTTTTGTGGATGGGATATTCTGTGACGAACGTGCCAAGTACAATCTATGTCTCCTGTACCTTAATCTGATTCCTTTCCCTGTACTGCAGTACATCACTTTTCCCACCATCTACTTACGGCATACAGGATGTCTGCATGATCAATATTGTTATAGTGTATGGCGTGTATCATTTTTAGTATTCATCTGCTTTGTAGTCAGGGTAAAATTGAAAGGCATTTTGGAGAAGAGTATAACTAGGGCAGCGGGTGCTAGCAGAGCTAGCATGTCTCCATTAATTTAGCACAACAGGAGAGAGAAGAATACTTGTACTCCCTAGTGCATAATGGCTGTGACTCTATTCACATCAAAATCGAATGGTCTGAGGTGACCAGCAAATGTACTCCTACTGTGCCAGTACATGATTTTAAACAAGTGTTTTGCACTGAACAATGTTTACAATTTCTCTTTTTTCTTTCTTGATATAACAGTTCCTGCTGGTCCACCATCACTGCAGGAAATAGCAGCCCAGCTGCAGCAGCAGAAGCTGGAGGCCATCAGGGCTGAATATCGGCGGCTCGTGGTCTAGGAGGAGGAAGAGGAGAAGGAGGCAGCAGCAGCCGCTGTCAATGCCTAGGTCCCCAGCCAGCCCCCAGCACCTCTGGCCGCTCAACACCAACACCGCAGTTTGCTGGCAGCCCCCCACCACCATTCCATCATTGCTGCTCCCATTTAGACACCACTTTTCCACGCTGTGTCCTTCAAAGTCTTGCACGTATGGAAGCCAGGCAGGCATGCATGTAGGAGCTCCTCAAACAACTCCTGGCCCTCCGTTAGTGCCCTCATCTGTCCCTTTTTTAACATTTGTTTTGGTGGGTGGGACTTGCTCCGGGTGGAGAGGATAGAAATGAGTTTTTGTTACCAGGTCCAGACTGTTGGGCTTTCTTTTCTTTTCTTCATGGACAATAGAGTTTGTGTTGGACATTGATTGGGGACAGGCAGGTTTGTTTGGGGAGAGGGGTGGGCCTTTTGCGGGAGGAAGGGGTGGATTCATACTTTCTATTCTTCTTGTTAGGGATAATAAATATTTATTTTATGTTACTTATCCCTCAAATCTTTTTTGGAGTGTTTTACTTTACACTGCTGCATTTTAGCGCAGCATGTTTTAAAATTAAAATCTGCTGACAGTATATAACAATTAGTTATGCAGTTAGGTACCCTTGTCATACTACTCCCCTAGTCTTCAACTATATTTGACCCATAAGCAGTGTGGGGGGGAGATTTGATATTGACTATTACACTGTACAACAATGCTCCATAGTTCTCTTACCTAAATAGATGAAGTGAGGGTTGCATGGTTTCCCAAGGTGCCATGGTGGTGGTAGTAGTAGCATGCTAGTGCACTAACAGTGAAGGCATTGGAAGCAAGATCCCACTCCCAACTAGGTGAACTCAAATGAAGATCCTGCACACTGAGTTGGTGTTCCTTCCACCACATCAGCCCCTCCAAGTGTGTGATTAATTAATGATGTAAATTATTAAGTCACACCTCAATAAATCACACAGCCCTGGGGAAGAGGGTTAGGGATTTGATCAATGTATGAAAGGGGATTTAGAGAAATGTGTGACAAAAAAGACAAACACTAGACAAACACAATGTTTATCTGGGCCATGATCAGCAGCCTGTTGTGGGAGGAATAGAAATGAATGAGTATGACACAGTTGACTTAGATGGATTGCAAAAATCCTGTCAGCCCCAGAGACACCCACATTATTATAATATACATCTAAATGTTCTGTCACCTAGGTGCGTAAAACAGTAAATACAAATAATGTTGGACTGAAGCTGACACACACAGTTCTAAAAGATTATTATTAAAAGAAAAATTATACTAGTCTGTATTGCCAACTTGTTTGGTGCATCTACATTCTTCTTGTATTGCGCCATCAACCTTCAGTGCATGCCTGGCTGAAGCGGTCCGATAAGGTAAGCATGAGTGTTATGGTGCTTTTGTCTTTTGTTGAGGAAGAGAGAAGGGCTGCGGATTGTAAAAGTAAACAGAAATGATTATATTGTAGAATCAAGAAGGAGAGAATAGAAGGTAAGCTGCATGAGAAGTAGTTTACCAAGAAGACTCAGAGGAGGCAGAGCAAGAGCATAGTCCTTTGCAATCATTAATTTTATGACTTATGTGCGATCAATTATGTGGCACCTCTTACCATACCAATACACCAATGGGTTTTGATCCAGATAGACCTCAGCTGGGTCATCCAGGGAGGCCTAGACCATCTTCTCAATAGTCATTTATGCTCCACCTTACTCAACCTCTTTTGCCTTTGCCTCTGCAGTGGACTTAAAGCTCTGGCTTTAGAAACCAATCAAATGTAGATTTTGGGGCTGCTGTTCCTGTTGTTGTTGCTGGTGTTGGCTTTGGCTACTGTGAGCCAACAGCACTGTCCACAGGCTCTATGGAAGTTGTAGGCTGCACCCCAGAACTTCTGCCCATGAGTGTGTCTCTAATTCCCAGCTGTTCTTTTTCTATGTCACTGGCTAGTTCAGTCTTGTAGGTTGAAACATCCCCATCTGAAAAAAGAATGAAAGTGGCCAGTAATTGTTTGTACTGTGGGTCAAGAATTGTGGCACAGATGTAATGTTTGGATGACACTATGGTCCTCATTATGACTACGGTGGTCTATTTCGTAGACCACCAAAGTCATGCCCACCACATGACCGCCAGTGTTGGCTGTCTTCAGACTGCCATATTATGGCTCCTGGCTGCTCTCTGCCACTATTTTGTGGGGAAGCCACCAGCAGCCATACAGGCGGTCGGTGGTCTAGTGGAGCTTGCTCCGTCGCTACCGCCACAACACCGCCCGTCGTATTACAACATTATAAATGCGTGGCGGTGCTGTGTTGGCGGGGCGCTGGTGGCGGAGCAAGCGCCATGGACCGTGTGCCCTCCTGGATGACCACCACGATTCCCAGGTAAGGTGAACGACCAACCGGGGAGGGCGGGGTGTTGAGTGTTATGTGCGTGAATGGGTGTGTGTGTGTGTGCATGGAGGGGGTGGGAGGTGTTGTGTGTGTTTTTTTGTGCGTGTGTGTGCAAGTGTCTGTGTGCCTGTGTGGATGCGTGTATGTGGGGGTGGGGGGAGTATATGTGAGTTTATGCGGGGGCTGTCATGGCCGTGTTTGCATGTGTGTGTGAATCAGTGAGCTTGGATGCGTGCGTGTATGTATGCAAGTGTGGTGTGCGTGCGTGGCTGGGGGTTCAGAACATGGATCGGGCCGGGGTTCAAAACGGGAATCTTGTGCGTGTGTTCAGAACAGGGATCAGGGTGGGGGGTTCAGAACTGGGACCGGGGGAAGGGGGTGTCGCTGCTTGGGGTATGTGGGGTTATGGATGTGGTTGTGGGGGTCCTACGTGGAGGGGTGTTGGAGAGTCCTTTTGTGGCAACAGGAATGAGTATTCCTGTCATCAGTATCCTTACTGCCAGGGATTTCTTGGTGGGGCTGCCGCTACAGAATCCCTGGCAGTAAGGATACTCAAAATACTGCAGGTGGTGTTAAGTGGACCGCTATGTCGACAGTGGTCAACCTTCACCCGGCGGTTCCACCCCCCTGGCTGTACAGGTGGTACACTGGCTGCGATGCAGCCAGTTCACTAGTGATGTCATATTTTGGCAGTCCTGCACTGCCACGCTGTCGGCAGTCAGCCCGCGAACACAGGCATGGCAGGGCAGGACCGCCAAGGTTATAGTGACCACCTATTTCTCTTTGCCTTGTATTAATAGATAAGCCACAGATTAAGCTCTCCGACAACTCCAGCACATCTGTTTTTTTATTCCCACCTGTGTACGTTTCAGACACCTCCTTTACGAGTTTCTGCAGTATATGCAACAATGGGCTAGCTTGGCCCATTGTACAGTCCTCCTTGCTGTCTTCCAGTGTGAAAATTTCAAAAGGAAGCAGAATCTCTGTCAGCCATTTGACCAGGCCCCATTGGTCCATCTCAATGATCATGCCTTTTACAGTTGAATCCCCTCTTTGCATGACATAGTCATTGATTGGTCTGTACTGCTCAAACAGACGTTGCAGCATGTAATAAGTTAAATTCCAAGGTGTTGGCACCTCCTGTATGTGTGCTTTAACTGTCATTCTATTATCACACTGGATAATCCTCAACAGCTTCCAGGCTTTAAAAGAATGGCTAAATTTAGTGCAGATTCTTTTACATGTGGACAGTAAGTTGCTGACTCGGGGTGTCAAGATGGCTCTCATTATTCTAATGAGACTACTGGATTTTGAGCAGCAGAATCGTCCGCGGTGTGAGAGACTGAGTCTAACCCACTGCGGGTGATACCTGTCGATCTAATCCGGGTTTTGCTCCAGCCAACTAGCAGTGCCTCATCCCTTCCACAGGATAGTGATGATTGGGCAGCCGAGTGCATGACATACTAGGCTTCTTGGGGAACTCAGGTCGCATCCGGTTCTCTCTCATTTACAACTTAGTCTCATATATAAATGACAAACAAAAGCAGTATATGTTTCAATGATTAGTTTAATAAAACGACTGCATCTTAGATACCAAAGTGTGAGCTGCAATAACCAGGACGACACAACATGACAATATTAAAATTGTGACGAGAAGAGTGAAGCATAAAAACAGTGCTATAATATTGGCACTATAATCGAAGGACTATTTCCTATCTAAGTTGTAATTTGAGCACAGCATGTTAAGCTCTAATTCTGCCTTTCAGGTTCCCCTGGGAAGACATCAACCCCCATACCTGAGCAAAGGCCTGTGGTCTGTGTTAGCATCTGTAGCGAAGCATTCAGCAATCAGCATACAGTTGCAGTTCCCTTGCTGGAATCTCCCTCTAACATGTAAGGGACAGCTAAGTGTTTATATAATAACAGCTGATGTTCTGAGAAAATGTCCCTATGTAAGGATGTGTATTTTCTATGAATGTTGGAGACTAAACTTTTACCACATTCACCGGCAATGTACCGAGCTGCAGGCTTGAATCAAGCACAGAGTGATCAAGAATGTCTTGTTTAAGAATAGAGTGCTGGCCTAGGCAAAAACTGTTAGGTAGGTGAAAATAAACAAGACCGTAAAAATGGTTATTGTAATATTAATAAAGTGAAGCTGAATAAAATATAAATAGGTTAAAGTGCACAGCGGCCTAGTGTGTTAAAATAACGTGCATGGAGCTATAACTAAAATAGCTACACAACAGGGGTTCTTTTTTAGAAAGTCCTGAACAATTATGTTGATGTAATGCACCAAACACAGGACCCTGAAATAGCCACCATCTGACATGCCTTAACTATATTACTGCCATTGTCTGCGGCAACAAATCCATTGTTAAGCCCTCTGGGGTGAAGCCATTCAAAGACCTTGTTGTTAAAGCCATCCAAGATGTTTGTTGCTGTATAGGATTTCCATATGGGGAACATAGTTACTGTTGCATGCTTCCAAGCACCATTAAAAATTTCAGCAGTGTTAATACCTGCAGACATTATTTCTCCAACCCCAACAAAAGAGATCCAGTGTACAGTGATGCACATGAAATCAGTGGCATGGCAACTGGTCCATATGTCTGTTGTCAGATGGATTGTGTGGACGGCACTCTGCTGCACAGCTTGTCCAAACAATTCCAGCACATCGTGATGTAACACTGGTACAGCATCTCTGGCAAAATAGGTTCAGCTGGGAAGCTCCCATTTTGGGCAGATGGCCACCACAAATTCTAGAAACCCACTCCTTTCAAAGGAGAAAAATTGAGGATGTCCAGCGCTAACATTGTAGCCAGCTTCCTGATGTACAAACGTGCCGTTGGGTGACTGCGTTTAGACAGCGCCTCCTGCCTAAACATGGCAGTAATAGTAGCCTGGATTTTTTTCTTTACTGGTGCCAATGATGTAGGCAACGTCTTGAGAGCAGAAAGTGGTGATAGGCTCAATGTGCGTCTCAGCGGGGCAGGCACTGTGGCCCATATTTATACTTTTTTAGCGCCACATTTGCCTCGCTTTTTGATGCAAATTCAGCGCAAACTTACAAAATACAACTATATTTTGTAAGTTTGCGCCACTTTTGCATCAAAAAATGGCACAAATGCAGCACTAAAAAAGTATAAATATGGGCCTGTATGTTCTTGCCTTGGTGTCTCGACCTGACTCTGAGTCTTCTTGTGCCATAGCGATGTTGCTGATGTGGGCGACTATACTACTGCACTGCTGGGGACTGTGTTGATATGTGTAACGGAAATGTCACCCTCTTCCTCACCTTCACCTTCCACCATGATCGGGTCAGAATCCCTGCTCTCACCACCTTCGCCAACACCAGGTTTTTGTCCAATAATGTGTGCCTCCCAGCAGATTGCATGGTGTTTTCTCAAATGGGTTGTTTGGCCTCTAATACCATAGTATGTACCAAGCTTACCCTGACTAACACTGACTGGGCAAATGGAGCATATGGCAATGTTCAGCTTCTTTTCACTAACTGTAAAGAAGTCCCAAACTGTGAAGGTCAACTTCCTAACACTGGTGCCACTGCCAATGTCAGAAGAAGTGTCGGTAGGTGAGTGTTTTGATGATGTGTGCCTCTATGCAGAGCCTACTGTTGAGGTGGCTGTGGATGTAGGTCGCAGCTGGGGCCTTGTTGTGAATATGGAAGCTGGATGTAGTGGTGGTGGTTGTATCTGTGCCACATCCCTCAGAGAAGGTTGAGAAGATGGGGTAAAGTTGGGCTGTACTGGAGATTGGCCTAACATCCATGATGACTGGCTCGTTGTCAGACTCGTCATTCTCTTCTTCTTCATCAATAACTCGAAAGCTTTCACGAACCTTCTTTTTCACTCCATGCCTCTCCTGGTGTGTCTCAGACTGAGGTGGCATCCAAGTGGAGTCTTGATCATCAGAAGGAGAGCTTGAAGAAGAAGATGGCAGAGATATGAAAGACAGTGGATCTTCTGAAAGAGGGGCTTCTTCGAATTCCTTAGCATGAAGCTCAATATCCTCCTTATGTGATCCTACTTGAGAGGAACTACTAGTGCTGGCTGCGGCTGTTGTTAGCCACTGAGCTGAGTTTCCAGCAACGATTGAGTACTACTTTGAGAGAGAGATAAGTCCAATTCAACATCTCTGCTCGTCGGCGTTGCCGTGAGGCTGCCTCTGTGGAAGATACGGACTTGTGCCTAGTTTGGAGTGGGGCCGCTGATGCGGGAGTGCTTGCTCCCCAGAGGCCGGTGTGACAGGCATATGTGTTTGCCCGAAAATATTCTGGAGTGACATACCAGTGGTGGGATGCTCCTTCTTATCACTGGCTTCTTTTTTGGCCGCACCTTTCTTTGAGGCCATCTTGAAGCTGTCAGTTGGCAGTAGCACTTTGCTTCACAAGCTGAAGAGATGTCAGGGTAGTGAGTTTGGTCACATGTCACATTGTGCACTGCCTTTCTGTCTGGCAGTAATGTGGGTGATGTCTCGTCCCTTTATGCACCTAAAAACAAACATGCAAGAAGAACATTAGTGAAACTTGACGTTGTTGCAGTTGAATCAGTAGTAGAAACAATATCATTTAGTGGCTACTTAAACTGTAGATAATTAGCAATACAATGTATCCATTCGTAAAACCACATCAACATTAACTTTCATCATCATGTACACTCAGGAAAGATAAGAAAGAGCAACAACTGCAACATACAGAATGTAACTGCTAGCTTTATGTGCATCAAGTTGGCATGTGGCACTCAGGGAGGTGCTGGTGACAAATGGAATAATCCTTGAATAATGTTGTGTAGCTGTGTGGCTATGGCAGACATGGGGCTGAGGGTGAAAATGGAAAAAGAAATAAAAACTAAATTAAAAAATTTAAATTTGTTTTTTTTTTAAATTTAAAATAAAAAAATAAAAAATAAAATTCAAATTAAATGAAATAAAGTTTGTGAAATGAATTACTAAAAAAAATACACTTGCTGATGTACTAGGGGAAGGGGACTACCATGAAAAAACACTGGGATTTGGGGGGCAAGGAGTGGTGCTGGTGAAGAAGGCAAAAAGGTATATAATATAATATAAAACACTGTTAATATAGTACATTTAGTAATGAATATTGACCCAGTAGGCCTCGAGCATCACACACAAAATGGCCACCAGCCAACAACAACAACCAGCGAGAAAACATGGTCATCACAACAAAGAAGAACACATGCAGGACCACTGGCTGCCTATACAAAATGGCCACCAGCCACATGGTCCAGCAACAACCAGCAAGGAGGCATGGCCACCAAAACAAAGAAAAACACATTGCAGGCCCACTGGCTGCCTACACAAAATGGTCGCCAGCCACATGGTCCAGCAATAACCAGCAAGGAGGCATGACCACCACAACAAAGAAAAACACATGCAGGCCCACTGGCTGCCTACACAAAATGGCCACTAGCGACATGGTTGAACAACAACCAGCAAGGAGGCTTGGCCACCACAACAAGAAGAACACATGCAGGCCCACTGGCTGCCTACACAAAATGTCCACCAGCCACATGGTCCAGCAACAACCAGCAAAGAGGCATGGTCACAACAAAGAACATGTGTGGGCCTAAAAGCACATTGGCTTTCTGCACAAAATGGCCACGAGCCACATTGTCAAACAGCAAAAACCAGCAAGGAGGCATTGCCAAAACAAAGAACACATGCAGGCCTAAAAGAACACTGGCTCCCTACACAAAATACCCACCAGCACATGGTCAAACAACAAGCAGGATGAATAGAAGAAAACAAAAAACACATATTGGACTATAATTGAACAAAAATGGCCCCTGGCCACATGGCATGGGGAACAAAGACAAATGGTGGCCTATGGCAAACACTCTCACACACTGGCCAAACAAAGAAGCATTGGTACAGGAGAAAAAACAGCACTAAGTCAGCAATTCCCCAAAAAATAAATGGGCTAAAAAAGTACATTTTACAACAGCAACACACATTATACAAATACATCAAACATATTACCCCACCATACACTGTTTGCATTAAAGAAACATGAAATCCGGCCAAACAATATTTTGTAATTATTTTATCCAGTGCCATCCGTGGTCTAAATTATGTTTCAGTTCAACAGACACCACAAACAGTTGTTTCATCATGCACCCATGACTAGTACTGGCCTAAACCTACAGCTGGGAGGCCTATTCCATTAGCAGACTCAGCCACATAACATTGTGAATTAAATTAATGTTGCAGATTTACAAAACATGGAGAAACTGTGCTGAACTGCGAAACATTTTTCCGTAAAAGAAGAATAAATACAAGTAAAACAATATCTAGGCCCCTACTGAAACTGCAGGCCACTCTCCACAATAAATTCAAAAAATGTAATAAAAGTACAGATAAGTCCTGCTGCATGCCCTCTAACACCCTTATAAATGTGTTTTTTAACTTACTTGTGAAATCTCAAATACCTTAAATCCAATGATTCACCATGAGACAAAAAAAGTCATCATTCCAGCTCGAAATTCAAGTGAAAAGTGACCAGGAGATGGATAAAGCACTGCGAGGAGCCTGTTGGACAGGAACAGGAAGTTGGAGTCTCTGGGGCACTTCCTCTTGTTGGAAAAACAGTAAATGAAAAAAAGTACACCTCGCACAAAAAATCAATGTGAATGGTCCATTAGAGAAGGTTTTTAACTCAAAATTATCTGTTTGAGGAGATTTTAGCTGCTTGAGCATCTCCAGGTTGCATCTGCGGTCAATCTCGCTCACTCATGCTCACCTATGCCACAGAAAGACACACTGTAAGTCACTGGAGCGGCGCAAAATCTTGCAGGCGGGTACAAAATCTTGTTTGTGCTTGCAAGTGCCCGGTAGTCTCTCATCGCGCTTCCTGAATACATGAAATGACATAATGCGCACGCCAACGGGGGAAAAACTCCACTCCATTGTGGAGTGTGGAGCCTATCGGCAACTCTGTGTTCTTCGCGGAAAGCAGAGTTGCTGAATTCTGGAAATTCCACCAGCATAGCAGAGGCTTTCACCCAGGCCTAGTAATGAGGACCTGTAACTATATGAAGGAACTTTTCTTTTATTATGAACTCATATTAAATGACTTTTTTGAGCAACTGAACTACTTATTTTCCAGTCTTTTGAACTCTTTTGGGTACTGATGTTTTGTAAATCAGTTTTCCTATTGCCTTTTGTTACTTGGTGTGTAAGAACGTAGTAATTCCACTGTGCAAGGTTATAACAAGGTACTAATTATTTAAAGGGCGGGCACAAGAAATGAGTAGTGGATTTTGAATATGTACACATATACATATTAAGACTATATTCATATTTGTCTTTAGGATATACAATCCTGAGCTGCACTAGGTTTGCAGAGGGGAAAAGTGGTGATTCTGACTAACATCATTGTTGTTTTTGTATTCAGTACATGTTCCAACAATCTTTTACAGAGAGAGTTCGAGACAGAGTAACCATTTTTTCAGTTTTTTCCAGACCTACTGGCGCTTAAGAGGTTCCTTTACCATCTCAGATCTCAACCTGACATCCTGCGAGGACTCTGATTTGGTATATTTTGTTTTTCCCCTCCATTTACCGTTTCCCATGGGTACATTTGTAACTAGGGGATTGGTATATTCCTCCAGCGATAACAGTGGCATGGGAATTTGGATTCTACAAGATCCTACACAACCACATATTGCTGGTTGTGTTTAACTGTGACTAACACTAACAGCAATATTATCACCATCAATATTCCTGGGTGTGATATTTCTGACATCCTGATATTCATGACATAATATTTTTGATCACAATATTTTTTCCAATATTTTCTCCAAACACCACTTTCAGTCACCCATTTAATCCTTCTAATAAACAATAATGAACAAATAATTAAGACAGCAATGATGAATATGGAGGTCAAGATAGTCCCCAATATCTTATTACCAATGCTTCAAAGCCAGCTACCCACTGTAAAAAAACATTTTCTAATTGCCTAACCGGTACCTGTTGCTTCCAACTCCTTCAAATCCGTTGAAACTCCAGTAATGGTATTTACAAACATATTAATCTCTTTGCTGTTATCAGGCACGAAAATGCAGAATGGCAGGATGGGTAATATGCTACAGTCCCCTTTCTGCTTTGTGAGTAAGATAACTAACGCAAGCCTATTCTGAAGAACTATGGCCCTAGTAGCCACAAGAAAATAGTTAATAGCCGACATTGCTCCCAGTGGCTGGGTCCAAAATGTTAACCAGAGTAGATAACTATCTAATCCTCGGTTTATCCATAACTACTCCTCCCAAGAGAATCCTAGCACCAAAGATGTCACCTACTATCTGTGAAACAATACACTTGTGTCTATCATGAAACATCACTTCCTTATCAATCTTCTAATTCATTTATATGGTATCCCTTTGGAAACATTAAAGCTAGAATGTAGACGCCTATCCAAATTTGGATAGAGCTTGAAATAAGCATTCTTACCACACACATAATACACATTAGGAATGACAGGATCATTTTTTTCAAAACACCTGCTCTCCCAAAATGTTAAACCTTTGTGGGCATTCCTTCAAACCCATCAACTTTCCTTTTGCAAATCCAAATTCAACTTTTGGTGTACCCCAGCATCTTTTAATTTCTCATTTACCTTTTCCCACTCACCCTGGCATGCTCTCTTGGCTTTGTACTTGAGTCATTTCCTTCTGTCCTCCAATTAATTCTTTAATAAACTCTTTCTCAGATTTTGACATTTTACATGTTAAATATTTCCCTCTCAGCACGCAAACATCAATCTTTGTCAGAGACCTACAGAAATGGTAAGCTGTATTCATTTATCTAGCATTGTAATTAGGATTCAAATGTTTGTACATAGGCACCTGTTCAAGGACCACATCGAAATGTGACAAATAAAATTCAAAGCAACCCTGAAGGCTAAGCATTATACTACACAAAAGAGAATTTAAACCTGCTAATATCCAAACCATGAAAAAGCCGAAGAGAACTGCCACTACAATTAGTGTCTCCCAACATGTCTTGGTGAAGTAAACACCATGATTTTTTCAGAGACAGACTGCAAGGACACAAATCAGGATACAAAAGAAAAACTACTTATTGTCTTTTACTTGTGCCAATCTGCAAATGGTGATTGCTTCTTTAACATGAAAATCCTATTCTGCTGGAGCCTGGGCCCTAAAACCTTTCAAGTTTCATAAAATTCAGTTCATTAGTGGCAGTTCACTTGGGTTCAAGTAAAAAGTCCATCAGTCTTCAATGTGGTAGCCCTTTTTATGGAGTAGTTTCAAGCTCTCTTCGTTGATCCTCAATGTCATGTGTTCTCGAGTCACTCTCACTCTCAGCAAAGTACATCCATTCAGGAGCAGAGTACCTTTGACTAGGCATCCTTCTTGTTTTTGATCTTCTGATCACTGGTTGTTCATCCTCACTGTCACTTTGTTCAGTTATCTCCGTTTCCTCGATGACTCTTTCTGGGTCGTACTTCTCTGAAACCAGAGCTCTCATTCTCTCACCCTTCCTTAGCCATCTTTTCTTCTCTGCTCCAGTCTGACTGCACTGCATGGCCCTTTTTCTGGATAGATTCCTTGATCACAGTTTCTTTAGCTCAGATCACTATGGCTAGTTTTGGCCCATTAACCACAGGCTCAAAACGTGCTTCAGGTTTACTTTGAAACACTTTTGCACACTCTCTGCACCTTCTGCTTCTTCGCGGGCCCTAAGGAGTTTGACTCTGTAAATCAGTGGTTGTGTTCATCACTGTTAGACCTGGCATCCTTGGTGCGGTTTCCCCTGTCTTTTTGCCTCTGCATGCTGTATTTTTGACTGTGTGCTGTATTTCGTTGTCGCTGGGTTTTGGAACTCTGGGCACTTTACCACTGCTGACCAGTGCTAAAGTGCAAGTGCTCCCTGTGTAAATTGTGATTATGATTGGTAATCCATGATTGACATATTTGATTTACTATTAAGGGATTGGAATGAGCTTGCCTCCTGTTTAGAAGTCTCGGGGACATCAAAGACTTCACCTGGCAGCAACTGGGCTCTCTTGCTGAGACCCTCTGATTTGCTAAGTGGTGCCATATCCAGGCCCTGGGCCCCTGAAAGGAGAAGCTGGCAGAAAAATCGATGCAGCGCCTGCACCACGGCTGAAATTCGATGCAGCGCTAGTGAAATCGACGCATCACCAGCTCAGCATTTGTCCAGATTTGCAGTGCATCTGGATTTTTCAATCATCGTCCTTGGGAGTCAAACTTCAACATCACCGCACGGACCCAAGACTGCTTGTCCGGAAATCAATGCATCCCTTTCCTGCGAGGAAAGAATCTGTGCATCGCTTACCCAGTGGAGAAAGAATCGACACACTGCCTCACTTGCGAGTAAGGAATCGATGCATCACTTGCTTTTCCAATGCATGCTCACACCTGCAGCGTTATTTTTTATGCATACCAGATACTTTGTGCTAAAACAACACATCTATTGATTCTTATGGATTAAGACTCTTTTAACTTAAAAAATGTGACATCATTACTTTTGCATGTGGGATTTTTGTAATTTTGGTCTTGTTTGATTTAGATACATATTGGCTATTTTTCTAAACTGGTGGAGTCCTTTTGTGGTGTTTTCACTGTGTTACTGTAGGTGTTTGAGAAAATGCTTGACACATTGCCTCTGAGATAAACCTGACTGCTTGTGCCAAACTACCAAGGTGGTGGACAGGAGTTACCTGAGCTGTGTATCTCCCATACCTTGACTAGAGTAAGGGTCCCAACGTGGACAGAGTGTAAACTGTCTGCCAACTAGAGACCCCATTTCTAACATTGGTGATCAGCGGTGAGGATAGAACTTGTATTTGTACTTGGCATACAGTGATTGGTGTACAGTACTGTTTTAATGCAGACCAATACACAACCACATACAGTTTTTTCCTCTTGGAGATGTGCTTTTCTTTTCCCTTTTTGCTTTTCCCTTGTCTTCTGAAACTTTGCACCTTTGTTGAGCCTTATCCGCAAGCATGTCTCAGTCTGGAGAACCATCAGCAGTTGCTGCAAATGCGGTGTTTGAGCTGGAGAAGTTGGTGGTTTACACAGTAACCTAGCCCAAGCAGTTTAGTTTTGTGAGGAGTTCAAATGTCTAATCAGAAGCTCCACCAAGAAGGAGCTGAGGTTTGCAGCAAAAGAGGCTTAGAAGCACACAGAAGAGGGGATTATTGCTGTGGACAAGGAGGTGCAGAGCATACATGATGTTTTGGTGGATAACCAGGACCTCCCGGGAGGGTGGGACTTCAGGGCAGGCAGCATGTTTCTTCCAAAAGCCTGACCCAGGAGAAACTGGAGGATAGGCGGGAAAACCGGAAGCATCAACTTGAAATGGAGAACCTCAGACTCCAGCATAAAGGAGAGCTGTAGCTGGCTAGAATAAGAAGGGAGGAAGAAAAAGACAAACTTGCCATGGAGGGGAAGAAACAAATCTTTACTCAAGAGTTGCATTTGAAGGAGCTGGATCTAAAGGACAGGTCCAGCACAGATGGTGGCAGTGGTACCAGAGTGCAATCTGAAAGAAGGGTGTACGTTCCCAAAGATCTAGTGAACTTTTCCCCGCAAACTTTGGCCTCCCCCCACCCCCGTCCTTCCCCTCGGGCCAGGGTGTCAAGATCCCAGGTCAGCACCTCAGCCATCAAGTCAGCGTCCGCTGTGGTACCTGCAAGCCCCAGGGGATCAAAGGGGGCACCCGTCAGGGCTGCCAGTGTGCCACCGACCCCTGCAATGGACCAACCCATTCTGTCACCTGCCAAGGTGAAGAGGGTGCCAGCAAGCAGCACGGCCAAAAAGCACGACACACCCAGCAAGGCCTCCTCCAAAACTGTATCTGCCAGTGCCAAGGTCCCAGCAGCATCTGGCAAGGTGGGGAAGGGCAAGAAAACCCAAGGCAAGGCACTTCAGGCCTCGGACCCTCAAGGTGAGGCACTGGTGCCCACCATAAGTACTGACAGACCAGCAACCTGTACTGCGGAAGGCACCGCTGCAGGCACCGGCACCTGCACCGCCATCAGCCCCACCACATGCACTGCCCCCCGCACCGCCACCTGCACAGCCGCTGCAACAACATCAGTCAGCAGCATCATCCCCAGTGGGAAGCCATCCGAGGCTGCAGGAGAAGGCCTGTTGTCTCCCTCCACTACTACCAGCACCTGCACTATGGCCTGCACCGGCAGCATCTCCGCCGCAAGCACTGCCACCTGCGCCGCTATCTGCACAACCACATGCCCAGACAGTGCCACTACATCTGTCATCAGCAGCATCCCCAGTGGGCAGCCGTCTGGGGATGTAGGCGGCGGCCTGGACCCACCACTTGAAGCACCACCACCAGTACAGGCACTACCAGCAGTTTGCAGCCTAAGTTGCTGCAGGATGGAGTGTGGCTCTGCCTCCATGGAGTAGCTTGCTACCTGTTCTCTGCACATCGCGTGCCTCAGACACCCAGGTGAGGAAATGGGAACTGCCACACCCCAGGTGCAGCATCACTGGACACAAGGTCCCCTCCAGACACAGTGGAGATATGCATCCACTATCACTTTCCTTGGCAAGATGAAGCAGACTGGGCACAAGGCCCCCTCCAGAACCAGTGGAGATATGCATCCACTATCACTTTTCTTGGCAGGATGAGGCACACTGGGCACTAAGCCCCCTCCAGAACCAGTGGAACATGTCACACACTAGAGAGACTGTGGCTTTGCACTACCCAGGACCAAGCAGTGGGCAAACCACTCACTTGAGAGATTTGAGAGACTGTGGCTTTGCACTCCACAGGACCAAGCAGTGGGCAAACCACCCATTCAAGAGACTTGAGAGACTGTGGCTTTGCACTTCCCAGGACATCACTGTGGGCATGTTGCCCCCTCGAGGAGCAGTGGCGTAGTACCATCTTCCGGCTGAGGTGCCCACCTTCCCCTTCACCCTGAGGTGCCTGTGTGTTTTCGACCTGATGCCTCTACAGTGTTCTCTCCATTTTGAGGCAGGAGTCCAGTTTGGCCTTCGCCCATGTTTGTTTGCCCACTGGGCCACGGACATTTGCAAAGGACAGTGTACGTCCTTCTGTACATATTGTAAATATTTGTATGTACTGTTGTTTACAATTGTTAACTTCATCTGCATATTTCTAAAGATCTCTATTTGCACTCAATTCCTTTTGTCCTTGCGTTCTTCCAGGGGGTTACGGGCTGTAAATGTCCTGTTGTTGCATGTTTTTGTGTGTATGGTGTTGGGGGTGGGGGTGTTGCGTGTTGTGTGTGTGTGTCACTCTCTTTTTCCTCCCCCTCCCCTGTGTGCTAGGTGCAGTACTCACCCTGGTCGCCGCTGCCGCCTTCTTTGATATTCCTGGTGTATTAGCAGATACACCAGCATCGGCAGGACCTGTAGTTTGGGCTCCATGGCTTCCTGGTTCTTCGTTGAGTGTCGAAAGGTGAGTGGTTCCCCTTCCATGTACAGTTCCCACTGTGCTTTTGATGGCTTTGGTACCGCCCCAGAAAAGCTGGCGGATTGGTGGGTTTTAATGCTGTGGGCGGTACATTGTCTTCCGCCTGTCTGTTGGCGGTTACCACCGCGGTGTTTGTTGCTACCTCCGTGGCGGTCTGAGTGTTAAAGTGGCTGTCTGTGTTTGAGGTTTCCGCCGTGGTCGTGATCCCATTTTTTTTAACGCCGGCCTGTTTGCGGTATTACCGCCGCTTTAACACCGACCGCCAGGGTTGTAATGAGGGCCTTCATTTCTACAATGCTCAACCGCAGGGGCTTTTTCTCCTTTCAACTCACTAGTTGCCACCATGGGACTCAGTGAGAAGGGATGTTTCTCAAAATTAGATGATATAAAGGATCATCCTTGCTTTTATCCATTAAACAGAGAGCAACTTCGTTAGAAATAGCTTGTTCAGGTCCCTCTATTGATCTATCTGAGGGCAACTAATAACATTGTGAATGTGTCTAATAGGAAGGTCCATAAACATTATTTCGAATTTCCCTCTGGGGTACGGTAGAAGGGCTTTATGTTTTTTAATTAAGTGTCATGGACGGCCTCCATTGCTTATGTCCCTTAACACAAAGAGCCTTTCCTTATGAAATACCATGTTCAGGACCTTCTATTAATCTTATTAAAAGACAATGGTATTATCATGAATACATATAATAGAAATGTCCAACAACCCTGCTTCTAATGTCTCCATTGGCACCTCCTGTGTATGTACCCTTCCTGTAAGGCCCCTTTCCAAGCGGTTCATGCATGTAGACCCTCTATCTTATCAAGAAAATATAGGAGAGAATCAACATGAAAGGAACAACTCACAGGAACTGTGGATGAACCCCCGCCCCAAAAAAAAAAATAGCCTGAATTAGCCCTTTCTGACAAGCATGAGTACAATTAGCAAAGTGTATGTGTGTAAACAGTTGTTGTAAATTGTTGTAAATATATAAAAACATTTTTTTTCATTGTTATACATTTTGTTTTGGATGCCTGCAATGTTCCAAGAACAGATATGTATTGGAGGTGGCAGTGATCCTTTTGTACTGATGATGCAAGCTAACTGGTTGATTTGTTGCTGTAATGATATCACATTCCCTAATCAAGAGTTTTTGTCTCTTCCCAGGCCAAAGGGAGCCAGAAACAGTCAGGTTTGTTGCTGGTGCAGGGCATTTCCATGTTGACGATAGACGTTCCTGGAACTGTCCTTGATTGTTTTCATTGACTGGTATTTGTAGATCCAGTGGGGTTCCTCAGGGGGTTTTAACCCCTTACGTGAGTTGGGCAGCCTGGAGCCATCCAATGCCAGGGTAGGAGTGTGCGTCGGACAGCTCCTGGCCACCTAGCACCCATCCATGCGGGAAGCCCTGGCACTCCCTCTGTGGGCCTCCACTCTAGGACCCCCACCATGGATGGCAGCAGGAGTGCTTCCGCTGCCAATCCTGACCCCATCCCCCAGCGAACTGATGCTGTCAGTGTGCACGCCGTCATCATCAGAGCAGGCCTGAGGCACTGGAAGCCATTTGCTTCCAGCGCCCAACCAAGACGGAGGTAAGTGTTTCCTCCTTGGAGGGCTGGGAGTTTCAGAGAGGCACTGGAGTGAAAGAAAAGAGTTTTTACTTTTCCGAGGTGTCTCCTTAAAATGTATACCTGCTGTAGGATTGCTCATGATGTCACCATCATGCAGCAGGAATACACAATAGGCCACCAGGATTTTTGTGTTGTATGTGTGTTTTTTCAATGTGTGGGGAGCAGCTCCTTTGGCAAGTGTCGCTCCTTTTAGGTGTCACATATTTTGGCTTCTTCTGCTTCCCTTGGGAGCACATCTGACCCCAAAGGGGGACAGAAACCACTAGGCAACCAGGGAAAATAATAGTGGCGATTTTTGGGAGCGGACCCTTGGGCAAGGTATGCTACCTTTCAGGGGCAATGTATTTTGGCTGTTTCCACATCCCTTGGGGGTAAAGCGGACATTTTTATAGGCCTATCTGCACTGGGGTTAGGCACGGGGGAAGAAATCCACTAGGCCACCAGGTAAAATAATTGTGGCGGTTTGGGGAGCGGCCCCTTGGATAAGGGTCGTTCCTTTTAGGGGGCAATGTATTTTGACTGTTTCTGCACACCTTGAGGGTAGATCGGCGGTTTTTAGGTCCAGCTATTATTTTACTTTATTTATTTGCAATTTTATTTAGCGCAGACATGGCCTGAAGGCATCAGAGTGCTTTACCTCACACAGAATACTGAGTTCCATCGTGTTACATTAATAGTAATGGAACTCAGACGTTTACATCGATGTAAGTATACAGGAATTGCCACAGGAGACAGTTACAAAATAGGGCAGCGGACATGAACAGTTAAGCGAAGCAACGAAGCAGATCAGGACACATTGGAGAAAGTATAGAAGTCTCCTCGAGGGTGAATTAACCAAGACTTC
This sequence comes from Pleurodeles waltl, assembly GCF_031143425.1. NCBI lineage: Eukaryota > Metazoa > Chordata > Amphibia > Caudata > Salamandridae > Pleurodeles > Pleurodeles waltl. The sequence goes on along the minus strand of NC_090443.1, from coordinate 112,449,629 downwards.
TATCAAATAGGAGAAGCTTGAGGTCCTTTTTGAAGGTTGCTAGGCAGGTGCTTAGTCAGAGTGAGGGCGGCAGAGAGTTCCAGATTCTAGTGGTGCTGCCAGAGAAGGACTGATTCATGTATTGTTCTCACCTGAAGGTGGGGGGCTCCAGGTGAATGGATTGGGCATTTCTGGAACCCCTCTTTCCTCTGGAGATTTTCAGTTTCTCAATTAGTTAGTAGGGTGAGGAGGAATGCAGAGCTCTGTGGGTGATTCAAGAATTTTGAATTGGGCCTGTGGTTCAATGGAGAGCCATTGAAGGGTCAGAAAGGCAGGGGAAATGTGATCAAATTTCTTGAGACCTACAATGAAGCATGCTGCAGCATGTATTGTTGCTCTCAGTGGGCCTAGGTGAACTTTGGGAATGCCTGAGAGAAGGGCAATTCCATAGTCTAGTCTATGGAGAACGAGAGACTGAACCAATGTTTTGAGGTCTTGTTCTGGAATCATTTAACTGATGGCCAAAAGCTGCCTAAGTTTGTGTTGTGCATAGTTGGCCATGGTTGCTATGTGGCTGTGGAGACTAAGACAACTGTCCAGAGTGATTCTGAGCACTTATGACAATGGCAGGGCGGCCTACGAAGGCAGGAAGGTTGGCCATCCATTCTTGTACATGCATTTTTGCTTTCAGAGGTGAGATCAAAAGAAATTCTGTTTTAGTTGGGTTGAGTTTTAAATGGTGGTTAGCCAACCAGTGTTGAATCATTAGGAATGTATTTGAAAGCAGGGCAACGTCCTCTGGGGATGAGATTTTCAAGTATATTTGGGTATCGTCAACTTCGAGGTGGAAGAGGATCCCAGAGTTTCTGAGAATCACATAGTGGTTCTAGGTAGAGGTTGAAGAGGGTTGGAGAGTGGATCGAACCTTGGGGGACACCTCGGTGTACGCTGACTGGTCTAAAAAATGAGCCATTTTCACAATTTGGGAATGGTTGGATAGGTAAGAGGAAAACCAGTTGTGAGCTGTTCCTCCACACCCTATGCGTAGCTCAAGAATACGAAGGAGGTCATGATGGCAGACAGTGTTGAATGCAGCAGATAAATCCATGAAGACCAGGAGGCATGAGTTGCTGGAGTCGAGGATTTTAAGGGAATCATCAACTATTTGAAGGATCGCATTTTCTGTACTGTGGCCCTGGTGGAAACCTGATTAGAGAGTGCCTAGGAGTTTGTTTGTTTGGATGTGTGTGGCTAGTTGGGATGCTACACAGCTTTCAATGAATTTTCCTAAAAATGGGAGTGTGGAAACTGGGCACTAGTGGTTCAAGTTTTCTGGATCAAGAGCTTGTTTTTTTAAGAGCGGAATTATTTGACCTAGTTTTAGTTGTTCTGTAAAGAGGCCCTGATTAAGAGAGGAATTAACTAAGGTGGTCCATATGGGAAGTAGATGTGTGGCAAGAGATTTGCTGATAGATCCTGGAATAGCATCCTTGTGATGGTTTAGAGAGATTTACTTTGGAGATAGTTTGAAGTAGGTCCTGCTTGGAGTTTGGAAAGAAATATGACCATGGTTATATTGATTTGCACAGCAGAGATTGAACCGTTTCAAGGGAGTCATTGATGAGAAGCGAAATATGGATGTCTCTAACTTTTGAATTAAAGAAATCCACGAAGTCCTTGCAATGGGACACGGATAGCTTGGGAGTTGAAGTGATAGCGGGGTTAGTAGACTTGGAAATAACCTCAAACAGGCGCTTCAGCCTATTTTTGCGGAATTCATAAGGGCTCTAACATGGGAGAAGTGAACTCTGAGGTTTTGGTCTTTGTATTGTTTTCTCGCTATGCGGAGCTTAGTCATACTCAGGAAGGATGGTGCTTTTCTCTATCCTTTCTTGTAATTTATGGTAAGCTTTTATTTTTCAGAGAGCTCTTTAGAGAACCAGGGCCTAGAAGGTTTTGGTCTGGATAATTTGCACCTTACTGATGCACATTTGTCAATAAGTTATTCCATACAGGAGTTGAACTTGTTGATGGCCTTGTTGATGTGAAGATGTGGTGTGATCGCAATTAGGGTGGGAAGGGCAGTGATGGCCATGGCTTCTGTGTCAAGGTTGGATGTGTCTCTAAACCATATTTTCTGTTTCTTGGGTTGCCCAAAAGTTTCGGTGTAACAGCCGGTTAGAGAGAATGGGATGTGCATGTGATCAGACCAGTTGACTGGAATGGGGTTGCATGTTTTAGGTTGGAGACTATTAGATCCACACTGTGCCTTTGTGGTGTGTAGGTTTATGGCAGTATTGTTGGAGATTGTAGGCACTGAGAAAGGAAGTACAAGTGTCCACATCACAATTGCCCACATAACCCCAGTGGATGCTGAAGTCACCAAGGAAGATATTGTTGTCAGAGCTGATAAGTTGGGAGTTGAGGAAATCAATGCATTCGTCATCCAAGGTGTTGTTTTGACCTGGTGGATGGTAAATCACATTCAATCTGAGGTTGGAGAAAGTGGATGTGGAGAGTTTCACCGACAAGCTTTCAAAGGACTGAAAGTTAGTCGTTGGGAGGATTCAGCCTCTCAGAGAGTTTCAGTGAAAGAGTGCGAGACCTTCACCATGTCTATCTTCCTGGTCGCAATGCAAAATGGAATAGTTAGGAAGGAGAAGAACGTCAAGAGCATGGTTAGATGAGGTGTTGAGAAATGTTTCCTTGGAGTTGTTTATGGATGATGTATCTTTGGGTGAGATTGTTGAGCGGACCAGTTTGCATGCTGAACAGTATTTGAGGGAAAACAGTGCCAGACAAGCCGCACTCTAGAGCTACCCAGTGGACTCCCACAAATCTGAAGGAGTTGACAAAGTTCTTGGGTTTAACCTTCATATTGGTCTACCAGTCCCTTGATGGCAACAGCCATATTTCCTGCACTCATGAGTCATGATGGGTATTTGCTTCTGCTGCGGGTGGTCCATTTTGTTGATAATGCTTTAGCGTTGCCACAAGAGCACTGTGATTGTGGCCATCGTTTTAAGATTCTGCATGTCCTTGTAGATCAATTGTTAGAGATCTATGTTCCAGGGAAAGAAGTAGCTGTGAATGTGTCTTTGGTCCTGTTCAAGGGTTGTTTGTTTTTTTGGCAGTACATTCCTAACCAGAGGGCACATTATGGAATGAAGATATATATGCCGTCTGAGAGTAGTATAGGATATGTCTATAATTTCCGGGTCTACGCTGGTAGGGATTCCACTACTGACTCGCCCTAGTTGTCTGTCCACTTTCGGAGTTAGTGAGAAAATTGTGTTGGAACTTGATAGAGGACTTTTTAACAAAGGTCACCATTGGTACCTAGATAACTTCTACACTGGTGTGCAATTACTCAGGGAATTGTTTAAAGCGGACACTGTTACCTGTGGCACAGTCTACTCTAACTGTAAAGGTTATCCAAAGGAGCATGTGGGTAAAAACCTGGAGAGGGGACAGTGCAGTTCCTTGCGTAGTGATGAACTGCTAGCTGTGAAATTTGCAGACGGGAGGAATGTCTAAATGATGACTACCATCCATAATGAAAGCACTTCACCTGTGACAGTTTGGGGTCAGGTTTCTGCAGTGCACAAACCTGTGTTCATTTTACACTAGAATAGGTATATCGGTGGTGTTCATAGAGTAGATCAGAGGTTTGAACCTTACACTGTTCGTAAGGCTAACATTTGATATAAGAAGTTGGCTATCCATCTTTTCCATTTAGCAACCTTTAATGCTTTTATTGTGTTCAATGATTGCTTTCCAGAGTCAAAGATGACCTATATTCAGTTTCAGGAATCTGTCATAGGCAGTCTTGTTGGAGTGAAACAGGTAAGTGTTCCTGGAGCTGGGGTGGTGGAGGATGTTGCTAGATTGAAAGATTGCCACTTTGCTGATCACATTCCTCCCATGACCAAAAAAAACACAATCCCTGTAAGTGATGTAGAGTTTCTATGCAAAGAGGCAGTAGGAGGAGAGTTGTATGATCTTCTCTGATTGTTCTTCTAACCTGGGGCTCTGCGTACCCTCTTGTTTTAGAATGTACCCCACTCAAGAGGTTTCTTGGGAGCACCCGTGAGCGCTGCCTAATCTGTATCAATTTATATTTTTTGTTCTGTTTCATGGTTGGCATTAGTGTGATGCATTTAGTTAGAGCTTTGCATTTGAAGCTTTGTATGTGGGCACATGAAAGTGATGGGCCCTTGAATGGCACTGTGTGTTGATGTGAGTGTTGTAATGTGCTGACCCACGACTGGCAGCGTCAATGGACTTGCATGTGTGACATATGAAAGGTGTGTGAATAGATTTTAAAGCGGTTGGTGTCTTGAAACGGCTTTACAGCTCACGAGCGGTGAGTCACTGTTTCAGTTTTTTGACCTTTCAATTACTAACAGTGCATTTCATTTTTGTGAAATCTCTATTTAATAACATTTTATAAATTGAACCATCACTCACTCTTGGGCCAAATCGAACCAGTTTGTGTCTTTACTTGATGAATATATGGTTGTGCGGGGGAACGCTGAGTGGTAGGAAATTTGTGGCTCCCTTAGATTCCAGAACTTTCTATTACAGAAATGTGGGGAACATGTGCTTTTTAGACAACTTTTGAGGTTTGCAAGGGATTCTGGGTAAACAAATGGGGCGAGAGTCACACAAGTCACCCCATCCTGGATTCCCCTAGGTGACTAGATTTAACAAATGTACATTGCAAAAAAAGGGTCAGTTTGCAGTGGAAAAATGTGATGTGTCCACATTGCATTTTGGTGCATTTCCTGTCATGGGTATTAGGCCTACCCACACAAGTGAGGTACCACTTTTATCAGGAGACTTTAGGAATGCTTTATGGAAGGACGTTTGTGCCATTAGATTCCAGAACTTTGCATCACAGAAGGCCGAGGAAAATGTGTTATTTAGACAAATGTTGAGGTTTGCAGGGGATTCTGGGTAGGAAAATGTGGTAAGAGACACACAAGTCACCCCATCCTGGATTGCCCTAGGTGGCTAGTTTTCAAACATTTACAGGTTCACTAGGTTTCCCTAGGTGCCATGAGCTAGAGCGAAAAATACACAGCTAGGCACGTCACAAAAAGCGAGTGAGTTTTGTGGGGAAAATGTGATGTGCCCATGTTGTGTTTTAGGGCATTTCTTGTTGTGGGCAGTAGGCCGACCCACACAAGTTAGGTACCATTTTTATTGGGAGACTTGGGGGAAGACAGAATAGTAGAACAAGTGTCATTACCAATTATGTTTCTTTGCATTTCCGCCTTCAATGTAAGACAGTGTGTAAGAAAGATGTAATTTTGAAAAATGTCCTCCAGTTCACTTGCTAGTATGGGTACCTTCAAATTCAGAGATGTGCAAATAACCACTGCTTCTGAACTCCATTCTTGTGCCCATTGTGGAATTACATAGATTTCCTTGACACCTATTTTTCATTCTTTATATTTAACCAAATTAATTGCTGTATACCTGCTACACAATGAAAATCCATTGTAAGATGCAGCGTCTTTATTGGCTCTGGGTACCTCATGTTATTGGTGAACTTACAAGCCCTGTATATCCCCGCAACCAGAAGGGTCCAGCAGATGTAACAGTATGTTTCTTTCAAAAATCTGCCTTAGTTGGAAAAAATATAGGTAAAAATGTAGACAGAAATTGCTGTTTTTTCAACTCCATTTCAATATTTATTTATTTCAACTGTTACTTTCTATAGGAAACCCTTGGAAGATCCACACAAATGAACCCTTGCTGAATTTAAAATTTTACCTACGTTTTCAGAAATGTATAGCTTTCAGGGATCCACCATTGGTTTCACACCCATTTCTGTCACTAACTGAAAGGAGGTTGAAAGCACACAAACCGGAAAAATGAGGTATGTTCCTGTAAAATGCAAAAACTATGTTGAAAATGTTGGTTTTCTGATTCTAGTCTTCCTGTTCCTGAAAGCTGGGAAGATGATGTTTTTAGCACTATAAATCCTTAGTTAATGCCATTTGCAGGGAAAAAACACTTTTTCTCCATTTTTCCCAAAAACCGAAAAGGTTGCTGTATTTTGGCTAATTTCTTGGTCCCCTCCAGGGGAATCCACAAACTCTGGGTACCTTTAGAATGCCCAAGACGTTTGAGAAAAGGACGCAAATGAGGAGTGTATATCTTATGTGGACAAAAAGTTATGAGGGCCTAAGCTCAAACTACCCCAAATAGCCAAAAAAAGGATTTAGCATAGGGTGAGGTTTAGCAGCAAAGGGGTTAAGAAAAAGGCATGGATAAAATGTCTGATGAATGCAGGTTTTCCACGTTCTTATTATTCTAAAGTAATGTTATCAGATTTCTGTGGTTTAGTACATCATGTAGTCCCTTGGGTATTTATTGAGGTAAAAAAAGAGGTTTATGGGATGTAAACATACTCAGCTACTGATTAAATTATGCTTGTGAGACCAAGTCAGGGCCATGTTATCTTTATTTTGAACAGGTGATAGTGTTGGATCGAGAGACACTGAATTATTCTCAGCTGGGCCTGTGGACATGAGTGCCTGAGGGCAGTCTATGAGTGATGCTAAATCAGCCCTTGGAGCTGAGTTTATCGTCTGTGAATAGGTGGAGTGTTTGGATGCTTTTCTGGGTCTACTCTACTGCCGGGCGAAGGGTCTTTTGAGCCACAAATGCCCCCATTAGTAAACTGCCCTCCAGGGATGTTCACAGGAGGGCCATTCAAAAGGGGCATAGAGTCGAGAGGCATAGAGAGAATTGGAGTACAGTGCAGGGTCATAGTGTGCAATGGTGCACAGTCGATAAGAGTGGCATAGAGTGTACTTGTTAGACTTTTCATCCTTAGCATGGTCTCCCTTAACTTTTTGCCTCTGTTCCCCAGGTTGTTGATGTGTGCTGGACTCTGATTTTGCTGTTTTTTTTACTCTGGGCACTTTACCACTGCTAACCAGTGTTAAAGTGCAAGTTCTCCTTTACAAAATATGTATGTACTTGGCTCATCCATGATTGGCATATTTGATTTATTAGTAAATCCCTAGTACAGTTCACTAGAGATGCCAGGGCCTGTAAATCAAATGCTACTAGTGGGCAGTGGCGGCCCGTCCTTTAGGGCGGAGGGGCCAAGCCCCCCCACCTTTTGCCCCCCATTAAGAGTGTCTGTCAGGCTGAACAAAGGTCAGCCTGACAGACACTCTTCATGTTCAGGTCAGGCAGCCAGGAGCAGACATGCGCGATTTGCGCAGACTCCTGGCTGCCTGAGCTGAACTTTGCTGGGCTGAAGAGATCACAGCTCCTATGGGCGTGACCTACTCGGCCCAGCAAAGGTGCCTCGAGGCCCTCCCTTGGTGACGAGGAAAGCGTCACCAATTGACACTCTCCCTGAGCGCTTCAGTTTAAGCCCTAAAGTGCCCAGGACGAGTGTCAATCAGTGACACTTCGTCACAGAGTGGGGTGGGGTCAGCAGTCTCACTGACCCCATCCCACCCTGTTACGAGGCGGGGACTGCTATCTTCCCTCATTGGCTGACCCAAGGTCAGCCAATGAGGGAAGGCAGCAGTCCCAACCCTCCTGGGACTTAGAGGCTGAAGGTAAGTGTGTGTGTATGTGTGTGATGTTTCAAATTGAATGTTTGGTGCGTGAATGCATGTTTGAATGGTATGAATGTTGTTAATGGATGTGTGTGCGTGCATGTCAGTGTGTCAAAGAATGAGTGTGTGTGATGTTTTAAAATGAATGTTTGGTGCGTGCATGCATGTTTGAATAGTATGAGTGTTGTTAATGGATGTGCATCCGTGCGTGTCTGTGTGTGAAAGAATGAGTGTGTGTGTGTGTGTGTGTGTGTGTCCCGCCCGCCCCCCTCCCTCCTAAAGCTGCCGGCCGCCACTGCTAGTGAGCCTGCAGCACTGGTTGTGCCACCCACAGAAGTAGCTCTCTAATCATGTCTCAGACCTGCTGTTGCAGTGTCTGTGTGTGCAGTTTTAACTGTAAATTCAACTTGGCAAGTGTACCCGCTTGCCAGGCCTAAACCTTCCCTTTTCTTACATGTCAGATACCCCTAAGGTAGGCACTAGGTAGCCCCAAGGGCAAGGTGCAGTGTATGGTTAAGGTAGGACATATAGTAATGTGTTTTATATGTCCTGACAGTGAAATATTGCTAAATTTGTTTTTCACTGTTGCAAGGCCTGTCCCTCTCATAGGTTAACATGGGGGCTATCTTCAAGTCTGATTAAAGTGTAGATTCCCTTTGGGAGTGGATGGACATGTGGAGTTTGGGGTCTCTAAGCTCACAATTTAAAAATACATCTTTTAGTAAAGTTGATTTTGAGATTGTGTGTTTGGAAATGCCACTTTTAGAAACTAGGCATTTTCTTGCTTATACCATTTCTGTGACTCTGCCTGTTTGTGGATTCCCTGTCTGGGTCAGATTGACAGTTGGGCTGGTTGCACCTCACGCTAGACAGTGACACAATGGGAGCTGGGGTGTAGCCTGCATATCCTGATGAGCCATCTGTGCTAGGAGGGAGGGGAGGAGTGGTCATTCGCACCTGAAAGGGCTGTGCCTGCCCTCACACAATGCAGTCTCCAACCCCCTGCTGAGTGTCTGAGACCTGGCCTGGGTAAGGCAGGATTTCACATTCAAAAGAGACTTTGCTTTGAAGTAGGCCTACTTCAAAGGAGACATTGGGTATGAGAAGGGCACCCAAAACTACAGACTTGAGAAACCCTCTGGAAACAAGAGGAACCTCTGCCTGGAGAAGAGCTGAAGAGCTTAGGAAGAAGAGCCGCCCTGCCTGTGACTGTGCTTTGTGGAGCTATCCTGCAGTTGCTGCTTCTGCCAGAGTAAGAGGGCAAAGTCTGGACTTTGTGTGCCTTCCATCTTGAGAAGAAATCTCCAAGGGCTTGATTTTGAGCTTGCCTCCTGTTGTTTGAAGTATCAGGGACAGCAAAGACTTCTCTCTGCCAGCACCTGGAGTCTCTGGAGTGGCTCCTACTCTGCCCTGTGGTGCCCATCCAGTTCCTGGGACCCTGAAAGGAGAAGCTCGCAGCCTAAAGGATAGGAAATCCACACACAGAGCACGGTGTGGGGAAAAGATTGATGCACTCCGATCTGCGGCTGAAGAAACAACGCGTCGCCGGCTCCACAGCTGAGAAACGACGCTCGCAGGAAACGTGACCAAGGAATCGACGCACGAGGCAGGAGAAACGATGCGCAGCATCGCTGACAGAGGCTGGGAGATCACAACCCACGCTGCGGGGTTTTCGGATCATCGTGCGGCTGGATTTCTGACTCAAGTACCACTGTGCGTGGAAAAACAACGCAAGGTCTGCCCGGACCCGAGAGTGCTGACCAGAACGTCACACCGCACTCCTGTGGAGAGAAGCAACAACACGCCCGACCCGGTGAAAGGAGAAACAACGCATGGTCCCGCTCGTAAGTGGAATCAATGCCGCGCAAGCCCTTTTTGATGCGCACTCGCCCGTGCTGGGTTATTTTGGACGCGCACCTGATACATTTCACGCTAGCAGTGCTAGTGTGTGTTTAAAACTACTTAAAGACTCTTTTTGCATTTTTATTGATAACTTGACTTGTGTATTGTGGATTTTTGTCGTTTTGGTCTTGTTTAGTTTAGATAAATATCTCCTATTTATCTAAACTGGTGTGTCATTTTGTAGTGTTTTCATTAAGTTACTGTGTGTTTTGGTATAAATACTTTACACCTAGCACTCTGAAGTTAAGCCTACTGCTCTGCCAGGCTACCAAGGGGGTAAGCAGGGGTTAGCTGAGGGTGATTCTCTTTTACCCTGACTAGAGTGAGGGTCCTTGCTTGAACAGGGGGTAACCTGACTGTCAACCAAACACCCCATTTCTAACAGTACTGGTGTAGAGCACTGTACAGTTGTGCAGAGTAGAGTGTAGTGGCATAAAGTGCAGTGGTGCAGTGGAGAGTGGTACAGAGCAGAATGGCATCAAGTTCAGAGGCGTTGCAGAGCAGAGTGTTGTAGAGTGCAATGGTTTAGAGTAGTGTGACGTAGAGTGCATTTGTGTAGAATGCAGTGGCAGAGAGTGGTGCAGAGTAAAGTGACGTAGTGTGAATTGGCGAAGAGTAGAATGGCATAGAGAGCAGCTGCATAGACTATTGCAGCGAAGAGAATAGTGGCATACAGTGCAGTGGTGCAGAGTGGAACAATGAAGTGTAGAGTGGTGTACAGTGCATTGGCATAGAGTGCAGCAGTGTAGTGTGGTGCAGAGAAGAGTGGTGAAGAATTCAGTGGCAGAGAGGGCAGTGTTAATATATGGTTGTTGGCTTTCTCCACACTTTCAGGGGGCCTCTTTACACCATTCTCTGGCAGATTGCTGTCAACGGAGGTTGCACCTTTGAGGAGAAGTGCGTGGGGCTTACTAAGTCACAGATCAAACTGTGGGAGTGACTTGAGGAGCTCAAATGATTGCTGAGTGATCCAGATAGGATGAACTTGTGCCAGAAAGGTTACAGCGTGTACTATGTCATTTGTTGTTTGCGCACCCTTTCTTGCGATGTGTGGTGAGATTAATATATCAGAGCTTCCTGTGGCCACCTCAAGTGACGGTTCCACTGAGTCACCCACTTTGATGGCATTAATAGGTTTTTTAAAAATTAAACAATGTAGGAGATGGTGTACTCTTCATGTTGTCATAAAATTGATTTTATGAAGCCTTAGCTGTGGGTGATCCTGACTTAAAATGTTGGCTCTGGCTTCGTGTCTTTTGCTTTCTTCGCAGGGCCCCATGTGGGGCCGAACTTATTTTCTGGATCTCATGCAACAATCCTGTTATGCTTTTTCTTTGCTTTTTGTGTCTCACTTGCAACTTGCACTTGCACTTTGCTTTGGTGAGTGTGCCTTGCCTGCTTTTAGGATCTGTCCGTGAGGCAACTCCTGTGGTGCTTAACGTGGATTTTTGTATGACTGCTGGAATGTTGCTGTAGCTCAGATTAACGTGGACTTGCAGAGGCTCCTAGATTCCTGGGCTGCTGCTGTGCTACTGCTACTGTTCCTAGGATCCTGCACCAATCTACCCTGCCCCTCCCCACCCCCTCACCACGGCCGGACTCCTCTCTCAGCTGCATGTGTCTCCCCAACACTCACTGTCTGGGCCCAGGAAAGATGACGCAAAGGGTCTATGATAGCGTGTTGGGGGTGTTTATGGAAGGTTTTGAAAGCCGAGCCAGGGCACTATCCGTAGAGGTGGACTGGAGCTGGGTGCTCATTGTGTAAGCTGGACCATCTGTTCCAAGCACGAAACAGCAGGCCTGGCCCTTGGCACCTGGTTAATATGGGCTGTAGTCGCTACGTTGGCAGCTATGACGGCTTAATAGACCTGGTGCTCTGGTTGCTTGGGTGTTTTATGCAGCTGACAGCGCTTCACAGCCCAGCATCACATCCCTTCACAGACATGTTACAACTTAATATACTCATTATCTATGCCTGGATCTTACACTTCAGCAAATCCAATAACCAACTTCAACTCTTTACAGAAAGCGCATTTCTCTTTACAAGCACAAGCAATAAATACAAAGCAATATCTCAGATCACAACTCCAACACAGAGCTCCTCAGGACCCAAAGGGACATCACACTGCAAAACACACTAACTCATCAAAAACCCTCAAAACCATAATGCTCAACAACTCATAATCAGAGGCACTGCAACTGATTAATTTAATGCAGGAACACTATTGATTCTCCAAACCAGACCATGGAACCACAGGATCGCGGACTGGCTTGGGGCAGATTATAATTCTCTCTGGGGAATATTTTAATTCCCTAGGCCTCAATGAGAACCATTCTCTGCTACCAACTGAAGCAGTGGGTATGCTCTGAATGCAACTTCAACACGGAACTCTTCTGGACCCAAATGGACATCATGTTGCAAAACTCACTAACTCATCAGAAGCCCACAAATGTTGCATTGATTGACAGCACACATAGACACATAACTCTACTATACTCACACTTCTAGGACACTGCAGCCACTTCAGGAACGCTGGAACGCAGCTGATTCAACAAATTGGACCACGGATCCTTAGGGATGCAGAGTGGGCTGGGGCAGATTCTAACTGTCTCTAGGGCAATTCTAACTCCCGAGGCCTCAATGAGAACCATCCTCTACAACCAACTGATTCAACGAGGATTGGGTTTGCACCATTCAGATTGGATAGGTTTCCCACTATGCAAATCCCTGGTGCAAATTTAAGTATAATCTGCACTCGAGTGGATATACCTTGGACTAGAATTGAGGCTTAATATCAGTGGCAACATATTAATGACAGAGAAGCACATTTGCCCCACAAGGACGGCAGAGAGTAGTAGATTTGCAAACCATGAAGGTTTATTAGCAGATTAGCAAAGTTAAAAACTCCAATGATTCAGATTAAACATAAATCAATCACCACCTTGTGAAAGCATAGTTCAATGTAATCCAAGGCAAAAATCAAAATAGCAGATACGAAGACAGGTTATTAAAGGTCTGTCATATGCAAATAATAGAAAATACAGTTTCCTTTGAACGGACATTCCGTATTGCTACACTAAGGATTAAAATGAGATAGGGGAATTTTAAGCAGCAGGTGTCAGCGTATAAAACATCTAAAGGCAGAACCAAATGAAGGTTTAATCAGACAAAGGAAATAGATGTTTTCAAGTCTCTAATTAATAAGCAGGGCAAATTGAGTATAGGGTCTCAAGAGAGATTGGTAGGGCATCTGCTATCGAAAGTGTAGAAAAAGGCAACTGAACTATCTAAACCACAACGCATAATCAACCATACAATTTCTAAAGTAAAGTCCAACTCCCAACAATTCCCAATCAAAATGTCTTGATAAGCTGTCATCAACCCTTTTTCAGGCTTCGCACAAAGGAAGCCCCCAGCTGCACTGATGGTGTATCACAGTCGGACCGTTTTCAGCACAAGCGCCAGAAACCAAATTTTCAGTGACGGTGAAGCTGACAATAATAACATTGTCTCGTGCAGATTAAAACAACTGAAACATTCATGTTTCAGTCTATGGCAGTTTAGAGCGCGGCTCCTGAAATAAGAGAAAAGTGTTTGATAACGCATGGCAGCCAAAAACACAGTTTCAGTGATTGCAAGAATTATTTAAGAGGCCTACATTAACCCTGCCAAACTTACAGTGAACAAGCCTTAACTATGGCTAAGTATAACATGAGCATCTCCTACTAGGACCAAACGTTAATATGAACATCACACGTTAGGTAAATGTAGGCAATGTCCAATGGAGGAAGCCAGGAACTGATACAATCTGGACAGGCGGAATGACTCCCTCCCTGGTTCACTAAGTAAATTGCTACTCACAGAAATTGTACAGTTAGACTTTTACACAAATCAATGCATTATAGGATACTTGGTTCATCCATCGGAATACTTATTTATATAGCGCTTACTACCCCTGACGAGGTGTCGAAATACAATGTAGTTACTTACTGTACTTCTAAAGTAGCGCACAATAATATGATGCTCGTCTCGTCGCACAGAAGCGACTGACATTATGTATATAGGTATATGTTGTTGCTGGTGTAGCTGTTCTCACAACAGTCAGATTCATGTCACACTCGCAAAGGGCGACACATTGTGAGCAGTTTCTTGCGGCACCCACAGGCACCCCCCAACAGTAGCTGTTCTTGTAAGCCCCCACAGTTTAGTAAGCACAGCAGGTCGCACTCAAGAGAGGAGCTGCTATGTCGTCTCCGATGGCTAAAACTGTGTACAGAGGAGCCATTGCAGTGTGTGCTTCTCTGCGCCTTCCCTTCCGACAGCTCTTGATGGGCTCCACGAAGCTGGTGCTATACTTTACCCAAGCAGCTTGTCACATGGTAAAGAAGCTTGGCCGACACGGTAAGGGTTACAGGTTTATTACTGCTTAGGGAAAAGGTGTACAGGCTCATCAAGAACAGCCAATCATGGTCGGACTGGGGAAGAAAGTAGGCCTGGGCACCAAAAGAAAAGTTGCCATAAATTAGTGAATTAGATGGCTAATAAAGTTGCCAATGTTTGCAAATCAGGGCAGTTTTCAATCTGTAAAGGCACGCTGTATAAGAGTTTTTCAAAGTATGGAATACTACATGGATCAGAGCTTGTTTCAGGAAATATTTGTTTTAAAATCAAGTAAATCAACATTAAAAAGCATTGGCAAAGCCAATACGTTTCTCCTGTGCGGGATCTATTGGCTTTGGCAATTTGTTTTTAGACATAGCGCACGACTGAATGGCACATTGTGTAACGTGTTTCATGGGAAGATGATTGCTTTTGATTTTTATAACACGTTCATGCCCCTGGATTTTTACCAACTTATTGCTAAAAACATCTTTGAATCTATGGTATGTTGATTGAATTACAACATCCTCAGCCAGTGAGACTTGTACTTTTTCACCTGCGGTCAAACTCATTTTGAAGACTGCCTGATGCCACCATCCATGTAAGTTCACTCCTTTCTTAGCTATATACACTTTGCCCTGAATGCTATGTACTTTGAAGGAAATACCAGCCCAGAAGAAACCTATTAATTCACCTTGCTCCCTTCAAATATCACAGTGGTGTCAGCTGGATGAAACAACATTTTGGCCCTGATTTATACTTTTTTGGGGCTGCATTAGCCTCATTTTTTGACACGAAGGCGGCATAAACGTACAAAATACAATTGTATTTTGTAAATTTGCGCTGCTTTTGCTTCAAAACATAGCGCTAATGCGGCGTAAAAAAAAGTATAAATCAGGGCCTTTGTGTTTCCATTGGCGCACACTATTCTCAACCAAAATAATTTTTATCCTAGCACCTGAATCCACCAATAAACCAATTGATTTCTTGTCAATCAGGCAATCAATCATGCAGGCTCCGATGCATTGTCGGCACAAACTATAAGACTAGGCAAATAGCTGGGCACTTGAATTGATATGGAGAAAGCACTGCTCTTTCATTGTTTAATTAATCAAATGCCTCGTGTTTCATTGGTATAGATGTTAAATCAAATTGCTCACTGAGCCTGGTGCAAACACGGCTTGGAGATTCGTGGCACCACAGGTCACAACAGAAACACCACTTCCTTTTTGTTTTATGCAAATAGTTGGTGTTTCATTGTTTTAGATGTTAAATCAAGTTCCTCAACCATTTTAAATCATAGCCTTTTATTGACATTTCAGCTTGTAATGATTTTTAATTAATCATCAATAAATAAAGAGAGGAATATGCGTCGTCAATCAGTACATTGATACGTGGGTCTTCACATCTTTTGACTATATCATGACAGCAGTTCCTCTCTATGTCTCTATGAATTCTTTTCCTGCACTATGCATTCTATAATAATTATGTAATTGTAATTTCTTACTCAACACACCTGTGCTTTCTTTCTAGCTTTGCACACATTGCTGAAATGCCCTGATTCACCACAATTATGAGAAACCTGTCCAATAGTGGGGCAATTGTGAAAATGTGCATTATCAGAAGTGGAATCACATTTGTGGCAAGATCCTGTGTAAATGTTGCTCTGTTTGGTAGACCCTCTGAATCTATGTTGCCCTTTAGATTTGATTTGCTGGACCTCTGCGATTGGCAGTACAAACATTGCTTTGAATGGTTTGAACTAGTTGAATTGTCTGGACTTGACTACACTCAATGTAGCATGTGGAAGAGACAAGTACATGACAACAAGTTTGGTTGGCTAAATATGATTGAAGTTGTTTGGAATCTTCAAAGGGCTTTTCTATATTGTATGCTATGTCTAAGCTTTATCTAATGACAGGTTTTTACAACAAAATAATTTCTCTTGTATGTTTTGGTTACTGCACCAAGCTACTATTTGATCTCTAATTACTTGCGAAGTGAAACTTCCAAAATCACAATCTTTTGGTAATACTTTTAAAGCTGCAATGAAAGATTTAACTGGCCCATTAGGTCCCGGTGCTCTTATGAAGAACCAATATAAAGCAAGGGCCCAAATTTCAGAAAAGTGGCGCTGCATTATATGCAGCACCACCTTTCTTGCAGCCAACAGCGCTCCCCTAATGCCACCATGTGTGCACTGTATTAAACTTATGGCGCATCATGGCGCAGGTTAGGGACAACAGCAACAAAATGTTTGATGCTATTGCAGTACATTGCAGGATTAGCGCCAAAAATGTTGGCGCTAATCCTGCAAGGTACAAAGGCGCCCATTAAGAATAATGGTGTGCACCCTTTTAACGCCTGCTCTGTGCAGGTGATAAAAATAGCCGCAAAAAGTGGCGCAGTGGAATCTCATAGATTCGACTGTGTCATTTTTGCGGTCCTCCTAAGGGGGGAACACGCCCCTTGCATACATTATGCCTATGGCAGGCATAATTTGGTGCAAGGGGTTACAAAGTGGTGCAATACATGCATTGCACCACTTTGTAAATCTGGGGCTGCAAATTTAACCTGATTGAGCCACATTAGTGTTATAAAAAATGACGCTAATGTGGTGCAAGAAGGCGCTAGGCCCTCTTAAGTTTGGACCATGGTGTTTTTTCACCTTCAAAGTACATCTCCAATTTTTTTGTTGCAATTTGAAATTCAGCCAACTGTTTTTTAATTCAGGAACATATGGTGAAAGATTATCTGATACATTTTCTCTCTCATTTTCCAAACAATAATACAACATATTTTTCGTTCTTTCAGCACTATACCTTTGGCCATGAATTGCCCCTAAATAAGCATTAAAGGTCCTTATCCAAGTTGGCAATTTAATGGTTGGTTTTCCTGGGTCTTGCAAAAAGAAAGGTGGAGTCATTACCTAAATGGAACTTATCATTTTCGACTTGTCCTAACTTTTACTGAGTTGTAGAAAAAGATGGTGCCAAATACATTAATGTTTTTGTTTGTGTATACTAGTGTGCCAATCACTGCAACAGAATTCACGAAAATTGTTTCCGACAGTAACTTGGGGCCAGATGTAGGAAGGAAGCAATTTGCGAGTTGCAAATTGCGAGTCCTTCCGACTCGCAATTTGCAACTCGCAAATTGCTATGCAGTACGGTGTCTCAGACACCGACTGCAACTCGCTATGGGGTCGCAATGACCCACCTCATGAATATTCATGAGGTGGGTCGCAAATTGCGGCCCCATAGCGAGTATAGGCACTCGCTAACATGGAGGCCTGCTGTAGTCAGCAGGCCTCCATGTTAGCGACCTGCTTTTCAATAAAGCAGTTTTTTTTTTTTTTTAAATGTAGCCCGTTTTCCCTAAGGGAAAACGAGCTGCCTTTCAAAAAATCCGAAACCTTTTGTTTCGGTTTTTTCAGGGCAGGGAGTGGTCCCTTGGACCACTCCCTGCCCTGAAAAAATATTTTGGGGTCCATTCACAAAGGGGAAGGGGTCCCATGGGGACCCCTTCCCGTTTGCGAATGGGTTACCATCCACTTCAAGTGGATGGTAACTGCGACTCCATTTGCGACCGCATAAGCGGTCACAAATGGAATTGCATACCATTGCAAATCGCAAATAGGAAGGGAACACCCCTTCCTATTTGCGATTCGGAAATGCATTTTGCGAGTCGGTAACGACTCGCAAAATGCATTTCTGCATAGGAAACACGCATTTGCGAGTCGCAAATGGCAAATTTTGCCGTTTGCGACTCGCAAAGTCCTTCCTACATCTGGCCCTTGATGCTTACATTTCGGGATTTTTCAATCAACAGTGTGCGTATTTATCACAGCAAAGAGATCTGCAGTGGCTCTTAGTGTTACTGCCTTGACACAAATATATCAGCGTTTTACTCTAAAGTGCGTGGGATGCGGCCGCAACATAGGAGCCGGCTCCTAATGGAGCCGGCGGTGTTGCGGCCGTGCGACGGGTGCAGTAGCACCCGTCGCGCTTTTCACTGTCTGCTATGCAGACAGTGAAAAGCTGCACGGGGCCCTGTTAGGGGGCCCCTGCACTGCCCATGCCAGTGGCATGGGCAGTGCAGGGGCCCCCAGGGGCCCCAGGACTCCCCTTACCACCAGCCTCTTCCTGGCGGTGCAAACCGCCAGAAACAGGCCGGCGGTAGGGGAGTCATAATCCCCAGGGCAGCGCTGGGGCTAAAACGGTGGGAAACCGCCGGCCCCGGCGGTGCGACCGCGGCGCTACCGCCGCGGCCGTAATACGGGTCTCCGTACCGCCAGCCTGTTGCCGGTACGGACGCCACATGGGTCGTAATGACCCCCATTATCTCTTCGAGATTGGATTAAACAAGCATTGGCAAAGCCAATAGGTCTCGCAACCCAAGAGCTATTGGCACTGTCAATCAGGGGCGTAGGAGATATGAAATTTCTGGGGGTGACAAGGACATCCTTGAGGTGGGCCCCCTGCACAAAGCTTGCACCCAGAATGGTTGCAGGGGTGGGGGGGCTTCCAGTTGAGTCCTGTGCAGCCCGCAATCCCCTGTCTGCTGGGCCCTTTGCTGCCAGTTAGGCAGCGACAGGCTCTGTGCTGCTGTTCGCCTGTGAAGTCCTAAGAGGCCTGTGTTGCCTGCTGGGTGCAGTGCTGCCTGTCAACTCCTGTGCTGCCTGTTGGGAGCTTTCGTTCTAGTCAGGCGGTGTCAGTCTATGGGCCCCTACCTGCCTATGAAGTCCAGTAAGGCATATGATTGCTGCTAGGTCCTTGTCTGACTGTCAACTGGCAGTCTCTGTGCTGCCGCCTTCCTGTGAACTGCTGTGCTGTCTGACAGGGCCTGCCTTAGTGCTGGTGGTGCCTTGTGTGACATTGTTTGTTGGCGCCCCCCAATGACCACCTCCGCCATGGATTCCCTCACTACCATCCATCATCACTCTCTCTCAGATGCATTTCATTAGTTTTATAGCACCACTCATACCGGGAAATATCACTTAAAACACAATTAATGCAATGCAATGCATTGACCACGCTGCCATTATCACACATTTGGGTCTAGCACACATGCCTTCACCACACGTCTTTACCACACATATGTGTGGTTACAGCATAGAGAGTGGTCTAGCAGTCCGGATGTAACAGGAAGGAGCAGAGGAGAGAGAGAGGTAAATAGGGCTGTGGCTGGATTCAGGATGGGAGGTTGGGGTCATTTTTAGGACAGGGTAGGGTCAGTAGTTTTTAGGACATGGTGGGGTAGGTTTTAGGATTCAGGACGAAGGCGTGGGGGTCGGGTAGTTTTTAGGACAGTGCGGGGTATGTTTTAGGGTACAGGGCGGGGTCAAGTAGCTTTTAGGATCATGTGGGGTAGGTTTTAGGGTACAGGGTGGAGGTCATGCAGTATTTAGGACAGAACGGGGTAGGTTTTAGGGTTCTGGATGGGGATCGGGTTGTTTTTAGGAAAGGGCAGGGTTACTTTTAGGGCTCAGGGCTTGGGGCTTTAGGGCTCAGGGCAGGGGCAGTTTTAAGTGTTTGGGCGGGGTGAAGTATGGTATCTGGTATGAGGGGGAAGGGCGGGAAGAATTTACCACACATATTCCTTTACCAAACATGGTTTTACAACAAAATTCATTGTAAAGGCATGCATGTTAGAGACACGGTTGTTGTTGAGAACATGTGTTGTTACATCATACATCCCTCATACTAGTCTAGGGTGTCAAAGCACTTTACATCACACAGACATTACGCAGAGACAATCATCATATGTGTGTAAATCATTGTATAGGAAATGTTACATAAGACAGAGGACTACAAGGTGTAGGTGTCACAGGTCATCCATACTGGTAGCAGGTATAGTTTGAGTGCTTTGTCTGGAGAAGCGCAAACTCAGAATTTAAAACATCACTCCATGGTTGGGGGCTCTCTTTAATAATAAGAATTGAATTGCGCTCAAATTAACTTGTTTTGCAACATTTAGTTAATGAAAAAGTGGGGATAAATCATAACGCTCTAATCTATACCTTGATGTTTGCATGCAGCTCTTTGATGAGTAAATTGCTCACTGTTCTATATTCGGTTTTAATTTATAAACTGCAGGGGAGCAGGGGACAAAAAAGGAGCTCTCTGATATAGGAAGCTGGCCTGGTGTGTGGTGAGTACCTATGGTATTATCACCTTATACCAGGTCGAGGTATCCCCTTATTAGTGAAGTGTAGGCAGTGTCTAGAAGCCAGGCTCTCTAGAGGTAGCTGTGGATGAGCAGCCAAGACTTATCAAGGAGACTTGCAAAGATCATGAATACCACTGTAGTCACACAGCACTCACTCACATGAAAGAAACATGTGTTATGAAAACAAAGGTTCCTTATTACAGTAACACAAACACTAAAACACTAGATATGCAATTCTCCAATAGAATGTAAGTAACACACTATTATATGTACAGTAGCAATCAGAAATTGGCCTAAAAAGCAATAGAATACAGTGAAAAGCAATAGGCAATACTGAAGACCTAGAGGGGACCAAATCATATACTAAAAAAGTGGAATGCGAAAGTCTGGTCCCCACCCAAGGAAGTGGAATCGGTAGAGGGGAGCTGGAGGAACCCCAAAGGCAAGTACCAGATTCCCCCCCAGTGATCAAAAGAAAAGAAGGAAGTTACTGGTTTTTCCCCAACCCACCAAAAGGACTTCAGAGAAGGATATTGCAAGACGCAGACAAGACTGCAAGAAACCAGAGGTGAATCCTGAAAGAGGAAGACCTGGAAAAGAAGGCGACCAAGTCCAGTTTAAGTTGGAGTGTCCGGTCATGGCAGGAGCCACTACCCACCCGTCTGTGGATGCAGGAGTTGGTCGACGGAGAGATGAAGACGGTCAGCAATACAGCACTAGAGCAAATGAAGAGTTCCTAGGTGATGCAGTCGATGCCCCATGATGGATGAAGAATTGTAGTCAGTCTGTGGTGTGGAAAATCCACCAACAAGCCTTGGCAAAGGCAAATGTCACCGTAGGAGAAAAGTGGAGCTGGCCGGGACCAGCAAGGTCCAGGTGGACTCAACCCATGGATGGGAGTCCCAGGTGACCCTCAGCAAGGCGGAGAGTCTGGAGAAGGAGAGGCAGCCCCCACAGAAGACCTACAAGTAAGGAGCCCAGGAGTCACAGAGAGGCCCACGCAGCACACCTGAAGAGCGGTCCCATGTTTCAGGTGAAGCACGTAGAGGGCTGTGCTTCATAGGGAAGAGTGCTGGGGACTGGGGCTCCACGGAACCTGAGGATCCCTTGGAGGAGATGCCAAGAAGCCTTAGTAGCTGCAAGAGATGCAATGCATAGGTGTACTGTCCTGCGTGGGAAGGCAAGGGCCTACCTTCTCTAAATTTGGACAGCTGGTAGAGAGGACCAATTAAATCACTCCAGACTACCACCCCTGATGCAGGATCCATGCAGCTCATAAGGAGAGAAGATCCAGGCAGATGGTCGTCGTTGCAGTTGGTGCCTGCGGATGCAGGTAAGTTACTCCTTAACTCCAAGGAATTTTCCTTCTTTCTTCTCGTGCAGACTGAAGACTTGCTGCCCTCAGAGGAAGCACAGCCAAGGAAATGTTGCAGTTGCTGGAAAGAGCCGGAGAAACAATGTTGCAGTAAGCTGTCGCTGGAGCTTCAGATTGTAGGTTCCTGTGAAGTCCAGTTGCGGTTCCAGCGGCCAGAAGTCAAAATAAATGTTGCAGAGGAGTCCTGTTGGAATCTTGCACGTCGAATCTGAGGACCCACCCAAGAGGGAACCCCTCAATAGACCAGAAAGGGGGATTGGTCACCTAGCAGGGTGACTACCTAGGAAGGGGTTGTGACGTCACCTGCCTGACCTGGCCACTCAGATGCTCCCAGAGGCCTCTGCCCACCTTGGATTCAAGATGGCAGAATCAAGTGGCCACCTGGAGGAGCTCCAGGCACCATCCCTGGGGTGGTGATTGACGGAGGAGTGGTTGCGCCCCTTTCCATTGTCCAGTTTTGTGCCAGAGCAGGGACTGAGGTCCCTGAACTGGTACAGACTGGCTTATGCAAGTAGGGCACCAAATGTGCCCTTCAGAGCATACCAGTGGCTTGGGGAGGCTACCCCTCCAAAGCCTTGTAACACCTATTTCCAAAGGGAGAGGGTGTTGCCTCCCTCTTGCAAAGGAAATCATTTGTTCTGCCTTCCTGGGTGTGAACTGCTCAAGCAGCACAAGGGCAGAAATCTGTCTGCGGGGTGGCAGCAGCATGGGCTGCCCGGAAAACCCCAGAAAGCTGGTAGGAACAATGCTGGGGATCCTCTAAGGAGCCCCAACAGTGCAAGGAATCATACATTCAATACTGACAATCATATTGGGGTATGATTCCGACATTTTTGATACCAAACATGCCCAGGTTCGGAGTTACCATTATGTAGCTGGATGTAGGTAGTGACTTATGTCCAGTACACTCATACAATGGCGTCCCCACACTCATGAGGTCCAGGAAAATGGAGCTGGAGTTCGTGAGGGCACCTCTGCTCCTGCAGAGTTGCCCGCACACTCAGGTACCTGCACCCTGGCTTCTAGGCTAGGAGGACCTACCACTGGGGTGACTTACAGTGACCTGGTGCAGTGACCTGAAGGTAAAGGGTGCATGCACCTTTTTCAGCAGGTTGCAATGGCAGGCCTGCAGACATATTTTACATGGGCTCCTATGGGTGGCATAATACATGCTGCAGCCCAGGGGAACCCCTGGTCCCCCAATGCCCTGGGTACCATGTACTTGTTGCGCCGCGGGCCGCTGCGGCGCGTCCCGGCCGAACCGCAGGGGAAGCCGTGGCTTCTCCCGGCCGGGCCGCGGGGGAAGCCGCAGCGCGTGTCAAAGGTCGCGGAGCCCGCGGCGGCCCTTTTCTCCGGCCGCGCGCCGTTGTTTGGACGCAGCGAGGCCGGAGGCCCAGAATTGGGTCTCAGTCCTCGCCGCGCACGGCACGCGTCGCGGACATTGTTGTGGGGTGTCTGGGTCCTCCCCCCTAGCATTACTTACCTGCCACACGCCTTCAGGGCCTTCATCTTCCTCCTGCATGGTTTTGAGGCATGCCTTCTCCTTCCCAGCATGCCGTGCACTTCCCTTCTTCCCTGCATGCATCTGTTCCTTTTGTACAAGGGCATATTTTCTATCTCTAGCTATAGTTCCTTCCCAAGCCAAGATGGTGGTGTTACTTCTTCCTGTTTATCACTTCCTGTCTAGGGGTATATAAGGGGAATAATTTCTTCTTCTCATTGCGTTGCAACACTTCAGCAGTGGTGGTCACGCTCCGGCTGGTCTTTGTTTGGACGCCAGTCGTTCTTGTTCTGTCTTCAGTCTTCCAGATTTCCAGGATCCTGAGTTCTAATCCTTGTGTCCTCCTTCTGTTTCAGGGAGTTCATGTTGGAGGTTTTTTCCCCCCTTGGGGTTTTTCCTCTGGGACTCCTTCTGGAGGGCACGGACTGTGGTGGCTTACTATTGTCAACAGCACCGTGGCTACCGGAAGAGGTCCCCCCTACCTCGGTCAGAGCAGGACTTGCAGGAACTGGGGCCGCTCACCATCCCTCTCCAGTACTGACGGTAAGCCCAGGGTGAATCGTGACAGTACTAGGGACTTATAAGGGGCAACGGTATGCCAAATGTGGGGTGTGTGTGGTCCAAGCAACCAAATCTAATGGGAGAGAGCACAGTCACTGGGGTACCAGTGAACACAGTCAAAATATACTGACAACAGGCAAAAAGTGGGGGTAACCATGCCAAAAAGAGGGTACTTTCCTACATCTGTAAAAGCAGTAACCCACTGACCTATTCATATTATATGCACTTTGTGATCTGCATGTAGACGTTCTTTGCAGCAGTCGTATTAACCCTGTACGTCATGATGAGTCAAAACTTCCACTAGACAAAATTCTCACCCTCTCAAGGATGACCATTAATCACTGGAATTATCTTGAGATTTGTATTGTTGCCTCAAAACTGTTGGTGGCAAGGAACACCCAGCAGGTGCTTTTAAAGCCACAATATACTTGCAAACACAGTGCCCCCCTTCCTAACTCAGCATTGCGCTAGAGCCTGCCCTGCTGCCATACCTGGCCCTGTTCATCTTTCAGGCCACCTGGTCCTTCCTGGGACCCGTGCTGTGTGCTGGTCTCTCTGCAGTCTATCCGGCAGTGTCAGGCTCTGTTCCACCGCAGCCTGTGAAATCCTGTAAAGCCTGTGTGTTGCCACAGTGCTGGCTTTGTATCTACAGGCCATTGGCAGGAAATTAGATTTACAGACAGCCCTTGCCCTTCAGAGCAGGCTGTCACAAATGGCAGGATGGCTGAGGGAGAGAGAAGAGACAGAACTGTTGTGGGGGCAGGATGGTCACCTTACGGACAACAATTAGCACTGGGGCAGGCAAGCTTGAGATAGACGAAAGTGAGAGAGAGGTGACAGAAATGAGGGCCCTTACAAACATTGTCGCACAGGGTGCCACCAGTTCTGATAAAACTAACTTGCAGTGCATTTGAAGTGCTGCGTCATCTTCTTGTGTTCGGCGTGTCTGGGTTTAGCTATGAGGATCTTCGACGTAGAGCCACCGAGTTTGGTAAAATGGATTTTGAAAGATGCCAGGTATGCAGCATGTTGTTCTTGTTTCCTATGAATTAAAAATGATGACTCTGAACTTTATCAGTAAGAAAAAAGGAAAAAAACTAAAATAATCGGATAAATGTTGTCAATACAGCCCACTTAACAACACTCTGTTTTAACTACATATTGAAATGCTTGATTTTATGAGTCCCTGTATGCCATGCACAACGGAGCGGTTTAAAACAGGAGCACTCATGGGGAGTACTCAAACACAAAGAAAAAAGTAGCGCCTAAAACGGTAGTAGTGGATGGACAGAAGTACTTGTTCCATGCTTTGGGGAGAGGTCTAACCAGAAGAAGAGGCATGGTGCATGCATGCCATGGACATATGGGGGCAAAGGATCTGAGAGCAATGATGGAGAGAGCAAATGGTAATCCTATTGGCGGGCTGAAGCTCCCAGATTGAACACAACATTTCACTTGAAACAGTGCATGTGCTGTCTAGCCAGAACCTAAAAAAAGCATAAAATCAAACAGTGGAAAGCTGGAGATTGGTGCAGAACACTGTGATATGAGCATGTGAAAATGAAAGTGAAGTCCCGTACTACTGCTTCGCGGCTGGTGGCCATGCACTTGTTAGCATGAGATTATTATTTTCCTTCAAATGCAGCCGTAAGAGCTTGTGCTCCAAAGCATTCACACTATTACCAGAAAATTACTTAGAAGCAGCAAAAGCGCTTAATGAGTGAAGAAAAATTACTTACAAGCTGCTTGAATTATCTTGCTCACTAGCAAAGATTCTAGCATTGAATCAAGCTGTACTTTTAATTCCCTGCTGCGCCTCTCAGTCGCTGGGTCACTCGTCGCCAATTTGAAATGACCCCTCCCAAGCCTTGTAACACCTTGCAGTTTTCAGATCCCAGATTTATTGAGACACTTTAAGAGGATAGCTGGGACATGTTCATGCAGGCTTCTGACTGATGCTCTGCCTCAATCATACTGAGATTTTATGATGAACTATTGATGTTCTAAATAATTAATGCATGCCAGTCACCACACTTCTTTCTGGGAGCCAGTGTGTAAACTGGGAGGTCATGAGTGACGTTGATATTCCTCTCAAGGTTATTTACTAATTTCAGTAATCAGTATTTTGTTTTTGTGGGCTGTGATACTGATAGTTATGCTTCTATGTGATGTGTTAATAGCGTCTCAAAAAATGAATAAAAAATTCCTTTCTTCACATTTCGATCTAAATGATAGTCCAGCTCTCCCCTTCCTTTATGTTCTGTTATATTATGTGATTTTGTGTAGCAAACGGTTGCCCACACGGAGGTGTCCTGGCGGTTTTGAGGGTCTTACAAAAGGCCCAGTGAATTAGTGGTGATTTTAAGGTCCGAGGGGAAGGACTTGGTGAATTTAGCAGGGAGATTGACTTTTTGATACGTGGGATGATGAGAGTGTTAGACAAACCTTAGCAAAGAGTGAAAGAGAGGTCAGAGACGGCTTAACTGGGCAAGTAAGGAGGGCCTATGTTGTCAATGGACCTGTGTACAAAACACAGTGCTTTGAAAGTGTTGCGTTTTTATATTAGAAGCCAGTGAAGATCTTTTAAGTGACTGGAGCGAGGTGATCTTAAGAGCTAATGAGAAGTTGGATTTAGAACCCAGTGGTGGTATACAAGGCAGGGCTGGCTGTACTAGGCATTGGACGTTTCCCTGGGACGCTGGAAGGGTGGGGGTGCTTTTTTACTGGAGGGGGCGGTTTTGTAGCAGTGCAGCAGTTTTAAAAGCACTGCAGAGTTCCTTCTATGTCCAACAGTTTTCAGGCAACAATAAAAGTGTCAAGATAACTCTGGTGATTAATGTACATGCTTGCAAGAGATCTGATTTTTTTCTAGTGACAGTTTTGACTCACCTAAGGTAGCACAGAGAGTTCATATGCCTGTGGCAAAGTTGTACTATGCAGATCACAGGACAGTATATTATGTGCAATGCTCAGTGGAACACTGCTTTTGTCACAGTGATCGCTTTGTTACTGTGAAGTTCATAAGTTACAATCCTAATCTCCTACAATGAGCTATGAACTGCCATTAAAGAGCAAAAAGAACAAGTGATGGACGGAATGCTGAACAATGTCAAACATTCACCCTAGTACAGAGATCTGGGCCTAAATCCATTGTTTTTTTGCCACCCATGCCATTTCAGTTTGGACCCAACCATATGCAAATCAGTCTTGACCCTATTCCCCACGGGAACAGTCCAGCCCGAAATGCCAAGCCAGGTCCTCCCTGGACTGGGAACAAGCATCCTAGGACCGGTTTCAGGGTATCACACTTCATCAGCCAGGCTAGCTTGATTCCACTGGCATGGGGAGCACGGGACCCACATCTGGACATACCCTTCCCACTTGGGGCAACAAATGCAAAAAGATATGCATGAAAACTGCATGTTAGAATTTTTTTTTTTTCTAAGTCTTTGATTGTCCTAATTTTGCTAAAAAGGGTTTATTTGAGTAGAAATAAATTGTTACTAGGAAAACCAACCCTCACCACTGTGATACGTTCTGAATCCCGTGTTTATGCTTCCCGAGACAAAGCACTCTTAAAAAATGCCTACAAGTATGAATGACATCTGAATCCTACACCTTGTATTCCCCTTTTACTTATGTAACATTTTCTATACACTGATTCACAAACGTGATTCATTGTCTCTGTTTGTGTGTGTAATGTAAAGTGCTCCAATTCTATACACTGTTAAGAGAGGTGCTGTAAAACAAATGAATACACGTGAGAAAGTGGTTGTGGGGAGATGAGGCACAGTTAGAGTGTGATGGCGAGGGAATCATTGAAGAGCCTTCTAAAAAAGATTTCCGTATCCAGGTGAAATGTAAGGTCATTATTTACTCTGCTTTAAAACGAACACAATTAAATATAGAATTAAAAATGTGTTGATGAATGCACCATTTTTGTCACTTTTTCCCCAAATTTTCTTAAGGGGGAGAACCCCCTAAGCCCCACTGTAGTGGTCAGGCTAGCTCACTGTGCCCCCTTGGAAGGCTGGTCGGATAAAATTTGCTGAGCTTTGGTTTCCCAGTCCCACCCTGGTGGTATAGAAGAGCTCGTGACTGTGAAGTAGATAATTATGTTAAACTGTGAAAAAAAGGATTTCGCCGGGAACAAAAGATAAAATTGTTCAGAGCTGATCAAGAAAACGAGTCGCAGTAGATGGCAAGCCAACCCTGCATTTCCCTTGTTGAATAATACATGAGATGAGGTATCAAGGTGGGGTGGCAGCATAATTGGAAACAGAGAGTCACAAAGCCAGGTTTCAGTGAGGAAGATCACATCTAGCGTTTGAGTAACTACAAAGTCAATGAGATTGAGGTGGTGACAAGTGAGGAATCTAGTTCTGATTAAGAAGCAGTTCAGAGAATGAGTGTTTTCTCTAGTATCTGAAGTTGTAGTCAGAGGCTATATAAGTGTAGAAGTGGGGTCCTGTAAGATAGCCGAAAAGGTGCTGCAAAGGCAGTCAAACTTATTTGTAGTCTTTAAGGCATATAGGGCCAGATGTACTGACCTTTTTGCACGTCGCAAACAGCAAATTTTGCTGTTTGCGACATGCAAAAAGCACATCGCTATGCCCAAACCCCGTTTTGCGATTCGGTAACCTGGTTACCGAATCACAAAATGGGATTGCGAGTCGCAATTAGGAAGGGGTGTTCCTTTCCTAATTGCGAGTCGCAGCGCAATGTTGTATTATTTTGTGACCGCGAATGCGGTCGCAAAACAATTACAGTTAGCACCTATTTCAAATGGGTGCTAACCCATTCGCAAAAGGGAAGGGGTCCCTATGGGACCGTTTCCCCTTTGTGAATGGCATTAAAAACATTTTTCCAGAGCATGCAGTGGTCCTATGGACCACAGCCTGCTCTGAAAAAATGAAACGAAAACGTTTCATTTTTTAGTTTTGTAATGCATCTCGTTTTCCTTTAAGGAAAATGGGCTGCATTACAAAAAAAAAAACTGCTTTATTTAAAAGCAGTCACAGACATGGTGGTCTGCTGTCTCCAGCAGGCCACCATCCCTGTGAGTGCCGCAAGTCCCAAGGGGGTCGCAAATTGCGACCCACCTCATGAATATACATGAGGTGGGCCTTTGCGACCCCCTTGCGAGTCGCAAATGGTGTCGGGGACACCATCCTACATTCTGATTTGCAACTCGCAAATTGCGAGTCGCTCTGACTCGCAATTTGCAAGTCGCAAATATGAACCTACCTACATCTGGCCCATAGTTCTGAGGTCGAGTATCTCAGGCAGAGTTGGGAAGGTGATGGGCCAGGGTGCCTGAGCACGAATGGGCGTAGGCAAGCATGTCTTAGGTGCACCCTCTGCACGCAGATGCACAGCTGTGCCTGTTTTATATATGCCTGGGTGAAAAGAAGCTTGGCCAAGAACATAGTGAAGTATGCCAAAACAAGTTGCGAAAATAAAAGCCTACCATAGAACCCAGTCACTCCTGTTACAGCTGCCAAACTGCACTGCAGAATTCTATGTTCTAGCCCAGAATGCTGTTCTTTTTGTCTTTTTTTATTGGGGGACTAGCTAGATCTCTTGTGATTAGGGTGATCACCTCTCATTAGGGCCACTTTTTGTGAGCAATGACTTCAAACATTCAGAGCAAAAGGGCAAAAGTCAGGGTACAAGCCCAATTTCATAAACTCATCTGAACAGGTCAAGTATTAATATAAAAGTAGGTAAATAACATTTGACCCAAGTACAAGTAAAAATAGCATAGTAATCTACAACTAGCAGCGCACTCTGCCAGCATCCTCAGAATAGTGAACTGCAACTTCTTGCACAATGTTCCACACACCCAAGCAACAACGGTTCCCGAAATGCGTCGGGTGGATGTTTTTCTTTTGCAATGTAAAATAAATTGGATTTGAAGGCAGCTGTGACCGAGGTGTTTTCTCTTTTGGTTAAGAGGAATGATGTGTTTATTTACGGGGTTTGCGACACCACCTCGGTCTGCTGTGTCTGGGTGTGGACGAACTTTAAAGGACTTCATATATATATATATATATATATATATGTATACATATGGCACTACTCACGAAAGAACAAACACCGACACATCCAGGTGATTCCAATACTCTGATTAATTTCTCAGAGGCAGCTTGACACATTTCGACCGTACAATGCCGTTCTTGTTCACAATACATGACCCCATTTTGTTTTGAGATTTTACACTCTCACATGATCACATGCGTCCTCACAGACTTAAAAGTTTAAAGAACGTATTTCACATTAAAGGTTTTTTCTTTCTTTTCAAAGTTGAACATGCTAACAATTTCAAAATTGATTGTGCATAAAAAACAACATTTTGTAGGTAGATTGAATTACTATCACTTAGATCCAAATACTTCCCTTGATTAGTTTCATTCTCTCCCTGTAGCCCAAACGGGAAATTAGAATGTAACCTTATGCTATATATACCTGCTCCATATGTTCTAGTGCAAAGGAAATATAATTATTAGAAAAATTCAAACTCAAACATTGAAAAATGTCTCTCATTTTTCAAAACCAAAATTGTTCTCAGAGAACATTCAAACATAAAAGCAACATCTACTGCTTCTTTGTTTGGTGGAGATGTGATCATATTCCTGTGCATCAAGAACACATCTCCAAAGTAGGTGGGAAATGCAGTCGGGGGTCCTTTTAGTAATCTGTCCATCATCCTAGGAAAATGGTTGGAAGATGCTTCATACTACTAATGTATGTGGGGGAGGGCCAAACGGACAGGGCTTCTAGGCAATTTTACATACTTGTAGATTTTGAAAGGGAGAACACGATCTTTGGCCTGAGCAGCAGGTGACAAGAAAGATCCCACTGGTCGCAGTCACTACCTAAGATATTGAACTCGAAAAAAGCAAGAATGCAAACACCTCCATCAAGGATTACAGATAACCGTTCAAGGTGGAAGTGCAGAGAAAAAACTTGCTTTGCCTTGGTTATGTGCAAGAAATTAGGATGATTAGTGCTTTACCGAAGTTGGCCACCTGCTTTGTTTATATCTGTAAGTGCTTCCCATTGAGGTTCAATATTTTCTGTGAAATGAGCATCATGCCAGAATGAATCCTGCCTTGTGTATTTATCCAAGAAAGGCCATAGTTTTTTTTAAACATGTCAGGGAATGTGGGTGGAGCCTCGAGCCCCCGCAGTTCCAGCCAGCTCCCCCCCTCCTGCGGGGAAATGCAGCTCCTTGCGTGCAGGAGCAATACTTTCCTCTATTTAGATACACACAGACAGGTGTGGTGTGTCTCACCCAAAATTACAATACACAAACTGTACATTTGGGCTAATATGGGTCAAGAATGGGACCTAAGCATACAGTTATCTGATTTTACCTTCTCTCAAGCAGGTTAGACTAAAATCAAGTATTTTTTATCTTTTCCCTACAAGAACTACTGAGGTGTTACAAAGAGGGGCTAGAATATCCATAGAAAGTATACACATCACTAATGAATAGGTAAAGATGGCGGATACTAAATAAGGAAGATAAGGGATCTATAATCCTGATGAAGGTCCAGTGACCCATAGGGAAGAATGAAAGGGGCAAAACATGTTGATTAAAGCAGAGAGGGTAGTAATTTCCCAAGGTTCACCCAAATTAACAAGTTTGTAACTCTGCCTGGGGGGCTGAAATACAATTAGCGAGTACCCCCTTAGGCAGTGTAGTGGATCCCTTAAAGAGATAGAGGATTGGCCCTGGCTAATACATCTTTGCCCCACTCTGAGTGTTGGTCTGCAACTGGGTGTTGCAGCACACCCTATGATGAAGCATGCCACTATTTAGTGGGTGAGGGCAATTTTTTAAAATCCACTTGTGTTTCATGATTAGTGGGTACGAATGACCCTTTTTAGGTTGAGCCTAGACAGCGCTGTCGCTCAGCAAC
Organism: Pleurodeles waltl; assembly: GCF_031143425.1. Classification (NCBI taxonomy): domain Eukaryota; kingdom Metazoa; phylum Chordata; class Amphibia; order Caudata; family Salamandridae; genus Pleurodeles; species Pleurodeles waltl. The sequence goes on along the minus strand of NC_090443.1, from coordinate 112,418,239 downwards.
CTGTTGTTATATGCTTTGTGGACTTCAACTCCACCCATTTTTTTCATTTGTCTATTTCTGCGTCCTTTAAAAACCCTTGCATCCAAGCAGTTATATTGTCTTCTTTGTCCCTCCTTTTCATCGGTTGATCACTCCCCTGGAGCACCTCCAAAGTACTTGTAGCCTTCCACTAGTCCCATTATAGAGACTGGAAAAGGGACTACTTTTTCCTTTGGCCAACAGCAGTGGACACGAGGGCTCGAGTTTTTCCAGAGCAATCCTCAGAAGTGCTTGTGCTTTCACTGCTCGGACCCTCCTTCAGTAAACAGGGCTATAAATTGGGTTTTTATCCCATCACATTTGCTTGGGATTCAAAGACCAAAGTCAGCTGTTTTCATTGGACCTCTAATTTATTTAAAGTTGCTTTCTTCTAATTAACACTGTGCAGCACTTTATCATGCAGCAAAGGGGTGCAGATGCACATCAACGGACAGTGGACAAATGAACACTGTAAGTAGCATATCCTGTGCCTGGGTGTCTATTGATATTATTTCCTTGTTATTAATGTTATTGTTATAAAATCTTCACGGGGCAGTGCAGTCCACGTGTGTGTTTTATCTCGTGCAGTAATTTTGTTGCTGTTGTTTTAGATATATACCTTTTCGGGGCGTGGCCAAGCCAGAGACCGTCATGGCCACTCGACTGTGAAGCTCCGGAGGCAATCCTCGTGGAGCAACGGACAATTGGCAGCTCGGGACAGCGCTCTCAGCTGACGCCGTAGCCTGAACACCCCAAAAGGTAGGGGAGTATGGAGGAGTCGCAGCGACTCCATTTGCATGGCAGCGTGACTCAAGCGGCCCGCACGCATGCGGCCTGTGCGTCTCAAAGGCCCTGTGGCAATAGGGGCCTTGGGTGAGCCTGAGGCACAGGCCGGTCAGGCAGCGCAGTGCTCCCTGGGAGTGAATCCAGCGGGTGGCCTTCCCTTCCCCTGCCCATTGCCAGCAGGGCCCCCTCGCCCTGGGGACGGACGACAGAAGGAGACAGGGGAGATTGGAGGCAGCGCATGACTGACACTGAGTGCTGTGGCTGCCCCACGCTCGGTGTGGATCGGAGTGGTGGGGTGCTGTTGTAGATTTCTAATGGTTTCAGGTACACTTGTGGGCCTTAAGGTACTGCTTATAAATGTATATGCACCAAACACTGACTTGCTTGACTTCTTGCAGGACTTACAGGCCCACATGGACTGCTTTGAAGCAGATCACCTACTCCGGGAGGAGACTTTAAGATGGTGCTAGACCCCTCGGTGGATACCACTGCCACAGTCCCTACCACTCAACCGCTGTCTCATCGACTTCTGCGCACTATCTGCATATATATCCCTTACAGGATGTATGGCATTGACAAAATATGGGCCCAAAGGCATTCATGTTTCACTCAGTGCCCCACGGTACCTGGACATGCATAGATTACTGGCTCTTGTCTGGTCCAACTACTCCACTGATTACTGTCGTAAAGCACCTCCACTGCACGTTATCTGAGCATTCCCCAGTATTGATCACACTTAACGTTCCTGTGCAGGGGAGTGTTGCACGGTTCTGGCGTTTCCCTGATCTGGCGTTGCACGAAACAGTCTTCAGATCGGAGCTGAGGGAGGCCATGATCGAATACTTCAGGATTAAAGAGGGCTCAGTGAAATCGCAGGCGATTTTGTGGGATACATTCAAGGTAAACAATAGGGGCATATGCATCTCTAAACACTCTGGAGTTCTGCGTGACATCAGACACAGCCTCACTGGGGTGGAGGCACAGCTGGCAGTGGTTGAGAATGAGGCTTTGGAATCTGATGCTGAATTCCACCTTTACAAGAGTAAATTGCTTTTGGATGAGTTTCATGAATTGGCGGAGAGGGAGGCACTCCATCTGGGGAAATATGCTAGGGCCCACAGATATGGTGAGGGAGAGTGCCCAGGGCATACACTGTCCTGTTTACTTCGTCCTGCTTACTCGTCAACATACCTACTAGAAGTCAGGAGGGAGGATGGCACACACACCGTGGGCTCCTCTGAGGTCCTATCTGAATTTTCTAACTACTACTCCAGAATATACGCATCCCTACCTGCTCCTCATCACGAGGATTTGCCGGCATATCTTGATGAAATGCAGAGGCTGTAGGCACTGGAGTACTCCCGCAAACACTGCGGGAAGCAGTCATCACTCTGCTGCCTAAGCCTGGCAAGGACCCACTAGAGTGCGGCTCTTACAGGCCCCTCTCTCTTTTAAACTTTGACAATAAAGTTCTAGCAAAGCTAATAGCCATGCGCCTTTCGCTACTTTTAGAACAAATTATCTCCCCAGCTCAATCAGGCTTTGTACCACATCAATCCACTTCTCTTAACCTCTGCACTGTCTTCTCAATGTTGAACAGAGTTTTACCTACAACCCCGGCAACCATAGCATTGTTGGATGCAGAGAAACCCTTTGATTCCCTTTCCTGGCCATTCCCGCACGCCGCACGGCGTAAGATCGGATTCCCTCAGGGCTTTATGGCTTTAATCTCCCTTCTCTATTTGCAGCCCACCGCTGCTATTCAGCTCAATGGCACGTTATCCCCCTCTTTCCCTGTTGAGTGGGCCACTCGTCAGGGATACCCACTCTTGCCCATACTCTTTATAATGGTAATGGACCCCTTGGTGCGCCACATGCAGGAGAAGCATATTCACAGATGTTTTCAATGTAAAAGCAGTCCGCTTCTCATATCACTATATGTGGACGAAATGTTATTATTTGTACATCACCATGAAGACAATTTGAATCCCATATTGGACAAAATAGTCTATTTTGGTGCATTATCGGGGTTACACATTAACTGGGGGAAATCTGAACTCTTGCCCCTTACTGATTCCACTAACACCCCGCGTTCGGAATATCCACTAAAATGGTGTACTGACTCGACCAAATATTTTGGCATTTGTATTCATAGGGACAGTGAGCAAATTATAAGGCTTGATTATGGGGTGCGGTTGACAGATTGAAGGTGCAGGTGGAATGCTGGGTGAGGCTCCCACTGCTTTGGCAGGCTGAATATCTGTTATTAAAATGATAGTTCTAACATGTTTCTTCACCTATTTTTAAAGTTCCGATTCCGCTCACTAACAATTTTTTTGATACGCCCTGTGGCCAATTGACGCTGCTGGTCTGTGCTGACAAGTGTCCTCGTATTCGATGGGAAGTCCTCACTCTCCCATATGAACGCAGTGGATTCGGGGTGCCCCATTTGAAGCTCTATTTCCTGACAGCACAGTGTCACTATCACTGGTTCCATCCAGACATGCGAATTCTGTACGCCATACCCGAGCGGGACCTTGTGGCCCCCATGCCCTTGCACATGCTGCTGCCCCGTGGCATTCTCTTGGGCCCCAGTGACGTCCAAACTCAATCCACTACCTGTTGGGCATGGTTAAACTTGCACGTATGTTACAATATGATTTCCTGTACTCCCCCACTCTGCCACTACTGAATAACCCTTATTTTCCTATAACGCAGGAAGTATTAGTACAGCATACACTGCAGGCATATATCATTCGCACGTTGGGCAATGTGTTTCCAGACGAACATGTTTTTTCGCACATGGAGGACACACGTTTTGCTGACGCCACTCAGCTTGAGCACCTTGTGCACTGTCAATTCCAGAGTGCTCTCTGTGCCCCCTTCTCTTCATACCCACCAGCACCTGCAGACTTTCTGCCCCTCACTTTAGCCATCACAGCAGGCACAGGGGTACATTTAGTTTCCAGGCTATATCAGGCGAGCATTGCTCTATTACCCATTGATCACACTAAGCTTAGAGAGGCCTGGGAGGTGGACCTAGGTAGACCCCTCTCGGAGAGCATATGGTCCACGTGCTGCATTCAGACCTGGTATGTGACCTTTAATCAAAGGCATAAGCTGTTGCATTTTAAACCATGTGTAGAGTATGTCTGACACCAGTTGCTCAGGCCTGTATGGATCCTTCTAGATCCTCTACCTGCCCTAAATGACTTGCACCAACGGCGGACTTACAGCACATGACATGGGCATGCCACCACATTGGTACATACAGGTGTGAGGTGTGAGGTGTTTGGTCTGCTATTGATAATGTTGGGTATGCATACTAACCCGGACCCACTGATGGCTCCCTTGGGGTACAAATCTTCCTAAAAGCTTGAGGCCTTATATCGCTAGTGCACTCTTGCTGGCCAAGAGAGAAATTGCACTCCTTTGGGCAACCAAGAAGGCGCCCACTTCCAAGCGCTTGATTGCAAACCTCCTTCACTGTGATGCCACTAGTGAAATTTATGCATCTCTCCAGCCCCCAGTGTCGCATCCACGTGATATCTGGCAGCCACTCAGGGACTACTTATGCACTCTTGACACTACCCTGTCCATTTCCCCTCATCACGCAGAACCATGTTGACAAATGACAATGAAATTGGCTGTTATTAAATGTTTCTGCATGACTTTGAATGTTTTCATTTAGGTCATTGACTGCTGTTTGACCCTTTACTGCTAAGTCACCTGGATGTAAATGCATGCCATCTTCATTTACCCTTGGTATTTTCTTATGTTTCTCTATGATACATTGTGTGCTATCCTCATAGCATTGCTTGCTACTTATTCAGACATTCCTCTTGCTAATTGCATTGCTGTATGTTCTTGAAAATGATAAAGTTAAAATAAATAAATAAATAAATATGCCTTTTCTCTTCCCCAGTCAGCGTATGTTTCCCCACCATCCCTGATTTATAGCAGTCATAGGAAACAAAGCTTTTCAAAATAATTAGCAAACACAGGTTTGTTATTGTGGTTAAGATAAAGACATAAAAAGAAATGTCTAGCAAAATGCTTTTTTTTAAAAATGTAAAAAGTAATTTAAATTCGCACACTTTACATTATCATTAGATAAAAAGTGTTTTTCAAACGCTTCCTGGTGCATGTGTAGGCACTTTGGAAACTTGGGGGCATATTTATACTTGTTTTGCCCCGAATTTGCGTCTTTTTTTTAAACGCAAATTCAGTGCAAAACTAACTCCATATTTATACTTTAGTGCTAGAGCCGTCTAGCACCAAAGTTATGGAGTTAAAGTCATTTTTTGGATGTAGAAATCTACTTTGCGTCAATGAGATGCAAAGTAGGCGTTCCCGTGCAAAAAATGACACTATGGCCTTAGCGCCATATTTATCCTCCGTGCTAAAATCACGCACTGGGGGAGGAGGGGTCAAATAATGGTGCAAAGCTTGCTTTGCACCATTATTTAATGCCTGGGTCAGGGCTTGGAGTTAAGGGACCTGTGGGCCTATTTCCATGGTGGAACACCATGGAATAAGCCCACAGGTGCCCTTCCCAGGCCCCAGGGACACCCCCACCCACACAAGAGGGACAGCGGAAGATGGGGGACCCCATCCCAGGTAAGGTACAGGTGAGTATTGTTTTTTTAAGTGCCATTAGGGGCCCTGAAGTGGGCCCCCCTACATGGCACTGGGTGCAATAACCATGCCCAGGGGACCCTGGTCCCCTGTGCTGGCCACTGGGATGGTGGGCATGACTCCTGCCTTTTGTGAGACAGGAGTCATGTGGTATTGATGGTTTTGCATCAGAAAATGACGCTAGGCTGGTTAGAGTCTTTTTTTTTTACTCTAACCTGCCTAGCGTCATTTTTTGGTGCAAAACTCCCTTTCTTACATACCGCCAGACCCACCCGGCTAAAGTCATTTTTGTTTTACGCTAGCCTACCCTTTGCACCAGCTTGCACCATTCCATAAATATGATGCCCGGCTGGTGCTCAGAAATGGTGCAAACCGGTGCTGAACGTTTTGGTGCAAAACTGCGTTGGTGCAGTTTTGCACCTAAAAGTATATATCAGGGCCATGGTTATTTTTTTAAAGCGCACACATGCCTTCCAAAGAGTTTGACATTTTTTTTTTTTTTCTAATGGTAGTGTAGTGTGCGTGCCTGTTTATCTTTTGCAAGCGTTTGTGCGCTTTAGAATAAATACCAAATACGTTTTCAAAGCGCTGCACACGTTTCCGAAGTGCTTGAAAAATGATTTGTTTAACAGTGATGATGTGTGTGTTTAAAAAGTCATGTTTAAAATGTTGTTTCATTTACACATGTTAACAAAGGGCAGTTTTTGGGACCCAAATGGTTGCCCAGCACAAGCCTCATCAAGGTGACATCTGGTTTCCTGACGAGCCTCTTGTTTACATTCCCAATGCTCAGCTGTTTCATACTGTGGGTCAGGGGATAACACCTGAAAATACCAGATCTTACCTGAAGCGTCAAGTGAACTTGTTTTGGCTTTTTGACTAAAATGCACTTATTTGCTGGTGTTAGACTTTTTATCCTTGGCGTGGTCTCCCTTAATTTTTTGCCTCTGTTCCCCAGATTGTTGATGTGTGCTGGACTCTGATTTTGCTGTTTTTGTTACTCTGGGCACTTTACCACTGCTAACCAGTGCTAAAGTGCAAGTGCTCCTTTACAAAATGTGTATGTGATTGGTTTATCCATGATTGGCATATTTGATTTACTAGTAAGTCCCTAGTAAAGTGCACTAGAGGTGCCCGGGCCTGTAAATCAAATGCTACTAGTGGGCCTGCAGCACTGGTTGTGCCCCCCACATAAGTAGCTCTGTAATCATGACTCAGACCTGCCATTGCAGTGTCTGTGTGTGCAGTTTACCTGTAAATTCGACTTGGCAAGTGTACCCACTTGCCAGGCCTAAACCTTCCCTTTTCTTACATGTCAGACCCCCCTGAGGTAGGCCCTAGGTAGCCCCAAGGGCAGGGTGCAGTGTATGGTTAAGGTAGGACATATAGTAATGTGTTTTATATGTCCTGACAGTGAAATATTGCTAAATTCGTTTTTCACTGCTGCAAGGCCTGTCCCTCTCATAGGTTAACATGGGGGCTACCTTTAAATATGATTAAAGTGTAGATTCCCTTTGGGAGCGGATGGGATGGACATGTGGAGTTTGGGGTCTCTGAACTCACAATTTTAAAATACATCTTTTAGTAAAGTTGATTTTAAGATTGTGCGTTTGAAAATGCCACTTTTAGAAAGTGAGCATTTTCTTGCTTATACCATTTCTGTGACTCTGCCTGTTTGTGGATTCCCTGTCTGGGTCAGTTTGACAGTTGGGCTGGTTGCACCTCACACTAGACAGTGACACAAAGGGAGCTGGGGTGTAGCCTGCATATCCTGATGAGCCATCTGTGCTAGGAGGAAGGGAAGGAGTGGTCACTCGCACCTGAAAGGGCTGTGCCTGCCCTCACACAATGCAGTCTCTAACCCCCTGGTGAGTGTCTAGGGCCTGGCCTGGGCAAGGCAGGATTTCACATTCACTAGAGACTTTGCTTTGAAGGAGGCCTACTTCAAAGGAGAAACTGGGTATAAGAAGGGCACCCAAAACCACAGACTTGAGAAGAACACTTCTGGAAACAAGAGGAACCTCTGCCTGGAGAAGAGCTGAAGAGCTGAGGAGAAGTGCTGCCCTGCCTGTGACTGTGCTTTGTGGAGCTATCCTGCAGTTGCTGCTTCTGCCAGAGTAAAAGGGCAAAGACTGGACTTTGTGTGCCTTTCATCTTGAGAAGAAATCTCCAAGGGCTTGATCTAGAGCTTGCCTCCTGTTGTTTGAAATCTCAGGGACAGCAAAGACTTCTCTATGCCAGCACTTGGAGTCTCTGGAGAGACTCCTACTCTGACAAGTGGTGCCCTAGCCAGTTCCTGGGCCCTTGAAAGGAAAGCTGATGGAAATCCAAGGAAATCGACTTCGAACGACTTCGGACCGACGCCGCTGCTGAATCCGGTGACGCCGCCTGCACCCGACGCCGTGACCTTCGCTGAAACATGATGATCTTCCCAGGCACGATGCCGCTGCAGCCCCGCTGAAGTCCGCGACTCCGTGGAAGTCGCTGCACCACGTCGTGACCGACGCAGCTCGAAGTGCGCAGATTCAACGTTTCGCACTGACGCCGCGATCCCCGACTTCGTGCATTGACTTGTTTTCACTCTTCACCAAAGGTACTGTACTTGGGGGTCTACGCGACTCCGTGTCCGGCGCCGCTGGTGTCGGCTTGTTGGGAACGACTCCGTCACGACGCCGTGTTAACACCTCATCGAAGCATTTTTGTTTCTAAGCGCTATTTTTTTGTTTAATCTTTAAAAATTCATAACTTGACTTGTGTATGTCGGATTTTTGTCATTTTGGTCTTGTTTTGTTTAGATAAATATTTCCTATTTTTCTAAACTGGTGTTGTGTCATTTTGTAGTGTTTTCATTTAGTTACTGTGTGTGTTGGTACAAATACTTTACACCTAGCACTCTAAAGTTAAGCCTACTGCTCTGCCAAGCTACCAAGGGGGTAGGCAGGGGTTAGCTGAGAGTGATTCTCTTTTACCCTGACTAGATTGAGGGTCCTTGCTTGAACAGGGGATAACCTGACTGTCAACCAAAGACCCAATTTCTAACAGCTGGCATCTTTACTTTTTTAAACACACACAGTATTTTTTGTGTGTTCACTTTGTCCCGTTTTTTTGATGAATATTGTCACTGTCAATTATGCTATTTTTTGGTGTGCTTGTGTTAGTGTTGTGTGAATCTCTCTTTGTACCAGTGATGATAACACAGTTTTGGTGTGTGTGATCCTGTGTATCTTGTGTAGCTCATTGCATTGGTTTTGTTGAGTGACTCTCTATTTGCACCAGTTGTGGGTGTGTTTGTGTAAATGCCACCCTTTGTGTGTTGTGTAACTCCACATAGTAATATTGTGGTGTGTTAGTGTGTCCATACTTCTGAGTAATGATGTGTGTGTGCGTTGTGCCACTGACAGTTTTATTGTGTTTTGGTGCCCCTGTGTCAGTCATGTGTGTTGTGCAATCCTTTCTTTGTACCAGTGAGGCTGTGATTGTGCTGCTTTGTGTGATGTGTGTTTTGTAGCTCTTTGTGCGTGTGTCAGTGATGCTGTTTTTGTTGAGGGGCTCTCTGTGTACTAGTGATGGTCAATAGTCTAACGACCAGGCTCACCATTTACAGCAAGCATTGGCAAAGCCAATAGGTCTTGCCTATGTGTGAGTTAGTGTATTTGTCAGTGTCTTTTTTTTATTTAAAAAATACTGCCCAGTATATCTACCTGTGCTATACAGTCCCATCAAAAGCAATTGCCAAAGCCAATAGGTCCTAAAAGCAAGACCTATTGGCTTTGCCAACCCTTGTTTAACATTATCTCTTCACGCTTCTTTGTGAGTTTTTGGTATAGGTTGGGTGGATAAGGGAAGAGAAGTTCCTCTCATTCTTCTTTTGCTAAAAGGATAGGCACTTACCATACCAATAACTCTGGGGATAGGGTCCATTCACCTACCTAGAACCGGAGAGGGTTTTACCAACTGCTACAGAATATAGAAAGAAGAATCCATACCCTCCTACAAATATAAAGAAGGGACATTTACCACTTGTGATGTATCAGGAGCACGTATTACTTAGGAAATATGAGCTGGGGGATTTGCCATCTGCTGTGAACAAGGACAATGGGAATTTATTGCATAGGAACACTAGGAAGTGGCATTTAGTCCCTGTTATACAAAAATAGACATGGGATTCACTGTTTCAATTAACCTAGAGAAGGTGGGCTTACCACCTTCAATCTATGAAAAAAACTCAGGAATGCTACAGATAGGAACACTGTTCTTATCCCTGGGTAACAGTGTGCTGTGTTCAGCAGGCATCAATTCACTTCCTGCATGTGTTGACTGTGACAGTCTTGCCATAAAGGCCGTCATATGTTGCCAGATATCGAGTCCTGCACTAGCAGTCAGTAAGGGTGCTTCAGTGACTAACAAGATGTGGCCTCTGGGCATGATCAGGTAATGGTAACTTACTTTTGCTACTAGGTTGTGGAAAATGGTGCCTGTGGCGGAAGGGAAGTGTAGGGCAGTGTCTCATTGCTGGTCCTTTGGCCTGGTCAGGGCAGGTCTAGTTCAGGCCCTGAATCCTGTTGCCTTATCCATTGGTTCAGGCCTATTTGCCTACTTTTAGGGAGCGCTGCAGCAGGCAAAATGTTATGTTATCTAAAGTGCTGTCAAATGCTGCACAGTGTCTGTGAGTGCATGTTAAGTTGCCATTGTTGGGACATCCCAGCACAGGTCACCCCATTGAACTCTGGTAAATGCAGTACACTTACTTCAAAGTTGCTGTAGTTTTTCACATCCACCCAAATTAACGGACAGTATTTGTAAATAACGGACACGTGGTAATTCTACTTGTGATCACTGGTGACAGGTTGTGCTGTGACCTAAAAAGTCTCATCTTTGTGTGGCTTTTCTGTAGATATATATGTTTAGTGTCTCTCTCGTTTTGACTTCCTAGAATGGCTTTCGGCAAAGACCAGCCATGCATGGAGAGACTGAAAAGAATGGTTTTCTGGCTGGGGTGTCCCAACTCCATGGCTAGCTGTATGCACAGGAGGCCTCTGCTTAGCCTGCAGGTACAGTGTAGCTTGTCAAGAGAACAAAGAACAATGAAGAGAGAGCCGAACCTGAGGGCAATGTGAAATTGTAGAAGGGTTTCCAATAGTGTTATGACTCATTCGGGACAATAGATTCTTCTGGGCAGTCCAGAACCATGAGAACTACCTGTATGGGATCTGATTGCTTCACTGTGGTCTCAGATCTTGCTCACCTAGGCATACGAAATACCTGCCAACTTGGAATCGGCCATTGTAAATCTCTATCTTCACTGTCTTCGACCTCCTTCCATTTCACATCCAGACATAACTTCAACACAAGGGGGCGGGGTAACCAGAAGACATGTTTTTAAAAATGGGTAACATGTTTTTTAAATTCTATTCCACCTTGTCTTTCTGTCATTGTGTTCTAGAGTAGGATTCTGCTTAACAAATATCTATCAATGTTTTTTACGAACCTTGCAAACTTCTTTTGTGAGTAAAATGCATCAAAATATAGTAAAGTGTGGTGTGAGGAAAGGGATAATTTAAAGCTAATTGGTTATTGCAGCAGTCTGTAGATTGAGCGTACACGATTGGTCCAACAATATACTAGCTGCCGCTAAAATCAATGTATCTAGACTGCCCATCACGGTTTCTCAAATCACCCTTTTTACACAAGCACGCCCCAGTTCTGGTTTCTAATGCACAATGGAAACAGTTTTGGCTAAGCAAGTTCCAGTTGCTACTTCGCGACAGCCCTAGTAATTGACAAAGGTGCTGTTTTGTGCTGCTCTACTAAGTGTCCATCAGCTAGTGTAAGGAGCTCCCTCCTGAGGTTTCAGGGTACACTCTACTGTAGGGGAGCAGGGGAATCTGAAAAATCTATGCTTTCTGAAGCAGGATGGTGGCGTTATTAAGAAGTACACATTTGCTTCAGTCTCTCAAAATGACAAGGCTAGTAAGTTTTAGGCAATCCATTTGTGGCCTGTAAAGGAAGGTCTGAGTGTAAGTGCGTCCAGACGAGTTTGTAGGTGTTTCAATGCCCGAATAAGGATAAATGTAGGTGAATTGTGTGCAGCTACTGTTATGCCTGTTAACCGACTTAGCCAGTCCGAAGAGCCCTGGGATGAACTGCCTTTGACTCAGTGGATCACTGGGTATAAAGCTGTTGTTCATGCTTTCTTCTTCCTGCCATAGATGGAAGCAGATCCTCTATAAAAGAAAGAGTGCCCTCAGAATTCGCTGCCACTTAAGACGGTCTGAAAAAAACACACTTGAAGAGCAGGCTACATTCAGATTCTGTCTGGCTCTGTTCGATGATTACATTTGATAACAAATCTGTCTCTTGAAACATAAAATCTATTTTCATTGCATAGATCTAAACTCTAATTTACCAAAGTTGATGGGTGGAATTAACTGTCGTTATATCCTAAAAATGATAAGTTTCATGGCACTAGATCTCAACAAGTCTAATTTTATCTACTTCTAACTTTAACCAATATGCTATATTCAGAGGGTACACGGATCATGTAACATAAATTTACTATTTGCATTCATAGATCACAGTATCTGTATTTTAATTTACACAAATGGCAGCTTGTGAAGGATGGGTGCAATATTTTTTATATCTTTTATTTATGAGTTTTATGTAAGAAACATAGAGTACCTATTACCATCAAAAGTTACATTTGCAGTAGCATTGACAAAATGATACAGATACATACATTTCAAACTATTTCAAAGGTTCACAAAAGTGATCATGTTAAGTGAGGGTGCATCAGATGACATAACTTTCATTAGGACATCTTATGTTCAAACTATAGTTCTGGGTCCCTGAATGTCTACCACCCTCACCTTAACTATCCCTTCCCCTTTTCCATTATATCCTAGCCATCAATATCTATGTGTTTATTACCCCCTCATGGATTGTCCCCACTATTGGAGCTCGCATGAGGCATTTTCACAGAGAGAGCCCCATATGTCCTTGGCTGCATCGCAGATTGGATGAAGAACAACTGTCTGAAGCTGAACACACACAAGACAGAAATACTGATCTTCTGCAACAAGAGCAACCCCTGTAATGGCTCCTGGTGGCCCCCAGACCTATGAGCCGCACCCACAACCGCCGACAATGCCAGAAACCTCAGAATTGTCATTGACAACAAGCTCTCCATGAAATCACAGATCAACGCTGTCTCCCCCACATGCCTCCTCACTCTGTGCATGCTATGTAAGATCTTCAAGTGGCTACCCCTTCACACATTACACACTGTGACACAGGCCCTCATTACCACCTGACCGGCCTATGGCAACAGTCTCTATGTATCTATGTAGCACCTCCTACAGAAGCTATATACAACAGAATGCAACAACCAGACTTCTCCTCAACCTCCCCCGACAAACCCACATCATACCTCACCTCAAGCAACTCCACTGACTACCGTTTCAGAAGAGATGCCAATTCAAGCTGTTGACCCACAAACACAAGGCTCCACACAATCAAGACCCACCTACATCAACCATCACCTGAACTTCCACCAACCATCGAGAACTCTACGCTCTGCCTCCCGATCACTTGTCCACATGCACCACATCCACAGAAGCAGAAGTGGACGACGCTTCTTCTCCTGCATCACAGAAAGGACCTGGAAAAGCCCTCCCATGCAGCTCCAGACCATCAACTCTCTTCTGGAATTCTAAAGGGCCCTCAAGACCTGGCTGTTTGACTATGACTTCCGGGGCTTGCAAGCTCCTGGATACCATACCGGGTGATTAGCAGCACTTTATTAATCCTATTTGATTGATTGATTGATTGTTAGAGACAGGATCTTTCTATAGATTCTCATCCAGTCATTACAGTAAGCCAGGTCTTCGATCCTTACTAGGGGAAACTGACATCATCCCCTCTCTTAGCCAGTGGAAATTCCTTGACATATCCTAACAACTCCATTTAGGATGAGGGGGCAAAACATGTACCCATCATATTGTTTATCAAAACAAAGTTTTTATAGGAAAACTTTGTCACTTGAGGGGGGGCATGGCCATACTACATGCAAGAAATCTGCTTACTCGAGGGGCATCATGAACAAGCCGGGTCCACCTCCAGCCCAAAGGAATTCATTAGCGTAGGGGTTTAAAACAGTCAATAAAGGCATTTATACTGTATAGCCTATGCATACTATCTAACATGTCTGGGAGCAGCAGTATCTCCAATGCTCATCTGTAAGTGTGGTATCAAACCTACATTCCAGAGCTACAGCCACCTAAACTTGTTCAACATTCGCAGCGCACTTCATAAAGCACTTAAAATAAGAATATGCTCAGCGGCATCTTATTAACTACTGTTTTGAATTGGTCAGTGGTCAGGGATGTCCCCATGAAAAACACATCTCCCGGGTGAAATCTTTTCTACGTTTGTAAAATGTTCTCAGTTTAGCAGCATAGTCTTTTTCTCAAAATGTTGATATTACAGTGCTGGAGTTTATCTCCCAAACATAAATAATATATTGTAAGCACAGACTAAATGAGAACCCATTTTACATAATTCAAAGAGTAAACATGCAAGCTTTTGCCCGATCTCACAGCTCCCCTATCATGTATCTATCTGTACACAAAGTGCATTGTTCATTATTAAGGTGGGCGATAGTAAGAAAGAACATGATAGACTAGAAGGTGCTCACAAAAACAAAATCAAGCTCTTATTAAAACCAGCTTAGGAAGCCAGCTACAAGTCCCATGCAGGCTCTTCTGCAATAACGCACCATGGGGAGACCAAGCCCACTTAGCAGTCGTGTTTTTTTAAAAGTAAATAGATTCGAGCTCTGTGTAGCAAGAAGAAAGCTCAGAGATCTTTCTTTTACTCTTGCCTTGTTCTCGTCCAAGTTGTGAGGGCAATGCATGCACAATTTGTATCCGGTTATTTGAGAGTGGAATGTAACTGAATGTTAATGTCTAGGAGATAATGGACAAGCAAGACTGGAATTCGCCAATTGCATGTGGCTACTCATTGGCCAGGCCTGGGGGATGAGCGGGTCAACACGTAATCCGCGATGATAGTTGGAAAGTACGAGAAGGGTAGATAGTAAAACTTGCTGTCCCAGCCGGGGGAATAGCGACTTCGTGGGTAGACAGCAGTGACCGCGTGCTGTAGTGAGTCCACCACAAGGTGCAGGTTAGGGTTGCCTGTGGTCGACAGGTCCTCAAGATTTTTGAAGTCTAAGGAGAGAATATTAAACATTAGCAAAGAGTACATTTTCATATGCCAACTGTCACAGTACAGCACTGGCGCGACTACTGTATTGCACAACTCTGCTCCTCCCCTTCAGCCCTAACACCATTATTCCCTACCATTACTTATAATTCAAGGTATGTGGCTACAAGAGTCCCAGCATATATTTCCTGGGTCACTCGTGATGAAGGCCTCACTCTGCTGTAACAGTCTCCAGCACAGACACTATCATATCATACCACCTCTTGTTTTGTTGTTCTGCGCTATGGGGCCTCATTTACAATGTTTTGGCACAGGGCAGTACAGAAGGCCTGCTTGCTGTGCTGCCCTGCGTCGAAATAAAAAGTTAGGCATGATTGTTCAATGGAGGTGACTTCCTCTTACTATGCAGCACCCATAGAACGAGGAAAACATGAGGATAAATAATGTTATTTCTCCTCATTGCGCCTCCCTTTCACCCTCCCGGGGAGGCCCAGGCTTTTGACGCATTCGGAGGTTTACAGCATGAGCATGCTGTCAAGCTGGGAATGTGTCAAATGCCGTGGGTGTTAAGTGGGAACACCCATCGCAACGCCCACGGCACGCCTCTCTATCGCAGTGTGAGGCGACACAGCGATTTGCACTATGTTGCCCCACTCCATATTTACAAGTCCACGTAAAGCCATGCAGGATGACTTTCTGTGGCCTTGTAGCTATGGCTCTACAGTGTGCGGCGCCAGCCCATTTTTGAAAGTGACATTCTAGCGGTGCACAGGGGCTTGAAAATAAGACCTTAAACACCAACACTTCCTAGTTCCTACAACACAAACTCTATTACCTCCACGTCGATCTTCCTCGGAGCTATTCTTACAAGCTGAGAAAATATCTTTCCCACAGAAGTTGTTCCCTAGCTGATGAAAAATAGTAACCCTACCAAGGCTGCCAATATCCTGTAGTCATTAAGAGGGGAGGAATTTATGGTGAATACTTCCTTTTTTTCGTTTCCCTTGGCAGGCTAAAAAAATAGTAAGGCAATGTCATTCTTTTTATTTTTAAATGCCAATGGTTTCCTTTTTAAAACAGGAGATTAGCTATAGTAATCGACTACTGAATTAGCGTTAGCATATGCTCGCTGCCCCTGTTTGTAAGACTTACTTGAACAGTCTACACTGATTCAGCTATGCTGAACATAATCTCCCTGCTCAGCGCATATGGAGGTGTATACTATAATTTTGCCACGATTTTGTAATAAGTATTGTCTTAGTTTACGGATGGGTATTCTGCCTAAGCCAAGATGGCGGCTCCCTGAAGGGGCCCGCAGAGAGAGAGACGCAGTCTAGTCTCTCTGCGGGCGGTTTCGGGACGAAGGAAGTGGCGCGCAAGGCGCCCCATTGGGTGAAAGGTAAGTTGGGGCGGGTTTAGGATAGGAGTTATAAGGGGGGTGGAGGGTGGGGTCGGCCTCTTCTCCGCGCCGACTTAGCATGGGAGGGTCGCGTTTAATTAGGACCACCCACCCACCCAACTTAGGAGGGCAGGGGGAGGAGAGGATAGTTTAGGCAGGGAAGCGGGGGCAGGTAGGGGCGGTTAACAGTCATTTAGGACAGGTGAGTTGAGAGTGATAGCAGGAGATGGGGGAGGGTGGGGAGCCAGGTGCGGGCTTGTCCACCCTTCCAGGGGGAAAAACAAGGAAGTGAAGGATCAGAGCGGGGAGGGGTAGGCTACAGGCAGGGAAGGCATGGGAGGAATAGGGGAGCATATACGGTAGGAAAATTGAAGGGAGATATTTGAGGAGAAAATAAAGGAAAGGGAATTGTAAAAGTTAAAGTCTGTTTTAAAAGAAGATACAGTTAAATGTTTAAGTAATGTTGTTTAAACCCTGTTCTAATAAATGACCTTTTACACCAACAAGAGTGTCACGTATGTATGTCCCGATCCGGAATCATTAACACATTGTCCGAAACAGGAAGCTTCGGTCGGTTTTCGATCACGGAATGCCCTAATCCCATGTGAGATGCTCCTTCCTTTGCTGGCAGCTGTTTTGGGAGTGTTGTACTTTAAAACTGTCCTGTGTTGTGACAGGTTATTTCTTGATATAGTGACTCATGGAAAATTCAGTGAGTGATGTCGCTGGGCCATCCACAAAGGTCCCAGTTGCTGCCAATTTACAACACATGATTGAAGTTGCAATTGAGGCGGCTTATTGAGTTAGACAGGGCTCCCCTCCTGCTAAAATGCCTAGGGTTCAAGTTGCTGGGAGCACTATCAATGACCTTGATGAGGAGGAGAGGAAAAGCCAATTTATTCATGGTCCAGCCGTGGCAGAAAATCTACAGCATTTACGAGATAACTTAAACTTGCCAACTCCTCTGTCTCTTTAGCAGAAGAGGATTTCTTCACACAGTACCAGCGCTTGAGCCAGAGTCCGTTTCGCTGCATGGAGCCAGGGCCGGCTTTTGGGCGGTGCAAGCGGTGCGACCGCACGGGGCACTGACCTCAGGGGGGTGCTCTGTTTAGCAATTACTTACGAAATTTGCGATTTAAAAGCACCTGCTGAAAAGTTCCTTGTGCGTTTAGCCCTCAAGAAAAAATTAAAATGCCAAGATACCTCTTGTGATTAATGTTCCTGCTAGAGAGAGAGAGATGGGGGTTTTGCCTAGTGGCAGCTTTGATGCAACATAAAGTATCATAGAGGGTTAATATGCCTGGTGCAAAAAACAGAACTATGGGGCTTATTTAAGTAAAGTGGTGCTGCATAATGTGCAGCGCCACTTTTCTTGCACCCCTTAGCACCCCCCTAACGCCACCATGTGTGCGTCATATTTAAAATATGCCGCACCATGGTGGTAGTTAGGGGACTAGCGTCAGAATTTTTTACACTAGTCCGGCGCTTGGCAGAATTAATTTAGACGCTAATCTTGCAAAGCACCCAGAGGCCCATTGTAACCAATAGAAGCCTCCTTTTAACGCCTGCTGTTAGCAGGCGTTAAAAGTGCCAGAAAAAAATGATGCAAAGAAAGCTGACATGGGGACCCCTTCCCATTTGCGAATGTGTTAGCACCAGTGTGACACTGGTGCTAACTGCGATTGTTTTGCGACCGCGTTCGCGTTCACAAAACAATCATACATGGGACTTTGAGTCGCAATTAGGAAGGGGACACCCTTCCTAATTGCGAGTCGCAATCCTGTTTTGCGATTTGGTAAAAAGTTTACTGAATATCAAAACTGGCTTTGTACATGGGGAAATGCTTTTTGCATGTCGCAAACAGCCAGATTTGCTGTTTGCGAAGTGCAAAAAGCATCGTACATGTGGCCCCAAGTTCCTCCCATTTTACAGATTGCTAGGTAATAGCAGCCATGCTGGGGGAGATATTTTAATTCAGCTGGGGAACAACTTCTGTGAGAAAGATATTTTCTCAGCTTATACAGACTGCATCGAGAAAGACCTGGACTTGGAGTAATGAAGATTACTGACAAGTAACCAGGTCATTGGATTTGACAGTGCTAACTTTGCTGTTACATTGTACAGACAACTCCTCATCCTACAACACAAACACCACTGCTTTCCACAGCACTAACTCTGCCAATCAATTGAACAGCACATACAGTATTCTACCCTACAACACTAAGTTTGCTATTAAGTCCAAAAGACATTTGCATTTTCTTAGATGCAGCAATGGGATAATTGTATTTCAGATGTCTATGAAACACAGCTCAATAACAAGGGGATATGGTTGTTTTAATACTGAGAAAATGATTGTTAAACAGTAGTATAATGGATCCCTAAACATGCCTTCCCCCAACCCACAATAGATGCCCAGTGAACTCACATGTGTTGTAGTATTGCTGCCCGTAGCTCTCCTTGACATCGTTCGGCACACGGTCCCACACAGCATGTAAATTCTCCTGCACTTTTGGCTTGGTGGCAAAACCGGTGTTGAAGCAGCCAGGCACCACAATTGAGACAGTAACGCCAAATGCTCGCAGGTGATAGAGCGGAACGTAGTAATAATTTTACCTGCGTTCGGACGCTCTTTAGGCCGATGAATCTTTTGACTAAGTGGGAACTCTCTGTACTCTTAATCGATCAGTCGCATCAAATCAATAATCAATAACGAACATAAGCAACACCTTGAACGACATAACACTTTACAATTAATCCAGAATACATTTCGGCGAACCCTGACCTTTCAGTCAGGAATAACCACACCAGTTTATTGCAAAGTTAGTGAATTTATTTCCCTATATTAACAAAGCTAGCACAATATAAATGTGTCTCAACACCAAATGATAAACATATATGAACATTAATAGCTGTCCATAACGTCGAAACAAGTGTAATCTATGAAGCATTTGAATCACAAGGCATTCGATAATGGCAATGCAAATCACTAATACGATAATCTGTAATGAACTAATGGCATACATTTAGTCAGCATAACAAGATCTCAAATTGCATCGTGCGACATATGAAATCCTCGTCTAACCTCAAATTAGCATCAGCATGTGGGACTTCATGCAAAAACAATTTAGCAACATTAATTTAGAAAACTCCTAACTAGGGATCTTACCAAAAATCAGCAGTTGGTTACCTAAAAGAAACACAATGCAATTTTACAATTTCCTTTCATATTTACCAATTACGATCAGCATACAAGGAAGTCTTCCTCTCACAGGTACTGTTCTTCGGTCAGCCTGGGTACCGTTTCTCGATCAGCATGGGACGGGACAAAGGGGCAGGGGTGAACGGGGCAAATGCCTCACGGCGGCAAGGTAAAACTATTACTTCATGCAAAGAGATCAAATCAAAGTTACAGTCTCTAGGGCAAGAATCATTTAAAGTCTCTTTCTCTCGATTAGAGAAAGAATCAAGGTCTCTCAAAATGGCGTCGCAGCAAAGTGGGCCATAATAGCTACGAAGTCTGCAAAATGGCGGGTATCGAGCTGGTAATGGCTACTTTCTCCTCGTGCACCTGGGTTTTATAGACAACAGTTCAAGTCCTGTAGGGTCTCCATTGGAGGGTTCATAGGTTAGCTTCAAATTGACCAATCAAAAACGACAGTTCTCAAGCTTTTACTTAAGCATACATTATCCTTGGAGATGGGTACGCAAATCGCAACATTGTCTCCCAATTAGCTCACTTTCAGAGCCTCCGTTGTCCGCACCTGCAAGTAGACCTTGAATTAAAGAGAAAATATGCCAAGCTGGCACGAAACTTTAAGATAAGCATGTGAACAGTTTCTGTGGAAAAGTACAGCTTCAAGCAAGAATACACGTTTAATAGCACAGTGGAAAAATACGAGCATCTAAACCATGAGACCAGGCAACTAGGCCAAAGCCTCCGCTAAAGTAATGCTAAGCTAAAACATTTCAAACAAGCAAATCGTAGCACACGTTTATGATTATGTCGGATTAGTGCAATTCTAATTCACCACGTTATATAAAGCACGCGTATAAATGATGGCAAACTACTCTGAGGGCACATTTTGTCCCCGTACAATCTTTATTAGTTCGGTTAAAGTCACACAAGATTATTTCAGCACTACGTTTAAGCGTTAATAAATCAAAACCTTCATTTTCTGCTTCATCAATCCCTCCTACTACTTGTCATCACACAAATCATCCCCACAAATTTTATTCCATTAAAATTCTGTCAGTTCCCTTTTCCTTTTAATTCCCCTAGTTTGCGCTTTGTATTCTTCTGCCATTCTTTTCATAATTTTCTCCTCCTTTCTTCTTTTAATTCTTTCCATAATCAATATTATTCCCCTTTTTATTCCCCAAATTCCAAATACACAAATTATTACTATTAATATTCCTTCTATTATTTTCAATAATATTCCATTCCAGATTCCCCCAATCCAATGTCCCACTGAAGCTATTCCCTTTCCAACCTTCTCCCACACTCCTGGTTCTTTCAGTTCTTTCAAATCTGCACTTTCTTTTGTTAGATTAGCAAGCATAGTTTTAATTTTCACACTATTATCCGGTATATATGTGCAACAGTGACGTGCACCAATCATTTTGCAAACGCCTCCATCCTTTGCTAAAAGAATGTCTAAAGCAAGCCTATTTTGAAGAGTCATAGCTCTTTCCGCTGCAAGCTCAGCATCTATCAGGATTATAGCACCTGAAAACTTTGTCAACATGTTATCCACTATAGTAGACAACTTTCTTATTTTGATGGAATTCAGCACAACTCCCAATGAAGGAATCATGGCTCCAAATATATCACCTACCACAGCAGCTGCGGTCTCTCTTTTCTGGATACGATGGGATCCAGATGTCTTTTGAATCATCGATACGTCATCCAGTTGATAAACCTTGGGAACACTATACCCAAATAACATCTTCCCCACCATCCCTTTGGAAGACGATAATAGGCATTATGCCCACAAATGTAATACACCCCTGGAATGACAGGGTCAAGTCCGTTCATCATGAATGTCCATTTGGCCTTAAAGATAAACGTATGTTTACACTCACTCGCTCCTACAAAAATATTGTCATAATAAGATTCACCTCGATATATACAAAACTTCCCTACATGCCAAGCATCTAAAGCTATTTTCCCTTGTGTTTTTATAGCAGCAAAATCATAATTATCTACTGAAGTCCTCTTATGTAGCTCCTTTTCTAATTTCGCTTTCATTTGAGCCCTTCTATCATCTGTGCGATCCAAGAAGCTTATTTCTACAGCAGAGACTGAGCAAGTAAGGTTCTCCCTATGAGCATGAGCCGTTTCAAAAGGTTGCATTGGCTCGAAAAAGTCCCTCATAATTTTATAATCCCAATATTTTGCAGTCTGGCTTAGCTGCGCTATTATAGGAACATAAGCAAAGGTAACATCATAATTCGAGTAAAAATACTGTATGTTAGTTTGACCATAAAACCTAGACATTACTATACTACATGTAATCCCATATGTAAGAGGCATGTGGTGATAAGTTACCCCTTCCTTTACTGATGTCGGTATCTGTGTACACACATAACAATCCTTCGCATCCATAGTCTCAACATACTCTGTTAGTAAGCGATAGAAAACGTTATACGAAAGCTCTTTCTTATCGTGCAAGAGCCTCTCATCCAGTGCTAGTCTTTTCAATGGTGTTAATTCAGTGACAGTAACAGGAGCAATAGTAGAAGCAGCAATAGTCTCATTCCCACCCTTTCCATGCATTCCAAACACAATTGCCATTATTATTATTACACATGTTACTACCAAGCCTATACACACATATTTACAATATTTCTTTCTATTGTTTCGCGTCATGATCTGTATAGAATCAGAGAGCTAGAAGCACTTATAAATGAAACTATTTAGCAATTCAGTTACAAAGCTGAGCGAGCACAATGTTCAAACCGTCTTCTTCAAAAGGCCAGTCACTTATCGTTTAGCAGCATTTGTCTCAATTCGGCAATAACTCAGTCTTTATCAGTTTAGCAAATGTCTCATCCGGTTTAACAATGTCTCAGCTGGTTGCTTCTTTCACGTTATATTGTAGCAAGCAATATCATTTACTCTTTCAATCGACAGAGTCTATGAAACTTTTCTTTTCTATTGGTATCTCTTCTTCTTCTTCGTTCTCGATGCTTAGAGATACAAATTCGTCAGTCCAATCGTCATTGACTGCGTATGCCCATTCAGGACCGGAATACCTCCTGTTTGGTATCCTTTTTCTTTTCAATTTTGCTTCTCTTTTCGACTCTGCTTCGTTGGCACTTTCCTCTTTTGTCAAGTCTTTTTCTTCACTTGACGATTGTTCCACAACTGTCACTTCCTTTCTTTTCTCTTTCACTTTTGGCCTTCCTCCTTCGTTCAAACTTTCTTTACCCTTTTCTTTTATTGGTGAGATACTTAGGTGGTCATTCCAACCCTGGCGGTCCATGACCGCCGGGTTGGAGGACCGCGGGAGCACCGCCGACAGGCCGGCGGTGCTCCAATGGGCATTCCGACCGCGGCGGTAAAGCCGCGGTCGGACCGGCAACACTGGCGGTCTCCCGCCAGTGTACCGCCGCCCATTGGAATCCTCCAAGGCGGCGCAGCTAGCTGCGCCGCCGAGGGGATTCCGACCCCCCCTACCGCCATCCAGTTCCCGGCGGTCCGCCCGCCGGGAACCGGATGGCGGTAGGGGGGGTCGCGGGGCCCCTGGGGGCCCCTGCAGTGCCCATGCCACTGGCATGGGCACTGCAGGGGCCCCCGTAAGAGGGCCCCTAAATGTATTTCACTGTCTGCTGCGCAGACAGTGAAATACGCGACGGGTGCAACTGCACCCGTGGCACAGCTTTCACTCCGCCGGCTCGATTCCGAGCCGGCTTCATCGTGGAAGCCTCTTTCCCGCTGGGCTGGCGGGCGGCCTGAAGGCGGCCGCCCGCCAGCCCAGCGGGAATGTCAGAATTACCGCCGCGGTCTTTCGACCGCGGAACGGTAACCTGACGGCGGGACTTTGGCGGGCGGCCTCCGCCGCCCGCCAAGGTCAGAATGAGGGCCTTAGTCTTCTCTTTGCACCGTGTCCGTTTGATGGACCTGCGATCTTCTCTGCAGAGGTTTGAACTCTTTCGTTCTTGTCTTCCTTGTCCCCACCTTCAGGGGAATCGGCCACGTTTTCCTTTTCTTTTTCTGTATCGTCTGTTTCTGGGAAAGCCCTCCTCTGATCAGGCTCTCCTGCTTTTTCACCTTTTTCGAGCCCTTCGTCACCGTTACTTTCTTCAGGCTCTTTATCACTTTCAGCTGCTTCAGGCTCCTTGTCACCTTCAGCTGCTTCAGGCTTTTTGCTACCCTCAGCTGCTTCAGGTTCTTTGTCACCTGCAGCTTCTTCGTCACTGTCTGAACTTTCTCCTTGGTCTCCCCCAAGTGAGTTGGTGTCTTCGTCGTCAGAGAATATCTCTTTCTCTCCTGCTTCTGCCTGTTCGCTTTAAGTTCGCTTTTGTTCTGTCTCAGCACTCGGCACTGCTTTATCAGGCACTGGTAGTTTCAGCGCTTCAACTTCCTCATCTGTGGGACACAACACCTTCTTTGTGTGACTGGCGTGGATCCAGTTGGGAACCCCCGCGCACTTCACAGCGGTAGTTGTCGTCAGGATCACTTGAAAAGGGCCTTTCCAACGGGGTTCCAGACACGATTTTCTCACGTGCTTCTTTACCACGACCCAGTCACCTGCTTTCAGTGCGTGTCCTGGACCTTGGATCGGTGGCAAGGTGGTCGCTTCCACCTGGTGAGAGAAAGAGCGAACCACGTCAGCCAGTCCTTTGCAGTAGTCTAACACCATATCATCTGTAATATTCATAAGCATGTTTGCGGGAACTGCAGGAAGTCTCATAGCCCTGCCCATGAGAATTTCGTGCGGAGACAATCCAGTTTTTCTATCAGGAGTGTTCCTCATTGACATTAGCACTAAGGGCAATGCGTCAGGCCATTTCAAATTTGTCGATGCACATATTTTTGCCATTCTCAATTTTAGCGTACCATTCATCTGCTCCACCAGTCCTGATGCTTCAGGGCGATAGCTACAGTGCAGCTTTTGCTCAATGTTCAGTGCTTCGCAAAGTAACTTTATCACCTCGTTATTGAAGTGACTTCCCCTATCTGATTCTAAAGAGATCGGGAATCCGAAACGTGGTATCAACTCCCTCAACAATAGCTTGGCAACTGTAAGGCTGTCATTTCTACGTGTAGGGTATGCCTCAATCCAGTGACTAAAAATGCACACAATCACCAACACATATTTCAGACCCCCATGCACAGGCATCTCAATGAAGTCCATCTGCATACGGCTAAAAGGACCGCTTGCCCTACCAATGTGACTCGCGCTCACAACTGTTCCCTTCCCTGGGTTCATCTGCTGGCAAGTGACACATCGATGGCAAACTGCTTCTGCAGCTTGGCGAAATATGGGGTTAAACCAATCAGTTTTGAACAATCTTATCATGGCATCTCTCCCTAGGTGAGCTTGCCCATGATAGAACCGCGCAAGCTGTGATAAGAGACTATTTGGCAAAACATATTTTCCCTCGTGCGAGACCCATAACTCGTCTTGTCTCTTTATACATTGTGATTTAATCCAGGAATCCCTTTCATCCTCCCTGACATTGTTCTGCAGTGCTTTTAGTTCGTCTATTGTATCTACAACCTTCAAGGCGAATGCTTCAGCTGGTTCGAGTTCTGGCTCACTTATTGTATTCCAATCATCCCTTAGCAATATACAGTTCAAAGCACAAAATCTTGCGACTTGATCTGCATATGCATTTCCCAGAGACACATAGTCCTGTCCTTTCGTGTGAGCACTGCACTTTACCACTGCAACTTCAGCTGGTACTTGAATGGCATGTAACAATTCCCTTATTCTTTCCCCGTTCTTCACTGGGGATCCTGAAGAAGTCAGGAAACCTCTCTGTGACCATAGTTGTCCAAAGTCATGCACAATCCCAAACCCGTATTGACTATCAGTGTAAATGGTGACTTTCATCAATGCAGACAATTGACATGCTCTAGTAAGGGCTACAAGTTCTGCTACTTGTGCAGAGTAGACTCCTTGAAGCCATCCCGCTTCCAAGACTCCTGTTACAGTACATACAGCATATCCTGCTTTCAAAATCCCCATCCCATCTCTTAGACATGAACCATCAACAAAAAGAATCTGGTCATTTTCATCAAGTTTAGTATCCTTGATGTCCGGTCGGGGTTTTGTGCAAAATTCAGTCACCTGAAGGCAGTCATGCTCGACGTCTTCAGCGTTCTCAATTTCAGCATTTTCTCCAGGAAGCAAGGTAGCTGGATTCAACGTAGTGCACCTTTTCAGCTGCACATTCGGTGAGCCCAGAATTATCGTTTCATACCTTGTAAGTCTTGCTCCAGTCATGTGCTGCGTTCGGGAGCGGGTCAAAAGTATCTCAACTGAGTGAGGGACCATGACTGTTACTGGGTGTCCCATCACTATTCCTTCACTCTGAGTGAGGCTGATACCAACTGCTGCTACGGCGCGCAAACACCCGGGGAGTGCTGCTGCGACCGGATCCAAAGTAGCTGAAAAATACGCTACTGGTCTGTTCACGCCACCATGGGCTTGGGTCAAGACAGACAAAGAACATGCATCACGTTCATGACAAAACAATGTGAAAGGCTTCGTGTAGTCAGGCATACCTAAAGCTGGAGCCCTGCACATGCATTCTTTCAGTTCAACAAAAGCATCCATCTCGTCTCCTTTCAGCTCAATTTCATCCAAGGCATCCTTTTGGGTCAATTTCAGTAGGGGCTTCGCTAGAGACGAAAAGTTGGGAATCCACTGGCGACAATATCCCACCATTCCCAAAAACTTCCTTACCTCCTTCCTTGTCTTAGGTGGACTCATTTGGAGTATACTTGTAATTCTTTCCTTCATTATTCTCCGTGACCCTTTCTCTATTTGGTGACCCAAGTATTTCACTTTCTTCTGACAGAACTGTAATTTGGAAGGGGACACTTTATGTCCATTCCTTCCCAAATGATTCAACAGAGCAATGGTATCGGCTGTGCAGTTGCTTTCTGTCTTTGATGCAACCAGTAAGTCATCAATGTACTGTACTAGGGTTGACTTGAATGGTAATTCTAATGTTTCCAGGTCTTTCTTTAGGATCTGATTGAATATTGACGGTGACTCAGAAAACCCTTGAGGAATTCGACACCAACTGTATACTCTGTCTAGGAATTTGAAACAAAAGAGGAATTGGCTGTCCTCATGAAGAGGCACAGAAAAGAACGCTTGTGACAAATCGATGACTGAGAACCATTCAGCATCGCAAGGGACTTGAAACATTATCACAGCTGGATTCGGTACTACTGGGCAGCACTTTATTATGATGTCATTTATTTTCCTCAAATCCTGCACGAGTCGGACTTTCCCACTTGGCTTTATTAGTCCCATTATCGGTGAATTACATGGGCTGCTTAACACTTCTTTCAATACTCCCTGCTTTACGAATTCGTCAATGAGTTGGGCAACTTTCATGAGGGTATCTTGTGGCATGTGGTATTGTGGGGTCTGGGGAAAGATCGCATTGGGCTTTACCATCACTTTTACTGGTTCCACTCCTTTCATCAATCCCACCTCTTTCCCTGTCATGTCCCACACTTCCTTTCCGACTGTTTCCCGTAATTCTGCTGGGATATCTTCTTCAGTTATCATCGGGAAAAGACAAATCAGAGGATATTCTTCGTCGACTGTTTCCATCTCATCCCCCTCTACACTGTCCTCTTCTTCCCCATCATTGCTCGTCTGTATTGTTATTCCTTCGTTTGAACACATTATCGAACAACCCAATTTACACAATAGGTCTCTTCCTAACAGTGCTATCGGGCTTGAGTCACACACCACAAACTGATGTACCCCTTGATAGTTACCGATGCTGACTGGTACCAGATCTGTAATTGGGTTCGTCAGATGTCTGTTTGCTACTCCCACCACTTGAACTGTCCTCCCTGAGAGTGGCAAATTCGGTACTTCACTGCTCTTAACAGTTGAACGTGTGGCTCCCGTGTCAACCAAGAATGAGACACGATGACCCATTACTCTTCCCTCTACGTACGGACCCCTTTGATCAACTTCCAAGGATGCCGCAAGCACACAATCTCCTTCTTCTCCTGAACTTTCACTCTCCCATACGTTGTTTATTCCACTCTCACTGTGTAATGGGAACTGTTGTACGGTGCCATTTGTACTCATTACCTGACCCGTTACCTGTGGAGGAACCATCACTTGCTGCTGACTCATTGGTGCCAATGGTATTTGCATTTGCTGATTAGGTACCATAGGTAACTGCTGTTGCATCGGCTGCATTTGCGTCATCTGCATACGGGGCATCTGCATCTGCTGCGGCTGCATAGGTTGTAATCCCTGCAATTGATTTACAGTCTGAAAATTTGGGTTTGGACCTCTCAATTTCGGTCCCCTCATTGTCTGAAATGCATTGACATCATTGTTTTGCTGACCAACACCTACACCTGCACCTGCACCTACACTTGCACCTACACCTGCACCTACACCTGCCCCTTCCTGCACCACCATCGGGCACTCGCGCTTCCAATGACCTACAATTCCGCACGCGTGACACGGCATCACCTTCTTCATTGCCTGTACACCCGTCACAACAGTGTTCAAATCCGGACCATTATTCACAAAACCTCCTCTGCCTCTGCCTCTGGCCTGTGGTTGAAACGCCATGTTTCCCTGCAACTGTGGCTGCGGTTGCGGTAGCTGTTGTTGGAACCCTTGCATCCCTTGTAAACCTTGCAGACCTTGCAAACCTTGCAAACCCGTTTGAGCTGCCTTAAGCTGCATCATCATCACCTTTTCTTTCAGCTTTTTCTGTTTCACTTCAATTTCGTCGCTACAGTATTTCGCATAAGTCAAGACCTCATCAATCGGTTTCGACTGCCAACAAATCAAAAGCGACTTTATCATCTGACTTATCTCTGGTCTCAGCCCTTCCACGAATCTGAACACAAAATGGAGCATGTCCTTCGCCTCAATCGTTTCCGTGCCACTGTAATTCTTGAACGCCTTCAACAACCTTTCATAGTAACTATGAATCGATTCTTTAGCCTCTTGGGCAGTTCGATCAATTTTCTGCCAATCCACATTTTTCGCGGCAACCTTCGTCTTCAAATGCTCAATCACCTTATAGTACAAGCTCATCACCATAGGTGATGGTGCACCCGTCTCTCTGTCTCTCTCTGGTTCACTTGTCGGCCAACCTACAGCTCTTTTGCAATCCTCCCACAAATCTGCCGGAACCACAATCTCGAATAGAGTGTTCAGGTCTTCCCAGAGACATTTCGCAAGCTTCACAAACCTATCAGTCTGTTGATACCATTCAATCGGCTTCTCTCTCAGTTTGGGAAAATCATTCGTAAAAGACTGAATGTCGCTTCTGTGCCATGGTACATGTACAAATTTTCCCCCTGCTGTCTCCCTCATTGGTAACATTGTTACTGTATCACTACTCTGCGGTCTTTTCTCATTGTGCTCTGTAGCACTGTCCCTCCTCTTATCCTTCCTCTTTACCCACCTGCTTTCCCACTTGTCTAAGCACCTCCACACTTGTGCACTCTGCAACAATTCTCTAAGGTGTGCCTTCATGCCTGCTGATCTCATGTGTTCAAAATCTGTGGTCCCAAAATCCAACCTATAGCTCCTGCTCAAGTGTTTCGTCTTGCCTATGTCAATCCCGTTTCTGTCCGCTACTTCCTGCAAACTCTTATGTACCTTGTTTACTTCTTTCGTGATCTTTGGACATAGATACCTCAGCTCCTCTTCCGTGTAGGACTCTAACCTGTTCACACCCATAGTCCCTTCCACCAATTCTTGTGCTTCCATGTTCAACCTGACCCTATTCATATAGTCTTCTCCTTTCCCACTAGCTGAACTTTGTGTAGAATTCAGACTGTTGAACCACTGGGTTAACTGTTGCGCATTTACTCCCATCAGTATAGCATTCACATCGACTGCCATCGATGGCTGCAGCAGTTTTTCAGTGTTCGATGTGAGGGGTATTATCAGTGGGGGACTCGACCTCACCAGTGTTGACTGAGCACATATGGGACTAAACTCCATCAAGGACCCAGACCCATTTGGCTGAGTCGCTATCGGAGTTATCCCTGGAGTGTTTTCTATGCACCTTCTTTCTGTCCCATTCTGCAGCATTGATCCCTGACTGCTCAGACCCGAATTAGGCTGACTATACAGAGGTACCGCTGGACCTACAGTAATGGGTAAGGATATCGCGTCTGGGTTCTGTCCATTCCCCATGTTCTGTGGCATGTTCATTCCCACACCATGGGTCGTCATTGCCGGCATGCCCATCTGGCTCCCCGTCATTTGAGCATATGCATTTCCTCCCTGCATCTGCTTTTGAGGCATCAAAAACTGAGCTGATTCAGCTTGTGCCATTGTTGGGTTGTAACCATTCTGTACTCCCCTTACGGTTGGATCTAGAATCATTCCTCCACTATTTTCACTGCTGTAGTACCCTGGCATCTGCGGCTGATAATTTTCTACTGGTTTCAACACGGGCACATCTGGATATATTCTCCTAACCTGCGGTATCTGCGGGGTGAACAGCAGACTCGGGTCCTTTGATCCCGATGACGCTCCTGAACTCTGTGTTTCATTGTTCTGTACCAGTGCCGGAGGGGCAGAACTGGTACTTGGACCTTGTCCATTCTCTGCATAAGGCGGTGGACGGTCGTTCAGCAATTCCATTATTAACTCCTCATCTTCTAACTCCTCTTCTCTTCTCAACTTTTCCTCGTCCTCTCTATCCTTGGCACACTTCCTGTCTGTCTTGCAGGTAGCTTTCTTACCTGTCTCCTCTCCTTCCTTAGTAATCGCGGGGAACAATTTTATCCCCTGCAATACATCTGACCTCCACACCTTCTGTGCATTATCCCACCTAGCATCCGCTAGTGTCTTTTCTACCTTCCTCATTCTGGTCTCAAACTTCTTCTGCTGTTGCTGTCTGGCCATTAGTTCCCAAATTGCTAGAGCCTCAAACTGTGCTGGCCTTGGAGGCACCTTCATGTCGTACATCGTGAATCTCAAATTCTCTAAAATCTTTATATTGAATGTCCCGTATATTGGGAACGCTACGCTCCCATGTTTCTCTGTCAACTTGTGCCATTGCTTTAGCCAAAGGCACGGAGCTACCCCCTTCTCTTCCATTACAATGTAAGCTGGTGTACCTTCGGGCGGCGTCTCCTCTCCTACGTTCGCTTTAATGTAAGACTCCCCCTTCATCGCACTCCTAAACGCTTTAAGGAATTTCATTTTATCGTCTTTTATTTCACCAAGTTTATAGTCAATAGGTCACTTTTATTCCACAAAATTTGTAATCAATAGGTGACTTTAATTCCCGGAATACTCTTCACCTGCCTTTCCCCTTCCAATCGAGTCCCACGGACTGCGTTCAATCCGTGCGCGACCCTTCTCTGCAACCAACCTATCCCAGCGCGGCTCTTAGTGACGTCACACTCACACACACTGCGGCTGACAATGCCTCGCGGCTAGTCTTCCTTCACTCACCTCTTTTCGTAACAACTTCTGCATATATTGCGAGCTACCAAAAAATAAAACAGATCTGTCGGTTTACTACAGGAGGGGTAACACAATCGCTTCAGGACCTTAGGGACCTTTCACTAGCCTCGGGACTTTTCACTAGCCTCTGGCCGCTATTCCGTCTTTCTCAGTCCCCACATTCGCAAGCAAATCTGACCCGCAGACCTACTCTCAACTTGTCAATGATCTGTTCTAGTGCACGTAGAATCTTGTCAAAGCCCGAAGTCGAAGTTTCTTTCTCTCCCTAACACACGTACCGACTCGTTGACCACGCCCGATCAACCTACTAAACCGCCCAGACCACAGCATGGATCAACATACTCCGAAGTCTCTTGACCTCGCAGGGCCCGTCTCAACAACAACAACCACGTGGACCTTTTTATGCACAAAGCGCCACACGCACCTGAAGTTCGACGACTTCCCTACTCTCACACTCGGAGCCGCACCTCCGTTGTTTCTATGAAGTTCGGCGACTTCTCTACTTCTACACTCGGAGTCGCACCTCCGCTATCCTTAAAAAGAAAATCCTCGCAACCTTTTCACACACCCTGCGGCAATAAGCTGTGCAAGCGCAAAACCCTAACTTCACTCATACCATCACTAGTACCGCCAGCGCCGTTTCCACACCTCCGTTCTCTCCATCCGCAAGCTCCGAGATCCCGGGAAAGTCGCGGTGGACCTAGCCCATCATCATGTTGTCAATCCGTTTTATCCAAGAAAAATCTAATTCAACTTCTCGAGTGGGGTCTCAAAATGCGTAACCGTTAATTCAACACCATGTACTCCAATAGTACAGGGTCCCAAAAGACGGAACCGTTAATTCAACACCATGTACTTTAATAGTACAGGGTCCCAAAAGACGTAACCGTTAATTCAACACCATGTACTTTAATAGTACAGGGTCCCAAAAGACGGAACCATCCTCTGCTACCATCTACTGATAGAGCGGAATGTAGTAATAATTTTACCTGCGTTCGGACACTCTTTAGGCCGATGAATCTTTTGACTAAGTGGGAACTCTCTGTACTCTTAATCGATCAGTCGCATCAAATCAATAATCAATAACGAACATAAGCAACACCTTGAACGACATAACACTTTACAATTAATCCAGAATACATTTCGGCGAACCCTGACCTTTCAGTCAGGAATAACCACACCAGTTTATTGCAAAGTTAGTGAATTTATTTCCCTATATTAACAAAGCTAGCACAATATAAATGTGTCTCAACACCAAATGATAAACATATATGAACATTAATAGCTGTCCATAACGTCGAAACAAGTGTAATCTATGAAGCATTTGAATCACAAGGCATTCGATAATGGCAATGCAAATCACTAATACGATAATCTGTAATGAACTAATGGCATACATTTAGTCAGCATAACAAGATCTCAAATTGCATCGTGCGACATATGGAATCCTCGTCTAACCTCAAATTAGCATCAGCATGTGGGACTTCATGCAAAAACAATTTAGCAACATTAATTTAGAAAACTCCTAACTAGGGATCTTACCAAAAATCAGCAGTTGGTTACCTAAAAGAAACACAATGCAATTTTACAATTTCCTTTCATATTTACCAATTACGATCAGCATACAAGGAAGTCTTCGTCTCACAGGTACCGTTCTTCGGTCAGCCTGGGTACCGTTTCTCGATCAGCATGGGACGGGACAAAGGGGCAGGGGTGAACGGGGCAAATGCCTCACGGCGGCAAGGTAAAACTATTACTTCATGCAAAGAGATCAAATCAAAGTTACAGACTCTAGGGCAAGAATCATTTAAAGTCTCTTTCTCTCGATTAGAGAAAGAATCAAGGTCTCTCAAAATGGCGTCGCAGCAAAGTGGGCCATAATAGCTACGAAGTCTGCAAAATGGCGGGTATCGAGCTGGTAATGGCTACTTTCTCCTCGTGCACCTGGGTTTTATAGACAACAGTTCAAGTCCTGTAGGGTCTCCATTGGAGGGTTCATAGGTTAGCTTCAAATTGACCAATCAAAAACGACAGTTCTCAAGCTTTTACTTAAGCATACATTATCCTTGGAGATGGGTACGCAAATCGCAACATTGTCTCCCAATTAGCTCACTTTCAGAGCCTCCATTGTCCGCACCTGCAAGTAGACCTTGAATTAAAGAGAAAATATGCCAAGCTGGCACGAAACTTTAAGATAAGCATGTGAACAGTTTCTGTGGAAAAGTACAGCTTCAAGCAAGAATACACGTTTAATAGCACAGTGGAAAAATACGAGCATCTAAACCATGAGACCAGGCAACTAGGCCAAAGCCTCCGCTAAAGTAATGCTAAGCTAAAACATTTCAAACAAGCAAATCGTAGCACACGTTTATGATTATGTCGGATTAGTGCAATTCTAATTCACCACGTTATATAAAGCACGCGTATAAATGATGGCAAACTACTCTGAGGGCACATTTTGTCCCCGTACAATCTTTATTAGTTCGGTTAAAGTCACACAAGATTATTTCAGCACTACGTTTAAGCGTTAATAAATCAAAACCTTCATTTTCTGCTTCATCACAGGTCGCCTAATGGTTGATAGAGAGCCCGCATTAAAAGGTGGATGAATGGTTCTGAACAGCAAGCCACTATGAAAAAGAACAGCACTCCAAGCATAAGACCACACAAGGAGAATTTGATGCAAAGGGTGCCATGTGCTGGTGGTACATGGCATTTTGAAATCTCAGTAGACTTGAAACATCTCAAATGGAATAAATTTGATGTTATGAAATGTATGCCTACTTTAACCTAAAATGTCTACTCTGGAGATTTGTACACCTTATTGAGCTCCCATCGATACTGAATCTTCTGAGTAGCATTCTCAGTGAAGAGAGAGGAACTGGTCTTTATTTAGAGTTTGGTGGACAGGATACTGAGACACAAAAGTGGTGGAGTACTGTGAAAACTGAATTTATTACTAATGAATTTTATGTATTTTGGATTATGAATTTGCATAGAATTTGACTAATATAGAAAATAATGTGCAACTTGGAAAATGTGCCCACTTGAGTGGCCATCATTAAAGTACAAAATGTATTTATTAAATGCTTCTTAATCTTAATTGAAGTGCCTGCATGTAGACTATGATAGTAGTGTGTTATATTAATGAATTTACATTATGTATTTGCTTTATTAATTTTAGGTCTTAAGTTAGCGAGGTGTATGCCTAGCTGGCACAGCCTCATATTAAACTGCACTGTTTAATAAAATTGTGGGAATGTAGATCCATAAAAATTAATTCATGTATTTTTCACTCCGTGTTGACCAAACATTAGCATGTGCCTTTAACTTTCTCATGAGAACTGCTTGCTAGAATATCTGGTAGTAGAAATTGTTACACTGTATAGTTTGATGCATGAGACAGCGATGTTCCCAGCTCCTAACAATGGATGCACTGACTGGGCTACGGATGGATACAAAAGTGTTACATGACGAGTCTAACAATGGGAACAAGAGAAAGAATAGCCAATCATCGACATGTGAAAGACAGTTTAGTTATATCTTAGATTTGGGGTTCTATCCTTATTGGACTAATTGTAAACGTGCAGTTTTCTTTCCAATTACAATGTGGGAAGTTCTTTAGATGATTTTAATTTATCCCGACTGCACAGAGGAGAAGAATGCCCATTCTTTTTGCCTGAGGAGCTGAACAGTTCCTGATGACTTTATTTCTATCTTTGTCTGTATTGCTTAGGTTTCTAATGCTGAATGCTGATCCCTTGGATATTGTTTCCACAATGGTTGAGATAGCTTAGAGTCCCCGTCTCTAAATCATTCCTTTTCACTGCCTGTTGCTGAAGCTGACAGAACAGATGTCCATGGACAAAGAGAAATCGCAGCTTGCTGATCCATATGAGGAGAGGTATAACAAATGCTATTGTTCTTGTTGTAGGTTACGTTCTTTGTTTCTAGGTACCAACCACTATTTTTATAGAGCCATAGTTAGATGTTTTTTCAAATTAACATTAACTGAATAGTTTTGCATGAAGCCTAAACATGCTAATCAGAACTGTAGGGAGATACTGAAATGCTAATAGGTTGCTATTAACAGAGAGCTGATATTCTTCATTTGCTGAATTTAGATGTATGCTATTTCTATTACGCAATAGTTCTTGCGTTTAATATTTACTGTGACTCTTGAATGTCTGACAATCAATGCATTAGTCAAATTGAGATTCTTTAGAAGATTTTGTCAACCATTGTTGTTTATGTATGTTTACCATCTGGTTTTGAGACTAGTTTATGTGACATTAGCATTGTTAATCTAGGGAAATAAACATTCTAACTTTTACATAACGGTGTGGTTATTCGTGACCAAATTGGTCATGGTGAGTGAAGACTACTGACTCCAAAGGTATTTTATGATGTTTATTGATTATGATGCTGTATTTGCATTGAAGTTTGAAATTATGGTGGAATTACTTTAAGCGTAGTCAAAAGATCCATTGAACCTCTAACGCGTCCCTTTATAAATCGAATATTAAAGACCAAATAAGGACAGATGCGCTAACAGTACCATATCTTCCAAACTTGTAGGTCCCCACTATATTTATTGTCGGGGGAGCTTCCATTTTCCACTGGAGATACTTCTGCTGCCTTCACCAGCAAAACCCCCTGACCAATAGCTCAACTGGCATTGGGCCACCAGCTAAAGTACCTTTGTCCTTCCAGCATATTTAAGGTGGGTGTTCTGATAGATTTTTTCCCCTGTTTGGGACCACTAGGGAAAGCCTGGCTGCCCCAAACAGGAAAGCAAATAAGCAGCCCACATACTGACAGAAAACACCCAGCGTGTCATGGGGATTTCTTTTTTTTGTTTTTTTAATAATTGTCTGCTTGGGAAGGTTTGCTTTTAGAAACCACTTCTCTGTGCAGGCGTTGTCCACACAACAAGCCTTCAGGGCATTCAGTGGGGCTGGGATGGCATCATCTTCTCTGAAGGCACAGAGATCTCAGCTCGCCTGGTGCAGGTCTCTAAATAAGGTACACTGTAGCCACTAGGGGAGCCTAGTACATCCCTCTGATGCTCTGGAGGGAACAGAGTGTAGCATCACAATCTATAAATGAAGGCTTATGTACGTTTATAATGTCTTTTC
The DNA here is from genome assembly GCF_031143425.1 of Pleurodeles waltl. Taxonomy (NCBI): domain Eukaryota; kingdom Metazoa; phylum Chordata; class Amphibia; order Caudata; family Salamandridae; genus Pleurodeles; species Pleurodeles waltl. Next base: position 112,382,375 of record NC_090443.1, on the reverse strand, counting down.
ATAGGTGCAGCAACTCAGCTGAAATAATCATGTGTTTTTTTCTTTTTAAATGTGTCTCATTTAAATTTTGACATACGTTGGTCAACACAGTTGTCATGTCAGTCATTTGACTGGATTGCCATGCCAGCAACGTGCTTCTTACCTTAAGCTGTCAGAGAAAGCCTCCACTCCATACTTAGAAATGCAGTACCCTCCACCAATGATTGCCATCCTTCCTATAGCACTGCTCATATTGACAATCCTGCCCTTGCACTTCCTCACCAGGGGCAGCAGGCTAAGGGTCACATCGATCATACAAAGCAAGTTCACGTTGATCACTTTTGCAAAATCATCTTTGGTCAACCACTCGCTGGGAGCCATGGGGAAGCCTACACAGGCGTTGTTCACCAGACCCCATAGTCCTGGTAAGAGAACAAAAAATAGAGTTAAACAATCATCTCGTTGAATTTTCCATACCCACCCTGAGGGAAGATAAGTGTGTCAAGAAATGGTAAAAAGATTGGGTAGGCACAGTCGTTGCCTGAGGCTCATTAAACTTCTTGCATGATACATTCATTTATGGCTGCACAACTAAAAAAGAAAGTTCTGCAGAAAGCGTAAGTGGATCATAGTGTGAATCTTCAATTTGTACTTTTCTCTCTACCACAAAACTGAAAATAATGTAGCAAACCTCAAACCCCTGAAAAAATACAAGCCTTCCTATGTCTTCATTGTATCTAATCAAAATGGGTATTTATTGTTAGACCCTTCTCATTGACTAATGGAAATACATTTAAAAACATCAATTGGCAGGTTATGCATCATTGTAAATTTTTTGGAAGTCTGGCACATGACAGTAGCACCTTCCCCCAGCCGGGTGCCCACCAAATGAGAAGGCCACTCACAAAGTTGTAATTCACATGTCTTTATTCCTCTGCGTAAACCTGTGAACCTCAACATTCTAAACCAAGCTTTCATTACATTCTATTCTAGCGATTGCATTACACTGATACAGAGTCCTCAGGGAGCCAGAAAGGTTCCATTATAAATCATGCAAGATACTACAGTGGCCACATGTAATTTTTTCCTGTTTCACAGAAGAACTCTGCTGTTTCTACTAGTTCATCTGGGAATGGACTTTGATGTTTCATGTCCCTGATCTGAGGAATTAGCTGCATGAACTGTGATGTGTGAAGCGGCTCGATGGCCGTCTCTTTCCCGTCTTTTGCCCATTAGCCTGTATTCCTTCTTTTAGTACAGCTGCCAGATCAGTGCCAACTACATTTTCAGATGGACTCCAATGGCCATCAAATCCACATCTGACTTGAAAAAAACAGGGAACCTGCCATACAGTAAGTGCTTATGTCGTATACTTCTATTAATTTTGAAACATGATCCAAAGGTAATGATACATTTTGCTGTAGCAAAATACTTAGAGCAAGCTTAACTAATTCCTTCATTGATATTAAATGGTCCCCAAAGTTTGAATCCTATCTGGATGTTATACCGGATTTGCAGGGCAAGAGCTTATATGCAAGGTTTCATTTTGGCTCTTTGCCCTTGATGTCATTGATCCATAGGTGGGGGTCGATTAATCTTCCCTATATATGCCCTGCCTGTGGCAGTACTTTCGAAACCATTGAGCATTTCATGTTCTTCTGCCCAGCCTATGCGATTTCGCGATTAAAATGGATTCGCAATATTTGCAGGGACATGGGATTCAAGAAATGCTCTTTGGCTCTACGGGTTCTAAAAAGCCATAATTCAGCCGACGTAATTCTTTCAGTAAGCAAGTATTTAGCAACAGCTTGGCGCATACGATGCCATCTTCAAAAAGTTATTTAAGGTCTCATTTCTTTTATAGATAAGTTTTAGAGTCATATGTGTAATTCAAGTTATTGTTTTAATGTTTTTACACCAATTTATAGATGTGTATTTATTTATTTACTTAATAATTATTTATTATCTTGTTTTTATGTGCTTTTATAGTCATTGATCGAATAAAGCTGCTGATGATGATGATGACTTAGAGCAAGCTTGGTGGATTAGATAGAAGGAAATGTCCCTGGTAAAGCTATAACTCAGAGTTCATGGGCAGATCCTACTGATTTTGATCTTCATGTTTTACTGAGTAAATTCCCCTTCAGGTTGTAATCTATTCTTTTTAAGCTCTAATTAACCTTTCTAATGTTTTTTGGACTTAGGGTACTGGCACCCCCCGGGGGAAGAGAATCGCTTGACAGCATAGCACATCCTTCATAGCCACCTGTAGGCCTTTATAGAGGCTTTTGCTGTCTGAATTTATTCATGTTGATTTGGGAGGAGATGCTCATCATTCAATTTTGTGAGGCAATCAGTCTGTTTTTAACTTATTTTATGGTAAACAGGTGCTTGATATGCATTTTTTTATTTATATTGTATTTATTACTTGTATTTGATTGTACTTTTATGGTCTTTCACCAAAATAAAGTTCTACATATACATCTATGAATTATTAGGAACAATTTTATTTGCTTCACCAAAGCCAAACTTCATGTCCTTTCAATGAACATACCAACTTAAGACCTCTAAAATCCATGTCACCAAATGTAATATTCCGGTATAGATCGTCCATTTGAGCCACATGTCCATGCTTTTGTTGATGCACTCTGAAAATCACCCCACTCCTGCAACCTGGATCCCTGGCGATGGTACACCTGAACTACTGTGCTCCACATAGCCCTATGAACATGTTTTACTGATGGCTGCAAAGGCTTCAAAACGGGGGCCACAGGGATGCGTTTCATTCAGCAGAAAGGTAACAATGTGGAAAAGTCATCAAAGTGATGACAATTTGTCCACTGGCTCACAATGGAGTCAAGCACTGAGTTCAAAACTCTCTGCCCCATGCCCAACGTTAACGGTGCAAAGACCAGAGGCACCATTATTATCTTATGACCTGCCACTCAATAGCCAGGAAACTACACTTGGCTGCCTCACACCTCTACTGTTAATATATTTTGAACTGATAAAGACATGTAGAGGTCAGTCGTTGAGAGTCCTGGGGTCCCACACTCTGAAGAACTGTGGATTCATCCCTAGTGCAGAAGTGAATGACTTGGTTGAGCATTGTCCTGCATCACACTGAACTCTAAATTGTCCACAGTATGACCAGGGTATTAGTAGGTGTCTGTGATAAAGCACACAGTGTGATGACAGTGGTGAAGAGAAGCCCGCATAGGAGTCGTCAGTTGCTTTGCTGGCTGCTGGAAGTTCTTTAATTGGATATATTCAGGATTTAATAAAGCCAAACTTGCTTGAAAGAAATTGGGTGAGGTTGCAGATCCTCCTTATGCCTCTGTTTTAAAAATATACAAATATTCTCCTGAAAAATATGTAATTTCTCCTAAAGTATTTTATACTTATTGAAAGAACTGAGTTCTAACTGTTCTGCACTATCACTAAGAAACAAAAGTATATTTGATTTATATGAGGGCTTTTGAGATGATAGATGATACAGGTGGACTGAGACCACCAAACACCAAAAGATAATATAAGTGAAAACTTCAGTCTGGTGTGTAGCAATAATCAGGTGAAAGAAGAACATTACTTTACCTCCAAGAAATGGAGCCTGTCTTTTAAACTTTTGCTTCCCTTCCTAGTTTACTGGCTATTCCTCCAATATTGATATTGACTTTAAATATCCATAAATAGAGCTCAGTGACCCCATATGTTCTTGAACTAGTTAGTAACAAGGACCAACCATCTTGCAGAAATGATTTGAAATATGTCACATCTCCCTATAAGAATCCTTCCAAAACTTTGATGTTGTGAACCTGTGGCGAGGGTGCAAATTATAGTTACCTTAGGGCATGAGTTATATCTACCTGAAATAACACCAACTATAACAGCTGAATTTCTATGATTTTGTGTGTGTAAATTCTGAACCAAACTATAATGTCCCTGTAACCTTTGTTTGTTTATTTATTCCTAACTATAACGTCCCCATAGCCTTTGGGTTTTTTTCCGTGAATTTCTACGTAAGATGTCTATCGTAATGCACGGTGGAAGAGGGGTGTTGATGCAGGCCCTGGCTCTCTAGTTTTCCTACTTACTACAGTATCCTCAGTAGAAAATACTTTAAGTTTTCCACTTCAGTTCCATTAAAATGGCATTCAGGTGTGCCATACACACTTTTGGCATAAATTCAGAATGTAAGCACTCTACTTACTCCTTAGAACCCTGTGAGCTGCTTGTTACCAGGTAGTTAACTGACAGTCTGCTTTTGGTTTGAAAGTGTATGTTTCAATTCACATGTCAGAATATTGTAATGAAATAGAAGAGAAAGATATTTGAGAACTCACTTAAAATATGTGCTAATTTTTCTTTTTACAGTTCCGTTCTAAATTGAATGTTTTAGGTTTTACCAGTTTGATTCAATCAATATGACTTCATCTGCGTCACACTTTTGTCATAAGCAAGACTGTTAGCGCTCTAGATGTTCTTTAGAACTAAAGGGAAACATCTGACAGACTGCTCCTGTTGGAAGTACAACAGGAAGATACTTTAGAAATCACTTAAAACGTGTCCTATTTTTTTCTTTCTACAACACTAACCATAATTTCTATGCCAAAATGAACCCCTCATTTTGTTCCTTTCTAAATTAAATGTTTTACGTTTTATCAGTTTGATTTAATCAAAATGGCTTCAGGTGTGCCACACTTTTGTCATAAGTAAGGCTGTTCGCACTCCAGTTGTTCTTTAGAACACTATGGGAGGCTGCAGTAGAACACAAGGAAACAGTGTTGCCAGATTGGGCGATTTCCCATACAAATGGGTGAGATTTTACAATGTGTGCAGGAAAAAACACCCAGGCGTGCTTGAGAAAACTGGGCAATATTTGCCCCTTTGTGCACAAAATTTCCCAATTCAGCGGCACCCACAGACACTTGGCAAAATTAATGCAGGCTGTGAGGCTCTTGCCTTGTGGTGTGGGTGGGCCTCAGAGTTCAGGTTGCTGTTGATCCCTGCCCGTCCACCAGCCCGCACCTAACTGAGCCTGAGTGTTCAGTGATAGTGATGGGCCATAAACGGCAGTGAGGTAACTGGTGATTATAACTTTCCATAAGTGCTCTGAAAAGCCACCTTCATTTTCAACATGTTGTTCCTTCCTTTGTCTCAATTATCGGTTGGGCATGATTAAGCCAGTTCTAGAGCACATTTTAAAGTGCTTTCTTGTTATATTTACTGTTAAGGTTATGTACTGATGATAGGAAAAATATTGTGTTTTCGCAATTTTCCTAATTTTCATACCTGCAAAGAACCTTAATATAAAGCTCAAGCTGGTAAGCATCCAAACTGCTGTCAACTCTACTTATAACATGCAAATCCTTGATGTGTGATGTGTTTAGATAGCTCAGTGGGTTACTTCATTTGTTACAGAGATCCCTTAGTAACTTGAAGTTAATATCCTTTTGATGTAGCACAGTGAGCTGTAAACTCACATCCAGGAAATACATGCAAACTAAAACTAATAGCCTTAGACCTTTTTTATTGTTGAAACTCTCATTACTCCAAGGTTGTTAAAAAGGGTTCCTTTGGGGAAAAATAAAGTGCCATTCTTACAGTACAGTACATGCATAACTCTTACATACGGGGAATAAACAAAGTTAAAACCTCCCTCAGAATCATAGTTCTGGTTAAGCACCTATGAAGTGACAACAAGCTGTGTCTGTTTCCCTCCATTGCATAAATATTTAGCTGTTAGGCTCCAGATAGCACTGAGCCAGGCCAGGCCAACAAAAGGAGGGCTGAATGCCCATTAAGTGAAGCCATTGTTTTGGCCCCAGATGGAAGTGAGAATATGAAACCCCCTACAAGTTGCTGCTCTCAAATTAAAGCAGACACTGCACGGCTAATGATGAATGTGTCCTGGTGTCTGCAGATTACACAACGACAAACAGTGTATCTCACTGATGTTGGCCCGACCCATGGAGTCTGGTGCTGAAGAGGAAAGAGGTGACGTGAGTTATGCAAATTGAGGATTTCAGAAAAATGTGCGGATGAAAGGGATCCCACAGCCCTACCCTCACTTCACCCAGATGGGCATGTAAAACTGGTCATGATCCAGCATCCTGTTGCACACGTGTAGCGCTGCTTTAATTTGCAATGTAAATGTATATGACCATCGATCTGTGCACTTTGCAGGCGTGAAGACTGCATGTCAATTTAGTCTAAGGGGGTCATTCTGACCCTGGCGGCCAACGACCACGGGAGCACCGCCAACAGGCTGGCGGTGCTCCCACGAGCATTCTGACCGCGGCGGTTCAGCCGCGGTCAGAAGCGGAAAGTCGCCGGTCTCCCGCCGACTTCCCGCTGCTCGGGGGAATCCTCCATGGCAGCGGAGCGCGCTCCGCCGCCATGGGGATTCTGACACCCCCTACCGCCATCCTGTTCCTGGCGGGTCTCCCGCCAGGAACAGGATGGCGGTAGGGGGTGCCGCGGGGCCCCTGGGGGCCCCTGCAGTGCCCATGCCCATGGCATGGGCACTGCAGGGGCCCCCGTAAGAGGGCCCCACTGTGTATTTCAGTGTCTGCATTACGCGACGGGTGCAAACTGCACCCGTCACACCCCTGCAACTACGCCGGCTCAATTCTGAGCCGGCGTCCTCGTTGCAGGGGCATTTCCTCTGGGCCGGCGGGCGCTCTTTTGGAGTGCGCCCGCCGGCCCAGAGGAAATGTCTGAATGGCTGCCGCGGTCTTTTGACCGCGGTGCGGTCATTTGGCGGCTCCCTCCAGGCGGGCGGCTCCCGCCGTCCGCCGGGCTCAGAATGAGCCCCTAAATTTCTTAAATACCCATGGCAGGCACTGTGAGAAACCCGTACTGCCTTAAGCCTCAGGGCTCACAATTGTGCCCGTCATGAACACCCCCCCAAAAGCTGAACTTACCAGACACAGACTCATGGGACTCAGTACTGAATATGTGCTACATAGTAGTCATATGTTGCATGAAAACAAAACTACAGAAACATAACATCTGAAAAAAGGAAATGTTCATATGGATAAGGTTAAGCATGTGAAATGTAAACAGGGACTGCTTTGCTGCCATGGATTACCTTAGGTTTTCATAGTTATTGTTAAGAAATTGACATGTGCATTTGCCTTTGAAATTAAGAACATGAATGTAGGTATCCCTTTCAAAGTCAATTTTAGGACCACACCACATAAATTCCACTGTGGGTGATGGGTATAAAGGAGCTGCACAGTCTCATGATGTTGCCTAGGTCAGCGGTTGTGTGACAGCAGTACAGCCCAAATGATAAAGTGGAATGGATTGTGATGGGACAAGAGGAACGATCACAGTGGCAGCATTATTGAGGGAGCATCAATTTTCAGATGTTGGCGAGAAGTTGTTGCAGTATGTTTTGAGAAAAGGGGTCTTCTAGACACGAAACAAACACATCTGCTTCATGCCAAGGCTACGAGCATTAGCCTAGTTTTTGCTGCAGCACAAAAGCAACAACACACACCCTGTATAACTTTTAATTCCAGTGCTTGTGGTCATGATGAAAGACTTTCAAGTGGAGGGCAGGGAAGGTATTTGGTCAGAGTAAGTTAATGTCTGTTTTCCGGCCTTTTCAGACATTTGAACTGAACGGGTGTAGGCCTCTGCTCTTACTGCGGTGACCCTCGCAGCTCTCAAACAGGACACTGATCCTAGTCTTTTAAGTATGTTCACATAGTCACTTCATACTTAAGCACCCTTGTTATTTATCTGAATAAACTTTTATGTTTATTTTTTTCCCATACTTCATGTATACTTTGTAAAAGATACTTTTTCTATTTGAATATTGTCAGAGAATTAGATATAATGCAAATCTTGTCAGATAAATCATACAGAAATTATTTTAACTCAAGGGTCATTTCATTGCACATGTATCATTGTGTGGTGTTAATCTGTTCAATATCCTTTTTTTGGAGCAACATTTCTGAAATAACTTTGATGTTTCCGTTCTTAGATTTTATTAAAGGTTGATTATAATCTGATCTTGTAGATTTATTTCATGAGTGCCAGGCTCGAGTTTGCATTTGTGGTGCCAGAAGGGTCACTTTGAAAGCCACAGTGGGGAGTGATTTCCTAAATGAGTGTTTTAACAGAAGTTTGGCATGATTTCAGAAGTCCATTGGTGTTTATTGTACCTCCACCAACTATATGTATATTGAATAGACTTTAAAATTATCCTTTAAAAAGCTTTGGAAGCTATTTTAGAATGGGGCTGAATTTGAGCTTGTACTCGGACAGATTTTGGCTTTGGACGGATCTCAAAATCTGGCAACACTGCAGGGGAATCAAATGACAGGCTGCTCCTGTTCGAAGTACATGTTTTACTGAGAATGTGTGATGTCATTCTCATATGGTTGAGAAAGATAGTGTGAATTTACAGAAAATATGCTCTCATTTTAGCTTCCCAAGCACCTTCCGTAAACCTCTATGGGAAAATCATGATTAAACAGTTTTCTCTCAAACATGATTCATCAAACCCCAGCAGGGTAAAATCACCTTAGAACACACCACAACTACTGAAATTACTATGGTAGTATGGTACCATCACAGATGATATATATTGTAACTAAAATGTGTTATCACCATTTATAGGTTCTCCTTTTTGTGACCCTCAAAAACTGCCATTCACTGCAATGCATTTTGATGACTACTGTATGTATATTGGTCCCAAGATGGCTGCCAGCACTTCCTGGTTAAAGTGCTAACAGCCAATCAGATCTCATCATGAGATCTGTGCTTTGCCTCTGCCCAGATATACAACTTTGGTTGTCCTTTAATATCTCAAAAACGAATGAACTAATGAACAGGTTTGCACTAAATAAGTAAAAGCAGGATTTGCATACCAAAAGCTACCTTTTTGCCAAATGTTGTGTCATTCTGTCCAGCTGTTCGTGCTATAGTCATGTCTAAAGGTCCTATAGGAATTAACATAGGAAACACAACTTTGATGACCCCCCCTTTTTCTCAGCCCCCGATTGATAGATCAGCCCAAAACTTTCCAATCACGGTGCACTTTAAGAAAAAAAAAATCCTGAATATTGGTCAAACAGTGCCAAAGATATAGGCAAGTCAAAAAGTGTTTTTTTTCTGTGGAAACATGGCCCTAACTATAACTACCTTTTGGTGGTCAACAGTAGGCAGTTTTATACAGGACCTTGTTTCTGTAAGAAAAGCATTTTCTCATTTACTAATATCTTTTGGGCAGCTTCACAAATCTTCACAAAATTTTCTAAACTAGTGTGCCAGTTAATTCAGCTGCTGTCTGGAAAGCTTTGGGATGATTCGTCAAACGGGGGCAGAGAAAAAGGGGGAATTCCATAAATACGTTTTCCACTTGCAATTTCCCGTAGGGATTTTGAACACAACTACAGCCCAAACCGCTGAATGGAATGGCATCAAATTTAGCAGAAAGATAGATCTTGCCCCAGAAAGAGTGTTTTTCGTAATTTGGTGTAAATCCATTCAGTAGTTTTTAAGTAATTAAAAAAAAAAAAAACTATATATTTAGGGACCTGGAGTGTCTGAGGATCTGACATATCTCAAGGTGAGATCTTATTGGCTGACACTACTTCGACCAAAAAGTGGTGGCAGCTATCTTGGGACTCAGGAATCAGCCCGAGGCTCAAGAAAAACAAAAAACAAAAAAAATACAAAAGGGGGCAGAGTAGGAATACTCTTATTCCTCAGGCCTAGTGGGGTATTCCCCGGAGACCCCACCTAGGGCCAAAACGTTTTTAAAAAAAATTCCACTGACTCACAGAGGAGCCATAGCAAAATGTAATTTAATTTACTTTGGTGGGAAAGCCCCGGGGGGAATTGTTTATGTTAATATGGAGCGGGGCTCATAGCTCCCCCCTCCTTGATCTGATTTTGGCCACAAGGAAACCAATCCCGGGACTCAGCCTTATCAAAATGTGGGAGGATCACCCTGACCCCTCCCAGGCCGATTTCAGCCCTCGGACACCATCGCCAGGGCCCGGCCATGTTAGTAATGGGGAGGGTAGCCATGCAGTCCTTCTCCTTGGCCTGATTTCATCTCTGGAGACCCCATCTCCTAGGGCCCAGCCTCAATAAGAAAGGGGGGAGGCTACGTGAACACCCCCCACTCTAGGTGCCATCATTGGCCCAGGAGACCCCAATCATCAGGGTAGGCCCTGCTACTTTCAGGGGTACCCACCCCTGGGACATTGCGGTTTCTCTGCCCACTCTAGCGCAGGCAAGAAAACCTTTGTTTGTTCTGTCTTTGCAGGAGCAATTTCAAAGCTCCCGCCAAGGTGAGCAAGCATGAAGTACGCTTCCAGCTTGCAGGAGCTTTAAAATGCTCCCGCCATTTGGGAGCGGACTTCAGATCTATTTTGCTGCATGTAGTGATGTGGGCAAGGGAACATATCTAAATATTGCTCCCGCCAGCAGGGAGCAGCACTTTAGCTGCTCCCTGCCAGCAGAAGACGTGCTGGTTTCTGCTGGAGGTGGGGAGCTGGCTGGGTCAGCGGGGGCCTTTGGGCTCCCCTGTGGCCACCAACAAGGATATCGTGGGTGCTCTGGGTGGGCACCAGGGGTCCCACCATTTGTTGATCAGACCCTAAGGGATGGTGTCCCATGCCCAAAATTGGCACAGGGAGGTGGGGTTTGTGCCCCCTCCCCTTTATTAACTTTGGCCTGGCTCCTGGGGATCTGGGTCACTGGGTCTGAAAAAGACCCAGGGAGGGGGGCTGCGTGCCACCTTCCCCATAAATCTAATGATGCACCCACTGGCGATGAGGACCACGGAGCCAAAAATGGCTCAGGGAGGGGAGATGTGCCCCCTCCCCTACAAAATGTGGGAGGCAGTAGCGGCTCGCAAGGATTCCTGGGGACAGGGTGGGTGAGCAGGCATTAATACATTAACATTTATTAAAGAATATTTTTTTTAAACGTACCTTCTCTGCCACGCATCACTCCTCTCTCCCGCATCGTCGCTCCAGGCACAGGCTCCCAGCCTGCCCTTCGCCAATACTGACACTGCTCATTGCAGTGTCAGGATTGGCCGGGAGCGCCCAGCCAGGGTGCTTCCAGGCAGACTGGAAGCTTATGCAGGCTGCATGGCTGCATGCAGGGGATTGGCTGAAAGCTATGAGCGACGGCTGGTGGATTATTGTGTGGTAATTAAACATTCCTTTATGGTAAAAAAAGCCTACAAGTTCACTGAAAAAATAAAGGTCACAGGGACGTTATAGTTAGGAAATGTCATTAAATAAACCCTAGAAATTCACTAAATAAAATGTTACAGGAACGTTATAGTTAGGTTCTGATTTTACAGACACAAAACAATAGAAATTCTGGAGTTATAGTTAGAGTTATCTCGAGTAACTATAACTCATGCCTTAAGGTAACTATAACTCGTGCCCTAGCCATACACTGCTAATTACCCCACAAATTACATCAGTCATGACATGTTCTGTGACAGCATTGGTAATATCAGTGTAACATTTTCTATAAAATTATTGATGAGAAAACTACGCATGGCGAGGGCACGAGTTATAGTTATCTTCGGGAATGAGTTATAGTTACTTGAGATACCTCTAACTATAACTACTGAATTACTTCAGATTTTTGTATGTAAGATCTGAAACTAACTATAACATCCCTGTAACCTTTTTTAGTGGAGATATAAAAGTTGATTTACTCTTATATGTTTAGCTTTAATTTTGCTTACTTTTTGCATTTCATTTCTAATGGGATTAGGAGCATGGAAGACACTGGAAGTTCAGCAGTACTTGAAGATTTGGCGGCTTCTACCATGATCTTGCACAATAAGCTATGTCTCTATTAATTTCAGTTAAATTACTTCAGCATAAAGATTCATTTTAGCTGACCATTACAACTTAACGCAGCAAGAATGGCATGCTTCTGTTTTCCTAAAGGGCAGTAAATCGTACTTGTCGTACTACTGCTTCCTTTCATGATGGAAACCATGCATTACTGCTGAAACTGAAAAGCACTGGAAAAAATATAAAAAGATTAAAGAAAGCTCCAGCAAAGCTTGATAAAGAACATACATGCTTCCTTTCGGATTAGCGTTCCAAGTAGTACTCAAATGTGCAAAATCTAGGAAGGAGCAGCTGAGTGGGATGTTGGAGCTTCCTTGGTCTGAAAAAATATAAAAAGAACATATTTTAAGCTAGCATTGGCAATGTGAATAGGTCTAGCTTGTGAATGCTCTGTCACACCAGACCTAAAAATCCATGTGCATTGACTGCCCTCCTCCCATGTGTGCTGCTGCCTCAAAGAAATGCCATTAATTACCTAGTTATCTAGGACACTTTAATAGCATTCCAGTGGCATTCGTGTGCCCCTTAAGCTCAGCCTCAGGCAGTTTGAAAAATAAACAAAATAACCACTGCTGTTTGAAGGGCAAGCACTCTTCATTGAATCACCCAATTTCTGCCCAATCAAAACAGGTACCCCTGGTTGCCATCATGTGGGCGGAGTCAAAGCCCCTTCCTGGTAGCTTTGCATATAACTGTCTGGCGAGAGCTGCACTGTCTAGCCGAGCCATAACAAAAATGTGATGGGAAGGGGCTGGGTAGCAGTGTTACAATGGACAGCACATTTGGATTCTGCAAGTAATCCCAGCAAGGAGGAGTAGGTGGAAAGCAGTGGAGGAGCTGGGTTGGGGTTATACATACAAAATCCCCCAAACAATCTGAGCAGGATTCAGAGGGGCAGGGTAAGAATCAAATAGTCTTAGGAGGGTAAAGTAACACTGAGAGCGTAGGTATACGAGGAAGGAAACATCACATGGTGGTGAGAGAGCAAGAAAACACATGCCCTCCTATTGATTGCTGAAAGAAAAAGAAAACAGTAGTTCCCTAATGTAGAGCCATGGGAAGATACAAATCAGCCATTCAAATGAATGGAAAATAACCTATGCTCCATGTCAGGAACAAACACTCAAAGAGGAAAATAATATATATCGAAAGCAAAGAAAATTAACAAGAAAGCTAACCAATGGCGACAAAGGGGATGATCCCTATAGTAAGCATTTCGGTCATTGTCAAGATGTGAGACCTCAAAAACAGCCAAAACTGCTCACATGAAAAAATGTGTATTATTTTCATATTATTTTCATCATCCATCCATTCCTCAATGTATCATCAGCACTCATGAATCCAATAATCTACCCTCCCACATAATAAAACATCTATTCATGGATATTGTATCCCTATGGATGTGCTACCTAGTGACCTTTAATGAATGTCACCTTGTTACTATTCAATGAATCCTAGATACATATTTGAGCTGGCTGCCAAAATTAAGCATACAGCGGTTTTGTTCCCTGCATAAGAGCATGAACTATCTTGTGTTCCCGAACTTACACTATAACACTTTCAGTAAAATACCTGATGAAGTATAATAAAAATAATTATTAATTGCCAAATAAAAATCTTGCCTTTGTCTCCCACTTGCTGCTTCACCCACTCTGCCATGGCAGCCACATTCTCGCTGTTGGAAATATCCAGGTTGATGGTCTGGAGTCTCTGGGAGGTGACCTCATTTAATTGTTCAGCTCCCTCCTGGGTTAGGCACGCCGCCAGGACGTGCATTCCTCGCTTGTCCAGATTGCGTGCCAGGAGGTTCCCAAAACCGGTGACATCCTCATCCGATTTAGGAAATGTAACATACATGTCCATTACCCCCCACAGACACCACCACTCATGCCACCCTGACGGAAAGGCCAAGGAGTGCCAGGGCCTCATATGGAGACAGAGGCACCACTCAGGACACTGGAGAGGGAGGTGTGGACAGTAAGGAATACCCTGGCCTGTCACACAGTCCTGGACTGTCACCCTCCAGCAGCCCCACCCAGGATACTACTGACACCCCTACCACCCTGCCACCAACATCAGCTCTGGCCAAACGACCCCACACCAGTGGATCCAGGTCACAGACTGATGGAACACAAGTACAGAGGCCAGAGTCTCCAACTACTAACAGGCAGGATAACGATGGCCCCAGTACAAGTGGTACCGCCAGACCGGTGCAGGGGACACAGGCAGAGGAGGCTAGGCCTAGTGGGAGGGTATCAGTGGTCCAGTGGGGAGGCCAAAGGATGGACGCTGCAGCCCAGGCAGTGATCTCTGCTGTCTTGGGAGCATACCACCATACCCAGGACAGAATGGGCCAGATCATGGCCACCCTGGAACAGATTCAAAGGTTACAGATAGCCCAACATCAAGAGACCATGGAGCAGTGGAAACAACTAAATGCCCCCATGGCCACCATAGCAGGAGTGCTGCAGCACCGCCACCTAACCCAGCCTGAGACCCCCACAAACCAGGAAGCCCCTACCACTGACCAGGACATTGCCCAGCCATCTACATCAGCAGCAGCAACTGGACTGGTGGCACTGGCAAAGGACATACAGGAGACCAGCACCCCTACACCTGCAGCCCAGCACCAGACACTCAAACGGTCCCTCAGACCCAGATATGGCACAAGAACACCTGCCAAGACCAAGGACCCTGCCAAGAAGTGACTCTGACATGGACTGTCTCCCAAGTGTGCCACTGTGCCACCATCTTCACCGGCCAATAGCAACATTACAACATGCAAGGGACAGATGGACCTATACCCACTGCCACCAATCGCGGAGGCCATGTACCTAGTATGGACATCCACTATTAGATCACTCCCTATCTCTATAAAGCACACCAATGCATTAAGGACACCAAATGAAACACATGTACACCAAATCGTATGTCCCCTGTCATATTGATGAATCAATTGTAAATGTGAATGCATTTTCAAGTCAATTCCATAATCAGAACTTTATTGCAGGAATGGCACCCCCACGCACAACATTGGGTGGAGTAAACAGAAATGTACACCATGTTTGTCTCAATGGCACATGCCACCTCTATATTCAGGTAACACTGTCAATTACTACAAACCCCACATCCCAATAGTGAACAAGTCAGACTGACATTATGCAGTGTAGACAACGTCATCAGTGAACAGTACCTCATAGTCACTGGAAGTATAGTTGGATAAGCTGGTTCTTGGAGTGGACATCTTCCCCCTTTTCATCCTCACCATCACTCTCATCCCCTCTCACATGATGCAGGTCTGGATATACAGCACCCTCCTCCTCCATTTGGGGGCTAGCATTCCTCACAGCAACATTGTGGAGCATGCAGCAGGCCACCACTATTTTACACACCTTCGCAGGGCCATGGCACAGGAACCCCCAGAGAGATAGAAGCAACAGAGTCTAGCCTTCAGGAGACCTATAGTGCGCTCTATCACCCTCCAATAACGTTGATGGGCCTCATTGTAATTCCTCTCTGCATCTGCATTAGGATTTCTCAAAGGTGTCAGGGGCCAAGGCATGTTGGGATAGCCAGAATCACCTGGAAAAGTGTTTTGAAACAGGACTGTAACAGACTGCCATTACTTACAGACAGTCTGGCTGTCAGCTATGTACAGAACCAGTGTCATACACACTCACCTATGAGCCATCCTCTGTCCCCTTGTAGTTGATCCATCATGTGTGGTACACTGCTGTTCGTCAGGACAAATGAATCATGGACTGATCCTGGAAACATGGCATTCACATGTGATATGTTCTGGTCTGCAGTACACACCAATTGTATGTTAATTAAGTGGAAGTTTTTCCTGTTCCTGTACACCTGTTCATTTGCTCTTGGGGGGTGAGAGCTATGTGTGTGCCATCTTTGGCACCTACCACATGGGGTATGTTTGCAAAGGCATGAAATTCAGACTTGATGGCAGAGAGATCAACCCTTTGGGGAAACTTCACATATGTCTGCAGGTGTAGTACAAAGCATCCAGGAACTTGGACAGGATGATGCTAAACACTGGCTGTGAGAACCCTGCACCGAAGCTCACTGTCACCTGAAATGAGCCCGTGGAGTACAGACAGCACTTGCACTTCAGTAGAGATGGCATGCTGGTTCCGATTTGAAGGTCTCAGTACTGGATCCAGTAATGCATATAGCTCATGGATTGTAGGACGATTGAGTCTGTAGTTGTTAATGATGTGATGTTCCACCATGGTCTTCAAATCAACAGGAGGTCTGTACACAGATGGGGCCCTCCCTGGCCACTTGGGTCTGTACCTAGGGGAAGTGGAGAACACATGTGAGGGGCACATATACATATGCACAGTATGTTGAGTATAAATAACTGCTGTACCAAATGTAGGTTACACACAAGCAATGTATGATGTACAACTGAAGGGACATGTATGAGGTGTAACATCTGGACAGTTATGGGGAGGAAAGATTCATGTGTGCATGTGACTGAGAAATGGGGTCCATAGAGCCTGCATGGGGCTCATGACAATTAAACATCTGCGTAGTGCTAGCCAAATGGCAGCCCCCTGCCATCCAGATATGTGGCAGTGGAAGTGACCTCATTCCGCCGGCGGTTGTTATAATGGCATATGCAGGTGTTCACCACCATGCACCCATTCATTGGTTAACATGGTTGTCAATGGGGTATCTGGGCCTGTCATGATCGCCGTCGGCGGTGACGGTGCACACCGCCGCGGAGCATATGCAATGTCATCACCCCAGGTTCACTTGACTCCCAGATAAGTGCATGGAAGTACTCCACTGAGTGTGATGATGTGTCCTGACTCTGGTTACTAAAATGGCGAGACACAGGGGAAAGGGCCCCGGCCTTCACCCCGGAGGAACTGCTGAAGGCGGTGGATGGGGTCCTACCCCTGTATGCCAAGTTATATGAGTGACCAGAGGTGCAGGTGGGTAGGCAGTTGACGTGCATGAATGTGTGTGATGGTGGCGGATAATTGTATGCATGTGTGGTCGCTATGTACCTGGACAGGTGTAGAATGTGTGTCGAGTACTGTGAGGGAGGTGGTGAAATGATCTTGTGACGTGTCCGTCCCATAGGGTACGTATAGTCAGCGGTATCACAAAGCCAATTTCTGAACTCTGTGTTTCTATTCTGTGTGTCACCTACAGGTCAGTGCCCATCAGAAGAGGGCACTCTGGCAGGCCATCGCTAGGGGTCTACAACCGGCGGAGCACGCATGCAGGAAGCAGTGGGAGGACCTGCGGCGGTTGGCCAGGAAGACCTGCTAGGCACAGCAAGGGAAGTCCTCCCAACGAGGAAGGCGTGCCCATCGGGCCCTAACCCCCCTAATGCGCTGCATTCTGGTGGTGGCATATCCAGACTTGGATGGGCGCTTGAAGTCTGCACAGCAGCCACAAGGGGGTGAGTACCAACACCATATCATGTCTCTTTGATGGATGTCTGAGGGTGCTGGCAGATGTATGCTGTCTAGTGCCAGGTACTCTGACAGGTGTCTTACAGCAATCCGGGCCCCATGTGCACAGAGATGTTTAGGGGCAGGTCTGCAGTTCATCAAGTCCTTGTATCATGTGGGAAAAACGTTGTATGCTAGGGTTGTGGCCGCTAGTCAGGGACATAGGCATTACTATAGCTGTAGGTGCTGCGTGTTGGTGTATAAGCTGGATGGGAGTGTGAGTGAACCACACATGTACATCCATTCTGGTATTTACATATATCGCTCATATTTTGTCCCCCCTCCCCTGTACTCTTGTATCGTCTGTGTACATCAGTATCATCTGGCGAAGGAGAAGTGGCACCGGTGAGTGAGGATGCACCCACCCACGGTTCCAAGGAGGCAGAGTCTACCGAAGCCAAGGGGACCAGTGAGTTGGATGGTGAGGGGAGTACCACGGGGGGCTACTACCACTGGTGGTACTGGCTCTGATACCTCCTCCAATGGGAGCTCCCTGGTGGTGGTGGACCCTAGTGGGCCCATCCATTCTGTGTTATATTCCGCCACCCCCATACCCTCACCGCCCTCCCAGTTGCGCCCCACCCAGTTACCCGTGCCCGCTCACCCAGAAGGGTGGGCATCTCCTTCCCTCCAGGCACCTCATCCCCTGCCCCAGTCAGCCCTGCTGCCCTCACAGAGGAGGCTATTGACATCCTAAGGCCCATCTCTGTAGGTCAGACAACAATTGTGAATGCCATCAAGGGGCTAGCATCCCAGATGCAGCCGTGCAATGCATACCTGGAAGGCATTCACAGTGCTATGTCTGGCCTACAGAGATCTTTTCATGCTCTAGCCTCCTCTTTGATGGCAGCAAGTGTCCCTGGCCTTTCCATCCCCCCTCCAACCACCTCTGCCCCTTCCAGCACCCCACTCCCTTCACCCATCCCAATCACACATTCAGACAGCCACGCACACACCTCAACACACAAGAAGCACACAGAGAAACACAAGCCCCACACTTCCCACCACAGGCATACACACAGCCAACATACAAAGACACACACCACAACATCCACTTCCTCCAGTGTGTCCACCTCCCCTGCCTCCCTGTCTGTCATCTCTACATGCACACCCACAAGCACTGCACCATAATTCACTGTTGCTGACCCCATTATTGCAGTCACCACATCAGACATCCAGTCATGTACCCCAGACACCACATCTGCACTCACCACACCGACATTGACTGACACAAGCAGCACATTCACCACACCTGGAGACACCCAGACAACATTCATGTTCACTGGCAGCCTGTCTTGTCCCACTGTGTCCACCCCCCCTCCACCCAAAACACTCAAACGTTCCCAGACACCCACCCAACACACATCCACCACACCTCAGCATACTGTACAGGCATCAGCATCCACGTCCAGCACAACTACACCAGTTACATGCACTCCCTCCACCTCCACTCTCACACCTTCCTCCACGTCCACCCCAACTGCCCCTAAAAAACTTTTCCTGTCCTGTGTTGACCTTTTCAAACCCACTGGCCCACCCAGTCTCGTCCCTAAATGTGCCCACCTCCTTGCCCTGTCCACTCCTTCCACTTCTAAGTCTGCCTGTGTCCGCCGTTCCCATTCTCGTGCCCCATCCCCGTGATGTTGGGAATGTGTGGTACATTGGATGGCCTGATAATCGTACCAGTGTCCTATTTCCTCCTCTGACTGTGCAGGTGTATTTCAGTGACCAGTTACATGTGTCCTCCCCCTCAATGCTGTTGTCTGAGCAGTATGACATTTGGGATCTTACATTGTGATCCAGGCACAGGGTGGACCCTGACATATGCAGCATGGGTATGTCCATAGTGCTGTGTAGCTCCTATTGTTGTTGACATTGGCTGATGTTTGTGACAACTATGGGCATTGACATTTGACAGTACTGGGGCCTTTGTATTTTTTCAGGGGATTGTTGAAGTTGTCATCCTCAACCCTCTAACTTAGGTGTGTATGATCCATGGGGAGGTTACTGCCATTGACTAGTTGAGCTGCACACAGAGCAGAGGTGGTAGTGGCAACTGTTGTTGCAGTTACATTCCAGTTGTCGGTATGGCTAGAGGTTGTTAATAGGGCCCTAGTTAATGTGGAGGGTATGGTGGCTGACGTGTGCCGGGATGTCAGTTTGACGTTGTGCCCTTCCCTCCTGGCGTGGCTTTCCCTTTGCTCCATCGTTGGCATGGCAGCATGCCCCCATGGGATTGTTGTTGGTGTAGTGTAATGGTGTGCCCCAGCTTCTGTCTGTGCAGGCCATGCCCCCATGCCGTGCCCCTTTACCCATGCCACTCCATGTATATGATGACTTACATGCAATGTGGAGTAGGTATTCCCCCCCGGTTGCAGTTAACATTAGTGCATTTTAATTCCCCATGCAACTTACCCTGCATGTGCGTTGTCTCCTGGTAGTCTGCGCTGTCCTGTCCTTGAATCCCTGTGACGATCTCCTCAGGGATGACGGCTGCGACCATCTCCTCCATGTGGTCCAGGGCCTCCTGGTGTGCTGGACTCCCACCTCCAGTCTGCTGTGCTGCCTTCCTGTTCCTGGCCATCTTTTCCTTGGTCCTGCGCTTGCAGTCATGCCAGCGTTTCTTGCACTCGATGACTGTTCTGCGTACTTCTGCCACACTGTTGATCTTGTCAACAATTTGTTGCCATATAGCCTCTCTCCTACTAATTGGCAATTTTTAGATGACAAACAGTTGGTGCTGATGTTCCGTCACCTCTTTAACCAGAATTTCCTGCTCCACTGCACTAAAGCGACAATTTATTTTCTTCTTATAAGTGTCCTGGTTCTTGTGTGGGTCCTCCTGGCTGGTTCCTGGTCTGTTGTCATCTTCCTGGGGTCTGTAGTGGCATCTGGGTTCCATTTTGGCTCTCCTCTGATGAAATGGCAGTGTTTGCAGGGTTTTTTGACGCTATTGCATCAAAAAACGGCGCATGTTCGGTTTGCGGGAATCGACCCACAGTAATTTCCGCTGCGTTAACGTTGTTTTGCTTTACGTCTTGATGCTGCGGTGTGTGTCAAAATAAATGACTCCTACCTGTGGTTTGCGCTGCCGTGCGTCAAAGTATAAATTTGACGCCCGCACGGCGCACCAAAATGGCGTTAGCCGGCGGTATTATTTTTGACGCAAAACAGCACCGGCGCAGTTTTGCGTCAAAAATTATAAATATGGCCCATAGTGCCCCGAGAGGGAGGCAACTGCTCATCATGAGCGAACATAACTGGGTGGGAGGACCACGGAGCAGGTGGTAATCCACCCACGGCCGGCACGGCCACCAACAGCTAGTCGCTGTGGGCGAGGAAAGGATCACTGATACACCAGCAGGGAACACTCAGACAATCTTGACTCACTAAGGGATCACACGACCTCTCTCTGGCAGGACTACTGCATTTTATTTTATCATCTTAAGCGTTATCCCGTTTTGTTAGTTTGGACATTACGTGTGACACCGTATTCTAAAACTCACAGAAACGTGTACGTTACGTCACTGTGGATGCTATCTCGTCCTGCCTGGGGTCAAGTGGAAGGTTGGGGGATGGAGGGAATGCATATGATGTACCGGTAATGTAAAACTCATGTGTTTTAAGTAATAGTTTTATACAAATGTGACTAGTACACATCATTTAGGTTAAGTTATTGCACAGGTAGATTTGAATATTTACAGTGAGTAAATGCAGATGCGCAGAGAGGCTAGATCCCAAGACTGAACCCGGACACACTCTCCCTGGCAAAGTACATCGATGCGAGCATCACCAGGTAAGGACAATGAGCAAACCCCTCTGTAGGCTAGCCTAACCCTCCAGCCAGCCTAGAATCCACATCAAGGAGTCTACAAATCCAGGCTGTCATCATATAGGGTGTCTTTCAACTTGCCTCTTCTCACTTGTGGTAGGCTAGCTACCGGGCAATGCCACAAAACCATAACAGAGGAGGGCAGAGCAGGTGATCATCGTTTACAGGTGGTATAAAATAGCGCAACAGGAAAGGCGTGAAAAGAGAGCAAGCATAGCGTCACTCAGGTATGTAAAACTGGTTGCCCTTCCCCTCACTCAGTCCTGTCCTCTCAAAGGTTACCGGCCCGATCCCACTCCTTGGAAGTCCATTAGCACGGAGTAAGGACGGGAAAAGATGAAGCAAATGAAAAGGAGAGGATCAACCCCCAAGCCCTAAAACGGAGTGGAGAGACCATTGTGTCCCTGGCGCTTGTGTAGCCTTAGACTGTTCCTGTCTATTCAGCATGTTCGGTATTGCATTGTTTGAACACAATTAACTACTTTCCTCGAAGATGCATTTCTACCTTTGACCGAATTTGAAGAAGACAGTTAAGGTCTGGAATGCATGTCACCACTGAAATGAGGGTAATATGTGTCACTCCATCACTTATACCTGACAGAACAGTCAGCAGTGGCCATCATTGCACTTCATCCGTGGTACTCAAAGTAGGGCCCGGGCCACAAGAGGCTCTCCGGCCCTTCACATGCTGCCCCCAGCTGAATGACTGCAATTTGCTGCTGTTTACTTTAGAAAGCACTAACATTCAAAAATATATTAAGTAAATAGGGAAGTGTTTATTTACAGGCAAACTGAAGTAAAAGAAAAGAAGCAAATAAGGTGCCCTGCATAACTGAACTTTGGGTACACATTCATTTTTCAATGCATCTTGCAACAGACGTATACAAATATGATAAAGGTGGTTATTACAACCCTGGCGGTCGGTGTTAAAGCTGCGGTAAAACTGCCAACAGGCCGGCGGAAACCGCCAACATAGACAGCCACTTTAACACTCCGACCGCCACGGCGGTACAAACAAACACCGCGCGGAAGGCGGAAGACAAGGTTCTGCCCACTGTATTACAACAGTCCAATCTGCCACCTTTTCCGTGGCGGATTCACCGCGAACAAAAACACGGCGGAAACAGGACTTGGAAGGGAAAACACTCACCTCTACACACCCCAAGAGGAATCAGGACGCCATGGAACCTGAGCTCTAGATACTCCCAGCCTTTGTCTTCCAGCTCGTCTACCAGAAACATCAAAGATGGCGGCGAAGACCACAGTGAGTACTGCACCTACGACACAGGGGAGGGGGGAGGGAAAAAAGAGTGACACACACACGCAACACGCAACACTCCCATCCCCACCCTCACCCACTACAACACACACACAAGTACATGTTGATACATCACATTTACAACCCCCAACCCCCCTTGGAAGAATGCAAGGACAAAAGGATATGAGTTGAACGTTTGTAATCTATTAAAATACAGTAATCAAAAATATATATATACATTAACACTATAAACAAATATATACACCAAGAATACACGATTAAAGTCTGTGGACCACTGGGCCCAAAATGCATGGGCGAGGCCCACACTCAATACCCGATCAAAACGGAGAGAACACTGCAGGGGCATCAGATAGAAATACAACAGGCACCTCAGGGGGAAGGAAAGGGGGGGCACCTCAGCCGGATGAGTGCACAACGCCAGATCCACGAGGGGGCTCCATGCCCATTGAGGTATCCTGGGGAGTGCAAAGCCACAGTCTCACAAGTCTTTACAGTGGGTGGTTTGCCCACTGCTGCATCTTGGGGAGTGCAAAGCCACAGTCTCACAAGTCTTCACAGTGGGTGGTTTGCCCACTGCTGCATCCTGGGGAGTGCAAAGCCACAGTCTCACAAGTGGATAACAGTCTCCACTGGTTCTGGAGGGGGCTTTGTGCCCAGAGTGCTTCATCCTGCCAAGGACTGAGGTAGTGGATGCCTTTCTCCACTAGTTCTGGAGGGGGCTTGGTGCCCAGAGTGCTTCATCCAGCCAAGGACTGAGGTAGTGGATGCCTTTCTCCACTGGTTCTGGAGGGGGCTTGGTGTCCAGAGTGCTTCATCCTGCTCGTGGTGGCCTCAGTAGCGTCTGAGCTTTTGGCGCTCATTGGCCTGCGGTGCTGGTGGCGGCGGTGTCCTGTTCAGCGGTGCTGGTGGTGGCGGTGTCCTTGGCAGCAGTGCTGGTGGCGGCGGTGTCCTTGGCAGCGGTGCTGGTGGCGGCGGTGTCCTTGGCAGCGGTGCCTGTGGCGGCGGTGTCCTGTTCAGCGGTGCTGGAGGCGGCAGTGTCCTTGGCAGCGGTGCTGGTGGCGGCGGTGTCCTTTTCAGAGGTGCTGGTGGCGGTGGTGTCCTGTTCAGTGATGCTGGTGGTGGCGGTGTCCTTGGCAGCGGTGCTGGTGGCGGCGGTGTCCTTGGCAGCGGTGCTCGTGGTGGCTGTGTCCTGTTCAGCGGTGCTGGTGGCGGTCTTGTCCGCTGTGCAGGTTTTTGGCGACTTGCCTGTTTTTATGTGCCCCTTCCCCACCTTGGATGGTGGCGCAGCTGTCTTCCCACTCCCAACTGTACTCCTGGAAGGGGCTTTGGTGGTAGATGTTTTGCCTCTCTCCTGCCGGGCAGTGGCCACCTTTTTTGGCTTTTGAGGTGGGGGACTGTCCGTGGTCTGGCTCCTTGGCACACTGGCTGCCCTGCTGCCTGGCGCACTCCAGAAGCCAGTTACTACTGGCACCACTGTTCCCGCAGATGTTGTGCCTGAGGTGCTGGGTTGGGACCTGGAAAGGTGGGCCCTAGGGGACTGAAGGGGTGTGGGAGGTGAGGGGAAGAGGTCAAGGGTGGACAGGAAAAGTTTTTGGGACACACTGGGATGGGTAGATGGAGGGGGTTTGGGAGTGGAGGAAGAGGTAGTGGTTGTAGGAGGTGTACGTTTGCTGACTTTGGGTGAAGATGCATGGGCTGGAGGCTAGCGTGAGGTGGATGGCTGTTGGGTGGGTGTGTGGCTGCGTTTGTGTACCTTGGGAGGTGGGCTCACAGACACACTGGGAGAGGACACAGGGGATGTGTGAATGGTAGTGGGGGTGGTAAATGCAAGTGAGCGGGGTGTGGTGGTGGGTGTGCTGGTGATTGAGGTAGTGGCTGAAGATGTAGTGCATGCAGGTGTGAGTGGAGATAAGACTGGGAGAGAGGAAGGAGACGAGGAGGAGGGGGACACAGTGGAGGCAGTGGATGTTGCTATGTCTGCATGGGTATGATGCTTGCGTGAGTGCCTGTGAGATGTGTGTTGCTTATGTTTGCCTGAGCTTCCCTTGTGTGTTGAGGTGTGTGCATGCTGGTCTGATGGTGTGCTTGGGATAGGCTGAGGTACAGGTGTTTGGGTCTGGGTGGAGGAAGTTGGAGGGGGGAGGCTGGACACAGGGACAATGGCTGCCATCAGTGCAGAGGCAAGAGTCTGAAAAGCTCGCTGTTGGGCTGCCTGAAAAAAATTAATGCCCTCTAGGTATGCATTGGTCTGTTGCAACTGCCTCTCTGCACCCTGGATGGCATTCAAAATGGTAGACTGGCCAACAGTGAGGGACCTGAGGAGGTCAATGGCCTCCTCACTGAGGGCAGCAGGGCTGACTGGGGCAGGGCCTGAGGTGCCTGGGGCGAAGGAGATGCCCACCCTCCTGGGTGAGCGGCCACGGGGCACACGCTGAGGGGCTGCTGGGAGGACGGTGCTGGTAGGGGGGGTGGCGGCTGTACCTGCAGATGCAGGGGGCACAGAGGGGCCCGCCACCGCAAGGGAGCTCCCATCAGAGGAGGAGACTGTGTCGCTGGTTTCAGCTCCTGTCCCCGCCGTGGAGCTCCCCCCGCCCTCCGTCCCACTGGTGGCTTCTGACTCCATTGTGTTGCCCTCCAGGGCCATGTGGGATGCAGCTCCCTCCTGCTCCGGTGCCACTGCTCCTCTGCCTGATTATGCTAATACACACAAAAACAGGAGGACCACAAAAAGGGGGGGGGGGAGAGAGAAGAAAGACATGTTCAGTGCATGCAATACCACTACCGCTGGAGGACACTACAGACACAGAAGCACCCTGCACTACGCCGTGCACTTTGAGTTCCCTAATTAATCACAGGGACATGCGGTACAAGGCCTATGCCCGATTGCTGCACACATGGAAGTCACAGGAGCCTGACTAGGTGTAGTTGCCTCTGAACACAGGTGGGGTGGGGTGCCACATGGCCTGCCTTAAGAAGGGACCTTGCCTAGGAAACTCACCCTGGCCTAGGGGAACCAACAGCCCACCCCCCCCACCCAGACACCTACAATGCGTGCTGAATCAGCAGAATGAGAGTGTACTCACCCCCTTGTGGCTGCTGTAATGCCCTCAAGCGCCCATCCAAATCCGGATACGCCACCGCCAGGATCCGGAACATCAGGGTGTCATGGTGCGATGGGCACCCCTCCCACGTTGGGAGGCCATCCACAGCTGGGCCTCCGCCGTCTTCTTGCTCCAGCGGCGAATGTCCTCCCATCTTTTACAGCAGTGGGTGCTCTGTCTGTGGTGGACCACCAGGGTCCGGACTTCCTTGGCGATGGCACGCAAAATATCCTTCTTCTGGTGGGCGCTGACCTACACGAATAGTACAGGGGAAAAGGAGAAGATATAACCGTCTGCACCGTCACAGTCATTGGCCCGCATCCCTACCCTTGCCATGACGCACATGCACTCACCGTTGTTTCATGCACGCCTCATTCCCCCCCCCACTATCTTTCATCCACACCACTCCACACAGGCATGGCCCATTCGGCATGCTCACAGTGTCCTTACCTGTTTGTCTGGAGGACCGTAGAGTAGCGTGTACTGGGGGAGGACCCCATCCACTAGTTTGTCCAACTCCGCCATGCTGAAGGCAGGGGCCCGTTCCCCAGACACATGAACCATTGTCTCTTCCAGACTGAGGTCACAGCAGCACTTGCAGTGTAGGTCTCTCCTTTCGAAGATCAGGTATCAAGTGAGTGAACAGACAGAAAATGGCGGTGACGTCCACGGCGGTGCGTACCATCACCGCCGGCGTACATCGTCATTGGCTCCTGGAACCCATAGGGTCCAATGTTAATGTTAACCAGGATTGCGCCGCCTACCGCAACGGTTTACAACGCCAGCGCAGTTACATCATATCCCGTTGACCCACCTTACAGGTCAAGCAGCTGCCATTTCAGGGGGCAACATGGCATTAATTTTGACTGCGTCACACATATCTAGGCCTTGCATAAACACTAATACAGGCATATATCGATTTACAAAAATTATGGAATAAAGTGTTTACGTACCTTAGTGTTGGTTGACTCTCTGCTCGCTGTTCTCCTCCACAGAGCACGTCCGCTGTGGCAGGTGAGGAAATGGTGGCATCCTCCGGTGTACAGACCGCTGGTGGACCTGTCGACAATGGAGGAGCGACATGTAATTGTCACATACAGACTTGATCGTACCACAATCCTGGAACTGTGTGCCCAGTTGGAGCCAGACCTGATGTCAGCTATCTGCCATCCCACAGGAATCCCCCCTCTAGTGCAGGTCCTGTCAGTACTCCATTTCCTGGCAAGTGGTTCCTTTCAAACAACAGTGGCCATTGCATCAGAGATGTCCCAGCCTATGTTCTCTAACGTGTTGTCCAGAGTGTTGTCTGCCCTGCTGAAACACATGTGCAGCTACATCGTGTTCCCTCAGGTGGAGGATTTGCGCACAGTGAAAGGTGACTTCTATGCCCTGGGACATATCCCCAACATCGTAGGTGCCATTGATGGGACACATGTGGCCTTGGTACCCCCACGCAGGAGTGAACAGGTGTACAGAAACCGGAAAAGCTATCATTCAATGAATGTGCAGATGGTGTGTTTGGCTGACCAGTACATCTCCCATGTGAACGCCAAGTTGCCTGGCTCAGTGCATGACGCTTACATTCTGCGGAACAGCAGCATCCCTTTTGTGATGGTCAACTCCAGAGGCACAGTGTGTGGCTATTAGGTGAGGACATGGACCCAATACAGTGTGACTAGGTGTCTGGGTCTGGGGATGTCCCTAAGAGTTAGTGTGTGTCTAACAGTTGTCCCTCGACATTTGCAGGTAATTCTGGCTACCCCAACCTGTAATGGCTACTGACCCCAGTGAGGAATCCCAGGACAAGGGCAGAGGAACGCTACAATGAGGCCCATGGGTGAACTAGGAGGATTATAGAAAGGACCTTCAGCCTCCTGAAGGTCAGGTTCAGGTGCCTCCATATGACAGGTGGATCCCTCTTCTACTCACCAAAGAAGGTGTACCAGATCATCCTGGCCTGCTGTATGCTTCACAACTTGGCTTTGCGACAACAGGTGCCTTTTCCGCAGGAGGATGGTCCAGATGGAGGTGTTGTTGCAGCTGTGGGGCCTGTGGACAGTGAAGACGAGGAAGCAGAAGAAGAGGACATAGACAACAGCAACACAGTGATTCATCAATACTTTCAGTGAGACACAGGTAAGAACACAACACTGCCTGCTACATCTGATTTAATTCTTCTACCTCTCATCTGTCTGTCAATTTCACCCAGTGTATGGACCCTGATTTGTCACTTTCCCTTTCAATTTCACAGATTTAGGTCCCACTGTGTGACATCTGCTTTGTTTGCGCATGGACTAGAGCTGTGTGACATAGGTATGTTGACAATACATTGGATATGGCATTATTCCACAGTTAATGCAAATACACATTTTCGAAAGCACAGACTGACTCCAGATTGTTTTGTGATTTAAGGGTGTTTATTTAAGTGCAAAATAGTGGACAGGGTTGTAAATTGGTCAGGGGTGATGGTGGAGGATTGTCCATGGCAGGGTCCAGTTTATTAGTCTCACAGGTGCATTGTCCAAAGGGGCATAGGAAGTGGAGCTAGGGTAGTTTGAGTATGGACAGGGTGACAAAGTGGGACAGAAGGATGACATTCAGGGTGGTCTCATTTCTTGGTGGGGGTCTTGGCATTGTTCTCTGTCTTTGTCCTGGATCTCAGGGACCATTTGCGGGGTGGTTCCCCATCTGCAGGGGGTGGGGTGCTGGTGTTGTGGTCCTGTGGCATTCCCTCCTGTCCACTAGCGCCGGCGGAGGTGGTGGCCAGTTCATCATTCAGGCTAGTGTCAGGGGCCCCTTGTTGTGCCACAGTGTCCCTCCTGGTGTTGACGAGTTCCTTCAGCACCCCTACAATGGTGCCCAGGGTGGTGTTGATGGATTTGAGTTCCTCCCTGAACCCCAAATACTGTTCCTCCTGCAGCCGCTGGGTCTCCTGAAACTTGGCCAGTACCGTTGCCATCGTCTCCTGGGAATGGTGGTAGGCTCCCATGATGTTGGAGAGGGCCTCGTGGAGAGTGGGTTCCCTGGGCCTGTCCTCCCCCTGTTGCACAGCAGCCCTCCCAGTTGCCCTGTGTTCCTGGGCCTCTGTCCCCTGAACCGTGTGCCCACTACCACTGCCCCCAGGTCCCTGGTGTTGTTGGGGTGGTGGGTTATCCTGAGTTCCCTGTAGTGGTGGTGGGTGGACACACTGCTGCTTGACGTGTCCTGGGGATAGAGGTATGGGCCCGCTGGGTGGGTGCTGTGCTGGTGTTTCCAGAGGGGGGAAGCTCTGTAGTGGCCTGTGCCAGTGTGAGGGGAACCGACTGTCCCGAGGTCCCAGATGGGCCGGGCTGGTCATCTAGATCCAGCTGGACAGAGCTGCTGTCATCACTGTGGGCCTCTTCTGTGGGTGGAGTGGACATGTCTGGCCCGACGTTGGGTAGGGGTCCTGCAGGGGTGTAAAGGCATGATTATTGCATGTGTATGTGCCATGGTGTGCAATGGGTGGGTGACCCTGTACCCCAGTGCTTGCATTCTTGTGTGGGACCTTGTGTGATAATGGTTTAGGGGAGTGTATGGGTATGTGCAGTGGCCATGCCTTGGTGATGGGTGTCCATGCTTTGGTGTTGCATGCAGGGCTTTGAATGTGTGGTTTGTGATAGTGGGGCATGTGTGAGGAGTTGGAGTGATGGGGGTATGTGACCGCATGCAGGTAGGGTGGCGGATGAAGTAGTTAAGATTTGACTTACCAGAGTCCATTCCTCCAGCTACTCCTGCGAAGCCCTCAGGATGCAGTATAGCCAAGACTTGCTCCTTCCATGTTGTTAGTTCTGGGAGAAGAGGTGGGGGTCCGCCACCAGTCCTCTGAACTACAATCTGGTGTCTTGAGACCACGGAATGCACCTTCCCCCGTAGGTTGTTCCACCTCTTCCTGATGTCATCCCATGTTCTTGGGTGCTGTCCCACTGCGTTGACCCTGTCCACGATTCTGCACCATAGCTCCATCTTCCTAGCTATGGTGGTGTGCTGCACCTGTGATCCGAATAGCTGTGGCTCTACCCGGATGATTTCCTCCACCATGACCCTGAGCTCCTCCTCAGAAAACCTGGGGTGTCTTTGTGGTGCCATGGGATGGTGTGGGTGATGTGTGGGGTGGTGTGTGTTGTGATGTGTGGGGTGATATTTAGGGATGTGTTGTGTGAGGGGCGTGGATGTTGTGTGAGTGATGGTGTTGAGTGCCTGTGGATGCTAGTGTTGTTTCTGGTGGTGTCTCTCTCTGGCCTTCTTTCTCTGTTTTTGTCGTAGGGGTTTGTGGGTGATGTGTATTTTATATTGTATTGAGTGTGTGGGAGTGGTGTGTGTATGTGTATCAGGTGTGTGTATTTTGATTTGCCCAATGTGGATGTATTTTGTAAGAGTGTGTGTATTTTGAGCGCGGCGGTGTGTACCGTCAATGGAATACCATGGTTGAAAGACCGCAGCGTGGATTCGTGGGTCGTGATAGTGTGGGCGTATTCTTGTTGGCGTGACGGTGGAGGTTTTGTTATCGCCAGTTTATCACTGACCTTTGGTGTGGCAGACGTGTGTGGGTGTCTAAATTTTGGCGGATTCCGAGCTGTGGGTCATAAGAGCTGTGGCGGAATTCCGCGGTGGTGTGTTGGAAGTCTTCTGCACGGCAGTAAGCGGCATTTACCGCCAATGTTGTAATCAGCCCCAAAGTCCCTTCAAAATTCAAATAGTGTGTTTCATTAACATGCAGAAACATTACACCTCAGTACATCAGAATAGCTAAGTGCATTCAGAAGTATTTTATTTCAAACTTATCCTAATAAAAAAATTACTGTAGAAATATTGATGTCTCCTCACACCTTGAAAACAATGCCAATAGTGAACTAAGGGACAAGTCAGTTGCCACCTGGAACTCTCCGGGTAGTCAGGGTTGTTATCGTACATGGACACATTATAGTTCATTAACTCCAACACAAAAGGTTTGCACTGTATATATCCTGAACTGATGTATTTCAAGGTGCTCCTATATGTTGTAATGAAGAAAAAGGAGGCAAAGTGAAATTAGGCATTTGTCTAGAATCAAACCATTGGGTGAAGTGGAGAAGCTGGGATTTTCCCTTTAGTTTCTGACTTCATATTGTGAAATTCTATTTCATTCAATTCGATTGAATAATCAAGTTACATCACTTTTACACTCGTCTGTCCCATAGTAGCAGTGGCAAGCAGAAAGGCTTACCACAGAGGGGCATATTTATACTCTGTTTATACTCTGTTTGCGCCGAATGTGCGTCAAAAATTTTGACACGCAATCGGCGCAAACCCTGCCCCATATTTATACTTTGACGTCCGACCCCGCGGGCGTCAAAATTCCACCATGTGCGTCATTTTTTGGAAGGGGGAACCAGCCTTGCGTTAATTATATGCGTTCCCTTCCAAAAAATGACTTTAAGGCCTGTGCCCCATATTTATACTCTGACGTCATTTTGACGCACAGGAGGGGGCGGGCCTTAAAAAACGGCGCACAGCCTGATGGGCGCCGTTTTTTAACGCCTAGGTCAGGGCAGGCGTTAAGGGACCTGTGGGCTCAGAAGGAGCCCAGAGGTGCCCTCCCATGCCCCCAGGGACACCCCCTGCCACTCTTGCCCACCCCAGAAGGACACCCAAGGATGGAGGGACCCATCCCAGGGAAGTTGAGGTAAGTTGGGGTAAGTATTTTTTTTCGTTTTTTTTTTTGTGGCATAGGGGGGCCTGATTTGGGCCCCCCTACATGCCACTATGCCCAATGACCATGCCCAGGGGACATAGGTCCCCTGGGCATGGTCATTGGGCAAGGGGGCATGACTCCTGTCTTTGCTAAGACAGGAGTCATGTCAATGGAGGTTGGGCGTAAAAAAAAATGGCGCAAATCCGGTTTGAGGCCTGAATTTTGCCTCAGACCTGACCTGCCCCATTTTTTGACGCACAACCCCCATTTTCCCATACGCCGGCGCTGCCTGGTGTGAGTAATTTTTTTTGACGCACACCAGTCCGCAGCGCCGGCTAACGTCATTCCATATATAAGGCGCCCGCATGGCGCGTTGGAATGGCGTTAGCCGGCGGTAACATTTTTGACGCACAACTGCGTTTGCGCAGTTGTGCGTCAAAAAGTATAAATATGGGCCAAAGTGTAGTAGAGGGATACCAATTCAGATACAGAATAACACCACATTGTCAAATCTATGGTGGTCATTACAACCCTGGCGGACGGTGTTAAAGCTGCGGAAATACCGCAAACAGGGCGGCGGACAAAAAAAGGGAATTATGACCCTGGCGGTAACCGCCAACAAAGACAGCCACTTTAACACACCGCCCGCCATGGCGGTACAGACAAGCAGCGCAGCGGTCACCACCAACAGACAGACGGGAGACAATGTACCGCCCACACTATTACAACCCGCCAATCCGCCACCTTTTCCGGGGCGGATTCACCGTGGATAAAAACACGGCGGAAACAGCTTTTGCTATGGGAAAACGCTCACCTCAACATACTCCACGAGGAAGGAGGACACCATGGAGGCCAAATTACAAATCCTACCTGCCCTTGTCTTTCTGCTCCTCTATTACCAACAGCTACGTAGGCGCCGAAGACACCGGTGAGTACTGCATCTATGACACGGGGATGGGGGAGGCAAAAGTTAGGGGGACACCCACTAAACACCCCCACCCTCGCATATTACAACATACACACCAATGCATTCACAAAAATCACAGTAACAACCCACAATCCCCCCGGAAGAATGAAAAGACAAAGCGAAATTCAGTCAAACATTGTAATGTGCCAATATACATGTCATATAAAAAGTATACAGATATATATATATCAAAATCACTCTTATTTACACATACAATCTGAGAAGTAGTGCAGATATGTACACAACAATGTCCGTGCACCAACAGTCCAAAAATGCATGGGCGAGGCCCACAAACTATACCTGACCAAAATCGGAGAGAACACTGCTGGGGCATCAGATAGAAACACTACAGGCACCTCAGGAGGAAGGGAAGGGGGGGGCACCTCAGCCAGATGAATGCAAAGCCAGATCCACGATGGGGCTCCATGCCCATTGATGTATCCTGGGGAGTGCAAAGCCACAGTCTCTCAAGTCTCACAAGTGGGTGGCTTGCCCACTGTGCCATCCTGGGGAGTGCAAAGCCACAGTCTCTCAAGTCTCTACAGTGGGTGGGATGCCCACTGTGCCATCCTGGGGAGTGCAAGGCCACAGTCTGTCAAGTCTTTACAGTGGGTGGCTTGCCCACTGTGCCATCCTGGGAAGTGCAAAGCCACAGTCTCTCAAGTAGATGCAGTTCTCTACTGGTACTGGGGGAGGCTGGGGCCCAGACTGGATGTGTCTCCCTGTGAAAGTTCATGTCCGGTCACTGTCCCAGCTGCACATGGGAGAAGGATGCCTGATGTGGCGGCCTTTTCATTCCTACACAGTGCATGCCCTGTTCAGCGGTGCTTTGCCATGGCGGTCTTTGCCCTGTTCAGCGGTGCTTTACCATGGTGGTCTTTACCCTGTTCAGCGGTGCTTTGCCATGGCGGTCTATGGACTGTTCAGCGGTGCTTTGCCCTGGCGGTCTTTGCCCTGTTCAGCGGTGCTTTGCCATGGCGGTCTTTGCCCTGTTCAGCAGTGCTTTGCCATGGCGGTCTTTGCCCTGTTCAGCGGTGCTTTGCCATGGCGGTCTTTGCCCTGTTCAGCGGTGCTTTGCCATGGCGGTCTATGGACTGTTCAGCTGTGCTTTGCCATGGCGGTCTTTGCCCTGTTCAGCGGTGCTTTGCCATGGCGGTTCTGGTACAGACATTGGTGTGTGGCATGACGATCTCTACACTGGGCATTAGTGTGTGGCATGACGATCTCTACACTGGACATTGGTGTGTGGCATGACGATCTCTACACTGGGCATTGGTGTGTGGCATGACGTTCTCTACAATGAGCATTGGTGGGTGGCATGACGTTCCATCATTGCCCAGCGGGGCTGTGGCATCCGGGTCCCTCCTGGGCTGTGACTCTGGCGGTGGTTTCTAGACCAGTGACGATACTTGGGCCCTCCTGGGCTGTGACTCCGGCGGTGGTTTATGGACCTGGACCAATGACGATACTTGGGCCCTCCTGGGCTGTGACTCCAGTGGTGGTTTCTGGACCAGTGACGATACTTGGGCCCTCCTGGGCTGTGACTCCGGCGGTGGCCTCCTGACCAGTGACAATACTTGGGCCCTCCTGGGCTGTGACTCTGGCGATGGTCTCTGGACCAGTGACGATACTTGAGCCCTCCTGGGCTGTGACTCTGGCGGTGGTTTCTGGACCAGTGACGATACTTGGGCCCTCCTGGGCTGTGACTCCGGCGGTGGTTCTGGACCAGTGACGATACTTGGGCCCTCCTGGGCTGTGACTCTGGCGGTGGTCTCTGGACCAGTGACGATACTTGGGCACTCCTGGGCTGTGACTCCGGCTGTGGTTTCTGGACCAGTGACAATACTTGGGCCCTCCTGGGCTGTGACTCCGGTGGTGACGGTGGTCTCGTGACGAGTGACGATACTTGGGCCCTCCTGGGCTGTGACTCTGGCGGTGGTCTCTGGACCAGTGACGATACTTGGGCCCTCCTGGGCTGTGACTCTGGCGGTGGTCTCTGGACCAGTGACGATACTTGGGCCCTCCTGGGCTGTGACTCCGGCGGTGGCGGTGGTCTCCTGATCAGTGACTATACTTGGGCCCTCCTGGGCTGTGACTGCGGCGGTGGCGGGGGTCTCCTGACCAGTGACGATACTTGGGCCCTCCTGGGCTGTGACTCTGGCGGTGGTCTCTGGACCAGTGACGACGGTCCTGGCAGTTGTGTCTGGACTGCCGGAAATGATGGCGCACTTCTCCGCCGTGACACTCACAACAGGCTGGGCAGACTTCCTCTGGACCTTCCCCACCTTTGTTGGAGTTACAGCTGACTCACCAATCCCCTTCGAACCCATGTCACTTGTTGTCCCACCAGGAGTCTTAACACGGTCCCGTTGTCCACTCTCCAATTTTAGAGCCTTTACAAGGTCTGGGCTGCCAGTGCCTTGGCTCCGGGTCCTACTGCCTGCCCTGGTGGCCGGTGCACTCAACAAACCTTGAACAGGCACCACTGGTATTGGAGGCTTTTTGGCTGAGGCGCTACGACGGGACTGATGAATTGGAGGGGGGGGGTGGGGGCAAAAAGGTCAATTTGACATAGGGACAGTTTCTGATGAATACTGGGATGGGTAGCTGGAGGGGGTCTGGGAGTGGAGGAAGAGGAGGTGGTTGTAGGAGGTGTCACTTTAGGTGTTTTGGGTGCAGGTACAGGTACTGGAGGCTGTCGTGAGGTGGATGGATGTTGGGTGAGTGATTGGCAGCGTTTGTGTACTTTGGTAGGGGGCGTCACAGACACACTGGGAGAGGACACAGGGGACGTGTAAATGGCAGTGGAGGTGGTGAGTGCAGGTGAGCGGCTTGTCGTGCTGGGTGTAGTGGTGCGAGTCTTAGTGCCTGTAGATGTGGTACATGCAGGTGTGTGTGTAGACGAGACTGGGAGGGAGGAGGGAGAAGAGGAGGAGGGGGACACAGTGGAGACAGTGGATGTTGCTGTGTCTGTATGTGGGTGAGGCTTGCGTGAGTGCCTGTGGTGTGTGTGGTGCCTATGTTTGCCTGAGCTACTTGTGTGTGTTGACTTGTGTGCATGCTGGTCTGTAGGTGTGCTTGGGATGGGCTGGGGTACAGGAGATTGGGTCTGGGTGGAGGAAGTTGGAGGGGGGAGGCTGTACACAGGGACAATGGCTGCCATCAGTGATGAGGCCAGAGATTGCAGGGTTCGCTGAAGGACAGCCTGACCAGAATGAATGCCCTCCAGGAATGCATTACTGTGTTGCAACTCTCGTTCTACACCCTGGATGGCATTCACAATGGTAGACTGCCCAACAGTGAGTGACCTGAGGAGGTCAATGGCCTCCGCACTGAGGGCAGCAGGGGTGACTGGGGCAGGGCCTGAGGTGCCTGGGGTGAAGGTGATGCACACCCTCCTGGGTGAGCGGGCACGGGGCGAACGCTGAGGGGCTGCCGGGAGGGCAGTGCTGGTAGGGGAGGTGGCGGCTGTACCTGTAGAAGTGGGGCGCACAGAAGGTGCCGCCACCACAGGGGAGCTCCCATCGGCGAACGAGTCCGTGTCGCTGGTTGGTGATCCGGTGGCCGACGTGAAGCTCCCCTCGCCCTCCGTCCCTCTGGTGCATTCAGAGTCTGTGGTGTGGCCCTCCATGGCCATGTGGGATGCAGCTCAATTGTGCTCCGGTGCCACTGTACCTCCGCCTGATGATGCTGATGTACAAAAGGACAGGGAGAGCAGGAAAAGGGGGGGAGACAGAAGAAAGAGAGTTTTAGTGCATGGCATTCCGCTACCGTTGGCGGACAAGACAGACGCAGCAGCCCCCTGCATTACGCTGTGCTCCTGCCCTCTGCACATGCAATTTCTGGGATATGGCCTACATGGCAATGGTGGACATCTGCGCACATGGATGCCACAGGGGCAACTATCCCTCAACTTGGCACTCTGGTGAGGTGGGGTAGAGTGCCACATGGCCTACATTACGGAGGGGCCTTGCCTACCGAATTCGCCCTGGCCAAGGGACACCCACAGCCCACCTCCCCCACCCAGACCCCTCCACTGCACGAAAAGTCCGCAGAATGAGGTTGTACTCACCCCCTTGTGTCTGCTGTGATGTCCTCAAGCGCCCATCCAACTCCGGGTAGGCCACCGCCAGGATCCGGAACATCAGGGGGGTCATGGTGCGACGGGCACCCCTCCCACGTTGGGAGGCCATCCCCAGCTGAGCCTCCGCCGTCTTCTTGCTGCAGCGGCGAATGTCCTCCCATCTATTACGGCAGTGGGTGCCCCATCTCTGGTGGGCCTCCAGGGTCCGGACCTCCTTGGCGATGGCACGCCAAATGTCCCTCTTCTGGTGGGCGCTGACCTACATGACATGCACAAGGGAAGAGGTACAGTCATTACCAACTGCACCGTCAATGTGAGTGGCCCCCTCCCTACTCTGGCCATGTGGCCCATTCATTCCCATGCATTACTGTTCTATGTACTCTGCCCCCTTCCCTCTTCCACCCAGCCCTCTCCACCCAGGCCTAACCCATACAACGTGCTCCCTGTGTACTAACCTGTTGGT
This sequence comes from Pleurodeles waltl, assembly GCF_031143425.1. Taxonomy (NCBI): domain Eukaryota; kingdom Metazoa; phylum Chordata; class Amphibia; order Caudata; family Salamandridae; genus Pleurodeles; species Pleurodeles waltl. The sequence continues at coordinate 112,345,640 of NC_090443.1, read as the reverse complement.
CTGGAGGACCGTAGAATAGCGTGTACTGGGGGAGGACCCCATCCACAAGTTTCTCCAACTCCTGTGCAGTGAAGGAAGGGGCCCTTTCCCCAGACGCAACAGCCATCGTCGTTTCCAGACCAAGGTCACAGCAGCACTAGCAGTGTAGGTCCTCTCCTGTCGAAGGTCAGGTATCTAGTGAGTGAACATAATAAAATGGCGGTGTTGTCCGCGGCGGTGACGTCCGCGGCGGTGCGCATCATCACCGCCAGCGCACCTGTTCATTGGCTCCTGGGACCCATAGGATCCAATGTTAACCAATGCAGCATTGCGCCGCGGTCTACGACCGCCTACCGTGACGGTGTGCAACGCCAGCGCAGTTACCCCACAATCCCATTGCCCCAGTTTAGAGGTCAGGCAGCTGCCATTTCAGGGGCCCACATGGCTTCATTTACTACTGCGTCACACATAGCTAGGCCTACACTCAACACACATACAGGAAGGGTTTTGTGTCTGGTGTAGTCTTGTGTGTAACAGTGGGTACATACCTGGAGGATTAATGACTGGTTCTTCGCTGTTTTCCTTCGTAGGCACCGTCAGCTGGGACATATGAGAAGATGGCGGAATCCTCCGGTGTACCGACTGCTGGTGGACCTGTTGACAATGGAAGAAAGACATGTCATCGTCACTTACAGGTTTGACCGTGCCACTATCCAGGAACTATGTACCCAGTTGGAGCCAGACCTGATGTCACCGATCCGCCATCCCACTGGAATCCCCCCTGACGTGCAGGTGCTGATAGTGCTCCATTTCCTTGCAAGTGGGTCATTTCAGACAACAGTGGCCATGGCATCAGGGATGTCCCAGTCTATGTTTTCCAACGTCTTGTCCGGAGTGTTGTCTGCCCTGCTGAAACACGTAAGGAGATACATCATATTCCCTCAGGTGGAGGATTTACCTACAGTGAACCCTTCCATTTCAGTTTTACAAGTGTGGTAACCTACGTGTCAACTGCTTGCATCCTTCAAGGGCTTGTGATGTGTGACATAGGTATGTTAGCCTTACAATGGGTAACCCATTATGACACTGTGATTGATAATACAAAGTACCAAATCATAGACTGACTCCAGATTTTTTGGTGTTTCAAGGGTGTTTATTTAAGTGCTCAAAAAATGAAGGGGGGTTGTAAAATGGTGATGGGTGATGGTGGAGGAATGTCCATGGCAGAGTCCAGTCCATTAGTCTCACAGGTGCACTGCCCATCTTGGCATAGGAAGTGGAGCTGGGGCAGTTCGAATATGGACAGGGTAACAAAGTGGGACAGTGGGAGGACAATCAGGGTGGTCTTATTTCCTGGCGGGGGTCTTGCCATCTTGCTCTTTCCTGTTCCTGGATCTCAGGGACCGCTTGCGTGGTGGTTGTCCGTCTGCAGGGGGTGGGGTGCTGGTGTGGTGGTCCTGTGGCGGGGCGTCCTGTCCACTAGCGCCGGCGGAGGTAGTGGGCAGTTCATCGTCCATGCTAGTGTCAGGGGCCCCTTGGAGTGCCACGGTGTCCCTCAAGGTCTTTTGAATGTCCGTCAGCACCCCTACGATGGTGCCCAGGACGGAGCCGATGGTCCTTAGCTCCTCCCTGAACCCCAAAGACTGCTCCTCCTGCAGGCGCAGGGTCTCCTGCAACTTGTCCAGGGCCGTCGCCATCGTCTCCTGGGAGTGGTGGTATGCTCCCATGATGGAGGAGAGGACCTCATGGAGAGTTGGTTCCCTTGGCCTGTCCTCCCTCTGTCTCACAGCAGCCCTCCCAGTTCCCCGGTGTTCCTGTGCCTCAGTCCCCTGGACCGTGTGACCACTACCACTGCCCCCAGGTCCCTGTTGTTGTTGGGGTGGTGGGTTAGCCTGGGTGCCCTGTAGTGGTGGACACACCGCTGATTGACCTGTCCTGGGTAGGGAGGTTTGGGCCCGCTGGGTGGGTGCTGTGCTGGTGTTAACAGAGGGTGGCAGCTCGGTGTTGGGCTGTGGCTGGGCAAGGGGAACCGACTGTCCGGAGGCCCACGATGGTCCGTGCTGGTCATCAAAATCCAGTGGGGCAGAGCTGCTGTTGTCACTGTGGGCCTCTTCTGGGGGTGGAGTGGTGTTGTCTAGACCCTCTGGTGTGGTGACGGTCCTTAGGGTTCCTGCAGGGGTATGAGAACATCATTATTGCATGTGTGTGTTTCATGGTGTGCAATGGGTGGGTGTTTGTGTACCCCAGTGCAAGCATTCCTGTGTGGGGGCTTGTGTGATGATGGTTGGGGGGATGTTCTGGGTATGTGCAGTGAGCATGCTTTAGTGAGGGGTGCCCATGCTTAGTTGTGTCATGCAGGGCTTGGTGTTGGGATGGGTGGTTTGTGTTATGGGTACATTAGTGAGGATTTGGGGTTATAGGGGAGGGTGTGAGGGTGGGGGTGTGTGATAGCATGCAGGTAGGGTGGGGGATGTGATAGTTAAGATTTGACTTACCAGTGTCCCATCCTCCACCGACTCCTCCGAGGCCCTCAGGATGCAAGATGGTCAAGACTTGCTCCTCCCATGTTGTTAGTTGTGGGAGAGGAGGTGGGGTCCGCCGCCAGTCCGCTGCACCGCGATGTTGTGTCTGGATACCATGGAACGCACCTTCCCCCGTAAGTCGTTCCACCTCTTCCTGATGTCTTCCCTATTTCTTGGGTGCTGTCCCACGGCGTTCACCCTGTCCACTATTCTGCGCCATAACTCCATCTTCCTGTCTATTGATGTGTGCTGTACCTGTGAGCCAAATAGCTGTGGCTCTACCCGTACGATTTCCTCCACCATGACCCTGAGTTCCTCCTCGGAGAAGCGGGGTGTCTTTGGCGTGACATTGGGTGGTTTGTGTGAAGTGTGGGGTCGTGTATGTGGTGTTGAGTGTGGTGAGTGTAGTGGTATGTGGTGTTTTGTGCGTGGATGTTGTGTGGATGATGGTGTTGTGTGCCTCTGTGTGATGGGGTTGTCAATAGCTGTGCTCTCTCTCTGGCCTTCTCTTAGAATTTCTGGTTGTAGGGTTTTGTGGGTGATGTGGGTGTGTGTTTTATATTGTGTTGGGTGTGTGGGAGTGTTGTTTGTATGTGTATCAGGTGTGTGTATTTAGAATTGTCCAATGTGGCGGTGTTTTGGAGATGTGTGTGTATTTTGAGCGTGGCGGTGTGTACCGCCAATGGAATACCGCGGTTGAAAGACTGCCGCGTGGATTCGTGGGTGGTAATAGCATGGGCGTGTTTCTGTTGGCGTGGAGGTGGAGGATTTGTTTCCGCATGTTTATCGCTGACCTTTGGTGTGGCGGTGTTGTGTGGGTGTCTGAATTTCACCGGATTCCGTGATGTGTGTCATAATAGCTGTGGCGGTCTACCGCCGCCGCCGCCGCGGTGTATTGGCGGCCTTCTGCACGGCGGTAAGCGCCTTATACCGCCAATGTTGTAATGACCCCCTATGACTCTTCTAGAGACTGGGGGCTTAATTTAGAGGGTAGTGCAGAAAGAAACCCTCAAAATAACTCCATGATCCAGTGATCACACAACGTATGTGATTTGTTTCCCCTAAACCCACCTTAACCCCCCAAAAATCCCCACTCCCACCATGCTGCCATTAATGCGGCCCTCTAGTACACCACAGACCATAGCTTGTGTCCCCTGGGAAATGTTTGCAAGTACCCATTCTCTACATGAAAGGGACATTATTGCGTAGTATACGCACATCTAAAGGTAGCTGAATTTATGCAGCTACCCAAGAAAATTAGTCCAACTGCACCGGAGAATAGCCAAAATGAAGCAGGGAAAATGATAACCAGGCTACAGAGTAAGAACAACTTCACAAAGTAAGTAGGCATTTGTGGTAGTGCATAAATACATATCAGCAGTATCTAAAATGGCAAAGCTTTTCCTATTCTGTTTAATTATTACTGTTCCAACTAAATGGTATTTCACTGGCTTAGCCAGTATTTTAATGTCAAGGCAGTAACAAAAATAATGAAAATCCTGCATTTTCTCCCTTGGAATGCATGCTTGCACCTGCAAATATACAAAGAAATACCTTATAGAGACATCTGTTCTCTTCCTAAATGATTATTAAAGCAAATAGAATCAGTACTAAAATAGTATGCAGCGGTTTTAAGCAATCGCCTTTTCAGGTATCATCTCTAGGTCCTGCTAGAGTCCAGCAGCGACCGCCGCAAATGCCAAGAGCGGGGTGGGCGGCAACGGGGAAACAACGTTTCTCATTGCGCCACCTGTCACCTGCCGCCTCACTCCTCTTGTGGTGTCCCAGTTTTTACTGGGACAACAGCACAGGCTCCCCAGCAATCCTGGCACTGCTTTCATGTTAAACTGAGCATGAAAGCAGTCAGGATTAGTCTGAGAAACTCAGACTGCCGTTCAGACACAGTCCTGAGGCCTGTGCAGTTTCTTCAGCCCAGCTGTTAAACACAGCCTGGTTAGAGAAATCCAAGTGCTCATGTCTGTTTGGCCGGCCTCAGACGGCTAGCCAAACACACATACGCACTTAGGTGCACTCTCTCCTCCTCCCCCCTCTCATCTCCCACCTCCATGGCCCAGTTCTGCCCCACTCTGCACTGCTGGCTGAGCCAACAGATGAAAAATAAAACAGTAGTATGCTATAGTTTTTTTTTCATCTGGTGGCTCTGCCAGTAGGGTGATGCTCCTCTGCCATTGCGGAGGAGGTGCCCCTGCTAGGATCTGAAAACATAAACAAATGGACTATTAACAAAAAGAAAATGTTTCAAACTACTTCCCAGTCATCCCTACTCAGGGAGGACTAAAAATGTTTTCTCTTAATTTTGCTACTTTAAATCCCAAACATCCTAGCTTTGCTTACCTCATTTCAATAGGAAAATTTAAATAACCAAATTTTTACCCTAAAGACCCTCTTTAACAAAGTGTATGGTTGCCAGGGATGAACCAGGATGAAGCTTCCTTGTGATTCATTTCACCTAAAACATCATTTTGCTCTTTGGGAGTTTTGCTCAACAAACAAATAGGTTCTAGGAGTTGTAATCTTAATTTACTTCAATTAAATAAGTAGGTCCAAAGAACTAGAACAGGACGTCTTATAGAATAGAAGCCAGTGTTATAGATCATCTGGTAACCCTGTGGCTCAAGCATGGCAAAAGAAAGGTCTCTTTAACCACCAGCCTGAGATCTGCATTGTTGAGATGGATGTTGTGATTCATAGGTCATTGCCATAGTTGTTTTCTAGCAGACTTCCACTGTGGCAGTGTTGCAAGACAATCTGCACTCAGACTTTGGCTCACATTTTGCAATAAGACCTATGACCAGACATGATGTGTCACACTGCAGTGCAGTGAAAGCTGATAACTTTATGTGATGTTGAACACTTTTCTATAGATCTAAACATAAAAGTCACAGCCTTGTAGGACATCCACAATGTGATATCCCTTTCACGTGGAATCGGTTGGCCATCAGTCAATTGTGTCTGATATTTGTTGGCATTTGATTGTGTGAGATTAGTAAAGAGTATGCTCAGTGTCTCATTTAGATGTGGTTTTTGTAGACCAGCATGAAGTTTAATTGTCTTGAATCTTGAGAGAGTTATACAGAGTGTTACATTTATGAGTGGGTTTACTTAAGGACTCCCATGTTCTCTCTGGTGGTAGAGCTTCTGTCCTCCAAAGCTCAAGGGAACATTTGTTTTAGCACCAATACCTCCTGACCCTCCTACTTGACCTGATACCTAGTCAGTGTTGCTTTCTGGTCATACAATAATTTCATCAGCTCTTGGCTGCCCTGAAGTTTGTTCTTTACCCTGGTTATCAACTGAGCCATCAGAATCCTGAGACCCAGAACATAGACCACCACATTATGGCTTGGGAACTCAGTGGTGCTTTAGCAGCCTCTCAGCCAAAGTCAGTGGACCATGGACAGGATGTCCAAAAAGAAGCTCAAAGGGATTAAATCACACCAGCTTCTGTGGGATTTCCCTGTAAGCGAAAAAGAGACATGGCATGAGACAATCCCATTTCCTCCTGAGGTTCTTCTGTAGAATTCCTATCACGGTCTTTAAGGTCTTGTTGAAATGTTTCACCAACTCATCGGTTTGCAAGTGATACACAATGGAGAACTGGGAGATCGCACTAGCTTTATTCCTCACTGCCCTCATGTACGAGATGATGTTTGGTTCTCAGTTGGAAACCACACTCTTTTGGGAATCTGGCCCTGGAGAAATTTGTAAGGAAGACTGTCACTACTACTTTGGAAAGTGTGTTCTTCAGAAGTAAAGTCTTTAGGTACCTTGTAGCATGGTACACCACAACCAAGCTATAATTGTTGCCTGAAGCAGATCGTGGATCAAAGGGACCAATTATATATATGCTCGCCCCTCAGAAGGTACACTGTCCATGGAAAGAAGTATCAATGGTGTCTTGACCTGGCCTGAAGACTTCCCACTCATTTGACAAGACAGACGGTTTCTGCAAATCCTCTCTACATCAGTGCTGGTCCCTGGCAAGTAGAATAAACATTTTAACCTGTCCTTGGTCGTCTCAATGTCCTTGTGTCCACGGCAGAGTTAAATCAAGGGCCAGGAACAACCAGAAGTTACTTGGTGCTTGTGAAACTGTCCGCCTCTTGCTGGCTCCATGTTCAGGATCCATCAGTTCATTGTACAGCTGCTGTTGGACCTGGTCCTCTCTGCAAGGTCACCCCAAATGTTTTGCCAAAAGAGCTGTTTTCTGAACCTGTTTTGTTGGCTTTTACGACCGTGCAATGCATCACTGCTAACCAGTGCCACAGTGCTTTTACTCTCTCCATTAAACATGGTGAAATTGGTTTATAGCCAATTGTCATATACTGTAAGTCCCTAGTAAACCGGTACTATATGTACCAAGGGCCTGTAAATCAATTGCTACTAGTGGGCCTGTAGCACAAAGTGTGTCATCCCCTTGAGTAGCCTTTTTAAACATGTCTCAGTCCTGCCACTGCGGGCTAGTAAACTGCCATTTCGACCTGACAAAATGCACCTTTTGCTAGGCCTAAATCGTCCTCTTTAATACACATAAGGCATCCCTATGATAGGTCCCTGATAGCTCACATTGCAGAGTGCATTATGTTGAAATAGTTGGGTATGTACTTTTAAGTTTTGCATGTCCTGGTAATGAAAAAACGTACAAATATGTTTTTCACTACTGTGAAGCCTACTTTTCACATGGGATAACATTGAGTTACCTTAATACATTTAATAAGTGATTGCCTTTGATTGGAAGCAGGTAGTAAAGACATGTTTGGTGTCTGAGGAATTACAATTTAAAAATTGTATTATTTGATGGTAAGGTTGGATTTTAAGTCACAATTCTGAAAATGATTCTTTTGGAAAATTGGCATTTTCTTGCCTTATTTGTTGCCTGCAGCCTTTTCCTGCATCACATGACTAGGTGTAGTTGGCTTTTGTGTATTCCTTCCAGACAGTATCACAATGGAGGACCTGGGAGTTGGCATAATGGGCCATCTCTCCCAGGATGTGAGTGTTAAGCTTTCACTTACAACACTTGTGCTTCAAAGGCACTGGCCCAGCTCACATACAAAGGACTTCACACTAGCCTACGGTGCCAACAGAAAGGCTGGAACCAGGCCAGGAAGCCAGGAAATTCCAGATACTTCTGTCGGGGTAACTCCAGAAGCTTCTCCCACCTCAAAGTGAGCACCAGAAATAAAAAATTGGACCATCCTAGACCCAATTCTTTCAATTACTTCTGGAATTGTGGGAGACTCAGAAGAAGGTCTAATCTGCTGCCTGCAGCTATGCTGCATGCAGGACTGTCCGGCTGCTCTGCTGCCCTGCTGCCATGCCTGCAATAGGGACTGCTCTGCTGACCTGTTTCCTGAAGAAGAAGGAGTGGACCTGGACTTTGAACCAGGGATGATCAGAGTGACTCCAAGGGCTAGTTGGCTGGCCTCCTGTTCTGAACTACAGGGACACAACAAGCTCCATCACCCTTGAACCCTGCACCAGGACTCTTCTGTGAGTCCTAACCACCCCCACAAGTGGCGCCTGCACAGATCTCGACACTTAGAAGTTGGGATAAATGTGCTCTGCAGCCCAGTGGTGGTCCGCATCAAAACCAATGCAGCACGATGCAGTGTAGCCCTCGCAGAGCCTCATTGGAACCAACATAGCACGACGCAACTCAACTCGGACCTCACATCACAGCTCTCACAGCTCCTCATCAGAATCCATGTACTACAAACAACTTGATGGACAACCCCACCTTCCTCAATGGAAATGATACTGGATAATGCATCTCGATACAGTATCCTGCATTCCTCCTCAGAACCACTGCTGTGCGTTGCAACGCCCTACATCCAAACATAAGGTAGAATTTTCAGTGGGTCTAACCTCGTCTGTTTATTGGGCTTGTGCTCCATAGCAGTTGGCCTCATCTTACCTCTCGCTTGCCCTCATTTCTCACTGCCCCACATCCCCCTTCATTACTTCATCTCTCTCCGCTCTACCTCTGGGTCTATCTTTACAAATTATCTAACCATTTGTTTGGTACCTCACCTATGCTCTTCCCTTATTCGTCTCTTTGTACCTCCAGTCCCTCTACCTTGCATCCCTCTCATTGTTCTCCTTTCTTGCTACCTCTCTTTTTTTAATTTCTTTTTATCATTGACTTCCTATTTATCTCTTTCCCTCTCACTCGCTATTATCTCTTTCCACACTTCCAGCTCTATTTCAACTCACCCTCGCTAACTTACCTTTCTCTACCTCTCTCTTTGCATATCTCTGTACCTCACCTCTCTCTCTAGCTGTGTGCTTCACCACCCCAGTCTTTTCACTCTGCACCACCTTCTCTGTTCCAACTGACCCTCCGTACTTCACCTCTCTCTTTATACGCCTCTGTACTGCCTGTCTCTACCTCAGTTTACCCCACAACTCTACATCACCTGCTCTTTTTCTACTTCTGCATCACCTTGCCTCTCTTTCTCCACCTGTCTCTAATTGGACTCTTCTCTCTCTGTAACTCATTTGCTTTCGCCTATTCATCCCTCTCTCAATCTCTCTTTTTCACTACTCTCTGAGCCTGAACTGTTTTCCTGTGCCTCTTCTCAGTTTGCCTGTCTTTCTGCCTACACACTTTCTCGACCTTGCATCTCTCTATCCTTCCTATTTCACATCCCTTTTTTCCTTACCTTTGTCTCTCAGAATACATCACCACTCTCTTTCAATGCCCTTCTTATTGTTACCTCTCTCTGTCTCACTCTGAAACTCTGCCAATCTTCCTTTCAACCTCTTTGTTTTCTACCTCACCTTTTCTACTTTACATTATATATCTCTCCACCTCACCTATTTCTCTAACTCATCTGTCTATAGATCCCTTTTCCCTCTTTTTCACCTCTCTCCCTACATCTTACTCTTTACTCTATGTCCTTCTTCTATTTCCCACTTTTTCCTTCTACGGCGTCAGAGGACACTATCTTACCAAAGCTGTGTACAAGAAAAGAGGATGCATGACAGCTGTGTCTTTTTAGAGAGTGTCTTGGTCTGCAGTAAAACTTAGGAACCCATCTTGTCCTTCCCTCCCAGTGTGGAACCATACTCTTGGAAGCTCTTCTCCCCCTGTGCCAACTCCTGGCCACTGTGTCAGCTAACCTCTTTTCAGCCAACACAGCAACCTTTACTTTACATTAGTAAGCTAATATATACTCCATCTAATTTCACCCCATGGGATGTTTTAAACCTGAGCTTTCACTTTTACTTTCATAACAAACCTGAAAGGTATTTTTTTATTATGAATATTTGACAATTTAAACTATGATTAAGTGTTATGGGTGTATATTTTCTTTTTATATTATGCAAAAGATGAATAATATGTCACCAAGTCAATCTAAACATGTCTTTCCTACAGGTGAAGGTCAGGGCTGATTGTACAATGAATTCCGTGTAAACTTGCACCCTCACCGGCGTGGCCAAGGCGTCAAGATGGCGGTCACATTTCGTAGTGCTCTGGACCCCTCCGTCATCCGCCTCAAATAAAGAAAGCCATCTGATCCCATTGGCACTGTGATCACTCCCCAGAGGTCCCGCTGTCCCACCTCCACACAGGAGGCAAGCTTTCCGGTCCTCCCGGCCCAAATATAGAACAATTCAGCCACGATTGCCACCAACCAAAATGGCGCCAAAGAATAAGGCCAGGACGCGGACCGCCTGGGGCGAGGAGACGACAGCGACCCGGAGCACCTGTGTGTCCCGGCTGTGGGTCTTCAGCGCCGGGAGGCCGTGCTTCATGGCCTGGGGCGCTGTGCCTGGAATCTGCCCTGGGTGAGCCCTGAACCCGGGGCCGGCTGCCCTGTGGCCCTCGATTCCCCTCCCTTCTCTGTGATTCACCGGTGCCGGCGGAGACAGGGGAGGGAAGCCTGAGATCGGAACCGGGGCCGTGTGATGCTTTGACGGCGGGGAGACCCGGGACCGAGCGGTGGAGCGGTGCCCTGTGGTGGAGTGCCGAGAGAGCGGCCGAGCCGGGCGGGAACTCGTAGAGCTACAGGAGACCCTGAAAGGTGAGCCGCCACTGGGGACCGAAGCGCGGGGCTGAAATAAGGTGAGCCGGGACACGGTGCCTCTGTTCGGCTGGATGGTGCACCCCATGACAAGGGTCTTTGACGAGGGGAGCCGATTCCCGGGGCCGGGCCTGCGGCCTTGCTGTTTCCCCTCCTCCATCGGGGTTCATTGATCCGGCTTGCAGCTTGAACGCGGGGGTGCGGGACAATGACACAATCGATTGAGGGCCCGGACCCCCCCCCCAAAAAAGGAAACAAATAAAAGCCCGACGTGGGATAGAACACAGAGCACCCAGAATCCGAGGGGACCAGCGCGCTCCCACCGGCCATCTAAGATGGAGGGATGACCGGGCCGCCACTGAGAATCGTTTTGATGGGCTGCGTGGTAGGGGAAGGAGGCCGTAAGCTGCAACAACCACGTAGAGGCCAGGGCGCAGAGCCGTAGCCACAAAGTGAAGCAACATATGCACCTTTTCAATCTCTCTTCCCCCTTTTTTGTTCTCCCACCGGGATGAGGACCTGACTCCAAAAGACATTGTATTACAGATCCTAGGGGCTGACTTTTCTCACCTTTTTCTCTCCCCCTGCAAATCTCTTTTCTTCTTGCTCTGGCCCAACGGGCCCCCTCGACGACAACAAAGACTAGACCCAGGACCACTTTGGGACACAAATTAAAGCTTCATAGAGCCAAAGGCAGACCCAAAATAAAAACAAAAACAGAAATATAACCTAGACACTAAAACACTGTAACTTTCTAAGTCTCTGAAACTGTCTATCTGATCCGGAATATGTAGAGGGGCACAACGGAGCAGCGCCGAGTCCCCAGGAGATTGCCGCCTGACCTTTAAATAAAACGAGACGGCTCAGTCGAAATACATAACCGAGCAGCCACTGAGGCTCCTGGAAATCAAAACCAGCTCCAAATACCATGGGCAAGGACAAATCAGCCAAACAGACAACGGCACAAACCCGCATAGACCAGTTTACTACAGATGCTGCGGGCCCCCAGACAGAAGACCCGACCCAGAACGTGGATGGCGAGCCACAGACAGCTTCCGGACGATCCTTCAGGCGATTCAAGCCTCCCAAGTGGCTGTTGAATCCAAGATCGGAGAGGTTAGGGTGGATGTCGCCCTGGTCCGACAAGACCTTTGTAACGCCACGACCCAAATTACAGAAGCCGAATCCAGAATCTCCATGGCAGAGGACGAGATAGCTGCCCTTAAAACCCAGGTCTCATCACTAACTACGCGCACATCAGAGCTACACAGGAGAGCCGAGGATGCCGAGAACAGATCTAGACGCAATAACCTCCACATGGTGGGTCTCCCTGAAACCACTGCAGAATCATCCTTGGCCACCTACCCAGAGGAATGGTTCAAGACCTGGATGCTCACGGACCGCCCAACACCATGGTTCACGATCACAGATCACTGCGTGCCAAGCCCCCTCCCGGGTCCCCACCCCGACTGATAATAATCCGCCTCTTCAATTTTAAAGACAGAGATATGGTGTTGCAAGAGGCATGCTCTAGAGGAGATCTTCTTTGTAATGGGGCGAAGGTCCTCCTTTTCCCAGACTACACATACAAAGTGCAGCAAGAGCGCAGGTCATTCATTGAAGTAAAGCAAAAGCTAAGAACAATGGATATACAATACTGCCTCCTGTTTCCAGTGAGACTTCGAGTAATCTACAGTAATAAGACATACTTCTTTGAACAACCGGACGCAGCCTGGACGTGGTTGACAGAAGAGATCCCACTGAGCACAAACAAACCAGGACGGCAGCCACTGCCCAAAACAATGCCAACTAACTCAAAGGGGCAGCCATCTGACTGACGCCAACGCACGCGCTCTCGGCACCGAAGGGAGAGACGTAGATCCCGTTCGGACTCCCCTCTGAAGACCCACGGGATTCAGAGTCACCGGAGAACTCTGAAAACACTCCGAAAAAACCAGAGTCCACAAGATGCCACCCGATCTCAGATGGACACACTTGGGGGCACAGACTTGTCCCGCTGCCTGGTTCTGTGACCCCACAGACGAAAAACTGCTCCGGGAAAGAAATGAGCCAACGAGAAAAGAAAACTATGCTTAACTCGAATACCTACTAACTGCTATATGTTCATCTATGATCCGACAATATGGAGGGGTCCACCACCACTACCACAGCCTTACCAGTTGAAAACCACCTCACCAGTTGTAGAAGTGAGGTGTCATATATATGGGCGACAGATGCTTCTGGGGGGAAGTATGGGGAGAGGAGGGAGTTGGGGGGCAAGAGGGTTCAGGCCTAGTTTCTAAGGCCAATGTTCAGATTGTTATGCCAATGCAATGTTTATGTTTATATTTGTTAGTTAGCACACAAAGCAAAAGACTTAGAAATACAGTTGACACAATTTGGGCGCAAGTTAAGCAAAAGGGAGGTCAAGAGGCAGGCTCCCCAGAACTCCTCATCTCCATAGCTAAAAACAGGGACAATCACTGGGAAACTCTACTCAAAACCACCCATCCCCCATGAATCAGATGCAGATTATCTCCTGGAATGTTAACGGTCTCCTTGACAAAATCAAGCGTACCGTAGTATTCTCATATATACATAGATATCAACCAGAAATACTTATGCTACAGGAAACACACCTTTTAGGTGACAATTGTCCCTTTCTGGCCCGTCGGGGGTTTGATAGGGTGTATCACGCAGGGTTTACACGCGGATCACGAGGGGTAGCTATACTACTACGTCGTACATTCCCCATGACACACGTCCAGATACAGAGAGACAAACAGAGACGATATATAGCCCTCACCGGCAAGATTGAAGGAGTCACAATCAACATAATCAGTGTCTACACCCCACTCCTTGATCAACAAAACTCTCCAGGCACTCACCACACTCCTTTCCGACCTACCCCCTGGACGTACTATATTAGGTGATGATTTCAACGCAACCCCAGACCCGACCTTAGGTGTAGCCGGGCTACTTTCAACTCATAGATACATGTTAGCGACGGAAATCAATGGATGGTTTTCAACGACAGGGCTCTGTGATGCCTGGCGAATATGGCACCCTAGAAAGCGACAATTCACCCACACCTCGGCAGCCCGTGGCTCCCAATCCTGAATAAATTTGGTGCTTCTCCCAAGCACGGACTGTGCAGCCCTTACACATGTGGAAATTTTAGCTAGAGGGATCACGCCCCACTCCGGCTCATTTTGGGCCATGCTCAACCCCGGCTCCGCCCGATGTGGCGACTAAATGCATGGTACCTCCAAGACAAACAGTTTAGGGAGCAAATGCAACAGGCGCAAGAAGAATTTTTTCACTTAAACGAAGGAGCAGTGTCCTCAATGGGCACTCTATTGCCAGCGGGTAAAGCAGTACTACGAGGTGTGGTGAAAAATGTGATACAAAATCGAGAACGCACCAAAACCCAACTAATTACACAACTAGAGCTCCGGGCGATGGCCCTTGAAAATTAAAACACAACAAACCCAAGTGAGAAGCTGGAGCGACAACTCCTTCTAATCCAGGAGGAAATCCGAGATTGCTCCTTAGAAGCCGCAAAACACATATGGAGGGCCAGCATGGGGAAAATCTACGGATGGGGGAACAAATCCGCTAAAATGTTATACTTGCTAATCTCCCACCAGCATGCCTCCAGAATTGTCCCTGAAATCTATGATGAGGGCACAACCCTGGTTACAGGGCATTCCGAAATTGAGAATGACTTCGCCAAATATTATACCAAATGCCCAAGATGCCCGAGTGACCCAGCAGATTTCCTCCATATGGTATGGACCTGCCAAATAATACAGAAATATTGGGATGGGTGATTCGGGAACTGAAAAGAGCCCTGGGGCAAGAAATACAGAAATCCGCTAAATTAATCCTATTGGGAATAATGGAAGAAATGGGAGGAACACGTGCAAAGCGCGCCCTAGTGGCCACGGCGTAACTAGTTGCCAAGAGAGACATTGCAGCTGCCTGGAGTTCCCCTGAGGGTCCGTCACTCAGGAAATGGAAGAGAGGGGTAGACAGGTGTGCAAACCAGGAGAAAATAGTGTTTGAATCTAGAGGATGCCCACAAAAATTCGAGAAGATTTGGGGACGATGGTTAGAATTATTGACATAAACCAGAGAGAATATTGTAATACTGTACTATGGTAAGGAAACACGAAATACTACCAGAGAATTGTCAGCCTCACAACCAATAATGTTGTCAAATGTGATTATGAAAATCGAAACGGTAGCAAAACTTTGCAAGATTCATATGTCTTTAGCTTTGTACTTTACTTTCTCTCCTCTTCCCCTTTGAAAATAATAAAAAATGTTTATAAAAAAAAAACATTGCACCCTCAAACATTTTTGTGGGATTATTTTTTTTTTTTTAATTTAACCTTCACTAAAAGAATTTGCAATTTAACTGTGGAGTCTTTCTATGCCAAAGTAAAATGAAAATTAAAAAAGTTTATTAAATTTGAAAAAAATAATACATTATTTTTGATTACATATTAATGTAAATTAATAGTATGTATTTATTTTAATTGTGGACAAAATTAATATGTTCTGCAGCACTAAATGAGTTAATTCTTTAATTCATTTAACTGTAATATATTAAATAAAAAACATTTGTGAAGTTTAAATTGAAAAATAAATTCCCACATTAATTATAAAAATATATTTTTGTTATGCATTAATAATTAAAAGTCATGTATAGAATACATTAAAAGCAATTTAAATATATTTAAATTAAAAAAATAATGTTATAGTAGTTTTTATATGTAAAATATGTTGTTATAATATGTTATGATTCAATAAATATGTTTAATTTCTAGACTCTTATTATAAACATATATTTATTTATATTTGTAACTTTCTTAAATATTTTAATTTAATTTAACATTATTTCCTATGGGTTCGATTTTAAGTCCCTACCACCCTTATTTTCTGTGGAAGGGTGTTTCAGTTCCAGTGGCTGGCCATCTGTGGTGCTGGACTTACTCCAGCCTTGAGCTAAAGTAATTTACTACTGCCTTGGGTCCCTTTGTGGCTGTATTGACTATAAAAGTACAGGTTGTGATTATCAATGGCCTTAGTGTTTACATAAACTACTCTTTAAACCTCCCCAATACCATATCTACTCCTTACTAACCCACACCAATTTAGTAGTAAGTATGCCCTTTTCCTGGGCCTCCCCTTGGTTCCTCCTACATTTACTACTAAGTAGTAAACTTTCATATGTGAGATACTCCCCATAGAACAGAGAGGTGAAGTGGAGGAGGAGATTTACACTTGTAGTTTTGAGAATAGGATTTTGAAGTGTTTTAGTAGTACTATTGTAGTGCTACCAAATGTACCACAAAATGCAGTTTGTGAATAACCTCTTGGTATGTAAGGTAAAACTTGTGCTTTCAAAAGACATATGTTTAGTAATGCAAAAGCAGCCTGTACCTAATACAAGATGTTTTAGTTTGAGACTATCAGACAGTACAAGCTGTATGTTTGGGAAAGACATATTGCGATTATGCAATAGGATCAGAGCTCATCCATTCCCTACCAGCGGTTGGCTTTATTGTCACTCTCATTTGCTTGCTTCTTATTAAATAGTGTGCCTTCCTCTTCTGTGATTGTGCCTCCCCTGGAGTATAATCTCTTTACTTGTGTCCTTCGACTGCTCACTTTTTGGGAATAAAGGGCCAGATGTAGGTAGGAAAAATTTAGCGAGTCGGTAATTGCGAGTGGTTGCGACTCGCAATTTCCGACTCGCTAAATGGCATGCAAGAGGAAAAAGCGACTTCAATTTGCGACTCGCAAATGAAGTCGCACCGCAGATTGTGAGGCCGCAGTTTGCAAGGTCGCTTTTTGCGACCGCGCTAAAAACGAACACGAAAATTGCGAGTGGGTGTCGCAAATTGCGACTGTGCTGGAAATTGAATGCAGGTGCAGCAGAACACTCTGGAAAACACTTCCTGGCTCCTGATGATGACATCACAGCCAGGAAGTTTACAAATACACCTGGGAGGAGGGAGGACCACATCAATTTTCAACTGCTACACTGCAAACAGGAGGAAGAGCAGCTACCATGGCAGAGACACCAAGAAAGCGCAAATAGAAATTTGCAGAAAAAGAGCTGGAGGTGCTGACTGAGGAATGCTGTCAGCACCATGAACAACTGTTTGGTAGGGTAGCCCTCAGTGTGTCAGAGGTGGAGAAGAAACGAACCTGGACAGAAATCCAGGACAAGGTGAACTCCATGGGTGTCAGCCACCGGAGTATTGAAGAGTAAAATAAACGGTGGTATGACCTGCGCTCCCGGACCAAGGAGAGGGTGGCAGAGCGGCTCCGAGAGATGAGAGGCACTGTAGGGGGGCCATCCACTGTACCACCACCCACACCCCTGGAGGAAAGAGTGAAGGACACCTTGGAGCCAGAGGCAGTGTGCGGGATGGGAGAGCTGGACACTTCAGAGCCAAAACCATCAACCAGTGAGTGCCATGAGACATGCATGTACACCCATATATGCCATACCCCCACCCACCTAGTACACAGCAGCATGCACAACCAAAATAGCTCCATTTCAGAGTAGCAACCACCAGAATGGTGCATTATGGGCAATGTAGTCAAGTAGGCAGTTGATAGGCAACAGTTTATTAGGAAGTTGATAACAGATGGTAGATACTGATAGTGTGTTTCCTATGTCCCACAGGTCTCCCACATGACAGCGCCTCCAGTCAAAGCGTCCAGGGGCCACAGGTCAGCCACCAGCCTGCAGAGGACTCAGGACAAGCCACCACAGGGACCAGCACCACCAACACACAGTCCCCTCATGATGCACCAGTTGCCATACTGGTGAGTGAGCCAGCACCTGGTCCCAGCCACAGTGCCATTGTAGATGACACAGAGCCTCCACAGCGTCGCAGGCGACGTGTAAATGTCCATCCAGTGCCACAGGCTGAGTCAGGGGATGCCTCCATGTCGGCCGCCGAGCCTGCACTCCTACGGGGTCAGCGCCTGCAGACACGGGAGATTAGGAGAATATCAGGGGGCATGCGGCGCATAGAGCAAAACCAGAACAGTGGCATGCAGCTGGTACACACAGAGCTGCAACAGCTCAATACACACGTCGGCGACCTTGCACTCTCAATGAGACAACTGTTGGCAGAACTCATAACAGAGAGAGAGGGTGCAAGGCGCCGTGACAGGCAGCTAATGCACCGGCTGGACCGAATGTCTGCCTCCATCGTCAGGCTGGCTGTGAACACCACTGGCTTTTCACGGCGCACAGTCAGCCTCCAGGTAGACATGGGCCACTTTGCCAGTGATGTAGCACATGGACTGGGACGTCACAGCCACGCTGTAGATGTCATGGAGGCACAACAGGTGGCTAGGGGCGCGGCTGACACGCTGCAGGACATCGAAGAGGGCTCCACCGTCAGCAGTGTCTCAGCCAGTGACACCAGGGTGTTGCGGAGTGGTAGCGCAAGGCAGGGCACTGCTGACACACCAGGCACCAGCCATGCTGGCCGAGGCCGGCGTAAAGTGTGAGCTCCGCACTGTCCTGGAGTAGGGGCACATGAGGTCAATGTGTCTCATGCCAGGTGGACTTTTACAGCCCCTGAACTGTAGTTAATGTATATAGTTTTTTTGTGCACATTATTAAAATTTCTTGTTAGTTCCACTTCACACCTGGACTCATTGTGTGTGACATTAGTGAGTGTGGTGACAGTTAGCACGTACCTTCCAAAGTATTGGTTTGCAATGTGGTCCCGTCTCAGTCTGCCTTGATTTGCAATGCTTCTATCCCCATGATGGCGATGTGGTAGCTCTTGCTCTTCATCCTCCGAATCTGGGTCTTCTGGGGTGAGAGGTAGCCCACGTCTGGTGGCAATGTTGTGGAGTATAGCGCATGCGGCAACTATCTTGAAAGCTGTTACTGGGTTATACTGGAGGGCACCTCCACTTCTGTGTAGGCATCGGAATCTTGACTTCAGCAGTCCAAAGGTCCTCTCTATGATATTTTGGGTCCGCCTATGGGCATTGTTGTATCGCCTCTCTGTCTCATTGCTGGGTGTTAAGTACGGGGTGAGTATCCATGGTCGTAGTGCATATGCACTGTCACCTGTTTGGCACAAAATGTACAATGTTAGCAGGGCATAGATGGTTTCCACATTGACCTGTGTGTATGTCTGCAAGGTGTATTCAGCTATACCTAGGAGGTATCCGTCTCCAAACTCCCCACGTTCTAGGCGTTGGTGTATCCCACTGTGTCTGAAAATGTAGGAGTCATGTGTACTCCCTGGAAATTTGGCAACCATGTCAGTGATAACATAATGGGCGTCACATAACACCTGGATGTTCAGTGAGTGGGTACACTTCCTGTTGCGGAACAGATATTCCAGATTTGCAGGAGGGCAGATTTGTACATGTGTCCCGTCCACACACCCTATGACATGGGGGAAGTTGGCAATCCTGTAGAATTCCAACTTGGTACTGTTGATGTCTGCCTCATTCCAGGATAGGTATATGTATCTGGACATGTGTGTGAGTAAGGCATCTAGGAATGCTCTAAAGAACCATGAGAGTGCACTTTGGGATACCCCACCTGCCACAGCAACGACCCCCTGATAGCTACCCAAGGCCAAGAGGTGCAGTGAGCATAGCACTTGCACATGCGTGGGGATGGCGCAGCCGCGCACAGTCTGGTGTTGTAGCTGCGGATTGAGTAAATCTATTAAATCTAGTATTGCTACACCGCTGAGTCTATATTTATCATATATCTCCTCCTCTGTTTGTTGGAAAAGTGTCTGCCTGGTTCTGTATATCTTCTGTCTCTGGCTCCTCCTCCTCCTCTGCTGTGCGGCGTGGGCTCTCCTCCTCATTACTATCCCATATATCTCCGCCATCTTGAGTAACCCAGGTGCCTTCTGGGTCTCCTTTTATACTTTGGTTCTGGTTACCACCTGCTCTGAGTTAGTGGTAAATTGGAATTGCAAAATGGGCTTTTTGCGACTAGTCGTAATTTGCGAGTGGGTATAGCATTTGGTTTGCGACTCGCAAATTGCGACTTCCTATTTGCGGGTCGCAAAATGGGGTCGCTATTTTTGCGAGTCGGTAATGGCTTGCGTCGCATTTTGCGAGTCGGAAATGGGATTTTTGCATCTCATTTCCACTTTTGCAGGGTCGCAAATTGCGATTTGGGCCATTTGCGACTCGCAAAGGTTTGCTACATCTGGCCCTTATTTCGGTGAAGGACTCCAAGAGACTCCACGTTTGCAAGCGCTCTTTTTCCTGTGCTTTTGCCTTACCACCACCCAATGTTGCTCTCTCCCTCACATGCTGCTTTTTCTCTTCTTGCAGATCCTTTTTTTAACTGTCATCCTCGCTTCCACCCGCTCCTTGATTGCCCTGTTCTCCTTGTTTCAATTGTGCAGTTCTCCCTGCTTAAACTCTTCACACCAGGCAACTCCTTTCATGTGCACTGGGCAGGCTCAGGTATATTTATATTTCTGTGGCTTGGGCTTCTCTCTTCCACAGTGAAGTAAATGAGCCCTTGGAGAAAAAATCGACAAGTTAAATCAGAAAAACAAAAAGAGGGCAAGAGTGTCTTGGAGGTGTTCTGCTTAAAAGCAAATTCTTCTCTCCATCAGTATCCAATGCACCTAATTCCTCTCAGGAGAGCCTTCTAGAAAAAATGTTTGTGTACTGGAGTGAGAGGAAAATTAAACAAAGGCAGACAATGCGCTGTCAGAAAGGTAGGACAGGGAGCCTTTGTGACCTTTGTGCATACTACAGCGACACTCTCTGCAGTCCCATTTGTCTCTGTGTTGCTTTATGTTAGCATTTGTTATGTTAAGATGTATCATGTGATGTTACAATGTTTATGTTCCATTATAGTACATCATGCCATGTTGCGCAGGTTTCATCACATGCAACAAAGATGTGCAAGTCAGACTTTGAGGTTGATGCTTTAGTGAAACAAAGACACATGGCAGTTTCAACCTGCAAAGGCTAAATGTTTCAGTACCGTGGTTACACCACAAGACCGTAATAAACCCAACAATACCCAGCAGCACGGATGAAAAATATAAAGCATTAAAGATTGTCCATGTTACAATTCTCACATTATTTCAAATATATTTTTAGGTTTCACCTGCACAGCACTTGTGCTGTGCTTGCAAAGTCTTTTGTATTAAAAAAAAAATCTTAAATGGGGCTTAGAATCCACCCCTTACTTACCTGAACTTACCACTTGTGCATTCCAACAGCACTCTAATTTACTAGCTTCCCATTGGTTGGCATGTAATTTGCTTTCACTTCCAGGTCTCTTCCTGCTCTGCTTTTGCCGTCCATGGCATCGTGCCAAGCTTTGACCAGGTGTAGCTTGTGGATAGTGGCCACTGGCTACTAGTCAGTGTCCTTCCACTGACCACATGCATCCCAAGGTACTTTTTTTTACTTTTACAAATGGACTCTCCAGGAATGCACGTATCTACAGTCCGTCTGCTCAAGTGCGCTGTATTTGCTTTTCCAACTTCCTTATTCTACCGCTGTGTTTGCCCAAACCACTCTCCCCACCCCCTCGTTTTAATTTCCTTGCTCACCACACTCATCCCTTCTACTGTACACCACCCCTCCACTAGATGCCCCACCACGGACATCTCCATTTTTTGAAGTCCTGGTGCCTGCATAAACAGCAAAGCACCACAGAGCATGCATTGGTAATAGACGTGCTCAAGCAATACCTCACTGTTATCCCAGTGAAATACGTGCAGCTCGGGGCACGCATCCTAAATGTGCCCAAGACATTTTTGAGATGTACGGTATACCTCTGGAGTATTTCATTGAATCTCTTTATTGGGCCCAATTTAAAAAGGTTGAGCTACACATAGCTGCTAAGGTTCCAGATTGCTTATGTGTGACATTTTCATACTTTCTGTGTACTCATCAGTGACATTCAATGACCAAATGTGTGACACTTTGAGTAACACTTTCTCACGAGCAAAATCAATCAATGAAGTCCTTGAAAACCATAAATAATAGACGATACACCTGTATGAGAAATGAGAAACTCTAAGAAGCTTTTGAAACTGCTACAAAGCACCTGAAATAGAGGTGCACCAACGTCACTCACAGGTTTTTCATTTGTTTTATAATGCTACTCGTACCAGTGTAAGGTGTCAGAGCACTTTACATCACAAACACATTAAACAGAGACAAGGAACCATGCATGGGTGTAAATCAGTCTACAGGAAATGTTGCATAAGATAGTGAGGATTATGAATTGTATGAATCTGGTTATCTACATTTAGCAATCAGACTAATGTAATACTAATTGGTCTGGAGAAGGACAAACTCAGGATATAAACTGTACTACAGTGGTTGCTTTACTAAAAAGAATGCATGTCTACGCAACCGAACCCCTTTTAACAACATTAGGATGATGAAAGACAGGGTGGTGGAATAACGGTCTAACCTTTACCAACCATGCAGTTTGAATGCAGGTCCTTGATGACAGTCTGTGGCTCATTATGCTATATTAGGATTATATTGTATTAACTGCAAGTAACAACAGGATATCTCTGACAAAATATGTACCCTCAAGGAATTTGGCCAAAAGTGATCTTAAACCTGCGGTATTTCTGAATAGACAAGAGCTGCCCCTGCTCCCCATCCCAGCTCAGCGCTAGGTGCTGTGGCGCAGCAGAAGTTCCACAAGTAAAAAACAGGATGTCTATGACAAAAGCAGTAACTCACTTCTATAAAAGGTCTTTGAAAAAAAGAGGAGTACTCGTTGTTGCAACAGGTTAATTAACCCTCAGCGGTACTAGCAATGCTGGTGAGTAAAAACTTCCAATAGACAACAAAACTCCGACCTCTCAGCAGGAACATTCCTATCACCAGTCACGGTATTGACCACTTCAGCAAGGGCGTGGGGCAGTGAGTCTCCTACCTTTAATCACTGCCTGACTTCACTGTGTCGGCCTTCTGCCCTTTCACAAGTCTCACAACTCAGTGCTGCACCTGTCTGCTCCCTCTGGATGCCGCTGAAATGTCAGAGTCATGGTGATGAGGAGCTCATGGAGTGGTGGCACCGCTGCCTTGACCTAAAAGGCATGTCATGTGCCTTTTAAAGGTACTGACCAGCTCTGCTCTCACTGTGACTGGACATAAAGTTACCCCAGTGCCCCCCTTGGTATAGGCACCCGGCAGAGTCATATTCTTCCACTGGTATGAGCATAGCACATAGTCCGACTCTCATGCACCTTGGTGGTAGAGCTTTTGCATGACATATGGGTTTGACAATAGAAAAAGTGATCACTTGCTCCCATTGTGAATCATAAAAGTGTACCTGGAGTTTCAAACATTTGGACACTTAGTAGAGAAGCAGCGCGAACCAAGAGAACAGTCAGAACAAGGAGCGTTAATGGACACACAATGAACTATGGCTCCTTAAAACCGAAACCACACGTTGTGTACCTATAAATAGGTAGCACTGTGAGAGCATAGACACAGAATTGAGCTGGAGCGACCATAGAGAAGGCCTACTGAGCCTGTAAGAAAACAGAAGGCAGCATAGATAGGTATGAATCCCAGACTCGTGGAGTTGTCAAGGTATAAACACAGAGCACAGACGGCTCCGAAGTCTGCACAGGCAGCTCTGTTTATGTATTAAAGAAACGAGAACACATGCATAGCCGGATGGATGTGTGAACAAAGTAAGATCCCGGCACAGGTGTCAATATAGAGCACAGCCCGGGTCTGGCACAGGTGTGAACCCGGATAGTGTTTGTCTTCAGTAGCCCTATGTGGCAAATGTTATACACCGCTTATAAATTCCTATGGTTCATAAGAGACTGAGGGGGTTATTCTAACTTTGGAGGAGTGTTAATCCGTCCCAAAAGTGACGGTAAAGTGACTGATATACCACCAGCCGTATTACGAGTTCCATAGGATATAATGGACTCGTAATACGGCTGGTGGTAAATCCGTCACTTTTCCGTCACTTTTGGGACGGATTAACACCTCCTCCAAAGTTAGAATAACCCCCTGAGTCAGACCGCTGGACACAGAAATTGCTGCAGAGGACAGATTCGCCCATCCAGCATGCATGTGTCTTAAATGCTTCAAAGATTGCGCAGCCAAAAACACATATGACAGGGTAGTAGCACGTTTGCCGAGGTCAGGAAGGACAGTCTGGTTGTCCTATAATTTAACCGAAATTAAACTCTGGCAGGCGGCAGAAATTCCTAGGCGCCCAGGTCAGTAGGCAGGAAATTGGAATTAACAGCACCTCCTGCTGCCGAAGGCAGTCTGCGACGGGACCGGCCGACTCCCTGCACCATAGTGAGACAGTCTGTGCACGCGGACTGACTTGAGGGGCTCCGTTAGAGAAGCAGTCAATGCCCATGATCATCTGCATAATGCAGCCAGGAGCTCGCCGACCGCACTGCTGTTAATGTAGCTCCTCTCTGATGCTTGCAGTCACTCACAGCGCATCCCTCACAGTGCGCAGGTAGTGTCAAGGTGCTAATATGAGTGACTAATGTATTTTAGTACGGTGATCTGGACCACCACACTAAAATGCATCCGTTTAACGCCTAATGCGTGGTACTTGGGAGGACTGACTACATGGTTCGCTTCCTGTGCTCATGAAGCCTCCAAGAAAAACACTGGGCTTTTTGAAACGCCAGGCCCTGCCGTTTCTTGACAATGCCTCCAGAGCAAAGAACAACCGTCCACAAGCATCCGATTGTGGAAATATTTGATCAGTAACAACATATTTCACAAAGCAACTAGATTGGTCAACAGACCGGATTTCCCCAAAACACAGTTGCTGAGAGCAGACCGTTTCAAAAACAGCTGCCGGGCTTTATGTTTTTCGTTCCAGCGTCGCATTCCTCATTCCAGTTCATGGCTCGGCTGTCCCTTCCACCACCGTACTGCCCTCGATGCCATCACTGCATGCCCCTTTCCCGTTCATTGCTTATTGTTTTCGCGGGAGTCATTTTTTCACTTCCACAAGCTTTTACCAGCAGCACGAAAGTACAAATCTCCCTCACTGATCCAGTGCGTAGTACGATCTGTCAAATCCATTGAACATGGGACAAGAATCACAGTAGTAAATCAAAGGTCAGGGAAACGAGAAGAGAGTCCAGCCAAGTGACTTCCTGAGAATACCGAATTTGTAAAGAAATTGTAGGAACTACAAACCGGAAGGCCTGGACCCTTAACCTCCCAATAATTACTAGGTTAAATGGAGGTGAGTTCCCACATCAAAATATATATATATTTTTTTCTATTAAAAGGCACAATACTAAATATTGATGAATATTCAATAGTCATTTATTTTGTATTAGAAAGAGGAATCGTGAGTAGATGCAAAGCAAAACATTGCAAAAGTTCCACTGTTGCCAGGGGTTCCACAAATTTATAACCCGGTTAGTTCGTGACAATCTTGAAGCAAATGTTGGGTTCCTGGGATCGGCAAAATTATAGTCCAATCGAATAATACCGAAGTTGGAGAGAAATCAGGTGGCAATGTTCGGAGAAGTAACAGCCAACACGTGTTTCGCCCCTTTAGCGAATAAGCAAGGGCTTTCTCAAGGCTGTAGGAAATGTATATGGACAATATGAGTACACATACCGAACAAGGATATTACCAGATTGATAAAATACTTCCGGTGCAAGTCATGCGGAACAAAATGTGCTCCCTTTGGGTGAAACCAATAGAAATAGAAATATAGCCCGGACAGAGTCCCGAGTCTGAGCCTATAACTAAAGGTCATAAAAAAGTAACGAAATAAGGCCTTATATGGAATTAGGAGAAATAAGTATACTACTCATTGGTGTGAAGAAAAACGAAAAGGATTTTTCAAATAGAGCAAAGAAGAATTATTACTGTACTATCTTAGTAGTGAATAAGGCAGGAAGATACATGCTGGCACTCTCGTGATGTTAATGCATACATGCTTAACAGGGATGCATGCAAACTAAATACTGTTTGAAACATTCTGTGAGAAATATAAGTGAGAGAGGAATGTAATACACTTGAGAGTAGAGAACATACCTAGTTCAATACATATTGAAAAACTTCTGACATCAATTGTCGATCTAGACATGGAATTATATGTAGCATATTTAGAAAACACTCATATAAAGGCATTATTTACAAAAATGGCACAGATAAAAGCACCCTAAAGTTAATGGGATCAAAGGTGCCCCCTTCTAGTATGTCACATATTTGTAAACCAGCAGTGTTAAAAGAAGCTATGTAGCTAAGAGAAGATAAAAAATATCATGATGTAAAGAGTAATTCTGGGCAACATGCTCGTTATTTTACTACGCAAAGAGTAATCTTAAAATCTTTACATAGTGCTCCCCATCTTATTAGGCTTAAATAGTCTGAGACACAGTTGCATGACTGAATAAACGGAGTCTAAACACTCAAAAATACAAGTGAACAAATTGTTACCTGTCGAGGCGCTGACCAAGGAATAAAGCCGAGAGATCCTGGCGCGTCCTGTGGTGAATCGCTAAGACGCCGTCGGGCAGCAACGCGGCCTTAATAACTCGTCGACCCTTCTCTGTTTCGATGGAAAACGAAACAGAGGAAGGGCACGAGGTGCAGTGTTCAATGCGATAACGGCGGCCATTTTGAAAAGGAACGAGGCTGCAGATAGTAATAGATCCAGCAAATCAAAAGTATTGGTAACATAGTAGAAATATGGGAAATTAGGCACATGCAAAGCGAGGGGGAGTGAAAGAAAAATGAGTAATAACCAGGGAGAAGTTTGGAAAATTTGGAAAAATTTAGAAAAAATTTACCAACAAAGGTAAGTTCAGCGCCCAATGAAAATATAATACAGAGCAAGAAATAAGCATAGATGACGAAAATTATCAAAAGAGGAAACAACCAGTGGACAATATGGAATATCATAAGAAATATACTTGCTATAATCTATTCGTGAAAGGAAAAACTTAGGAAACTGGGCAGGAAGAAAGGAATGGATAAGGGAACAGATAAGAACTCACTGTAAAAACCGGAAATGGAAAGAGATGAAGGATATTGATTAGTCAATACAAGAGAAACATTATATGCAGTCCATCAAAGCAACTTGGACAATACAAAATTTACAATAACCAGTAATGCCATTCTTGGTCCTTATTCAAACCATTGTTCACTGTATCATATTGGATGATCATCCTGCTTTCTTCTTGGCTTAGTCGTAAGTGTAGGTTACCACCCCGTGGGGACGGAGTGATACGGTGTATTCCACTGAATTTGAAGGATCGATCATTAGGGTGGAATGCTTTATAATGCTCCACTAAAGGCGCCTTGGCCTCCAGTTTTAGAATGTTCCGAAAATGTTCTTGAATTCGTAGTTTTAAGGGGCGGATCGTACTTCCAATGTAAACCTTTTGGCATGGGCAATATATTAGATATACCACATTTCTGCTCTCACAACTTCTCCCTGGTTATTACTCATTTTTCTGTCACTCCCCCTCGCTTTGCATGTGCCTAATTTCCCATATTTCTACTATGTTACCAATACTTTTGATTTGCTGGATCTATTACTATCTGCAGCCTCGTTCCTTTTCAAAATGGCCGCCGTTATCGCATTGAACACTGCACCTTGTGCCCTTCCTCTGTTTCGTTTTCCATCGAAACAGAGAAGGGTCGACGAGTTATTAAGGCCGCGTTGCTGCCCGACGGCGTCTTAGCGATTCACCGCAGGACGCGCCGGGATCTCTCGGCTGTATTCCTTGTTCACCGCTTCGACAGGTAACAATTTGTTCACTTGTATTTTTGAGTGTTTAGACTCCGTTTATTCAGTCATGCAACTGTGTCTCAGACTATTTAAGCCTAATAAGATGGGGAGCACTATGTAAAGATTTTAAGATTACTCTTTGCGTAGTAAAATAACGAGCATGTTGCCCAGAATTACTCTTTACATCATGATATTTTTTATCTTCTCTTAGCTACATAGCTCCTTTTAACACTGCTGGTTTACAAATATGTGACATACTAGAAGGGGGCACCTTTGATCCCATTAACTTTAGGGTGCTTTTATCTGTGCCATTTTTGTAAATAATGCCTTTATATGAGTGTTTTCTAAACATGCTACATATAATTCCATGTCTAGATCGACAATTGATGTCAGAAGTTTTTCAATATGTATTGAACTAGGTATGTTCTCTACTCTCAAGTGTATTACATTCCTCTCTCAATTATATTTCTCACAGAATGTTTCAAACAGTATTTAGTTTGCATGCATCCCTGTTAAGCATGTATGCATTAACATCACAAGAGTGCCAGCATGTATCTTCCTGCCTTATTCACTACTAAGATAGTACAGTAATAATTCTTCTTTGCTCTATTTGAAAAATCCTTTTCGTTTTTCTTCACACCAATGAGTAGTATACTTATTTCTCCTAATTCCATATAAGGCCTTATTTCGTTACTTTTTTATGACCTTTAGTTATAGGCTCAGACTTGGGACTCTGTCCGGGCTATATTTCTATTTCTATTGGTTTCACCCAAAGGGAGCACATTTTGTTCCGCATGACTTGCACCGGAAGTATTTTATCAATCTGGTAATATCCTTGTTCGGTATGTGTACTCATATTGTCCATATACATTTCCTACAGCCTTGAGAAAGCCCTTGCTTATTCGCTAAAGGGGCGAAACACGTGTTGGCTGTTACTTCTCCGAACATTGCCACCTGATTTCTCTCCAACTTCGGTATTATTCGATTGGACTATAATTTTGCCGATCCCAGGAACCCAACATTTGCTTCAAGATTGTCACGAACTAACCGGGTTATAAATTTGTGGAACCCCTGGCAACAGTGGAACTTTTGCAATGTTTTGCTTTGCATCTACTCACGATTCCTCTTTCTAATACAAAATAAATGACTATTGAATATTCATCAATATTTAGTATTGTGCCTTTTAATAGAAAAAAAAATAAAAAATTGATGTGGGAACTCACCTCCATTTAACTAGTAAATCAAAGGTCATGCTGCAGCAGCCGGAGTCCCACTGCCAATAAACAACTGATAGTAACTCCCACAACCGATCTCAGGCTGCCACGTGTTTCCCTGATTCCAAGGAACATGGTTCCGTCCTCTTGATTGGCGGGATCTACTGCACTCTGGTCCTGTTCACTGTAATCACTGGACAAGGGATCGATGTCTGCTAAAGGAGAAATAACAGACAATGCATTATAGTTCCATATAGCGGACTGACCTTGGAAAAGATAAACAGGCGGTCACCTTAGAGAGGACGCGCTGAATGTATGAATAATTAAACCTTGTCCTTTCCTCGCACTCACGGGCACCGGTCACCCCCGAGCCACTGCTAGTCCCTTGGTGGCTTCAATGACGCTGCTCTCGTCAGAAGCTTCCACTGCGCTTCAGGGATTATTTGACACAATAGCTTCACTATTGTCGGGTTGTACCTTTAGGGTGGGAATCCCCTGTGGCTTTGATCCGGCTTCCTCTCTGCCAGTTTCATTACATAAATCCTTTACAGCATTATAATAAAAGACCCTCATTCTCCAAGAGACAGTTGCTTGGCGCTGAGTCCTGCAAGGGCTCAAGAGACAGCGCAAGAGTGTATCATGAATGACTCGTTTGGGGGTTTGATCACCATTACTTCATTTAACCTGAATGTATCCACACTCACACAACAAACTGATACATAACTAGCAAAATTGCAACGTGTCACCAGGTTCTCAACCAAAAAGCTCTTAGAGGTGGTTCTATGTTCTGTGCTACAGCAATAAGAAAAGGTTCATATTTCGTTAATGTATTTCTCCAGCAGGTCTATGCAAACTCTCTGTGACAGGCAAGTGTCCCATCACTTCCTCAGCTCTTCAGACTAGGATAGCCCAGCAGATTCAGGCACCTGCCCACTGCTGCAGAGAGCCGTGCACAGTCAACAAGGCAGGGAGTTGAATGCCAACATGTTGGCTCACATTTTCATTCTCCTCAGGATGGGGAAACCAGCACCATTGGAATGGGTAAGGGCAACTTCAGCAAGTTTGTGGTGCTGTTCACCCTTGTTCACAAGAGGCTTTTGTGTGCAGAAATGAACATGCTGAGTTTTTTTTCACTCCTGTTAATCAGGGCTCTACACTACAGTTTGACAGGAGTGTGCTGTCACAAACCCCATGAATGTCACAGGATTTTTACAAATGGTGTGTCTGTCTGGTGCGCTCAAATGAGATCATGTTTTCGTGTGCAGATAAGAACACGTTTTTGCTTTGACACTTGTTTCAGTTGAGTGCAAACATGAACAGGGTTGCTTTTCACACTCACAGACGTGTGCCTATTATGGCGACATAAATACCTCAGTGTTTCTTTTCATACTTGATGATGTACGTCATGAGCCATAGGAACCTGTCAGTCCTGTAGCACTTGTATAGCCTTTGGTTCCCCTGACGAGACTGCAAGGGCTTCTGTGTGATTGAGAAATAGAGTATACCAGTGGTTCCCAACCTTTTAACTTCTGTGGACCCCCATTTTATCATTAGAAGAACCCGGGGACTCCCACTGATTCATTATTGTAATCCAGGGACCCCCCACTAAATCATTACTGAAAGCTGGGGACCTAATCTGTTAATATTATTTAATTTTCTAAGCAGACGCAGATCCCCTGAGGAGGCTTCGCAAACCCCCAGAGGTCCCCGGAACACAGGTTTGGAAGCACTGGAGTATACCATTTGTGGTGCACCAGAGCATGGGATTATGCTGTGAACTATGTAGTGACTTCCAGGGATTAGCTGCCTGTACAAGAAAACAAGCATTTGCAAAGCCAATACATTTCCCTATTTGAATTCTATTGACATTGTCAATTTTTTTTACATATTGCAGAGCAGTTGAACTGCTGTGGAATGTAACTGAAAGTTAAAAAAAGCTCTACTACATGGACAATGACAAAGCCAATAGATTTTGCATTGGCAAAATCTATTGGCTTTGCCAATGCTTGTTATAGAGAGCTGCAGCGTGCTCAGGTGGGTAAGAGTGCTATTATTTTGCACAAGGCAAACAAGTGGAAATGCTTTTTTAGGTCTCACCTACCAGAGTGTGCACACTGTCTGAATGGAAAGATTTATTGGGAATTTACAGAGGTTTACAATCTGTCCATTGCTTACTAGTGGTTGGCTTTACAGTCAGTTTTATTTGCTTGCATTTTATTCATGGCTTCCCTTTCCTCTGCTTGCCCATCACTCAGAACAGAGCCTGTTTACCAACCATTTGATGGGCTAGCTTGTACCCTTGCACTGCTCCCGTTTAGGAAACATTAGAGTGCATGTGTAGTTTTCTATCTCTCTCCTTTGTGTGCTTGTTGCACAACAAATACCCGCCCCACTACTTTGCGTCGCTCTCTGCCTCATTTGCTTCTCCTCCACCCCGATGTGGCTCCCTTCCTTATGTGTTGCTTGCTGTCTCTTGTGTGCTTCTCCCAGCTAACCACCCCACCCCCCTCCGTGTTGTTCCCCGCATCATGTCCTTTTCTTCCACCACACATGTTGCTCTCCCAACCGTGCGATGCTTTTCCCCCTTCTCTCGCCACATCCTTCTCCCACCCACTGCTCTGTTGCCCACATTAACATGAAAAAATACGTTTTACTTACTGACTCAATTGGTGTCTACCATCTTTGATCTGTAAATAAAGCAAGGGAAATCGTTCCTATGTCATTCTGTAGGTGTGGACATGCATGGTGGCACCTGCTAGTACCTACATTATGTGGAAACAGGCAACAGAGGTCGAATTGAAGCGTCTCTTTACCTTGTGTTTCTTGCAAAAACTGTGCAGCACCGACAAAAAATATTCTCCTTTGGAAACTGCCTTGACAAAGTCAATAGTTCAAAAAGGTGATTATTCCTTTTTGCTAAAAGAACCTCTGCAGAAGTGATCTGGTAACACATTTACAGTACCTCTCAAGAATCACTCACTCAAAGTCTATACTAGCTCCTAAGCAGCCTTTTGATTTGCTTATTAATTAATCGCTCACATTTACATCTTTCAAGTAGCAGGCACCCTGGAGAGAGGGCGTCTTTCTTCTGTTGCTGTCGGTCCCTTCTCTTGTTTCTCATTACAAGAGGCATCCTCCTTTTGCCTCTGTCCTGTGGGACTCAAGACGGCACTCACTCTTCTGGCACTTCCCCTGCTCTGTGCGACTAAATCTAGGATTGCTACTGTCCGTGTTCTGCCCTTTCTATGCCTGAGGAAAATGTCTTCTGCTGCATCTGTGAATTGCCTGTTTTGAACGCGCAGGAAGCTTGCTCTGCCAGGTGTAATGCTGCTGCTGCCTGTGCTGTGAATGTTCCCTGTATATGTGTTTTTTGTGTGAAGGAAGCTTGCACTGCTATTCTCTATGCTTATATCTTTTTGTTTGAGGGAGGTCTGCGCTTCTGGAATCCGTGCTATCAGCATCAGGCGTGTGGTGGTCCCCATCACCGTACTGAAATGCATTAGTCACTCTTATTAGCACCTTGACATTACCTCCGCACTTTGAGGGATGCCCTGTGAGTGACTGCAGGCATCAAAGCGGAGCTACATTAACAGCAGTGCGGTCGGCGGGCTCCTGGCTGGTATACTCCGCTGCTCCCCAAGCCCCCCTTGTGAGGAGCTTTCCCTCTACAGTTTGTCCATCAGCGCACCTTGTTCTGTCTCTTATTTTGGTCCACGCCTGAATCTGTCTGTCTACTAAGGTGGTCATTCTGACCTCGGCGGTAAAAGGCGCCCACCGCCGGTCAGAAATCCTCCATAATTCCGCTGCGGTCGCGGTAACCCGCCACGGTCATTCTGACCCGCAGCAGCCAAACCTCCGAAAGTCCGACAGCCACAACAGACCGCCAGACCAGCGGTCGGCGGAAAAGTGGAGGTGACCAAACCTCCACCGTCACGCCAACAGAAATACACCCATGCCATTACGACCCACGAATCCACGCGGCGGTCATTCAAACGCGGTTTTCCATTGGCGGTACACACCGCCGCGGTCAGAATACACACAAACGAACAAAACTCAGCCACATTGGCCGATTTGAATTCCACACACCTGATACACATACACACACCACTCCCACACACAATACAATATAAAACACACACCCACATCACCCACAAACCCCTACGACCAAAAATTCAGAAAGAAGCACCGAGAGACACATCATTGAACACAGAATACCATCACACAGAGGCACACTACACCATCACCCACACAATATCCACACACAAAACAACACACACCACCACACTCAACACACTTAACTACACATACTCCACCCCACACATCATACACACCACTCCATGGCACCCCAAAGACAGCCCCGCTTCTCAGACGAAGAACTCAGGGTCATGGTGGAGGAAATCGTTCGGGTAGAGCCCCAGCTCTTCGGCACACAGGTCCAATACACCAGCATTGCCCGGAGGACGGAGCTATGGCAGAGGATTGTCGACAGGGTCAACGCTGTGGGACAGCACCCCAGAAATCGGGAAGACATCAGGAAGCGATGGAACGACCTACGGGGGAAGGTGCGTTCCATGGTATCCCGGCACAACATCGCCGTGCAGAAGACTGGCGGAGGACCCCCACCTCAACCCCCACAATTTACAACATGGGAGGAGGAAGTCTTGAACATCCTGCATCCTGACGGCCTCGCAGGAGTCGGCGGAGGAATGGACACTGGTAAGTTGAAGCTTCACTACTGCTTCCCCCCCACCTGCATGCCAAATCATACCCCAACCCTCACCCCCATCCTCGAACCCCACCCTCACCCCCACCCCCATCCTCACCCCCACCCTCACCCTCACCCCCACCACCATCCTCACCCCCACCACCATCCTCACCCCCACCCCCAGCACACCTATTCCCTGCCAATGTCTCACCATCACAACCCACACATCCCAAAACCTAGGCCTGCATACGTCCACTAAGCATGGACACCCATCACCAAAGCATGCCCAATGCATATACACATCCCCCCCACAAGCCACCCTCACCAAAGCCCCCTCACACGAATGCCAGCACTTGGGGACACGGGAACCCACAGATACACCCATATGCCACACATTGAAACTATAACCATACCTCTATACCCCTGCAGGACCCGACCGCCAACACACCGCCACGGAGGGCCCAGAATTCTCCACACCCCCCACCCAAGAGGCCGTCAGCGATGACAGCAGCTCTGTCGACCTGGACACCGATGACCAGCCCGGACCATCGGGGACCTCTGGACAGTCGGTTCCCCTCAGACAGCCACAGGCCACCACAGACCCAAACCCCTCTGGGAACACCAGCACAGCTCCCACCCAGCGGGCCCATGCCTCTGTCTCCAGGGCGCGTCAATCTGCGGTGTGTCTACCACTACAGGGCACCCAGGATAACCCACCACCCCAACAACAACAGGGACCTGGGGGCAGTGGTAGTGGGCACACCGGCCAGGGGACAGAGGCCTAGGGAAACAGGGCAACTCGGAGGGCAGCTGTGCGACAGGGGGGGGACGGGCCCAGGGAACCCACTCTCCACGAGGCCCTCACCACCATCATGGGAGCATACAACCGCTCCCAGGAGACGATGGCGACGGTACTGGCCCGGTTCCAGGAGATCCAGGTACTGCAGGAGGAACACTATCGGGGGTACAGGGAGGACATCAGAGCCCTCACCTCCACCCTGGTTACCATGGTCGGGCTGCTGCAGGACCTCATCAACACCAGGACGGACACTCAACACCAACAAAGGGCCCCTGCCACTAGCCTGGACCAAGAACAGCCAACCACCTCCGCCGGCGCTAGTGGTCAGGAGGCCCCCGCACAACAGCAGCCCACCAGACCCCCACCTCCTGCAGGAGAAGAACCACCCCGCAAGAGGGCCCTGAGATCTCGCAAGAAGACAGAGTAGGATGTCAAGACCCCCGCCAGCAAAGGATACCACCTGATGTCATCCCACTGTCCCACATTGTCACCCTGTCCATCCTTGAACTGCCCATGCTCCATCTCTCCACAGGCCTCTGGACAATGCACCTGTGTGACTGTTACTCTGGACTCTGCCATGGACATTCCTTCACCATAGCCCCCACCCACTTGAAACCACCCATCCCATTTTGAGCACTTAAATAAACACCCATTTAGCACAAAACTATCTGGAGTCTGGCTGTGATTTCAAAATATTGTAATTGACATGACATTGCAAATATGTCCTTGTACATAGTGAAGTCAACAAACAGCTGCCACAAAGCTGTAGTCCATGGGGAAACGAAGCACAGGACTCGTAGTGGGGACCCCAGATCTGAAATAGGGAGGGAAAAGCCACAACTCAGTCATCATACACTGGGGCAAATAGACAGGCAGCAGAGATGCAGGAGAGTAGTTCACATTCACTAAATTATGTTTGAATTGTTACCTGTGTCCTATTGGAAGTACTGTTCAATGATTCTGTCCCTGTTGTCTGTTTCAGCCCCGTCGTCTTCCTCCTCGTCACTCTCCACAGGTTCCACAGCTGCCACTACACCACCGTCTCGACCATCCTCCTGCAGGAAAGGCACCTGGCGGCGCAAAGCCAGGTTGTGAAGCATGCAGCAGGCCACGATGATGTGACACACCTTCTTAGGTGAGTACATTAGGGATCCACCTGTCATATGCAGGCACCTAAACCTGGCCTTTAGGAGGTCAAAGGTGCGTTCGATCACCCTCCTAGTATGCCCATGGGCCTCATTGTACCGTTCCTCTGCCCTGGTCCGGGGATTCCTTACTGGGGTCGGTAGCCACAACAGGTTGGGGTACCCAGAGTCCCCCAATAGCCATACACGGTGTCTCTCTAGCTGCTCCATCACGTAAGGGATGCTGCTATTCCTCAGGATGAAGGCGTCATGCACTGACCCAGGGAACTTGGCATTTACATGCGAGATGTACTGGTCAGCCAAACACACCACCTGGATGTTCATGGAATGGTAACTTTTTCTGTTCCTGTACACCTGCTCCCTGTCTCTTGGGGGAACCAAAGCCACATGGGTCCCATCAATGGCACCAATGACGTTGGGAATATGTCCAAGGGCGTAGAAATCACCCTTCACTGTAGCCAATTCGCCCACCTCAGGGAAAATGATGTAGCTCCTCACGTATTTCATCAGGGCAGACAACACTCTGGATAACACCTTCGAAAACATGGGCTGAGACATCCCAGAAGCAATTCCCACTGTTGTCTGAAATGACCCACTTGCCAGGAAATGGAGTACTGACAGGACCTGCACCAGAGGGGGAATCCCTGTGGGTTGGCGGATGGGGGACATCAGGTCGGGCTCCAGCTGGGCACACAGTTCTTGTATAGTGGCACGGTCAAGCCGGTAGGTCAGGATAATGTGGCGTTCTTCCATTGTCGACAGGTCCACCAGCGGTCGGTACACGCGAGGATTCATCCGTCTCCTCGCCAAACCCAGCGGACGGTGCCTAGGAAGGACAACATGGAGCACAGAGTCAAGCAACCCACAGGTACGTACTCACAGCTTGCACAGTAAACGATTCTCTATGCAGTGAATGGCGTGTCTGAGTGGCTATGCAAGGCCTAGGCCTGTGTGACGCAGTTGAAATTGAGCCATGTGGACCCTCGAAATGGCGGCTGCCTGACCTGTGAAGTGTGACAATGGGATGTGAGGTCAATGCGCTGGCGTGGCACACCGCGGCGGTCGGCGGGCGAAGACCGCGGCGCGAAGCCGCATTGGTTAACATTGAAGCCTATGGGTTTCAGGAGCCAATGGCGAAGGGCGCCGGCGGTGGCGGTACGCACCGCCGCGGTACGCACCGCCGCGGACGTGACCGCCATTTCCAATCTACTTATCCACTTGCGACTTGAACTTTCACAGGAGAGGACCTATACTGCAAGTGTTGCTGTGACCTCGGTCTGGAAGGGACAATGGCTGCTGCGACTGGGGAAAGGGCCCCTGCCTTCACTGGAGAGGAGTTGGAGAAACTTGTGGATGGGGTCCTCCCCCAGTATGCGCTACTCTACGGTCCTCCAGACCAACAAGTGAGTTTGATTCAATATGGATTTGGGGCCACTGGCTGGCTTGGGGGCCTGGCGGGGGGCCTGGCGGGGGGCCTGGCGGGGATGGGGGGCATGTTGGGCCTGGCGGGGGGCCTGGCGGGGGGCCTGGCCGGGATGGGGGGCATGTTGGGCCTGGCGGGGGGCCTGGCGGGGATGGGGGGCATGTTGGGCCTGGCGGGGGGCCTGGCGGGGATGGGGGGCGTTGGGCCACTGGCAACGATAATGCAGACAAACTTGAACGTGGTATTTCTCCCTCCCTGTACGTGTCACATAGGACCGCGCCCATGAGAAGATCGGGATTTGGCGTGCCATCGCCAAGGAAGTCCGGACCCTGGGGGTCCACCATCGACGGGGCACCCACTGCCGCAAGAGGTGGGAGGACATCCGCCGCGGGACCAAGAAGACCGCTGAGTCTCTGCTGGGGATGGCCTCCCAACGTAGGCGGGGTGCCTGCCGTCAACTGATCCCCCTGATGTTCCGGATCCTGGCGGTGGCCTACCCTGATTTGGATGGGCGCGTGAGGGCAGCACAGCAGACACAAGGGGGTGAGTACAAGCATCATCTACTCTGTTGTCGCGCAGTGGAGGTGTCTGGGTGGGGGAGGAGGGCTGTGAGTCCCCCTAGGCCAGGGCGATATCTGTAGGCTGGGCACCCCCGTAAGCCCCTGTGTCCCCAGCCACCACCCTCAGTAGTGTGTCAGTACAGCCATCCCTGGGCCGTGTCATCCATGGGTGCAGTTGTCAACTCTAGGCGTGTAGGGCATGTTCCACGGAATGCGTAGCGGACCCCAAGTGCGCAACTTAGTGCAGGGGGCATCTGTGTCTGTCATGTCCGCTAACTGTACCGGTGATCCATGTACTCAAAATCTCTTTATTTCTCTCTCCCCCCCCCTTTTTGTTTGTCCTTCTGTGCTTGTGTGCATCAGCATCATCAGGCGGAGGAGAAGTGGCATCGGGGCAGGAGGGAGCTGCATCTCACATGGCCCAGGAGGGCCATGCCACAGAGTCTGACTGGACCAGTGAGACGGAGGGCGAGGGGAGCTCCACGACGGGGACGACTGGACCCTGCAGCGACACGGACACGTCCTCGGAAGGGAGCTCCCTTGCGGGGGTGGCACCATCCGTGCCCCCCGCCATTACAGGTACAGCCGCCACCCAGCGCACCATCTCCGCCGTCCCAGCAGCCCCTCAGCGTTCGCCCCGTGCCCGCTCTGCCAGGAAGCCGGGCATCTCCTTTGCCCCAGGCACCTCAGGCCCTGCCCCTGTTACCCCCGCTGCCCTCAGTGAGGAGGTCATTGACCTCCTCCGAACGCTCATTGTTGGGCAGACTACCCTTTTGAATGCCATCCAGGGGGTGGAGAGGGAGGTTCATCGCAGCAATGCGTACCTGGAGGGCATTCATTCGGGTCAGGCTGCCCATCAGCGATCGTTCCAGGCTCTGGCCTCAGCACTGACGGCAGCCATTGTCCCTGTCTCCTGCCTCCCTCTACTAACTCCCTCCTCCCAGTCTCCTGTTCCTCTGCCTGTCCCACCCACACCATCAGACCAGCCTGCACACACCTCAACACCCAAGAGCAGCTCATCCAAACATAAGCACCACAGATCACGCAGACATTCACACAAGCAACATTCCGATGCAGACATGCCAACAGTCACTACCACCTCTGTGACCCCCACCTCCTCGTCTCCCTCCTCCCTCCCTGTGACGTCTACACTCACACCTTCATTCACCTCACCATCAGCCAGTGTTTCCATCACCAGCATACCCTCCACTCCAATCCGCACACGTGCAGTCACCACCCCCACTGCCATTTACACGTCCCCTGTGTCCTCTCCCACTGTGTCTGTCACCCCCTCTTCCACACCACACAAACGCAGCCACCCACCCACCCAACAGCCATCCACCTCACGACAGCCTCCCGCTCCTGCACCTGCACCCAAAGACAGCAAACTTGTCTCGCCTACAACCACATCCTCTCCCTCCACTCCCATACCCACTGTACCTTCCACTCTCCATTGTCCCAAGAAAATCTATCTCTCTACTGCTACCTTCTTTCCTGACCCTGAGCCCCCCCCTCCTTCTCGTCGGGGTAAAAAGAGCACCTCAGCCACCACCAGCCCTGCAGCCCCCTTGACAAGGGTGCAGGGGTATTGGAGCCCACCAGCCCGCAGGTCTGGATCTTCGCCCAGCAGCAAGGGGACAGCCAGCCCACCCCCTGGGAAGAGGAGCAGAAGGCGGAAGGGCCGCCGCCGGAGCCCGGATTCGATATCCCCCCAGGACACTAGCCAGCCACCGTCAACAGCCACAACTCCAAAGGGAGGAAAGGGCCACAGACTCCCGACTAAGGAGGGCAAGGGCAGCAAGGCGGAGAAGTCAGGCAGCAGGCCTGCTGCCCATGGAGGACCCGTCGCAGCTGCCCAGGAGGAGCCCGCAACCCCCATAGCCGCTGCCCCGGGAGGAACCAGCACAGCTGCCCCGGGAGAGCCCACCACCCCCATAGCCGCTGCCCAGGGAGGACCCAGCCCAGCTGGCCAGGAGGGCCCCACCACCCACAGCCCAGGTGGGTATTGAAGGAGCACCATCCCCGCTGCCCAGGAGGGCACCACCAGGCAATGAGCAGTTGGCCATAGAATGGCCGCCGTCTCCAGCACCGCTCCGCTGGGGCCCGCCGTCTCAAGAACCGCTGAAC
The DNA here is from genome assembly GCF_031143425.1 of Pleurodeles waltl. Classification (NCBI taxonomy): domain Eukaryota; kingdom Metazoa; phylum Chordata; class Amphibia; order Caudata; family Salamandridae; genus Pleurodeles; species Pleurodeles waltl. The sequence continues at coordinate 112,306,346 of NC_090443.1, read as the reverse complement.
TGGGCCCTTCAAGGCAAGAACCGCTGAACAGGGCCCCGCCGTCTCCAGCACCGCTCCGCTGGGGCCCGCCGTCTCAAGAACCGCTGAACTGGGCCCTTCACGGCAAGAACCGCTGAACTGGGCCTCGCCGTCTCCAGCACCGCTCCGCTGGGGCCCGCCGTCTCAAGAACCGCTGAACTGGGCCCTTCAAGGCAAGAACCGCTGAACTGGGCCCCGCCGTCTCCAGCACCGCTCCGCTGGGGCCCGCCGTCTCAAGAACCGCTGAACTGGGCCCTTCACGGCAAGAACCGCTGAACTGGGCCCTTCAAGGCAAGAACCGCTGAACTGGGCCCCGCCGTCTCCAGCACCGCTCCGCTGGGGCCCGCCGTCTCAAGAACCGCTGAACTGGGCCCTTCAAGGCAAGAACCGCTGAACTGGGCCCCGCCGTCTCCAGCACCGCTCCGCTGGGGCCCGCCGTCTCAAGAACCGCTGAACTGGGCCCTTCACGGCAAGAACCGCTGAACTGGGCCCTTCAAGGCAAGAACCGCTGAACTGGGCCCCGCCGTCTCCAGCACCGCTCCGCTGGGGCCCGCCGTCTCAAGAACCGCTGAACTGGGCCCTTCACGGCAAGAACCGCTGAACTGGGCCCCGCCGTCTCCAGCACCGCTCCGCTGGGGCCCGCCATCTCAAGAACCGCTGAACTGGGCCCTTCACGGCAAGAACCGCTGAACTGGGCCCTTCAAGGCAAGAACCGCTGAACTGGGCCCCGCCGTCTCCAGCACCGCTCCGCTGGGGCCCGCCGTCTCAGGAACCGCTGAACTGGGCCCTTCACGGCAAGAACCGCTGAACTGGGCCCCGCCGTCTCCAGCGCCGCTCCGCTGGGGCCCGCCGTCTCAAGAACCGCTGAACTGGGCCCTTCAAGGCAAGAACCGCTGAACTGGGCCCCGCCGTCTCCAGCACCGCTCCGCTGGGGCCCGCCGTCTCAAGAACCGCTGAACTGGGCCCTTCACGGCAAGAACCGCTGAACAGGGCCCCGCCGTCTCCAGCACCGCTCCGCTGGGGCCCGCCGTCTCAAGAACCGCTGAACTGGGCCCTTCAAGGCAAGAACCGCTGAACTGGGCCCCGCCGTCTCCAGCACCGCTCCGCTGGGGCCCGCCGTCTCAAGAACCGCTGAACTGGGCCCTTCACGGCAAGAACCACTGAACTGGGCCCTTCAAGGCAAGAACCGCTGAACTGGGCCCCGCCGTCTCCAGCACCGCTCCGCTGGGGCCCGCCGTCTCAAGAACCGCTGAACTGGGCCCTTCAAGGCAAGAACCGCTGAACTGGGCCCTTCAAGGCAGGAACCGCTGGCCCTTTGGCAGACGTGGCAGGGCAGGATCTGTCTCGGGCAGGGCTGCAGGATGTCCTCTGGCCAACATGCCTCCTCCAGTGGCAGTGGAGTCTGTTATGGACTGCTTGGACTGTGGCTTTGCTCTCCCCAGGATGGCCCAGTGGGCAGGCCACCCACTGTATGGACTGTATGGACTGTGGCTTTGCTCTCCCCAGGATGGCCCAGTGGGCAGGCCACCCACTGTATGGACTGTTTGGACTGTGGCTTTGCTCTCCCCAGGATGGCCCAGTGGGCAGGCCACCCACTGTATGGACTGTTTGGACTGTGGCTTTGCTCTCCCCAGGATGGCCCAGTGGGCAGGCCACCCACTGTATGGACTGTATGGACTGTGGCTTTGCTCTCCCCAGGATGGCCCAGTGGGCAGGCCACCCACTGTATGGACTGTTTGGACTGTGGCTTTGCTCTCCCCAGGATGGCCCAGTGGGCAGGCCACCCACTGTATGGACTGTTTGGACTGTGGCTTTGCTCTCCCCAGGATGGCCCATTGGGCAGGCCACCCACTGTATGGACTGTATGGACTGTGGCTTTGCTCTCCCCAGGATGGCCCAGTGGGCAGGCCACCCACTGTATGGACTGTATGGACTGTGGCTTTGCTCTCCCCAGGATAGCCCAGTGGGCAGGCCACCCACTGTATGGACTGTTTGGACTGTGGCTTTGCTCTCCCCAGGAAGGGCCAGTGGTCATGGAGTCCCCTCGTGGATCTGGCGTTGTGTACTCAAGTGGCTGAGGTGCCCCCCCTTCCCTTCCCCCTGAGGTGCCTGTCCTTTTTTCTTTCTGATGCCCCTGCAGTGTTCTCTCCGTGGAGTTCTTGTCGTGGGACTGGGCCTTGCCCCTTTGCTCAGGACCCCTGTGGTCCACGGACAGTGGTTGGACTACATTTAGTAGATGTATATATTTTGTACATAGTTTATTTATTTATTTGGATTACTGCTGTCCATTTTTCAATATATCTGCCCGTTTGAGATCTCTTCTTTTGGTCTTTGCATAATTTCGGAAGGGGGGGGTGTGTGGGTTGTGACAGTGATCTGTGGGAATGCATTGATGTGTGTGTTGTAGTGGGTGTGGGTGGGTGGGTGTGTGCCGGTAATCTTTGCCCTCCCCTGTGTCGTAGGTGCAGTACTCACCGATGTTTCCGCGCCGCCGGGCCTGCTCCTGGTACAGGAGCAGGTATAGGAGTGCGGGGATGACCTGCAACTCGGGTTCCATACTGCCGGAATCTCGCGTGGTGTATGTGGAGGTGAGCGTTTTCCCGTTCGTAGTCTGTTTCCGCCGTGTTTTTATCGGCGGTGCTCCCGCCCCGGAAAAGGTGGCGGATTGGTGGGTCGTGATAGGGTGGGCGGTACATTGTCTGCCGCCTGGCTGTTGGCGGGGACAGCCGCGCTGTTTGTTTGTTCCGCCGTGGCGGGCGGAGTGTTAATGCGGCGGGCTGTGTTGGCGGTTCCCGCCAGGGTCAGAATTGCATATTTTGGACCGCCGGCCTGTTGGCGGGTTGGCCGCCGCTTTATCACCGACCGCCAGGGTCAGAATGAGGGCCTAAGTATCTAAACATTTGAGACCCTAGCTACACTTTCACAATTCACAATAGTACCAAGTAATCGATGTTTTTTATGGTCAGACCCATATGTCAAGCAAAATCTCTGCTAGCAAGATGCACGAGAGTCAGACTAGGTGCTGCGTTCATACCAAAGGGGTGGTACACAGGAGGTAACTTTATGTCCAGTCACGGTGACCGAAGAGCTGCTCAGTGCCTTTAAAAGGCACATGACATGCCTTTCAGGACAAGGCAGCAATGCCATCACTCCATGAGCTCCTCATCACCATGACAGCGACATTTCAGCGGCATCTCGAGTCAGAAGGCAGGTACAGTACAGAGCTGTGAAACTCTGAGGCACACAAGGAGGTAAGCCAAATAACGCGGCTGGTGATAGGAATGTTCCTGGTGAGAGGTCGGAGTTTTGTTGTCTACTGACAGTTTTTGCTCACTGGCATGGCTAGTAGCTCTGAGGGTTATTTTTATGACAAGACCGGAGGCTCATATTATGCATTTTCTTTTCTTGTTTAATAAATAGCAACAGTCAAGAAAAAACAACAACTCCCAGAAGGCCAAAGGAAAACGGGCCAATGGGAAACAAACAGTAGTTCTAAGAGTCCACCAATCATAGGTCATCAAACCCCTAAATACATATCTTGACTGTGAACAGCCCTTTTCTTGTTGCTCGCAGTCAAGATAAGTATTTCACATTTATACTTGTTTTTGTCACTTAAAATATTTCTCATTGTAAAGGTGTTGCCTCATTATTTATATGTCTTGTTAACGCGCAACGTTGCTTTTACTGCCCTTTCTTTTCCAGACGGCTTGTAGCCGCATATTTTAGCTTTAGCACGTCTCAAGTGCACGCGCTCCTTTTCCTCGTTCCGGCATTCTAAACTGCCGTTTCTCACAGCTCAACTTCAGTTCTTGTCAGCGCTTGTTGGAAACGGCAGTTTGGGGCTATTTCTTCGCATCAGACGTTTGTTCTCACCTGTTTGCTGCCTTCTCGCGGCATCCCGACTTGTTCCTTTATTGAGCCTTTGCCTATTCTCCGCCCATAGGTGGAGCCAAGTTAGTTTGTTAAATTTAAAGGGGACAATAACCCTTTTTTCATTTTTCTATCCCTTTCCTATTTCTTTTTTATTGTTAATTCCTGACTAATACATTTTCTATTGGAAATGGAGGGCTCTTTAATTAAAAATAATGTGGAGGAGGATGAACAAATTAATGAACAGCTAAGTGAGTTCATTCAATGTTCTGTGGAGCAAGCTGTATCAACTTCTATTAACAAATGAAAAAAAAAGTTGGAAAATTCTATTTTAAGCTTGGTCTCTAAGACGATTTTGACCCAATCTGCGGGGGAAAGCAGAAAACGCCCTATTGCAAAACATGTTTCCAAAAAGGCATTGATTAGTGAGGTTACCTCACAAAAGGCAGAGGACGCGGCTCCTCACAAGGCTCCTTCTAAGGAGGGTTCTAAGATTTTAAAATCTAAATCGTCTCTTAAGTGTAAGAAGAAATTCAAGCATATTGCGCCCATTGTGATTTCCAGTATTTTAGATACTGATGATGATAATACAGATTCCGTCTCTGAGGCGAACATCTCAGAAGATGATGATTCTGTATATTCTCCTCCTCCAAAGAAAGCAAAGATAGCGCAAGAGGCAAGCCAGCCTCCAGTAATTTCAGATGGAGAAGGGGTTCCTACGTTTAACCCATCCAATATTCATCATCCTAATTCTACAGAATGGTTCCCTGCAGATCATGTAGGTGATTGTGTGGCATCTAGATTGTGCACATCCTTGGATAAACAAACCAGAGCCAAACTCGGTTCAGAATGCCCTCGTCCTTCTTTAGCTTCAAAAATTACGTCCACACCAGCTATTGACCCCTCCCTCATTACCTTTTTTTACCAAGTTTGGGAAGGATCTGCGCAAAGGCGTGGACAAAGCCTGGTCCACATGCCAGCATAAGCTGCTGGATGTAGTGGGTCCTCTTACCCGCATTTTTGATTTGGCCGAGGCTGCACATTGTACTATTGATCCGGTGGATTTATCTCTATGGGTTCAGAGATCCTTTTGCCTTCTAGGCAACGCCAATGCGGCAATTACCCACGAATGCAGGAAGGGCCTCCTCCTTAAATTGGATCCAAAATTGGTCAATCTGGCTGTGTCGGACCCAGGTCTCAAGGCAGAAGGGCTACTTTTTGGGGATTCCTTCATCAAGGAACTGAGCAATTATGTTTCAACTTTTGCCTCCTTGGACAAGGCCCAGCAGTCGCTCAAGAAGATGTTTCAAAGTCGGGTTTTTGCCAGAGCTGGCAGAGGCAGGACCCGCTTTGCCGGCCGCTCATAAAATAACCAAGGTTACCGCAGTGCATTCAATGCCTCCTATCAGGAGTACAGACCACAATTCTATCCACAAAGAGGATGCGGTTTCTGCAACAGAGGCAGCCGAGCTTCCAGACTTGCAGCCCAAACCGGTAAGTCTTTCTTCTGGCCATCCTATTGTAGGGGGTCGTTGTTCCTCCAAAAATGACAGTCAATAACTTCAGATCCATGGGTTATAAACACTGTTCAAAGCTATAGCATCGAGTTCTACTTAGAGCCTTTTCAGACTCTTTTTCCTCAACCTCCCAAATTTTCTCAGGAGATGACATTAGCAATATCAGCAGAAATCCAGGCCTTACTTCAGAAACACACCATCTTCCCTTGTTACCCAGATCCCTCAGGTTTCTTCAGTTCTATTTTTCTCGTACAGAAAAAGAACAAAAAGATGCACCCAGTGATCAATCTAAAACATTTCAACCAATTTGTAGTTTACGGTCACTTTAAAATGGAGACCATTCTCCATCTCAGGGACTCACTTCTTCAGGGCAATTGGATGGTGCGTTTGGATCTCCAGGATGCCTACCTTTCAGTTTCTATGCATCCAGATTTCAGGAAATTCCTGCAATTCGAATGGAGGAATCAATTCTATCCTTTCTCTTCCCTTCCTTTCAGCCTTTCTTCAGCTCCCTGGTGTTTCACAAAACTCATGAAGCCCGTCATAGCTTTCCTCAGGGCATCAGACTGATCATTTATCTAGACGATATCCTCATTATGAGCCAAAATCGTACTTTCCTTCAATCTCATCTTCACTTGACCTCTTCACTTCTCTCCGATCTGGGTTTCCTCATAAACAACAAAAAGTCTTCTCTTGTTCCAGTCCAAAGCATAGAGTTCCTAGGGTTCCTCGTAGATTCGATATCAGCTACTCTTCTTCTTCCACCTGCAAAGGTAAAGTCTGAAATTATTCAAACCCTACGCAAATCCCTTATATCCCTCATATCTTTGGCAAGGATTGTAGGCCTGCTGTCATCTTCCATCCAGGCCATTTTTCCGGGTCCTCTTCACTACAGAGCCCTTCAAAGACTCAAAATACATCATCTGCAAAAGGGTCTCTCTTATACAGACAACGTGGTTTTAGACCACGATTCACGCGCAGAACTCCAATGGTGGATAGACTATTTAGACGCCTGAAACGGCAGGACTATATTTGCGTCAGCCCCAGATCTAGTATTAGAATCAGATGCAAGCCTATCCGGATGGGGAGTCCGGTGTGGTACAATCTCGACTGGCAGTACATGGTCTCTTTAGGAGTCACGGCTGCACATCAACTGTTTAGAGATGCTTGCCGGCTCCTTTGGGGTTAAAAGTCTGGCAAGAGATCAAGTATGTTGTTCAGTTCTTCTCAGAATGGACAACATTTCAGCAGTCACATATATCAACCGTCTGGGAGGCGCAAGATCCAAACCTTTAGCGGAATTAGCGAAAGGGTTCTGGGAGTTTTGTCTTCAAAGAAAAATCTCAGTCCAAGCGGAATATATCCCAGGCAATCTCAATACCATAGCAGACTGGCACTCTCGTTTTCTCCAAGACTCCAGCGACTGGAAACTTCATCCCAAATTTTTCGGTCTATTTCTCGCAAATGGGGTCCTTTCCAAATAGACCTTTTTGCGTCACGGCCCAACACTCAGTTACCCCAGTTCTTCAGTTGGCGTCCAGATCCGGACGCTCTAGCCTTCGATGCCTTTTCTCAGGATTGGTCAACATCCCTGAACTACGCTTTTCCCCCTTTCATTATGATAAACAGACTATTGGCGCATATCAGGTGTCAACAAAGCAGTGATAGTCCCCATAGCTCCTTTCTGGCAATCCCAAGTATGGTTCCCTTCACTTCTAGAGTTGGCAGTAGACTCCCTCTTCTCCTTCCCTCCTTTCCGGATCTTCTCACCAACCCCTCTGGTCTCTTTCACAACTTAATTCTGGACAACCTTCTTTACCTTTCATCTTGGAAATTGTCGGCGATTCCCAACCAGTCCCTGCGATTTCGGCAGAAGCTTCAAGCCTCTATGAACATTCATGGGCATCAGGCACAAAAAAGGCCTATTGCTCATGTTAGAAATGGGGTTTTTGGTTGGCAGTCAGGTTGCCCTCTGTCCAAGCAAGAACCCTCACTCTAGTCAGGGTAAGTCACACACAATCCAAAATCAGCCTGTGCTCACCCTCCGGTAGCTTGGCACGAACAGTCAGACTTAACTTAGAAGGCAATGTGTAAAGCATTTGTGCAATAAATCATACAACACCATAGCACAACACCACAAAAATACACCACACAGTGTTTAGAAAAATATATAATATTTATCTGGGTATCTTCAGGTCAAAACGATCAAAGTTGCAATACGAATTTGTAAAGATATCACTGAAAAGTGATAGAAAGTGTCTTAAGTCTTTAGAAAGTAAACAAAGTCTCTTTCAAACACAAAGTACCTGGTTTCTGGTGGAAAATCTCCTCAGAGGGCCACAGGAGAAGAGGTGCGTGGAAAACTGGTGTGTGCGTCGATTTCTCCTCAGCACACACGGACTTGCGTCGTTATTTTCCACGCGGGGAGTCGGGCGTCGTTTTCCGGCGCGCGGACAGCTTTTTACTGTGGTTTGCGGGGAGTACCAGATGTCCCGGGTCTGTGCGTGGATTTTCCTGCTTGTTTTCTGGCTGCGCGTCGTTCTGCGGGGCTGCGCGTCGAAGTTTCAATCTCACGGCAGGCGTCGCGTCGATTTCTCCTGCGGAGTCGGGCGGCGTTGTCCTTGCGAGGCCGTGCGTCAAAGTTTCGATCTCACAGCAGGCGTCGCGTCGATTTCTCCCAGGAAGTCGGGCGGCGTTGTCCTTGAGAGGCCGTGCGTCAAAGTTTCGGTCGTCCCGAAGACATTGCGTCGATCAGCGTCGGTGTGCGGCATTTTTCTTGCCGCGGAACAAGCTGTGCGTCGAAAGGTTCAGCGCACGGAGCGTCCAAGAGGAAGAGAGAAGTCTTTTTGGTCCTGAGACTTCAGGGAACAGGAGGCAAGTTCTATCCAAGCCCTTGGAGAGCACTTTTACAGCCAGACAAGAGTTCAGCAAGGCAGCAGGCCAACAGCAAGGCAGCAGTCCTTTGTAGAAAAGCAGACAGGTGAGTCCTTTGAGCAGCCAGGCAGTACTTCTTGGCAGGATGTAGTTTCTGGTTCAGGTTTCTTCTCCAGCAAGTGTCTGATGAGGTAGGGCAGAAGCCCTGTTTTATACTAAGTTGTGCCTTTGAAGTGGGGGTGACTTCAAAGAGTGTCTAAGAAATGCACCAAGCCCCCTTGCAGTTCAATCCTGTCTGCCAGAGTCCCAGTAGGGGGTGTGGCAGTCCTTTGTGTGAGGGCAGGCCCTCCACCCTCCCAGCCCAGGAAGACCCATTCAAAATGGAGATGTATGCAAGTGAGGCTGAGTACCCTGTGTTTGGGGTGTGTCTGAGTGAATGCACAAGGAGCTGTCAACTAAACCTAGCCAGACGTGGATTGAAGGGCACAACAAGATTTTAGTGCAAAGAAATGCTCACTTTCTAAAAGTGGCGTTTTTAGAATAGTAATATTAAATCAGACTTCAACAGTCAGCAGGACTTTATATTACCATTCTGGCCATACTAAATATGACCTTCCTGCTCCTTTCAGATCAGCAGCTGCCACTTCAACAGTGTATGAGGGCAGTCCCAATGTTAGCCTATGAAGGGAGCAGGCCTCACAGTAGTGTAAAAACGAATTTAGGAGTTTTACACTACCAGGACATATAACTACACAGGTACATGTCCTGCCTTTTACCTACACAGCACCCTGCTCTAGGGGTTACCTAGGGCACACATTAGGGATGACTTATATGTAGAAAAAGGGGAGTTCTAGGCTTGGCAAGTACTTTTAAATGCCAAGTCGAAGTGGCAGTGAAACTGCACACACAGGCCTTGCAATGGCAGGCCTGAGCCAGGGTTAAGGGGCTACTGAGGTGGGTGGCACAACCAGTGCTGCAGGCCCACTAGTAGCATTTAATCTACCTGCCCTAGGCACATGTAGTGCACTCTACCAGGGACTTACAAGTAAATTAAATAGTCAATCATGGATAAACCAATCAGTAGTACAATTTACACAGAGAGCATATGCACTTTAGCACTGTTTAGCAGCGGTAAAGTGCCCAGAGGTCAAAAGCCAACAACAACAGGTCAGAAAAAATAGGAGGAAGGAGGCAAAAAGTTTGGGGATGTCCCTGTCAAAAAGCCAGGTCCAACATGACCCCCTACCAGCCTAAAGCCAGGGGAGAACAATCACTATCCTGATGTACTTCCCTGTTTGAGGCGACAGAACAAGGACCCAGGCCCACAACAGCAGGGGCATGCTCCAGTTCTTCGCCTTCCTGACTCCAATTGGATCCCTCTGTCCATACTCTCAGGGCCCACTAAGCCAACCTATGGGGAACTTTTCTCCTTACCTGCGGATCCCATCTGTGCAGCACCTAACCTTACCTTGCTCACAGATGTATCCCAGGAGCAGGATAGTACCACCATGACCAACACAGTGGTGTTGCCCACTCTACCCCCGGGATGTGACACTTGTCCCCTCCCCAGGGATAACTCTGTCCACCCGGACAGCAAGCCACAGTGATTACTGACAGCTGCCAGGGATGAGAGCCAGGCCCCAGGCCTCTCAAAGCTCTCCAACCACTGTGGCTGTGGAGAGTGGGGGGCGGTAGCCCCAGGTGCTGGGCACCCTTTAACCACTCTCCCTTCCACCAGGTCAGGGATGACAGCCTGAACCTGGTCGTCCCCTCTGGGGCTCTGTACCCTCCCTCCTGGAGCGGTACCCCCAGAGTCCAACATGGTCAGGGTGCTTACAGAAGTCGCCCTGTACCATTCCTCCACCAGTGCAGGGCTGTTAACCTGCAACTGGCCCTCCAACCTGGGGCCTGTACCTTCAGGTTGGACTAGGGCCCGGGGTGAGGCTTCCCTCCCCCTGCCCTCCCTTCTGGGGTCCAGCACCCTCCAACTAGGAGTGGCCTCCTCAGAAGACAACATGGTAGGGGCACTGTTATCAGTAGCCCCTCCCTCCAGGTCCGGGGAGACACCCTGAACCTGGTCTTCCAGCCCAGGCTCTGTACCCTCAGACTGGATCACTGCCTGGCAAACCAGGACTTCCTGGGAGGCACACCTACCCCCCACCAGGTCAGAGTTTAACCTCTGCACCTGACCATTCAACTCAGAGTCACCACCCTGAAGTTGAACAATTGCCTGGCACGCCAGGACTTCCTGGAGGGCACACTGACCCTCCACCAGGTCAGAGTTTAACCTCTGAACTTGGCCATTCAACTCAGAGTCACCACCCTGAAGTTGAACAATTGCCTGGCACGCCAGGACTTCCTGGAGGGCACACTGACCCTCCACCAGGTCAGAGTTTAACCTCTGGACCTGGTTCTCCAACCTAGGGTCACCACCCTGAGGTTGGGCAACTGCCTGGCACGCCAGGGCTTTCTGGGGGGCACACCTACCCCCCACCAGGTCAGAGTTTAACCTCTGAACCCGGTTATCCAACCCAGAGTCAGCACCCTGAGGTTGGACAACTGCCTGGTACACCAGGACTTCCAGGGAGGCACACCTACCTCCCACCAGGTCAGAGTTTAACCTCTGAGCCTGGTGCCCCAACCCAGGGTCACCACCCTGAGGTTGGGCAATTGCCTGGCACGCCAGGACTTTCTGGGGGGCACACCTACCCCCCACCAGGTCAGAGTTTAACCTCTGAACCTGGTCATCCAACCCAGAGTCACCACCCTGAGGTTGAACAATTGCCTGGCACGCCAGGACTTTCTGGGGGGCACACCTCCCACCCACCAGGTCAGAGTTTAACCTCTGAACCCGGTTATCCAACCCAGAGTCATCACCCTGAGGTTGGACAATTGCCTGGCACAGCAGGACTTCTTGGGAGGCACATCTACCTCCCACCAGGTCAGAGTTTAACCTCTGGACCTGGATATCCAACCCAGAGTCACCACCCTGAGGTTGAATCTTTGCCTGGCATGCCAGGACTTCCTGGGGGGCACTCTCACCCCCCACAAGGGACACACCGTCCCCAAGGGCCACACAAGAGTCTGGTTGGCGCAGGTCTCCCGACCTCTGCCCATCCGGTAGAGTCTGGGTTTCCACCAAACCAGAAACGGTTTCACCTGGGTCATTCCTGGGGGGCTCTGCTCTCAGAGCTGTCCCCTGACTCTCAAGGTCCTCCACTGGGGTCTGCAACCCCCTCTCAACCCTATGTCTGGACTTCTGCACCCCCTCACTAGGAGGGATACTGCCAGACACCAGAACTGTTGGGATGCTGGCTACAGTCAGCCCCCCCCCAAGTTCTTCTGACAATGCGGGGCTTCCCTCAAAAGGTGGCCCTACGGTACAGGCTAGGCTTCCCTCATGGTGTTCCCTCATGGAACCCTCTAGGACCTGGGACCTACCTGGGACACTACAATCCTTTCCCACCACACTCGGTTGGGAACCACCTAGACCACTCCCTTCAGGAGCACCCCCAAATGCCTCTTCAGACTCTCTGGTACTCACCCAGAAGTCTGCCTCCATTGTAAGTTCCCTGGGGTCAGAGAACTCACACTCCACCTGGTGTTGGCGTAGCTCTGGAAAATAAGGACCAGACATATGCTCTCCAGCAATTACATCACTCTGCCCTTCACATGTATTAACCACAGTACCCTTCACCCAACCACCCAGTAACTCAACCTTGGAAAAGCACTCTACTTCACCCTCCTGAGACTGGTGAGACAGTATCTGTCTGTCCCTGACACTCAACCCATACTCTTCTGGGATGTCTCTACACTCTATATCCAGGACGTCCGCCAGGGGGGAACCCTTTTCTCTGTCACTCTCTGCTAGAGTCAGTAAAGTGTCCCTCCCCCCAGTAGGAATATGACTCCCTGTGCCAGTTCCCCAATCCTTCCCAGGGACCCTGTGCATAACGGGAACTACCTCATACCCTTGAACCGCCTGGGGTATGTCAACTCCCTTCTTCAAGTTGGGCACCACATCTCTGGGCTTGTGCCCTCCTTCAGCAGTACTAGATGCAAGATTTTTGCTGCCACCATCTGAACTGGACTCAGCCCTTCCGGCCTCCAGTTTCAGCTCTTTACAGCTCAGCTCTTGAGCTGCAATCTTTTCTTCTTCCAGGGCTAAGAGTCTTTTTGCCTCAACCTCTGCAAGATACTCCTCTAATTGTTGCTCCTGTCGCCTTTGACCTCAGAGCCATTCATCTATTTCTGGGTCACTGTCCAAATCTGAGTAGTCTTCCTCCTCAGGTGCGTAGTCCTCCTCGTCATCTGAGGGGTACTTAGTCATTTGGTTTCTTGCTGCCTCTCTCTCTGCCCATCTTTCCTCCCCCCAGACTATGTAGTGATGGAGCATCTCTGCCTTAGTAGATCTCCTTGCTACAGGAAGGCCCCATTTTCTGCAAAGCTTCCTTAGGTCAGCCTTAGTGAGGTGGTCAGTACGAACAAAGAATGAGTAGGTACACAATCCCATTCTGATAAGATCTTATCAGCAAAAACCAAACTTCAAAGTCCAAAATATCAATAGTATATCCAGGAGGACATCAGAGAACCAACAGCCAAAAAAAGATGAAAAATCAAGTTGACCTTCAACTGTGGGTAGGTAGTGAAATACTTAGCTATTGTACGTCACTGCACAAACACAAGTCCTATCCTCACCGCTGATCACCAATGTTAGAAATGGGGTTTTTGGTTGGCAGTCAGGTTGCCCTCTGTCCAAGCAAGAACCCTCACTCTAGTCAGGGTAAGTCACACACAATCCAAAATCAGCCTGTGCTCACCCTCCGGTAGCTTGGCACGAGCAGTCAGACTTAACTTAGAAGGCAATGTGTAAAGCATTTGTGCAATAAATCATACAACACCATAGCACAACACCACAAAAATACACCACACAGTGTTTAGAAAAATATATAATATTTATCTGGGTATCTTCAGGTCAAAACGATCAAAGTTGCAATACGAATTTGTAAAGATATCACTGAAAAGTGATAGAAAGTGTCTTAAGTCTTTAGAAAGTAAACAAAGTCTCTTTCAAACACAAAGTACCTGGTTTCTGGTGGAAAATCTCCTCAGAGGGCCACAGGAGAAGAGGCGCGTGGAAAACTGGTGTGTGCGTCGATTTCTCCTTAGCACACACGGACTTGCGTCGTTATTTTCCACGCGGGGAGTCGGGCGTCGTTTTCCGGCACGCGGACAGTCTCTTACTGTGGTTTGCGGGGAGTACCGGATGTCCCAGGTCTGTGCGTGGATTTTCCTGCTTGTTTTCCGGCTGCGCGTCGTTCTGCGGGGCTGCGCGTCGAAGTTTCGATCTCACGGCAGGCGTCGTGTCGATTTCTCCTGCGGAGTCGGGCGGCGTTGTCCTTGCGAGGCCGTGCGTCAAAGTTTCGATCTCACGGCAGGCGTCGCGTCGATTTCTCCTGCGGAGTCGGGTGGCGTTGTCCTTGAGACGCCCGTGCGTCAAAGTTTTGATCTCACGGCAGGCGTCGCGTCGATTTCTCCCAGGAAGTCGGGCGGCGTTGTCCTTGCGAGGCCGTGCGTCAAAGTTTCTGTCGTCCCGAAGACGTTGCGTCGATCAGCGTCGGTGTGCGGCGTTTTTCTTGCCGCGGAACAAGCTGTGCGTCGAAAAGTTCGGCGCACGGAGCGTCCAAGAGGAAGAGAGAAGTCTTTTTGGTCCTGAGACTTCAGGGAACAGGAGGCAAGCTCTATCCAAGCCCTTGGAGAGCACTTTTACAGCCAGACAAGAGTTCAGCAAGGCAGCAGGCCAACAGCAAGGCAGCAGTCCTTTGTAGAAAAGCAGACAGGTGAGTCCTTTGAGCAGCCAGGCAGTTCTTCTTGGCAGAATTTAGTTTCTGGTTCAGGTTTCTTCTCCAGCAAGTGTCTGATGAGGTAGGGCAGAGGCCCTGTTTTATACTAAGTTGTGCCTTTGAAGTGGGGGTGACTTCAAAGAGTGTCTAAGAAATGCACCAAGCCCCCTTGCAGTTCAATCCTGTCTGCCAGAGTCCCAGTAGGGGGTGTGGCAGTCCTTTGTGTGAGGGCAGGCCCTCCACCCTCCCAGCCCAGGAAGACCCATTCAAAATACAAATGTATGCAAGTGAGGCTGAGTACCCTGTGTTTGGGGTGTGTCTGAGTGAATGCACAAGGAGCTGTCAACTAAACCTAACCAGACGTGGATTGAAGGGCACAACAAGATTTTAGTGCAAAGAAATGCTCACTTTCTAAAAGTGGCATTTCTAGAATAGTAATATTAAATCCGACTTCACCAGTCAGCAGGACTTTATATTACCATTCTGGCCATACTAAATGTGACCTTCTTTCAGATCAGCAGCTGCCACTTCAACAGTGTATGAGGGCAGTCCCAATGTTAGCCTATGAAGGGAGCAGGCCTCACAGTAGTGTAAAAACGAATTTAGGAGTTTTACACTACCAGGACATATAACTACACAGGTACATGTCCTGCCTTTTACCTACACAGCACCCTGCTCTAGGGGTTACCTAGGGCACACATTAGGGATGACTTATATGTAGAAAAAGGGGAGTTCTAGGCTTGGCAAGTACTTTTAAATGCCAAGTCGAAGTGGCAGTGAAACTGCACACACAGGCCTTGCAATGGCAGGCCTGAGCCAGGGTTAAGGGGCTACTGAGGTGGGTGGCACAACCAGTGCTGCAGGCCCACTAGTAGCATTTAATCTACCTGCCCTAGGCACATGTAGTGCACTCTACCAGGGACTTACAAGTAAATTAAATAGTCAATCATGGATAAACCAATCAGTAGTACAATTTACACAGAGAGCATATGCACTTTAGCACTGTTTAGCAGCGGTAAAGTGCCCCGAGGTCAAAAGCCAACAACAACAGGTCAGAAAAAATAGGAGGAAGGAGGCAAAAAGTTTGGGGATGTCCCTGTCAAAAAGCCAGGTCCAACAGCTCAGCTTTATCCTTATGGCAGAGCTGGTGCTTGGGAAAAAATATAAATTCCCTTTCAGCAGATGTAACTTTTATAGTTAATTTCCTTGCAGCTGAGGCTAGTAAAGGTAAGTCATACCGTACCATTAATCTGTACAGATCGGCAATTTCTTCCTATCACCCTTACATCAACGGTAAGCCTGCTGGGGAACATCCTCTAGTTTGTCATCTATTAAAGGGAGTAAAGTTTTCTAATCCTCCTTTACCCAAATACAGTACATTATGGGATGTCAATGTGATGTTTAATCTGCTCTTATTTTGGCCTGACAATGATATGCTTTCATTGAAAAAATTGTTCGTAAAGTTAGCTATGTTACTATGTTTAGTTTCATTTAAGCTTCTTTCAGATGTTAGATCTCTTGATATTACTGCTCGTCATTTTACCCCTTCGGGGGTTTTATTTAGTATTCATAGACGTACGAAAACTAACTTGTCTTCAGTGTTTCATCCTTACTTTACAGACCATCCCAAACTTTGTGTGGGTCAATGTCTAAAAATATATGAACAACAAACATCCAATTTGAAATCTTCTTCTGTTTCTCAACTACTTATTTCCTTCAAAGAACCTTTCAAACCAGTTTCTTCTCCAACCCTAGCCCGTTGGGTTAAATGGATTATGTCCTTAGCTGTTATTGATACTTCCACTTTTGGCGTCCATTCTGCAAGAGGTGCTATGGCTTCCAAAGCTTTTTGGTCTGGTTCCCATTTAGAGGATATTCTCAAATCGGCTGATTGGTCTAACAACAATGTGTATAAAGTGTTTTATTGCAAACGAGTTCATCATGTTATTAATATGCTTTAAACTTGCATAATATGAGCCTCCGGTCTTGTCATGAAATGTAGATTTTCCTAGTAATTTATGATGGAAAGTCTTAATTTTATTTAAGACATGGAGGCCAGTATTATCCCGCCTCAACAATTAACGCTGTGATTGTTTTTCCCTCCCTTCCAGCATCAACTACTACTTCACAACCGTCATCATGATCATTGTCTTTCAGCAGAACATCTTCCCTCATCTTCATTGGTTTCACCTCTTCATCTACACTGTTTCAATTCAGATGTAATCCTTTCCTCTTCTGAAATCCAGTTATTGAACTTTTGTCAAGACTTCCTGACTTTTGTCATGGCCATTTGCATCTTTTGTTCTATTGTGCCTTTGTTTTTTACTCGAACAAGAAAAGAGGGCTGTTCACAGTCAAGATATGTATTTAGGGGTTTGATGACCGATGATTGGTGGACTCTTAGAACTACGGTTTGTTTCTCATTGGCCCGTTGTCCTTTGGCCTTCTGGGAGCTGTTGTTTTTTCTTGACTGCTGCTATTTATTGAACAAGAAAAGAAAATGCATAATACTCGCCTCCGTGTCTTTAATAAAATTAAGACTTTCCGTCATAAATTACTAGGAAAATCTACATTATCCAGCTGCAAAAAATGCATACTGCTCTTTTGTCAAAGACCTTTTATAAGGATTATAGAAGTGAGTTACTACTTTTGTCATAGTTATCCTTTTTTTCCTTGTAGAACTTCTGCTGCACCACAGCCCTAGCGCTGAGTGGTAGTGGTGGGGAGGCAGGTGTTATGTATTCAGAAATACCACAGGTTTAACATCACCAGTGGCCAAATGCCTTGAGAATCCAGCAGTTTTTAGGCAACAATAGAAATGTCAAGATAACTCTGCTGAATAATTCTCCTGCTGGAGCCCGATCAGCACTTGTCAAGGGTCAGTTTTCACTCATCATGAAGTAGTGCAGAGGATTAATGTGCCTGCTGCAAGGCATATGTACTGTGCAGATCACTGAGCTGCATTTTATGTGACTAGCTCAGACAATACTAGTATTACTCTACGCGGATGATGCTGTCCTTATCTCCAGGACAGCAAATTGCCTGCAATCCCTATTAGATGCTTTTAATATTTTTATGGGAAATCTTGGCCTTAAAATTAATAGAACAAAATCATTCGTAATGAAGTGTGATCCAAAGTCATAAAAAAGTAAAAAAAAAATTTGGAGGGTGCAGAAATATTTAAGGTTCCTAATTTTACTTATCTGGGGATCCCAATTGATGTTGATTTTAATTGGAAATTTGTAATAAATGTTTGTATTTTGCAGTTTCAAAGAGCCATTGACACAGTTTTTAGGTTTTCAAAGAAACTGTCACATAAACCAGTGAAGGAAATGATGACAATTTTTAAAAGCAAATGTCTTTCAACTGCCTCATTTGGAGCTGGGCTGTGGGGTTACACGGACTGCCCAAGTCTACAGGGAGTGGAAAATACATTTCCGAGAATTTTGTTAGCAGTCCCTCAATCCACTCTGGCTGAATTTTGCCATGATGAAGTGGGGTTGAGGGATATAGCCGACTATATAAGAGTGCAATCTTTACTGCTCTGGTTAAGAGTATGGCTAAATCCTGAAGCTCACTTGTGCAGATCTGTGATCAGGGACTGTTCGTCACTGACACGTTTTATGAATATCCCTTGCATTAGATACGTAAATTCCATGTTCTCACACCTTGGGGTAGAGGAATATTTCCAGGATCCCAACTCCATGCCAGGGGGAGTTATACAGAGAACTGAGGATTTGTACTGGCCCTCTAATCACAACCTGGATTTAACTGGTAATATGTCTGGATCTCAGGAGCATTTGCCTCCTAAGCCATTACTTCCCCAAGTTATATCTTAGTATGATCACTTCTGAACGGCACAGGTTTTTACTCACTACCCTCCGCCTGAAGTCCATGCACTTTTTATTGGAATTTCCTACTCAAGGTACCTGGTTCGAGAAACTGCCCTCATGTGGCTGTGATGGTAGATCGCATCAAAGCACCTTTCATTGTATCCTTTTTTGTAATTTATACAGAGTCCTCAGAAAAAGGTTTTTACACCCGGTCCATCTTTCCTCAGGTATCAGATGTAGTTATTCTGACTTTTCTTATTTACAGGACCTGGGTAGAGAGGAGACAATAGATGCGGTGCTACATTTTATAAATGCTGCTATCCGAATTCGTAATTGCTATTAACTGTTTTATTCTGTTTTTATATTTGATATTGTTATTTATTTCTATTTATTAGGGCTTTATTCTGATTATGATGTTTGTAATTGACTGTGGGGGTCATTACAACATTGGCGGTAAAAGGCGCTTACCGCCGTGCAGAAGACCGCCAATACACCGCCGCGGTAGACCGCCACAGCTATTATGACACACATCTCGGAATCCGCCAAAATTCAGACACCCACACAACACCGCCACACCAAAGGTCAGTGATAAACATGCGGAAACAAATCCTCCACCTCCACGCCAACAGAAACACGCCCATGCTATTACGACCCACGAATCCACGCGGCGGTCTTTCAACTGCGGTATTCCATTGGAGGTACACACCGCTGCGCTCAAAATACACACACATAAACAAAACACCGCCACATTGGACAATTACAAATACACACACCTGATACACATACAAACACCACTCCCACACACCCAATACAATATAAAACACACACCCACATCACCCACAAACCCCTACGACCTGAAATTCTGAAAGAAGGCCAGTGAGACAGCACAGCAATTGACAACCCCATCACACAGAGGCACACACCACCATCACCCACACAACATCCACGCACAAAACACCACACACCACTACACTCACCACACTCATCACCACATACACCACCCCACACCTCACCCACACCACTCCATGGCACGCCAAAGACACCCCCGCTTCTCCGAGGAGGAGCTCAGGGTCATGGTGGAGGAAATCGTCCAGGTAGAGCCACAGCTATTTGGCTCACAAGTACAGCACACATCAATAGCCAGGAAGATGGAGTTATGGCACAGAATAGTGGACAGGGTGAACGCCGTGGGACAGCACCCAAGAGATAGGGAGGGCATCAGGAAGAGGTGGAACGACCTATGGGGGAAGGTGCATTCCACGGTCTCCAGGCACAACATCGCGGTGCAGCGGACTGGCGGCGGACCCCCATCTCCTCCCCCACAACTAACAACATGGGTGGAGCAAGTCTTGACCATCTTGCGTCCTGAGGGCCTCGGAGGAGTCGGTAGAGGATGGGACACTGGTAAGTCAAATCTTAACTATCATATCCCCCACCCTACCTGCATGCTATCACACACCCCCACCCTCACACCCTCCCCTATCACTCAAACTCCTCACTAATGTACCCATAACACAAACCACCCATCCCAACACCAAGCCCTGCATGACACAACTAAGCATGGACACCCAGCACTAAAGCATGCTCACTGCACATACCCAGAACCCCCCCCAACCATCATAACGCAAGCCCCCACACAGGAATGCTTGCACTGGGGTTTATGCACACCCACCCATTGCACACCATTACACACACACATGCAATAATCATGCTCTTATGCCCCTGCAGGAACCCGAAGGACTGTTACCACACCAGAGGGTCCAGACAACACCACTCCACCCACAGAAGAGGTCCACAGTGACGACAGCAGCTTTGCCCTACTGGATCTTGATGACCAGCCCGGACCATCGTGGGCCTCAGGACAGTCGGTTCCCCTTGCACAGGCACAGCCCAACACCGACCTTCCACCCTCTGGTAACACCAGCACAGCACCCACCCAGCGGGCCCAAACCTCCCTACCCAGGACAGGCCAATCAGCGGTGTGTCCACCACTACAACAACAACAGGGACCTGGGGGCAGTGGTAGTGGGCACACGGTCCAGGGGACGGAGGCACAGGAACATAGGGGAACTGGGAGGGCTGCTGTGCGACAGAGGGAGGACAGGCCAAGGGAACCAACTCTCCACGAGGCCCTCTCCTCCATCATGGGAGCATACCACCACTCCCAGGAGATGATGGCGACGGTCCTGGACAAGTTGCAGGAGACCCTGCGCCTGCAGGAGGAGCAGTATTTGGGGTTCAGGGAGGAGCTCAGGACCATCAGCTCCGCCCTGGGCACCATCTTAGGGGTGCTGAAGGACATACAGCAGACCTTGAGGGACACCGTGGCACTCCAAGGGGCCCCTGACACTAGCCACGACGATGAACTGCCCACCACCTCCGCCGGCACTAGTGGACAGGACGCCCCGCCACAGGACCACCACACCAGCACCCCATCCCCTGCAGACGGACAACCACCACGCAAGCGGTCCCTGAGATCCAGGAACAGGACAGAGCAAGATGGCAAGACCCCCGCCAGGAAATAAGACCATCCTGATTGTCCTCCCACTGTCCCACTTTGTTACCCTGTCCATATTCGAACTGCCCCAGCTCCACTTCCTATGCCCAGATGGCCAGTGCACCTGTGAGACTAATAGACTGGACTCTGCCATGGACATTCCTCCACCATCCCCCATCACCATTTTACAACCCCCCTTCATTTTTTGAGCACTTAAATAAACACCCTTGAAACACAAAACAATCTGGAGTCAGTCTATGATTTGGTACTTTGTTTTATCAATGACAGTGTCATAATGGCTGTACCATTGTAAGGCTAACATACCTATGTCACACATCACAAGCCCATGAAGGATGCAAACAGTTGACACGTAGGTTACCACACCTGTGAAACTGAAATGGAAGCGTACAACTCAGTTAACAAATAGTGATTGAAATGGAGGAACAGGATAGAGGTAGACGTGTGAAAGTTAATGTAATGTTAAACCAGAAAATGTTCTCACCTGTGTGTCACTGGAAATATTGCTGTATGACTGACTCCCTGTTGTCGTTTTCTTCTTCATCAGCTTCATCCTCATCACTGTCCACAGGCTCCACAGGCTCCACAGCTGCTACAACACCGTCATCTGGATCATCCTCCTGCAGAAAAGGCACCTGGCGTTGCAAAGCCAAATTATGGAGCGTGGAGCAGGCGATGATGATGTCGCACACCTTCTTCGGTGAGTGGAATAGGGATCCACCTGTCATATGGAGGCACCTGAACCTGGCCTTCAGGAGGCCGAAGGTGCGTTCGATCACCCTCCTAGTCCGCCCATGGGCCTCATTGTAGCGTTCCTCTGCCCTGGTCCTGGGATTCCTCACTGGGGTCAATAGCCAGGAAAGGTTGGGGTAACCAGAGTCCCCCAATAGCCATACACGGTGCCTCTGGAGTTGACCCATCATATCAGGGATGCTGCTGTTCCGCAGGACGTAGGCGTCATGCACAGAGCCAGTGAACATAGCATTTACCTGGGAGATGTACTGGTCTGCCAAACAGACCATCTGTACATTCATCGAATGGTAACTCTTCCTGTTCCTGTACACCTGTTCACTCCTGTGGGGGGAACCAGAGCTACATGGGTTCCATCAATGGCACCTATGACGTTGGGGATATGTCCAAGGGCATAAAACTCACCTTTCACTGTAGGCAAATCCTCCACCTGAGGGAAAATGATGTATCTCCTAACGTGTTTCATCAGGGCAGACAACACTCTGGACAAGACGTTGGAAAACATAGGCTGGGACATCCCTGATGCCATGGCCACAGTAGTCTGAAATGACCCACTTGCAAGGAAATGGAGCACTGACAGCACCTGCACGTCAGGGGGGATTCCAGTTGGATGGCGGATTGGTGACATCAGGTCTGGCTCCAACTGGGTACATAGTTCCTGGATAGTGGCACGGTCAAACCAGTAGGTGACGATGACATGTCTTTCTTCCATTGTCAACAGGTCCACCAGCGGTCGGTACACCGGAGGATTCCGCCATCTTCTCATATGTCCCAGCTGACGGTGCCTACGAAGGACAACAGCGAAGAACCAGTCACTATTCCTCCAGGTATGTACCCACAGTTACACACAAGACTACACCAGACACAAAACCCTTCCTTTATGTGTGTTGAGTGTAGGCCTACCTATGTGTGACGCAGTCGTAAATGAAGCCATGTGGGCCCCTGAAATGGCGGCTGCCTGACCTCTAAACTGGGACAATGGGATTGTGGGGTAACTGCGCTGGCGTTGCACACCGTCGCGGTAGGGGGTCGTAGACCGCAGCGCAATGCTGCATTGGTTAACATTGGACCCTATGGGTCCCAGGAGCCAATGAACAGGTGCGCCGGCGGTGATGATGCGCACCGCCGCGGACGTCACCGCCGCGGACGTCACCGCCATTTTCTATCTGTTTAATCACTAGATACCTGACCTTCGACAGGAGAGGACCTACACTGCTAGTGCTGCTGTGACCTCGGTCTGGAAGCGACGATGGCTGCTGAGTCTGGAGAAAGGGCCCCTGCCTTCACTGCACAGGAGTTGGAGAAACTTGTGGATTGGGTCCTCCCCCAGTACACGCTACTCTACGGTCCTCCAGACCAACAGGTTAGTACACAGGGAGCACATTGTATGGGCTAGGCCTGGGTGGAGAGGGCTGGGTGGAAGAGGGAAGGGGGCAGAGTTCATAGAACATTAATGCATGGGAATGAATGGGCCACATGGCCAGAGTAGGGAGGGGGCCACTCACATTGACGGTGCAGTTGGTAATGACTGTTCCTCTTCTCTTGTGCATGTCATGTAGGTCCGCGCCCACCAGAAGAGGGACATTTGGCGTGCGATCGCCAAGGAGGTCCGGACCCTGGGGACCCACCAGAGACGGGGCACCCACTGCCAGAAGAGATGGGAGGACATTCGCCGCTGCAGCAAGAAGATGGCGGAGGCTCAGCTGGGGATGGCCTCCCAACGTGGGAGGGGTGCCCGTCGCACCATGACCCCCCTGATGTTCCGGATCCTGGCGGTGGCCTACCCGGAGTTGGATGGGCGCTTGAGGACATCACAGCAGATACAAGGGGGTGAGTACAACCTCATTCTGCGGACTTTGCGTGCAGTGGAGGTGTCTGGGTGGGGGAGGTGGGCTGTGGGTGTCCCTAGGCCAGGGCGAGTTAGGTAGGCAAGGCCCCTCCGCAATGTAGGCCATGTGGCACTCAACCCCACCTCAGCAGAGTGCCAAGTCGAGGTATAGTTGCCCCTGTGGCATCCATGTGCGCAGATGTCCAGCATTGCCATGTAGGCCATAACCCAGAAATTGCATGTGCAGAGTGCAGGAGCACAGCGTTATGCAGGGGGCTGCTGCGTCTGTCTTGTCCGCCAACGGTAGCGGAATGCCATGCACTAAAACTCTCTTTCTTCTGTCTCCCCCCCTTTTCCTGCTCTCCCTGTCCTTTTGTACATCAACATCAACAGGCGGAGGTACAGTGGCACCGGAGCACGAGGGAGCTGCATCCCACATGGCCATTGAGGGCCACACCACGGACTCTGAATGCACCAGTGGGATGGAGGGGAGCTTCACGTCGGCCACCGGATCACCAACCAGCGACACAGACTCGTCCGCCGATGGGAGCTCCCCTGTGGTGGCGTCACCATCTGTGCCCCCCACTTCAACAGGTACAGCCGTCACCTTCCCTACCAGCACCGCCCTCCCAGCAGCCCCTCAGCGTTCACCCCGTGCCCGCTCACCCAGGAGGGTGGGCATCACCTTCGCCCCAGGCACCTCAGGCCCTGCCCCAGTCACCCCTGCTGCCCTCAGTGAGGAGGCCATTGACCTCCTCAGGTCACTCACTGTTGGGCAGTCTACCATTGTGAATGCCATCCAGGGTGTAGAACGACAGTTGCAACACGGTAATGCATTCCTGGAGGGCATTCATTCTGGTCAGGCTGTCCTTCAGCGAACCCTGCAATCTCTGGCCTCAGCACTGATGGCAGCCATTGTCCCTGTGTCTAGCCTCTCCCCTCCAACTTCCTCCACCCAGACCCAATCCCCTGTACCCCAGCCCATCCCAAGCACACCTACAGACCAGCATGCACACAAGTCAACACCCAAAAGTAGCTCAAGAAAACATAGGCACCACACATCCCACAGGCACTCACACAAGTATCACACCCATACAGACACAGCAACATCCACGGTCTCCACTGTGTCCCTCTCCTCCTCTTCTCCCTCCTCCCTCCCAGTCTTGTCTACACACACACCTGCATGCACCACATCTACAGGCACCATGAGTCGCACAAGGATACCCAGCACCCCATGCCGCTCACCTGCACTCACCACCTCCACTACCATTTACACGTCCCCTGTGTCCTCTCCCAGTGTGTCTGTGACGCCCCCTCCCAAAGTACACAAACGCCGGCAATCAATCACCCAACATCCATCCACCTCACAACAGCCTCCAGTACCTGCACCTGCACCCAAAACAGCTAAAGTGACACCTCCGACAACCACCTCCTCTTCCTCCACTCCCAGACCCCCTCCAGCTACCCATCCCAGTGTTCCTCAGTGTTGGACCTGGCTTTTTGACAGGGACATCCCCAAACTTTTTGCCTCCTTCCTCCTATTTTTTCTGACCTGTTGTTGTTGGCTTTTGACCTCTGGGCACTTTACCACTGCTAACCAGTGCTAAAGTGCATATGCTCTCTGGGTAAATTGTACTACTGATTGGTTTATCCATGATTGACTATTTAATTTACCTGTAAGTCCCTAGTAGAGTGCACTACATGTGCCTAGGGCATGTAGATTAAATGCTACTAGTGGGCCTGCAGCACTGGTTGTGCCACCCACCTCAGTAGCCCCTTAACCTTGTATCAGGCCTGCCATTGCAAGGCCTGTGTGTGCAGTTTCACTGCCACTTCGACTTGGCATTTAAAAGTACTTGCCAAGCCTAGAACTCCCCTTTTTCTACATATAGGTCATCCCTAATGTGTGCCCTAGGTAACCCCTAGAGCAGGGTGCTGTGTAGGTAAAAGGCAGGACATGTACCTGTGTAGTTATATGTCCTGGTAGTGTAAAACTCCTAAATTCGTTTTTACACTACTGTGAGGCCTGCTCCCTTCATAGGCTAACATTGGGGCTGCCCTCATACACTGTTGAAGTGGCAGCTGCTGATCTGAAAGGAGCAGGAATGTCATATTTAGTATGGCCAGAATGGTAATATAAAATCCTGCTGACTGGTGAAGTCGGATTTAATATTACTATTCTAGAAATGCCACTTTTAGAAAGTGAGCATTTCTTTGCACTAAAAACTTGTTGTGCCCTTCAATCCACGTCTGGCTAGGTTTAGTTGACAGCTCCTTGTGCATTCACTCAGACACACCCCAAACACAGGGTACTCAGCCTCACTTGCATACATCTGCATTTTGAATGGGTCTTCCTGGGCTGGGAGGGTGGAGGGCCTGCCCTCACACAAAGGACTGCCACACCCCCTACTGGGACTCTGGCAGACAGGATTGAACTGAAAGGGGGCTTGGTGCATTTCTTAGACACTCTTTGAAGTCACCCCCACTTCAAAGGCACAACTTAGTATAAAACAGGGCCTCTGCCCTACCTCATCAGACACTTGCTGGAGAAGAAACCTGAACCAGAAACTACATCCTGCCAAGAAGAACTGCCTGGCTGCTCAAAGGACTCACCTGTCTGCTTTCTACAAAAGACTGCTGTCTTGCTGTTGCCCTGCTGCCTTGCTGAACTCTTGTCTGGCTGTGAAAGTGCTCTCCAAGGGCTTGGATAGAGCTTGCCTCCTGTTCCTTGAAGTCTCAGGACCAAAAAGACTTCTTCCTTTCACGTGGACGCTCCGTGCGCCGAAAATTTCGACGCACAGCTTGTTTCGCGGCGAGAAAAACGCCTGCCGTGAGACCAAAATTTCGACGCACAACCTCGCAAGGACAACGCCGCCCGACTTTCCAGGAGAAATCGACGCGACGCCTACCGTGAGTGCGAAACTTTGACGCACGGCCTCGCAAGGACAACGCCGCCCGACTTCCAAGGTGAAATCGACGCGACGCCTGCCGTGAGACCAAAATTTCGACGCACGGCCTCGCAAGGACAACGCCGCCCGACTTCCAAGGAGAAATCGACGCGACGCCTACCGTGAGATCGAAACTTCGACGCGCAGCCCCGCAGAACGACGCGCAGCCGGAAAATAAGCAGGAGAATCCACGCACAGACCCGGGACATCTGGTAATCCCCGCGATCCACAAAAAGAGACTGTCTGCGCGCCGGAAAACGACGCCCGACTTCCCCGCGTGGAAAAGAACGACGCAAGTCTGTGTGTGCTGAGAAGAAATCGACGCACACACCCCTTTTTCCACGCATCTCTTCTCCTGTGGCCCTCTGAGGAGATTTCCCACCAGAAACCAGGTACTTTGTGCTTGAAAGACACTTTATTGCTTTTTAAAGACTCAAAGACACTTAATATCACTTTTCAGTGATATCTTTATAAATTCGTATTGCAACTTTGATCGTTTTGACCTACAATTACCCAGATAAATATTATATATTTTTCTAAATACTGTGTGGTGTATTTTTGTGGTGTTATGCTATGGTGTTGTATGATTTATTGCACAAATGCTTTACACATTGCCTTCTAAGTTAAGCCTGACTGCTCGTGCCAAGCTACCGGAGGGTGAGCACAGGCTGATTTTGGATTGTGTGTGACTTACCCTGACTAGAGTGAGGGTTCTTGCTTGGACAGAGGGCAACCTAACTGCCAACCAAAAACCCCATTTCTAACATTGGTGATCAGCGGTGAGGATAGGACTTGTGTTTGTGCAGTGACATACAGTAGCTAAGTATTTCACTACCTACCCACAGTTGAAGGTCAACTTGATTTTTCATCTTTTCTGGCTCTTGGTTCTCTGATGTCCTCCTGGATATACTATTGATATTTTGGACTTTGGATTTTGGTTTTTGCTGATAAGATCTTATCAAAATGGGATTGTGTACCGACTCATTCTTTGTTCGTACTGACCACCTCACTAAGGCTGACCTAAGGAAGCTTTGCAGACAATGGGGCCTTCCTGTAGCAAGGAGATCTACTAAAGCGGAGATGCTCCATCACTACATAGTCTGGGGGGAGGAAAGATGGGCAGAGAGAGAGGCAGCAAGAAACCAAATGACTAAGTACCCCTCAGATGAAGAGGAAGACTACTCAGATGAGGAGGAAGACTACTCAGAGTTGGACAGTGACCCAGAAATAGATGAATGGCTCCGAAGTCAAAGGCGACAGGAGCAACAATTAGAGGAGTATCTTGCAGAGGTTGAGGCAAAAAGACTTTTAGCCCTGGAAGAAGAAAAGATTGCAGCTCAAGAGCTGAGCTGTAAAGAGCTGAAACTGGAGGCCGGAAGGGCTGAGTCCAGTTCAGATGGTGGCAGCAAAAATCTTGCATCTAGTACTGCTGAAGAAGGGCACAAGCCCAGAGATGTGGTGCCCAACTTGAAGAAGGGAGTTGACACACCCCAGGCAGTTCAAGGGTATGAGGTAGTTCCCGTTATGCACAGGGTCCCTGAGAAGGATTGGGGAACTGGCACAGGGAGTCATATTCCTACTGGGGGGAGGGACACTTTACTGACTCTAGCAGAGAGTGACAGAGAAAAGGGTTCCCCCCTGGTGGACGTCCTGGATATAGAGTGTAGAGACATCCCAGAAGAGTTTGGGTTGAGTGTCAGGGACAGACAGATACTGTCTCACCAGTCTCAGGAGGGTGAAGTAGAGTGCTTTTCCAAGGTTGAGTTACTGGGTGGTTGGGTGAAGGGTACTGTGGTTAATACATGTGAAGGGCAGAGTGATGTAATTGCTGGAGAGCATATGTCTGGTCCTTATTTTCCAGAGCTACGCCAACACCAGGTGGAGGGTGAGTTCTCTGACCCCAGGGAACTTACAGTGGAGGCAGACTTTTGGGTGAGTACCAGAGAGTCTGAAGAGGCATTTGGGGGTGCTCCTGAAGGGAGTGGTCTAGGTGGTTCCCGACCAAGTGAGGTGGGAGAGGATTGTAGTGTCCCAGGTAGGTCTCAGAGCCTAACCTGTACCGTAGGGCCACCTTTTGAGGGAAGCCCCGCAGTGTCAGAAGAACTTGGGGGGATGACTGTAGGCAGCATCCCAACAGTTCTGGTGTCTGGCAGTACCACTCCTAGTGAGGGGGTGCAGAAGTCCAGACATAGGGTTGAGAGGGGGTGGCAGACCCCAGTGGAGGATCTTGAAAGTCTGGGGTCAGCTCTGAGAGCAGAGCCCCCCAGGAATGACCCAGGTGAGACCGTTTCTGGTTTGGGGGAAACCCAGACTCTGCCGGATGGGCAGAGGTCGGGAGACCTGCGCCAACCAGACTCTTGTGTGGCCCTTGGGGACGGCGTGTCCCTTGTGGGGGGTGAGAGTGCCCCCCAGGAAGTCCTGGCATGCCAGGCAAAGATTCAACCTCAGGGTGGTGACTCTGGGTTGGATAACCGGGTTCAGAGGTTAAACTTTGACCTGGTGGGGGGTAGATGTGCCCCCCAGAAAGTCCTGGAATGCCAGGCAATGGCTCAACTTCAGGGTGGTGACTCTGGGTTGGCTTACCCGGTGAAGAGGTCAAACTCTGACCGGGTGGGAGGTAGGTGTGCCTCCCAAGAAGTCCTGCTGTGCCAGGCGATTGTCCAACCTCAGGGTGTTGACTCTGGGTTGGATGGTCAGGTTCAGAGGTCAAACTCTGACCTGGTGGGGGGTAGGTGTGCCCCCCAGAAAGTCCTGGTATACCAGGCAATGGTTCAACCTCAGGGTGGTGACCCTGGGTTGGAGAACCAGGCTCAGAGGTTAAACTCTGACCTGGTGGGAGGTAGGTGTGCCTCCCTGAAAGTCCTGGCCTGCCAGGCAATGGTTCAACCTCAGGGTGGTGACTCTGGGTTGGATACCCAGGTTCAGAGGTTAAACTCTGACCTGGTGGGAGGTAGGTGTGCCTCCCAAGAAGCCCTGCTGTGCCAGGCAATTGTCCAACCTCAGGGTGTTGACTCTGGGTTGGATGACCAGGTTCAGAGGTTAAACTCTGACCTGGTGGGGGGTAGGTGTGCCCCCCAGAAAGTCCTGGCGTGCCAGGCAATTGCCCAACCTCAGGGTGGTGACCCTGGGTTGGGGAACCAGGCTCAGAGGTTAAACTCTGACCTGGTGGGAGGTAGGTGTGCCTCCCAGAAAGTCCTGGTGCGCCAGGCAATTGTTCAACTTCAGGGTGGTGACTCTGAGTTGAATGGCCCAGTTCAGAGGTTAAACTCTGACCTGGTGGAGGGTCAGTGTGCCCTCCAGGAAGTCCTGGCGTGCCAGGCAATTGTTCAACTTCAGGGTGGTGACTCTGAGTTGAATGGTCAGGTGCAGAGGTTAAACTCTGACCTGGTGGAGGGTCAGTGTGCCCTCCAGGAAGTCCTGGCGTGCCAGGCAATTGTTCAACTTCAGGGTGGCGACTCTGAGTTGAATGGTCAGGTGCCGAGGTTAAACTCTGACCTGGTGGGGGGTAGGTGTGCCTCCCAGAAAGTCCTGGTTTGCCAGGCAGTGATCCAGTCTGAGGGTACAGACCCTGGGCTGGAAGACCAGGTTCAGGGTGTCCCCCCGGACCTGGAGAGAGGGGCTACTGATAACAGTGCCCCTACCCTATTGTCTTCTGAGGAGGCCACTCCTAGTTGGAGGGTGCTGGACCCCAGAAGGGAGGGCAGGGGGAGGGAAGCCTCACCCCGGGCCCTAGTCCAACCTGAAGGTACAGACCCCAGGTTGGAGGGCCAGTTGCAGGTTAACAGCCCTGCACTGGTGGAGGAATGGTACAGGGCGACTTCTATAAGCACCCTGACCATGGTGGACTCTGGGGGTACCGCTCCAGGAGGGAGGGTACAGAGCCCCAGAGGGGAGGACCAGGTTCAGGCTGTCATCCCTGACCTGGTGGAAGGGAGAGTGGTTAAAGGGTGCCCAGCACCTGGGGCTACCGCCCCCCACTCTCCACAGCCACAGTGGTTGGAGAGCTTTGAGAGGCCTGGGGCCTGGCTCTCATCCCTGGCAGCTGTCAGTAATCACTGTGGCTTGCTGTCCGGGTGGACAGAGTTATCCCTGGGGAGGGGACAAGTGTCACACCCCAGGGGTAGAGTGGGCAACACCACTGTGTTGGTCATGGTGGTACTATCCTGCTCCTGGGATACATCTGTGAGCAAAGTAAGGTTAGGTGCTGCACAGATGGGATCCGCAGGTAAGGAGAAAGGTTCCCCATGGGTTGGCTTAGTGGGCCCTGAGAGTATGGACAGAGTGATCCAATTGGAGTCAGGAAGGCGAAGAACTGGAGCATGCCCCTGCTGTTGTGGGCCTGGGTCCTTGTTCTGTCGCCTCAAACAGGGAAGTACATCAGGATAGTGATTGTTCTCCCCTGGCTTTAGGCTGGTAGGGGGTCATGTTGGACCTGGCTTTTTGACAGGGACATCCCCAAACTTTTTGCCTCCTTCCTCCTATTTTTTCTGACCTGTTGTTGTTGGCTTTTGACCTCTGGGCACTTTACCACTGCTAACCAGTGCTAAAGTGCATATGCTCTCTGGGTAAATTGTACTACTGATTGGTTTATCCATGATTGACTATTTAATTTACCTGTAAGTCCCTAGTAGAGTGCACTACATGTGCCTAGGGCATGTAGATTAAATGCTACTAGTGGGCCTGCAGCACTGGTTGTGCCACCCACCTCAGTAGCCCCTTAACCTTGTATCAGGCCTGCCATTGCAAGGCCTGTGTGTGCAGTTTCACTGCCACTTCGACTTGGCATTTAAAAGTACTTGCCAAGCCTAGAACTCCCCTTTTTCTACATATAAGTCATCCCTAATGTGTGCCCTAGGTAACCCCTAGAGCAGGGTGCTGTGTAGGTAAAAGGCAGGACATGTACCTGTGTAGTTATATGTCCTGGTAGTGTAAAACTCCTAAATTCGTTTTTACACTACTGTGAGGCCTGCTCCCTTCATAGGCTAACATTGGGGCTGCCCTCATACACTGTTGAAGTGGCAGCTGCTGATCTGAAAGGAGCAGGAATGTCATATTTAGTATGGCCAGAATGGTAATATAAAATCCTGCTGACTGGTGAAGTCGGATTTAATATTACTATTCTAGAAATGCCACTTTTAGAAAGTGAGCATTTCTTTGCACTAAAAACTTGTTGTGCCCTTCAATCCACGTCTGGCTAGGTTTAGTTGACAGCTCCTTGTGCATTCACTCAGACACACCCCAAACACAGGGTACTCAGCCTCACTTGCATACATCTGCATTTTGAATGGGTCTTCCTGGGCTGGGAGGGTGGAGGGCCTGCCCTCACACAAAGGACTGCCACACCCCCTACTGGGACTCTGGCAGACAGGATTGAACTGAAAGGGGGCTTGGTGCATTTCTTAGACACTCTTTGAAGTCACCCCCACTTCAAAGGCACAACTTAGTATAAAACAGGGCCTCTGCCCTACCTCATCAGACACTTGCTGGAGAAGAAACCTGAACCAGAAACTACATCCTGCCAAGAAGAACTGCCTGGCTGCTCAAAGGACTCACCTGTCTGCTTTCTACAAAAGACTGCTGTCTTGCTGTTGCCCTGCTGCCTTGCTGAACTCTTGTCTGGCTGTGAAAGTGCTCTCCAAGGGCTTGGATAGAGCTTGCCTCCTGTTCCTTGAAGTCTCAGGACCAAAAAGACTTCTTCCTTTCACGTGGACGCTCCGTGCGCCGAAAATTTCGACGCACAGCTTGTTTCGCGGCGAGAAAAACGCCTGCCATGAGACCAAAATTTCGACGCACAACCTCGCAAGGACAACGCCGCCCGACTTTCCAGGAGAAATCGACGCGACGCCTACCGTGAGTGCGAAACTTTGACGCACGGCCTCGCAAGGACAACGCCGCCCGACTTCCAAGGTGAAATCGACGCGACGCCTGCCGTGAGACCAAAATTTCAACGCACGGCCTCGCAAGGACAACGCCGCCCGACTTCCAAGGAGAAATCGACGCGACGCCTACCGTGAGATCGAAACTTCGACGCGCAGCCCCGCAGAACGACGCGCAGCCGGAAAATAAGCAGGAGAATCCACGCACAGACCCGGGACATCTGGTAATCCCCGCGATCCACAAAAAGAGACTGTCTGCGCGCCGGAAAACGACGCCCGACTTCCCCGCGTGGAAAAGAACGACGCAAGTCTGTGTGTGCTGAGAAGAAATCGACGCACACACCCCTTTTTCCACGCATCTCTTCTCCTGTGGCCCTCTGAGGAGATTTCCCACCAGAAACCAGGTACTTTGTGCTTGAAAGACACTTTATTGCTTTTTAAAGACTCAAAGACACTTAATATCACTTTTCAGTGATATCTTTATAAATTCGTATTGCAACTTTGATCGTTTTGACCTACAATTACCCAGATAAATATTATATATTTTTCTAAATACTGTGTGGTGTATTTTTGTGGTGTTATGCTATGGTGTTGTATGATTTATTGCACAAATGCTTTACACATTGCCTTCTAAGTTAAGCCTGACTGCTCGTGCCAAGCTACCGGAGGGTGAGCACAGGCTGATTTTGGATTGTGTGTGACTTACCCTGACTAGAGTGAGGGTTCTTGCTTGGACAGAGGGCAACCTAACTGCCAACCAAAAACCCCATTTCTAACATTGGTGATCAGCGGTGAGGATAGGACTTGTGTTTGTGCAGTGACATACAGTAGCTAAGTATTTCACTACCTACCCACAGTTGAAGGTCAACTTGATTTTTCATCTTTTCTGGCTCTTGGTTCTCTGATGTCCTCCTGGATATACTATTGATATTTTGGACTTTGGATTTTGGTTTTTGCTGATAAGATCTTATCAAAATGGGATTGTGTACCGACTCATTCTTTGTTCGTACTGACCACCTCACTAAGGCTGACCTAAGGAAGCTTTGCAGACAATGGGGCCTTCCTGTAGCAAGGAGATCTACTAAAGCGGAGATGCTCCATCACTACATAGTCTGGGGGGAGGAAAGATGGGCAGAGAGAGAGGCAGCAAGAAACCAAATGACTAAGTACCCCTCAGATGAAGAGGAAGACTACTCAGATGAGGAGGAAGACTACTCAGAGTTGGACAGTGACCCAGAAATAGATGAATGGCTCCGAAGTCAAAGGCGACAGGAGCAACAATTAGAGGAGTATCTTGCAGAGGTTGAGGCAAAAAGACTTTTAGCCCTGGAAGAAGAAAAGATTGCAGCTCAAGAGCTGAGCTGTAAAGAGCTGAAACTGGAGGCCGGAAGGGCTGAGTCCAGTTCAGATGGTGGCAGCAAAAATCTTGCATCTAGTACTGCTGAAGAAGGGCACAAGCCCAGAGATGTGGTGCCCAACTTGAAGAAGGGAGTTGACACACCCCAGGCAGTTCAAGGGTATGAGGTAGTTCCCGTTATGCACAGGGTCCCTGAGAAGGATTGGGGAACTGGCACAGGGAGTCATATTCCTACTGGGGGGAGGGACACTTTACTGACTCTAGCAGAGAGTGACAGAGAAAAGGGTTCCCCCCTGGTGGACGTCCTGGATATAGAGTGTAGAGACATCCCAGAAGAGTTTGGGTTGAGTGTCAGGGACAGACAGATACTGTCTCACCAGTCTCAGGAGGGTGAAGTAGAGTGCTTTTCCAAGGTTGAGTTACTGGGTGGTTGGGTGAAGGGTACTGTGGTTAATACATGTGAAGGGCAGAGTGATGTAATTGCTGGAGAGCATATGTCTGGTCCTTATTTTCCAGAGCTACGCCAACACCAGGTGGAGGGTGAGTTCTCTGACCCCAGGGAACTTACAGTGGAGGCAGACTTTTGGGTGAGTACCAGAGAGTCTGAAGAGGCATTTGGGGGTGCTCCTGAAGGGAGTGGTCTAGGTGGTTCCCGACCAAGTGAGGTGGGAGAGGATTGTAGTGTCCCAGGTAGGTCTCAGAGCCTAACCTGTACCGTAGGGCCACCTTTTGAGGGAAGCCCCGCAGTGTCAGAAGAACTTGGGGGGATGACTGTAGGCAGCATCCCAACAGTTCTGGTGTCTGGCAGTACCACTCCTAGTGAGGGGGTGCAGAAGTCCAGACATAGGGTTGAGAGGGGGTGGCAGACCCCAGTGGAGGATCTTGAAAGTCAGGGGTCAGCTCTGAGAGCAGAGCCCCCCAGGAATGACCCAGGTGAGACCGTTTCTGGTTTGGGGGAAACCCAGACTCTGCCGGATGGGCAGAGGTCGGGAGACCTGCGCCAACCAGACTCTTGTGTGGCCCTTGGGGACGGCGTGTCCCTTGTGGGGGGTGAGAGTGCCCCCCAGGAAGTCCTGGCATGCCAGGCAAAGATTCAACCTCAGGGTGGTGACTCTGGGTTGGATAACCGGGTTCAGAGGTTAAACTTTGACCTGGTGGGGGGTAGATGTGCCCCCCAGAAAGTCCTGGAATGCCAGGCAATGGCTCAACTTCAGGGTGGTGACTCTGGGTTGGCTTACCCGGTGAAGAGGTCAAACTCTGACCGGGTGGGAGGTAGGTGTGCCTCCCAAGAAGTCCTGCTGTGCCAGGCGATTGTCCAACCTCAGGGTGTTGACTCTGGGTTGGATGGTCAGGTTCAGAGGTCAAACTCTGACCTGGTGGGGGGTAGGTGTGCCCCCCAGAAAGTCCTGGTATACCAGGCAATGGTTCAACCTCAGGGTGGTGACCCTGGGTTGGAGAACCAGGCTCAGAGGTTAAATTCTGACCTGGTGGGAGGTAGGTGTGCCTCCCTGAAAGTCCTGGCCTGCCAGGCAATGGTTCAACCTCAGGGTGGTGACTCTGGGTTGGATACCCAGGTTCAGAGGTTAAACTCTGACCTGGTGGGAGGTAGGTGTGCCTCCCAAGAAGCCCTGCTGTGCCAGGCAATTGTCCAACCTCAGGGTGTTGACTCTGGGTTGGATGACCAGGTTCAGAGGTTAAACTCTGACCTGGTGGGGGGTAGGTGTGCCCCCCAGAAAGTCCTGGCGTGCCAGGCAATTGCCCAACCTCAGGGTGGTGACCCTGGGTTGGGGAACCAGGCTCAGAGGTTAAACTCTGACCTGGTGGGAGGTAGGTGTGCCTCCCAGAAAGTCCTGGTGCGCCAGGCAATTGTTCAACTTCAGGGTGGTGACTCTGAGTTGAATGGCCCAGTTCAGAGGTTAAACTCTGACCTGGTGGAGGGTCAGTGTGCCCTCCAGGAAGTCCTGGCGTGCCAGGCAATTGTTCAACTTCAGGGTGGCGACTCTGAGTTGAATGGTCAGGTGCCGAGGTTAAACTCTGACCTGGTGGGGGGTAGGTGTGCCTCCCAGAAAGTCCTGGTTTTCCAGGCAGTGATCCAGTCTGAGGGTACAGACCCTGGGCTGGAAGACCAGGTTCAGGGTGTCCCCCCGGACCTGGAGAGAGGGGCTACTGATAACAGTGCCCCTACCCTATTGTCTTCTGAGGAGGCCACTCCTAGTTGGAGGGTGCTGGACCCCAGAAGGGAGGGCAGGGGGAGGGAAGCCTCACCCCGGGCCCTAGTCCAACCTGAAGGTACAGACCCCAGGTTGGAGGGCCAGTTGCAGGTTAACAGCCCTGCACTGGTGGAGGAATGGTACAGGGCGACTTCTATAAGCACCCTGACCATGGTGGACTCTGGGGGTACCGCTCCAGGAGGGAGGGTACAGAGCCCCAGAGGGGAGGACCAGGTTCAGGCTGTCATCCCTGACCTGGTGGAAGGGAGAGTGGTTAAAGGGTGCCCAGCACCTGGGGCTACCGCCCCCCACTCTCCACAGCCACAGTGGTTGGAGAGCTTTGAGAGGCCTGGGGCCTGGCTCTCATCCCTGGCAGCTGTCAGTAATCACTGTGGCTTGCTGTCCGGGTGGACAGAGTTATCCCTGGGGAGGGGACAAGTGTCACACCCCAGGGGTAGAGTGGGCAACACCACTGTGTTGGTCATGGTGGTACTATCCTGCTCCTGGGATACATCTGTGAGCAAAGTAAGGTTAGGTGCTGCACAGATGGGATCCGCAGGTAAGGAGAAAGGTTCCCCTTGGGTTGGCTTAGTGGGCCCTGAGAGTATGGACAGAGTGATCCAATTGGAGTCAGGAAGGCGAAGAACTGGAGCATGCCCCTGCTGTTGTGGGCCTGGGTCCTTGTTCTGTCGCCTCAAACAGGGAAGTACATCAGGATAGTGATTGTTCTCCCCTGGCTTTAGGCTGGTAGGGGGTCATGTTGGACCTGGCTTTTTGACAGGGACATCCCCAAACTTTTTGCCTCCTTCCTCCTATTTTTTCTGACCTGTTGTTGTTGGCTTTTGACCTCTGGGCACTTTACCACTGCTAACCAGTGCTAAAGTGCATATGCTCTCTGGGTAAATTGTACTACTGATTGGTTTATCCATGATTGACTATTTAATTTACCTGTAAGTCCCTAGTAGAGTGCACTACATGTGCCTAGGGCATGTAGATTAAATGCTACTAGTGGGCCTGCAGCACTGGTTGTGCCACCCACCTCAGTAGCCCCTTAACCTTGTATCAGGCCTGCCATTGCAAGGCCTGTGTGTGCAGTTTCACTGCCACTTCGACTTGGCATTTAAAAGTACTTGCCAAGCCTAGAACTCCCCTTTTTCTACATATAAGTCATCCCTAATGTGTGCCCTAGGTAACCCCTAGAGCAGGGTGCTGTGTAGGTAAAAGGCAGGACATGTACCTGTGTAGTTATATGTCCTGGTAGTGTAAAACTCCTAAATTCGTTTTTACACTACTGTGAGGCCTGCTCCCTTCATAGGCTAACATTGGGGCTGCCCTCATACACTGTTGAAGTGGCAGCTGCTGATCTGAAAGGAGCAGGAATGTCATATTTAGTATGGCCAGAATGGTAATATAAAATCCTGCTGACTGGTGAAGTCGGATTTAATATTACTATTCTAGAAATGCCACTTTTAGAAAGTGAGCATTTCTTTGCACTAAAAACTTGTTGTGCCCTTCAATCCACGTCTGGCTAGGTTTAGTTGACAGCTCCTTGTGCATTCACTCAGACACACCCCAAACACAGGGTACTCAGCCTCACTTGCATACATCTGCATTTTGAATGGGTCTTCCTGGGCTGGGAGGGTGGAGGGCCTGCCCTCACACAAAGGACTGCCACACCCCCTACTGGGACTCTGGCAGACAGGATTGAACTGAAAGGGGGCTTGGTGCATTTCTTAGACACTCTTTGAAGTCACCCCCACTTCAAAGGCACAACTTAGTATAAAACAGGGCCTCTGCCCTACCTCATCAGACACTTGCTGGAGAAGAAACCTGAACCAGAAACTACATCCTGCCAAGAAGAACTGCCTGGCTGCTCAAAGGACTCACCTGTCTGCTTTCTACAAAAGACTGCTGTCTTGCTGTTGCCCTGCTGCCTTGCTGAACTCTTGTCTGGCTGTGAAAGTGCTCTCCAAGGGCTTGGATAGAGCTTGCCTCCTGTTCCTTGAAGTCTCAGGACCAAAAAGACTTCTTCCTTTCACGTGGACGCTCCGTGCGCCGAAAATTTCGACGCACAGCTTGTTTCGCGGCGAGAAAAACGCCTGCCGTGAGACCAAAATTTCGACGCACAACCTCGCAAGGACAACGCCGCCCGACTTTCCAGGAGAAATCGACGCGATGCCTACCGTGAGTGCGAAACTTTGACGCACGGCCTCGCAAGGACAACGCCGCCCGACTTCCAAGGTGAAATCGACGCGACGCCTGCCGTGAGACCAAAATTTCGACGCACGGCCTCGCAAGGACAACGCCGCCCGACTTCCAAGGAGAAATCGACGCGACGCCTACCGTGAGATCGAAACTTCGACGCGCAGCCCCGCAGAACGACGCGCAGCCGGAAAATAAGCAGGAGAATCCACGCACAGACCCGGGACATCTGGTAATCCCCGCGATCCACAAAAAGAGACTGTCTGCGCGCCGGAAAACGACGCCGACTTCCCCGCGTGGAAAAGAACGACGCAAGTCTGTGTGTGCTGAGAAGAAATCGACGCACACACCCCTTTTTCCACGCATCTCTTCTCCTGTGGCCCTCTGAGGAGATTTCCCACCAGAAACCAGGTACTCTGTGCTTGAAAGACACTTTATTGCTTTTTAAAGACTCAAAGACACTTAATATCACTTTTCAGTGATATCTTTATAAATTCGTATTGCAACTTTGATCGTTTTGACCTACAATTACCCAGATAAATATTATATATTTTTCTAAATACTGTGTGGTGTATTTTTGTGGTGTTCTGCTATGGTGTTGTATGATTTATTGCACAAATGCTTTACACATTGCCTTCTAAGTTAAGCCTGACTGCTCGTGCCAAGCTACCGGAGGGTGAGCACAGGCTGATTTTGGATTGTGTGTGACTTACCCTGACTAGAGTGAGGGTTCTTGCTTGGACAGAGGGCAACCTAACTGCCAACCAAAAACCCCATTTCTAACACTCAGAAACTGTCCCTCTGTAAAATTGACCTTCCCCCCTCCTCCAATTCATCAGTCCTGTCGTAGCGCCTCAGCCAAAAAGCCTCCAATACCAGTGGTGCGTGTTCAAGGCTTGTGGAGTGCACCGGCCACTAGGGCAGGCAGTAGGACCCGGAGCCAAGGCACTGGCAGCCCACCCCCTGTAAAGGCTCTAAAAATGGAGAGTGGACGACGGGACCGTGTTAAGACTCCTGGTGGGACAACAACTGACATGGGTTCGAAGGGGATTGGTGAGTCAGCTGTGACTCCAACAAAGGTGGGGAAGGTCCAGAGGAAGTCTGCCCAGCCTCTTGTGAGTGTCACGGCGGAGAAGTGCGCCATCATTTCCGGCGGTCCAGACACAACCGCCAGCACCGTCGTCACTGGTCAGGAGACCACCGCCGGAGTCACAGCCCAGGAGGGCTCAAGTATCATCACTGGTCCAGAGACCACAGCCAGAGTCACAGCCCAGGAGGGCACAAGTATCGTCACTGGTCCGGAGACCACCGCCAGAGTCACAGCCCAGGAGGGCACAAGTATCGTCACTGGTCCGGAGACCACCGCCAGAGTCACAGCCCAGGAGGGCACAAGTATCGTCACTGGTCCGGAGACCACCGCCAGAGTCACAGCCCAGGAGGGCACAAGTATCGTCACTGGTCCGGAGACCACCTCCAGAGTCACAGCCCAGGAGGGCACAAGTATTGTCACTGGTCAGGAGACCACCGCCGGAGTCACAGCCCAGGAGGGCACAAGTATTGTCACTGGTCCAGAGACCACCGTCAGAGTCACAGCCCAGGAGGGCCCCGGCTGCCACAGCCCCGCTGGGTAATGATGGAACGTCATGCCACACACCAATGCCCAGTGTAGAGAACGTCATGCCACACACCAATGCCCAGTGTAGAGATCATCATGCCACACACCAATGTCCGTATTAGAACCGCCATGGCAAAGCACCACTGAACAGGGCAAAGACCGCCATGGTGAAGACCGCTGAACAGGGCAAAGACCGCCATGGCAAAGCACCGCTGAACAGGGCAAAGACCGCCATGGTGAAGACCGCTGAACAGGGCAAAGACCGCCATGGTGAAGACCGCTGAACAGGGCAAAGACCGCCATGGTGAAGACCGCTGAACAGGGCAAAGACCGCCATGGCAAAGCACCGCTGAACAGGGCAAAGACCGCCATGGTGAAGACCGCTAAACAGGGCAAAGACCGCCATGGTGAAGACCGCTGAACAGGGCAAAGACCGCCATTGTGAATACCGCTGAACAGGGCAAAGGCTGACATGGCAAAGCAACGCTGAACAGGGCAAGGACCGCCATGGTGAAGACCGCTGAACAGGGCAAAGACCGCCATGGCAAAGCACCGCTGAACAGGGCAAAGACCGCCATGGTGAAGACCGCTGAACAGGGCAAAGACCGCCATGGCAAAGCACCGCTGAACAGGGCAAAGACCACCATGGTGAAGACCGCTGAACAGGGCAAGCACCGTGTAGGAATGAAAAGGCCGCCACATCAGGCATCCTTATCCCATGTGCAGCTGGGACAGTGACAGGACATGAACGTTCACGGGGAGACTCATCCAGTCTGGGCACCAGTCCCACCCAGTACCAGTAGAGAACTGCATCTACTTGAGAGACTGTGGCTTTGCTCTCCCCAGGATGGCACAGTGGGCAACCCACCCACTGTAGAGACTTGTGAGACTGTGGCTTTGGACTCCCCAGGATGGCACAGTGGGCAACCCACCCACTGTAGAGACTTGTGAGACTGTGGCTTTGCACTCCCCGGGATACATCAATGGGCATGGAGCCCCGTCGTGGATCTGGCTTCGCATTCATCTGGCTGAGGTGCCCCCCCTTCCCTTCCCCCTGAGGTGCCTGTAGTATTTCGATCTGATGCCCCAGCAGTGTTCTCTCCGATAGTGGTCAGGTATAGTTTGTGGGCCTTCGCCCATGCATTTTTGGGCTGTTGGTGCACGGACATTGTTGTGTACATTTCTGCACTACTTCTCGTATTGTATATATAATTATGAGTGATTTTGAAATATATATCTGTATATTTTTGTATGACATGTATATTGGCACATTACATTGTTTGACCGATTTTCGTTTTGTGTTTTCATTCTTCCGGGGGGATTGTGGGTTGTTACTGTGATTTTTTGGAATGCATTGGTGTGTATGTTGTAATATGCGAGGGTGGGGGTGTTTGGTGGGTGTCCCCCTAAATTTTGCCTCCCCTGTGTCGTAGGTGCAGTACTCACCGGTGTCTTCGGCGCCTACGTAGCTGTTGGTCGTAGAGGAGCAGAAAGACAAGGGCAGGGAGTATTTGTAATTCCGGCTCCATGGTGGCCTCCTTCCTCGTGGGATGTGTTGAGGTGAGCGTTTTCCCATAGCAAAAGCTGTTTCCGCCAAGTTTTTATCCACGGTGAATCCGCCCCGGAAAAGGTGGCGGATTGGCGGGTTGTAATACTGTGGGCGGTACATTGTCTCCCGCCTGTCTGTTGGCGGTAACCGCTGCGCTGCTTGTCTGTACCGCCGTGGCGGGCGGTGTGTTAAAGTGGCTGTCTTTGTTGGCGGTTTCCGCCAGGGTCATAATTCCCTTTTTTTGACGGCCGGCCTGTTTGCGGTATTTCCGATGCTTTATCACCGTCCGCCAGGGTTGTAATGACCACCTGTGTTTTTTTATGGCTCTTTTGAGCCGAATAAAGTATTTTGATGATGACAATGACTAGCTCAGTGGGTTACTGATTTTGTCACAGAGAGCCTTTTGTTACTTGCATTTAATAAATTACAGTCCTAATATAGCACAATGAGCTATGAACTGTAATCAAGGACCTGCATTCAAACTGCATGGTTGGTATAGGTTAGAACATTATTCCACCCCCAGTCTTTCATTATCCTAATGTTGCTAAAAGGGGTTGCCTTGGGTAGACATGCATTCTTTTTTGTAAAGCCAACCACTGTGGTTCATTTTATATCCTGAGTTTGTGCTTCTCCAGACCACTCAGTCTTAAATTATACTGGTTACAAAGTACGGATGACCTGATCCTACAACGTGTAATCCTCACTGTCTTATGTAACATTTCCTATAGACTGAATTACACACATATGATTTGTTGTGTCTGTGTAATGTGTGATGTAAAGTGTTATGACACCTTGCATTGGTATGAGTAGCGCTATAAAACAAATGCAATACCATGAGAAAGGTTAGTGCCCTTCCATTTCAGGTGCTTTGCAGCAGTTTCAATATCATCTTAGAGTTCCTTGTTGCTCAGATAGGTGTAACGTCTGCTGTTTATCTGTTTCCATGCGCTTGCTTGATGTTGCTCGCAAGAAAGGGCCACTCTAAGTGTTACACATTTGGTCACTGACTGTCGCTCATAGGTACAATGAAACTATGAAAATGTCCCACATAAGCAATCTGAAACCACGGCAGCTATGTGCTATGTGTCCGTGTGTGTGCGAAGCCTAGACTGTTGTCTGCGCTGTATATTTTCCTGTTTGAAGGACGCTTGCCCCGTTGCTGCCACGTCGCAGACTATAGCACCGAAAAGCCTCAATGTGATCGCTTTCTGCAGTGTTCAGTGTGCCTTGGCTGCACACATTGCACATGTACCCACACGTTTACCAGCCGAGGATTCATTTCTCTGCTTCAGAGCACGACAAGGCATGCACAAGATAAATGTCTGAGATGTACTAATTAGCTAATTGGGATAAAAGAAGCAGGATGTGCTCCAATCCTCCAAGGTTTTCAAGGCTGGCAAGAACAGTGCTTGACACACCCGGTCAGGGGCGTACCTTAGATACTGAGTTTGGTGAAAGATGTTATGACATTTTCTGACAATCACCGTTGTGCGCCCAACTAAAGATGGACTGAGAGGGTTGTTCCGAGAAATTAGGGGCAGGTTTTTCTTATTGATTTGGGGAACCTGAGCCAGACATATTTTTGAGGATCCTGTGAGATATCGAAGTCAAAATTATGAGTGCAGAGATGGTGCTATATTTATCGCACCTGCTAAAATCCAGCAATCTGAGATACAGAATTTGGCCAAAGCCAAACCGCCACTGTACTACACCGAACGCTACGGTGGTAACGACTGCTGGGCTGGAGACTCCAGTCTCCAACCCGGCAACCGTCCCTAGGTCGCCCATGGCATTATGACCTCGCCCACCGCCATGGTTTCAGTGGTTTCGGTACCGCCACTGAAACCATGGTGGTAGGCACTATCAGTGCCAGGGAATTCCTTCCCTGGCACTGAGTGGGGTCACCCCGGCCCCTTCCCCCTCCCCAGATGCCTCCCCCACCTTCTCCCGACCCCCCCACACATTTACACACAAACATGCACATACACACACACCCATATACACACATTCGCCCACGCATTCATACATTCATACACACTCATAGAAACACTCACGAACATACAGCAGGGCACACAATCTCACGACACAACATGCACGTACACTCACACCTGCTCATGCACACATGCATTACACACGCATGCACGCATTCACACACAGTCACACACAGCCCCACTCAGGCACACAACACCCCCCACACCCCTCTCCTGTCACACAACCCAACTTACCTGCTTGCAGGGGGTCCTCCGGCAGGAGACAGGACGCAGGGCTGCAGCAGCGTCCACCAGCAAAACACCACCAGGCTGTATCAAGGAACATGATATGTTAGGTGGTGTTTTGCTGGCGTGGCGCTGCTGCTGGCAGTAGCGCCACCTTACCGCCGTCCGCCGCCATGACCGTCGATGGAATACCGCCAGCCTTCTGATGGTATTCCGTCTACAGTCATAATGCCATGGACGGTCGGTAGCCACAGCGACGGTATGTTGGAGGCCGTCGCCGTGGCGGTAGGCGGCATTTGTCGCCAAGGTCATAATGAGGGCCTATGTATAAAAGTGATTGTAGGGACCGCTTCCAAATCTCATACCAAAGTGAGAGAACAACCCCATCCCTCTGGGCAAAACTTCAACTCCTCCTTCACAATAAGAGGCAGGCTTCAACTTTACGTTCCATAAAGTACAGCTTTCTGTGTAATGAACAAGGCACTTACATTTAAGGAGATAGTTACCTTGAAATATCGTTCCAGAAGCACTTAAACACAGTGCTTAACTATGAGTATAAAGTACTAAATTAAACAGGCATTGGCAATGCCAATAGGTCTCACCTAAGCAAGAGCTATTGTCTTTCCCAATATATTTAGCCATGTTGTACAACAGAGTGGCTGCTGTTCAGCATGGCTAAAAGTTAATGGTGTACAGGAGACTGGAGTAACTGTCATAAAGTGGAGTAGAGTGGAGTATTATGGAGCGGTGTAGAGAGTTAGGGAGTGACAAAGAGTAGTGTAGAGTAGAGTTCACTGGCATGGAGTGGACTGTAGTGGAGCCTGATGGAGTGGCATAGAGTAGAGTGGTGCAGTATTATGTGGAGTATTGTGGATGGCGTAGAGTGGAAAGGCGTAGAGTGGAGTAAGTTGAGTGGCATAGAGTGGATTAGAATGTCAGATTGGAGTAGAGTGTTGTAGAGTGGAGTGGCATAGAGTGTCATGGAGTGATGTAAATCAGAGTGGAGTGGCATAGAGTGTGTTATGTAGAGTGGAGTACAG
The DNA here is from genome assembly GCF_031143425.1 of Pleurodeles waltl. Taxonomy (NCBI): domain Eukaryota; kingdom Metazoa; phylum Chordata; class Amphibia; order Caudata; family Salamandridae; genus Pleurodeles; species Pleurodeles waltl. Next base: position 112,262,285 of record NC_090443.1, on the reverse strand, counting down.
TGTTGTACAGTAGAGTGACAGAGCAGAGTAGATTGTCATAGAGTGGAGTGGCATAGATGGAGTATTGTAAGAGAGTGGAATGGCGTAGAGTGAAGTAGAGTGTTAAAAAGCAGACTGTTATAGAGTTGAGTGGCATAGACTAGAATGGAGTGACACAGAGTGGCATGGAGTGGATGTAGAGTGGGGCAATGGAGTGGAGTAAAGAGGAGTAGTGTGTTGTAGAATTGAGTAAATGGCATGGAGTTGCATAGAGGGACTTGCATAGAGTGTCATAGAGCAGAGTGGTGTCATAGAGTGGATAAAAGTACTATCGTGTGGAATGGCATTGAGTGTCATAGAGTGGAGTAGAGTGAAGTATAGTGTCATAGAGCAGAGTATCATGGAGTGTAATGTCTTAGAGTGGAGTTTTATAGAGTGTAATAAAGTGGACCAGAGTGAAGTGGCTTAAAGTACAGTGGTGCAGAGTAGATTGGTGTACAATGCATTGATTTTGAGTAGAGTGGTGTAGAGTTCACTGGCTTAGAGCCCAGTAATGTACAGTAGAGTGGTGAAGAGAAGACATCAGTGGCCTATTGTGTGACGGCATAGACTGAAGTGGCGCAGAGTGTCGTAGAGTGGCGTACAATGTAGTGCCATAGAGGAAATTATTTGCGAATAGAGTGAAGTGGCATATAATGGAGTGATGCAGGGTACAGTGCAGAGTTGTAGAGTAGAGTGGCATAGAGCACAGTGGCATACAGTAGAGTGGTGTAGAGTGCAGTGGTGTGGAGTGCAATGGTGTGAAATTGTTTGAGTGGTATAGAATAAAGTGATGCAGAGTAAAGAGTTGTAGAGGTGCAGAGTGTAGTGATGTAGAGTGCATTGGTGTGGACTGCAGAAAAGTGGTGTAGAGTTAAGTGGTACAGAGTAGAGTGCAGTGGTGTGGAGTGCAGTGGCATAGAGTGCAGTGGCATAGAGTCCATTGGTGTAAAGTAGAGTGGGGTTGAGTTCAGTGGCAGAGAGTGTGGTCTTGCAGATTAGAGTGTCACAGAGTGCAGTTGCATAGAGTGTGTTGATATAGAGTAGAGTGGTGCAGAGTACAGTGGTGCAGTGGTAAAGATTGCAAGGGTGCATAGTGGAGTGGGGAAGAAAGCACTGGCGTAGAGTAGAGTGGTGCAGAGTATAGCAGCATATAGTGAGGTGACGTCCAGTGCAGTGTTATAGAGTGCAGGTGTGCACAGTAGATTAGAGTGGCGTAGAGTGGATTTGCATTGAGTGTATTGGCATAGACTGCATTAGCATAGAGTGCAGTAGAGTGAGATAGAGTAGAGTCATGCAGAGTAGAGTACAGTGGCATACAGTACAGTGGAGATAGTGCAGTGTTGCAGAGTAGAGTGTTGCAGAGTGAAATGGTGTAGAGTGGTATAGAGTGCTTTAGTGTAGAGCACAGTGGCATAGAGTGCTGCAGAGTGATGGGGCATAGAGCACAGAGTCATAGAGTAGGGTGTTGCAGAGCAGAGTGTAGTGGCGTACAATGCAGTTGTGCAGAGTAGATTGGCATAGAGTGTATTAGTTTTGAGTAAAGTGGTGTTGAGTGCACTGGCTTAGAGTGCAGTGGCATAGAGTGTGGCAGAGCAGAATGCAGCAACGTAGAATGGCATGGTGTAAAGTTCAGTGGGAAAGAGAGGCTTTGAAGGGCACAGGGTAGACTGCAGTGACATGGAGTGGAATGGAGCAGAGTGAAATAGAGTGACGTAGAGTGCAGTGGCATAGAGTAGATTGTTTCAGAATACAGTGTTACTGAGTGCTGTGTATTAGAGTGCAATGGTGCAGAGCAGATTAGAGTGGCTCTGAGTGGATTGGCATAGAGTGCAGTGGCGAAGAGCGCAGTAGTGCATAGTAGAGTAGTGTGGGCTTGGCAAAGAGTAGAGTGGTGTAGAATTAAGAGGCACTGAGTAACATGCATAGAATGGAGTGGTGCAGAGTGGAGTGGAGTGATGCAGTGTGGAGTGGCATGGAGTGGCGTGGTGTAGAGTGGTGCAGAGTAGAATGGATTGGGGTAAAGTGGAGCATGAATGATGTGGAAGCACACTGCCACTATAGACAACACATCTTCAATTGAAATGACCAATACATTTGCACAGACATACAGTTTTACTGATAAAAGTGTACATCACACAAATGATAATGTGTGGAAAGGTCGGTACCTACTGTATTAATTTATTTTGATAATGCTCAAATATATTTTTTGACCTTACTTCAGAATTACCAAAAATGTGCTTTATTTGTGCTGTCCATATTCTGAAATATCTGCACAGTTCAATTACAGGCATGTAAATGTTGATTTGTGCTTTGTGCTAGGAACAAAATAACATTGCACAGCACACCCCACGGACCCAGCATGATTGGCATACAAATCATCTCAGTTTGAAGTCAGAGAAAGAACAGCAAACATCAAGCTATATTTAAGACACAGCCTGACATTTGACCTCTGTTTTTGAATGCACAGCGAATGTGACAAGATAAGAAAAAGATTTAAAGACCTACTTACATAAATTCAGTAGCAGTGAAAGAATACAGTAAATATGTTGTGAGCAAGGGAAGGAAAGCCAAAATCAAATAAACCAGCAAATAGAAAGCAAGCAAATGTAAGCTACAAACGACAAAGTCAATGGTAAGCAGAGCATGGAATGGATCCCGGGGAAGCCAAGGTGCTTAGCAAACCAGACAGCTTTGACCCAAAAACTGCTATCTAGAAAGATTGTGATCTTTCGATACTCTGCCTGTATTTAACCAAAGTCTAACAAAGAACGCACGTGCCAACAGGCTTTCTCGACGTAGGGAGCGAGCTTCAGCAAAAATCTCCTTTTACACTCTAGGCTTGTTGCTTTCTTGGAATAATACAGAAAATATGTTCAAATCCACCTCATTGCAGTCTTCCTACTATGATAGTTTATGTCCCTCCTCCTTCTGCTCTCCTGCCTCTCCTCTGTGACATTTCTCATTCCCTCTGTGTATAACATAAATACTGCCCTTACATTACAGAGTAAACACAGATGCATGTCTCTATCTTCCTCTCACTCTATCCTACTATGCTGTTACTAGGTATAGTCCCCATGCTGCCCTCTAAAGCTACCTTTGCGCTTTATAAAGACCCCCGAAAAAATAAATACATAACTAAAATAGCATTAAGAAGTGGTTGTATAAAAATATTTTTACCTTCACTCTTCGCTTCTTAATCCGATGAGGAAACACACGTGCTTCGTCTGCTGGAGGCAGGGTCAAGCCATGAAATGGGACCCTAAACCAGGCAGTGTTGTGTCTTTGAATGTCCCCACGAAGGAATGTGAAATGACCAAGCCCATGCAGATGTTTCCAACCCGCGAGCACCTTCAACCAATCAGATTGAAAGATTAGATGTTTGCATCTGATTACGCATTTCTTGATGGAATATTTCTCCTCATGGCAATGAGCCAATGGGAAGCGCTGCAGTCAAACTTTCGGGGTTGTGATTAGGGGCCACTTGTAACAACATGCGGACTCTTCACAGCACACACATCAGGACCACCTGTACTAAAGTACATTTCAGGGCGAACCGGGGTAACAAGTTTGTAAAGGTGCGTCCTTTGTTCCTTCCACTGTTGGGCGGGTGCAGTTGATGACTGATCAGGTCGGTGGTGTCAGTTAGATCTTTAAACCTCTTTGAGTAATGAAGCTCGAAGCCGATCCCGAGCTGTCTGGAGTTTTCGTGTGCTTACTGTCTCCAAGTTGTGTAGGGTTTTGTGTACGCACGGTGACAAGATTGAACAGTGTACATAACCAAGCGTGTTCCCTTTTAGCGTGCCACAATTTAACAGGTTAACAAGTGCTTGTCTTTGTGCTAACACTGCGCTTCTTAGCGAGGCTTTTTGCCACTTTGACCGCTCCTCTGAGTTGAAATTGATCACTTTTACTGGCAGTGGCCAGGTAGGCTTGAGAAATGTACCCTTATCATCAACCGATTCCTTTCAGCCATCTTGATTTTTCTATTGCACATTGTGTTACCCTTTGAATATGTTCCATTGTGTGTCACAGTCTTCCACTGGCTTCCAAGTATTCCAAGGAATTAGTAATGGTTGTCACCCAATGCTATGATGTTCTAACAATATTCACGCATTTCTCTAGTACTTTTGGATGGAAACTATGCTTCTAGTGCTGGTTTTCCCCTTATACATATTGATAACTAATGCTTTCATGATTTTGCACCGATTCCTATTTCTCCTTCACATTAATTTCGAGACTCAGACGATCTAGCCATATTTGTGTTCGTCACTAGCACTAATTTATGGAAAACAATGTTTCGTAGATTCTAGTCATTTTTGTGTTCATTCGTTTTCGTCTGAAAATCATTGTTTCTAGCCATTTGTATTCCTCCTTTATTTTTTTAGGGACTCCTTAATTCTAACCGTATTTGTCTCTCTGTATTATAATATTTCCAAGGAACGGCCAACAATTAGATCTGTCCTGATTCATGTTTCCCACTTATAATACTTCTGGAAAAACGATAAATGGAGCTATATTTGTCTTTTTCTTCCCGTATCAATATTTTAAAAAGCAATTAGTCTAACACATGTTCTGCTCGTCTCTGGTACATATTTAGTGAAGCCGATGTTTATAGTCAGAGTTGGGTTTCTGCTCTTAGTTGATTGAGGTGGGGGCTGTACTGTAGCCATATTTGCCCTTCTCTCTTGTATGTTTTTCTGGAAACCAATGATGCTAGGCGTATTTTTGTTTCTCCTCTATACGTAGTTCTAGAAAACAATATAGCTATCCTTATTAGAAGTTCTCTCTTACACATATTTCCGGAGTCAAAGATTCTAACAATGTTTGAGTTTAATTTGTTGGACTTGTAGCCATATTTATTTCTGTAAATCAATGATGGTGGATGTCACTTTGTTTGGCTTCTATGCTTAAACTACGTCATCAACGATTTTAGCCACAGTCGTGTTTTTTTCTTATATTTTTTCTAAAGGAACTGATGCTTCCATGTTTCAAACTATATTCATGTTTTTCTCTTATATCAGTCTCTGGAAGCCAATGGGTAAATGGATCTGGTGAAACTTGGTTTTTCCCTCGACATTGACATCTAGAAGTATATTTGGGGGTTTCCTCGATGATGATCAATCTGATTTGCTAGAGTTACTTATCTAACATTCGGTGATAGAGTGTGCCACATAAATGGGGTTTCCTTGTCCTCTAAAAGGCTGTTTTGCTCCTGATTCCAATGCTTCTGAAATGTTCACTTCTTGCAATTGCAATCGTTAATTTTGAGTTTAACCTAGATTCTTCATTTTGTCATAATTTATAAAACTTTTTTTGCCCTGTGAACCTCACACCAGAAATAAGATGTAAGACTGTCTTTAGAGCTGTATGACCACCTGTGCTCCTTTCTATAGCTTTCTTGAGCATTTTAGTTTGAAAACCAGCCACCTTTTGCAGAAACAAATACAGTACAACATTTCCAGTGGCGTACACATGACTGAAAACACGTTTACCTTTTTAAACAAGCCCCGATCATTGAAATTTAACATTAGGATGATAAGCCACAATATAGGGAATCAGCAGAGACCACCCTTTCACAAAGTAGGTTGGGGGTCTACTCCATTCTACAGGATACTTAATTGGGCCTTGCATCTTATATTTTTCTGATTGGCAATGTATGTTTCCCCAGCGTGTGACTACCAAGGGGGATCCAGGCATCTCCTCCAGACGCCTCTGCAATCCCAAAACTAGGGTAAGCCCTATGACCTTTTCTATGTGTGAAAGAGTTGGGTGTGTCACTTCATGCACCACGATTCACTGACTTTATTCTACATATGTGTGCTGTGCAATAATATTGCAATTACAAGCTTGATTATGGAACATCAGTGACATCAAACTGTTTGTATGTTACTTTATTATCGTTGAGTTTACCGTTTGATTTGTGTCCTATGTGTCTGTCCTTTTACTTCTATGTTGACAACAGATCCTCTTTCAAAGTGATAACATTAGCACTGATCATCAGCATGTATTTAAAAGCATTGACTGCATGATATATGAGTCGTTGCATGGATAGTGTCCTTAAATAATGGATACAGACAGGTCCTGATGAATGCTGTGGATCCTATTGTAGGGCCACTTTGCAGAAATACGCAGGACTACTTCTTGGGTACATTTTGCATTTGAGATATCCAGGAGATTTTTACTTACACCTTGTGGGGTCCCTTTGTCTCTATCTTCTATTTTGAGATTCTAAGAAGTCCTTTCCTTACTCAAGGAATCCCATTCACCATTAGAACCATTTTTGGTGTTTGATGAAGCATGGCACGCGAGAAGGTGTGTGAGGGCTTACTCTACATATTTTGAAATGCACACCATTGTCTGACACAGAAGAATTACAATAATGGATTATGTATCCATGGTTTGGCTTACTACCTACAAGTCGGGTTTCAGTTTATGCTATTGGGTTGCTGTGTTGGAGGGCACGGACCCCGATACACTGATCCCCTTATTCCCTTCCCTCGTAGTTCTGAGAGTTTTGTTTTCTGGAAAAAATATATATCAGCTATTTTTTATGTTGTGCTATATCGGAAGAGACAAGTGCTGATAGGTGAAAAACAATTTGTGTTAAATTCACAGTATCCCTTTGTAAGACCTTCGGTTTGCTTTACTTATAAGGTAGAACTTATTTAGACATCTCTCAAACAATTTTTAAGTGATTTATTCATTTGTTTAATGTATTAGGTTAAGGTTTCAAAAGGTGAAAGATGCTGGCTTTTGCTGCTTTTTCCATTTTCTAATGGCAGGGACATACAAATACATGCAAGGCCAGAAAAAAATGACCTGGTGACAACCCTACCACAGGACACTCCAGGGTACTGTCTTCGTACATGCAGACCCTCCAAAGTATGTGACTAGTACACTTATGCAGGGTGTATGATTTGCCTTGTCTCTTGTCACTTGTACCTGGACACAGGAGTGCTCACTTTATCCAGGCACACGTAACTAGAGTTAAATATTACTCAATATTGGGGAACTCACTTTATCCAGTTCAAAAGGATGACAGGCTGAGGGGAACTGCCAGGATTCAAGCCTGTGATATTCCCTTTACACATCGATATACAAGGATGCATTAGCCCACTGAGTAATCTCACCACCTCTGTTTTCGTGTCATATACCAGGTTGATAATGGCTTACCCACTATAACTGTTGTGAGTGGTGGTACTACGAGTGGAGTCTTCTCCTAAGAAGGCTCTGTGCTTGGTTTCCTTATTTGTCAGAGCAATCAGGAGGAAACATAGGTTTCAAACTTGATGTTTCTGTTTATGTCACTTCAAAGTGTTATCAAGCAAGAGTGACATAGAAGCAATGTACAAATGATTAAATGAAAAGCAATGATTTTGCAAGCTATCGACTTTTTTTAGATATCTTCTCAAAACCACTAACTAGACAGCCTGTGATGGAAGACTGGGGGTGAATTTTCGGGGCGTGGTTGGAGCATGTCTAGATAGTTGCTAATCTCGGCTTCTGGTAGCCCCAAAGCCACTAAAGAGTTCCAGTTTCTGTGCCAGATAACCAGTGGCATAATGAAACTTGGGGGGACCCACCTGCAAAGTCCCTGGATGGGGCCCCTCCTCCCTGGACCCAGTGAGGGACCTGCATCTGTGCACAGTGTAGTGTTCCAAGGAGGCCCATGGGGCTCAGGCCCCCAGCCCCCGCTCACCATGCGGGGGCTACTGGGGTCTTTGTTACGCCATTGTAGATAACCAAGCTGCCCATGGTACAAGCCATGTGATCAAGTTGAGGCATCCTTAAGAGCAGCTACCGTTAGAGGTTGTAAAACGTCCTATTGGGAAAAAAACAGAAATTCTGATTTTTACGGACAGAGGCAGAGTACAGACTGAGCAATCCATTTTAAAGGATCTTTACCAGCAAACCCCAAAGGTGGTGAGAAATTTTATACATGTGATATAAACGCAGTATGTCTTGGCCCCAAACTTGTACAGAAAATATATTTACAGATTTTGAAGTAAGGCTGCTTTGTTAATTCGTGGATAGGTGGAAGCTAAACAACGGAACTACTGTGCTACGTAACACGTTGACAATTTCTACACAAATAAATGAATAAAGATCACAGAGAGAGCCAGGGGAATAGACACAGGGAGCAATCCTAGATACGTATATTGGTCACTTTCACATTGTGCATTTTAAAGTTGCAGTTTTATTTGGCTCTCAGATAGGGGAGCTCCAGTGTTGACAACTTTTCACCCCCATGGTTTAGCATCCACACTTGCTCCAGATTGAAACTCACATGGCATATTTCCCTAAAATATGGTTTCTAGCTCTGGTGTAGTTTGGAAATTATGTGTGTGGGTGTCAGGAACAGCGAGACAGCAGATTCTGGGGAAAGTCCCAACTTCCCAAGCTGATCTTAAGGAGTAGGTTTAAGGGAAGAAAAGACTGTGACACCGTGCCTAGTGGTGATTAAAATTTCCACTCCTAATAATCAAAATATTATAAGTAAGCCAGCAAACGTATGCTAAAGAGGCTTTGCTTTCTGGAAGGGGCAAACACAAGATGGGACATGGAAAGCCATCTAAAGAGAAGCATGCAAATAAGAGTGCCAATGAAGCCAATCATTAGCGAGAAATGGGCAGGTACTAAGGCCCATATTTATACTTTTTGACGCACAACTGCGCCAACGCAGTTGTGCGTCAAAAATTTTACCGCCGACTAACGCCATTCCCACGCGCCATTCGGGCGCCTTATTTATGGAATGACGTTAGCCGGCGCTGCGGACTGGTGTGCGTCAAAAAATATGACTCACACCAGGCAGCGCCGGCGTATGGGAAAATGGAGGTTGGGCGTCAAAAAATGGGGCAAGTCAGGTCTGAGGCAAAATTCAGGCCTCAACCCGATTTGCGCCATTTGTTTTGACGCACAACCCCCATGGGAATGACTCCTGTCTTAGCAAAGACAGGAGTCATGCCCCCTTGCCCAATGGCCATGCCCAGGGGACTTATGTCCCCTGGGCATGGTCATTGGGCATAGTGGCATGTAGGGGGGCCCAAATCAGGCCCCCCTATGCCACAAAAAAAATACGAAAAAAAATACTTACCCCAACTTACCTCAACTTCCCTGGGATGGGTCCCTCCATCCTTGGGTGTCCTCCTGGGGTGGGCGAGGGTGGCAGGGGGTGTCCCTCGGGGCATGGGAGGGCACCTCTGGGCTCCTTCTGAGCCCACAGGTCCCTTAACGCCTGCCCTGACCCAGGCGTTAAAAAACGGCGCCCATCAGGCTGTGCGCCATTTTTTAAGGCCTGCCCCCTCCTGTGCGTCAAAATGACGTCAGAGTATAAATATGGGGCACAGGCCTTAAAGTCATTTTTTGGAAGGGAACGCATATAATTAACGCAAGGCTGGTTCCCCCTTCCAAAAAATGGCACACATGGTGGAACTTTGACGCCCGAGGCGTCGGACGTCAAAGTATAAATATGGGGCAGGGTTTGCGCCGATTGTGCGTCAAAACTTTTGATGCACATTCGGCGCAAACAGAGTATAAATATGCCCCTAAGTCCATTGGAAGTTGTTGGTAAGGCCAAAGTAGGTGTTAATATCCTTATCTGCAAACATAAGGAGCACATATAAACATGCCTACTCCCTAGTGCTCGGGACTGCAAAAGCAATATATGTCAAATCCAGTAGGTCCTTCTCACCCTTTGGGATCTATTGGCTTTGCCAATGCTTTTTGGCAATACAGAACACCATCAGTAAAAAGCAAAATGCTAGTTGCCAATGCTGTTTCACACTGGCTAAAAAAGATGATATGACAGGGCTCCTTTTGGTAGTTGCATAATTCTATAGGCGTGCACATGTCTCACAATACATGCAAATGCATACAGAATGATCCCCGCACCATTTTCTTTTTCATTTGACCGATCTAAGATGACAGGTTCTACTTGCATCAGTAAATAAAAAAACTAAATTAAAGGCACAAAAGCACTTTAAAATGGAGTGCCATGCAACAGATAGGAGCTGCAATGACCTCAAAACAAAGGTAAAAATGGGGCATGGCTAAGATGGCACCAAAAATGGGTGTGCCGTGCTAAGTTCTGGCATGCCCATCTGGCCCCTATGTCCTTATAACATGCCTTTTCTAGTATCCAGCCACCTTCCAGAGGCACCACACTCCAGCAGGGATAGTGAGAAGAACTAGGACTGATTTCCCACGACCCGCGCAAGCCCCTTAATGGAGAGGAGGGATGCAGCAGCAGGGGAGGCCGAGAGGCACGGACTGTATGCCAGAGTATGTAACAGCTCTGGAGCCCCTTTGAACAGCAGTGGATCTTTAGGCTAAAAGAGAGCATACATTTATGTTTGCTGCCCGAGCCAGGGAATTTAACTACCCAGATCACTTTCTGCTGCTGGAAGAGATGCATAGCTCGGCTGCGAGAGAGAAGGTGTGTCTGTTAAAGGGACAGGAAGGCCAAGGGCTGGTGGTGGTGGTGTTATGGCCCTCCTGGTGTACTTGGCTTAATGGGAGAGCCTGGCAGGGGCGATGGACTGTGCTGAGGCACCTGAGTACCAGGGGGCCTGGATGGGTATGCTCCTAATTACATATGCTGATTACCACACTGAGTAGAGCCCAAGAGGAGTAGGGCCTGTGAACGTCACTAAGCCAAAAGAAACACTGCGCTGGCACCCCATAAGCTGGGGCATTGGAATTGTCATGAACGTGGAGATGTATATGTGCCCCCACAAACAATGGGGGGGCTATGGGTTGATGCGCTGTGCCATGGGGCTTCCCCTAGCTTAACCTCTATGGTGTGGTCAATGCCTATGCTCTTTGGTGCTAGAAGAGGAGAGTTTTGGACTTCAGCTGGCCCCCTGGCTGTCTGCTTCCATGAGTAAAAATAAACTGATCAAGCCTAACCTGGCCCACTTACATGCAACAAAGGCTACTCTCAATGATCATACTGTCAAATTAACGCTATCCTGCACATATTCAAGATGCCAAATCAACAACTGAAGCAAAAATAGATTCTGTGGTACTAGTTGTCGATCTTCTGTGAGCCGATCACAGAAAACTAGTGGACAAGGTTGATGATGCTAAGTCCACGCATACCACACTAAGACCCTCGGTGAGTGAACTACAAGATCAGCTAAAGGTGCTCTGAGCTGAGATCACGTCACTCCAGCTTCATGCAGAGGATGCTAAGGGGTGCTTAAGGCGCAACAACATTTGGATTGTTGGGGTGCCAGAGCACAAGGAGGTTCCCCCACATTGCCCTGTTTGTTGAAAACTGGCTGTCCACTATGGTTCTGCCTGTAAAATGTCAACGTTTTTTTCAGTGGAGCGGGCCCACAAGGTGCTGGGTCGCCCTCCTCCTCCGGTGCCACACACATCCAACAATGGCCCATCTTTTCAATTTCAGGGACCTATTGTTACAAATAGCCCGCACCAACAGGCCCTGGAAGATCAATGGTAACGACAAGAACATACCCAGACTATACTGCTGTGGTTCAGTGCCAATGCGCCATCTACACTGAAATCAAAAAGCACTTGAGGGTGCTGGGCGTATGCTACTTTCTGATGTACTCTGTCAAACTGAGGTTTGTAGATCAAGGTAACACAATATTTTTTTTTTACTCATAAAGATTCATGGGACTGCCTTCAGGCAAAAGGCATCAGTGTACTACCAGTGGAGGGAGCAACAGCGCAACTGAAAGCACCACACAAAATGCACAAAAGGACATCCATGGCAGAAGGAGTTGACTGAGGCAGGGATCAAGGATATTTGGCATCAGGCCTCCAGCCCAATCGAATCACAGACTTCAGATAGCCAAGACCCATTGAGCTCTACTGTATATCAGAATGAGCCAGAAGAAGATGTACTTCAGGGCCCATTGCTGACACCTTGATTGGGAGATGATCAACTTTGGACTGGCAGTGTGGTTAGACAGCCTCCTGTGCATTGTTAACATGGCGGGAGGGTAGTTCATTCTAATGGACTGAGGCCTGGACAGCAGGCTTCGAATTGCAACTTGTGCTGACTGCTAAGCCCCCAGCTCATCATCCAGCAGACGGTTACCTGCTAGATGGATAGTTTGCATTTGGGTTCCATCATGGACGTTATTGGAGGAGGCCGGTGTGGGCTTTCCACCTGGGAAGGGGAGTTGTGTTACCTGCTTGTTGATGGTTGAACCCTGTGCCTTACTGGCAATACAGCCTAGATACCCATGATAAGGTGCTGCCTGGTCCCTAGGGGCAGTTGGAGCATGGGTTCCCCTCCCAAGGTAAGAGTACACCCCCCTTAGACCCTACATGGGTTGAAGGGAACACAATATACTTTTCTGACTTTGAATGTCCAGGAAATGGCTGCTCCCCAGAAACAGCATGGGGTACATATATATTTAAAACATAGGCATATTAATTTAGTCAACTTACAGAAGCCCCACTGTACAGGGTTTGAACTCCGGGTGGCCTATCTTGTCCCATTTGTGATGCAGCACATGGCTAGAACCAGCTGGCAGATACGTAGTGCTGAAGGGGCTTTTGGATAGCCAACCTTTGTCTAATATAGCAGTCTAAGCCAGAACGTTCAGCAAGTGGAGTTTTTTGGCCAAATATCCCTGGAATTGCTGTATGACCTGCATGTTCCCCAGTTCTAGAGGGGAGAATTCAGCTGTGAGAGGGATATAATTGCAGACTCTTCCACCACTCTTATGCCAGGAAGGGACATGCATAGCGCTGCATGCCAGTTTCAAGACTGGAAGCGGACATGCACCTCACGGATGTCTGGCAACATAGCTGTAGAGAGAGAATACTCCTTTCACTCCCCCATTCACCACCTCCACTCCTTGTTGCACTATTGGTTATGCTCTGTGGACCTCTGACCCAAAATGTTCGGTACAGAATATATTGGGTGCACCATATTGGACCATAATCCACTGAAGTTGGGGTCATTTGGGGGGCGTCATCGGTCCAGGGACCCTACTTGGAGACTCAGGGCTGAAGCACCGAAGGGCGCTCCCTACCATGAGCAGATGAACAGATATACACACATACACACACACATAACACAATACTTTGCCGAAAATGAGGGAACGGCCATACACAGGTCTGCAGAATGGGATGCATTCAAAGTGGTCCTAGCTGACCCTTCAGCTTTTTGCGATTTAGTGTTTTGCAAAATAAACACTAAATCAGCTGTGAAACCTGATGCCCGCAATATTGCCGTCATTTGCCGCTATAAAAGCAGAGGAACCCTTGCAGTCATACACTGCTAATTACCCCACAAGTTACAGCACTCATGACATCTTTAATAACACCATTGATAATATCAATGTTATATCTGCAGTAAAATGTTTGACAAAAAGGCTGTGCATGACGAGGGCACGAGTTATAGTTACTTGAGATAATTATAACTGGTGAATTTCTATGATTTTGTTAATTTAAAATGGGAGCCTAACTATAACATCCCTGCAAGCTTTGTTTTTTCAGTGAATATATATACACACACCAAATGTTACAAAAACCTGAACTCCACTTTATTGCCAGTTTGTTTTTATCACAGCACATTGTAACACATTTCAAGTAATTTGTCATACAACGACATGTTTTTGCTGTTTATCGTAAACTCCTTACAACTTTCTTGTATGCGCTGTGTAATTTCTATACTGTCTGTGCCAAATTCACAAAGAATTCCTGCAACACAGCACAGCAATAAGAATTGGTATTCTGCAATGTGTGAAAGGGAGAGAGCAGAACAGTTTCATCTCTTCTAATACATATCACTTTCTCTCACCCTGCAGTGGTGCACTGTAAGCTGTCTTTCGCTAATTCATACACCCTTCCACCATAGTGCAAGAGTGCGTGTGATGTCAAGTATAGGTTTTGTATCAGATTGGGACCCTTCCAGGACAGCACAAAATGCTTATACTGTGCTTTAACATATTTTAACAGTTTCATAATTTTGTATGTGTGCTGTACAGTACAGTGTACATGCAATATGGAAATGTTTGGACAAAAAAAAAACTTTTCTCTAACGTTACACCTGCCTCAAGGCGGTGTATGTGTTTGTCACCAATCTCTTGTCAATGTTAGTAGATGAGGATTTTTATCAAAAATCCATGGGTGATTGCAAAACAATTATACCACTCGGTGTATTCCCCATTGATGTAAAGTAGTGCGAAGTAGTGCAAATCCTACTTTGGGTTACTTTAAAGCTACCTTCCAGTGCAAAAAATATTGTGTTCATAATATGTTCCCCCATTCTCGATTGTCAAAGTCACTACTCAAGAGAAGGCATGTCTACTTATTGAAGGCAGGTGACATTTTATATGAACTTTCTTTCTGTTCTTCTGGCCTACTGGGCTACTGAGTGACCTTTCCCCACTGGAATGTCTTCCACACACATGATCCAATCAGCTGGGTATCGTGTAGATATTCCGAAGATAAAGGTGTCTTCTCCTGTCTGGCACAGTCTAGCTCCTAATGCAGTCAGATAAGCTATTATTTTCTCCCAAGGTCACTGCAGCAGTTTCACATAAGATTAATGCACTTCGGCCAGTCTGGATGGAAAGTGGCAACTCAGCAGGGCTGTGGTCTTACAGAAATATCTTTTATCTGTTCTGATTTAGTAGACTTCTCGTAGCACAGACCATGTATAAAATAATTGGCTTTAGTGTTTTTCCTCCTCTGGTGGTCAATGTGCATCTCACTGTCATTGAACAGTTTTCATTAGCTTCAAAGCCAAGTGTCATAGGTCAAACCAGTATTGATTGGTCCTGGTGGTTTGTGAATTGTAGCTCGAACACGATTTTCCATTTGCTATTATTTCCTAGAAGGCCAGCAATAATACTGGAAAATGGGGCCGGGTGGGTTTCTCCCAGGCAGTATGGTACCAGAAAACTGTAACCAAATATTGTCAGAGAGAAATACTGATTCCTAACTATTGTTTACCAACATTTCATCCGAATGGAGTTAGCAATAGAGAATTTACACCTAATGGCACCTAATGGCACACAATGTTTATAGGGTATTAAGACACACTATTTCTGTCTGATCTTTTTAGGAATTATATTATGTCATGCTATTTAGAGCAAAGCAGCAGGCTAGTGACCTTCCAAAATTCTGCTGTTAGAGCAGGTTTTGGGGAGGCTGGTCTGTGAAGGAGAAGTGTCAGTCTGGAAATACCCAGTCTTTCCAAAGGAAAGACACACTCTCCTGCACACAGGGTCAAAATTGAACTACAGTGTACTCCTTCTTGTGTAAGCCACATACACATCAACAAATAACTTTCATATTTGCCCACACATGATGCAGGCAAGCAAAACAATTTTTTAGGGGCTTAATGGATTTTTAAGTAGGGAAAGTCAGTGGGTATCGTCCATCTACAGGTATAGAAACAAAGGAGTATGACCCTCTTCTACGAAGCCAGTACCGACACTTCCAGTTGCAACATAGTTTGGATTGGAGAGGCAATAGCAACTGTATAGGGGAGTACAGTTAGGGCGACTCTGCCCGCTCAATTGCTGCATGGATGGCAAACAGCACCAAAAAAGATGGTGCACTTCCAGTGGATTTGCATGATTGCTAAGTTCACTACAGGAAAATGAAGAGCTAGAAAAAAATGAACAATGCAGGAATGTACAGCTTTTCTAAACTATGCAGCAGATTGTCATCCAAGTGTCTTTACTTCTAGTATGACACAGTCTTTTGGCAGGTGAGAGGAGATGCAGGATGCTAAGTATATAGGTTTGTAGGGATGGTTTGTGGGCAACAAGATGTCTGGTATTCACTTTTGGGAGTTAGTAGCCAACAAAGGTATGAAAAAAAGAATAAAAAGATGAAAAACGATTACATTTTAATCACTGTTTTGCTGCATAAATGCCAAAATAAATGCAATTGTGTGCCACAAAATTTCCATTTTTAGGCCGCAAAATGTTTAAATCAATGACACAATATTCTGAAGGGTCTGTCATAGGGGAGCATTGTATAAAAAGCACATGGGGAGGTGCAACGGATGCTGCAAGGGCGATGCTTAATTTAGAGGTGGCCTCAGATGGGTAGATTAGCAAGAGAAGGTTGCCCCATATTCTTGAGCGGAACAAGCTGAACTGCATAGAGTACAGCTACACCTTTAACCCCTTTGCTGCCAGGCCTTTTCCCCTCCTGTTCCGAGCCTTTTTTTGGCTATTTGGAGCGGTTCGCTCTCAGGCCCTCATAACTTTTTGTCCACATAAGCTATCCACGCCAAATTTGCGTCCTTTTTTTCCCAACATCCTAGGGATTCTAGGGGTACCCAGAGTTTGTAGGTTCCCCTGGAGGAGACCAAGAAATTAGTCAAAATACAGCAAAAATTTCACTTTTAAAAAAAAAAATGGGAAAAAAGGGCTGCAGAAGAAGGCTTATGTTTTTTTCTCCAGAAAATGGCATCAACAAAGGGTTTGTGGTGCTAAAATCACCATCTTCCCAGCTTTCTGGAACAGGCAGACTTGAATCGGAAAACCACATTTTTCAACACAATTTTGGCATTTTACTGGGACATACCCATTTTTACTATTTTTTGTGCTTTCAGCCTCCTTCCAGTTAGTGACAGAAATGGGTGTGAAACCAATGCTGGATCCCTGAAAACTAAACATTTTGGAAAATAAACAAAATTCTGCATTCAGCACGGGGTCATTTGTGTAGATTATACAAGGTTTTCCTACAGAAAATTACAGCTGAAATAAAAAAATATTGAAATTGAGGTGAAAAAAACAGCCATTTTTCTCCACGTTTTACTCTGTAACGTTTTCCTGCGATGTCAGATTTTTGCAAGCAATATACCGTTACGTCTGCTGGACTTTGCTGGTTGCAGGTATACAGAGGGCTTGTAGGTTCATCAAGAACCGTAGGTACCCAAAGCCAATAAAGGAGCTGCACCTTGCAATGGGTTTTCCTTCTATACCTGGTATACAGCAATTCATTTGCTGAAATATAAAGAGTGAAAAATAGGTATCAAGAAAACCTTTGTATTTCCAAAATGGGCACAAGATAAGGTGTTGAGAAGCAGTGGTTATTTGCACATCTCTGAATTCCGGGGTGCCCATACTAGCATGTGAATTACAGGGCATTTCTCAAATAGACCTCTTTTTTACACACTGTCTTACATTTGGAAGGAAAAAATGTAGAGAAAGACAAGGGGCAATAACACTTGCTTTCCTATTCTGTGTTCCTCCAAGTCTCCCAATGAAATGGAACCTCACTTGCGTGGGTAGACCTAATGCTCGTGACAGGAAACGTAACATGGACACATCATATTTTTACATTGAAATCTGACGTGTTTTTTGCAAAGTGTCTAGCTGTGGATTTTGGCCTCTAGTTCAGCCCGCACCTAGGAAGACCTACCAAACCTGCACGTTTTTTAAAACTAGACACCTAGGAAAATCCAAGATGGGGTGACTTGTGGGGCCATCACTAGTTTATGTTACCCAAAAATTCTTTGCAAACCTCAAAATATGGCCAAAAAACACTTTTTCCTCACATTTCGGTGACAGAAAGTTCTGGAATCTGAGAGAAGCCACAAATTTCCTTCCACCTAGCGTTCCCCCAAGTCTCCCTATAAAAGTGGTACCTCACTTGTGTGGGTAGGCATAGCGCCCGCAACAGGAAATGCCCCAAAATACAACATGGACACATCACATTTTCCCAAAGAAAACAGACGTGTCTTTTGCAAAGTGCCTAGCTGTGGGTTTTGGCCTCTAGCTCAGCCGGCACATAGGGAAACCTACCAAATCTGTGCATTTTTAAATACTAGACACCTAGGGGAATCCAAGAGGGGGTGACTTGTGGGGCTCTGACCAGGGTCCATTACCCAGAATCCTTTACAAACCTCAAAATGTGGCCAAAAAACACTTTTTCCTCACATTTTGGTGACAGAAATTTCTGGAATCTGAGAGGAGCCACATATTTCCTTCCACCCAGCGTTCCCCCAAGTCTCCCGATAAGAATGGTACCTGACTTGTGTGGGTAGGTCTATTGCCCACGAAAGGAAATGCCCCAAAACACTATCTGGACACATCAAAATGATCAAATACAAAACTACATGTTTTTGCCGTGGTGAGGGAGAGTGGGGGGAGGGCACCTGTGTTTTCAGTCCTGGGCTCAGCAGCCATCTAGGGAAACCAACCAAACACAGACATCAAATTTAGCTAAAAATCATATTTTTCCCACAAATCTGTGTGGAATCTCTGGGGCAGATTTCCTACCACCCAACGTTACCCTCAGTCTCCCGGTAAAAATGATACCTCACTTGTGTAGGTGGGCCAAGTGCCTATGACAGGGAAGAGCCAAAAACATTTCAAAATTGAAGGGGAACCAAAGCGGGTCCAAGAGGGCAGTTTAAAAAAAAACATTTTTAAGTTGGCAAGTGTAGCAGAATTTTTATCGGTATTGATGAGACAATGCTGGGTGGTAGGAATTCTGTGGATTCCTGCAGATTCCGGGAGGTTCCACAAAAAAAATGTGGGAAACATGTGTGATTTCCAGCAAAATTGGAGGTTTTCAGGGCATTGTGCAGGATGCATGTAAAGCACATCACCCTGGAATCAACCAGATGTTTAGTTTTCAGATGTCTCTAGGTCTTGTGGATTTTTCCTCATGGCAGCGTCCCAAAGTCCAAAAAGTGCAGCCCTCACCATTCCAAGTGGACGATTTATAGAGTTAGCCAAGCTCTCATGGCCCAAATGTAAAACCAAACCCAAAATAATCAAATGTCCTCTTGCTTGCCATGGGATAAGATGTTTTAGTGTGCGGTGGGAGAGCTGAAAAACTGTTTCCCCCTTCAGTTGGGGTGGGAGTATAACCAGGCCCATACTGGTTGGTAGCCACCACCCCACTCTATATATATAGTTTTTAAATTCCCTGGCATCTAGTAGACTTTCTGCCCCCCCAGGGGAGTGGATCGGGGGTAATTGCCCCAGAACAACTTTGGCCCCATTTATTTGGGGTGGGGGTATGGCCATACCCCCACCCTCTTATTTTGAAAAAAAAATCTTCCCTGGTCTCTGGTGGGCTTTCTGCCCCCCCTTGGGCCAACAGTAACGTGTCCCCATGGGGAGCGACCCTTACCCAAGGAGCTGCCCCCACCAAACAAAACACACACATACACACACACCAATCCCTGGTGCCTAAGTGGTTTCTGCCCCCCCCCTCCCCCGGGGGCAGGGGCAGATCGACCTAATAGAAATATGCCAATCTGCCCCCAAGGGGACCGGAAAAGGCCTAAAATAAATTTGCCCCCCCCCCAGGGGAGCAACACTTGCGTAAGGGGTCGCTCCCCTTGTGTGAAATTGGCGCAAAAAAAAAATCCCTGGTGCCTAGTGGTTTCTGCCCCCCCCCCCCTTGGGGGCAGATCGGCCTAATAAAAATAGGCCGATCTGCCCCCAAGGGGGGCAGAAATGGCCTAAAATAAATTTGCCCCCTAGAGGAACGGCCCTTCCCTAAGGGGTCGCTCCCCTTGCATGAAATTGATGCGAAAAAATAAAAATCCCTGGTGTCTAGTGGTTTCTGTCCCCCTTGGGGGCAGATTGGCCTAACAAAAATAAATGGCCTAAATACAATTTGCCCCCCAGGGGCGCAACCCTTGCCTAAGGGGTCGCTCCCTATACATAAAAACATAAAGTAAACAAAAAAAAAGATACACCCTGGTATCTAGGGCTTTCTGCCCTCCCGGGGGGAAGATCGTCATAATTATATTAGGCCGATCTGCCCCGGGGGGGCAGAAATGGCCTAAAAATAATTTGGCCCCTGGGGAGCGGGCCTTCTCCAAGGAGCTGCTCCCCTTATGAGTAAGTCTGAAAAAAAATTCCCTGGTGTCTAGTGGGCATTTCTGTTGCTCTATCGCATCGCGATTAGACAACAGAAATGCTTGAAGAGACATGAAAGGAAAGGAATGGCCTTTCCTTTCCTTTCATGCATCTGCCTGCCCCCTCCTCCCAAGCGGAGGAGAAATGCTGAGCATTTCTCTTCCACATCACTCTGGAAGCATGCTTCCAGCGCACTGGAAAGTGACCTCTGATAACGTTACTGGGGGGGGGGGGTCGGGGGTGGAAGGGGAAGCAATTTCCCTTCCAGTCCCACCATGGGGTGTGGGTGGGTAACCCACACTCCCTCCGAGCTCCAGTGCCGGGATGTAATGGTTACGTCCTTGGCACAGGAGCACTGTTCCTCTGGATGTAACCATTATGTCCTTGGCACAGAA
Organism: Pleurodeles waltl; assembly: GCF_031143425.1. Taxonomy (NCBI): domain Eukaryota; kingdom Metazoa; phylum Chordata; class Amphibia; order Caudata; family Salamandridae; genus Pleurodeles; species Pleurodeles waltl. The sequence goes on along the minus strand of NC_090443.1, from coordinate 112,242,040 downwards.
GCAGTTCAGTAAAATTAGGTTGTTTAGTTCCCCATATTAACAATACTAATATCACGTAACTTGGTCTCAAAATCAAATGATAAACATACAGAAAAAATACCGGTTGAGCGAATCTTCTGAAGAATCTCAATTTAATCAATACATGGATCACTACACATTCTAGAGTTACAGTACAAATCAATAGCAAGAACAACTGTGCAATAGAAATAACATACATTTAGATTCAACAAAGTAAGGACATCAACTGTTGTTAATAATTAGCAAGCATCTTCTGTGAGTCTCCTAGATAACCTTCTGATTAGAATAGCATGTTTGGGCTTCATGCAAAACAATTTAGGCAACACAAACTTGGAAAACATCTTGCTATCAAAATTAGCAATTGTACCTAAAACAAAAGCAATATACATTGAGAACAATAACGTTTCATTATACCTTGCCTCAGTATGGATCAGCAAACTGCGATAGTCTTCGTCAATTGGACATCTGTTCGGTCAGTAAGGGCATCAGGACTTAGGCCTAAAGTTCAAGATAGGAATGTCTCAGGAACGGCATAATTGGAATGGCGCTTCTCGATAAAAGATTTAGCAAAAAGTGAGCTCTCTCCTCAAGGTGCAGTCAGGCTAAGTTAAAATTCCCTAGGACTTCTTTCCACATTGCTATTGGTCAAAGAATCGTACGTTTACATTTAGTCCAATGAAAGTAGAACCTCAGATCTAAGATATAACTAAACTGTCTTTCACATGTCAATGATTGGCTCCTTTTCGCCTGTTCCTGGCATCGGGCTAGTCAAGTAACAATTTTGTATCGCCTTGTACTCAAGTCAGTGCATCCATTGTTAGCTCCTGGGAACAACGCTTTCACACACACTAAACTCTACATTGTAACTATAGTTAATACAGCATATTCTAGCAAGCAGTTCTCATGGGAAAGAAAATTAGTTACTAGCATCTGGTTAACACTGTGGAAAATTACAAATCTATTTCTCTATGCAGCCATTTTATGTGACTTGTTTAAACAATGCAACATAACATGAGGCCGTGCAACTAGGCCCAAGACCACGCTAACTTAAGCCTTACAATTAATTAAGCAAATACATAATACAAAATCATTAATATAACATACTACTACATTAATCTGAACATGAGCACAACATTTTACATTAATAAGCAATTAATGAGGACACTTCCTGTTTACTGACGGTCACTCAAATATGCAAATTTTCCAAAGTTGTGCATTATTTTCTATATTATTTAATTTTCTATGCAGATTCAACATTCAGAATACATGAATATTTTATTAGTAAAAAGTCTGCATTAACAATTATACATGAGGTGTGCAACTACTTCAAGTGGCACGCAATAAGGTACCAGGTCCTGATGGCCTCCCTGCAGAGTTTAACATTATGTACAAGACCCCGGTAGCTAAAAAAGCTGCTGTCAGAGTATAAAGCATCATCTGATGAGGCAGAACTCCCAAGGTCAGTGAGAGAACTCTGATTGTGGTCCTCCCAAAGAAAGGGTTTGACCCGTTGGATGTCTGCTCCAACCATCCCCTATCTTTTCTTAATCAAGGCTATAAGATAATGAGTCATTGTATTGGCCAATTGGCTGCTGCCATCCTTAACAGTACTTATCCACACGGATCAAAATGGGTTTATCCCAACCAGAATGTGAGTTGATTGTTCAATATGATGGTCGTGGCAGGATTGGGGGAAGGGAACGAAGTTGGGGTGTCCTTGGACATCGAGAAGGACTTCGACAAGCTCAGTAGGCCCTACTTTGAACTCATGCTAGAGTGCAAGGACATCAGCACGATGTTCCAGAGTTGGGTAAGATTGCTATATGTAAGACTACTGGCTAGAGTGTATGTAGGACAGACAATATTGAAAGGGTTTCATATAGTGTGCACCACTCAACAGGGAAACCCCTTGCCCCCAATATTATTCGCCCTGGTCATAGAGCCGCTAGCCTGCATGCTGCAACAGAGAATTCCTGAGTGGGGAATTCCCCAAGGTGGCAATTACCACTTGATTTCACTGTATGCAGATGATGAATTAGTGTATTTATGCAAGAAACAGTTGGGAGAATACTGCCTCAGACTCCAGCATTCACTTTGCCCTATCACATAATGGTAAATGCAGGACAAATTTGTGCTTACTTCATGGGAGATCTGTCGTTTTTTCCGTTAGTGGGTGCAGCTAGTGCTGTATATCTCCAGAAACGTGCTTTGGGCTTAGCCCTTCATCAGCAGAGAGCAGCAAGCTTTCTTCTGGGGTTACTGGAAATGCTGCCAAAGTCTTCTCATGTCTCAGTGCCACTCACTGGCATGCAAGTGCATCAACGAAAGCTCGTCAGCTTGCAGGCTCAAGGGAGCCTTTTTAAACTAGAAACAGTTGGGAGCACATTGTCTCACACTCCAGCATGCAGTTTGCCCCATTGCATTAAGGGAAGTGATGCTCCCTTGAGCCATCACGCTGACAAGCTTTGGAGATGCACCTGTGTGCCTGTGAGTGGTACTGTGACCTGAGAGGAATTTAGCAGCATTTCCAGCAAACCCAGATGAATTTTCTCTGCTCTCTACTACATCTGCTCCCTACTGATGAAGAACTAAACACAGAAACACGTGTCTAGAAATATACAGCAATGTCTGTACCAACTGTGGTGAAAAACTACAGCTAATTTTGAAGTAAGCACTAATTATGAACTACATTTCCAAGGATGCAAAGGGGCAAACTGTGCTGGGATGTGAGGCAATGTGCTCCCAACCCACTTCATTGTATTTTACACAAACATGGGGAGGCCTTCCCTGCACTAATGGCCACCCTAGATGACTTTTAAATACATTCGGGTCTCCTGGTGAACTGTACTAAGTCTTGTATTTTTCCCCTTAGGAAGCATTCATCACGTGACAAGATGGTACCCCATGATACCAAATGGACGTGGGCGCCCAAATAGTTTAAATATCTTAGGGTTCAAGTGTATCACACAACAAGGATTTGGTGAAGTACAACCTGGGCAGCATTCTGGTAGGTGCAGAGTACTCCTTGCTGTTCTAGTGTGCGCTACCTTTGTTACCAGTGGGCCCAACAGCAGGTACCAAAATACTCATCCTGTCATAGCTGCTGTATGTGATCTCAACTATCCACGCATCTTCTTTCTGGAATTGCACATGATGCTGTCAGACTTGATCTGGGGGGGGGCAGGTGGAAAAAAGTGGCACTACACTAGACACAACTCCCACTACCAGAGGGAGGGTTGGGGGCTTCCTACTATTCTCCCGTAGGCTCTCATTATCCTAATGAGACTACTGGATTTTGAGCAGCAAGATCGTCCACAGTGTGGGGGACTAAGTCTGACCCACGTTGAAGGACCCTGGTTACTCTAAATCTGGGTTTTGCTACGGCCAACTAGCAGTGCCTCATCTCTCCCAAGGGGAAGAGACAATTGGGCATCCGAGCGCATGACATCTTAGTACTTCCCAGGGAAGTCGTGGTCACTCAGGTCACAACCGGTTCTCTCATACGCAGTGCAGTCTCATATATAAATGACAAAGTCAGTTTAGGTTTTAAAGTTTGGTTTAATAAAATGACTGCATTTTAGATATCAAAGCGTGAGCTGCAATAACCAGAACTATACAACACAGTAGGATTAAAATAGTAACGATGAGAGTGAAGCACAAGAATAAGGCTATCATAGTGCAACTAGATTAGGTTCTCTTTAAGTTATAGTCTGAGCACAGCATGTAAAGTTCTAAGCCTGCCTTTCAGGTTCCCCCGGGAGGACCTCAACCCTCATACCTGAGCAAAGGCCTGTATTCTGCATCAGCATCTACAACAGGGCAGTCAGCATCTAGTTGTAGGTTCCTGGTCGGAATCTCCCTCTGACGTGTACTAGGACTAGAAAGTGTTTTTATAACTAACACGCAGATGTTCTAAGAAAATGTCCCTACATAAGGACGTGTATTTTCTACGAACACTAGAGACTAAACTTCTACCACGTTTACCGGCAATGTACCAGACTGTAGCCTTGACTGAAGCACAGAGTGAACAAGAATGCATTGTTTGAGAACAAAGTGCTGAAGTAAGCTAAACAGTGTGATAGAACGAAATAAAAACAAGACCGTGAAACTGTTTTTTGTAAAATAACAGTGCGAGATTGAATAAAATGTATCTAGGGCAAAGTGCACAGAGGCCTAATACATTAAGCTAACACGCATGAAGCTATATCAAAAATGGCTACACTACACCCTCCCCTTGTTGGTAGAAAGTGGTTTAAACCGAAGCTAAAAATGTCCTAAACTAAAATAAAAGCAAAACCCTATCCAATTTTAACAAGTTAAGAAGACACACAAGCATAGTAATCTGCAATTTAAATATGTGCATGCGTCCGAAAGCCGAATTCAATGGACAACGTCAATTTAGAATAAGTCCAAATTATGCATTGGTTATGGAAAGCAGGAAATTCTCCACTTCGGCAGATGACAAAACCGGAAAATCCACGCCAAAGACTAGCAAGGAGCAGGTGTGTTCCAAAGCCCCAGTGTCAACCAAGGCAGCATCCCGTGCAGTGCCTATACACGAGTTAACATCAACTTCCTCCAGGAAGGGTATCTCGTAATCAGCCTCTCTAAGCAAACGCAGCGCGCATGTCTGGAAATGAGCCCTCATTGAGAACATCAACAGATCAGCATCAACCACTGGGGGGCGTCGCTGCAAGAGGCAAACGTCCAGTGCATGTTCAAAAGAGCACCAAAGGCACTGAAACACGGGCTGCACACACTCCAAAACCGGTCTGAATGACAGAGACCAGTTACACTCCAAATGTTCCAGGAGTGTTGCTCCAAAGTACTGTATGCGTTCACGACACAGCTGCGCAGATGGGAGAGCCCACATTCGTCCTTGTTGCGGTGGGACAGCCATTGCGGAAAAACAACTGCAACAGCAAAATACCGGCTAATGAAGCCAAAGTTATCGGAAATCCCCCAAAAATGCTTCCGAAAATTGGATGAATAGCCAAAGGTATTAAACCGAATATGGAAGAGAAGGTGTGAACGAAACCAATACCAACAGCTTTGAAAAAATGTGCCAATCCAGCCGTGCTGGAAGCATTAAATATACATCCCACGAGTTCACCAAAGTGGCTCGGAAAGTTTGTATTTAACAGGGACTGTATTTCCGCCGACGACCTTGCCACCTGAAGTGTGTAGGTCTCGTGTGCAGATGTAAGGGCCACATGCTTCTGAAACAACAAAGCCTTCAGTCTGCTTAACTTGTCAAAATTCACCTTGGAAGTAGCAATGTGATGCCAAATATCTGCTACCTCCCTAATTTTAGTGGGGGGAAACAACACGTTCCCCCAGCAAGTAACGACTTTAGTGACTGAAACAACGTAAACTATTCCGGCCCGCATGCCACAACAGTCTTCACTATTGAGGAGGACGTAACTGCCATTTGAAAGCACCTGGAACTTGCGTTTAATCAAGGGGACTGGAACTCCCTTCAAATAGCAAGCCAAGTTCGCAACCAAGGCATTACACGCCCCATGCAAGGACAGCTGCTTACAAATCATCGAATGGCTGACTGAAGTCTCACATTCACTGCCGCTAATAAAGGCCTCTTTCATGCCATTGAGGCATTTGTACAAGAAGGGAAGCTCCCACACCTCATGGATGTAACTATCTCCCAGCTTCTCATATCTGCCTACCGGAACATGTTTCAAACAAGAAGTGAATTGTAATGTTGAAATAGGAAGATTAATAACCCCGTGTATTAACCACTCTGCTGAGGGAAGCTCGGCCACGGTAAAAGGCAATCTTTCTAACTTTTCAATGTTAAGCATGACATAAGTCGCCTCCTTCTTAGCCATTAGTTGTTGTTGTTGCGTTAGATTAAAGGAAAAAATATTTCCCTGGCACTGATGTGCTGCCACGGAACGCGACCCGCCTTCAATGTCTGAATTGTCCAATCCAACTGCATAATGGACCTGGTCTGACTCTGTCCATGATATAAAGAAGACATATCAGATCGTACAATGTCTATAGCAGAAGAAACACTGTTGTTAATTGTATAAATTTGGTTGGACAAGGTGTGAATTCCATTGTCCACAACAGCTAATGCTTTTTTCAGATTGTCCTGTTCTATCTGCCTTAACCGGGCTGCAGCCTCTTGTTCGGAAAGTTTCCATATTTCATTGTATACTTCATCCAAGAAACGCTTCCAACGTGGCAACTTCGGGCCTGGCAAAAAATCTTGTAAGTCAGTGTCATTAGACAGGAGAGTGAGATGTGTCTTAACTGCATCTAGTGAGGATGATTTTAGCCATTGCTGGCACAATTTTCCCACACTATGGGGAACCGCCAAATGGCCGCTCAGCGGTCAGAAGACCACGGAGGCCATTCTGACTTTCCCGCTGGGCCGGCGGGCGACCGCCAAAGGAGCGCCCGCCGGCCCAGCGGGAAAGGCCCTGCAACATTGAAGCCGGCTCCGAATGGAGCCGGCGGTGTTGCAGGGGTGCGACGGATGCAGTTGCACCCGTCGCAATTTTCACTGTCTGCAATGCAGACAGTGAAAATCATGCTGGGGCCCTGTTAGGGGGCCCCTGCAGTGCCCATGCCAGTGGCAGGGGCCCCCAGGGGCCCCATGACACCCGTTCCCGCCATCCTGTTTCTGGCGACCGCGGCTTTATAGCCGCGGTCAGAATAGCAAAGGAAGCACCGCCAGCCTGTTGGCGGTGCTTCCGTGGTCGTCCACCCTGGCGGTCGATGACCGCCAGGGTTGGAATGACCCCCTATATGTTGTAACTATGTTAGCATGGTCTGGAGATATATAGCGAGGGTCTGACCTACTCGTTCGGAAACCCCCGAGGAGGTGACAAAATGTTGATGACACCCATTGGTATCTACTGGCCACAATAACCACCCGCCTGGACGTGTCAATAAAGTGTTAAATGTACCATTCTGGACCCATTCAGTAAGCTCACCAAAAGTGGCATTTATGTACTTCTGCCAATTATTAATTTTTGCAGGGGCAGGTATACTGGGCATGTTTAATTCTCTGATTGTAGCTAAACCTAAGCAGCTGGTCTGTTGTACTGTTTCATTAAAAAAAAAAATTTGAGCGGGAATAAGACATGCTCTAAACAGTGTTTCTCTACCCTTACTTTGCCAATTCTTTGTTCCCCAAACACTTTTCAAATCAACATTTTTTTACCAATATTCATAACCTTCAATTGACAACCGGGAAACAAAGGAATCCGAATATATACATTTTGTGTTGGTCAGCAACATTTGTTTATCTTTAGTCGGAGTTAACTTAAAATAATATGACTCAGCATTCTTTTGATGATGCCCAGAGAAATACGTAAATTTATCAAAATAGGTTTTGGCACTCACTTGCGGGGGAGTTGGGCAATGTTCCCATTGCGTATAGTCAAATATCGTTTTGGGAGTACTTGCTTTATGTATGTAGCGGTGCCCATAATAATTATAGCAAAACATGTCACCATAATTGTCTCTAAACTGCTAAACATCTTCATTTTCATAGACAGTGTAATATTGCAATTCTGTCATCACTGAGTCAACTGTCTTCACATCCCATTCCTCAGATACAATGCCTGGTATTGCTATATCATTCATAGATAACTTTAGCACATACGGTATTTGAATTATTTCAGTGGGACCATATATATCAAACATTACTTTATCCCACACAATCCCATCTGGAATTGGCACTGCAGAAATGTTCACAAAGGACACGTCTCTTCGAACCTTATGTGATGAAAAATGTGGTTTCAACACATCCTCCACCTGTTCAACCAATGATCTCTCAGGAAGAAAATTACCATGTATCAACAGAAAAAAGGTAATGACAAACCCAATCCAAAGAAAAAATGCTAGGACTGTCAATAAAAGCCACAAATAGTTCCAAGGAAAAGCAAAATATGTATCTTTAAGCCAATGTATCAGCTTACGTGGACCCGACAGGTCAGCAGTCGAAGAGGCAAACGAGTCTGATAGACCATCGTTGTTGTCGGCAAAGTAACCAGAGGCAGTTCGTGCAAAAGGCGTTGCCGTAGTCAACGGAGGAGTTGGTGTTTCCCGCGGTGGTACACTGTAAACAGCACCATCCGTCTCATTTGTAGTCATGGTGACTTGATCAAAGGTTTCTAAGTTGGCCGTTGTTAGTGGAACTAATGCGAGATCATCATCCACCCTCCCCAAGCTCGGAGAGTCAACAGTGTTGGTATAAACAACTTGAAGCGGAACTTCTTCTCCAGTAGTGAGAGGGATTTGGGAACTACTGGACGTTCCTCTTGGTCGGCTGTGTAGAACCGGCCACATGTTGTAACTTGACATTATCAATAGAAACAAAGGGATTTTCTTTGGCACCTGGCAACGGGGGTAGAATAACAGTTCTGGTTTCGTGTATAACCAACACAGGGACTGGTGCTCGATAAGAAGGGCCAAATTCTTTTTCACTGCGACCTTTTCACGCATAAGATCCCCAACCCTGGGAATCCAGCCGGTAGGTGTTACTGACACATCCTTAATTCCTGTGGAGGCAGCACTTTTAGAAGAGTTATCTTCACGGAACTGCTGTAATTCCTGTAAAACAGTGACACGATCATTTATGTCAAAAGGTGTTTCTGCCTCCTCCACATCAGGACCATCAAGATCCGGAACAAACATTTGTGTTCCGAACAGGCACTCATATGAAGTACGACCCCCCAGGGACTTTCTAGGCAGGTTATTTAGTGCTCTCTGAACTCCATACAGGTGGGTTAGACAACTACGACCCGTACCTAAGACTCTGGCTGTTAAGGATTGCTTTAACTCGCGGTTTAATCGCTCCACAACAGAATTTCCCTCGGGATGAAATGGAGACAAGTACTGGAGCTGGACCCCCAATGAAGCCATGGTGTCCCTGAATGCCCTTGAGGCAAAAGCAGGGCCCTGGTCTGAATGGAATGCCGCAACTGCATATGTACCGACTGTCAACCCCAGGGCAGTGCGCGCTCTATTGACGACTAGAATGCAAAAACCCAGCACTCTCAAAACAACGTAATTTATGCATTGTGCTGATATGTTGTTGTTTAACCTTTTGCATTGCAGAGTTCAATCCTGAAGACTTATTTTTAATGTGCTTACAAATGCTGTTCATTTGCAATGTATTGCTGCTGGCTTTCAGAGTGTGTTAGGGTGTGGTCCCTTTCCAGGGCCTTCTAGAGACTTTCCCTGCAACATGCCTGGGTGTGGTTGTGGGCTGGGCCATACTCTATAAAAAGGAGCCTGTTATTTCTTGGCATTTACATCGTGGTTTACGAATCGGCAAGATGCGCGATTCGTTTAATGATGATTTGACTTTGATATTCATTGCGTACTACAATTTCTTGGCTTTTTAAATGGTGACACTCGAATCGGCAAGACGCACGATTCTCTCCTCGAGTTTAATTCATGTTGTTTATTGTATGCCACTATTCTAAGATATTTATCATGTACTATTCGAGGTGACAAGTTATGTGATTTGTTTTTCCTGAATCCATATTGTGTTATTCATGGTGCACAATCCTTTTATGGTGTTTACTATATATATATATATATATATATATATATATATATATATATATATATATATATATATATAAATAAATCTACAATATGCGCAATTTGTGTTGAAACATTTTAAGAGTACACAGAAAATCAGAGTGTCTAGATGCAATATTGTATGGTCCTAGTATGCATTCTCAAAAAAGGATTTATATGACTGGTTTAAAATTTAGTCAGAATGTTTTTCTGATTCTCATGTAAAGGAAAGTACTTGAATAAGAAAGTTTTCATTTAATCCATCTTGATTCCCTTACAGGTATCCGGCCATCTTGAAACTTAGTCATTTTAAACTTAATTCTTAGATTGTTCATGTTTTCAGAATGACTATGTTTAGAATCTTAGTCTAGTATTGATTTCAGGAGATATCATTTTCATATTGTGTGTGCTAACCTTTTTTTTTACTACAGGTCTCCTTCCCAGCTGTTTCCCTTCCTAATCCCCTCTTCCTCTCTTGAACTCTCTTAGCCTCTGTGATTTATCTATCAGAGTCTTGGAGCTGTTCAGTGGTGGACGTGTTGGGAACGTGCGCAGACCCCGAGGATCTGGTGACTCTGACAGAATAGTGAGCTCACGAATTATTATCCTCCTGGTTTGTGTATGTTCTCAGCATGGCCATGCTGGAGGAGTTAGTCAAGGCTATCACCCAGCTCCAGGCAGAGGTGGTATCATCCAAAGAATTGACAACTAGCTTAGCTGAGAGAGTGAGTCAGTTGCAAGATAAGGTAGAGAAGAAGGAGCAAAGTCCCACAGGTGTGTCCTGGCCAGGTACTTCTTCTCAGGCTTCTGGAACTAATCCGACAAACATTTCCCTAAATGTTCCTTCTGCAATTCCTTTAGCTCCCCCAGAACGTTTCTCAGGTGACCCTTTGAAAGCGCAATCTTTCCTGGTTCAAGTGGGACTACACTTCACCTGCAGACCACATACTTTCCCCGATGCCCAGTCCAAAGTAGCTTTCTTGTTATAATATTTGGCTGGGGATGCAGCTACTTGGGCAATTCCTCTTGTGCGTAAAAATAGTCCCTTGTTGTACAACTGGAGACATTTTGTTCGTGAGTTTGAGAGAGTTTTTGGTCTTAGAACTGTAACACAGTCAGCAGATCGTGAATTATTAGATTTACGCCAAGGGAATCAAGACCTAGGGGGTCATTCTGACCCCGGCGGTCTTAGACCGCCAGGGCCAGGGTCGGCAGGAGCACCGCCGACAGGCCGGCGGTGCCCCGCAGGGCATTCTGACCGCGGCGGTAAAGCCGCGGTCAGACCGGCAACACTGGCGGTCTCCCGCCAGTGTACCGCCGCCCATTGGAATCCTCCAAGGCGGCGCAGCTAGCTGCGCCGCCGAGGGGATTCCGACCCCCCCTACCGCCATCCAGTTCCCGGCGGTCCGCCCGCCGGGAACCGGATGGCGGTAGGGGGGGTCGCGGGGCCCCTGGGGGCCCCTGCAGTGCCCATGCCACAGGCATGGGCACTGCAGGGGCCCCCGTAAGAGGGCCCCTACAAGTATTTCACTGTCTGCTTGGCAGACAGTGAAATACGCGACGGGTGCAACAGCACCCGTCGCACCTTCCCACTCCGCCGGCTCGATTACGAGCCGGCATCCTCGTGGGAAGGGAGTTTTTCCCTGGGCTGGCGGGCGGTCTTTTGGCGACCGCCCGCCAGCCCAGGGAAAAACTTAGAATACCCTCCGCGGTCTTTCGACCGCGGAGCGGTATTTCGGAGGGGGAAGTCTGGCGGGCGGCCTCCGCCGCCCGCCAGACTTAGAATGACCCCCCTAGTGTTGTATTTAGCCAACTTTAACCGGCTGGTTGCCGAGACATCCTGACCTGAAAAAAAACAAGCGGTCTTGTTTTACAAGGGACTCAAAGAGGAACTAAAAGATATCTTAGCGCAAATCGACCCACAACCTACAGACTGTCAAGAATTAATAAACCTTGTCTTGAGGCTTGATCATCGTTTAGCAGAATGTAAAGGAACACGCAACAAGATTGAAAAATATTCATAGCGTGTTCATGATAAAAGAGACTCAAGAACTCCGAAAGAGAGAACGCCGGAACCGATGGAAATTAGAACCATCAGAAGACCTTTGACCAAAGATGAAAAGGACCTACGCAGAAAAAATTGACAATGTCTTTATTGTGGTCGGAAGGGTCATTTTGACAAAGATTGTCCAATCAAACCAAAGAACAAGCAAGGTCCAGTTCAGAAGGTAGCAGCCAATGCACCAGTCGAGTTGGAAAACTAAAACACCCACGATGCAGAGAAGGGTTGCTCTTGGGTTTCACCGTGGACCCTTCACAATCTAGACATCTTAAACTGGAAATAAGAGTTCAGGTCAAGAAAAAGATCTATTTAAAAAAAGCTCTAGTCGATTCTGGGGCTACTGGGAACTTTGTTGATGTCCAATTGGTTCGTGCATGGGGGATCCCATGTATTGAAAAGAAGACCGCAGAAATCATCCAGGCAGTCGATGAAAAACTCTTGACTGGAGGTCCAGTAACTCTTCAGACTATCCCCTTGTCGATGATTTGTGAAGATAAGAATCAAAGAAAGAAACATAAAGAGAAAATCATTCTTGACGTGATCCATGCTCCCCGATATGAGATTATCCTCGGTTTGCCATGGTTAACTCATCACAATCCAGAGATCAATTGGGCGGAATGAAAAATCGTGTTCTCATCAGGAAGTAGCTGCATCGGGACCTCTGAATAGTGAGCACTTGGAGCTGGGCTGCCTCCTTTTTATAGAGTCTTGGCCCAGCCCCACAACCACACCCAGGCATGTTGCAGGGAAAGTCTCTAGAAGGCCCTGGAAAGGGACCACACCCTAACACACTCTGAAAGCCTGCAGCAATACATTGCAAATGAACAGCATTTGTAAGCACATTAAAAATAAGTCTTCAGGATTGAACTCTGCAATGCAAAAGGTTAAACAACAACATATCAGCACAATGCATAAATTACGTTGTTTTGAGAGTGCTGGGTTTTTGCATTCTAGTCGCCAATAGAGCGCGCACTGCCCTGGTGTTGACACATATGTCAAAACAAAGGACATACTGCTTGTTCTCTTTATAGAGACCAGGCCACCAATAACGGGCCTGTAATAACAAAATTGTAGCTGCCACGCCAGCATGTGCAGATGCCACTCCCTCATGTGCTGCTTTAATCAATTGTGGTCTTACATCTTTATTGGGGATGTCACGTACGCCTACGCCTGGAATCTTAACTTCAGCATTGAGCATACTTCCCATTAAGTATTGGTATTTATTAGGAAATCCCTTAGGATAAGGCGTGCCATCAACCGTAGCTTTTAAGGCAGCCATAATGTCTGTGTCTGGTTTGGAACTCGAACGAGTCACTGCAGCTACAGTGGCAACTGCCACTGCAGACTTTGCAGCTTCATCAGCCAAAGTATTCCCAGCAACGTGTATTCCAACGCGCTGGTGTCCAAATGTATGCACAACATGGACCTTGGGTAGCGTCTCTTTCAGGTCTGCTACCTTCCCCCACAGTAGTCTGTGTTTAATGGTGTTGCTTTTCGAATCTCTGAACCCATTCAAGCACCAATAATGCAGGTATTCATTAAAAGACTGGACGCAATAATACGAATCACAAACAATCAGTGTGAACTGTGACGGATCCGTTGTTCTAGTTCCATCAGTAGAGCTTTTAGCTCAGCCAATTGTGCTGTGCAATTCCCTAAGGTCTGGGTATAGGTATGTTGGGGGCAGAATTTCTCCCCCTCCATATAGCTGCTCACAACCGCACATGCAGCAGAATATTGATGTTTTGTTCCAACCGCTGGTTGCGCAGAGCCATCGGTGTACATTACTACCTGATATTGATCAATAGGCAATGTGTCAGCGGGAACTGGACATTCAACTTCATATTGTAGAAATTCCTGAGTTTGTAACTTTGGGTCAAAAATGTAGTCAACATCAGTGGCTGTCAAGGACATGGCCCAGTGTAGAGAGGTAGCTCTTTAATAACAGCCTTCTGTACAGCAGTGAGAATTTTCTCTGTGGGTGTAAATCGTTGTTCTGCAGCGGAATACAAGTGTGACTTGTATGCTATTGGTACTGTCTCACCTTCAATAAATGTCACATAAGTAAACCCAGTGGCCCCAGCTATCACCCTGATGACCAAATGTGTCTTATTGTCCCGTGTGTGTAGATGTTTCGCTGCGAGCATATCTGCTTGTAACTCTCGAAGAGTATGTGTATGTTCTATTGTCCAAAATTTGCTAAAAAAATCAGGACATACTAATTCATATAAAGACTTTATGCGTGTAGCATAAGCCAAAATTCAGAAAGCCCAACAATGATTGGAGTTTCTTAACCGTATTTGGTGGTTGCAATTGTGCACACTTTTCTAAGAAATGTGGCGCTAGGCTTTTCCCTTCATTCGACAGCTCATATCCCAAGAACAGGACGCTCAGGAAGGCAATTTTTGATTTCTTAAAGTTAAATTTGTAGCCAAGTTCGCCAAACCCTACAAAAATGTGGGCTACCCGTCTTAAATGTTGTAGCAACTCGTCATCCATGAGATATATATTATCCACATATGACAACACTTCAGGGTCTAACTCGTGCAAAATAGCAGTCACAATGTTGCTCATTAATGCGGTGCTATGCGAGTTTTGTATAGCATATGTACGTATATGTCCGTTCAAATGTCTGTCCTCTAAGACTATTCTATATGAATGGTCTGATTTAGCTACAGGGAATAAGGGATTATTCATCGGCGAGACACAGGGTTCGATTACTCCATGGTATTCTAATTGTGTAAGTATTTCTCTCACCGGTGCCCTTGCTTCATGTTTTATGGGATGCTGCCGTTGTGGCTGTGGTTCTCCTTTAATGGGAATTACATGGTATGGCATAATCCCTGTCACACCCTACGTGATTTCTACATAACGCAGGTGCCTGCGTGAGAGCCAATTTTATAGAATAGGACCCAGCGAGTTCCTCTGGAACAAGAGGTGAGAAGGAAGGTTTAATAACCTCCTCCCCAGCTGGGCAAGTGCGGACAAAATCAGGCAGCCAATCTTGTTCGGCCAGCAAAATGTCATATATTTTAACTACACGATCCCAGAAGATTGCATGTATAGTGCGTTCAATGTCTCCTTCCAATTGTAAAGTTACTTTATACACCCTACTGGGTTCGGAGACACGCATATCTGCTGTTTCTACTTGTATGAAGTCATCAGTTGCTTTCACCTCCAGATGCACTAGAACAGTGGTTCCCAACCTGTGGTCCGGGGACCCCTGGGGGTCCGCGAAGCCTTCTCAGGGGGTCCGCGAGAGCCTAGAAAATGAAATAATATTAACAAATATTGACAAATTTGGTCCCTAGCTTCCAGTAATGACTCAGGCGGGGGTCCCCGTATTCTAATGATGATTCAGTGGGGGTCCCTGGGTTTCATTAATGTTAAAGTGGGGGTCCACAGAAATCAAAAGGTTGGGAACCACTGCTCTAGAAGATTCCGGCGAACTATTGTGACCTCTGCTGCGCTGTCTAGCAGTGCTAGAGCCCATTTATTGTTCTTCAAGAGAACCCTCTTCCTGAGTGGCATGTCTAACTGAGACCGCCGCTACTTTTTTCTTTTTAAACTGTTGTTTTTGTTGTACCGGTTTCTCTTCCTTCTTGACAGAAACCTCTGAAGAGCGTTGTGATTCCTGTCTGGGTTTCACGTACTCTGTTCGCCGCTCTGACCGCCCACCTCTCTTATTTCTCTTTTCCGATGAGTCCTGAAAGGAACGAGATTGGCGTGTATCAGTATATTGATATCTATCAGGCGTTTTAATATTCTCTCTATTTCTGAGATTATACCTATTCTGCGGGGTATCCGTTCGTGGAGATTCTCCCCTTTCTTTTTTAGGTGTTTGTTGTTTTTTCTCCCAGAGCTTCTTATTACCCTGAGGTTGCTGTTTAGTATTATCTTTATTAATTTTTACCTGAAATTTAGGTTTTTATGGTCTAGCTCCCAGGCTATCGCAACCAATTTTGGAATATGTTTCCGCTATTATTTTAGGCAGTTCCCACTCCTGATCTTGTTGCGGAACGTCACTAAGACGCATGCGCACTGCAAGTGCAACTGCTTCCCCTTTAAGATTGCTTAGGATTATGGACGAAACCGTGGCAAAATTGTCCATCAGTTGCATTCCCAAATTTAAGGCCGGGGCAGCCCCATATTCATCTTGAATTTGTTTAAGCACTTCCATTAGGTTGGCAAGTGTCGGTGTACCGTGTGCCGTTGTATAGAGCGCAGCAAACACCGTGCCCCATGCATTACAATGTTCCTCTGTGGGAACCATCCCAAAGGGTAAACACATAGTTAATATCCTATGTTTGTCCTGAGGTCCCGTATGGGGAAATACTGCCTCCAGCATATACATTTTTTGTGCCAACCAAAACTGAGTCTCCTCTCATTTTACTGGGACCTTACCCATAATAGAGTGTACAGTCACCGGATTTATACCTGGTGTTACTGCATGTGGTTGTGCTGGAGCAGCACGCGCTGGGTTTGTATTTGGTGTCTGCATTACAAATTGTACTAATCGTCTATATATTGTTGTTAAGTCAGTATATAAGCGTCGAACCTCAGCCACCGTCATATTTGCAGCCGCAGGATGTGGTGAATATGTGGCCAATAAAGGCCAGGTAGGACCTTCATTACTTAGTGTACCTAACCTTACAGTTAAAATTGTATGGGTTAGGGCGCCATCAAGCCAATTATTATGTTCTTGATAAGATAGAGGTATCTCTAAATATGCGTACGCCCTGTATTGTCCAGGCGCGTTCGCTACTGTATATGTATGGAATGTATTTGTTTTCCCATCGACTGCTGGAAATGTGACCCAAGAGTAAAAAAGTTCTGTTCTATAGGCTGCGTGGGCGTCCACCACAAACGTGACTGGACCACCCTGGGCCGTAAGGCCATGTGCTAGCAAATATGCTGTGAGCGGTTGTCTCATGTTAAGAGCTATTTGTACAACCTGGGGATTCGCCATTAGGAAAGAACCAAGAATTCAGAGAAGGCACACCAAGACAGGTTTTTTCCTTTAAAGGTTCAAGTTTGAATAACCACCCGCTGTAAATAGGATTACCCATATGGCGGTGGTGGGAATCCTCAGTACCACGGACGTCTCCGTATACGGAACTGAGGGATCATTATATTATACGAGACCGAGATATGCTGGTGGACCCGAAAATTAGAGCCTGACCAAACGTTGGCGGCGCCATGTCTCGTAGGCTCTCATTATCCTAATGAGACTACTGGATTTTGTGCTGCAAGATCGTCCACAGTGTGGGGGACTAAGTCTGGCCCACGGTGAAGGGCAACATTCCAAGCACATAAAGAACCTTGGTAGGATCACCATGTGTACTACCTGCGCTCTACCGTACATGGAGAGACCTAGGTGCAACCATTTGTCAAGGTCCTTTTTGTGCTGGCAAGTAGCGGGTCTAAGTTGTCTGCCACCATATGCTCCAAGCCTCTATTGATATAAATGTGCAGAGTTTGAAGACGTGACTACTTCCACTTAACTGTGAAGTCCTGTACAATCGTGCATTTTGTCACTGGGGATGGAGATAGCGATTTGCTTTTATCCCAGTTTATCTTGTAGCCCAAGAGTATTTCAAAGTCAGCTAAAATTGATCTGAGTGTCGGCAGAGTTAGTAGGATATCGTTGGCGTACAGGTAAATGGTGGAGCCTACCGCCAGGGATGGGTACTCCGGTAATGAGGGGTGATCTTTGAATCATTGCCGCTAAGGTTTCTACAGCCAGTAGAAATAGTAACGATGAGAAAGAGCAACCTTGCCGGGTCCCTTGTCTGATGGAGAAGACATCGGACAGAAACCCTCTGCAATTGACCTGTGCTGTCAGTGAGCCATAGAACAGGCGTACCTTATTAATAAAACTGACCCCGAGCCAAAACCACTTTTTGGTTTTAAAAAGGTACCACCATTCTATTCTATTGAATGCCTTCTCAGCATCCAGGGAAAGGACAAATGCCTCTTCCCAGGAGTCCCATGCAGTCCAAAGGGCATGTATCAGGGTGCGTAGATGGTTCCTAGAGGATAGGCTGGGAATGAAACCCACTTGCGTATGATGAATGAGTGATGGTATGACCTTTTTGAGGCACGCCACCAGGATTCCCGCCAGTATTTTGATGTCCCCATTAAGGAGGGAGATGGGACGGTAACTGCCACAAAGGAGAGGTTCCTTCCCTGTTTGGGTAAGACTGCTATGCAAGCTTTGTTGGAAAGAAGGTTCAAGGAGCCTGTTTGATCTGCCCCGCGAAATGCCTCATATAGAGAATCCGCTGTGTCTGCTCCCGTCCATTTATAAAATTCTGCCAAGAACCCATCCTCCCCAGGAGCCTTATGGTAAGGGAGTTTAGCAATTGCTTGTGTAATGTCTTCCTTGCTAATTTCCCCCTCTAAGAGTGCCCTGCCTGCTTCCGAGAGACTAGGTATGCGTGCCTTCTCAAAGAGCCTGCTGGTGAGCGCGTCTCTGACCATTGGTGATGGCAGCGTCTCTCAGGAGTTGGTCCATTATCCTTGCCTTTGCCGCAGCCCAAAATAGTTGCGGGGAGGAGACAGAGCCCTTGTTATTGAGCAGGTAGGTAGCGACGTGAGAACGAAGCTGTTCCTTCCTCTGTGGCTTTCGGTCTCTGGCCGTATGGAAACGTCATGGCTTGCGCCCCTGCTCAAAAGCCAGCAAGACCGAAGAGTGGTCTGACAGCGCGGCCAATAAGATCTGGGACTCCCTGATCGTTTGAAGCAGTCGGTGGGTGGTAAGGAAGTAATCCATTCTGGATTGAGTCCCATGGACCGGTGATATATAACTGTATTCATGGTCTGGTGGGTGGCTGAGGCGCCAATGATCCACCAGCCCATGATCCGAGAGTACGTCCCCAAGGAGTGCCCTATCCGCGTTATTGCCTAAATCAAGGCCGCCTGCACGATCCAGGATAGCATCTCGTGCCAGGTTCCAATCACCACCAAGTAAGTATTGGGAGGCTCCAATGTCTGTCAGCAACCGATTGAGAGAGAGGAAGAAAAGGCGCTTGGATCCCGTAGGGGCGTAAATAGAGGTAACACAAATTGTGTAAGTGGCTAATATGAGTTTGGTGAAGACGTATCGACCTTTTGGGTCAGACCACGTTTTGAGTAGTCTGAATTGTAAGGATCGGCGGATGAGGATCACCACCCAGCATTTTCTCCTGGAACTCTGCGCTTCAGAGTGTACGGGCAGAGCACCACTGAAGGGCACCTTACCTGCCCAATCTCTACGCAATTTCTCAGATTCCGATGGGGAGAGATGCATTTCCTATATGAAAGCGATGTCGCTCTCTTGGACCGTAGGTAGGATAGGACTTTTTGTCTCTAGATGTAGTGCGGTAGGCCATGAACTTTCCATGAGAGGACGTCAACAGGACTGTCGTCCCCATACCAAAGCCGAGTCCGTCGGGTCCCGGTGAACGTTTGGTTCCAGTACCTCAGAGAGTAGAGGCACAATATCAAGGACAATACATGGACGGGACAGAGGGAGGGCGGGGGCAGGGACCCCCTGACAGTGAAAAGGATTAGGGCAAGTGAGCCGGTCAAGAAGGCAAGAAGGGAGAGACAGAAAAGATTGCAAGAAGGAGATAGAGTGGAGATAGGAAAGAACAGAATAGAATAAAGGAGAGTAGAGTAGAGCACTATGGCCCTCATTACAACATTGGCGGTAAGTGCCGCTTACCACCATGCTGACTGCCACCAACATACCGTGACCTCAGCGGTATACCGCTACCCGTATTATGACCCACACATAGACATCTGCCACTATACAGACACACACACAAGTCCACTAGACCAAAGGTCCATGATAAACTGGTGATACCAAAACCCACATAGTTACGCCAGCAGAAATACACCCACAGCATCATGACCCACGAATCACTGCGGCGGTCATTCAACCGCGGTAAACCATTGGCGGTACAGACCTCCACGCTCAAAATACACACACACTAACAAAACAACACCACATTGGACAATTCAAACTACACACACCTGACACACATACACACACCACACCCACACACCCACATCAATATAAAACTCACACACACACACACACTACCCAAAACCCTTTACAACCCAAAGATTTTGGCAAGGGAGAGAGAGAGACAAGCCAGGAGCACCCACTGAATCTGAGCCACAAAACACCAACACCCATACACCATCCACGCACCTCACAGCACACACCCTAACACATCACCCCACACACCCTCACACATACCACTCACCCTACACCCATGGCACCACAAAGACACCCCAGGTTTTCAGAGGAGGAGCTAAGGGTCATGGTGGAGGAAATCATCCGGGAAGAGACACAGATATTCGGATCACAGGTGCAGAAGACATCTATTGCAAGGAAGATTGAGCTATGGTGGAGAGTCGTGGACAGGGTCAACTCCGTGGGACAGCACCCAAGAACAAGGGATGACATCAGGAAGAGGTGGAATGACCTACGGGGGAAGGTGCATTCCGTGGTTGCAAGACACCAGATGGCTGTACAGAGGAATGGCGGTGGACCCCACCCCCTTCCCCACAACTAACAACATGGGAGGAGCAAGTATTGGTGATCATGCATCCTGAGGGCCTGGCAGGAGTAGCAGGAGGACTGGACTCTGGTAAGTCACATTTTTACTATTCTATCCCCCACCCTACCTGCATGCCATCACAAATAACAACCCCTACCCGCACCCCCATCACCCCACCACATTACCCATACCCCACCATCACAACCCACCTATCCCAATACCAAGCCCTGCATGCAGGAACAATGCATGCACACCACTCACAGACCTGCATGGACACCCATCACCACAGTATGCACACTAGTGACAATCACTTGGCCAAACCAATCACAACTCACTCAAGCCAAAGCTGCCTTGCTAATAACAACCATAGAGGGAAACATATCCATGCACAAGATGGCACATGCAGAAACAATAACACTGCATTTACATCCCCACAGGACCCCCACTCAACGTCACCGGAGAGGAGGTGCCAGCCACATCCAGTCCCCCCCAGAACAGGCCCACAGTGATGACAGAAGCTCTGCACGCCTGGATCACAATGACCAACCTGGCCTATCAGGGACCTCTGGACAGTCAGTTACCCAGGCACAGTCCCAACCCACCACAGAGCCTCCCCCTCAGGAAACACCACCACAGCACCTACCCAGCGGGCCCATCCTTCTGTCCCCAGGACACGTCAATCAGCAGTGTGTCCACCACTACAGGGACCCCAGGCAACTCCACAAACACAGGGCGATCAGGGACCTGGGGTCAGTGGGCACACAGGTTCAGAGGACAGAGGCACAGGACAACAGGGAAGCTGGGAGGACTGCTGTGTGACAGGGGGAGGACAGGCCCAGGGAACCGACTCTCCACGAGACACTCACCAACATCCTGGTAGTATACCACCATTCCCAGGGGACGATAGGCTGGATACTGGCCAAGTTGCAGGAGACCCAGCGGCTGCAGGAGGGACAGGACCCAGGGATCAGGGAGGACCTGAGGGACATCCACACCACCCTGGTCACCACCGCAGGGGTGCTAGCAGACATGGCCAACACCATGAGGGAGGCAGTGGCACACCAACGGGCTCCTGACACTAGCCAAACCGAAGAACAGCCCTCCACCTCTGCCAAAGCTAGTGGACAGGAGGCCCCGCCACAGGAACAACAGGCCGCAAGCACCCCACCCCCTGCAGAAGGAGAACCACCAGGCAAACGGTCCCTGCGATCCAGGCAGAAGCCAGAGAACATTGACAAGGCCCCCACCAGGAAATAAGACTCTCCTCATTGTCACCCTTGTGTCCCACTCTGTCACCCTGTCCACCTTGAACTGCCATTGCTCCCCTTCCTATGCCCCCATGGATAATGCACCTGTGATACAAATAGACTGGACTCTACCCTGGATTCTCCTCCATCAGCAACCCAGCCCATTGCAATACCCACTCCACTTATTAGCACCTAAATAAACACCCTTGGAACAAAATCAAATATGGAGTCTGTCAATTGTTTGACAAACTGTAAACATTGTAATTCAAATATACTGTAATATTTACATAGGTATGACCTGTAGTGGGCAGCAGTAAACCCACCAAGAGCCAGAGTGGGGCACAGAGATCTGAAAATAGAGATATCAAAGGGTACAGTAAGGGGCCATAGAAATAGGGAATTCAGGCTGCCATGTTCAATGTCCAACACAAAACTGCAATGGAAGGTGAAGTTAAAGTGTCTTACCTGTGTGTCGCTGGAAGTACTGTTGAATTAGTGTAGTTCTGTTGTCCACATCTTATTCATCTGCCTCCTCTTCGTCACTGTCCACAGGCTCCACTGCAGCCACACGACCATCCCCAGGCTCATCCTGCTGTAGAAAGGGCACCTGGCGTCTCAAGGCCATGCAACAATGATCTGGCACACCTTCTTGATTGAGTAGTACAGGGATCCACCTGTCAGATGGAGGCACTGGAATCTGGCCTTCAGGAGGCCAAAGGTTCGCTCAGTGATCCTCCTTGTTCGCCCATGTGCCTCATTGTAACGTTGCTCTGCCCTTGTCCTGGCATTCCTCACAGAGGTCAGTACCCATGAGAGGTTGGGGTAACCAAAGTCACCTGCAAATATCGAGGGATATCTGTTAGCCACACACTCACCTTTAGGGCCAATCCACACCCATATACCTACATCAACTGGGTGGGGACCATGGGCTCACCTATTAGCCACACCCGGTGCCTCTGGAGTTGAGACATCACGTATGGTATGCTGCTATTCCTCAAGATGAAGGCATCATGCACAGAGCCAGGATACTTGGCATTGACATGGGAGATGTACTGGTCCGCCAAACACACCATTTGCACATTCAGAGAGTGAAAGCTTTTTCTATTTCTGAACACTTGTGCATTTCTCCAGGGGGAATATGTGTACCATCAATGGCACCAATTATGTTGGGGATATGTCCCAGTGCAATTGAAGTCAGCCTTCACTGTGGCCAAATCCTCCACCTGGGGGAATACTATGTAGCTGCGCGTGTGTTTCAGCAGGGCAGACAACACTCTGGTGAGCACGTTTGAGAACATAGGCTGTGACATCCCTTTTGCCATGACCACTGTTACTTGGAAGGAACCACTTGCCAGAAAATGGAGCACTGGCAGGACCTGCACTAGATGGGGGATACCTGTGGGGTGGTGGATAGCTGAGATCAGGTCTGGCTCCAATTGGGCACACAGTTCTTGGATTGTAGCCCTATCCTGATTTGTAGGTCAGGATAATGTGCCTGTCCTCCATTGTCGCCAGGTCCACCAGGGGTCTGTACACGGGGGAATGTCTCCATCTCCTATTCATCCTCAGTGGTTGAACTCTAGGGTGAAAAACAGTGAGCAGAAGGTCATATTCACACATATTTCAACATTAATATGCAATTTTTGCTTTACAGAGACAGTATGTGAACTCATAAGTCTGTTGATGTGCCAATGTATGCTGTGATGCAGTTAGGTGCCATGGCCTGTGCCCCCCTGAAATGGTGGCTGCCTGACCTGTGAGGAGGGACAAGTGGAAGTGAGGTAATTCCGCTGGCGTTGTGTGCCGAGCAATACCACATTGGTTATCATTGGGCCCTATGGGTTCCAGGAGCTAATGGCGATGTACGCTGTAGGGGACGGAATGCACTGCCGCGGACGTGACCGCCATTTTCTATCTGTGCACTCACTTGCTATCTGACCTTCAACAGGAGAGGACCTACGCTGCAAGTGCTGCTATGACCTGTGTCTGGAAGCGACAATGGCTCGAGTGTCTGGGGAAAGGGCCCCTGCCTTCACTTCGGAGGAGTTGGAGAGACTGGTGGATGGGATCCTACCCCAGTACACTTTACTATATGGTCCTACAGACAAACAGGTGAGTACACTGTGAGCATAATGCGTGAGCCATGAATGTATGTATTGCTGTGTGTGTAAGCCTCATATAGGGGTTTGTCTGAGGGGTCCTGGGCAGAGTGCTGCATGTATGGTGGTCAGTGTATGTGCGTAAGGGAATGGGGGGGATATGTTGGGCCATGAGTATAACAGTCCGGACGGTATGACTAATACCTTTTCTGCTGTTTTTTTCCTGCAGGTCAGCGCCCATCAGACAAAGGGTATTTGGCGTGCCATCACCAAGGAGGTGCGGAACCTGGGTGTCTTTGACAGGCGGAGCACCCACTGCCGCAAATGGTGGGAGGACCTGCACCGCTGGGCAAGGAAGACGGCAGAGGCCCAGCTGGGGCTGGCCTCCCAACGAGGAAGGGGTGCCCATTGTACGCTGACTCCCCTGATGTTCCGCATCCTGGCGGTAGCCTATCTGGTGTTGGATGGGTGCTTGAAGGGATCACAGCAGCCATAAGGCGGCGAGTACAGATTCAGATTCATGACTTTGCGCGCGTTAAGGTATTACCTGGTTGGGGGATGTGGGCTGTGGGTGCCCCATAGGCCAGGGCGAACATGGCAGGGTATGTTCAATGATGGGCAAGCTCAGATGCACTCCAACCCCAATAATGTTAGTGGGCATCTATTACTGGGCAGGGTCCTGTGGGTTTCAGGTGTGCATCTACTGGCGATAGGCATTGTGCCCCATGCGCTGGTGACTAGCATTGTAACTGGTAGTGCATGGCCTCGTGCATAGGGCTGTTTCCTGTGAGTTGTGTACGCCAACGGAAGTGTTGTTGCTGGCATTGACCAAGTGTATCCTCTGTCTCTCCCCCCCTTTTTGTTTTGTCACCCTGTCCTTGTGTGCATTAGCATCATCCGGCGGAGGAGCAGTGGCACCGGCGACAGAGGGAGCTGCATCTCACATGGGCCTGGAGGCCGAATCCACCGACGGTGAGGGCACCAGTGGGACGGAGGGCGAGGGGAGCACCACGACAGAGACAGGAGGGGACAGTACCGACAGCGACACCTCCTCCGATGGAAGCTCCCTGGCAGTGGCGGACACCTCTGTGCCCACCCCAACTACAGGTACAGCCGCCACCCCCATACCAGCACCGCCCTCCCAGCAGCCCCTCAGCGAGTTTTCCGTGCCCGCTAACCCAGGAGGGTGGGCATCTCCTTCGCCCCAGGCACCTCAGGCCCTGCCCTAGTCAGCCCTGCTGCCCTCAGTGAGGAGGCTATCGACCTCCTGAAATCCCTCTCTGTTGGGCAGTCAACCATACTGAATGCCATCCAGGGTCAGGCAGGGCATTTGAAACAAACAAATGCATTCCTGGAGGGCATTCATTCTGGCGTGGCGGCCCAACAGAGATCATTCCAGGCTCTGGCCAACTCACTGATGGCAGCCATTGTCCCTGTCTCTAGCCTCCCACGTCCAGCTCCCTCTACCTAGTCCCATTCCCCACAACCCCAGTCTATCCCAAGCACACCTTCAGACCTGCATACACCCAAATCAACACACAGAAGTGGCTCAGGCAAACACAAGTACCACACATCATCCCACAGGCACTCACACAAGCACCATCCAGATGCAGACATACCAACATCCACTGCCTTCACTGTGTTCCCCTCCTCCTCATCGTCCACCCCCTCCCCATAGAATCTCCACTCACACCTGCATGCACTACATCCTCATCCATTACCTCCATCACCAGTACGCCTATCACTACATGCCCCTCACTGGCAGTCACCACCCCCACATCCCTGTACACGTCCCCTTTGTCCTCGCCCACTGTGTCTGTGCCCCCTCCTCCCAAAGTACACAAACGCAAGCACTCAGACACACAACAACCATCCACCTCACAACAGCATCCAGCCCATGCACCTGCACCCAAACACAGCAGACAGACACCTCCTACAACCACTCCCTCTTCCTCCACTCCCAAACCTACACCCTCTTCCAGCCCTAGTGTCCCTAAAAGGCTTTTCCTCTCCAACCTTGACCTATTCCCTGTCCCCCTCGTCTAGGGTGGGCAGAACCCAGGCCAGCAACTCAGCCACCCAGCCCATGGCCACTGTAGTTTCTGCAGCTACTGCATGTGTGAGAGGCTCCAAGGAGGCACCCGTCAGCACTGCCAGTGTGCCTGCACCACCTGCCAGGGGCAAGAAGGAGACGACAGCTGCAATGGCAGGAAGGGAACACCAGACAGCAAGGGGAAAGAGGCACCACCAGCCAGCAAGGAGGCACCACCAGCCAGCAAAGGCAAGGAGGCACCACCAGCTAGCAAGGAGGCACCACCAGCTAGCAAGGGCAAGGAGGCACCACCAGCTAGCAAGGGCAGGAAGGGAACACCAGCAGCTTGCAGAAGCAAGGAGGCACCACCATCTGCCAAGGGCAGGAAGGGAACAACAGCTGCCAAGGCCAATGTAAAAGGAACATTCACCGCAGGCAGGATGGATCTGGTGCCTGGGGCTGGAGCAGCATCTTGGCCAACAACACCAGCCATGTCACTTCAGCCATCCAAGGCTGCAGGGGAAGGGCTGGAGCCTACCCCCAGCACTGACAGCACCGCCACCTGCACCGCCACTAGCGCCACCACCTGCACCACTGCCAGCAGCAGCAGCCCCAGTGAGCAGCCGTCCGAGGCTGCAGGGGAAGGGCTGGAGCCTCCCCGCACCACTGACAGCACCGCCACCTGCACCGCCACCTGGACCACTGCCAAGAGCAGCAGCCCCAGTGGGCAGCCATCCGAGGCTACAGGGGAAAGGCTGGAGCCTCCCCCCACCACTGACAGCACCGCCACCTGCCCCACAACTGCCATCCACTGAGCAGCTGTCACCGCCGGCGAGCAGTGTGTAGTTGTGACTAGATGGGCTGTAATGCATCCTGGCCCCTGCAACAACAGTAGGTGTCACACCCAGGTGAGAACCGTGCACCATCCAGGATCTGCATCACAGGGCACAAGGCCCCCTCCAGAACCAGTGGAAGAAGGCATCCACTCACCCCCTCCTTGCCAGGATGAAGCACACTGGGCACAAGGCCCCCTCCAGAACTAGTGGATTAAGGCATCCACTCACCCCCTCCTTGCCAGGATGAAGCACACTGGACACAAGGCCCCCTATAGAACCAGTGGAAGAAGGCATCCACTCACCCCCTCCTTGGCAGTTTGAAGCACACTGGGCACAAGGCCCCCTCCAGAACCAGTGGAAGAAGGCATCCACTTGAGAGACTGTGGCTATGCACTCCCCAGGACCAAACAGTGGGCAAATCACCCACTTGAAAGACTGTGGCCTTGCACTCCCCAGGAGCAAGCAGTGGGCAAACCACCCACTTGAGAGACTGTGGCTTTGCACTCCCCAGGACATCGCAGAGGGCATGTAGGGCCCTCCAGGAGCAGTGGTGTTGTACCATCTTCCGGCTGAGCTGCCCCCTGTTCCCCTTCCCCCTGAGGTGCCTGTGTATCTTCGACCTGATGCCCTATCAGTGTTCTCTCCGTATTGAGACAGGAGTCAAGTGTAGCCTTGGCCTATGTGTTATGGCCCTGTGGGCCACGGACATTTTGGAATGGGCATTGTCCCTCCATTTGTATATATTGTCTTCCACCTTCATTCATGTTCCTGGTGTAGGAGGAGGTAGACCAGCATTGGAAATATGTGCAACTCAGGCTCCATGGCATCGTGGTTCTTCCTTGAGTGTCGAGTAGTGAGTCGTTTCCCTTCTGTGTACTGTTTCCGCCGTGCTTTTGATGGCGTTGGTACTGCCCCGGAAAAGGTGGCGGATTGGCCTCTCATAATACAGTGGGCGGTACATTGTCTTCCGCCTGGCTGTTGGCGGTGACCGCCGGGGTGCTTGTGGCTACCGCCATGGTGGTCGGAGTGTTAAAGTGGCTGTCTGTGTTGGCGGTTCCCGCTGTAGTCAAAATTCCATGTTTTTTTACCGCAGCCTGTTGGCGGTATTACCGCTGCTTTATCACAGACCGCCAGGGTTGTAATGAGGGCCTTAATATCCCCATGTCTACCAAAAACAAATGTATCCTTGTGTAATGTAATTGGTGCTCATGTAAAGCACTCCAACACCTTCAGGTCGAGTTCTCGCTATATAAAAACTGCACAATTTTTTTAAATAAGAATCTGAGACTCCCTCAGCCTGGCCTTTGTGATCGCTGGTACCATGTCACATGGCTGGCTGTCACAGACACAACATCCTCTCCAGAAGATCATAGGGCAGTGAACCTGTACTGAATAATCCGAGGGACGGTCCCTAGCCTTGGCTTTCCAGCAAATGATGCCACCCTGCACTCAGTGTCACAGTATAGTGTTGGCTTCGGCCAATCAATGACCCTTACTCGTGGGCAAAACTTTGTTTTTTCTACATTGCAAAACCCGCTGGAGGCAGAGAGCGAGACTGGCGCCTCTGTACATAAAGAGTAAGACAAGTGAAATTTGAAGTGCTCACATTTCAAACACTAAAATACATGTTCCCCCATAACAATGTAAACATCTCCATTGCTATCACCATTCGTTCCACAGCACCACCATTTCATGCAACAAAGTTCCAGCAGCATGTGCACAGTTGGAAGTAGTCCCTGAATGTCTGCAGAACAACGGATTGGAAAGTAGTCCCTCTACTTCACCCAGTTACAATAATCCATGAGGGAACAGAGACGTCGATGCATGCATGGGCTCATATTACACTGCTAACTGAAATGTAACACTTATCAGAACGGCCACTCAAACTTCAGCTCCTGTATGTTAGCATCAAACAGCTCTCCAAACTGGACAGACAGGAAAGAGGAGGGACTGGGTGAGTGGGGAACTGCGAGAGCCAAAGAGCATCACAAGCAGCAGAAGCCTCCTCGGAGATCACTGTATGCTTGGGGAGCCACTTGATAGGACTATGTCTGACTGTTTTTATTTTTGTGTCCTTCTAAATTATTTGCAACCTTGATTACCAAGGAGTTGGGTTATTTGCGTATTTTAAATGACTGATATCGGTTATTTTACAACAGTTCTAATTGTATTGCTTTTTTGATAAAACAATAGCGTACTTAATTTGTTGATTTAACATATTACAAAGACCCATAAGTGCATTAAAGGAAGGAAAACAACATTTTATATTTATGGCGTACAATTATCTTGCAACTCTGTCACTTTTTCTCACTCTGTATTGTACATCTTAGTATTGACGCAAGAGCTTTAAGCATGAGTTGGTGAAATAGCACAGTGGAGAAGACTGTTTTTAATGCATCCTCAGCTCCCGGTCCAGCCAGATTCAGATTAAGATTCTATTTATTATGCATAATTACAATCATTGAATACACAGATTAGATTTAGTGAGTTAAGAACAGCATCACAATTGAGGACATATGTTTACATAAGTGATTTTGGTGAACTAACTTTGCGTATCAGGTCAAATATACACTTCGGCTAAAAGTACATGCTAAAAAGAGGAAGGAAACGATTTTTTTTCCAGTTAACACCACTAATGGAGCACACTTTAGTTTCACTCAGCTCATTGGTTGTGTAAAAGACCTATCAATTTCTCAGCACTGGCTAGGAATTTTGTAAACTGACACATTAAAACTTTGTCCAAGGGTTCGAAACAATCAATTACTGAACTCCTGCAGATATGAATGTTCCGCACCTTAAAATCTTTCGTAAAAAGGCCCGTCTGTATTCTTCCTAGTGGAGTGGCGAATGCAGACTAGGTGGATCAAGTCCTTCTTGTCAGAGCAGAATGGTTAAGTGATAGTAAGTTTCCATACAGGAAGTTCATCAACTTCTTTTTAGGTGGGGAGAATATTCATCTTCCAGGGGTGGTTGTGGTTTTACCATCTTATAATCGTTCATTACTTGGGGAGAGCTGCCTTGACTTCTATCAGCGAGTTCTTTTAGATGACTTTGTTCAGTGTCTTTACTAAGAGAGGTGTGTGTAGCATGCATCTCCCATAAAGATCTTATCTGGAGGGAGTCCAGGGAGCTTTCCAGGTACGTCCTTGCTAATGATGATTCCGATCAAGTTTCTGTTCCAGTCAACAGGAACTTGTTTAATGATTTATGCATTGTTGCTTGAAATTTGTGGCTGCATTTTACAAAAGCGCCCTGCCCAGCTAAGGTTTGCTTGGTTATTCCAAACTCCAGTGGTATCTAAGTGAGATATACAGTTATTTGTAATGGGAAGAGATTTCGATATGTATTGGAAATGACAGCATCTAACGCTGATGCATCTCGTCCTCGCAGAGGTTCGCTGCCATAAGTCAGAGCCAGTAGCTGTTTTGCAGATGTTACTTTAGGAAATGGAGAAATGATAGGTCCTGTTAATTTTTTCTGTATTCATTGAAATGCTATCAACAAAGAGTGACCTTTTGCTATCAATTGGCATTTCTTCAGAAGAAAAGAACCTCTTGTAATGACGGTTACCCCAAAGCACTTGTACTCCTTTACATTTACAATTTGAGTTCCTTTAAGGAGTCCCTCATGGGGGTTATTTATTAGATAAGTGATCACCATTGCCTCGTGGGCGTCCCCTCCTCTATGGCGGAGGAGCGTCGCACCACAGCTGAAAGGCAGCAGAAAAATAAAATGACTACATAACTATTGTATTATCATTTTATTTTTTGCTTCCACCTAGTAGGGCAGGGCGATCCTTGTCAGCAGCAGGGGGAGGAGTAGTGTGTAGCAGTCCAAGGCCAGCCAAACTGACATAGGCACTTAGAACTCGCCACTCGGGATATGTTGCAGCCTGGGTTAAAAACCAGTGCAGGCTCGCTGCCACCAGCTGAGCGGCATTTCAGGCCTCTCAGACCAATCCAGGCGCTTCTCTCACGCTGAGTAACAGCACAAGAAAATCATCTGGATTGGGTGCGGAGAGAAGAAGCAGAGAAGCACTGAGGCAGTGAGGAACACAGAGGCGGCATGCAGCAGGTAAGTGTTTTTTCTTATTATTCCCACCCCCACTGCATGAACCCCCGTGTGACCCTCACCGCACGCGACCCCGATTTCCATGCATTATCACAAGCAGCCACCACTGCATTACCTTGGTTTATTTAAGGCTGATTTCCATGCAGTTTTTTGTAGAGTACTTGGCTAAGCTATCTATAATTAGCCTTTGCAGACCCACTTTAGTTTGGACTACCAGGATGACACTGTCTGCGTACAACAGGCTGGAAAGCCAACAACCACGACATCTCAAAGGATGAGAATTAACTTGGTTTAGTTCCGAGGGTAGATCTGCTAGAAACTGTTTGAACCACTGGGGCGCCAAGACACATCTCTGTTTCAGCTCTCAATCAGTGTCAATATTCTGGGAAACAAAAGTTCCGTCACTAATCTGAATTCTCACCCAGGCTCTAAGTAAGGAGTGTAGTATTCCTTATTGCTCCAGTATTCCCCATTATGTGTTGCACTGGATGCAGTAAAAAGCAACTTGTTATCCTTTATTTGACAGCGTTTTTGGGGAGATCCCATAGCCTTGTGCATTATACTGCAGCCCAATCGGCAGGCTTATGCAGGTTTATCAGGCTACTCGCAACAGTATTCTAATAGTACATTTAAGTGAGTAATAACTTGTTTGTGCTGGTCAGTCCTGCAGCCAAAACCTGGGCTAGTTTAGCCCGGGGCCATTTTAAACAGGGCCCCCTGTCCACCTTTCCTCCAAACACAGTGGCCCATCACTTGCTTTGAGATGGGCTAGTATTTGAGGCAGGCATAGAGAGGGGAGGCGACACACTTGCAGAGTGCATGGACCCCCAACACAGGAGATAGATGCCTTCGAGGGCCAGGGGAGGTGGATACTGAAGGCTATATGCATGGTGTCTCCGGACAGGCAGGTCTGTCTCATTTTGGTTTTACCGTTTCACTTCCGTGATGATAACTGACCCGAGACCATCAACTGGTACTACATATATATTCCATCTCCAAAGGACTGGCATCCTATTTACCTTTTAATAAGTTGGTGTTTCATGCAGCCCAAGACTTTAGGAGGGGCAGCAATTGGTTGCTCGACTAAGATAATGTGGCCTAGTGAGGCAATACAACAAGGGATAAGTCTCGCGCCAACTAAGGTTGGTACTTGTCAGTCAGAAAGGTTGCAGCGAGTGATACGGCTCCAGATTATCTGCCTTGTACAAGTGCAGACGTGATTTTCTTGGGCCCCGGGGTAGCTTGGTTCTAGTAAGGCATTTCACACTACTCTTCGTGCGGCCACCTAGCTCTTGGACATTGACCTATAGCATTGCACTAATACTAAGCAAGACGAACCTTAGCCTAGACACATGGAGGCGGAGATTTTGTCACTCGTGAGACATGCTAGTCTGCAATTATCTTCTAGAGGAAAGTGGTACCAACATTGGGTGTCCTGGTTGTAATGGGTGGAATCAAGTTTCCCTACAGTTGATCTCCTGCGGGGTTCAAGGGTCCCTCAAATGACATTTGGGTGACTAGCAAGGATCTTCGTGTATGGAGGTCAAGGAATGTACAGCAGCTAGCCATTCTAAATAATTAGGTAAGTAAATAAATTAATAAATATGAGAGTTTTTGCTGTCTACCTATATATGGGAGTTAACGAATCACTACAGGGATGTGGTGGGCCAGGCCCTGAAATGTAAACTCTGAGCCGTCCCTGATCTTTCACCAAGTGGTTAATGCAAAACAGGGTGGTATCACTCAATAACCTGAATTTGGCGATCCAGGGGCCTTTTTTCCTCAACCCATGGGCCTGCTTATGGGTCCTAACCTGGGTTGCCGGGAGCTGTTTATGGATGGGGCTTTGCCAGTAGGATGGCCAAGCCTCAGGTCCCCTTGCAGGGATGGAGACTGATGTTGGGCCCTGTGTTGTATGCTATGACTATATAGTTGACTGTGTTTTTTTTAATACCCTCTTAGTCATTTAGGGTTTACCAGTTTAGACAATAGCTGGTATAAGGAAGGTGGATGACATTAATTTGCTCAAGAAACCCTGAGCGGGAAGGAGAATTGTGGGCCTGGTGCCTGCCCTTATGTGGGAGGCATATGGAAAGAAGCAGCTAACTTCTATACATGTGTGAGTGGTTTAATTACAGACGGAGGAAGGTTCATTAAAGGGCTGTTGGTAATTTTTTTCGCATGTCAGTGCGGTGCCATCAGGGAGTGGTCTTTGTTTCCGAGTGTTTTCCTATCAATCATTTTATGTCTAACCACAGTACCAACTTTTCGTGAGTGCCGTGACAAACAGCTACGTCACGATGTACCATCAGGCAAGGAATTGACTATGGGTTCAAGAAGGCAGAGCGATCCTTTAGTAGAAGGATCTGTCTATTGGATGTAGTGTCCTGGGTAAGTTATGAAGTTGCCAAAGAAACATGGTAGAGTACAAACATCCCTGGAAGAAGATGGTCAGTGGTTACCCATCCTTACAGGGGAGGAAATTGAGATTGGTTGGAATATTTCACTGCCAAATTAAAAATAATTCCAGAGTGGTGCGTCGCTTGACAATGAGGACGCGGTGTGGCCTACATTTTAAGGTGCAGGTGGAGTCAGCCAGTGAATTTCTACCTAACGGGGAAGTTGTGGCAGCAGTATATTTGGTAGCACCCATAGTGTAGCATCCTTTAGATAGAAAGCAGTCCCTTAGTGATGTGTTGCATTTGTTACTCGAGAGGCCACAAGCTCTACATGCAGCAGTAGCTCTTTCTTAGGGGCCATTACAGACACTCTCTGGCAGTGGCGGGTGGAGGGCGAGATCG
Source organism: Pleurodeles waltl (assembly GCF_031143425.1). Taxonomy (NCBI): domain Eukaryota; kingdom Metazoa; phylum Chordata; class Amphibia; order Caudata; family Salamandridae; genus Pleurodeles; species Pleurodeles waltl. Next base: position 112,208,761 of record NC_090443.1, on the reverse strand, counting down.
CCAGAGACCTCCGCACCCTGTGGGGGAATTTCTTGCAGAAGAAAAAGGGGGCTACCCAAAAAATTTGGACTGATCTACTAAACTTACACCTTGGAGGGGTGTTGATTGGTGTGGGCACTGGGCAGGCAGGAGGGGGAACTGGCCTGCCGGTGATCCAGGATCTTTCTGCCCTATCCCAGGATGCCTGGAGTTGAACATTTTGGGGATTTTGGCTGGTGATAGGTACCCCGGGAGGGCGGGAGCGCTATGCAGTGCCCTGGGTATGTGTTGGTATGGAACTGCGGGTATTGCCCATACCTCCATGTGATGGAGGAAAAGTTGCTACTAAGGAATGCCCTGCATACCCTTGCATAAGGGTGTGGGTGATGGATGAGGAAAGGGGCCTCCTGTTACTTTTTGCATCCTGAATTGTTGCGCTTTAATGAAGGTGGAGGCAATTGTGGTATTGCTTGCAAAATATTGCTGTTTTGATGATCTTATGATCTGTATTATGTTCTGCATTCTCATTGCAATAATGTCTGCCTAACTATTGATATTATTTATTTCCGATACTATATGACTATACGAATAAAAGGCTATGCCATGGTCAAACCACCTTCGGTGCAAAGGTCTATCTACGGGGAATTTGTTTCAGTAGGGGACAGCGACTTGCACGTTGTGACGCATTATGTAGCTGGAGGTGCTCAATACACTTTGGGCTCTGGTTGTTTGGTCAACATAACATATAAAACCTGAAATTACAAGTCCCAAAATACAAGTATGTGCTGTTAGGTAAAAGCTACTCGTAGATGAAGGAATCATACCTAATGGGGACTGTTTGTTTCCTTTGTAGGGAACCAGGACACCACTAAAGTCTAGTGGGCATTCTTGCTTAGGGGGAATAGAGATACTGCCTGTCAGTGTGCAATGAAGTAAAAAATGAAAACAGTAAGCAGTATTCTCATTTTGTTCGGTGGACAAGTTGGGAACTCACTGCTGTTAGTGATGATACAGTGCACACTAAGGTGGTCATTCTGACCCTGGCGGTCTTTGACCGCCAGGGCGGAGGACCGCGGGAGCACCGCCGACAGGCCGGCGGTGCTCCAATGGGGATTCCGACCGTGGCGGTAAAGCCGCGGTCGGACCGGCACCACTGGCGGGCTCCCGCCAGTGTACCGCCGCCCCATAGAATCCTCCACGGCGGCGCAGCTTGCTGCACCGCCGCGGGGATTCTGACCCCCCCTACCGCCATCCAGATCCCGGCGGTCCGACCGCCGGGATCCGGATGGCGGTAGGGGGGGTCGCGGGGCCCCTGGGGGCCCCTGCAGTGCCCATGCCACTGGCATGGGCATTGCAGGGGCCCCCGTAAGAGGGCCCCTACATGTATTTCACTGTCTGCCGCGCAGACAGTGAAATACGCGACGGGTGCAACTGCACCCGTCGCACAGCTTCCACTCCGCCGGCTCGATTCCGAGCCGGCTTCATAGTGGAAGCCTCTTTCCCGCTGGGCTGGCGGGCGGTCTGAAGGCGACCGCCCGCCAGCCCAGCGGGAAAGTCAGAATTACCGCCGCGGTCTTTCGACCGCGGAACGGTAATCTGACGGCGGGACTTTGGCGGGCGGCCTCCGCCGCCCGCCAAGGTCAGAATGAGGGCCTTAGTACCTTTACTTCCTGGACCCAGCAAAAAATACTCTTTCCGGTGCTGTTATTCTGAGTCAGACAGCCAAAAGAAGTAGGTAAGAGACCTAAAAGCACTTTAGGAGAGGTGCTGCTGTTTCTGGACCAGCGCGTTACACAAACGTGCACATTCTAAAAACATATCTCATTGCGTTGATACATGAGCTCTTTTTCCACTCCTGATAAAGGGTCACTCAAAGTGTAGCACTTGTGAGCTTGGGCATGCCAAGCAACGTGCCAAAAGCCTCGTTTCCTGCTTAACTATAATAGTTTTTGCCTCACGTTGCCACTGCAAACTGAGGGGTAAATGATAACAGTGTAGCAAAGGGAATGCTCACCACGGAGAAAACACAGCTTTCTGAGCTGTTAGATCTACAGAGGTGCTGAATGGTTCTGTTTACAGAAGGTCCTGCGAGGTTTTGCTGTAGGTGAGCATTCAAAGGTTCTCCTCATTTGCATGTGATGTAACTTTTGCTTCCTTCCACAAACTGGTACCCGGGGTTGGTCCTAAGATTTTTGGGGCTGCCGGCAGAAAATGTGAAGCGTGAGGCCCCTCTAATTTTCATGTAACATGAAAACAGAAGTGACGTCAAATGATATGGCACCAAGAGTGGGCTATTGACCTGTTGGGTTACACTGACTCCATTACAAGAATCGACTTCCCTTGGAACCAGTGAATTGGGCAACATAAAATACCAACCTAATTAAAATAAATACCTGTTTCTCTTAATTAATGTCAATTATGTCATTTACAGGTTTATGTCTCGCATGAAAAATAAAAAATACTGGACTTCAGAGTTTCAAAATACTTACCAGAACCTTTGGCCCTAAACCCCCTGCATCCGGTCCCGGGAGTATGTTTTTTAATACAACATATAAATTGCTATCAAATTGATACTCAGGTATTACAAATATCTAGGTAATAACAAACTTACCCACCCATTGTCTCAAACCCTAAAAAAAACCTTTGCACGCTATACCCTTACCCTTAATATATTATATTTTGTGATATTTTATATATGTATATATTGTAAATGTAAAATATCACTTTTATACATTATTTTTACATTTGGCATTTTATATATATATATATATATATATAAATAGATATATAGACAAACAGTACTTCGCTCCTAATGGGCCCGCTAGCCGAGGAAGAGCGGACACTAACTAGACACAGGGAGGTTCTCAAAAGGGACCCTATTATTGGGCGGGAAGTGGGTGAGAGACCATTGATTACATTTAGAAAGGCCAAATCCCTGAGAGACTCTCCAATATGAAATGACAACACACTAACCAAGGGTAATGGTGAACTTGATCTCAAAGGTTTTTTTTCCTGCAGACATTGCAAGGCATGTAGGAAGAGCTCCAATACCAGTGAGTACACCGTGGTAGGGCATAGAAAACAGATCAGACAATACCTCACTTGTAGCTCCCAATATGTGATATATATATTAACATATACCTGCCCTTTAAGATATGTAGGTAGCAGTGTATGTACTGTGAGAAAAAGAGTACAATAACACTCGAGGGCCATCGATCATGGAGATCTAAAAAACTCAGGCCCATATTTATACTCTGTTTGCGCCGGATTTGCGTAATTTTTTTACATAAATTCAGCGCAAACTTAACTCCATATCTACAATTTGATGCTAGACAACTCTAGGGTAAAACATATGGAGTTAACGTAATTTTAAGAATGCGTGAAACCACCTTGCTTCAATGAGATACAAGGTAGGCGTTCCTGTCCAAGATATGACTCAAACACTCTAGCACCATATTTATCCAACAGGGCAAAAATGACGCACGGTTGGAGGCGGACCCAAAAAGTGACTCTAACCCCAATTTGTGTCAAATTTTAACTCCTGAGTCAGGGCAGGCGTTAAAATGAGGTAAACACACCACTACTTAAGGAAAACACACACAAGCAACATTACAGACCAACAACACAACATGGAGGTGCTACTGATGCAGCTTGCAAGACAATGCCAAGCACAAGACCAACAACGGCAGCCATCACCACCCCAACGTGGCCCACAAAGGCAACGCAGAAGGCAAGGGAGACTTTTCAGAAACAGGACAGCCCTCCATGGCCTCAGGGAACAGGACATCATTTGGAGGTATTGACTCAACTGGCAAGCCATACAGCAGCAGCTGCCCCATATTGAGCCACAACTAACAAGTAGCCTGCAGACACCACACAACATACCACCAGTGACCAAGCTGCTAGCTGTCCTGCATATGTTGGCAAGTGGCTCATTCCAGACAACGGGTGCCCTGGTCTCTGGGGTATCACAGCCCTCATTCTCGGCTTTCCTGCTCAAGGTGTTAGATGCCATTATCCCCCTCACACCCGCCACATCAGCTTCCCCAACACCCAGCAGAAGCAGCAGGAGATAAAACAGGGTTTTTATCAAATCCATGGCTTCCCGCATGTGCTCGGTGCAATTGACCTCACCCATGTCGGGATTGTCCCACCTGCAGCAACAGAGCACCTATTTAGGAACAGAAAGCACACGCATTCTATCAATGTGCAGGCCATAGTTGACCACCAGGGATTGTTCACAAACATGTTGGCCAAGTATCCTGGGAGTGTCCATGACTCATTCATATTCCGGCACAGCAGGATCAATCAGCACTTTCAGGATGGACTATATGGCAATGGCCTTCTTGTCTGTGAGTCAATAAACCTATCAATATACACACAGCACAACAACCCTGTAGGACACACAAGACATACACCACTACATTGACATGTGGGCAGGGTGATACTGAGGTGTGACACTGGTAGTTATGTTGTACACCCTGAGACAATGGGATACACACCTCTGGTCAAATGACGGCTGCCACAAACATTATCTGCCACTCTAGAGCACCAAGGGACAATGTCAAAGCCCACAGTGACAATGACGTGACCTGCACTGTAAGCACAACTTGGGAGATGAACCATTTACTATTACATTAGGCCACATAGGCAATCGACCACCCTCCCAAGCAGTATGTAGTGTGGAAGGGGTGTGCATTGTGTGTTGCAGCAGGTCTACCATCATGAGATACATTGCATGATGATGCTGACTCACATGTAGGTGACACTGAAATACTGATGCTGTCCCAACATCATAAACTACTCCTGGGGTTCCATTTGCAGGTTGCAATAAGGAAGTGGACTGTGCAATGAACACATATTGATGTGCTACCAATGCAAACTGCACACTGCTGCACACACTGAAAGAGCCAATTGTCCATCAAAATAGAATATGTACAGGGAGGTGGCCCTTCCTGCACAATTACGTCCATCTCCGCAAGGTAGTTAGCCAGGTTCCCTGGAGCAAGTTTGGTAGTGTAGGTGCACAGTTGCACATGAGCTATTGGCAGAAGGAACAACGAAGTCTTGCCTAGAAACAAGTCACACATGGGACAATCGTGCATTGTCAATACTGAACAGCTCAGTGCTGCCAACTTATGGAGATGTGTTGTGAATTGTCACCTACCCAATTCTAAGGGCCTGAGTGTTGCATTTCATCTGCAATGTTCTATGTCTAAATGGATGGGATGTCCAGGCCATGTAGTGCAACCATGTTACCACCACATCTGAACCCATTGTGTATGTTGATGTATCATGTCCCCTCCAGTGAAAGCACACTGATACATATGGGACATTACACAATGCTTGGTACATACATACTGACCAACAGTTAGGAAACCAAATCATAGGTCCCAGGTCAATGAGCCAAACACAACTTGTCATGTCAAACAACCTAGTGCTGAGAAGACCTCACAGAAGCCCAGTTACTCACAGCATACCACAAACACATATGAGTCACAGACAATACAAGATATCAACTGCCATGCTACATGACATTCTTGTTGCAAGCACCAACAAAATACTCACTCCTATTATCTTTTGCTGCGGATCAGGGTTATGGGATCCAGCCATGGACCATGACCCCATTCCCCAACCCAAGCACAGCAGCAGAGTGTGCCCATAATGAGGCACCTCAGAGGACACGCACCATTGTGGAAAGGACTTTTGGCATCCTGAAGTCCAGATTCAGGTGCCTGGGCATCACAAGAGGCAGCCTCCTATATGCCCCACACATTGTGTGTAAAATAATACTGACCTGTGCTATCCTTAACAACATTTGTGTGAGGATGAACATCCCATTATATGAACCGGATCAAGAACTGCTGGAGGAGGAGGAGGATGGTGGCAGGGAAAATGAGGAGGAACAGCAGAACACAGTCGCAGGAATGCACCATAGACAGCAAATTGTACACAATATTTTCACTTTATAGTCACTCTACACACCGTGTTGAGATATGTAAATAAACACCTTACTTGATCACACAATCCTGCTCTGGTGTCTTCATTCTCCATCACGCGTACCTTAGGAATGTGAGTATTACCTCAGGGAGCATGTTACAAATACAAATCTGACTACTTCTGATGCAACATCACATGTGATGTGTATGATTGTACAGCAACCATCACACAGATAACAAAAAGATTCATCGCTTGAATGTCACAAATCAATGGACCACAACATATGAATCACATCCATGTTGCCAACATGGTCAACTGTAACACGACACACAACTATGACATCTCCAATCACTGGGTAAATAAGGGCACCATACATGAGGCCGTGTATGTGAAATATCAGAAGTACAGGAATGTATGAACAGACCCCTGACATTACTAAGTGTGACACTTGCAATGTCTGCAAGGAGCTTGTGTGACAGATATGACAAGCAATGTTCACAATACATGCCAGGCGCAGTCCATCTGCAGAAATCAGTCCTGCCACTGCCATGGAGCCCAATCCTGACATAGGGTACACATGCCCACACACTTGGACTGGACACTTCTGTGGAATGCACACCTGAAAATATGTGAACACATGCAGCTTGGGCAGCAGGCCCACCACAGCAACACAAGTAACATAGCTAATTGTAATGAGTCAAACAGACATGTACAAAACATTTTATGGGTGGAATTTAGGCACAGTGTTTCAAACACAGTACGCACCAAACATGTACAGATGTCAGACATTTGTGTAGTCCACACACAAGTCACCATGAACTCATAACCAACAATTAGTGACATATCAGGGGTAACATATCCTACATAGCACTCTTCAACCATGCTCAATGATGCCTGAGTTTTGTTTGTCATCTGAAATGTAATGTCCCCTAAGTCAAACAACTACACACATCACATGAGTCAACACATTTCACAAAAACATACCATGACTGTTGTAGATCACTGACTGCCATCAATTGTAGATACACATTTGGAACACATTCATACAATTGCATTATGTCCAAAGTATTGCATGCCGTTCCTTCAGAAACACACACATTGTTGTTACAGACCATTCACACCCAAATCACAAAGTTGCATGCTCTACCACATGTGGCCATACACTATATTACACACTTCAGGCCATACCATCCTATCTTCATGTTGATACAGGCCGCATCCATGTTAAATATTAAAAAATCACGCAATCACAGATAGAGTCAAAAATGTTGATGCTAATGCATCGAAAACATCCGCAAACGAAAGTACCCATACATCGGCCCTTAGCGTGAATTCCACCGGTGCACCACACTCATGCAGATATCCAGTGAAATTGTAGTATACAGGTAATGCATTGTATATTGCTGCACATGTAGGTAATGCGTAGAAAATATTCACACAAACATCGTATGCATCAAAAAAATACACGTGTGACGTAAAAAGTGTTGCAACGGGACAGGAAGTGATGTAAAAGGAAATCTGGTTTACATGCAAGGTACAGTGGGTGTACTTTCACTTTCATTTTACAGTCTGTGCATTTGTTGATTGTGTGGCTGTGTCTCGGTGTTGCTGGTGTGTTGATTGTGAATATTGTTTCTTGTGGTGTCTCTCTTGTTGTGTCTGTCGTGAAATCTGTTTGTTACATGTACCAGTGTTTGTGATTTTGTGTAATTTAGTGTATTTCATATTGTATTTGTACTGTCGAGTGTCTGTCTGGGTGCTAGATTAGTTGGGTTCTTAAATTTGGCCAGTAAGTTTCCTTTATTCTCATTTCTTTTCTTTTTTTCAATATTTACTGTTTGAAATTATGTTTGAGGGACAGGTCAGGAAAGGCGAGGCTGACACAGATGGGGGAGGAGGAGCTTGGGGGCTTTGTCTGGAGGTGTGCCACTTTCTACCCATGATGCTCGAGATGGGTGGCAGGGTGATACAGGGGTATCACACAGAGGCGAGACAGCTGCAGTGGGGCAAGGTGGTCCACCACCTGAAGAGGGTGTACCATGCCAGCCAGAATGAGCACCAGCTAAAGCATCACTGGGCTGACCTGGTGGCCAGAGAGCAGGATCTGCTGGACAACCTGGGTTTGGTGATCGGTGGCCCTGTTGGTGAGTATCACATTGACATATGTGTACAGTAGAATGCTCCTGAGTGACAGTAGCAGATGTGTTGGCGTGCTGCATGCAATGTTTGTGCCCAGGTTGAATGCAACCGAACGAAGTGTTAGTGTCCCAGTACTGAGATGGAGTCCACATGTTTATACATGTTAACAATACAGGTCAGAGGTTTGTTGAGTCATGTAAGACTATCACTTAGGGCCACATATACAAAGCTCTTTTTTATCATCGCAAATGGCTCAGTTTACAGAACTGGGCCGTTTGTGATGAGAAAAAAGCTTTTTCCGATGCACAAACCCAATTTTGCCATTCCGCAATCACATTACCGTATCACAAAAAGGGTTTGCGAGTCGCATTTAGGAAGGGCCATTCCCTTCCTAATTGCGAGTCGCAGTCCGATGTGTGATTGTTTTGTGACCGCAAATGTCGTCACAAAACAATTGCAGTTAGCACCAGTTTCAAGCTTTTGTGAATGCATGCAAAAACATTGGTTCAGAGCAGGCAGTGGTCCCAGGGACCACTGCCTGCTCTGAAAAAATCACAAGAAACTTTATCATTTTTATTTTTGACATGCATTCCGTTTAACTTTAATGAAAACGGTCTGCATTACAAAAAAAAAAATACTTCTTTATTTAAAAGCAGTCACAGACATGGTGGTCTCCTGACCCCAGCAGGCCACCATCCCTGTCAGTGCTGCCATTCCCAATTGGTTTGCAAATTGAGATAGGTTATTTGCTACCCCATTGCGAATTGCAAAAAGTGTCATTGGCATTGTTGTATGGCAGGTTTTCCGACTCACAAATTGCGAGTCGCTAACTCTCACAATTTGCAACTCACAAAACCTGATCTTCGTACATGTGGCCCTTAGTCACACATTTCAGGTGCCATGGCAACACCTGTGCCCATGCATTCTGTCAATGATGATCAGGTAAGACACTGTCAGCACACCATATTTCACTGGATACTGACAGCAAAGTGGGCAATCCATGTTTACCGCTTTATTGTCATCATTACACACACATGATCCCTGCCATTATGTTGGCAAAGAGGGCATGCCCGCCTTAGGGGACACTGCTAATGGGGCATTTGTTACCATCATATAACTGTGGCACATCTGTCATGGACCACTGAACGCATAATAATTGCAGACTAAAAGTTGAGCCACATGTCTATCACACAGTAACTCAGTGTGTCTTGATGCACAAGCCACAATACATGAGTCATTTGTATTGCAGTGCAGCAGGGAAGTGCTGTTAGACCTGACAGCCTTAGTGTGGTCACCCCTAACTTTTTGCCTGCCTCCCTCCACTTTTTAGATACAGTTTTTGTTGGTTTTAAGACTCTGCACACTTTACCACTGCTAACCAGTGCTGAAGTGCATATGCTCTCTCCCTTTAAAATATGGTAACATTGGATCATACCCAATTGGACTATTTAATTTACTTATAAGTCCCTAGTAGAGCGCACTATATGTTCACAGGGCCTGTAGATTACATGCTATTAGTGGCCTGCAGCACTGATTGTGCCACCCACTTAAGTAGCCCCTTAACCTTGTCTCAGGCCTGCCATTGCAAAGCCTGTGTATGCACTTTCACTGCCAATTCGACTTGACATTTAAAAGTACTTGCCAAGCCTAAAACTCCCTTTTTTCTACATATAAGACACCCCTAAGGTATGCCCTAGGTAACCCATAGGGCAGGGTCCTGTGTAGGCAAAAGGCAGGACATGTACCTGTGTAGTTTACATGCCCTGGTAGTGTAAAACCCCTATATTCAGTTTTACACTGCTGTGAGGCCTGCTCCCTTCATAGGCTAACATTGGGGCTGCCCTCATACATTGTTTGAGTGGTAGCTGCTGATATGAAAGGAGTAGGAAGGTCAGATTTGGTATGGCCAGAATGGTGATACAAAATCCTGCTGACTGGTGAAGTTGGATTTAATATTACTATTTTAGAAATGCCACTTTTAGAAAGTGAGCATTTCTTTGCACTTAAATCTTTCTGTGCCTTACAATCCACATTTGGCTGGGTTTAGTTGACATCTCCTTGTGCATTCACTCAGACACATTCCAAACACAAGATTCTCAGCCTCACTTGCATACATCTGCCTTTTGAATGGGTCTTCTTGGGCTGGGAGGGTGGAGGGCCTGCTCTCACACAAAGGACTGCAACACCCCCTACTGAGACCCTGGCAGACAGGATTGAACTGAAAGGGAACCTGGTGCACTTCTAAACCACTCTTTGAAGTCTCCCCCACTTCAAAGGCACATTTGGGTATATTAACAGGGCCTCTGCCCCTTCCAACTCAGACACTGGAGAAGAAGCTTGATCAAGAACCTGCATCCTGCCAAGAAGAACTGCCTGGCTGCCCAAAGGACTCAGCTGTCTGCTTTCTGTGAAGGACTGCTGCCTTGCTGTTGCCCTGCTGCCTTGATGCTCTCTGGCTGTGGTGAAGAAGTGCTCTCCAAGGGCTTGGATAGAGCTTCCCTCCTGTTCCCTGAAGTCTCAGGACCAAAATTATTTCATCTCTACAAGAAAGACTCCTTGTGCGGTGAAATTCGACGCACAGCCTGCCAGAAACGACGCAAAGCCTGCACCACGGTGAAAATTTCACTGCACGCCGAACCAGAACAACTCAGCCCGACTTCGCAATGAGAGGATCGACGCAGCGCCAGCGTAGCGACCGGAAATTTGACGCATGGCCCACTGAAACTACGCACAGCCGAGCCGGAACGACGCAGCCCGACTTCCAGAAAGGAATCAATGCAGCACCTGCCGTGAGGTACAAAATTTGACGCAACGCCCACTGGATCGATACATCTCTTGTGACTTCGTCCTGCCAGTGCAGGAAATCCATGCATTGTCCCCAGGGCGTCTGAAAACCCTGCAACCCAAAGAGGATCCACTACCGAGCACCGGAAATCAACGCAAAGCCGTCCCTGCATGAAAACGAAATGACGCATCGCCATGTGCGGCCCGAGAAATTGACGCACACCCTTTGTTTCTACACATCTCCTCCTCTGCAGTTCTTTGCAGAGATTTTTTACGCGAACCAGGTACTTTGTGCTTGAAAGAGACTTTGTTTGCTTTTAAAAAGACTTAAGACACTTTATATCACTTTTGCATTTTAATCTTTTTGACCTGCATCTTATCAGATAAATATTACATATTTTTCTAAACACTGTGTGGTGTATTTTTGTGGTGCTCTATGGTGTTATTGTATGATTTATTGCACACATACTTTACACATTGCCTTCTAAGTTAAGCCTGACTGCTCAGTGCCAAGCTACCCGAGGATGGACACAGGATAATTTGGATTGTGTGTGACTTACCCTGACTAGAGTGAGGGTCCTTGCTTGGACAGGGGGTAACCTGACTACCAGCCAAAGACCCCATTTCTAACAGGTGCCATGGAATTTTTCACCCAAATACAAATCATGCCATGGAGCACCATCTTAAATGGATTAGCCACATATGGTTGTTGTAGGGTTTAGCACCACATGATTGTTAGGCCCAGTGCATGTATGCAGATGTGTGGCTCTCAATCACTGGAGTGTCAGTTTCAATGTGAGTTTGCAGTGGTATGTCTGTTGTACTGTCTTCATGCAGGATCACTAGCTCACTCAGGTAAAATGTTACACATGTGATATGTTGTCCACTCGTATGTACAGTGATATAACATTGACCATATAGTTCAATCCATGTCTTACAGGTGGACCTGCCCCTTATGCCATCAGAGAAGTATCACGATTTCAGGACCCAGACCTATCCAGTAAGTGTGATAAGGTTTGTCCTGTGTAGTGATTGCGGCTGTTGTGTGAGTAACTCTTGCGTGTTGCACTCATTGCAAAATATGATGAGCTGGCACGTGATCAGATATCTAAGCAGGCTGGATGGTGACATTGTGTCCCGTCCAACGGTTACCCATTCACAAGCAGAGTCTCATATCTTGGGAGTCTTGTGCTGAGCAATCGGCAGCAGCATGTGAACAAGGTGATTAGTACCCACATGTAGGACCACATGTGACTTGGAAGTGCACCTGTGTCAGTATATTGGCACTGGGTCATACCGTCATTCTCACAACACAGTGATGCACCAGTTTTCCCCACAAATTGGTGCATCTCTGTATTTCAATGTACATGTAGGACTGAATGGGTAACTGTCCCCCAGCATGTAGCCCCATAAGTTGTACTCCATTTACGTGACACTTATGTGGTATGTAAGAGCCGTGCATGCAGGTCAAGGCCAGACGTGTGCTGGCATCAATGTGGGGGTTGTGGGAATTGTGTTGGCAGATCAGGTGTTGATGGGTGCCACACCTGAACACATGAATGTAGATGTGAATGACCTATGGATACCTTATTCCTAGGTGGCGGCCTTCCTCACATGTGTTCCACTCACTAAATCCATGTATAAGTGGACATGCCTTTGTGGTTGACCTTGACAGTTGTGCTAATGTATTGCATGCCCATCAACCCTGAGGCACAGGGTTAAGGGAACAACATATATGTAGGTAGATGTGATGGTCACAGTGTAGATGACAGTCATCACATTCAGGCTTCCATGTGTTCCAATCAACACTGACCCCTTAAGACTAGCAACTGCATACCATACTCCCAACTACATCTACTAGTCACTGGTATTGTGTGCTTTGGAGTTGACTCAGATGATTAAGATTAGTGGGGCTGGCCCATGTGAAGTAGTTGCTGTCTTTGCATTGTGACATATTGCACTAAATCAATGCACAGATTACTTTATTTGGTCCACCTCTTGTTGTGCTTTGCTTTGGTGTCAATCACATGATGAATAGGCAGCGTTGGCATTACATTCATCAGGGACATTGTATTATCTGGACTGTGATTTGGAGTGCATGTACAAATCGAGGCAAAGTGTTAGAGTATCATCTGTACATACATCATACAATGATGAGACTGATGGTTGCCTATCTCAATGTTACAGCTGCCAACATGGGTGTTGTGGAACTCAGGGTGTTCCAGAAGAGGGCAATGCGTTATCGCCACATATTGAATGTGGAGTCTGGGTACCGCAAGATTGCTCAACGCTATCGAAAAGAGTGAGCCACTGGGGAATGGTGAGCATTGAGCCAAGGGAGACCAGCATTGGCCACAAAGTGTGGACCGAGCACCACAACTACACAGGGGACCACAGCCGCCACCGTCACATCTGCCCCACCTGCCCCACCTGCAGCACCATCAACATCAGCATCACAGCCCACCACGCCTGCTGCAATGGACATGTCAGCAATAAAGGAGCTCCAGAGGGACATGAAACAGGTCCTCAAAAAGCTGGACAGCCTACAGAAGGAGGTGGAAGGCAATACAAAGAGACTGAAGGCCATCAAGAGGACTCTTAAGAGGGCCAACCTCTGAACTTCTGCCTCCCTTCACCCCTAGTTCAGACCCCTCCCTCCTCATTCCTCATCGTGTTTTGTAGTGGGTCTTAGGGGGTTAGAGATGGGTTAGAGTAGGGTAGTTGTTTAGATAGGATAAGTAGGTTTAGAGGATTGGTTTTCATATTATTAGATGTTAGTTTGTGGGTGGGTGGTGGTTAATGTTGGAGCATTTGTGTATTAAAATAAAAAAATAAAACATATAATAAAAATAAAAATATATATATTTGTTTAGGATTAGATAGTATATGTTTAGGTCAGTATATGTTGTCCTGCATCTGTCTTGTGATATAATGGGGGTGGAGGGCCAATGTTTAGAGTGTGTTGTTAAATGTGGCAAGTAAGCTTAGCATAGGGTTGTTAGGGTCAGTTGTGGGTAATGTATAGGTAGGATAGATTAGGTTAGTATAGGTGTTTAACATAGTTTTAAGTTCAGTTTTCTACATATATAATAAAACTGTGGGTACTTCCTTACTGCATGTGTCATGTGCTTGGGGCTCAGGGTCTTTCCATGAGTGTACAGTGCCAATTGTCTGTTGGCCTGGGGATTCCCTCCTGCATCCAGATCCCTCTCTTGACATGTTAATTCCCACTTTTAACTGAGCTGTCACATTGACAGCTACAACAAATCTACTTCTCAATGCATCTGCCATCCAATGTACCCACCACTCAAGATGACTATGGTTCCCATGTATTGGACAGGTAGCTGTGCTTTTTAAGCTGTCATTGTTTGGGTCCTGTGTTGGATTGTTGGACACTGTGGGACGTCTGCCTACAGCCTGGAGTTCATGTCAACACTGCTAAACTGAGCAGTGCCAAATTCAGATGAGGTCAAGTAAAACTATTTCAAACCAATGTGTTTCACTTGTACTCCCAGCTGATGTTATTGGCCGAGCATTCTTACACAGCCATTCTTACTGTATGTAGTGGGTGAGGCATATATGTGTTAAACAAATGTCGCATACATACTGACATGCTTGTAGGGGATGTGGCCAGCATTGACGTTCATCATGTTGGTACCTTGTGCGTAGATATCTGCCCACAATATTCCTGCACTCTTGTACTGACACTCTGTGACTACAGACATGTTACATGCATCACTAATCTCCAGCATAGTAGATGTTTCACATTACACAGAGACAAAGTGGTTGTGTAGGTGTTGTTTATTTTAAAGTGCTGTAGTGCAATATTTACCTTGTCCAGGTCTGTGACCCCATTAGTGTAAACCATTCTATTATGACACAACACAAGTGCAGGGTTGAGGGACATGTCATTGGACATGCTGGGGTGAAGTGTTGTTCAGTGCAGGGGAACATGAATTGCCAATGGAGTAGTGGGAGACAATTGTAGTCCATAGTGGAAAGGTTAACAGTGTGTCGGTGAAGAGTGCATGTCACCAACTGTAGCAACACTGCCAAATTGTCAAGCACAGGACAAAGGGAAATCACTGCCCATGTGGCATGGGCTGGTGCTACCGGGTACTCCTACGGGTGAAGATGATCTGTTCCAGATCTTCCCCTCTGATGTGTGTTGTCTCCTCTGCCCCTGATGATGGTGGTGGGGATGGGGTAGAGGAGGGCACACACCCGTCAGTGGTTGGAGAAGTGGACACCAAATTCCTGGCAGCTGCCATATGTGGAACTACATATGGCATCACAGCAGCAAGGAGGAGCTGCTGATTATTGAGTGTGGCACCCCATGCATGGCATTGCCAGGAGACAATGCACTTCTTACCATTGCTAGTTCCTCATGTTGATGTTTGTATATGTGTGCTATATTGTATTGCACTGATGGACCTGGCAGAGTTCTGTTTCCTCTTGTGACTGTGCAGGTGTGTTTGCCTTCCTACACACATATGTCCTCCCCCTCAATGCAGTTGTCTTTGCACTAGATACCTGAGATATGGCATGGTGGCATTGCAGCTAATGTGACACAAAGTACAGGGCTAAACCGAGGGATGGCCAGCATGGGTATGAGATTACTGCTGTGTACATCATTATGTACGCGAGAGTACCTGATGGTTATTGAGTCTATGGACATGACCAGTTGGCTGGAGTTGCACTTGGAGAGGGATTTATGGGGATTGATCATGTAGTCATACTGAACCCTCATTTCGAGTGTGTTTGTTCTATCGGCACCTAACTGCCATTTCATAATTGACCAGCGCCAACAGCACAGGTAGTAGTGGCAACTGTTGTCAATGGGGAATGCCCCTTGGGCCAATGGCCTGACACTGGGCATTTTCCTATAGTTTACATTCTGACAATACCAGCTGTCCTGTGACACCAGACCAGTTTTACATTCTACCCTATCCTTGTCTGCTTCAACATTTCCACCAGCCTTGGCATGGTGGTGTACATGCATGCAAAGGTTGTCGGTGTTGTGTTGTGCTGTGCCACTGATGACCCTGCACAGCACATGCACCTGGCATGGGCAGTGCAGAGGGTCCCATGCCCTGCTTCTTTGCCATTTTCACTGCCTGATTTGCAGGGCTAACATGCATTGTGTAGTAGCTATGTGCCTCCCCCTTCTTGCACTGGACATTTTGGCATTTTTTCCCCCATGCAACTTACCCTGCATAAGTGTTGTTTCCTGGTAGTCTGCGCTGTCTTGTCCTGCGATACCAGAGACGATTTCCTCCGGGATGACCGCTGGAACCATCTCCTCCATCTCGTCCAGGTCCTATTGTGGTGCTGGACTTCCACCTCCAGTCTGCAATGCTGCCTTCCTGTTCCTTGCCATTTTCTCCTTAGTCCTCTGCTTGCATTCATACCAGCATTTCTTGCACTCAGTGACAGTTCTCCTGACCTCTGCCGAACTGTTAATCTTGTCCACAATCTGCTGCCAAATTGCCTCTCTCCTTCCAATTGGCAATTTAGAGGTGATAAAGAGTTGATGTTGGTGCTCCATCACCTCTCTCACCAGTATTTCATGCTCCTCTGCGCTGAAGCAACAATTACTCTTTTTCTTGTCTCTCTCCTGGGTCTTATCAATGTCCTCCTGGGTTCCCGGTTGTCTGAGGTCTCCCTGGGGTCTCTCCTGGCTTTGTGGATCCATCTTGCCTCTCCTTTGCACTGTTTGCTCTGGTAGCCTCACTTTTTGATGCTATTGCAGGCAAAAATTGCGCATTTCTATTTTGCGACATGTTTACACGTCGTAAACCGGATTAGATTCATTTTTCCTGCGTTAGCGTCATTTTGCCTTACAACAAGGCGCAATGGTTAACGCCAGGAAAAATGACTCTAACCTATTCTTAGCGCCACCGAGCGTCATAGTATATATATGATGCCCTGGTGGCGTTAAAAAAATGGTGCTAGACAGTGCTAAACTTTTTGATGCAAAACTGCGTTTGCACAGTTTTGTGTAAAAAAATATAAATCTGCCACTCAGTGACTAGGCACGTTCAGGAGAAGCACCGGTAGTGCCTGTAATAAACTATCCTTTTTTGCTGTGGAACAACTTGTACACAATCTGAAAGGAGGGAACGAGACCTTAGGGCTAAGGCAAAGAGAATCTGACCTAATTATTGACCTTGGGACCCTGAGTCCTGGGGGATTGAACTTGGATGAGGAACTTAGTATTGATTTACAACAGTAGCAACATATTCCTGTTGTCATTCCTCTGTGGTTGTCTAGCCATTAGTATAAGTTTGGTTCCTTATTGCCTGTGGCTTATTGCAAAATGTGGTTTTGTTTCTCCCCATAAGTGCAGATAACAGAGTATGTCTTCATGGTAAAAATTGACACATTATATTTTCTCTTTTTCTTTAACCTTCTTTACAGGAGGAAAGGAAGGGATCCCTTTCCTTGGATCCACTGAGTTTCCCTTACCCTTTTGTCTTCTTTTTTCAGAATCCAGCATTCTTCACCAGATAAGCACTTTGTAGTTTTTGTATTCTTGAGTTATTGTTGTATTGGGTATTACCTGTTTAATTTTGTTGTGACCTGCCCACTTGGGCTTGATTTATGGAGTGTCCTTTTCTCTTTGACAAGCCTTTGCAATTATAATTACTTTTGGCTTCTACTATTATCCTCCCTTTATTTAAAAGTTTACACTTAATTTGAAGGAAGGTAAAAGCTGGAGCCCTATGCGGGCTATGTCCAATAGTCAAAATGTGGGAGATAATCTTCCTTTATAGGTATTTGGTTTGTTATCAGGAGGCTTCTATTATATCTTTAAGAAAAAGCCATGAATATATTATTTCCGGGGCGGGAATACTTGATATAGGAATTACTTAGTCGTCCTATCGTTCTGTTTGTATGGCCAGAATGATTTACTTACATGTTTATAATTTACACCTTTGGGGTGTCTGTAATGGGACAGTCATGCCACAATCTACAGCAATAGAAATATGAGTTATATAGGAGCTACATGTTGAATTTTGTTCTGATCTACGATGTAGCAAAGTATCAAGATACTTTGACGGATGTCCAGTTTCCTATATGCCTTTCTCTATGTGCTCGGAAGCTTGAATTTCAGAACATTTATGATTTTTGATACATTATATTATTGTTTTTTTAATGTATATCTAGTTATTTATTGTAGTTGAAGTAGAACCCAAGTATACAGGCCATGTGGTTTACACCTATGTAGGATTTTACCATTCCAATATGGCGACGGTGCATATTTATGTATGTATGTCTGTTTTTGATGTTTACTACAAGTATTTGGCACAGTGAACCTGGTACACTGGTCATGTGATCAAGGTCCACGGAGTCGGCCGAAACGTGTCGTGTTTGGAGTAAATCCCTGTTACTATCTACCTGAGTGAGTGTATTTCTTCTTCAGTTCTATATATATAAATATAGTACTTATGGAAAGTCAGATGTATATTGATGAAGATATGCATCAGTTAAATAATACACAATTTTGCATGACCATTACTAAAAATATATATATATATCAGAAGTACTACGGGAATCTGGCAACTTTTGACAGAATGGAAGGATAAAAGTTTATTAATATGGGAGGAATATTGCTTTCTTAAGAAAGATTTTCCCAAAATACCTGTGTTATACATTCATCCAAAGATTCATAAAGATAGGAACCATCCTCCGGGTAGACCAATAGGATCCTCTTGCGATAGTGCATTAGAGAATGTCTCAAAATATGTTGATTTTTTCTTGAGGGAATTTGTAGTTAACTTACCATCATGTGTTCGTGATACAAAAGATTTTTTGGGAAAATTGGGAAAATTGGAAGGTATTTTTTGGGAAGATGATTTTGTATTAATAACTTTAGATGTTAATTTCCTATACACTATTATTGAACATGAAAAAGGCATACAAGCATGTAGACATTTCTTACATACAAGATCGCTAAGGTATTTGGCACACACCAACATGACTATAGATATGATTAGATATTGTCTTACCAACAATATCTTTTTGTTTAATGGAACATGGTATAAACAAATCCTCAGTACTGCTACCGGAATCTGCTTTGCTCCTAGTTTTGCCTGTCTTTTTTTAGGCTGGTGGGAAGAGGAGATTTTTAAGGATGAGGAAAGGTATCCAGAAACAAAACAGGCTGTTTTGTGGCTTCGATATATCTATGATTTATTTATTATTTGGAAAGAAACTAAAGATGAGGCAAAAAAGTTTATTGATAAACTTAATAACAATGATTTGAATATTATGCTAACATACAATATGAGCAAGTCATCGATTGAATTTTCAGATACTAAAGTTAAGATCAATGATAAGATGATTAATACAGAACTCTTCCGTAAGATCACGGCAGGTAACAGTTTATTGCATGCTTCTAGTGGGCACACAGACAATTTGAAGTGGAGTATCCCATATGGAGAATTGCTGAGGGCTAAGAGAATCAGTAATACTGATGAGGCTTTTGAGAGAGAGAAAAAAGATATGATTTTGAGGTTTAAGCAAAGGGGATATCCCATGATCAGGAAGGCTACTGAAAAAATCAAAGGAGTAAAAAGAAAACATACTTTAATTGATAATTCAACTAAAACAAAGGAAGATGATTATGACCTACAATGAAGATACTGCACAGATTAACAAAATTGTTTCAAACAATTTGAATATTTTGAGTAGTGACCCTGCTATTGGTAATTTAATTCAGAAAAGACCACAAATTACATATTGGAGAGGACAGCGATTTCGTGACATTTTGAAATCTAATGATATCACTACTATTCCTCAAACACAATCTACAGGGATTTTTTCCCTGTGGACTTTGTAAGGCTCGCCATAATAGCATTATCCATAAAGAATATCCTAAGTGTAAACCAGGAAATGTGAGGCAGATTAATCAATTTCTGACATGCAGTACCCCATTTACCATCTATATATTAGAGTGCCCTTGCCATAGGTGGTATGTGGGTAGTACTAAACATAGTGTAAAAAAGCGTATCCTGGAACATATGCGAGCTATTACATCAAAAGATGTACATTATCCTGTAGATAGACATTTTGAAGAAAAACACAATTCTGATTGTTCTCTGTTGTTATATTTTGGTATTGAACACGTGCAATCTTACCATAGAGTTGGCAATAGAGAACTAATTCTGCGTAAAAAAGAATCCAGATACATTCTGGACTTGGAAACTAAGATGCCCAATGGATTGAATACCAATGAGGAATTAAATACTCACCTATATGAGGATTAGGGGATTGTTGGATGATGTAAATATATATACATATATTTTTTATCCTCTAAAATGTGGAGCTAATTCTGTGAGGTTGATATTATTTTAGTGTTGAGGTTGTAGGTATAGGATTTTTATTTATTTATTTGTTTAGGAATGTAATAAGTTTATTTTATATTTATATATTTACAGGAAGATGGGATCGGATGGAGAATATATGGATTTCTTTTATCTTCACTTCTTCTTTTCTATTTATAACTACACTTGGTGTATTGGGTGTTTGATATACAGATAAGGATTGTTTGCACATTAGGTTTTTCTTGCTTTGTTTAATGCTGGTTGAATAGTTATATTATAACTAAAATGTGATGTTGTATTACTAAACAGGCCTAGATTTAATTATCTTTAGAGGAGATTTGTTTTAGATAATTCATGTATAGATAAGAGAATCTGGATGGGGGCAATATTATTTATCTTTAGAGGTATTTGTTTTTTTTAGAAAACAATAATTTATCGACATTTATATGTAAGCCTTGTATACTATGGATATATTTTAATTTTATTCTCCCCCTTTTCCAGATTTGATGGATATGTAATGAAGATATTTTGAAAACAATTGAGAAATATTGTTAAAAAATATTTTTAAAAAGTATATTTTAGAATTTTTTTTTAGATAATTTTCAATATCCTATATTTATGAATTATTTAAGTATTGATATTACTTTCTGGTATGAGACCATTAAGAGACACTGTGATAAATGATTCTATGTATGTCTCGCTTTCTATTTCCCTCCTTTGGTCCTGTTTCTATGCAACTGAATATGACTTATTTAACTGCTATTGATTGGAGGTGAAATTCATGTGAACAAGGCTGCGGAGACAGCCGAAACGTGTTGTGATTAAAGCTTTTTGCTTTACTTCCTGAAGTCCTGAGTGTGTGTTTCTTATAGTTTTCTTTGGATTGATTTATTATATTACTGGCTTGCTCCTGCCAGTTTTCGCAGCACCCCTTGTGGGCCGTCCCGAGCCCAGAACGAGCATTTGGATAAAAAAGAAAAAATATATATATATACTATTTAAAGTTGCGGATCAGTCACCGTCCTACACGGCAGGCTGCAACAAGGGTCGCAAACCATTCCAAATCATCAATAGAATTCCTTCCAAAAGAAGACAATGCCGCTGCCACTAACTTGCTACAGTCCAGTCTTTTATTCAGGCAAACAACCACAAATGGCAATGAATCCTCCAACGCATTTCAGGAGACTCTGCTCCCTTGCTCACAGAGTTATTCGAAACCCCTTTTCCCTTTCCCTTATAACATTTTAAACACCAACGCAAAAAACGGACTACAACCATTTCAGGGAACAGTGGCAGCCATCTTACTACATGCTGCCATTGCTGAACCTTTCAACATACTTACTATATATTTATTTCATTATCTATAATTGACTCTGTTTTAATTCTAATTTAATGCATCTCTACTTACTTTTAGTATCTCCTATCATCCTCATATTTCTGCATTTCTAAGTGGTCCAAACTTTTCTTGGCAATATAATAGCTCTTTTGCTTCTTGTTGAGGCATAACCGCCTCTATTCATGTCACCAATCTTACTCCTGTTTATGCATCTCAAGGTAGTCCAATCTTTTATTAACGATATAGTAGCTCCTTTGCTTCTTTTTAGGCATACACTTATCCTGCCAACAATGAAAACAAAGAAAAAGAAAAAAGGGGAAACAATTAATATTATAACCTTATACTATATCAATATCTAACAAAATCAAATATCATAATGTTTCACGACTCGTCAATATAAATGCACAGATAATGCCTCATCTTTATTCAGCCCTATAGGTTCCATTGTGTTACATCTAATAATCAACCGTGATTCCAGTTTTCTTAAATCCAATGTCCTATTGTCACCTCTCATTTTCATTCCAACCCTATCAAGAACCAAAAATTGTAATTTACTCTCATTTTTATCATGGTATTCCTTGAAATGTCTCGCCACTGGGTATGATTTATCCTCATTTGTAATTGCTCTCATATATTCCAATATGCGTTTTTTTGCCATGTGTATTGTACTACCAATATAAAATTTGTTACATGGGCATTTTAAAGCATAAATACAATAATCCAATAAGCATGAAACGTCTTTCATTATTTTGAAGGGTTTCTTTGTCTCCGGAAAATGTACCTCTTTACAATTGGAACAATGTTTACAAGCTTTGCATTTACCACAAGTGAAGAAACCTTGAATAACTTTTCCCTTTTCATTATTTGATACTAGACAATGACTTAACATATCTTTCAGAGACCGACTCCTTTTAAAAGTGAAGGCTGGATACTTGTCCAATAATTTGGCTATATTTCCATCTGTCTTAAGGGCTGGCCAAAATTTTGAGAAAGCTTTCTTGATTTCTTTAACTCTATCATGATATGAAGTTATAAATCTTATCTTTACATTTTCTTTCTTAGTATCATTCATCCTCTCAACCTAAAGATCATCCCTTTTAATCTGTCTAACCCTCTTCACAGCTTTTTGTATAACAGCCTGTGAATAGCCTCTTTCCATAAATCTTTTCGTCATTACTTTGACCTTGTTCTCAAATGTGACATCCAAACTACAGTTCCTTCTAGCTCGAAGTGGTTCTCTGTAAGGAATACTGTAAATTAAATTCTTTGGGTGACTACTCCTAGCATGTAGTAAGCTGTTCCCTGCAGTGTCCTTCCTATATAATTCACATTCCACTTTGCGGTTAATTACCTTAACTCTCACATCTAGAAATTCCAACTCAGCTGAATTAATTGTACAGCTGAATTTAAGATTCAATTGGTTGTCATTCAATTCCTCAACAAATTTTAAAACTGATTCCTTATTGGCTTTCCATTTGCAGAAAATATTGTCACTATATCTTACCCACAGTACTGCTCGGTCTTTTAAACCTGTGATGTTCCAGACCACCTGTTCCTCCCACCAGCCCAGGTACAAACCAGCATAGCTGGGGGCGAAACAGGTCCCCATCACAGTCCCCTGGCACTGATGGTATAAAGTATTATTGAAAATGAAGAAATTATGAGTCAGACACATCTGTACCATATCTAAGATCATTTCCGTATGTAAAAGGTATGATAATGACCTTGCCCTCAAAAAATGTCTCACTGCTTCAATACCCTTCTCATGTGGTATACATGTATATAAGCTGTTCACATCTAAACTTAAAAGTAGATAATCTTCCTCCCATCCTATTCCATTCATTATCTGTAAAAAAATTCTTGTATCTTTTATATAGGACGGCAAAGCCTCCACAAAGGGACGTAGAAAATAATCTACATACTTCGAGGCATTTTCCAGCAGGCTCCCCCTAGAAGATACAATGGGCCTACCGGGTGGATTTTTTGCATTCTTATGTAATTTAGGTAAAAAGTAAATTGCTGCCGTTTTAGGGAATTCAACCTTCAAAAATTGGTACTTATCCCATTCAATCAAACCTAGTTCTTTCCATTTGTCTAATCTGTCAAACACTTTTTTCTTAGCAGATAACATTTCATTTTTATCCACCACTACATAGCTCTCTTCATCATGCAGTTGCCTCATTCCCTCCTTCAAATAATCTTCCCTAGATAGAATTACAACATTATATATATATATATATATATATATATATATATATATATATATATATATATATAACATTTCTTTTTTAAAATGCCACCACCAAGATGTCACATTAGTAATATGAAAAAAACTACTATTAAAAAAATAAATTAATTATTAAATTAAAACTCATGTTTAAAAAAATAATAAATATGTTGATAGGAATACTGCAATTTCACCTACAGGGTAACACTGCCTCCTACTGTAAAGAAATGCATGACAATGATTTACAATGTAAAGATGTGTGTAGTAACTGTCATTCAGTTGTAAAAAATGCGTGGTGATTGTGGCACGTTGTAAAAACCTTGAAGTAAAGGCTGTTTACCGGTTTCCCCTCCCCACCTATAATCTGCTTTCTCTATCTCATTCTCCCTCTGTTCTTTACAGCACTGTCAATGCTGCTCTTGCCTCAGGTTCTGTCTACCTCTCCTCCTTTCCCTTCATGTCACCTCATTACCCTTTTCTGTTATCCACACAGGCCGGGGCCATAGGCAGCGAAAGCTTCAGTTTCAGGCCTCTTGTGCACCAGTGTGCACAGAGAGAATAGAAACAACGAGGACTTACCTGGGTCTTTCCAGGGTCCATTTATTATGCAATCTATAATTTCATCATTAATATGAGTAATACATTTCATTGCAAGCAAAAAAAAATATTGTATTTCAATACAACAGAGAAGTGCATTTCTCTCATTTTGCATGCATGTTCAACTAATTAATCGATTAGTAACAAGAAATTCAATTTTGTTTCTATAGTTAGTCTAGAGTCTAAATTACATTTTAACATCAGTTTTATCCTTCTAATGTGATTTCATTCAAAAGGCACCTAAGTCAAACTTTGAAATACAAGCAATTGCACATTTAAAATGCATGTCAGTGCAGCTTTCTACATTAGTTTTTCACTCTTTTACTTTCATATTCGTAAACTTGTCCCAGACTGATCACTTTTGTGAAACAAGAGGCAGCACTAATTTGTAAGCTATATCATTAGTCAGAGCTTTACTCAAGAATTCACATGTAAAGGATTGTGCCCCAGCATAGCTTAATTTTCAGTGGAAAAATAGAAAGAAGCATTTATAGCCAGGGACTAGGATAAGCAATAATCAGTCCTGGCCTTCAGCTGCATACCATCTTCACTGCCAGGCCATATGGGCTTGTCTCCTAACACATAAATCTTAATTTAGGTTTTGCCTGACCTGCCACAGCCTTGACAAGGGCTGTAGGGCAGCAGTGACAAGCTACAGAACACATATGTTGTGTTTGGAGGTTGGCATGAGGCCTCCATCCATGGTGGTGCACTTACACTCATCTCTGTGCCACTGTCCACTCTGCAAATGCACAGAACCAGCTTTGCTCAGATCATCAAGACACTCTTAGTTCTGAATGTCCCTGGGGAAGATGTCCCACAACAAAGAGAGATGCGAGTCAGAAAATTTATGGAAACAGCCATGCCAGGGATCCATCTTGGCTTTAAGAGGCCAGACATGATTTGAGCCATAATTGTCAATGCCATACTGCGACGGACAAAGTAGCAGGGAGAACAAGTGGGTGGGAATGATCCAACAAGTGAGGGGATGCATGGCAGACTGACCCATGGGTGGATACGGGCATGCTTTGACAGTCTGGTACCTCAGATAGGCAGGCAGTAAGTCTCTCATAGGTCACTCCTCTTGCTGTGCCCCAGCCTTACCTTCTTTTCGTACCAATCGGTCAGAATCCAACACTTCTTCCATGACGTGACTTTGGTTTTCCTGATTTTTTTCTCCTTTCCCATTTCTCTTTCTTCATGCCAAATTTTCTGTTGTTTTTCTCTAACATGTTCTTCACCAAACAGTCCCTGTATCCCTCTCTGCCTTGCCTCTTCCTAACTGCTGTCACGCTCCCTACACCCTGTCTCTCTTCTTTCCCCTGCCTTGTCTATGCCTCTCCATTTTCCAACCTTCCTGTCTGATTCACTCCATGTGCCAGAGAAATGACTCACTCAAAACTCAGCTTTTTTGGCTTTAGAATCCCAAGGGACCTTGGGCCGAGCCTGAGCAAGTCATCTGGCTTGAGCTAGACTCAAGTATTGTTGAGAAAGGAATGTCACTGCATGGCATATGGGAGTGTTTTCCTGCCCAGGGTGCCCAATCGAGTGCATATCTCATATCCAGCCTACATTGTCCCCAGCATCAACATCAATCTAGCTTGGGCATGGAGGCTGAGGCCTATGAGTACTTGGAGCTATCCAGTTTCTAGGACGGGCAAACCAAGCATGCCTCCATGCTGGACAAAAACTACTGCCCTTGTCATGAGTATAGCACATGAAGTGATGGTGGTAACATACCATATTTTGGAGTATGATTGTGTGACTTGACTTTTATATCTTTTACTGAGATAGGGGCCTCCATGCCTCACTTTTGTAAAATCCTGCTTGCAACCTGCGTCTATGTGAGTGCCTGTGTGTATGTACTGTGCATCTAGGACATGTTCAGTGATAAGGTTGTGTGTGAGTGAATGTGAGCACTGAGGCCTGTGGAATCCATTTTGCATGCCTCTGCTTTGCATAGCACAAGATAAAAGTTGCATACAGCTTTTAGAGGAAGTGGGAAATTATTTCCTGAATTGTTGTGGCTGGAGGGTGGAGATTCAGACATTGAAGCAAGTAGGATGGAGGCAGTGCTACTTTTAGACATTCCATTATGACTTGTTGATAGCTGGGCGATGCCTATTACTTTCTCTCAAGCGCTGTCATTTGGTTGATAGAAGGGGTGAAGGGTGAGATTGGAATGTTTATTGTGTTAGGGGAGGAGGTTTCTAGATCAAACCTAACCTTTTGTTTGCCCTCAATTATGGCTTTAGAGGCTGATTATGGCCCAGTAGGAAGCTCCACATTTTGTCGTAGTTTGGACTCTTGCTCTGAGCAAGACTGCTGGTTTAAGGATAACAGTACTTTTGTTTGTGGGCGACTGAGTCTTTCCTACAACAAGTCGCAACTGTCTTCCCAACCTTACCGGCTCACTAGCAGTACCTCACCAGAAACATAATAGTAAAAGGTGATTTATGGCAGTCGCTTACGCATGGACTCAAAGTAACATATCTCAGGGTATGTCGTGGTTAAACGGAGATTACCCTTTTCTCACAGATATATTATGTCTCATACAAACACAGGCAATGACACAGATACAGTAAAGTTATAATAGCTTTTTATTTAACATAACTGCAATTTGCGATAAGTTACATGGACTGCAATGATTAGGATAATGAATATAGCAAGTAACAGTATTGTGAAGAAGAGAGTCATTGTTAGGAGACCCCCACCATTTTGCAATACATGAAAAAGATATATAAGATGGAATATGCCCTATTACCCTCATGTGAATAGGCCTAACCTCCTACCTAAAGGAGAGCTGGGTTCGCTAAACCTAATGTGCCAAAGCTGTGTCCATGAGAGGAGCCCCCAACCCTCATTACCTTGGAATGATGTCTCTATCTCAGACTCCATAGGGACACGAAGACTGGGTCAGCGTCAAGACGACTGCAGCATCGGTATCAGTGATGGTGGGGATGCCCTCTGGTCGGAATCCCTCTGATTATCTGTCTAAAGTGTGATGTATTTATACAGATCTACAAGGTCCCCTGACATAGGTGTATTCCAAAACAATAGATAACAGGCATGCTGGGGACGGCAATTAATATCAACAATCCCTCAAAAGTATAGAGAGGGAAAATCCCTAAGTGTGAACACCTACTGTTTGTTTGTCTTTTGTGCTTGATCTTGACACCTTGGCGCTGTGACACTGATAATAAAACTCATAACAAGTGGCCTAACTATAAACAAGGCAGCCATCTTCGAAGAAATAAATAATTAAATGGGCTAAGACAGAGCAAGCTAAGTAGGTTAAAAGTCACTAGGTGACGGGGGCACGAGTCTACAAGCCAACGGCTAAGCTAACTCCTGCTATCCCATTAAAACGAACTAGGATTCACTACACCCTCCCCATTGCCGTAACAGGTACGATGAAGTTACAGGAACGCAAATGCTAAAAAGCTGCTTCTGAACTAAAAGCTAAAGGCAAAAAACAAGCTAATAAAACAAGCTAATAATAAAAAGAATCTCTGTGTGTGAAAACACGTTAAAAAAATCTGTCTAAAAATACATACAGAGATGTTAATATCAACCATGACAAGTACAGCAAACGTCTAATATAATTGCATAATTTGGAATCGGGAATGGTAAGTAAATTCATCAAATTATGTGTTATACGCATGATCTTGAAGAATGTCATCGAAGTCACCAGTCAAGGACCTCAAAAATGAGTCAACATTGTCCGAAGTGAAGTCTAGTGCTGGGCGGAAAAACGGATCCACAGAGCAGAAGTGAGCCATATTCCCCGGTGCATCGATACTTGCTGCACTGTCCTCATCCATGTCAGATCTTATAACGGAAGGCTCATAGGTGGCTTCGCGGAGCAACCTCAGTCTCAAAGGGCATGACCATGTATGAACCCTCATCGGGGACATCAGCAGTTCGTGGTCCACAGGAGATGTCGGTGCAACAGCAAGACAGACCATAGGCAGATGCTCAAAGAGACACCATATGCAGCGGAAGACCGGTTGTACACACCAGAGAAGTGGCAGGAATGACAACGACCAATCAAGCTTTAGTTCCACCAGCAAAGGTGTACCGAAGATCCGAACCATGCGCTCACGGAACAGTGGAGTTGGCGGGAGCGGCTCCATTGCTCTGCATTGCTGGAAAGAAACAACCACCGCAAATCAGAAGAAATAGCAGTAGTAGTCCGCCAATTAAAGCCAAAATAATTGGAAAGCCACCAAACACACTTGAAAAGAGAGAATGGATGGCTGATGGGATGACTCCAAAGACAGTCTGGAAGATGGACACGAAACCAGACCCGACAGCCTTAAAGAAATTAACAATCCCAGTGGTGCTTGAAGCATTGAATATTCTGGATACCAGCTCTCCAAAGTGTTTGGGGAAATCGTTATTTAAAAGGGATTGTATCTCAGCTGATGATCTCGCAATCTGGAGAGCATACGTATCTTTTGCAGATGTCATGGCGACCTGTTTCTGAAACAATAGCGCCTTTAGTCTACTCAACTTGTCATAGTTCACATTAATAGTATCTATGTGGGGCCACATGTCAGATACTTCTATCTCTCGTGTGGGGGGAAACAAAATATGTCCACAACACGTAACGACCTTCATGACTGAGATTGCGTAGGCAATTCCAGGTCGCAGGCCGCAACAGCTTTGATCGTTCAGTACCACATAACTGCCATTGGAAAGTACATGAAATACTGGATGAATCAAGGGGACGGGAGTACCCTTCAGACACCAGGCCAAATTTGCGACCCCCGCATTGCAAAGACCATGAAGAGACACCTGTTTGCATATCATAGAATGACGAACAGCAGTCTCACATTCACTTCCGCTAAGAAAGACCTCACGTTCACCATTCAGACATCTATAGTCAAAGGGCAACTCACACTCTTCCTTAATAAAGCTATCTCCTAGCTGCTTATATCGTCCCACTGCAAGATGTTTCAGGCAGCTCGAGAAACGAAACGTTGAAATCAGTAAATTAATAATGCTGTGTAAGAGCCAAATAGCTGAAGGACTCTCTGCTACTGTGAAGGGCAACTTATCTAACTTTTCCACTTGAAGCAGGGTGAAACTAGCCTCCCTTTTAGCCATTGTCTCTTGTTCCCTGGTAAAACTAAAAGTAGTGAATAGTTCACTCCCATTAATGTACCTCCATGGAATGTGGCCACTTTTCAGTGTCTGTAATGTCCAACCAAGCTGCATGATAGAACGTAGCTGTGTTTGCCCATGATATAACCAGGACAAGTCTGTCTCAGTGATATCAATAGCAGACGACACTATATTTGATAGTGAATAAATCCTTTTGTACAGCGTGTTCATGCCATTGTCGACAACAGCTAATGTTTTTTCCAAATTCTCCTTATCTAGTTGCCTTAAACGTGCAGCAGCCTCAATCTGGGAAAGTTTCCAAATTTCATTGTACATAGCATATAAAAACCGTTTAGAGCGCTGTTTTCTAGGACCTAACAGGAAATCCTGTAAGTCTATACTGTCAGAAAGAGTGTTCAGGTGTTTTTTAACCGCTGTTAACGTGTTAGTCTGCACCCATTGCTGGCACAGCTTACCCACACTGTATGTTGTAATTATACCTGTATGTCGACCTGATAGAAAGCGAGGGTCAGGCCTGTTAATTGAAAAAACCCCTGAAGAGTTGAAGAAACGCTTTTGACACTCATCAGTGTCGGAGGGCCAAACCAACCACCCGCCGGGACGGTAAAGTGAAGAATTATAGGTACCAGCCTTAACCATTGCATCTAGCCTGTCTTCTGAGACATTAAGAAAGTGTTGCCAATCTCAAAATTTTGTCGGAGTAGGGATACTGGGCGTGTTCAGGTCTTTAATTTTTGCTAACCCCAGACAGGATGTCTGCTCAATAGTGTCATTTAAGAAAATCATTTGCACAGGAATCAGGCATGCCCGAAACAAAGCCTTCTTACCCTGTATCTGACAATCTTGTGTTCCCCATACACTTTTCAAATCAATAGTGTTTTTCCAATATTCGTAACCCTCAAGCGAGAGCCGGGAAACAAAGGGATCTGAATAAATCAGTTTTGTATCCGTTAGCAAAAGCTTTCTAATTTGTGCCGGAGGTATTTTAAAATAATACGACTCTGCTTTGTTTGTATCATGCCCAGAAAAGTATGTACATTTATCTCTGTAATACTTTGGACTCCCCACCTGTGGTGTTGAACAGTGTTCCCTCTGTGTGTAGTTCAAGAGAGGCCTATATCTAGTTTCACAGTGTAGGTAGTGATGTCCCCAATTGTTATAGCAGAACATTTCCCCATAATTCATTTTATAATCGTATACATCATCACTTCTAAAAGCGGAATAGTCCTTCATTTCAGCTAGCATGGAATCAACTGTTTGGACATCCCAATCATCAGAGACAACATTAGGTGTAATAACATCAGACATTGAAATTTTGAACACGTATGGTATTTGAATGATTTCTGTAGGCCCGTATATATCGAATGGAACTCTGTCCCACACAATCCCATCAGTAATTGCCATAGCTGTAATATTTACAGGGGACAAATCTCGTCGGACCTTATGTGAAGAATGATGTGGTGTTAAAATTTCATCAACAGGCTCCACAGAGGAGCGATCAGGAATATAGTGACCATTAATCAGCAAAAAGAAAACAGTCACAAAACCAATCCATAAACATAATGCAATAAATGTCAAACAGAACCATAGATAGTTCCATGGGTATATTAAATAGTTATTTTTAAGCCATCGATACAGCTTACTACTTTTTGAAAGTTAGTCAGACACAGTTGAGGAGGAATCCGAAGAAAAATCATCAATGTCAATGAAATAGCCAGAGGAAGTCTCTGCAAACACAGGACCCGCTGAATTCTGATCCACCGCTCGTGGAGGTTCCTGATAAACAACGTCATTAGTCGTGGAAGTGTTCGTGTAAAATACAGCCAAATCTTGAAGCGGGGTGGTCACCGAAGATGTGACTGGAACCAATAAAAGTTAATTTTCCGCCCTCCCCAGGATCGAGGAAGTGTCTGGAACAGCAGTTGACATAGTTGCATAGTCAGTAGCAGTGATGTTCATCCTACTATGTAGATGGATGTCCTGTTGGGTAGTGAGAGGGGATCGGGAACCACCCAAGGGATTTCCTGGTCTACTGTGGAGAATCGGCCACATGGTGTAATTTGATGTCATCAATGGAGATGAATCTATTCGATTTAGAACCAGACAATGGTGGTAGGATGACAGTCCTGGTGCCTTTTATTCCCAAGACAAGTACAGGTGCTCTGTGTGAGGGACCGAACTCCTTCTTCACAGCGATCTTCTCAAGAACCAGATCCCCAACGTTAGGAATCCAGCCAGTCGAAGTTTTCGCCAATTCCCTTATTCCTAAGGTGGCAGCACTTGCAGATGATTTATCATCATGAAATTGTTGAAGCTCCTGTAAAACAGTGAGACGTTCTTTTATGTCAAATGGCGTTTCTGCTGCCACCATACCAGGGGCATCAAGATCGGGGACATACATAGGTATCCCAAAGAGAACCTCATATGGAGACTTACCCCCCAAGGACCGTCTTGGCAGATTATTCAGTGCTCTCTGGACCCCATATAGGTGGTGTAACCAACTGCGGCCTGAACCTAATGCTCGAGCTGTTAAGGACTGCTTTAGATCACGATTCCGCCTCTCCACAACCGAATTTCCCTTGGGATGGTATGGTGAGGAGTAATGGAGTTCAACACCCATCGTCCCCATGGTGTCCCTGAATGCTTTAGAGGCAAATGCAGGGCCCTGGTCCGAATGGAATGCTGCAACCACATATGTACCGATAAAGATCAGCAAATATTTTATAAAAGTCCGGGCGTCAGCCGACCGCTGTGGCCATACCCACAGGAATCTAGAACAGGAATCCACAGCCACTAGAATGTATTTGTATGCACCATCAGGCTGTAAGGGACCACAATGGTCTAGGTACACACACTGAAGTGGCTTGTCTGACACTAAGAGGGATGTCTGCGGAGGGCGTCTGATATTAGAGCCCTTAATCTGCTGCCAAATGTCACAGCAAAGGACATACTGCTTAGTTCGTCTGCATAGCCCAGGCCACCAGTATCGTTGCTGTAGAATTGTTATTGTGGCCTGTATACCAGCATGTGCAGAAGTGACACCCTCATGTGCTGCTGTAATCAGCTCTAATCTCTGGTCTTCATTGGGGATCACCCGATCTCCAACCCCAGGAATTGTTGTATAAGCAACATTCTGTGCACTGATATGGTAAGTATAGTTTGTAGGGTATCCTTTCGGAAGGGTCTTGTCTGTAGCCGAAGATTTAACAGCAATCGGTATTTCATTATCCAATCTTGTCCGAGAACGAGTCACTGCAGCCACAGAAGCCGTAGCTACTGATGCTTTGACCACTTCATCAGCCAATGTATTGCCGGCAACGTGTATTCCTACACGTTGGTGTCCTAATGTATGAACTACATGGACGCATGGTAGCTTATCCTTAAGATCAGTCACCTTCCCCCACAACATTTTGTGTTTATTGGTGTTCCCTTTAGAATCCCTAAACCTGTTCAGTTTCCAATGATTGAGATATTCATTGTATGACTGGACGCAGTAATATGAATCACAGACTATCAAAATCTGGTTTCCTGCCTCAGTATGTTCGAGCGCTAGAAGAAGAGCCTTAAGCTCAGCCAACTGGGCTGTGCAGTCCCCTAAGGTCTGCGTGTAGGTATTGTGAGGGTGGAAAACTCCATCTTCCATCACTCCGCACACGGCTGCGCAAGCTGCCAAGTATTGATGTTTAGTACCTACAGCCGGTTGTGCTGATCCGTCAGTATAAATGATAGTATTATAACTGTCTAATGGCAAGATATTTAGAGGAGCGGGGTACTCCTGTTCATACTGGAGAAATTCTTGTGTCTGAAGTCTTGGGTAAAATACATAATCAACATCAGTGGCGGTCAGAGACGTTGCCCATTGAATCCAGCGTGGATGTAATGCTTTAGCGTTCGGAACGCTCGCTTTGGTGACAGCCTCTAAGGCCGGCACCGGGGAGACAACAATAATGCGTTTCCCCTGCGCAAGAGGCCTCTCTTTTATGATGGCCATCTGAACCGCTGTCAGAATCTTTTCTGTAGGTGCAAAACATTTTTCAGCATTTGAATATAAATGTGATTTATATGCTATCGGCACTGTGTCATCCTCATTAAAGGTGACATAAGTAAATCCAAGGGCACCAGCAATTATTCTGATGACCAAATTTGTTTTATTGTCACGTGTGTGTAAGTGTTTAGCTTCTAGCATGCCCCGTTGCATGTCCCTAAGGATGTGTGTGTGTTCAATCGTCCATCGTCTGCTAGAAAAATTGGGCTGAATTAAGTCATAAAGTGGCTTGATGTGTTCTGCATAATCTGGAATGTATGTTCTGCCAGTAATGACTGTAATTTCTTAAGTGTGTTCGGAGGCTGTAGTTGAGCACACTTTTCTAGGAAGTGCGGGGCCAGGCTCTTCCCCTCGTTTGATAGCTCATATCCCAGGAACAATACACTAAGAAAGGCTATCTTGCTTTTCTTAAAATTAAATTTAGAACCGAGGTCTGCAAATCCCAAAATGATCCGATCGACCCTCGCAAGATGAATGTCGAGGGCGTCGTCAGTGAGATAGATATCATCCACATAGGACAATGCATCGGAATCAAGCCCGTGCAAGATTGATGTTACACGGGCTGAAAACAGGCCTGGGCTATTTTTATAGCCTTGAGGTAAATGACAAAAGCGTTCTGAGAGCCAAATGAAAATGCACTCAGGTCCCTACTTTCATGCGCTAAATTCTGGCAGAAAAATCCATTAGATATATCCAATGTAGTTTTATATTTTTTATGCACTATATTATTTATCAGTGCTGTGCTGTGTGAATTTTGTATAGCATATGTGCGTGTATGACTATTTAAGTGTCTATAATCAACCACTATTCTACAGTATATGAATGATCTGGCTTTGCAATGGGGAATAGTGGATTATTCATTGCCGATGTACAGAGCTCAATTACTCCCTGATACTCAAGTTGTGATAGTATCTCCTTCACTGGAGCTTTGGCCTCATGTTTACAGGGTATTGAGGCTGTGGTTGGGGTGTAGACCTAACGGGAATAACATGACAAGGAGAGTCCTTGTCCCAACCTACATGATTACGGTATAGTGCAGGTGCCTGCGCTAAAGCCCATTCAGCAGCATAGGCTTCTTTGGCTGCTTCTGGAACAAGATCGGAGAAAGAAGGCAAAATTATATTTTCCCCATGCGGGAGCTTGCGGACGTGTTCAGGTGGCCAGTCTCTCTCGGCCAACAGGATATCACTAGTAAGTTCATCCCAAAATATTACACTAATAATTCGTTCCACGTCTCCCTCTATCTGAATTGTTAAATCATAAACCCTATCGGGTGGGAGAACGTGGCAATCCGCTGTCTCAACCGCGATGTAATCGCTAGTTGCTGTCGCATCCAGATGATCTTTCAGACTCTGGCGACATATCGTGACCTCTGCCGCGCTGTCCAACAGAGTCACGGCCCACTTCTTGTTCCTCAACAGTGTTCTCAATACCACTGGCATTTTTAACTGTCAGTGCCGCCACTTTCTTCTTTTTAAACTGCGGCTTTTGCTGAGGAGTCTTTTCTTCTTTTTTAATGGCAGACTGTGGTGAGTCTTTCTTTTCTTTCACGCATTCCGG
The DNA here is from genome assembly GCF_031143425.1 of Pleurodeles waltl. Classification (NCBI taxonomy): domain Eukaryota; kingdom Metazoa; phylum Chordata; class Amphibia; order Caudata; family Salamandridae; genus Pleurodeles; species Pleurodeles waltl. The sequence goes on along the minus strand of NC_090443.1, from coordinate 112,173,695 downwards.
ACGTCGATCTTGACGGCCCCCTCTCTTGCTACGTTTATCCGGTGCGTCCTGAAAAGAACGAGAGGGACGTGAATAAGTATATCTGTCAGGAGTTCTAATGTGCTCCCTATTTCTGAGATTATGCCTCCTTTTGGAGTACTCCGGATGTGGAGAATCAGCTCTCTCAATTCTTTTTCTTTGAAATCTTTTTGTTTGTCCCAGCACTTTTTAGAGCCCTCTTGTGCCTGCTTTGTACCTTCCTTATGGGTGGTGCATGGTAATTCCAATTTTTTAGGTTTGGCTCCCAAACTATCCCGTCCTATACTAGTATAGGTATCGGAAATTATTTTCGGTAGCTGTCTCTCTTGTTCCAAATTTGGAGTTTCCCGGAGACGCTGGCGTATTGCCAGTGCCACCGCTTCCCCTTTAATATTACTCAGTATTATTGAGGAGATGGCGTCAAAGTTACGCATCAATTTCATCCCCAGATCCAGGGCCGGTGTAGCCCCATGTTCATTTTTTATTTGTTTTAACACTTCCGGCAAATTGGCAAGTGTCGGGGTACCATGTGTGGTAGTATACACAGTAGCGAAGACTGTACCCCATGTGCACAGTCATCCACTGAGGGAACCATCCCAAAAGGCAAGCACATAGTGAGCAGTCTATGTTTTTCCTGTGGTCCCGTATGGGGAAACACAGCTTCCAGCTGATTAGTTTTCTGGGCTATCCAGAACGGTATTTTTTCCCGTTCCGTGGGCACTTTACCCATAATAGTATGCACTGTTTGTGGATTAATCCCAGTAGCCAATTGATAACCACCAGCTACCGGCGGTGCTGGACGCGCTGGTGTAGTGTTCAATGTTCGCATTACGAACTGAACCAATCGTCTATATAATGCCACTAATTCATTGTATAATACTCGGAAATCTGCGATCGGCATGGTCTGTATGCCTGGGTGAGGTGTATATGTGGCAAACATAGGTCATGTAGGTCCCTCATTACTTAAGGGACCTAGCCTCACTCTTCGTAGTACATGTGGTAGGGCGCCTTCAAACCAGTTCTGATGCTCTTGATATGTGAGCAATATTTCATGATACTGGTATGCTTCGTATCATACGGGTATGTTCGCAATTTCATATGTGTGAAATGTGTGCGTTCTTTGGTCAGCCTCAGGAAAGGTAACCCAACAGTAAAACGTTTCTGTTTGGTATGCTTCAGTTGCCTCTATTATCAGCGTAACATCCCCGCCCTCTTCTGTAAGGCCATGCGCTAATAAATGTTGTGTAAGAGCATGTCTAGCATTCGCAGGAATGTCTACGGTATTAGCCATAGTTGTTTAGAGAAACGGAACACCAAATAGGGGAAGTTTTTCCTTTTTATGAGTTTGAGCTCAAACAACCTACAGCTTAATTAGGTGTTACCTGTTCAGCTGAGGAGGATTCTCCCAAAGACCACGGACGTCTCCGTATAACGGTACTTAGGGTACCTGTTGTCTGTGAGACAGTGATAGTCAGGGTATCCGTAAATTAGTGCCCTAACACCATAGTTGGTGGCGCCATGTCGTAGTTTGGACTCTTGCTCTGAGCAAGACTGCTGGTTTAAGGATAACAGTACTTTTGTTTGTGGGCGACTGAGTCTTTCCTACAACAAGACGCAACTGTCTTCCCAACCTTACCGGCTCACTAGCAGTACCTCACCAGAAACACAATAGTAAAAGGTGATTTATGGCAGTCACTTACGCATGGACTCAAAGTAAGATATCTCAGGGTATGTCGTGGTTAAACGGAGATTACCCTTTTCTCACAGATATATTATGTCTCATACAAACACAGGCAATGACACTGATGCAGGAAAGTTATAATAGCTTTTTATTTAACATAACTGCAATTTGCGATAAGTTGCATGGACTGCAATGATTAGGATAATGAATACAGCAAGTAACAGTATTGTGAAGAAGAGAGTCATTGCTATGAAGACCCCCACCATTTTACAATACATGAAAAAGATATATAAGATGGAATATGCCCTATTTCCCTCATGTGAATAGACCTAACCTCCTACCTAAAGGAGAGCTGGGTCCGCTAAACCTAATCTGCTAAAGCTGTGTCCATGACAGGAGCCCCCCAACCCTTGTTACCTTGGAATGAGGTCTCTATCTCAGACTCCGTAGGGACACGAAGACTGGGTCAGCGTCAAGACAACTGCAGCATCGGTATCAGCGATGTTGGCGATGCCCTCTGGTCGGAATCCCTCTGATTATCTGTCTAAAGTGTGATGTATTTATACAGATCTACAAGGTCCCCTGACATAGGTGTATTACAAAACAATAGATAACCGGCATGCTTGGGACGGCAATTAATATCAACAATCCCTCGAAAGTATAGAGAGGGAAAATCCCTAAGTGTGAACACCTACTGTTTGTTTGTCTTTTGTGCTTGATCTTGACACCTTGGCGCTGTGACACTGATAATAAAACTCATAACAAGTGGCCTAACTATAAACAAGGCAGCCATCTTAGAAGAAATAAATAATTAAATGGGCTAAGACAGAGCAAGCTAAGTAGGTTAAAAGTCACTAGGTGACGGGGGCACGAGTCTACAAGCCAAAGGCTAAGCTAACTCCTGCTATCCCATTAAAACGAACTAGGATTCACTTCAATTTCATAGTGCTTCTGTTGTGGGTGCTTCATTCTGGAGACAGCCTCAGTTCTACCTACTGTGTGGAGCATCACTCTACTCAAAATAGACTTGAAAGGAAAACAATATCAAACCAGTTCTGAATTTTCGGGAGTGGATCCACATCCCTTTTCTAGACGTTGTGTATAGAAATGGGAATGAAACCTCCCCACTTGGTTCCACTTTCAAATCCTTCAGAACCAAGGAATGGAGGGCTCCACAGAGTATGCAAAGGACTGCTTAGTGACCAGGGCAGGTGACTGCTTGAAAAACAGTCTTCCAGGTCTGGTATCTGCTCGAAAGCCAGTCTTCAGGACATGACGTGAACTTTGCACTTTCAGCTAAAAGAGCAAAGTGTTTGCCTGAGTACCTAGAAGACTGCCTGACTGCTGAGAGAGGCAATATGTTTATCTGGTCCTGCAGGAGGAGAGGCTATCAAGGAGGAGAAGTCTAGCTCATTTCCTGGGTTGTGGAGCAGTCAGTAATAGCAGACTACGAGAGTGTATAGGTTTAAGCTAGAAGCCTTTTACTGAACCCTATATTTTGCTGGTGTTAGACCTCTCTGCACTCTAATCCTGCTAACAAGTGATAAAGTGCCTGTGCTCCCCCTTAAACCCAGTCAAATTGGTATAGTCCTAATTGTTATATTTAACTAACATATAAGTCCTCAGATGTGGGTCTGTAAATTAAATGTCACGAGTGGACTGCATCACCTATTGTGATATTTTCTACAGTGACAGTGTAAACATGGCTTATGGTCTACCATTGTAGCCTGATGGTGGCAGTTTAAACACTGCAATTAGAGCTGTCAAAATAAACCCTTTTCATGGGTCGTAATCTTAGTTTTAAGTATTAATAAGTCACCTCTATGTAAGCCTTGTAGTCCACAAGGCAGGTAGCATAGTATTTAAAAGTAGGACATGTAAAAATGTTATGTTAACATGTCATCACAGTGACTAGCCCCCAAAAGCTATTTTTCACAATGCCAGACCTAGGAGTCCTAGGTAGAAAACCGGAGTACAGATTAAAATCCTAATACTGTATCTCAGAAATGGGACCAGTTAGATTTATTTTTTTTAAAACAACTATTTTTAATATTATTAAAAATGCACTTCAAAGCACAAGTCTGATTTTTAATAAACATTAAGGAAAAGTTAATTGCAGAAAGTAAAATTTTCCCTTCTTAAAGTTCCTGAGGGCTAATTTGCATTTGCTCTCAAACTTCTCTCACCTAGCGATTACCATTTGAATAGGTGTGAAAAAGCTGCAAAATGCCTCCCAGGAGTAATCAATAGTCTTGCTTGAATGGGCAGATATGATCCCTCTGAACAGCCCAGAAAATGCATGGTGGGGCTGTGAGAGTTCTTTTTGACACTACAGTGCCTAATCCTGCTTGATTGTCAAAGCCTGCTTGACAGGTCTTCTGGGTTTTACTTATAACACTAGGGGTGCACTTGAAAGGATGAGAACAGAAAGACAAGACGTTTCTTGTGTATCCACTGGTAGATGACGAACCCTGTTTTTGTCTATTAGACATCGATGTCTGGGCTTATTGTGGATACAGTGGATGAAGTGAATTGTGCATACATTTGACTTGTGGGGGATACTAGTGTCTTTGCCTGCATCACTGGGGTAGAACCAGCCATCAAGAAATCACCCAGGGGAGATGCAGAGCAGAAGGTGCCTGCGGGCCTCATGCCACTAGGGGAAGGTGTCACTAGGGTCACCATATGTTGAAATGCATACTATCTGATAGAAACTTCTAGTTGCAGATTTCTTACCTTAGAATTTCTCCCAGGTGCCAGTCTGGCTCTAGAGATTTTTCTCTAGCAATACCCCTGCAAACCCTCAGGTGGTATCGGTGAACTCTGCATCTGTCGTAGGTGTTGTGGTTGCTGGATGTGGCATTGCGGGTCATATATAGGTGTCACCTTGACACGCTGATGTTAGTTCTTTTCTTTCCAAGCCACTTTTTGACTGGAGTTTTTGTGTTTTTGTTGAAGCTTTTGACATCTTGGTGTTTTGAGGATTTTGTCAAGGAAGACTGGTTTCAAGCCCTGCAACTCCTGTCACCAGAAAATGTTCATGACGGATCCACATCTTGTGTGTCTGTGGTGTTTGGAGCACAACCATGACCCAAAGTTGTACTCCGAGTCCCGGGCCATGAACCTGAAGGCTTTGAGGGAGGGGTCACTAAAGCTACTCGCAGCTCGGTTCTCAGCTCTGCATCACTCCTGGTCAAGAGGAAGTTCCCGAGACCTCTTGTGGAGCCCTCACCATTTGTCATCGTCCCATTCAAGATCTTTGGAATGATTGAGTAAGCATAAGAAAAAGTCAAAGTCAACTTCACCCTGTTGGTTGGATGACGCAACACGGGAGAAAGAGCGTTGACACACTAGGCTTCTGTCCTCGGAGCCTGTTACTGGGTCGGCGCTGCATCTCCCCGAGTTTCCGGGAGCTGGGACCACCCCTGCCCAATTGAAATAATTTTATGAGGTCATGCACCTCATCTATAGTCAGTCCAACCCTGCCAAAGTGCCTTCAGGCCTCACAGGGTTGGCACGGGCTCCCTCGGGTTCCTTGCCAGCAGCTTCAGCCCCAGCTCTGGATGGCACCCAAGGATCCGATTTCAGATCTGAACTGGCATCATTCATGCCTCCATAACCTTCCCCGATGATGGTTCTGAAGCTGATGCTCCCGACGTTGCTGAGGCCCACGGTCGGTGTCGATCCCATACTCATTGCAGACTACGACATGCTGCCAGACCGGGATCGCTCGACACCGATTCCGACTTTGACCGGGACCTTGCTTCCTAGGTCGAATCCTGACACTTATTTTTATGGGAATGAGTTCAGTGAGAGTATGAAGGGGTCGCTGAATATCAGCTTGAAGACCCTATGGACTGGGCTCAGGAACTGGGTGAAGCCAGTGGTCTAGACACCTCTCCTGACGCTGGCATGCTTTCTCCCCCTACCGTGGCTATGGAGGAGGGAACGCCTTATTCCATGGCAGTGCAGAGAATGACCAAGGTCCTGGGCCTCGAGCAGCCTTAGGTGGCTGTCAGGATGAACCTCCTGACAGAGGTGCTTCAACCCGGGGCTTCCATCTCTGAACCCCGATTGCACTTCAATGAAGCCCTCATTGATGTACGGCTGGGGACCTGGTCCAAAGCCAGCACAGGGGCTCCTGTGAACAGGACAATTGCCCGCCACCATAGACCTGTGTCTAACGACTCAGTGTCACCAATTCAACATCCCACCCCTGAGAGCTGGTTATCCAAGCCTCTACTTCCCATGGCGCACTCCCTTCTGCACCCCCGGATAGGGAATCCAAGAGGCTGGATCATCTTGGGAAGGAGATGTTTTCTTCTTCCATCCTGGCATTACGGTCTGTGAACACAGCATGCTTTTTGAGCCGTTACTCCTATACTTTATGGAACACAGTTGCACAAGTGCAGCCACAGGTCCTGGAGCAGGCCCGGGCCATTCTCTCCCAAACTGTTGCTGATGGGAGAGACGCAGCAAAGTTCACAATACGATGTGGGCTGGATACAACCAATTTGCTGTGCAGATCAGTTGCTACGACAGTGACCTTCAGGCACCACGTCTGGTTGATGACTTCTGGCTTTTTAGGGGATGTCCAATCCACCCTGATGCACATGCCCTTTGATACCACCTGTCTCTTCGAAGACAAGGAAGACTCGGCGCTTGAGCACTTTAAGGCGTCCCAAGCTGCGGGCTGGTCCCTAGACCTCACAGCTGCTCCCCCCCCCCCCTCAGTCTGCGTTTCGCCCCTTTCAGTGCTATGGAAGGCGCACCCAGCCATGACCATTCACCTCCACCCACCATGCTGTGCTTGCTGCGAAGCCTTTGCATGGCTGGGGATGTTGGATCCAGCATCGGTGTAGATCAGGGATCCGGCGGTCCAGCCAGTCCACCATCCCCCTTCTGCTGCAGCCTCCAAACCTTTCTCATCTGACACACTCCCATCAGGGACCAGTCGGAGGCAGGATTCACCATCACCTGCCCCGCTGACAGACCATCATGTCAGACAGGTGGGTTTTGCAAATAGTCCAAAGGGGCTACTCCCTCCCCTTTGAGACTACATCTCCCCCCCCATGCCACCATTTTGTGATTGCATGACGGAGGATCACTTGGCACTTATCCACGAGGAAGTTTCAGCTCTATTGGCCAAGGGAGCCATAGAAAGGGCCCCTGTTCCAGAAGTAGGTTGTGGTTGTTACTCCTGCTACTTTCTGGTACCTAAAAGGGGCAAGGGCCTTCATCCTATCATGGACCTCTGGGCTATCAATCTCCTCCTCAGAAAGGAGAAGTTTAAAATGCTCCCCCTGGCTCAGGTTTTATCTGCCCTGGACCAAGGAGACTGGATGGTAGCGATGGACCTGCAGGACGCTTATTTTCACATTCCCGTCATGCCGGCTCACAGATGTTACTTGCAGTTCACGGTGGGCCACGAGCACTTTCAGCTCACTGTGCTCACCTTTGTTCCACAGTGCCCCTCAGATGTTCACCAAGGTGATGGCGGTGGTCACAGCTCATCTGCACAAGTCAGGGCTTTCAGTCTACCCCTACCTCGACAACTGGCTGTTGAAGACGGGCTCTCCCCAGGCTGTTGTCTCCCACCTCCAGACGGACCTCCAACATTTAGTGTGGTTCACTATAGACATGCCAAAGTCACATCTGACTCCCTCTCAGGCGCTCCCTTTCATCGGAGCTGTTCTGGACACAGTCCAGTTTCGGGCCTATCCTCCTGAGCGACGAGTCCAGGATATTCGGGCTATGATACCAATGTTTAAGCCTATATCCTGGATTTCAGTGAGAATGACTGAGGCTACCGGGTCTCATGGCCTCCTGCATCCTGCTAGTGTCTCATGCTGGATGGCATATGAAGGCTCTGCAGTGGGACCTGAAGTCCCAGTTGGCACAGCATCAGCGGAATCTCTCTGACATGATCGAAATCTCTGAGGGAACTCCACAAGAACTGCAGTGGTGCCTAATAAAGCGTAGTTGGGTCAGAGGCAGATCCCTCTCCCACCCAAACCAAATCTGACAGTAGTGACAGAAGCGTCACTCCTGGGATGGGATGGCCACATGGGAGAGGCGGAGATTAGCTCCACATCAATATTTTTGAGCACTGAGCGATCAGACTGGCATTGAAATCATTCCTTCCCTCTCTCAAAGGGAAAGTGGTGCAGGTGTTCACAGACAACACCACCACCATGTGGTACTGCAACAAGCTGGGTGGAGTGGGTCGTGGGCCCTTTGTCAGGAGGTTCTGTGCCTCTGAACTTGGCTGGAACAGAAGGGCATATCCCTGGTGGTTCAACATTTGGCGGGCTCTATGAATGCCAGAGCGGACAAACTCAGCCAACAGTGCCTGATCAATCATGAATGGTGTCGCCATCCGGAGGTGGCACAAGGTCTCTTTCGGCAGTGGGGAGTGCCGTGGTTAGATCTCTTTGCTTCCGCAGAGACTGCGCAATGTCAGCAGTTTTGCACGTTGGGGTTTCCAAGGTGGCACTCTTTCAGGCCTCCTGTATGCCTTTCCGCCCATACCACTTCTGCCCAGAGCTCTCAAGGAGATCAAGAATGGCTGGGCCCAAGTAATCCTTGTGGCTACAGACTGGGCCCAAAGAGTCAGGTATCCCAAGCTATTGAGCATGGCCATTCATCCTCCGATCAGACTGCCCCTTGATGAGGATCTTCTGTCACAGCAGCAGGGGAGGGTTCTCCACCAGAAACCGTCCAGTTTCTGCCTTCTTGAGTGCAGATTGAGCAGCAGCAGTTGACAGCTTTTGACCTTCCGCCCAAAGTCTATAACGTTATCTTGGCAGCCATGCATCCTGCCACCAAAACGGTATATGCCTGTCAATGGAACAAATTTGTGGCATGGTGCACAGACAAGCCTGTTGACCCCCTTTCTGCCTCTCTTTCAGATGTCCTCTTCTTTATACTTTATTTGGCCCAGCAGGGCTCTGCTTTGAACATCCCTAAAGGTTATTTGTCTGCTATCTCTGCTTTCTTGAGATTACCTGAACAACCCTCTTTGTTTAAGTCTCCTATTGTCAGTAGGTTCCTGAAGGGTCTTACCCACATCTTTCCTCCTTCACCAGTTAGCATGCCCCAGTGGGACTTGAATCTGGTTCGGACATTTCATATGTGTGCTCTCTTTGAGATACTTCACAATTGTCCTCTCAGGCTTCTGACATTAAAAACAGCCTTCTTGGTGGACATTACATCTTCCCACAGGGTCAGTGAGTTGACGTAATTATCATCTAAACCACCCTACCTTTCCATCTACCCTGACAAACTGGTGCTTTCCACATGGGCTTCCTTTTTACCGCAAGGAGTTATGCCCTTCCATGTAGGCCAATCCATCACTTTGCCTACTTTTAATGCACCCCCGCATCCTTCTAAGGAAGAGGAGAGGCTCTACCGCCTGAACCCAAAAAGAGCATTGGTGTTCTATCTTGATCGTACCAAGTAGCTCAGGGTGAATGATCAGCTCTTTGTTGGGTATGTGGGTGCAAAGAAAGGTCAGGCAGTGCAGAAGAGAACAATCTCTAGATGGGTAATTCTCTGCATCAAAATGTGCTACGCATTGGCAAAGAAGAAACTGGAGGGTTTGCTTGCTCACTCCACAAGAGCAACAGCTGTAACCACTGCGTTAGCATGCAGAGTTTCAGTCCTGGACATCTGCCAGGCAGCAATGTGGGAGCCTTTGCACAACTTCACTAAACATTGCTACCTGGACAGTAAGGTCCAAAGGGACGGGTACGTTGCCCATTCGGTCCTGCAGGACTTCCTAGTATGATCTTAGTTTGCAGACCCACCTCTAGGGATGGAATTGCTTGGTTATCTATTCTAAGGTAGGGAATCTGGAACTAGAAGCCTGTATCAGATGAACAAGTTACTTACCTTTGGTAACAAATGATCTGGTAGAGACCTATTCTAGTTGCAGATTCCTTACAAACCCACCCATCCTCCCCGCTCTGCAAACTGATTTCTAGGGACAAGGACTTCCCGTTCAGGGCCTCTTCTTTCGGCACACCAGGGTCAGTGTTCTTCCTGGGGGAAATTATAATGTAAGGAATCTGCAACTAGAATATGTCTCTACCAGATAATTAATTACTGAAGGTAAGTAACTTGTTTGTTTAGTACTGCTGTGTGATTCAAAGTAATTTCTTCTTCTAAAAGATAAGCACTGGGTTGAATACATAAGTTATCAGGTTAGTTGGTTGGTTATTGAGTTCTGAGCTTGTCCAACCCCACATTATCTCCATGAGAAGCCCGTAACTGCCCTCTCTGCTCTTTGAAACATGTGTAGAAGGGCTTGCACTTAGCCCAGTTCGCTGAACTATACCAGGACGGATAGCAGGACACTGTTGGGAAACTACATGAACTTCTCCTGAACAAGGTCTGACGAGCTTTCAGTAGCTTGACACCCCCCACTACTACCTGGAAGATGGGGTTTGTTTAGTGTGACCTCCTCTCCCGCCGTTCTTTCAGGTGCTGACACCAATAAAAGAGTGACCACTTCATTTGTCAGTTAGTTCAATGGAAGCGAAACAAAACAACTCCTAGATTGCTGTAGATTATCACACTAAAGTCTATGCCCGGAAATATGTATTTACCTGGAATGTGAGCATCCTTTTGACAGTACAGCAGGGGCTACTCTGTACATGTGTGTGCACCTTGCACTGCAGTCCTTGTAATGGTCTTGAAGAGCCAATATAATTGGGTGAGGTCTGGGTTAGTATCCTCTGTCGGCTGACGGGTGCATACAGTGTCCCTTTTAGGTGTCAAAGAGCCTACATGGACACAGGTAAAAAGCAGTGAGGTACACCCTTTGCCTGTTGCTTTTGCACTGCTGTTGCTCTGTTAATGTGAAACGGCAACACTACTGTTGATGTCCGCTGTGATGCGGGCAGGAGACACTACCAAGTGACTCCATGATTGTGCCAACTTCAGCCAAACCTGGCCTTTCACACACGCAAGTCCATAATGCAGAGGTCTGACATATAAGTGTGTGGGCCGTTTTTGAGCAATTTGTGGGCCTGCTATATGGACATGATCCCGTTTTTACTGCTATTACCCCATATATTGCCACAGCAAACACAAATACATGCAATCTCCCATTCTTTGCAAAATACCCATAGAGCGTGTCTTTAGAAGTTCACAACTGGACAGATTTGCAAATGTAAGACACTTTTTATTAAACTATTTGGTTTGCCAAAGAGGGCAACTTTCATTTTGGTGCCTGGGCCTATTTTCTGTCCCAGTCCGACCATGCACACTGCTACCACTCAACATAGTTTTTGAAAACATGATGAGAAAAGCGAGGGAAGCTGGTACATACTTGTTTGCGTAAAATGTGTGTATGGGGAATTTAGGCCCTGCTGCGATCCTTAAGCAGCCTGTGATTTCATCCATCGCTGAGGGACAATATACAAAGTTATAACTCTTACCTTAGAGAATGTGTTTTCATTGAGTCCTTTAGTTCACTGGAGAGAAGAACAGTGCGAGTACGAGAATGTAAAGACAAAACGTCAGAGGTACACCAGTACTTAATTTGAGCCAATGGTTTCCGATGCGGGCACTGGCACTTATTTTTGAGGGCCGGCACTTATTTTTCTGCCTCAAGCATTCACTGCGAGCAAAAAAGACATCTGGGAAACAAACAAAAAAGCGTCACAAAAGCAGAAAGCTGCAAGAGTGAGCTGAAGGGGCAGGGAGTGGCTGTAAATGGATTAAAGAGGCCCGATTTGGTTTAAGGATTAAGCTGCCTCGGTATTTTGTGCTTGCACATTTAATTGCAGCAGCCGTGTGTTTCAGAGGAGAGCTTTGAGCAATGCCACTTTTTTATTTACCAACTAAGCACGGAGGTAAACAGCAACTTTTCCGCCAGTCGTATCCTTCCCAACCTAGCTCTCTTTCCCCAGTGTCCTGGCCTCATTTACCTGTGTCTCCTGAACTGACTAGCAGTGCTTGTTGGGAATGTCCTAATAAAGGGTAAAACAACAAAGTTTCTGGCTTAGAAGGGAAGGTTTTGTTCCCCCGCTGGTGTTTTACATTAACCGCAAAAGACCGCGGGGCATATATACAAGAAAGTGGCATATCGGTGCCGATGAGCCACTTTTCTTGTGTTGCCCCGCCCCACCTAATGACACCATGGTTGCACCATATTCTCAATATGGTGCTCCATGGCGGTCATTAGGACAATAGCGTCAACATTTTTTACTCTAGTGTGGCGCCTTGCTGCACTAGCATCAAAGATTTTGATGCTAGTGCAGCAAAGAACAGGGAGGCCCATTGATTAAAATGGGTGCATCATTTTCGCACCTGCTCTGAGCAGGTGTTAAAACGATGGAGAAAATGGCGGAGTGAAATGTTGTGAATTTCACTGTGCCATTTTTTCGGGCCTCCCTCCGTCGGAACACCACCTTGTATACTTTATGCCTGATGGAGGCATAATGTGGCATGAGTGGTTGCAAAGTGACACAATGCAAGCATTGCACCACTTTGTACATACAGCATGGGGGAAAAGCCACCTTAGCATTAAAAACAATGATGCTATGGAGGCGCAAGGTGGTGCTAGGGGTTTTTAAATATGCCCCCTCGTCTTCCTCGTTGCTGCTGGTAAGCTCAGTGGGGTAATAGGAGACATCAGCCCTCAGCAGCACTCAGGTCAGATCCTGGCCACTGAAGTCAGAGGCAGCTAAGTTGGTGGCCTAGGGTCACTTATCTCCCCGCTCCTCCCTTCTTCCTGCCAGCTCAAAATTGTAGGAGAAAGGATTGGGCAGGGCAGGGGTGTAACTAACACTAGAGCAGCAGATGGCGTTATGGTTGTCATGTGCACAGTATTTTACCAACATGGTCACTGTTTTTTTTATATCAAAGACCATTAAAGGCAGAGCTCTCAAGGTTCCTGTGGCCATGCGTCAGCATATGATTCTCCAGTCCAGGTTTTGCTTTGCACTGTGGGACCTGAATGAATGAAACAAACATATAAAGCGTGCTTTTTGCCAGAGGCATCTTGGCGTTACCAACTAGCCAGAACCCGGGTTCATTAAAGTATATAGCTATACTTTTAAAGACTTTCTTAAACAGAATATTCTTCCAAGGCCTATGCGTCAAAGGGCATAGTGTTTCCAAAGTTTGGTCATAAGATACAAGCAGGACCTGTTCCCCCAACAACTAATGACTTAGGAGTAGTCATGAGTCAAGTGACATATAGTCAAGGCCCATATATTATAAAACCAGGACTGCAAATCTCAAAATACATAATAATATAATCAGTTTTAGTGAAACAATCCACCATTGCCCCAAGCCCCAGACCTGCCCCCATACTAGGCACCAGGGACTACTTTTGTTTTTGAGATATAGGGGAGGAGGCTGCCCAAAATGGGCATGGCAATGCCTCTGACCCAATATAATGAATGGGCACAGTCTTTCTGCCCACCCCGGGGGCAGATCGGTGTAATACCCCTTATCTGGGGGGGCAGAAAGCCCACTAAACACCAGGGATTGTTTTATTTTGTTTTATAAACGAGGGGTGGGGGCTGCCCAGGTTGGACCTGGCAATGCCACCCACCCCCCAAAATGTGCTCAGTCTTTTTGCCCCCCCCCCCTTCCTCCCCTGGGGGCAGATTGGGTAATTTCCCCCGATCTGCCCCCTGGGGCAGAAAGTGTATGAGACATCAGGGAATCATTTAAAAAAAAAAAAACGGGTGGGGGTGCCTACCACCATGGGAATGGTTATGGTCCCACCACAAATGAAGGGAGCAACAGTCTTTCTGCTACACCTGCGGCCTAAACCATCTCCTCTCAATGGCAAGCAAGAAGACATAGGGGGTCATTCTGACCCTGGCGGTAATTACCGCCATGGCGGAGGTTGGCGGTAGCACCGCCAACAGGCTGGCGGTGCTCCGCCGGGCATTCTGACCGCGGCGGTACAGCCGCGGCCAGAAGCGGAAAGCCGGCGGTGTACCGCCGACTTTCCGCTGCCCATGGGAATCCGCCATGGGGATTCTGACAGCCCATACCGCCATCCTGTTCCTGGCGGTTCACCCGCCATGAACAGGATGGCGGTATGGGGTGTCGTGGGGCCCCTGGGGGCCCCTGCAGTGCCTATGCCAATGGCATAGGCACTGCAGGGGCCCCCGTAACAGGGCCCCTCAAAGAATTTCAGTGTCTGCTTTGCAGACACTGAAATTCGCTACGGGTGCAACTGCACCCGTCGCACCTTCCCACTCCGCCGGCTCCATTCTGAGCCGGCTTCCTCGTGGGAAGGGTGTTTCCCGCTGGGCTGGCGGGCGGACTTTCGGCGGTCGCCCGCCAGCCCAGTGGGAAAGCCAGAATGACCGCCGCGGTCTTTTGACCGCGGAGCGGTCTTTCGGCGGGAACCGCTTGGCGGGCGGTGACCGCCGTCCGCCGCGGTCAGAATCACCCCCATAGTCCTCTTTTGGGTGTTGATTTTATATATGGGCCAGGAGAGCTTGGCTAACTCCATTTATTGTGCCACTTGTAATAGTGAAATGCTGCACTTTTTGGGCTTGGGTAGGCTGCCCCCTGAAAAATCCTGCCAGACCCAGACACTTCTGAAATCTGGACATCTGGGGGAGTACAAGGTGGTGTGCTTCACATGCACCCCACACTATTTTCTTACCCACAATGCCCTGAAAACCTCCAACATTGCCTGAAGTCACATATTTTCCCTGCATTTCTATGATGGAAGCTTCGGGAATCAACAAGGAATCCACCAAATTCCTACCACTCAGCATTGCCCCACCTGTGCCGGTAAAAACTCTGCCCCACTTGTGTGGCTGGGCCTAATGCCAACGACAATAACAGACTCAACTGAGGTCAATAGGAGTCTCTATGCAAGTACTTCACTTCCATTGTCCTTGGTTTGATCCTTTAAACAAGCATTGGCAGTGTCAATACTCTAGTGGTAGTATGCTACCTTATGTAAATGCAAACATGTACAAATGTGTATGCACGATTTGTGACTGGTATCTGTTGAACTTGTCTCTTTCTGTGCCTCCTATGTTTGTGCACTAATTTTATTTCCCAAGTTCCCGGTGCCATGTAACACGTTACAAAGTAGCAGGACAAAAAGGTCTATGTGGATTTGTCTGTGTTTAAATCTATTAGCACGTGAAAGCCAGACTCCTGCTTTGCCAGTAACACAAAAGAAAATCTGCAGTGTGGATAGGTTTCTTCCTTTTTAGGCAGGGACCAGCCATAAAGTAGAATCCCAAACCTGGCATTCAGTGTTTCCCCACTATAATATGAAATTACAAGGTGCAGTTGTTTGAGAAGGCTCCACAAGCACATCATGCATTCCAAAACAGGCAAATGTAAGAATGAGATGTTGGGAGTGTTCACCTTGAAGGCACTATCACTTGGAATGATATCTAATCTCATGTGGGAGTATCGCTCAATAGAGAGCACCAATGGGGTTTGTGAGGTCTTGCAACAAGAATAATATGAAATAGGATGGCTGACCAACCTGGGATCACCACAAACTAGAAATCAACAGTGCATTCCTTATTCCCTTCATTGTTGGACAAGTGCAGCAAATGCCATCACACTATATGCACAGATTAGATCTCAAAAGTGTCCTTGAACAATGATAATCTCAAGTATTCACTGAACAGCTGATAGTTCTTGTGTAATTGTTGTCTCCAAATTTTGTAGTGTTTTGCACAGGATAATGAGACTAAGCAGCTTCGAGCTGTTTTACTGTGCTACTAATGTCTCTGACTTACACTTATTCCTGCATTTTCCTAAAGGTATCTTTTTGCGAACTTGGTGTTAGTTTTAGTCTCTTTTCCTAGACCATAAGGATCCCCTTCACACGTAGCTTGGCTAGATGCACTAAGGCAGTTTTTCTTTATTAACAAATGACATCTTTGACGCTGTGTTCCTGACAATCTTTGGCTATATTCCCCTGTATTACTTAATCGTTCTCCCAAAATGAAAAGGATGAAAAATTGCACTCCGTTTCCTATGTCTGCAGGCATATTTATGTGTCCCTTCTACTTATTACTGAACATCAACAATACAACAAATAGTTTTGTTTTACTGAGGTCTCTA
Organism: Pleurodeles waltl; assembly: GCF_031143425.1. NCBI lineage: Eukaryota > Metazoa > Chordata > Amphibia > Caudata > Salamandridae > Pleurodeles > Pleurodeles waltl. The sequence continues at coordinate 112,157,920 of NC_090443.1, read as the reverse complement.
GACACATTAGTATTTCTCCCTTGAGCTTATGTTTTCGAACTGAAGTTTCCATGATTGTAGCCATGTTCGGTATCTTACCTTTTTATTAATCTCTGGTAAAGGAAGCTTTATTAAATTCTCAGCATACTTGTGTTTTCCCTTTATTAACTTATTGAAACAGATGTTTCAGTGATTCCAACTATTTTAGTAATTTTCACACATTATTATTACTGAAAACCGATGTTTCGCTAACTGTTGCCATACACCCAGGTCTCTCTTATTCAAACCAATTTGACCAATACTTTGATGATTCTAGCCCGCAGCTGGGCAGAATTACATCGAGACACATACTAAATTGTTTGTCATACAAGTTTGATTTTCATCAACATGGAGGAATTAGGAGAAATTTAGAGGAGCCTTGGCATCATATTATCCTGATAATAGGATAATGCCTAAAAAGGATGCGAGTAGAATAAAGTGGTACCTTTCATCAAACTAAAAGTGACAGTTATACCTCCCTGGAAGTGACGTAACTTCTCTGGTTGGAATTTCCAGGCCCCTGGGGTGCCCTCCCCAGATGTGATGTCAAATCCAGGTCACATGAAGGTGGGGTGTGACATTGCCTTAGTCATGTGACCTGTGGTGTGATGACGTGGGTGTGACATCACCTTAGTCAAGTGATCGGTCACATGGCCGCTGGGGTGTTACATCTCCTTAGTCAGGGGACTGACCGCGTGATGGTGGTGATGTCACCAGTGAATCTTGACCCAGAAGAGCGTGTGACCCTGGTTGCAACATCACCTTAGTAAGCTGACCAGTCACATGGCTCCAGGAGTAGTGTAACAACCACAGGTTATAAAGCAATCCTCACAATGTACAATTCCGTAGGAGTATACCTTGAGTAGTTCGATAGCAGTCCCTTATGAGCGTATGTGGCATAATGTTAGTTTAGACTCCCATAGGCAGAAAATCTACCTTGAGGCCAAGAGCAACATACAACACTGCAACACTCAGTGGTCTTCATTACGACCGTCCTAAGCAGGGCTGCAACAAGCCAGGGCATGTTTTGCTTGTGGTACACCCTGTACTTATGCAGGGTCTTGGTAGGTTAGGAATTTTCAGGCAAAAACAAACTGATGCCTGATACTTATGTAACATATACACATTTGGGTGCCTCAGCTTTTTTGGGCTGAGAGGCAAAGAGAGAGAGATTGTGAGGCAGAGACATAGAGAGAGAGTCAGAGAAAGAGGGTGAGAGAGAGTGAGGGGCAAAGACAGAGAGAGACAGAGAGAGAGGGAGAAAGAGAGAGATACTGAGAAAGAGAGTGAGAGAGGTAGAGATAGAGAAAGAGAGAACAAGAGGCAAAGAGAGAGAGAGACAGAGAGAGAGAGAGAAAGAGAGAGAGCAAAACAAACTGACCAAGGTTGCTGACACACTCTGCGGTGCTTTTATAAGATAAGCCGGGGGGCTCAGAACTCAGTTCTGCCCCATCCTCTGAAGCCCTCAAGGCCTCATTACGTATGAAGCAACTTTCAGTGTATTGAAACCCCCCACCTATTATTTAAAAAGCTGTATAAATTAAACCTATTGTTGAAACACTGAACATAAATCAGACCTTTTGTTGAAAAAATACATGCAATAAGCCCTTTGTTAAATAATTCCCTCCTTTATTGAAAAAGTAAGCATAAATTAGGAGTTAAGGTACCACAGTTCCACCCAAGGGAACTCCCAGCTCTTTTGTTTAAAAAAGTGTGCATGATTAAAACCTTGTTGCATAAATCAGCCCTGTGGAAGACCCCAGTCTAAACTGCTTGCAGCTGGAAAAACATACATTTTTGGAGATAACTGACCACCGACTGTAGGAAAGTACCATCTTGCCTGGCATGTTACCCCCATTTTCACTGTATGTATGTTTGTTTTTGCCCTTGTGTCACTGGGATCCTGCTAGGCAGGACCCCAGTGCTCATAATATATGCCCTGTATGTGTTCCCTGTGTGGTGCCTAACTGGATCACTGAGGCTCTGCTAACCAGAACCTCAGTGTTTATGCTCTCTCTGCTTTATAGAATTGTCACTGCAGGCTAGTGACTAATTTTACCAATTCTCATTGGCACACTGGAACACCCATATAATTCCCTTGTATATGGTACCTAGGTACCCAGGGTATTGGGGTTCCAGAAGATCCCTAGGGGCTGCAGCATTTCTTTTGCCACCCATAGGGAGCTCAGACAATTCTTGCACAGGACTGCCACTGCAGCCTGAGTGAAATAAGGTCCACGTTATTTCACAGCCATTTTTCACTGCACATAAGTAATTTATAAGTCACCTATATGTCTAACCCTCACTTGGTGAAGGTTAGATGCCAAGTTACTTAGTGTGTGGGCACCCTGGCACTAGCCAAGGTGCCCCCACATTGTTCAGGGCAAATTCCCGAAATTTGTGAGTGTGGGGACACCATTACACTCGTGCACTACACATAGGTCGCTACCTATGTGTAGCGTCACAATGGTAACTCTGAACATGGCCATGTAACATGTCTAAGATCATGGAATTGTCACCCCAATACCATTCTGGTATTGGGGTGACAATTCCATGAACCCCCGGGTCTCTAGCACAGAACCCGGGTACTGCCAAACTGCCTTTCCGGGGTTTTCACTGCAGCTGCTGATCCCGCGGCCCCCAATGTTCATTGACCAGCGAGGAGTGTATTAGCGTATCGGACTATCATCCAAAGCCTCACTAACCCGGAGACTGAGAAAAGATCGTCCAACAAAGGCTATTAGCTTAACTTATCTCAGCTACAGCAGCCAGACCATCTTCTCCTATTACACCAGATGGTTGCATACCTTTAACAAAGAATAGCACAACTATATAATAGTAGTATTGTCTGAACTTCCAACCAAGACAACTCAAATGACATGACTATGCGATCCAAACATATCAAGCGTTTAGTGTTAAACCAACCTTAAAATCTGGCTGCTAAAACTTGATCTTTATCGTATTATACTAATGGAAATGGCCCTGAAGAAGGTGACCTACAATCACTAGGAACACCGAAACGCGCGTAGGACGTCGGTTCCCCCAGCACATCCTTGCTGTAGCGATGCCACTCTGACTTGTTCTCTTTTTTAATATAAATTTAAATATAGACTATTTTTGTATTAGACTATCACTTACATATATTTATCAGCTATCGAGTATTGTTTTTTCCTGTATGTATATATATTTTGTATTTTTTATGAATTTCTGCATTAACTTTGCTTTATTTGTACTATGATTTTTCCTCATTACATTGTATTGTCTATTGTTGAGTAGTTCGAATGTGGTGTGCCTAAATTAGACTTTTTGCTCATGTATTTAGATATTTTCTATATTTTATGATTATTTGCTTATTTACATGATTTGATTAAAGCTTTTCACTTTGTGACTTCGTTCCCTTTTTCTTGTGATTACTCGTCTTGGTTTAGCAGTCAGATCTTATTAATTATTTATCATTCATTTATCGACATGAATTTATCATAATATATGAATCAGTCCCTATACGGATTTACTTCTGAAGTTTATTATATCTTCAGATATATTATTATTGTAGCTTACGCCGTAGTTTCTTCTCACACCCATTTTTCACTGATTGAGCTACTTGCATCTTTCTAGGGAACCCCCTTATAGTTATGATGTCTACCCCTCAGACAGGTTTCTGCCCCCCTGGGGTCTGGGCAGCCCAGGCCCAGGAAGGCAGAACAAAGGATTTCCTCTGAGAGAGGGTGTTACACCCTCTCCCTTTGGAAATAGGTGTGAAGGGCTGGAGAGGAGTAGCCTCCCCAGCCTCTGGAAATGCTTTGATGGGCACAGATTGTGCCCATCTCTGCATAAGCCAGTCTACACCGGTTCAGGGATCCCCCAGCCCTGCTCTGGTGCGAAAGTGGACAAAGGAAAGGGGAGTGACCACTCCCCTGACCAGTACCTCCCAGGGGAGGTGCCCAGAGCTCTTCCAGTGTGTCCCAGACCTCTGCCATCTTGGATTCAGAGGTGTTGGGGCACAATGGACTGCTCTGAGTGGCCAGTGCCAGCAGGTGACGTCAGAGACCCCTCCTGATATGTGCTTACCTCTTTCAGTAGCCAAGCCTCCTTTCTTGGTAGCCAAACCTCTTTTTCTGGCTATTTAGGGTCTCTCCTCTGGACTATTCCTCAGATAACGAATGCAAGATCTCACCAGAGTTCCTCTGCACTTCCCTCTTCGACTTCTGCCAAGGATTGACCGCTGACTGCTCCAGGATGCCTGCAAAACTGCAACAAAGTAGCAAGACGACTACCAGCAACATTGTAGCGCCTCATCCTACCGGCTTTCTCAACTGTTTCCTGGTGGTGCATGCTCTGAGGGCTGTCTGCCTTCATCCTGCACTGGAAGCCAAGAAGAAATCTCCCGTGGGTCGACGGAATCTTCCCCCTGCCAATGCAGCAACCAAACTTCAGCATCACCGGTCCTCTGGGTCCCCTCTCATCCTGACGAGCGTGGTCCCTGGAACACAGGAGCTGGGTCCAAGTGTCTGCCACAGTCCAGTGGCCCTTCTGTCCAAATTTGGTGGAGGTAAGTCCTTGCCTCCCCACGCCAGACAGCAAACCTGTGTACTGCTGCTCCGGCTTCTCTGCACTTTTCCAGGACTTCAAATGTGCACAGCCTAGCCTGGGTCCCCAGCACTCCGTCCTGCATTGCCCAACTCGCTGAGATGGACTCCGACGTCATGGGACCCTCCTTTGTGACTCTGAGTTGACCGCTGTCATCAGATCTTCTAAGTGCCTGTTCCGGTACTTCTGCGCAACCGCAACTTTTGCAGCTAGCAAGGCTTGTTTGCGGTATTTCTGCCTGGAAATACTTCTGCAACCTCCAGCACGCCGTGGGACATCTTCCATCCAAAGGAGAAGTTCCTAGCCCTTTTCGTTGTTGCAGAATCTTTGGCTTCTTCCACCCGGAGGCAGCCCTTTTGCACCTTCATCCGGGGTTTAGTGGGCATCTCCCTACCCTGGCCCCTTTGTGTGACTCTTGGACTTGGTCCCCTTCCTTTACAGGTCCTCAGGTCCAGGAATCCATCTTCAGTGTTTTTCTGGTGCTTGTGGTTCTTGCAGAATCCCCTATCACGAGTATTGTGTCTTTCTGGGGTAGTAGGGTAACTTTACTCATACTTTTCAGGGTCTTGGGGTGGGGTATTTTGGACACCCTTACTGTTTTCTTACAGTCCCAGCGACCTTCTACAATCTCCCATAGGTCTGGGGTCCATTTGTGATTCGCATTCTACTTTTGGAGTATATGGTTTGTGTTTTCCCCCTAGACCTATGTCTACCTATTGCATCCTATTGTGATTCAACATTGTTTGCAGTACTTTTCTTACTGATGCTTACCTGTTTTGGGTTTGTGTACACATAACTTTTGTATATTACTTACCTCCTAAATGAGGGTATTCTCTGAGATACTTTTGGCATATTGTCACTAAAATAAAGTACCTTTATTGTTAGTAACTCTTGAGTATTGTGTTTTCTTATGTTATTGTGTTATATGATATAAGTGGTATAGTAGGAGCTTTGCATGTCTCCTAGTTCCTCCTAAGCTGCTTTGCCATAGCTACCTGCTATCAGCCTAAGCTGCTAGAAACACCTCTATTCTACTAATAAGGGATAACTGGACCTGGCACAGGCTATAAGTACCACAAGGTACCCACTATAATGCAAGCCAGCCTCCTACACCGACCACCCGACACAATGGAGGAGTCCAGACCCAGCCATGACAGCTACTCAGACCCTGAAAGGCCTCAAGACACAGAGACTCAATCACCTTTTCCAGAGGTAAAAAAAAAACGTTTCCATATTATATCTTTATGAAATGTTCAAAGGTCAGTTGCATTGGGCTGAAAAGTTTTTTGTGTTAAGCAGAACAGCTTGTATGAAAAGCTACAAGATTCCTGAACTAATCTGTTAAGTTGAACGTGTGTGTTTGTTATATTCAATATTTAGGGGGTCATTATGAACATGGCGGTAAACACTGTTGGCCGCCGTGGCGACAGTGAACAGAAGACCGCCATTGGCGGTGAACAGAAACCCGCCATACAAAGATGCCAAAAATCAGAATCCGCCAAAATTTCTGCTACCACCAGCCACCGCCAGAGCCTTGTCGTCAGAAAGGCTGCACATCCCACCCCACCACAGCCAAAGACACAAATCCCCACCCTCCAAATAACGATGCACAAATCACCGCGGTGGTACAGACCGCCAAGGCCAGCAATGGTACCCAACAGAAAGAAAAGCACACATTGGCAACTTTGAAACCCACACACCTGACACACATTCACAACACTATAAACCACGCACAGATCCACCCCACAATCGTTTGCATCGCCAATAGGATAAGCCAGACTGACAACACTACACGCAGACACTGAATGCAACATCACACACCCAACCACACAACAGCACCCCCACCAATATCCACACAACAGAGCATCCACAACACACACCATGGCACCCCCTATGCACCCACGCTTCACAGAAAGGGAGCTAAGAACAATGGTGGATGAGATACTCAAGGTCGAGCCACAAATCTTTGGTGCACAGGTGCAGCACACACCCATCGCCAGGAAGATGGATTTATGGCAGACAATAGTGAACAAGGTCAACGCAGTGGGAAACCATCCACGCACAAGGGACGACATCTGCAAGAGATGGAACGACCTGCATGGGAAGGTGAGGTCCATGGCATCCAGGCACCACATTGCCGTACAGAAGACTGGGGGAGGACCCCCAACTACACCCCCCGAATACACCGACTGGGAGGAAAAGGTACTGACCATCCTGCACCCTGAGGGCCTCACTGGAGAAATGGACTCGGGTAAGTCATCTACAATTACCCCATATCCACCACACCTGTAATGCATGCACCAGCTCAACCCCCCCCCCAACTACCACCAGGATCACACCCAACTCTGACCTCAATCACAACATCCAGGCGCCGTGCATGCCCACAAACCCACCAACAGGCCCACATCCCTCCACCTGTGCACAGTCACCCACCCCTGCAAGGTATCACAATGGCACTACACCACCCACAATGCACCACCACATCCCATGCAAAATGCAATGGTAACCCCACAATAGGTCCCTGCATGGCCCAACAGGGGAAAAAACTGCACAAAATAGGCCAGAGCTGTGCACCCTCCTCTGAATTAGTAAATGTAACATACATGTCCATTCCCACCACAGGCACCACCACCCATGCCACCCTGACGGAAAGGACAAGGAGTGCCAATGCCCCACAAGGAGACAGAGGCACCACTCAGGAAGCTGGAAAGGGAACTGCAGACACTGAGGAATACCCTGGTCCGTCACACAGTCCTGGACTGTCACCCTCCAGCATCCCCATCCAGGACACCACTGACACCCCTATCACTCAGCCACCAACATCTGCACATGCCAAACAACCCACACTAGTGTATCCAGGCCACAGACTGGTAGAACACAAATACAGAGGCCACAGTCTTCACCTGCCAACAGGCAGGATGACGATGGCCCCAGCACAAGTGGTACCACCAGACCTGTACAGGGGACACAGGCACAGGGGGCTATGCCCAGTGGGAGGGTATCAGTGGCCCAGAGGGGAGGCCAAAGGATGGATGCTGCAGCCCAGAAGGTGATCTCTGAGGTCCTGGGAGCATACCATCATACACAAGACCGGATGGGGCAGATCCTGGCCACCCTGGAGCAGAGTCAAAGGCTGCAGATGGCCCAACATCAAGAGAGACCATGGAGCAGTGGAAACAACTGAATGCCACCATGGCCACTATTGCAGGGGTGCTGCAGCACCACAACCCAACCCAGATTGAGACCCTCACAAACCAGGAAGCCCCTACCACTGCCTAGGACACAGACCAGACATCAACATCAGCAGCAGCAACTGGACTGGTGCCACTGTCTGAGGACACACAGGAGAACAGCACCCCTACCCGAACAGCCCAGCACTAGACACTCAAACGGTCCCTCGGACCCAGATATGGCACAGGAACACCTCCCAAGACCAAGGCACCTTCAAAGAATTGACATTGACACGAACTGTCTCCCAAGTGTGCCACTGTGCTACCATCCTCATGGGCCAATAGCAACTCAAAAACTTGCAAGGTAAAGATAGACCTATACCCACTGCCACCAATCACTGAGACCATGTAGCCAGTATGGACATTCACCATCAGCCCACTTCCTATCACTGTAAAGAGCACCAATGCATCCCTGACAACAATTAAAACACATGTACACCAATTTCTGTGTCACCTGTCATTATGTTGAATCAATTGTAAGCGTGGGTGCATTTTCCATTTAAATTCAAAATCATACCTTTATTGCAGGAATGGCACCCCTCTCACCTCATTGTGTGGAGTAAACAGATCTGTACACCATGTTGCTTATCATGGCACATGGCACCTGAAATTCATGTAACAGTGTCAATGACTACAGACCTCACATCCCCATAGTGAATAAGTTAGACTGACATTATGCAGTGCAGACAAAATCATCAGTGAACAGTACCTCACAGTCACTGGAAGTATAGTTGGATCAGTTGGTTCCTGGAGTGAACATCTTCCCACTCTTCTTCATCACCATCATTCACATCCCCTCTCAGAGGAAGCAGGTCTGGATATATAGAACCTCCTCCAGAGGGAGATAGATTTCCTCACAGCCACGTTGTGCAGCATGCAGCAGGACACCACTATTCTACACATCTTCTCAGGGCCATAGCACAGGGATCCCCCAGAGAGATGGAGGCAACAGAATCTAGCCTTCAGGAGACCTTTAGTGCGCTCTAGCACCCTTCTAGTACGTCCATAGGCCTCATTTTAATTCCTCTCTGCATCTGTCCTAGGATTCCTCACTGGTGTCAGGAGCCAATGCATGTTGAGGTAGCCTGAATCACCTGCAAAAGTGGGCGAAAAAGGACTGTAACAAACTACCATCAGTTGCAGTCAGCCTGGCTGTCAGCTATGTACAGAAAAAGTGTCAAACACACTCACCTATGAGCCATCCTCTGTCCCCTTGTAGTTGTTCCATCATGTTTGGCACACTGCTGTTCCTCAGGACAAAAGAATAATGGACTGATCCAGGGAACATGACATTCACATGTGAAATGTACTGGTCTGCAGTACACACCAATTGTATGCTCATTGAGTGGAAGTTCTTCCTGTTTCTGTACTCCTGTTCACTTACTTTTGGGGGGATGAGAGCTATGTGGGTGCCATCGATGGCACCTATCACATGGGGAATGTTGACAAAGGCATAAAAGTCTGACTTGATGGCAGGGAGTTCAGCACTTTGGGGAAACTTTACATATGTCTGCAGGTATTGTACAAATGCATCCAGGAATTTGAACAGGGTAAGGCAAAACATTTGCTGTAAGAACCCTGCACCCATGTCCATAGTCACCTGGAATGAGCACTTGTCCGGGAAATGAAGTACAGAGAGCACTTGCACTTCAGTAGGGATGGCATACTGATTCCGATTTGCTGGTCTCAGTACAGGATCCAGTAATGCACAAAGTTCATGGATAGTAGCACGAGTGAGTCTGTATTTGATAATGATGTGATGTTCCACCATGGTCTCCAAATCAACAAGAGGTGTGTACACAGATGGGGCTCTCCCTCGTCACATGAGTCTGTACCTAGGAGGAGTGGAGAACACATGTGAGGGACACACATACATTTGCGCAACCTGTTGTGTATAAAACACTTCTGTCCAACATGTAGGTTACACATAAGCATTGTAGGATGTATAACTGGAGTGACATGTTTTAACTGATACATCTGGACTGTTGTGGGCAGTAAATAGTCATTTGGGCATGCAAATGAGGGATGGTGTCCATAGGGCCTGCACGGGGCCCATGCCCAGGAAATATCTGCGTAGTACTTGCAAAATGGCAGCCCCCTGCCATCCAGCTATGTAGCAGTGTAAGTGACCTCATACCGCTAGCGGTTGTTGTAATGACGTAAGGCGGTGTACACTGCCGTGCACCCATTCATTGGTTAACATGGGTGTCAATGGGAAATATGAGCCTATCATTATTGCCGCCGGTGGTGACGGTGCACACTGCCGCGGAGCGTACGCCATTTCGGCAGCCCAGGTTCACTTCACTCCCGGATTCCCTGCATGGAAGTTCTCCACTGAGTGTGTTGCTGTGTCCTTACTCTGGTTACTCAAATGGCATGAGTCACAGGGGAACGGGCCCCGGCCTTCACCACGGAGGAGCTGGAGAAGCTAGTGGACGGGGTCCTACCCCTGTATGCCAAGTTATATGGGCGACCAGAGGTGCAGGTAAGTAGGCAGATGGGGTGCATGGATGTGTGTGATGGTGGTGGATGCCTGTATGCATGTGTGCACGATTTGTAACTGCACTGGCGTTGAATGTTTGACAATTAGCATGTGTGAGGTGGTGGAATGATGTTATTAAGTGTCCGTCCGCTAGAGGACATATAGCCAGCAGTATCAAATGGGCATTGTCTGACCTCTGTGTTACTTTTCTGTGTGTCCCCTACAGACCAGCGCCCATCAGAAGAGGGGACTCTGGCAGGCCACCACCAGGGAGGTGCCAACCCTGGGGGTCTACAACTGGCAGAGCACCCACTGCAGGAAGCGATGGGAGGACCTGCGGCGCTGGGCCAGGAAGACCTGCGAGGCCCAGCTAGGGAAGTCCTCCCAATGAGGAAGGGGTGCCCGTTAAGCCCTGACCCCCCTAATGCGCTGCATTCTGGTGGGGGCATATCCAGACATGGATGGGCGCTTGAAGGCTGCACAGCAGACACAAGGGGGTGAGTACTGAAACCATTTTCTGCCTCCTAATGGATGTCTGAGGGTGCTGTAGTATGTATGCTGTCTAGTGGCAGGGACTCTGACTGGTGTCTTATAGCAATATGGCCCCCATGGGCAATTAGATGACTAGGGGCAGGTCTGCAGTTCCTCAGGTCCTTCTGTAATGTGGGAGTTGGTTGTATGCTAGGGTTGTGGCCACTAGTCAGGGGCATAGGCATGACTATAGCTGTAGGTGCTGTGTGTTGGTGTATTAGCTGGGCGGGAGTATGAGTGAACCAAATATGTGCATCCATTCAGGTGTTAACATATTTCTCTCCTGTTTTTTCTCCTCCCCCCTGTACTCTTGTGTTGTCTGTGCATATCAGCATCATCTGGCGAGGGAGCAGTGGCACCGGCGAGTGGGGATGCAGTGGCCCACGGTTCCAAGGAGGCAGAGTCTACTGACGCCAAGGGGACCAGTGGGTTGGAGGGCGAGGGGAGTACCACCGGGGAGGCTACTACCACTGGAGGTAGTGACTCTGACACCTCCTCTGATGAGAGTTCCCTGGTGGTGGCGGACCCCAGTGGGCCCACCCAATCTTTGACATCTTCCACCACCCCCAAACCACCACCGCACTCAGAGTTGCTCCCCATCCAGTTGCCCATGCCCGCTCACCCAGAATGGTGGGCATCTCCTTTGCCCCAGGCACCTCATCCCCGGCCCCAGTAAGCCCAGCTGCCCTCACTGAGGAGGCTATTGACCTCCTGAGGACCATCTCTGTAGGGCAGACAACCATCGTTAATGCCATGCAGGGGCTAGCATCCCAGATGCAGCAATGCAATGCATACCTGGAAGGCATTAACGGTTCCTGGTCTGGCCTAGAGAGATCTTTTCAGGCTCTGGCCTCCTCTTTGATGGCAGCCAGTGTCCCTGGTCTTACCGTCCCCCTTCCAACCACCTCTACCCCTTCCAGCACCCCACTCCCTTCACCCATCCCAAGCATACATTCAGACAACCATTCACACACCTCAACACACAAAAAACATACAGAGAAACACATGCACCACACTTCCCACCACAGGCATACACACAACCAACATACAAAGGCAGACACAACAACATCCACTTCCCCCAGTGTGTCCACCTCTCCTGAATCCCTGTCTGTCACCTCTACATGCACACTCACAAGCACTGCACCCTCACTCACTGCTGCTGGCTCCATTCTTGCAGTCACAACAACATCAGACATCCAGTCATGCACCCCAGACACCACACCTGCAGTCACCACAAAGACTTTGAGTGACACTTGCAGCCCACTCACCAAACTTGCAGACACCCAGACAACATCCATTTACACTGGCAGCCTGTCTTGTCCTACTTCGTCCACCCCACCTCCTCCCAAGACACTCAAACGTTCCCAGACACCCACCCAACACACATCCACCGCACTTCAGCATGCTGACAGGCACCTGCATCTTCGTCACACTCCCTCTACAACAACTCCCTCTACCTCCACTCCCACACCTTCCTTCATGTCCACCCCGACTGCCCCTAAAAAACTTTTCCTGTTCGGTGTTGACTTTTTGGAACCCACTGGCCCACCCCATCTCATCCCTAAACGTGCCCACCTCCTTGCCCTGTCCACTCCTTCCACATGCAAGTCCGCCCCTGTTCGCCCTTCCCATTCCCGTGCCCTGTCCCCAGTGAGCAAGAAGCCACGTTCTGACCCTGGTCCAACTGCCACCCCCAGTCTAAGCCCACTCCCCCACCTTCTAAGGCTAAACCCAAACCACCTCCACCTCCCAAACGTAAGCCCAAGCACCCCCCTCCCAGACGTAAGTCCCTACCCCCTCCACCCCCTGCCCCAGTTCCCTGAGGTGCCTGGCTGCCCCATTGATCTCCCTTTATGATGGAGTACCATGTGCACATGTGGGAGTCAAGTTCGGGCCATTTGGGCCCATCAGTCTTTTTGTGTTGGTCTGGCCAATGCCTCATTGGACAATCTGCTATTACTACATCTGTAATACATTTTGTGTGCCCAGTGTTGGTGTTGGCACACTCTGGATACGTGGTTCATCGTTTCATTGTGGGGGTGGGGGGGTTGTGCACATGTGTGTACTTTGGGCAGGTTGTCTTGGCCTTGTGTCGGGTAAGTACCTCTGGCTCAGATGTGTATGGCTTGTGATGTTGTGAGTGGTTGTGGGTGCGTTGCAGGGTGGGTGGAGTGGGTGGGTATGTAACTGTTCCCTTTCTTCCCATGTTTGATAGGTTGCAGTACTTACCGTCGTCGTCTTTGTCGGCGGTCACGGTCGCAGAGGTATACGGCAAGGAGCAGCACTGACATGATTTCCAATTCTCTCTCCATGTCTGCTTCGGCGTGTAGTGTGTTCCTCCGGTGAGTGTTTCCTTTTATTTGGTTTGTTTCCGCCAGGCTTCGAGAACTGACGGCGGTCAGATGCTTCATTATTTGTTGGGCTGGGAGGGCCTTTTTGTCGGCCTGTGGGTGGCCTCTTCTGTCATTGTCGGCACTCCTCTGTTGGCAGTGAGTGGTTTTCAGGCTGCCTGTTTTTCATGTGCTTCATTATTTGGCGGCCCAGACCGCCAACCTGTTGGCGGTAGTTACCGACACCGCCGGCGTTGCGGTCTTTCCCTCCGTGCTCATAATGAGGGCCTTAATGTTAAAAAATGTGTATGTGTTTTACATTTGTATGAGGCTGAAAGCACAAAGGAAAACAGTTGTTATTGGTTGATCATGACAAATTGTACAATAAAAAGCTTTTTTATGGGAGCGTACTGCATTTATACCAATGGGATGGGTATTGTGGAGCAGTGGTAAATGTATTCATGGGGTGTTGCTCATTTAAATTGATTCAGAGGCCTTTGGCCATGCTGGCTCTGAAAGATTGGCTATTATTGTCTGATTAATTAGATGTTACAAGACCTCTTTAAAGATTAGTTTGTTGCTACAAGTTTCAGTGTGTTTTAAACACGGTTTAGAGGACAGGGGTTCTGTGTAGCATACAATACACAAAATGTGATTAATAAAATGTCCCAGGAATACCATTTTTGCATGCTGTAAATTGCACATATAACAGAATGCTTAGTATTTTGAAATGCTTGTTTCTACAAATCGGTTTTGCAATGCTCTGTTTTAAACAATAGGACCTCACAGCTCCGGAGAATCAGACTGTGTTCGCAAAAATCCGAGTTCATAGGATTAGCGTACTTGGTGAGGCGTAAGGATGCTTCTTAAATGAGGGGAGCACAGTCTCACAGAACTAAGAGGCTTATTTCTACTCTGTTTGCACAGAATTAGCGTAATTTTTTAAAACTCTAATTCGGTGCAAAACTAACTCCAAATTTATACTTTGGCGCTAGACCCATCTAGAGCCAAATTTATGGAGTTAAAGTCATTTTTTGGAATTGGAAACCTACCTTGCCTTAATGAAATGCAAGGTAGGCATTTCCGTGCAAAAATCACTCTATGGCCTTATCGCAAAATTTATACTCCAGTACAAAAAGGGTGCACAGGAGGGCTCACAAAATGACCCTGGGTCAGGGCAGGCGTTAGGGGACAGGTGGGCCTATTTCCATGGTGGTATATTTAAGTGCGAAACATACTTTTATTGCAAGAGAACATATGATATTAGGGCTGTGTGTGTGTGTGTGCAAGCAGGCTGTATCTAAAACTGATTCATGAGACGTCCCGCCTATCTGCTACTAGACGGACTATTTTGTTGCTACAAGGCCTTTTGTCTAAAGATTAGTTTGTTTCTAAACACCTGCAATAATGTTCTGATGTGATTTAAACTTTTCTAGAGATTGATTTTCTGCAGCCTTCAAACAGATAAACGTAATGTAAATCATGTGTCAAAAGGCTCGCTGGTTATGAAAACCCTCCATTTTAAACAAAGAGGCTTGGTGGCAATCTATACAAAGGGCTTGTTAATGATATTCGTGCAGGCTGCAGCTATCAGGCTGTTTAAGAGTTTGTGCATGAATTGGAGGGGGTGGCAGTCAGTGGCTGATGCCACTGCTATTATGGGTTGATCATTTGTGTTAAACAGGGCAAATTGAGTAAGTTGTGGAATTCTGATAATGGTTTGTGTGCTGTGATGTTAAAGACAAATGAATATGTTGTGCAATCCTAATTATGTTTTGTATGCTGTGAAGGGTTGGGGGCATGCAATTCTGTTGTCTAACCAGGCAGAGGACTGAGAGCTTAAGCTAACAGTTCTAGGTCAGAATTCCCAAGAAGCTTAGCAAACCTTTATCCTTCCTAGTATGATTACAAGCTTCTGATGTGTCACTTTTTGAAAGGGCGGCTTAATAAAATAAAATAAAACTGTGTTGTAGTGTAGATGATTGCTAGTGTATCTTTGAATCTTTTACCAGCATGTTTTGTCCCTGGTTACGCCCCCATATGCATACTCCCCATCTAGTCCCGCATCAGTTGTAAACCCGGCAACTCTCCACTCTCTGATCCACAACATTGGTACAGAATGGCCCCGGGGTCTAAATCAAAGCTTCGAACCAGGGTGGCTCCCAAAGCCATCCCTGGGAACGGGGGACGATTATCACTTGTGATATTGCGGAGGGTGGTTTGGATTTTTTTGAGCAGAATATGGTAAGACAACAGGACACTGCTAGGGGTGGTGAGAAGAGAGCAGTACTTGGCGAGATTCAGGGGAATACACACCCCTGACCCTGCTCACAACAGTAACGCCCCACAATATGGGGTGTGGACCTGAAAAATAAGTAAGGGGCCTGTATTAAAAAGATGCATGTAGGTTTAAGAAAACAAAAATAACACTTTAACGCTGAAGCCACTAACCTGTGAAAGAAGCAGATGCATGGAGGTAATGCAACCTACACAGATAGTGATAGACTTTGTGAGATGATCTGCATATTACAATGGTGTAAAAGCAAGATTCTAAATTCCAACGAAAGAGCCTTGTCACACTCACTTGAACAATATTTCATGCTGACGCCAGAGATACAGATGCAGAGAACTCACGAGTGTCCTTCCCACCACATGGGTCTGAAGAGATTGAGGCCTTGTGGTGCAATCTTTCGCTGTTTGAATCCATGAAGTCACCTGTTGAGTCCGAGTTTGTTGCAGATCCCTGCACCTGTGGCGGACCCAAGATGGGTACAGGACCCTCTCCTAGATGCGGCATTAGATATTTTCGAAGACCATGTCTACGACCATCATGTTTTGCTGAGTATAAACAGCATTAGGTTACCATTTTTGCCACAGGATCTTTTGTGGTAAGATGTTTGTGTTGCACGCACCCTCCTCCCTGCCAATCATAACACGTTCCCACAGTGTGCCCAGATATTCCTATGAAATGTGTCAGCCTGTGAAAAATGCGCATCTTTTCGACTTCCTCCAAAGTCTATTAATTTCTGAAACCCACATGCGTTACTTTTTTTAAGCACTGTAAAGAGTTTAATGCTTGACACTGGTCTGACTCAAGGGGAATGTGCAATTGGCACTATGTTTGAAGTTGAATGTGCCCTCTACACAACCACGTTCATTACGAGTAAATATCAAAATACTATTTATTTTTGTACAATTGTGACCATTATTCGTTTGTTTGGCTCAAATAAAACCTAGAACGTAGGACTAGTTAAATTGTCTCTCACATTTGTTAGAATATACTAAATAGTAAATACCAGTTTACCTAGATTAATAATGTAGGCCATGGATAATGCTGCGTTTTACTTTGTAGTGCTGCATGTGCACTTCTTTTGTTTCTAATTGCTGAAAGTGACAGGTGTTACGGTACCGTGTTAAATGGTGCTCAGTTATACGTTTGAAAGGAAAGGAGGCTTACTCAGCCCTGACAGCATTTGAGCTAGTGACTGTAACCTCGCAGCAGATGTCAGCAGCGACAATTCAACTTACTCAGACACCACTCTGACTTAAAGTGTATCTTCTCTCTTTTTAGATGGAAATAACAACCAGGGAATCGAGATAGACACAATCAAGTTATTTCCATAATTTTATAACATGTCAAATTCGATCTGGGGCAGTGATTCACATTATTCAGAAGGAAGTCTCTTTACGTAACTGATCTCATGTATGTGATATGGCTTCAGACATCTGAGTGACTGCGGGGGTGAGGATAAAATCAAATAAATCCCAGTACTGCCAGAGTCTCTGCATGCAATTAAACTTGGAAGGATGAAACCACCTCCCACAAACACACCCATGCACGCACACCAACCCACCAAGCATTGGCAAAGCCAATAGGTCTCTCCTTTGGGAGAGCTGATGGCTTTGGCAATGTATTTTAGCCATGTTGTACACCAGCGTGCCTGCTGTTCAGCATGGCTAAAAGTTAGTGGGATGGAGAGGAAGGGGTATATTGGGATAGACTTGAGTGGGGTAGATTGGGGTAGATTGCAGTGGAGTAAATTTGGGTAGTGGGGATTAGATTGAAGTGGGGTAGATTGTGGTAGAGGGGTTAAATCTGGGTGGAGTGCAATGTGGTAAATTGGAGTGGGGTAGATTGGGGTAGTTTGGAGGGGCATTATTTGAGTGGAGTGGGGTAAAATGGACTAGAGTGGAGTAGATTGGGGTAGAATGGAGTGGAGTGAGGTAGATTGGAGTGGGGTAGACTAAGGTGGATTGGGTTAGATTGGAGTGGATTGGTATTTATTCGGGTGGGGTGGGGTGGAGTGGATTAGGGTAGACTGGAGAGGGGTAGATTGGGGTAGTTTAGAATGGGATGGATTGGGGTTGATTGGCGTGGAGTGGCACAGATTCACGTGGGGTAGGGTGGGGTAGACTGGACTAGAGTGAAGTGGCATAGATTGGACTGGAGTGGGATAGATTTGGGGCAGAATGGAGTAGGATAGATTGGACCGACTTCGATAGGAGTGGGATAATATTTAGTGGGTTAGATTGGTGTGGGGCAGAGTGGGGGTGGGGTAGATTGGGGTACAGTGGTGTGGAGTGGGTTACATTGAGACAGGGTAGAGTAGATTGCAGTGGCGTAGGTTGGAATGTAGCTGAGTGAGTGTGAAAGAGAAATACGGTTTCTGAGACTTTGTGACTTTTCCAATTTTGGCTGATTTATTCAATCCCTCATGTATAAGATGTGATTGTATATGATACAATAAAAAGAAAAGTCAGAGCGATTCAGGGGTTCATTTGGGTAGTAATCTGTTTGGAATGGGGTTTCTGGTTGGCTAGGGTATGCACCTAAGCCAGGAAGAACCCGCTCACTCCAGTCAGGACAAGGGAGTTACACACCCAAGATAACCCCTGCTCACCCCATTGGTAGCTTGACACAAGCAGTCAGGTATATCCCAGAGTCAATGTGTAAAGCGTTTGCACAACACACACAACACACATGACCCACTATCCTCACCACAAAGGAAACACAACACCAAGTTATGTAAAATAAAATGTATTGTACACAACATCATTGGACCAAACACAACATGTCAGTACTACCTTGCTACCCAAGCAGTTGTCAGAACGTTAAACAATAGTGTTACCCTGCAGAAACCAGCAGTGGTCACAAATAACACACAGGTTACTCATTATTCTGCAACATAAGCAGTAGTTAGGAAAACATTACTATAGAAATGCGCTTGTCATAAACATATCATAAATGCCTATACCAGGAACATTAGAAAACATATGGCAAGTCATGAAAATTTATTAGCATAGAATGCCCCAAAAAAAGGACATTAGCAAATATATATGGCACTTCATATAAGAAACAGGTTAAAAGACAAGTCCCAGCATGCCAATAAAAGGAAAATTAGCAAAGGCCTGGGCAGCAAACATTCAGTTTAACTGTCACCAAAAGTACCTGTTTTGAATGATGAAAGACACCTCAAGTGCCAAGAGTTAAAAAGGGTGTCCTGACGCTCCTCCATGCCAAACGGGGGCCGCTCTGGTGATTGGGGGGAGGGGAGTTGCACGCATCCCCTCCATCTCTTATATTGGGGCCCATCTTGGGGCCCACACCTTAACTGGGCAACCCCGGTCTCAGCCGGACCCCGGGGCAACGATTGGCCTTCCAAGGGGGGAGGCAGTGCCCAAAAACAGAACAAGGGGCCAAGTGGTGCAGGGGGGCCCTCCGATGAGGTCTCCTCCTTGTCTGCAACCTTCTAAAACAAGGGGCCAGATGGGGCGGGGGCCTCCGATGAGGGCTCCTTCTCTGCCCTTTCTCAAGAAACAACTGCAGGGCCTGGTGGGTGGGGAGCCTCAATTGAGGCTTCCTTTCCCACCCGTCCTAAAAAAATAACCAAAGGGCCCAGTTTGGCAGGGAGCCTCCGATGAGGCCTCCTCCCCGCCCGTCTTGTCAACACTGATTAAACCCGCACCCAATCTGGTATGCGAGCCTAGGGCCGTCGGCCCGGGACACCGTTGTGATCCGTCAACAGCGGGAGCAGGGTGGTGCCCCAGGGGCGCTCCTCAGAGCATTCTTTGCCCTGGGGCCACCGCTAGGAGCGCACTCACTCCAGGATTCTCCTCTTCGGGCCCCGGGGGCACTGGAAGGAGTACGCGCACAACGTGCTCGGTAACTGGAAAATGCCCAGGTTGCAGCAGTGATTCTCTGGCGGCAATATTTAAAGAGCACCTTCAAGTCACTCAGCAGCAACATAAAGCGCTCTCCAGGTGCTGCAGCCTCCATAGGAAAAAGTGCTCTCCAAGTGCCAGGAGCAATAAAAAGGGAGTGCTCCACTTGTGCTGTAGCAGGTGATGACAGGGGTCAGGGGACACAGCACCCAGCCCCTGGGGGACACAAAAGATGGAGTACAGAGTGGCAGGGCCCAGTAGCAGGCCAGAACAAAGGGATGCAAACAGTGGCAGTTTCTCCAAGTGACCTAGCAGGTCACAGGTCAGCACAGTAGCAGCAGTCCAAGGCGGTTTCTGGTGAGTCCCTCCAGCACCATTCTGTGTTCAGTTCCAAGTAAGTTTCTTGTGCAGAGTGTCTCCAAAGTGTTCCAAATTGTGGGGAAAATTCCCTGTACTTATACTCAGTTTGCAATGGTTTAATAAAGAAGGGGAGAAGAGGTTACAACTGGTTCTGGTAGTGTCCCCTCTGTCCTCCAGCACAGGCTCCAAACATCAGTTGGGGGTAAACAAGCCCTTTGTGTGAGGCAAGGGCACAGCGTTTACAGATGCATGTGTGCCCCGCCTCCCCCTTCTCTCAGCCCAGGAAGACCATTCCAAATGCAGATGCACCTCTGTGACACCTCCACCCTACCTGTGTACAGGCTGTCTGAAAAGTATGCACAAAGCCCAACTCGTCACTCTGCCCTTACATGGATTAGAGTCAAACTACAAAACACCAGAGTCATAAGCACAGGGAAATGCTCACTTTCTAAAAGTGGCATTTCTGTAATGATAATAATAAATCCACCTACACCAGTAAGCAGCATTTCTCACTACCATTACAACCATATCAATTATGCCTACGCTACCTCTCATAAATCAGACAATACTCCCTAGACATACGGCAGGGCTTATCCAATGCAATCCTATGAGAAGGCAGCACTCACAGCAGTGAGAAACCAAATAGGCTGTTAATCACTACCAGGACAGGCCACGCAACCAGGTACATGTCCTGTCTTCTACGTACATAGCACCCTACCCATAAGGCTAGCTAGGACCTACCTTAGGGGTGACTTACATGTAGTAAAAAGGGAGTTCTGGGCCTGCCAAGTAAATTGAGATGCCATGTCCCTATGGCAGCAAACTGGGCACGTAGGCCTTGCGGTAGCAGGCCTGAGACAGGTTTGAAAGTCTACTTCAGTGGGTGGCGCAAGCAGCGCTGCAGGCCCACTAGTAGAATTTAATATACAGGCCCTGGGTATAGGGATTCCACTGTACAAGGGACATACAGGTAAACTAAATATGCCAATTAGGTGTAAGCCAATCATACCAACTTTAGAAGGGAGAGCACCTGCATTTTAGCACTGATCAGCAGTGATAAAGAGCTCAGAGTCCTACAGCCAACAGCAAGAGGTCAGAAAAAATAGGAGGAAGGAAGCAAAAATTCTGGGTGTGGACCCGCAAAAAGGGCCAGGTCCAACATCATCCTTGGAAACTTGACAGACGTAGTGATGTGCAACTTTACTCAAAAGAAAGCCGAACAATACGGTGAGTAAATTCTTGTTTCTAAGGTTTTATATACTATCACTGTACACCCATGTTTTTGTGAGGTTGCAGTCACTGTCACCCTTGCGTCAGACTCTGATATTGCTGGTCTGAGGATGAATTCCCCAAAAGGAGCTGTTACCCGTGCCCAATGCTGTGATGAAAAAAAATGCCAAATAGCTCAACAAAACAAAAGGAAAAATGTGTAAAGAATCAAAGTGGCATGTGCAGAGTGAATCAGAGAACTCTAGAGTGAAGAGATTATATCTGTGTCTTTAACAGGGTGTTCCTGCACCTATGTGTCAGACTCGTTATCACAATCCTAAAAGAACAACAATTCTAAGACCCTTCAAGGATGTAAACCTTTTCCTTCCCCACCGGTATAGCTTTGCAACCCCTTTCTCTCCTCCGCTCACCTCTGTCACAACTCACTCACCTCGTTAGCCACAACTCTTATAAGTTGTGGCGGGCAGCTGGGTCCTGTCTGGTGGTGTCCCCAACTCCTCCGACCAGGTTTCTGGGGCTTCCTCCTTCCCTCAGTCTCCAGCAACCTTGTTGTTCTCCTACTCAGCTGGGCTTATCCCGTCATCTTCTCTCTCCTCTTCTATCGTTCTTTGGCTCACCATGCCAGGGTATGCCCAGATGTGGGTCTCTTGCTCGCTCCACCACCGGATTCAAGCTAGCCTGGCTGTTGCGGTGTGATCCCCCAAAAATGGTCCCAGAATGCTTGCTTCTATTCCAGGGAGGACCTGGCCTCACAGTTCGGGACTGTTAGGCCAGGTCCTCCTGACTGTTGGACTGTTCCCTTGGGGAGCAGGGTCATGACTAATTTGCATGTGGCTTAGTACAAACTGGGGACACATGTCTGGCAAAATAATGATGGATTAAACTCAGATCCGTGACTGGGGGTGAGTGTTTGAAAAGTTTCAGCACTCCGGCCATCATTTTGTTTTATGGTGTTGCTGCTTCTTTTTATCACCATGAACACATTTGATGTTCACTTCTTCTGTTGATCCCGGGGAACCTCCTAGAATGATTTGTGCTCTAACAACGCTCTCGCGACATCCTGTGTCCAAAAGGGCTGGGATTGGACTACCATTTACTTTCATTAAACAGTGATAGGATGGCTTAATTCCTGAAGATGTGTAATAGGATGATCTGGCTATCCCAATGTCCATGGGTTCCTCTTTTTGTGGATATTGCCAAGCAATGTGTCACATACCTCCACAGTCAAAACATTGGGGTCTGAGTTGCTGGGGTCTCAGGCTAGGACTGAGAGGTAAGGAAACAGTCTCTAGTTTCTATGGGTCTACTGGTCGATTAGGGCTCACAGGAGTTACACCCTTACCCATCCATCCACTGTCTTCTCGTCAGATTTTTTAGCTCAGTTATATGCACTGGTGATCTCCACAGCAGTTTCCAAGGTTGCATTATTGTGCTGCCTAACCCACTTCTGTGTTGGAGGATGTAGCGAAGTAAGAAATTGCTTTGAATATATTTTCTCCATTATTTCATCTTTAGTAGATGTTTTTGGGCTAAGCATTCTATCTGTCATATCCCTTACACAAAAATACAAGGCTTTAGGAGTCTTGTGAATACCCTCCTTGATGTTTCTCAATTGAAACCGATGGGTTTCACTATCAATCCCAGTCTTTCAAGGATATTTATGTTATGTCAGCATAGGGGGAAGTTCCTCAAGAGTTGCAGGCCTGGTAGACAGTTCAAAGATCTCCCATAAGTGGGGGCCACACATATTGGCCCCATCAGTCTGCTGGTAACGCCGCCTCCTGTGCGCGGTCCTAAAAATGATTGCAGAAAAAATCAGGCCCCTCTACATATTTTTGTAGAACTATGGAGAGGTAGGCCGGATTACCCCGTTGCTGGCCTAATACGTCTGCCAGTCGTCCTACAGCTGCATCCTGCAGCTGGACCACCTTGGCGATTCTTTCTGTCTGATTCGTCAGGGACTTTTGGAAGTTTTCCCAGTCTTCCATTGCAACTGACAAAAAATGATTCATTGCTTTCTCCAACCGTCGGTGTCCTTCTGCTTTTTTAGGCATCATAGCCTCCATTTCCTCAGATCCCACTTCTGGCACCAATTGTGAGAGGGATGGGTGGAAATTCAGTTTTGGAGGCCTTGTGATTTTTAAAATTTTGGCTGATTTATTGAATCTCTTCTGTATACAACATGGTTGTACACGAGGCAACACAAAGAAAAGTCATCTTAGCCTCTGTTTCCTCAGATCCCACTTCCAGCACCAATTGTGAGAGGGATGGGTGGAAATACGGTTTTGGAGGCTTTGTGATTTTTTACATTTTGGCTGATTATTGAATCCCTTGTGTATAAAACGTGATTGTATATGAGGCAACACAAAGAAAAGTCTGAGCCATTCAGGGGTACATTTGGGTAGTCATCCTTGGTACTTCTTTACGTTCTTCCAGGGTCCAGAAGATGGTTTCTGCCGCCTATACCCTCAAAAGGAAGTAGGACAATGAAGTGAGTAAATACTTGTTTCTAAGTTTCTATTGCGTCATCATACACCCAAGCGTTTGTGAAGTTGCAATCCTTTCGTGTCACCCTTCTGTCAGACCCTGATATTGCTTGTCTGATGATGAATTCCCCAAAGGGATCTGCCACTTGTGCCCAATGTCGTGACAAACAAAAATGCCAAAGAGATCAACAAAACAAAAGGAAAAATGATTAAGGAATCAAAGTGGCCTGTATGGAGTGAGTCAGAGAACTTTAGGGCAAAGAGATTTTATCTGTGCCTTTAACAGGGTGTCCCCCACACCTATCTGCCATACTCGTTATCACAATCCTAAAAGAACAGCAATTCTAAGACCCTTCAAGGATCTATACCAGTTCCCCCCACCGGTATAGGTTTGTAACCCTTTTGTCCATTCCGCCTACCTCTGTCAAAAGTCACTCACCGTGTTAGCTACAATTCTTCTGAGGTGTTGTGGGCTGCTGCATCCCTTCTGGCTGTGTCCACCACTCCTCCAACCAGGTTTCCAGGGCTTCATCCATCCCTTGGTCTCCGGCAAACTCATCAGCCTTCTTCTGAACTGGGCTTCTCCTGGTGTCTTCTCTCTCCAATTCTTCAATCCTTTGGTACTACCTCTGCTTTTTCCCCCTGGGACATGCCCCTTCCAAGAAGCACCCGGAAGTTTTTGTCACCCTGGACAATCAGCTGCCTTTTCATCTGACATGGTCCCGCCCCTATCCTCCTGCAAGAAGAAGTTTGTTTTCAATTTCTAGTGCTGGAAGATCTTTGCCTGTTGTGATGTTAATAAAGGTTTTACCTTTTTCTCTAGCAGATACTGGCATTCACAGCAGTCTGAGGACGGAGACAGTTGGTTATCCTCTAGTTCATCAGGTAAGAGGAGGGGAAGATGGGAGGGAGACCCCTCACAGTGGGGTAGACTGTAATAAAGTGGGGTAGATTGGGGTAGGGTGGAGTAGATTGGAGTGGAGTGGGGTAGACTGGTGTGGAGTGGAGTGAGGTAGATTGGGGTATATTGTAGAGGGGTAGGTTTCAGTAGATTGGAGTGGATTGGGGTAGACTGGAGTGATGTGGAGTATGGTAGATTGGAGTAGGGTTGAGTGGAGAGGGCGGTAGATTGGAGTGGAGTGGGGGGAGGTAGATTGGAGAGGAGTGGGGTGTGGCAGATTGGAGTGGACTTGAGTAGATTATAGTAGTGTAGATTGGGTTTGATCGGGTGGAGTGGGTTAGCTTTGAGTGGAATCAGTAGAGAGTGGTAGAGTGGAATGGAATGGGATAGATTTGAGAGATGTGTGGTAGACTGGGGTGCAGTTGGGGGGATTGGGGTAGAATGGAGTGAGGTGGATTTGGGTAGACTGGAGTGGAGTAGAGTGGGGTGGGGTAGATTGTAGTGCAGTGAGGTAGACTGGAGTGGAGTGGGGTAGATTGAGATAGAGTGAGTGGAGTGAGATAGACTGGAGTAGAGTGTGGTAGTATGGAGTGGACTGGAGTAGACTGGAGTAGACTGGAGTGGGAGATAATTTGGGGTAGATTGGAGTGGAGTAGATTGGAGTGGAGTGGGATGGATTCGGATAGATTGGAGTATATTGGGGTGGAGTGGGGCAAGTGTTGTGGAGGTGAGGTGCGCAGAGTTGAGGAATGTAGAGTGGAGTGGTGTGGCGAGCCGTAGAGTGTCTTAGAGTGGAGGGGCGTAGAGTGGAGTGGAGTAACATAGAGAATTGTAGAATGGAGGGGCTTGTTATAGAGTGGGGTGGGGGGTCGTAGAATGGAGTGGCGTAGAGTGGAGGGGCAGGGAGTTCAGTAGAGTGTTGTACAGTGGAGTGTTGTAGAATGGAGTGTTACAGAGTGGTGTGGCACAGTATGGACTACACATGGTGTGCTAGCACACGTCATTAACGACAAAACATTTTCAACTAAAATGACCATTACATTTGCACAGACATATAGTTTTACTACAGACAAATGATAATGTGTGGAAATGTCACCACAAAATGTACTGATGTGTTTTGATCGTATTCAAACATTTGTTTCCAGCACACAATAGAATTACAAAAAATGAGCTTCACTTGTACTTTCCTAATTCTGAATTAGTCTGAAATATAAGCGCAGTTCATTTACACACATTTACATTTTGTTGTGTGCAAGAAAATAGCCTTTTCACAGAAATGCTCTCACTTTGAAGTCAGAGAAAGAAAACTAAACACCAAGCTCCCTCTGAAGACAGAGGGGGTTATTCTAACTTTGGAGGAGTGTTAATCCGTCCCAAAAGTGACGGTAAAGTGACGGATATACCACCAGCCGTATTACGAGTTCCATAGGATATAATGGACTCGTAATACGGCTGGTGGTAAATCCGTCACTTTTCCGTCACTCTTGGGACGGATTAACACCTCCTCCAAAGTTAGAATAACCCCCAGAGTGTGGCAATTGAACCCTGTCTTTGAAATCCCAGCAACTCGGACAAGGTAAAAAGATTTAAAGGGTGTTTACAGAAAGTGAGTTTGTGGAAGAATACAGTAAACAGGATATGGGCCAGGGGAGGGCCAAACTCAAACTGGATAGCCTAAAGCAAATAAAGCCAGCAAGTAGAAAGCAAGCAAATATGAGATACAAAACACAACAGCAGTTATAAGCAATGGGCAGAATGCATTCCTAAGGAAGCTTTTTGAATGCCCACAAGAAGTCGATGGTAAACCAGACAGTTGTGCTGTCTGGTAGGCTTTGACCTAAAAAGGTAAATGGCTTCATTTGTATCCTCTCCAAAGACTGATGAACATATAATTAATTTACAATTTATGATTCACAGGTATTATGAAGAAAGTAATAGGAGTGAGGTAATGCTGAGTACAAAAATTCTTATAGACCTGAAAAGAGATGTAAAACTGGACTAGCATGTGAGAAACATTTTCTGCTGTTGTTGCCTGTGCACTGCTGCAGTGCAATACCTTTCTGTATGCATCTGTTCACTTGCTCTCAGGTTCTCTCATTTCACTCTGGAGTAGCTTATCAGATGGTGGACCTGGCCTCGCTACACTTTAACTCTCTTTCTTAAAGTACCTGGAGACAAAATAAGCAAAACAGAAACTGTTGAGATTAATAAACATGTTTTATGTGTTCTCTTATCTGTAGTCTAGCATTTAAAAGGGGAGCAGGGGATGGGAATGCGACCAAGCTCAAAAAACCTGAAAGAACAACAATGCTAAGAGAAAAGGGTGATCTCGATGATACAATCACAAAGAATAAAAAGCCCTCTGACTTCACGTTGACCTGATCTTTCTCCTTCCCAGTCTGGGGACAGTTCTAGGATTTTTAGTGCCATGGGCAGAATGGAAATGTTTGAGGCCCCTCTAATTTGCATACAAGGAGACACATTCAGGGGTGTTTGCATCTCAATAGATGACCCTGCCTCTGAATCTACGTAGTGCAGACCCCTCTTGGGCTGCAGCCCCTCCCTCTCAGGCACTTACTAGCACCTCTTTTACAACTCATAAAGAACTGAAGGTGTTTAGGTGTGAGACTTGTTTATCATCTGAGAGGGTTAAAACTTCTGGGAACTTAACTGTGGAACAATGGGCATCCCCTGGTTCCACTGTTTGGGCAGCAGGGCAAGAGCCTGATTGCAGGACAAACCTGCAGAATGTGTCTCCTTGCAACTGGCCGGATGGAGGGCCCCCTCCACCCTAGGTCTTGCTGAACTAGACCATGGCTGTGAGGCCCACTGGAGGCGGGACACTACCTGTGGGCACAATTGCAAGAGAAACCTGTCTCTTGATTGGATGGGCATGGGTCACAAGAGGACCGGTGTGCCATGGCCTGGCTGTATCGCACCAGTGCAGGGCCCCATGTTTTGGGTAGGCTGAGTGCATCGCCCTGGACAGCTGCCCACAATGCCCATGCTTAGTGCCCACCCTGTCCGTTCAGGGGCCCCTCACCATTGCCTCTTAAGCTGCCTAACATGCATGGGTTGTACGCACTCGGAAAGACCCAAGTTCTCGGGTATTCGTGATCTAGTAGTATTGTTGTGTTCTTACCATACACAAGTTAAGTCTGATTTTGCAAACTTGTGAATAAGGGGTCATCCTCGTTCTTCGGCCAAGGGGAATCGTGATCATTTTCAGATTGAAATTTACATCATGCACCACCGAGTAGCATGCTTGTCACTGTTGTATGTTTCTGCTCTACTAGTCTCCAGGTAGCATAATGTTGTGACGTGGCATTTGTGAAGGTCACAGTCTGCCATTAGTATGGCATCACATCATTTTTCCAGTATGTTCTGATGTCTCACAGACTGAACTAGCTACTTGTTAGCCATATTTCTGCTTTCCCCTTGTCCTCTCTGGGAAACGATGGCTCTATCCTTGTTTTTATAGATCCTTTACATTAATCTCTTGGGACTGGTGCCTGTGGTCCAGCACCTGTCCGTCTTTTCACTCCATTAATCTCTGGGAACAGATGATTCTAGCCATACTTGCACATTTCACTTATGTTAATCTTCTGTTATGGTCTCCTTTCCTTTCATGTTTCAGTATCGATCAAGCAATCAATCAAAGTTTATTTTGAGCACAGCCCATAAAACACATAAATAAATCACATAGGTTACAAAAGTCAATATAAAACTATAAGTTGCATACAGTAAGATGCCACCGAACGTGAGGCATTAAATGAAAGAGGCATAGAAGGACTAAAACCACCAATTCATTCTAAATGGCATTATTCAGACCTTCCGAAGAAAGTACAAATTTTAAAACATCATCTTGTTCAAACCATTGGGGATTTCTGAGCAACAATTAAGTTTAAAACATCATCCCCTCCTTTTTCCTGATTAACCATACTGCATAGAGATATCGACTGACACCAAAGACTGTAACCTGCCCCGAATCCGTGCACAATATCCAATGGGCCTCCCGAAAGACTCTCACCCCAATATTATTACACAAGGGTTTAAGCGAAGTTTGATGCGCCTTTTGGTACCTAGGACAAAAAAATGAGGCATGTTTCTTGCCCCCTTTAGCGTAAATTACAAAACTGGCATGCTGTCGTTGTGGGTGGATAGGATTTCCGTTTACATACACTTTTATTGACTAGGAGAGTTCCCACCCGAAACTTAACAAAAAGTGTCATCTAGATAAGGTTCTTTCGCCAAGGATGGCTTACAGACTAAAAAGTCCACCACCATATTTCCTGACTTAACCATGCAATGATATTCAATGACATTCCTATGCCAAAAAGCTGTGTTAGCTCTACCCTTGGCATCAGAGCTTATTGAGGTTGGATTTGTCCTATAGTCTCCCAAACCTAGGTCAGTGTGGTGGTACTTGACAAACCTGAACCAGGGAAGTGAGTGGGCTTTACTCAAGTTCAGAAGTTCTTCCACGGCCATTCTATAGCAATGTAACTCATTTGAAGACCACCACCTGATCCAGTAAAAAAGAGGTCTTATCGTCGCCATATCACCCACCCTCTTGAGCCCTAGATCGAAGAATAAGGGTACAAAGGGAGGACTCTGGTGTGCTTCAGTATATTTATTTTGCAATGTAATATAGCGAGGCTTTAAAAGGAGTCCTGTTTAAAACTGCAAACAAGTAGTTTATATAACATTTTCAAAAGGTTAGGCTTTTGAACATATTAATAAAGCATGAGAATTTTTTGTACCAAAACGGTTTCCAAAGTCTCAGTAATAAAGATTTATTTGGCTTGCGTGTTGATGAAAATGTAGGAAATCCTAATTCATGTCCAGTTCATTATTTCTGTGTGAGGACAATTCTTTTCATCAAAAAAGGCCACCAAACTTCCCATGGTCATAAAGCGAGGAAGACAAGACACCCTGCAATTGGACCGACGTTTTAGTCCAGCTGCTTAAAACATGGCAGTCAAGAATGTGGCATCGTCAATCAGAATGATCCACAATACCCCTCCCACCCTGCAACTGGATGGGGCCAGTGGCTCTGACTCGCTGTTGGCTGAGGTGCGCAAGGGAGTCCTCTGCCATCAGCATGGCCTCTTCGCCATACTTTGGTTTTCCCTCTGTACTGATCTGTGCTGTCCGATGCTTACACAATTGTCACCATAAACTCATGATTCCCTTGTGCTAACCTTCAGGACCCATTCTTCGGTGGTTGTAGTCGTATTTGTACTTTTAAGGACACAAGTGCTTCACAGACTGTAGGTACATTTATATGATCCTGTAAAACCGAAGGACACAACGGATGCTTTGATGATTATTGCTATATTCATGATTCTCTTACACTTACTTTCAGAGCTGATGCTCCAGTAGCTGTAACCATATTCATATGATTCCCTTAAACTCATTTCTAGTAACTAAACCTTCGATGATTGAAGCCAAATCCATATGGTTGACTTGTACTAATCTTCAGAGCCTCTGCTTTGATTATTGTGATCATATTCATTTCATACCTAAATACCTGTTTCCAGAAACCAATGCTTTAAGGACTTAAGCGTATTCATGTGGCTCCCCTATACTACCCGACAGAGCCAGTGCTTCAATTACTATAGCTTTTTTCCTTACTATTCCTTCGTGCTGATCTCCAGGAACAGATGTTTTGCCAAGTGGAGCCATGTTTGAGTTTTAAATCTGTACCAGTTCAAACATCTCAACGAAAATCCAAATCAGACTCTGCTCTGCCATGGAAATGTTTGGAAAGTGACACCCCATTCTAGCAAGAGGCACTGCAATGCCCACCTCGTAGCAGATTATGCACAATACCGTGTTTAAGTAACAATATCTACAGTATTTCGCAATTTACGATTCTTGTCTTAGTGGCATTTTCCATAACGCTGGTACATCTGTGTGTATAGGTTCTTTATTAAACAGTTAGTGATAGAGTGGTCCACATAAATCCTGTTTCAAGCTTCCCCATTCTCCTTACTCCTCTGTGAGTACTTCACCCGCACACAAATCTCGCAGTTCTTGCCGAAATTGTGATGGTCAGGATGGATTTTTTAGTACATCATAAATTGCCACAAAGTTGCCATTTCCTAAGAAAGGGTGCATGGGAAGTAATGATTAATCTCAATTAGTAGCTTCCTATAAATTGAACGGATAGCAGTAACACTTCGCACAAAGTTAGTCACAAAAAATATTTTCACACATTATTCCCCATAATGAAAATATAACGCACAGTGATAACCAGGCACGAGCCCATAAAGTGCTCCAGCTGTATCTATACTGGGTTTTTTGTCGCAGTATTACCACCCAGCTTGGAAGGAAGCCACAAGAAGTGTATCACCATCACATGAGTCTTCAGTGGCACCGGTCGATGCTACTGACACCCCATTATTTCAACATCCCTAGTGCTCTAGACAGAGTGGAGGAGAGTCCGGATCATCAACTGAAGGTGAACAAACACTGGCAAAGCCAACTGTTGTAGATTTGTGGTACACACATTGATCGTTAGAGCACTTTGTAAGAGCGCCTGCCAAGTGAAGAGAGACCTGCAGGCGCCTGCCTCTTCGCTCCATTGCTTTCAGAAATAGGAGAAGCGGAAAGCTAGGAAAATCACTTGGGTGAGGGCAGCTCGTAATCCAAAAGATCCTCCTCTATGTCACTAAAGGAGCCATAATGCAGTGTGCACGTGGACACAGCTTGCAAAGCAAGTGAAGTCCTCAAGAGAAGCAGCTGTTCTACCCTAAGGTGCGATGGAATAAAAGGGGGAATTTTCCGCAATGGACTACAGCGTGACCTCGTGCAGTCGCCATGTTAATGGATGCACTTTTGCCATTGCAGACAACATGCTGTCAAATGTGTCTTTACTGGATAAATGTTAGAAGTAGAGAATACGTATGTGTTTTTCTACTGCAATAGTATAATTAGGGGACGGTAGGCTGTGTTGATACATGATCTTATTATGGGTGTATGCATTCATTCCTACCTATAGTAGAACCATTTTCATAGTTTGTGCAATATAAAAGTGACAGGTTCAAATTCCCTCAGACCCAAACTGGCCTTTTGTTCTTCTAAAGTTGACAAAAACGTGCAACAAATTGTATTTGTCGCTCTACAAATGACCATGAATGTTGGCCAGTATTAAAGAAAGATACTTGAACCCGAATAAAATTAATGGGGTGTATTTGCCCGAATTGGGTAACAAAGCAGATGTGGTCCAGTAGGTAAGTCCCTGACCTTGAACCGGAAGACCACACTTCAAATCTTGCCTTCAGCAAACATATCATGAATACGATGACAAAGAGCATATTATGCTATGAACAAGCAGTGGCAAAGTCATGCTCCAATGCATATAAACACAGCCATTCTGCACTGCAATGTATATGGGCTGTTGGCATAAACTGCTGTTTATCACATCAATGCTTACCGTTTCCTAACCCTTCTGTGGGTTTCCCACTGACTCCGCTTTCTAGATGGTGCCGCTTAGGGCAGGGTTTTAGGAGGTTCCCTTTTAAGAAAACAATGATTTAAGGCTGAGGCTCGAAGCGTGGCTATTCATAGCGGGATTGTTTTGAGTTTTTGGTCTAATTGGAACTGCAATAAACCGGTCCAAAGCAGGAACCTTGGTTGAGGAGTCCTTACTGGATGAGTGGGATCATGAGGGGATTGAAGGGGGATTTATGGTTTTTAATCGCAATGTCGCAAACAGCATGGCTATAAAGCTGTATACACACATACATCGCATGATTATATATATGCACTGTGTTTACGAAGAAGGTGAGTGCATTGACGATTCATTAAAACACTACTACATTTACATTTTACAAGTCGGACAACGGATATTTATCCACGTTCGCGTAACAAATAATATGGTTGGAAAGATTAGTAAGGTAAAATACTTTAAATCGTAAACAAGAAAGATGAAATGTGTGTAGGGATGATTCTTGGTGTCAGTGTTTTCAATATTTTAGATTACCATTACTAGATAGGAAATAAATCATGTAATTTTTATTCAAAAGGAGATTCTCTCTTGTTTTGCACTGTATGCAAAGCATTTAGAAATATTTTTTAGGTCTGGTGTTAGCCAAGACCTTTTGATTTTACAAAAATTATATTTATAATATTCTTACAAAAAGGTGCTTTCAGCTAACTCTGTTCATCTATTTGCCTGTTCTTATGTCATTTACGCTTTCTTCTGCCCACTACAGTATGCAGCATGGTGCAATGGGTCAGCTCAGCCTACTTCAGCCACTGGTTAGCTTCACAGGGAGCACATCCACAAGCAAGGTAGTTCCCTTCAGTGACAGTGTTTTTGTTTTTACTTTATTACTATTTTAGGGTTGCCTTTATTCTTAGAGTCTGTGATGGCCGAACACTTACTACCAGATTAGAGCACAGGGCATATTCCAGCTTTATCAGTTTCTATTGCCTTCCACTGATGTTGTAGATTGCTACTGAAGTGGCGTTTGTTTATTTGACTGCTGCTTTTTTCTCCAGCAGCTC
This sequence comes from Pleurodeles waltl, assembly GCF_031143425.1. NCBI lineage: Eukaryota > Metazoa > Chordata > Amphibia > Caudata > Salamandridae > Pleurodeles > Pleurodeles waltl. The sequence goes on along the minus strand of NC_090443.1, from coordinate 112,125,086 downwards.
ACATCAATGCTCTACCTTTGCAACTCTGTCTGTTTCATGTTCTCTTTCCTTCCTTCTTTCTTTTTTTTTTTTTTGTGTTAGTCAGACCTTTTGATTTTACCAAAATTATGTGTATAACATAGTTACATGTAAGGGTTTTCAGCCAGACTTTGTTCATTAGTCTGTGGTTCTGCCATTCACATGTTTCTTCCTCCACTCCAGCATGCATCAAGGGGCAATGTTTCAGCCCACTTCAACCATTGGCTGACTTCACTATGAGTTAGAGCTTGCTGCCCTGTCACAAGGAGCACATCAACACACAAAGTAGTATCTTCTCAGTGCCAAAATAGTATGGCAATGTGTGCTTTTTGAGACCAAAACAATATTTCTGCCTTTAGCCAATGTTTTTGTTTAGATTGATGAGAGCCCAACAGCTTCCTGATCAGTAAAGGTTTGCAAAACCCATGACAGAATAAAACAAGAATTGCCAAAAGGCTGGCAGCCAACACCAGACCTGCTGGTTTTGCCAATGATTGTTGCTATATGCTCCTACATTTTCTATTTGTGTGCAGCCTTGGGGAGATTTTCTTTGTTGCTTTGTTCTAGGTGACCCTCTCACCTTGGTTTAGGTGGCAAACTCTCTTATTCACTTTACACAAGTGGTTACAGGCAGTATAGGTAGTTTAGTGGGTAAGCCTTTGACTTTCCACAGAAATACCATAGTTCAAGTCTTCTCATCTGCATATGTATCAAGAATGAGATGACAGACAACCAGAATATGTGAAACTGCAAAGCAATTATGAACTACATGCCCTTAAGAGAATAGTTTTAAGGAATGTTCTGCAAAACAACTCCAGGGAAAGAGAGATCAACAAGAGGGGTGGGCAGGAGAGTGACACACAATACTGGTAGTGGACTTATTATGACAAGTTCAAGGGTTGGAAACTAACAAGAAAGAGGCTGATCCTTGTTGTCCCTCATGGTTTGCAGTACAAGCACTTGAACAGAAACAGAAGGATACACCCAAACAGCTAATAGAACTAGGTGAGAGAATTAATCCACTGAGCCAAAATGAAAATGACAAAGCAGTAAGCCAGAGTCTGAAAGCAGATGATCCAAAATCACCAAATGTTGCACAGGCTAGTGGGGGGACCAGAGCAGTACTTAATTTGTTAAAAAAATAAAAAGTGCCAGGGCCCTTGTCAGGAGGCTGCTGCAGCTTGCATCACCTATTACCACTGCCAGCACTGCCAGTGACAGTACCTACACAGCTACTAACCATCACATTCCTATAAGACTGACATTTCAGAAACTGTTTGAGGCCCCCTGAACTATAAGAATGGCATGGGCAACAGGTATTAATTATTTTGAATGTATATCGAATTAATTAACAACTGTTGTTCTGCTCATCTCTAAGTTACTCAAACAACGCCACCATGTGGCAGCTGTCGTGGGTGCTGCTGTTGACAATGAAGCGCTGGGGCCGAGCACCAGAAACCACTGGTTCAAATTAAGCATTGGACCAAAGCCCACTCTGAGTATGTTGGAAACATTAGACCTGTTTGAAAGATGCACCATCAAAACCTAGAATTAACAAGCATGGGCAAAGCCAATGTGTCTGGTTTTAATGTGTCAATTCATATGAAGACAGCCATTCACAATTGTTGTTTACATGTGTTGCATGCGCAAAATGCTGTTTTTCACAATAATGCTTAAGCTATTGGCTTTGTCAATGTTGAGAATAACAGTCGCAAAAATGATTGCTTACAGGATAGAATGCAAGACTTTGTACCTCAAAGACACATACCACATACAATGGAGAAAGTAGCTTTGTGTCAGCCCTCTTTATCCATTGGCTTGTTTGGGCGATCCCCCTCCATGCTTTGGCTCCATGGGATGAATGTCACTGTTTGAAGGAGCCCACAGGTTGGGTGTTTAACATTTTGCATTTATCATCTCTCACTCACACGAACACACACACACACACACACACACACACACACACGTATAATGATTGGCACTGTTGTGAGGTTATTTTAGCAGTCTTTTATGGGCACTTTGTTTTTAGAAATAGGCCTGACCTGAAGTTTGTGCCTTTCACTTAGTAACAATTTATTTGTATTCATTTTATTTTCTGAGCAGAAGCTTCATTCTGTGGTGATGTTTTATTTATTTTTATCTCATACACTTTCAGCTTAGAAACTGTCTTTATTCCTCTCGGTCTGACATTCTGATTCTGTGCTTTGCTCATGGCTGTACCCGGTACTGTTGTCAGTGCAAAGTGGAACACCACAATCTTTGCCACTTCACGAGAAACATATGTGTTCTTACTTTAGGGCAGTTTTCTCAGAGCCAGCTGTTTTACTATAAAACGTTCCTCTGCCCTCTATATGCTCAACGGAAAGTTCCAGCCAGAAAATTGTCATTGCATGTTGTTGCTTCATTGCAGCTGTCTGCTGAGACTTGACATCTTTGCCGCCTACGTGACAGAAGACCCTTAGTAGACCAACAACCCTCTTCTCTACCACCATATCCAAGTATGGAGGATGGTGCCTCCTGGGGGCACAAGAAGGGTGCATTAGGGCTGACACTGCTGTGATCTAGTAGTGCTTCAGTTGCGTAGGTAGTAATTGCAACACTTAGCATTCGGACACTATGGTGATATTTTTCTTATGTTCACTTTCTTTGTCACCACATTGCTATTATTATGTTTGATCATCCTAATCATTGCAGTACATGCCATTTTATCTAAAATGCAGGTGATTCAAATATAACCAATTTCTGCTTTTGTTTGGCTTTGCATATGTGAGACGAATGTAGCTGAGAGAAACGGACGAGATCTGTTACACCACAATTTCTCTGAGAAATCAGAATGTCATGCACACAGCTGCCACAAATCACCTCAACTTGCAGGTGCTGATGAGTTACTTCTAGCTGGCCGGAAGGGTTAGGCAGACAGTTTTCCCTCAGTGTGGAACTGGACTTAGTTTCCCACTACCTGGTGGTGCTGCTGCCCAAATCCAGCAGTCTCATTAGTATAATGAAAGCCAACATGACATGACGCCACCAACGTTTGATCAGGCACTGATTTACGGATCATCCTGAGTTTCTCTGTCTCACTGCATGCTAAAGGAACCCCAAAACTATATACGGCGACATCTGTGGTGTTGAGGATTTCCTCCTCAGCTAGATAGGTAGCACCTATTTTAGACTGAAGGTTGTTCAAGCTTGAACCTTAAAAGGATCCCCAATTGGTGTCCTTATCTCTGAACCAGTACATTTACCATGGCAAACCCGCAACGGGTGGTAATAGCAGTAAACATGAGGCCTTCCCTCATTAATCATTTATTAAGTAATGACCTTACAACCCGTGGGTGCTGTTATATTTGTGGTTCAGGCTCATCCAGCTTATAGAACAGAATTTTCTACTCTTGGGTCAATTTTCCAGCAGTTGATGGGAACACTAATGCATTTCATCGGTATACACATGCTACTGCACCTGCACAATACAGAGCATCCGCATACATAGAGATACCTTTATCTTTCCAAGACCACCAGAGCTGGCTTGATGGCGCCCTACCCCGTACAACACTACACGTTAGGCTATGTCCTCTGAGAAATGACGGTCCTACCTGGCCTCAATTGGCCACATACACTCCACAATTTGTAATGCAACGTTAAAAACAAACCCAGCACTCGCTGCTCAAGCACAACTGCACACAGGTACACCAGGCATTACACCTGCGACAGGGTATTTGGTCATGGGTAAAGCGCCTATCAAATGTGAAGATTTTCCGTTTTGGTTAGCTCAAAAATAAACACGCTGGAAGCTGTGTTTCTCCATATGGGACCTCAAGATAAACGCAGAATTCTCACTATGTGATTGGCATTTTGGATGGTTCCTGCAGTGGATAACTGCAATCCTTGGGTATTGTATTTGTCACCCTCTACACTACCACACACAGTACACCAACACAAGCCAATCTTCTGGAGGTGTTAAAACAGATTCAAGATGAATATGGGGCTGCCCCCGCCCAGATTTGGGGATGCAATTAATGGGAAATTTTGCTACAGTGTACTCAGTAATATTAAGTAACTTTAAAGGGGAAGCACTAGCAGTGTAGCACTGCAGTGTGTATGCAGCTTTGGGATGTTCCTGCACAGAATCAAGAACGTGAGCTGTCTAAAATTATTGCTGAAACCTATTCAAGTATAGGTTGGGATAGTTTGGGAGCCAGACCTAGTAAACCACAATTACAAGGTAAAAAGGTCAATCCAATAAGGAGTCTACCAAGCAAGCAGTGAGGGTTCTAAAAAGACACTGGGATAAACAGAAACAAACATTTGAAAAAGACAGGGGAGAATCTCCACATAGGGAGACCCCTGACAAATGTTATAACTTAAGAAATAGGGATAATATAAAAACTCCTGATAGATATCAGTATACTGACACACACCAATTTAGTTCCTTCCAGGACTCACCGGATAAACGTAGTGTCAGAGATGAGCAATCAGAACTGCGAACTGAGGGGCAGATGTATGGAAAACCACTTTCCCTTTGCCCCTTAGCCCCCCCCACCGCCACCATGTGTGTGCCGTATTTAAAATACGGTGCACCATGGCGCAGGGTAGGGGGCAATAGTGTTATTTCACATGACGCTATTGATGTACTGTTCAGGAGCAGAACCACAATATTGTAGCTACTTCTACAGAGTACCAAGGGCTCCATTCGAAGGAATGGGAGCCCCCTTTTAACGCCTGCTCTTGAGCAGACGTTAACAGTGCCGTAAAAAATGGTGCAAGGAAATCTCATAGATTTCCTTACACCATTTTTCCGGCTCCCCTAACGGGCAACGCACCCTTTGAATACATTATGCATGGCTCAGGCATAATGTAGCACAAAGGGTTACAGGGTGGCGCAATTCATGCATTGTGCCACCCTGTAAATACGGCGCCGAGATTTAGGCCTCGTTGGGCCACATTAAAGTCATAAATAATGACGTTAATGTGGCGCAAGGTGGCACTAAGGGACTATAAATATCCCCCAGAGTATGTGAAACAGAATAAAGATTCAAAATGCTCAGTAGAAGTTTCAATTAAAAAACAGAGAAACTTTCACAACAAAAACCCAATTCAAAAAGGAGAAGGTAGCAGCTATTTCTGCATGAAATGCCATGCAAGATGAGAGTTTTAGTGAAGAACAGGAACTGGACACTTGCTCTGCTAGACAGCTCAGCAGAGGTCACAATAGTTCACTGGAATCTTCAAGAGCATCTGGAATTGAAAGCAACTGGCGACTTTATATAAGTCGAGACTGTGGACATATGCATCTCCGCTCCCAATAGTGTGTATAAAATATACAATTAGAGGGAGACATTGAGCTCACAATTGATAGATTATTTTGGAAACGATTAACTGGCATTGATGACATTTTGTTAGCCGAAAATTATTGCCCTTCAGAATTTGTCCGTGAAGTCCAGCAGGGGGAAGAGATCATTAAGCCTTACTTCTCGCCCCTGGTTCATATAGAATTAATAAAGTCATACTCATTTGATTGGGCATTGGCACAGGCTCCTGCACTGCATCACAATCATGTGGGTGGGATAAAGATTCTCCCTACCACATAATACCAATTAGGTCACAACCACAGCCTCAACCTCAACATCCTACTAAGCATGAGGCTAAAACACCTGTGAGAGAGATTCTCGCAAGCACTAGAATACCATGGTTTAATTGAGCCCTGTGTGTCACCAATAAACACTCCTCTATTTCCCGTTGCTAAACTGGACCATTCAAAAGAATAGTCTTAGATTACAGAAACTTAAACAGTCATATATGCACATTTGTTATCCAAAATGTATATAGCACAGCACTCATTAACAATATACCACACAAAAAATACAAAACAATGTTGGATATTTCCAACAGCTTCTCCTGTCAAAATATAGCACCTCAAAGAAGGGATTTAACAGCATTTAATGCTTTAGGTTAGCAGAAAAACACTTTAGGCTCCCACAGGGGATAAAAACAGTCCTTGGCTGTTTTCAGCACGTGTAACATCCCTTTTACACGACATTGACCCGCAGGTGTTGTCCTGTGTTAATGATGTCTACCTAATGGATGAGGATTTCATCCACCCCCTGAAGCGGTGGGCCCACATTGTTATGGAACTTGCTGAATTTGGCTACAGATTCAATTTCAAGAAAACAAAGATTGCCTTTCTCTGTGTTCTATTTTTTGGGTACGAGTTATCAGATGAAGACAAGAGCCTATCACCTCACTTTTTAGAAACGTGCGCACAATTGCAACCACCAAATATCATATAAAAAGCTCCAGTCTTTGTTGGGCTCTTTAAACTTTGGCAGAACTCACATTCCAGATTATGCACAATACATTAAGGCCCATATTTATACTTTTTGCCGCTAAACTGCGCTAACGCAGTTTAGCGTCAAAAAATTTAGCGCCGTCTAACGCCATTCTGAAGCGCCATGCGGGCGCAGTATTTATGGAATGGCGTTAGCCGGCGCTAGCAGACCGGCGCTGCCTGGTGTGCGTGGAAAAAAACCACGTAGACCAGGCAGCGCCGGCGTAGGGGGAAAATGGCGTTAGGGCGTCTTAAAATGGGGCAAGTCAGGTTGAGGCAAAAAAATCGCCTCAACCCGATTTGCGCCATTTTTTTCGACGCCCAGACGCCATTTAAATTACTCCTGTCTTAGTAAAGACAGGAGTCATGCCCCCTTGCCCAATGGCCATGCCCAGGGGACTTATGTCCCCTGGGCATGGTCATTGGGCATAGTGGCATGTAGGGGGGCACAAATAAGGCCCCCCTATGCCACCAAAAAAATTAAAAAATATAAAAAATTATACTTACCTGAACTTACCTGAATGTCCCTGGGGTGGGTCCCTCCATCCTTGGGTGTCCTCCTGGGGTGGGCAGGGGTGGCAGGGGGGGTCCCTGGGGGCAGGGGAGGGCACCTGTGGGCTCATTTTAAGCCCACAGGCCCCTTAACTCCTACCCTGACCCAGGCGTTAAAAAGTGGCGCAAATGCGGGGTTTTTTGACCCGCCAACTCCCGGGCGTGATTTTTGCCCGGGAGTATAAATACGACGCATTTGCGTCGCCGTCATTTTTTTAGACGGGAACGCCTTCCTTGCATCTCATTAACGCAAGGAAGGCGTTCACGCAAAAAAATGACGCTATTTGCCCATACTTTGGCGCTAGACGCGTCTAACGCCAAAGTATAAATATGGCGTTAGTTTTGCGCCGAATTTGCGTCGAAAAAAACGACGCTAATTCGGCGCAAACGGAGTATAAATACGGGCCTAAACCTTTGTATGATTTAATACTTAAGACTTTTCAAGAAAATTTTGGACAGTCAAACACACATGCATTCTCCGAGCATTACAACAAGTTGTGCTTCCAGCAAAACATTTACACACAAGGGACAATAAGACACATTTGGTTTTCAGAAGAATTGGTGGTGCCATCGGTTTCGCCTATGTAACATTTAATGAGGGTGATACCGTCCCTATTTCATACAAATCACATTTGTACTCCACAGCTGAACAACGCTTCGCTCCCACAGATAAAATTCTGACTTCTGTTCACATGGCTATCATTAACAAAGAGAGATTTCTGGATCAGGGGAAATGCATCGTGTCTCTGATCCTGACCAGTGAGGCTGTCAGAAAGGCCAGTTTTCTGAACGCTAAGGCTTTACATCCATCTTGGATCCAATGGGCAACGTCTTTGACAGTCACTGATGTTGTCTACATTTTTTACCCAAAATTACAGACTCAAGAATTCCTTCAATACAAATTAAATGTCCAATACCGGCAAACAAGTTGCCAATTGATCAATATCAAACAATTATTTACACAGTTGGATCAGCCCAACCAGCTACAGGCACAAAACATCAATACTCTGCTGCTTGTGCGGATGTGAGTGGCTACCTGAAAGATGGTGAACTCAAACCACAGATCACCTACACGCAAACCTTAGGGGACTGCACTGCACAACTAGCAGAGCTCAAGACTCTGGTTATGGCACTGCAACACACAGATCCAGAACAACTAACGTTAATAGTCTGTGATTGATATTACTGTGTCCAGTTCTTCAATGAATGGGTTCAGAGATTCAAAAGGCAACACCATCAAACACAGGTGATTGTGGGGGATCTGAAGGAAACACTGCCCAGTGCCCATGTAGTTCATACAATGGGACATCAACGTGTAGGAGTACACGTTGCAGGCAATACATTGGCTGATGAAGTGGCCAAGTCAGCATTAGCTATGACTTCTGTTGCTGCAATAACTCGTTCACAAACTAGGTTGGATGATAAAACACTTGCTGCTGTGAAGGCTTCAGCTGATGGCAAACCAATACCAAAGGCATATCCTGCCAAATATTCTTACTGCATAACTGGCCTCTATACTGCCTTAGTAACAGTACCAGAGGTGGGCGATCGTTTGATCCTCAATCAAGATAAAAGATCTGAGTTGATATCGGCACATGAAGGAGTTGCTTCTGCATGTGTGGTGGCGACTATTTCTTGACTCCAAAAACGCTATTGGTGGCCAGGTCTATACAAACAGACACCTCTTCTAATTTTAAACAAGCCTCTACAATGTGTGTACCTGGACCATTGTGATCCCCTGACACCTGATGGTGCATATAAATACATTCTTGTCGCTGTCGACTCGTGCTCCAGATTTCTAGGGGCCAGGCCACAAAGACCAGCTGACACTCGAACTGTTATTAAAGATTTGCAAGTCTTTATTGGTACATATGCAGTTGCGGCTTTCCACTCGGACCAGGGCCCTGCTTTTGCCTCAAGGGCATTCAGGGTCACCATGGCTCCATTAGGCGTCCAACTACATTTCTTGTCTCCCTACCATCCAGAAGGTTACAGTGTGGTGGAGCGGAAGAATCAAGACTTAAAGCAATCCATACAGTGAGAGTATTAGGCACAGGTTGTAGCCAGCTTAGTCCATATGGAGTCCAGAGAGCACTTAATATTCTGCCCAGAAGGTCTTTGGGAGGGCGTACCCCATATGAGGTGCTATTTGGGACACAAATGATTGTCCAGATCTTCATGGCTCTGGCGTGGAGGCAGCAGACACACCCTTTGACATAAATGAATGTGTCACTGTCTTGTAGGAAATACAACAGTTCCATGACGAAAACACATCTGTCTGTGCTGCCTCCTTGGGACTAAGGGATGCACCAATAACATCTACCAGCTGAATTCTGAAAGTTGGAGATCTAATGCGAGAAAAGATTTCTGTGAAAAAGGAGTTTGGTCCATCATATCGTGCACCTGTTCCAGTCCTGGGAATACACTGTACAAGAACTGTTATTCTATCGCCACTGCCTGGATCAAAAGAAAAATGTTTTGGCTCCATTGATAATGTCAAACGATACCATCTGGCTGATCCTCCACAGCTGACCTAGTGGACTCCTGGATAGTTCCCGAATACCTCTCACTACAAACCAGGAAGTTCCTCCACAGATATTGAGCAGCAATCTGCAATAAAAAACAACCACAATAACAAACACTATTACTCAAATGCAACTCAAACAGATGGCATTGACTATTATGAACCACCAAGGGAAGCTTCTGTTAGTTTTCCACTTCCCAACACAATTCCAGCTTTTGCACTAACTGCTTCTGGATACTTTGCTGATCGAGATGATTCCTTCTCCGACTTATCCACTTCTTCTGCGAAACCATCGTCAAGAGCACGTAAGCTGATACATTGGCTTAAAGATAACTATTCCTTTTATTCATGGAACATCTGTAGCCTTTACTAACTGTACTTGCCTTTCTTCTGTCGATTGGGTTTGTCATGGTCTTTTTCTTACTGATACATGGTCATTACCTTCCTGAACGCTCTGCAGTCGAACTGGTCGAAGAGGTTCTAAAGCCACATTTTTCCTCACACAAGGTCTGTCAAGACTTGTCCCTAGTGATCATTTCAGCTATGTCAGTTCCTGATGGAATTGTCTGGGATAAAGTAGCCTTTGGTATATTTGGACTGACTGAGCTTCATCAAATTCCATACGTTTATAAACTGTTGATTCTATGCTCTATTAGCTAGAGTCTTTTACTGTATTTGAAAGTGAGGACATTTACCAAACAAAAGAAAATTATGGTGATATGTTCTGTTACAATTATTATGGACATCATTTCATTCATAGAGCTAGTACCTGAAAGACTATTTTTAATTATACACAATGGGAGCTCTAACCATAGATGGATAACTTTACATATTTTTCTGGGCATAATGTGCACGATGTTGCATCCTAATATTTTAAATTACCCTTGATGGAAATGCACAATGTATTGTTAACTGATACAAAATTGATTTATTCTGATTCCTTTGTTTCCCAGTTGGCTATAGAGGCTATGAATGTAGGATGAAGTTGATTGGCTTAAATAGTGTTTGAAGAACTAAAGATTGGCAAATACAGAGAAGGAAAGCTTTATTTAGAGCATGCCTGATACCTTTACAAATGATATTTTTAAATGATACCGTGCAGCAGACAAGGTGTTTAGGCTTGGAAAAATTAAAAAGCCAGATGCACCAGGTATCCCAACTTCCGCCAAATTTTACATATGGCAAAAGTATATTAATTCAACTGAAGAACAGCTTGACGGGTGGGTTTGAAATGAAACTTTTAACACAACACTTTCAAGTCATGGTGGGTTGTTATTGTGGCCTGTGGGCACAAATGGTTTTCATGCACTTTTTTAATAAACTCCACAGGGGGTTTTAGAGCGAACAAACCAGGCCCTCACTATGTGTCAGCCGAACATTCGGTGTTGTAGGAAAATTATGCCAGCAAGGGTTAAAAAGTTCCTCACTAAATGCTGTTAAAGGACACCTCAGTCTTCTATCCAATATTACAGGCTTACAAGACTTTCTATTAGGCCCTAGAAGACAATAAAAAAAATGCCTTAAATGCAATTTATAATAAATTTGGAAACTTTTGCCACAAGAAGCCGCTGCCCGGTTAAGGCAAATAGATCAAGAAAAATTACAGAAAGCATTAGACATTGTAGCTAATGGGATTAACACCTTGTCCACCTGCATATACACTCTTAACAACATAATTGCTTCTGCAATTGTCATTATGCAAACTGACATGTCCTCTTTACAACATGTACAGAGTCAATTTAGGTCCATTACGATGTTAGATTGCACACTACAGACATTAAAAAAAGGGCGCTTCCCATGGCATTACATCAGGGCTAAGGATCTGTTTGCCTCATTCAATTTGATGCGACAACTACAATAACATCTAAGAAAGAAGCTACTTATATTTTGCTGAACAGCAAAAAATAAGAAGAAGTTCCTTTTACAGTGGTGGAAATACTATCTGCAGTCTGGCTAATTCATGTGGTTATCAATCTGCCTATTTCAATACTCCAATTCACATTCCTGTCATATGAAAGGCTGGCAGATAGTTATATTCATTAGGTGTGGGAACTACCCTTCTGGTCAAATGTTTCAAAGGCATGAAAGAGGTATTTTTTAGTGGCAGTGAATGCAAGACTTCAGTGAGCCACTCAATGGCTTACAAACAGTTTTCCTTTCATGGAGCATGTAATGCTTCTGCAGCAAATTTGGCTTGTTGTCCCTCTGATTCGCTCAGCATTCCAGGTGCTCACATGTACTTCTAAAAAGCGAGAGCTGTTGTGGAATGCGAGCTGGAATTGACTATATAGTTCTGGTCTCCCAAATTGTAACTTGCTGAGGTAACGTCCTTTTTCTCCCTAAGCAACAGACTAAAGTAGCAGACATTTTGCCTCATATTACCTTTAATGTAATTTTTGACAAGCTGAGCAGACTAAAAGATATTTTGTTTCAGAAACATTGATCGCTGACATCTGCCCGCGAGGCCTAGGCACCCCAAGGAGCAAGATCATCCACGGAAATACAGTCCCTTTTAAATACAAACTTTCCAAGACACTTTGATGGGCTCGTGGGATGGATATTTAATGTGTCCAGTACTGTCGGAATTGTACACTTGTTTAAGGCTGTTGTTTCAGGGGGAGTCAGCACCTTTTCGTCTATATTTGGCATAATTCCTTCAGCCATACACTCAATATTTTCAGGTTTATTCAGGGGATTCCCAATTACTTTGGCCTTAATTGGTGGCATTCTGCTGTTGCTATTTTTCATTGACAATGCCTGCTCAATCTCAATAAGGAGGACTGATGGCGCTTCTACCAGCACAAATGTGTTGTGAATGCATGATGCAGTGCATTGGAGCATCACTCCTTGATGAGCTGGAGTGCAACTGATCTCTATCATTTAGACCGGAACTGGAGTGTGTGCAGCCTGTCTTTCGTTGCCTTTGGTGCCTTTTCGAATGTGCTTCCTTCCACTGGAGGCTGATCTGTTGAAATTATATCTTGAGAGTTAAATGTTTTATTTGCATGATTTCATGTGCTGTTTATTTCACTTGCATTAGCCTAAGTGAGTCCTTTAGGCCCTGTATTTGTGACTGTACAGAATCGTCACGTCATCTTGTCAACCTCAATCTTTTTTCAGATTTTGTTCTCATGGGAATCCTAGCTTGGTAATAGATGTCTGTTGTTCTACACACAGTATGGCAAGTTGTACTTGAGTAAAGAACATCCGGGACTGTGGACTGGCAATACATTCAATTAATGCAATCTCACATGGAAGAGTCCAGATGGACTCCTTTCTCCTGACCAACCTGAGAATCTAAGTGGATATTGCAGATTGAGTTGTAAGATTGATTTCTATTGGATGTTATCCTTTCAACATCAATGTGGAGTGATGAACTGATGAATCATCTTGGTCTATGAACTTTAATATACTGCTCCCCAGCTAGACTTGGATCAGAGAGCGTTGGAAAAGAAGAATATGCATTTCCCTTTGAGTACCCTCTAATGCTGAACTCTGAGAGGTACTGTCGTCTATGGCCTGGCCCCTTTGAAATGCTTTGCTGAGACTTAAAGATTTTAAACATGTCCCCAAAAAGAAGACTCTTGACCGAGCTTTGGAAATGCTAACACCTTCCCTTTTTACTTATTTTTGCCCTCTTTAGTTAGTTACCTGATGCCTGAGAATTCCACTTTCAAAGTTCTTTTTTCCTTTTTGTCCTTTTCGGTTTTGCCCACATGTGTTCCACCCAGCACCTATGAATCCCTCTTAAGCTAATCAGTAAGGTTTTTCCATGCCCAAATTAGTTGCATCTAGATGATTTAATTTACCTTAATGCTTATTAGAACTGAGCAGCGCTTGTTTTTTGTACATTACATTTTATGTTGGGTTCGCTACACCTTTAAGCTGGTTCCAAAGATTCACTGAACTCTTCAAGCATTGACTCCTGCAAAGGAAGAAATGTGTTAACACCAGCAGCTAGCACAAATACATGTAGTCCCCCATACTTTGCAAAAACCTATACAGAGTGTCTTTACAAGTTCAAAACGTTCTGATTTGTTGGCCATTCGCTAATGGGGGCCACTTTAAATTTGGTGCCCTGGGCTATCTTCTCTCCCAGTCCACCCCTGCTTGCAGTCATGTGTAGTTAAATGCTTAGCCTTGACCTTCCCCGGATCTGCTCAGATGAGGGATCCATATGACGGCTAATTAGGATCTGAGACAATGCTAAATACCTCTGACAAATCAGCTTTTCATACCCATGAGGTTAGCACTTATCAATGGACAACAATACAGTGTGTTTGCCATGACAGTGGAAACAACACTTCAGATTCAAGAATTATGCTTCCCATTGAAACAGCGAAGCATATTAAAATATAAACATTCTATGTTGGTTAGGATGCGGAGACATCAGGAAGAGATATTAAACTTAGACGGTTTGCCTGAAAGGCCACACCAAATACATCTTTTCTGATCCGTTAGAAATTTTCAGTAATGCTCATCTATGTGGGAAATTGTTACAAATGTGCTTCTGACGCCAAGCCCTGTCCCCCTCCCACCGGCTACAGAAGATGCACTTTGCTAGCCTTCATTCATAGCTTTTCTAATAATGAGAGTATTTGGGAAGTCACCAAAGCACAGTGCCATATACATGCTCCAACATGGCCAGCTGTTCTAAAGATCTGATTCTTTTGTTAGAATGAAGCCTATCAGACAGCATAGCTGTCTGGTTTCAAAGCCATATTGAGAACATGCTGAAAGCTTACCTAGGAATACACTCCGCCCATTGCTTACAGTTGGCTTCGAGTTTTGTAATACATATTTGCTTGTGTTGTTTTCACTGTCTTTGTTTGTTGTGGACCATCCAGCATGTCTTAATTCCTCTTGTGGAACATAGCCTCTTTACCATGTCTCTGACCGCCATCTTGTATTATTCAACGAGGACTCACTTTTCGGGAACTCTTTTTTTTCTTTCCCGTGAGGTGATCCTTGTGTTTTCAGCTGTCTCCCTTGTATGCTAGTTCATGGGGCAGCTGCTGAAGCTTGGTGGGTTGTAGTAAATGTAGTGTATGTCTTTGAAATGGTTTCTTCCAACGTTTGTGCATTGCTGCACGTTTATCAGCAAGGATGATTTCTTATCCATCCCGTCACTCACTGCAGATCACCCCAAGCTTCTGTCATCTGTCCACATTGTGTTCAAGCATATTTCTTTTCCTCTGAGAATTATCCTTTTGCATGACTAATTCTGCTTATTTTTGGCACAACCAGTTTATCAGCCAGGCATGCCTGTGAACATGCAGGAGTTCAGAACAAGAATGAGAAACAAATAACCCTTTAAAATTTGTTTTTATCTTGCACAATTGTGTGTGGTTCAAAGACACAGGTCAAATGGCAGGTCTTCTGACAAATTACTGTTTATTCTTTTAAAAGAGAGGTTGGTGTTTACTTTTCTTTTTCTGACTACAAAATGAGAGAATGTTGTAGAGTGAACTATATGATAGGCATTTTGGTGATAGAGAGTTTGTTCGAAATGCCTTTAGGCTGTCATTGTGTTATAGCACATAAACAAAAAATACCTGTAAATAAATTCTATTGATATTTCATGATATATGAACATGTGGGAAAGCACAAATGAAGAGCATGTAATTACAAATTGCGGTGGATACAATGATTTTAGTAGAACAAAACAAACCAATACACTTGGGGGGTCATTCTGACCTCGGCGGTAAAATGCCCTTACCGCCGGTCATAAGACCGCCATAACACCGCCGCGGCCGCGGTCAACCGCCACGGTCATTCTGACCCACAACGGCCAAACCTCCAAAAATCCGTCCTCCACTGCAGCCCGCCACATCGGCGGGCAGCGATAAACTGGAGATGACCAAACCTCCACCGTCACGCCAACAGAAATACGCTCATGCCATTACGACCCACGAATCCACACGGCGGTCATTCAAACGCGGTATTTCATTGGCGGTACACACCGCCGCGGTCAGAATACACACACATCACCAAAACACAGCCACATTGGACAATTTGAAATACACACACCTGATACACATACACACACCACTCCCACACAATCAACCAACTATAAAACACACACCCACATCACCCACAAACCCCTGCGACCCTAATTACTGAGAGAAGGAGAGAGAGACACAGCAGACAATCCACAGCAAGACACACTGAGGCACACTACACCATCACACACACCACATAGTAGCACAAAGCACCACTCACCAACACACTCCTCATCACATACACCACCCCACACCTCACCCACACCACCCCATGGCACCCCAAAGGCACCCACGCTTTTCGGACCAAGAACTCCGGGTCATGGTGGAGGAAATCCTAAGAGTGGAACCCCAGCTCTTCGGCTCGCAGGTGCAGCACACCAGTATAGCCAGGAAGGCGGAGCTATGGCAGCGGATCGTGGACAGGGTCAACGCGGTGGGACAGCATCCCAGGAATAGGGAGGACATCCGCAAAAGATGGAACGACCTACGGGGGAAGGTCCGATCGATGGTCTCCAGGCACAACATCGCGGTCCAGAAGACTGGCGGCGGACCCCCACCCACCCCTCCCGAATTTACATCGTGGGAGCAAGAGGTCTTGACCATCCTGCATCCTCAGGGCCTCGCTGGAGTAGCCGGAGGAATGGACTCTGGTAAGTCCAATCTCAACTACTATATCCCCCCCACCCCACCAGCATGCCAACCCACACCCCCACCCTCACCCCCAACCCCCCAGCACACATCCTCCCTGACAATGTCTCACCAGCACAACCCACCCATCCCAACACCAACTCCTGCATGCCAACACAAATCATGGGCACCCATCACCTAAGCATGACCACTGCACTAACCCCTCCCCCCCACTAAATACCCTCACAACACCTCCCTCCAGGGAATGCCTGCACTGGGGGACAAGGGCACCCACAACACGCATGCTATTGCACACACAGAAATAATAACCAAACTCTCTTACCCCATGCAGGACCCGAACGACAACACACCAGCCAGGAGGGTCCAGAAGTGTCCATCCCACCACCGGAACAGGCCCACACTGAGGATAGCAGCTCTGTCGACAGTGAACCTGATGACCAGCCCGGACCATCGGGGACCTCTGGGCAGTCGGTTCCCCTCAGGCAGCCACAGGCCACACCAGACCCGACCCCCTCTGCCGACACCAGCACAGCTCCCACCCAGCGGGCCCATGCCTCTGTCTCTAGGACAGCTCAATCAGCGGTGTGTCTGCCACTACAGGGCACCCAGGCTAACCCAACACCCCAACAACAACAGGGACCTGGGGGCAGTGGTGGCGGGCACACCGTCCAGGGGACAGAGGCCGGGGGAAACCGGGCAGCTCGGAGGGCTGCTGTGCGACAGGGGGGGGAGGAGAGGCCCAGGGAACCCACTCTCCAAGAGGCCCTCACCACCATCATGGGGGCATACCACCACTCCCAAGAAACGATGGCGACGGTACTGGCCAGGTTCACTGAGATCCAGGCACAGCAGGAGGAACGCTACATGGGTTTCAGGGAGGAGCTGAGAATCATCGGGACCGCAATGGGGACCATCGTCCTGGCCCTCCACAGGATAGAGGACGCGTTGCGGGACCATGGTGCACCACACAGGGCCCCTGTCACTAGCCCGGACCAGGAACAGCCTACCACCTCCGCCGGCGCTAGTGGACAGGAGGTCCCAACACCTCGACAGCCCCCCAGAACCCCACCTCCTGCTGAAGAACAACCACCCCGTAAGAGGAGCCTGAGACCAAAGAAAAAGACAGAGTAGGATGTCAAGACCCCCGCCTGCAGGACATACCCCCTCAAGTCTTCCCACTGTCCCACATTGCCACCCTGTCCAACCATGAACTGCCTATGCTCCATCCTTCCACAGGCAAAAGGACAATGCACCTGTGAGACTGAGAACTGGACTCTGCCATGGATATTCCTCCACCCCCACCCATCACCCTAAGAATCACATGTACCGATATCTAGCACTGTAAATAAATCACATTTTGCACACAAATCTGTTTTGAGTCATGCTGTATTATTGACAAATGTATTACATATTACTGTTCGATTTCTGTTCTGTCAATTAGTCATGACAACATACCAATGTCAATACGCTGTATTTCATGGGCGAACCAAGCAGAAGTCAGGTACTGAGTCAGACAGCACTGAGAAGGGAAGGGAAAGGCAAAGATCAATGAAAAACATCTGTGGGGAACTACAGAAAGTACAGATGCAGGAGGCTATAAGCAGTTGTGAAATGGCGTGGGTGATTCTTACCTGGGTGTTACTGGAAATACTGTTGTATCACTCTGTCCCTATTGTCTGTGTCGTCCTCTGAGTCTTC
The DNA here is from genome assembly GCF_031143425.1 of Pleurodeles waltl. Lineage (NCBI taxonomy): Eukaryota > Metazoa > Chordata > Amphibia > Caudata > Salamandridae > Pleurodeles > Pleurodeles waltl. The sequence goes on along the minus strand of NC_090443.1, from coordinate 112,107,319 downwards.
CTCCTCTTCACTCTCCACAGGCTCCACGGCTTCTACAACACCACCATCTGGACCATCCTCCTGCAGGAAAGGCACCTGGCGTCGCAAAGCCAGGTTGTGAAGCATACAGCACGCCACAATGATATGGCACACCTTCTTTGGTGAGTGCATTAGGGATCCACCTGTCATATGCAGGCACCTAAACCTGGCCTTCAGGAGGCCAAAGGTTCGCTCAATCACCCTCCTAGTACGCCCATGGGCCTCATTGTACCGTTCCTCTGCCCTTGTCCGGGGATTCCTTACTGGGGTCAGTAGCCACGGCAGGTTGGGGTAACCAGAGTCACCTATTAGCCACACACGTTGTCTCTGTAGCTGCTCCATCACATAGGGGATGCTGCTATTTCGCATCACATACGCGTCATGCACTGACCCTGGGAACTTGGCATTTACATGGGAGATGTACTGGTCAGCCAAACAGACCACCTGGACATTCATCGAATGATAATTCTTTCTGTTTCGGTACACCTGCTCATCGTCTTTTGGGGGTACCAAAGCCACATGGGTCCCATCAATGGCACCAATGATGTTGGGGATATGTCCAAGGGCATAGAAATCACCCTTCACTGTAGGCAAGTCACCCTCCTCGGGGAAAATGATGTAGCTCCGCATGAGTTTCATCAGGGCAGACAACACTCTGCTCAAATTCTTAGAAAACATAGGCTGAGACATTCCAGATGACATGGCCACTGTGGTCTGGAATGACCCACTGGCCAAAAAATGGAGGACTGACAAAACCTGCACCAGAGGGGGAATCCCTGTGGGTTGGCGGATGGGGGACATCAGGGCTGGCTCCAGCTGGGCACACAGTTCATGGATAGTGGCACGGTCAAGTCTGTATCGAAGTATTATATGGCGTTCTTCCATTGTCGACAGGTCCACCAGCGGTCGGTACACGCGAGGATTCCTCCTTCTCATCGCAAGTCCCAGCGGACGGTGCCTAGGAAGGACAACATGGAGCACAGAGTCAGGCAAACCACAGGTACGTACAGACAGCTTGCACAGTTAAAGAATGGCAATGGGTTGAAAGGCGTGTATGTGTGGCAATGCAAGGCCTAGGCCTGTGTGTCGCAGTCAAAATTAAGCCATGTGGGCCCTTGAAATGGCGGCTGCCTGACCTGTGAAGTGGGACAATGGGATGTGAGGTCAATGCGCTGGCGGGGCACACCGTGGCGGTAGGCGGTCGAAGACCGCGGCGCAAAGCCGCATTGGTTAACATTGAAGCCTATGGGTTTCAGGAGCCAATGACGAAGTGCGCCGGCGGTCGCGGTACGCACCGCCGCGGTACGCACCGCCGCGGGCGTGACCGCCATTTTCTATCAGCTTAATCACTCGAGACCTGATCATCCACAGGAGAGGACCTATACTGCAAGTGCTGCTGTGACCTCGGTCTGGAAGATACAATGGCTGCTGCGACTGGGGAAAGGGCCCCTGCCTTCACGTCTGAAGAGTTGGAGAAGCTCGTGGATGGGGTCCTCCCCCAGTATGCGCTACTCTACGGTCCTCCAGACCAACAAGTGAGTACACCGGGTGCTAATGGAATGGGCTATGCCTGTGTGGATTGGGGTGGATGTAAGTTGGTGGGGTGGGTGGCGAATGAGGAGTGCAACGCCCGACAGATGAGAGCATGTGCCATATGGCAAAGTGGGTGGGTGGGGGCCAATTACATCTAACATGCAGGTCATTGATGATTTCCTCCTTTCCACCCTGTACATGTCTAATAGGTCAGCGCCCATCAGAAGATCGAGATTTGGCGTGCCATCGCCAAGGAAGTCCGGACCTTGGGGGTCCACAACAGACGGGGCACCCACTGCCGCAAGAGGTGGGAGGACATCCGCCGCGGAACAAGGAAGACCGCAGAAACACTGCTGGGGATGGCCTCCCAACCTAGGAGGGGTGCCAGTCGCACCATGACCCCCCTGATGTCCCGGATCCTGGCGGTGGCCTACCCTGAATTGGATGGGCGCTTTAAGACATCACAGCAGACACAAGGGGGTGAGTATCAGCACATTCTCCTATCTTTCTGCGCAGTGGAGGCGTCTGGGTGGGGGAGGAGGGCTGTGGGTGACATTAGGCCAGGGCGCTTTCTGTAGTGTAGTCCTCTCCCTTAGGCATGGCCCTGTGCCCCCGGCCCCCACCTCTGTAGGGTGACAAGTACAGCCATTGAAGGTCCAGCATCTCCCATGTGCGCGTTTGACGTCTCTTGGCCTGTTGTCTTAGTCAGTAGTACTGAGTAGTGTACCCCGAATGCGCGGCTTAGTGCATTAGGCACCTGTGTCTGTCCTCTCCGCCAACGGTGTTGACATTGCATGCACTCATCCTGGTCTTCTTTTTTCTCCCCCCACCCTTTCTCTTCATCTTCTTGTGCATGTGTGCATTAGCATCATCAGGCGGAGGAGATATGGCATCGGAGCACGAGGGAGCTGCAGGACACAAGGCCCCGGTGGGCCCAGGAACAGACACCGAGGGCACCAGTGATCCGGAGGGCGAGGGGAGCACCACGACGGGGACCGCTGGTGAGAGCAGCGAAAGCGACACGTCCTCGGATGGGAGCTCCCTAGGGGTGGCGGCAACATCCGTGCCCCCCGCCTCTACAGGTACAGCCGCCACCCAGCGCACCAGCACCGCCCTCCCAGCAGCCCCTCAGTCTTCACTCTGTGCCGGTTCGCCCAGGAAGGCGCGCGTCTCCTTCACCCCAGGCACCTCAGCCCCTGCCCCTGTTGCCCCTGCTGCCCTCAGTGCGGAGCTCATTGACCTGGTAAGGACGCTCATTGTTGGGCAGACGACCCTTTTGAATGCCATCCAGGGTGTGCAAAGGGAGGTGCAACAGAGCAATGCGTACCTGGAGGGCATTCATTCGGGTCAGGCTGCCCATCAACGAGCGTTCACTGCTCTGGCCTCAGCACTGACGGCAGCCATTGTCCCTTTTTCCAGCCTCCCTCTTCTGACTGCCTCCAGCCTGTCTCTGTCTCCTGTTCCTCAGCCTATCCCATCCACACCATCAGACCAGCCTGCACACACCTCAACACCCAAGAGCAGCTCATCCAAACACAAGCACCACAGATCCCGCAAACACTCACCCGAGCAACACCCAGATGCAGACATGCCAACAGCCACTGCCACCCCTGTGTCCCCCTCCTCCTCGTCTCCCTCCTCCCTCCCTGTGACATCTACACTCACACCTGCATGCACCCCAACATCAGCCAGTGCTTCCATCACCACCTCACCCTCCAGTACAGTCCACACTCGTGCAGTCACCACCCCCACTGCCATGTACACGTCCCCTGTGTCCTCTCCCACTGTGTCTGTCACCCCCTCTTCCAAGACACATAAACGCAGGCAGCCACCCACCCAACAGCCATCCACCTCACGACAGCCTACAGCACCAGCACCTTCACCCAATGACAGCACACCTGACTCTCCTACAACCACCTCCTCTACCTCCACTTCCATCTCCACTTCTCCTACCCTTTACCTTGGCCCTAAAAAACTTTTCCTGGCTAACCTTAACCTCTTTCCCCCCGATGACCTCCCCCATCCATCTTCAAAGAGTCCCAAGAGCACCGCAGCCACCACCAGCCCAGCTTCGGGTGTCACTGTTGTGCCTGGGTTCTGGAGCCCACCCTTTGCCAGCAGTGACACATCGATCAGCAGCAAGGACACGTCCAGCCCCCCCCCCGGCAAGAGGACCCGCAAAAACAAGGACCGCCGTGCGAGGACCGACAGGGCTGCCCCCAAGGAGCAATGTGCGGCCACTTCACCACCCACACCATCTAGGGGAAGCAAGGGCCCGAGAGCCCCATCAAAGGAGCGGAAGGGCAGCAGGAGCGCGGAGAAGGTGGACCCCACATGCCACATCCCAGCTGGGAAGGAGGACACTAAGGAGGCCAGGAGTCCGTCCCCGAAGGGTCCAGAAACGTCACGGTCCGAGGGCGACTGAGCAGGGAGTCGAGGCCAGGTCTGGCTCCCTTGACCTGCTGGATGAGCACCGCTGAACAGGGCCCGCGGTGCAGAAGAGCACCGCTGAACAGGGCCCCACCGTGGAGATAGGCACCGCTGAACAGGGCCCGCGGTGCAGAAGAGCACCGCTGAACAGGGCCCGCGGTGCAGAAGAGCACCGCTGAACAGGGCCCCGCCGTGGAGAAGAGCACCGCTGAACAGGGCCCGCGGTGCAGAAGAGCACCGCTGAACAGGGCCCGCGGTGCAGAAGAGCACCGCTGAACAGGGCCCCGCCGTGGAGAAGAGCACCGCTGAACAGGGCCCGCAGTGCAGAAGAGCACCGCTGAACAGGGCCCCGCCGTGGAGAAGAGCACCGCTGAACAGGGCCCGCGGTGCAGAAGAGCACCGCTGAACGGGGCCCCGCCGTGGAGATAGGCACCGCTGAACAGGGCCCGCGGTGCAGAAGAGCACCGCTGAACAGGGCCCCGCCGTGGAGATAGGCACCGCTGAACAGGGCCCGCCGTGGGGAAGAGCACCGCTGAACAGGGCCCCGCCGTCTCAAGCACCGCTCCGCTGGGCCCTTCCTCTGAGGCACCGCTCCGCTGGGCCCTTCCTCTCAAGCACCGCTCCGCTGGGCCCTTCCTCTCAAGCACCGCTCCGCTGGGCCCTTCCTCTGAGGCACCGCTCCGCTGGGCCCTTCCTCTCAAGCACCGCTCCGCTGGGCCCTTCCTCTGAGGCACCGCTCCGCTGGGCCCCGCCGTCTCAAGCACCGCTCCGCTGGGCCCTTCCTCTCAAGCACCGCTCCGCTGGGCCCTTCCTCTGAGGCACCGCTCCGCTGGGCCCCGCCGTCTCAAGCACCGCTCCGCTGGGCCCTTCCTCTCAAGCACTGCTCCGCTGGGCCCTTCCTCTCAAGCACCGCTACGCTGGGCCCTTCCTCTCAAGCACCGCTCCGCTGGGCCCCGCCGGGCCCCGCCGTCTCAAGCACCGCTCCGCTGGGCCCTTCCTCTGAGGCACCGCTCCGCTGGGCCCCGCCGTCTCAAGCACCGCTCCGCTGGGCCCTTCCTCTCAAGCACCGCTCCGCTGGGCCCCGCCGTCTCAAGCACCGCTCCGCTGGGCCCTTCCTCTGAGGCACCGCTCCGCTGGGCCCTTCCTCTCAAGCACCGCTCCGCTGGGCCCTTCCTCTCAAGCACCGCCCCGCTGGGCCCTTCCTCTGAGGCACCGCTCCGCTGGGCCCTTCCTCTCAAGCACCGCTCCGCTGGGCCCTTCCTCTGAGGCACCGCTCCGCTGGGCCCCGCCGTCTCAAGCACCGCTCCGCTGGGCCCTTCCTCTCAAGCACCGCTCCGCTGGGCCCTTCCTCTCAAGCACCGCTCCGCTGGGCCCTTCCTCTCAAGCACCGCTCCGCTGGGCCCCGCCGTCTCAAGCACCGCTCCGCTGGGCCCTTCCTCTGAGGCACCGCTCCACTGGGCCCTTCCTCTCAAGCACCGCTCCGCTGGGCCCTTCCTCTCAAGCACCGCTCCGCTGGGCCCTTCCTCTGAGGCACCGCTCTGCTGGGCCCTTCCTCTCAAGCACCGCTCCGCTGGGCCCTTCCTCTGAGGCACCGCTCCGCTGGGCCCTTCCTCTCAAGCACCGCTCCGCTGGGCCCTTCCTCTGAGGCACCGCTCCGCTGGGCCCTTCCTCTCAAGCACCGCTCTGCTGGGCCCTTCCTCTGAGGCACCGCTCCGCTGGGCCCCGCCGTCTCAAGCACCGCTCCGCTGGGCCCTTCCTCTCAAGCACCGCTCCGCTGGGCCCTTCCTCTCAAGCACCGCTCCGCTGGGCCCTTCCTCTGAGGCACCGCTCCGCTGGGCCCCGCCGTCTCAAGCACCGCTCCGCTGGGCCCTTCCTCTCAAGCACCGCTCCGCTGGGCCCTTCCTCTCAAGCACCGCTACGCTGGGCCCTTCCTCTCAAGCACCGCTCCGCTGGGCCCCGCCGTCTCAAGCACCGCTCCGCTGGGCCCTTCCTCTGAGGCACCGCTCCGCTGGGCCCCGCCGTCTCAAGCACCGCTCCGCTGGGCCCCGCCGTCTCAAGCACCGCTCCGCTGGGCCCTTCCTCTCAAGCACCGCTCCGCTGGGCCCCGCCGTCTCAAGCACCGCTCCGCTGGGCCCTTCCTCTGAGGCACCGCTCCGCTGGGCCCTTCCTCTCAAGCACCGCTCCGCTGGGCCCTTCCTCTCAAGCACCGCTCCGCTGGGCCCTTCCTCTGAGGCACCGCTCCGCTGGGCCCTTCCTCTCAAGCACCGCTCCGCTGGGCCCTTCCTCTCAAGCACCGCTCCGCTGGGCCCTTCCTCTCAAGCACCGCTCCGCTGGGCCCTTCCTCTCAAGCACCGCTCCGCTGGGCCCCGCCGTCTCAAGCACCGCTCCGCTGGGCACCGCCGTCTCAAGCACCGTTTGTGGTTCACTGTGCCCACCATGCCTCCTCCTTGACCAGTGGAGACTGTCATCCACCTGATGGACTGTGGCTTTGCACTCCCCAGGATGGTCCAGTGGGCAGCCCACCCACTGTAGAGACATTGAGAGACTGTGGCTTTGCACTCCCCAGGATGGTCCAGTGGGCAGCCCACCCACTGTAGAGACTTGAGAGACTGTGGCTTTGCACTCCCCAGGATGGTCCAGTGGGCAGCCCACCCACTGTAGAGACTTGAGAGACTGTGGCTTTGCACTCCCCAGGATGGTCCAGTGGGCAGCCCACCCACTGTAGAGACTTGAGAGACTGTGGCTTTGCACTCCCCAGGATGGTCCAGTGGGCAGCCCACCCACTGTAGAGACATTGAGAGACTGTGGCTTTGCACTCCCCAGGATGGTCCAGTGGGCAGCCCACCCACTGTAGAGACATTGAGAGACTGTGGCTTTGCACTCCCCAGGATGGTCCAGTGGGCATGGTGGCTCCTCGTGGATCTGGCGTCGTGGACTCATGTGGCTGTGGTGCCCCCCCCCTTCCCTTCCCCCTGAGGTGCCTGTAGTTTTTACATCTGATGCCCCTGCAGTGTTCTCTCCAAAGGACTCAGGTCTCCTGTGTGGGCTTTGCCCTTGTTTCTCAAGACTTTGGCCCACGGACATAATACAGGTGACTGTTCTTTTTTGTGTCAAACAGCTTCACATAAAACAAAAGATTGCAAACCATTATTGATTTCATAAATCATCCAGTTTCGTGAATTCTTGTGCAAAGCCATAAAAGCTTAATTACTTAACTTGCTGCCTTTCTCACTCATGAACAAGGTCTGATAATAAAAATATAAGCCCTGGTTCCAAAAAACAGGAGTCCATGTTCTCACCACCTGCAACAATTAAGCACTGAGCACATGGCCAGACTTTACTCTGATAGCATACTCAGAGGAACCGAAGTTGGAATCCTGGCTGCTGCTTAGTAAGATGAGGCAACAGTGGAACCCTTTTATCTTCACAGATCAGCCCCTGGTTGAGAGAGAACAAGTGACCAAGAGAACTAGAGAGTGAGACAGACACACAGACATGGTAAGAAACAGGGACAGAGAGAGAAAGGGGGGGCAGATGGAGACAAAAAGAGATAGAGATAAATAGACAGCAAAAGAAAGAGCTGCTAGGCAGACAGGTCGTAAGAGAGATAAGGAGAGACAGCGAATGAGCTATAGAGATAGAAAAATACTCTTAGGATCTTTGACCTGCACTTACCTTTTCTCTCTAAGCGGGCGCAAGAGAAATACTCCGAGCTGGCATATCATGCCCGTTTTAAGTGGAAGGTGAAGCTGCCAGTGTGCCACTTGGAGAGAGGCTTCCCATCTTCAAAGGATGCCCCATGTAAGGTGCCTGAATAGGATAAAGAAATCTACATTTCCCATGAATCCACCGAACTTCACAAGGTTCGCAAATGATGGCAGCAATTTTGAAATTATGGAGTATGAATTCCTTGTGGTTCCGAGTGTGCTTGCTCGGTGATCGAGATACATTTTTGCTGCAACCAGAACCTTGTAGCCAGAACTTGTGGAAAAACTTTGAGATTGTTAACACTTTTGGAAGCTACTTAAAAGTACTGAATACGGGGAACATTTGCAGGAATCCAATCACATTGTGAAAACAAAATCTATTTGTTCAAGTACTGTTGAAGGGGAATAACGCTTATTTTCATTTGCACTTCCTTTGCTTATTGTAAGGAACGAGAAGAATCCTCATCTCTTTAAAGGCTCGATACTTTCCTGGTGATCCATTTATTGTATTAACAAGTGATATTAGTCTAGGGAAGCGATTATTTAGTATCAGTACGAACTTTATATTTTTGAGTAATGTTAGGTTACACTTTGAGAAAACAACTTTAAATATGTCTTCTACCAAGGGAGCATGTTCTCATTGAAAACAAGTTAGCGACCATATCTATGCAAGGCGATAAATAATTCCAAACCCTTTTGAACTTGGTTTCATAGATGTTATTTTGCATTTTTCAGGAACTTCAGAGTTCTATTGAAAAATTGAGATTCTGAGACTTTGAGATATTCCGAATCTAAATCAGTCAGTCAGTCACTCATAAAAACTTTATTCGGTCACATTTGACCACAAAAGCACAAATATCAAACAGCACAATTAAAAATGATGTTACACAGTAAAATACATACCAAAAATATAAATACAAACATTATAAAATTATCATAAGAACAAAAAACCCAACTCACAATCATTATAATTTAAAAATTATAATCACTCTATTTCATGAATAGGCCACAGGATCTGTTCACTCATGGGGGCGCCGCATAACATAATTAATTTGCATATCCTCTCCTAATCACTAGTGCTCACCTTATAAAATTTACCATAGCAACGGCAATTTTTATCGAATCCATATGCTGAAGAAAAAGGAGTGCACTTCTATGCTGTCTTAAGCCTACTATTCTCAAACAAGGTAATACAAGTCTCTTATGTGGATTAGAGAACAGCAAGCAACAGAGAGTAAAATGCAGGGTAGTCTGAGGCATACAACAATCACAGGGGCAGTTTGGAATCTTTTTAAACCATGGTCCCTGGATGGGTAAGGCACATAAACAATTAGCTATGTTTAGCCCAAACCTGCTTATATAAACTTATACTGCGAGTATTGAAATACACCAGGTACACTTCTATCCCATTTGACGGGACAAGATCTATATATTCCCTCACTGTGTGCAAATTCACAAGCTTTCTCTGTCTCTGTTCGTGCATTAAATCTGTGAAGGTTGATTTTACATGCTCTCTCATTGAGGGGGTAGCTGAGGCAGGGATTCTTAACGGATCACCTCAACCCACTTTATCAAAAGACTGTTTTATGTAAATCAGCCACGGGATCCTTTCTCATCTATCCAGAGCTAGGCAACCTGCCACAACAGATCTCGTAAATTCAAGCTCAGGGGTAAGACAGATCCTAGACCAAAGTAACAGAGGGGCAAGCTGGACCGTGTCCCCTAGAAAATTCAAACCCAATTCCTGGTGGCAGATAAATGTGGCTGTAGAGAGAAGAACCTGGAGAATACGATTTATAAAACGGTTTTCCATAACTTTAAGGCAGCTTGCAGCTTGCATTTCCATAACCCCAGACTCCTACCCTGTATAACTCAACCGGAAGGCATTTACTTTTACACAGGAATACCATTTTCCTAATACTTGTACACCCGAATCTCGCTGAAAAGCAAAAAATTGCTTCCACAGCCTCTTGACATTGGTTTGCCCCAAGTGAGGGCTCCATCAAAGGGAATGCCAGTATAATTAAAACTTGGTACTCTATTTAGAATGACCCCCTCCACTATGTGGGTTCTAGATTTTGTCCTTTTAGTCCCCATGATCATTTTGAAGGACTTAACAAAATTGACCTTAAAATCCAGCTCCCTCATAAAATTAAAAAACAATCCTAACAGTCTATGGAGGCCATATGCAGTTTGGGCCATAAGTACCACACCATCTACGTACAGGAGACATGGTACTTGACGGCCCCCAACCTTCAGACCATCAATGCCCTTGGTCCTCAAATGTGCATCTAGCTCATTAATGTATAGTAAAGAAAGGAACGGGGCCAATATATATCCTTGTCTAACCCCCTTAGATGTTAAAATCGGGTCAGTACACTCTCCCTTCTTGCCATACCTGATTTTCATACTGGTGTTAAAGTACATCCTCCTCATTACATCTTTCAGGGCAGAGTCCACCCCCGTTGCAGGGCAACAATGACCACAACTTAACACGATTCACATTGTCGAGCGCACAGGAGAGGTCCATGAACCCTAAGTGCAAAGTACCCCGTCAACATATTTCCCCGCCAAAAGCATTAAATTCAGACTTTGTTCCACAGTGCCCAGTCCAGGGCGTAAGCCAAATTGAACTGGGAAACAAAGTTCTGTTCCTCTGCCCATGCTTCTAGGAGGGTTAAAACAACTAGAATCTTAGATGTATCATCTAAAAGGGAAATTTGTATATAACAGGCTGGATCTGCCTTATTCCACTCCTTAAAGATGGGCACTACTTACTGGCTCGTGCCAAGAGTATGGCACAGGCCCATGTACTGACGTTCAAAGAACATTTGTAGCCATGGGGCCCCATATATCAATGTTGGTCTCCAAAAGATCCATAGGGGCCCTATCAGGGCCAACCAATTTGTTGGGAGAAGATTTTTGGATTGCAGACATTACTTCCCCACAAATTATAAAGTTTCCTTGCTCGTCCCTCAGAACCCGTTTCACCCTACTACCCTTGAGGAATCCCTAACACAAGTAGCCTTCAAATGTCCTTGCCTAAAGAGTTTTGTGTAGTGTGTCATCCATAATTACACCGAAATACAACATTCTACCCCCAAGGACTTTTGTGCATTGAGAAATGGATGACTGATAATTTTCCAGAAACAAGCTTGGTCCCTTCATATCATAGCGTACTCCAAATCTTCCCAGGCAAATTTCGGGATCTCTGCTTTCCTTACCACCAGGGTGTCCCTATAAACTATCCTGGTCCTCCTGACTTGCCCCTTATTCCTTGGCACTGCCTTGATGGCCTATCGTAACTGCTGATGAGCCACCCTATAAGACTTATCAAACCAAGTAGAATGATCAATATCTGCCTTTCCTTTTTCACTGTAGGTAGTTCTGTAACTTTGGCATGAATGGAGGAAGAACTCCTAATAATTGAGTTTGAATCCGCATCAGGATCAAGGCATTTGTCCTTGGTCATCCCCTCCCCTTGTACCAGCTCCTGAACAAACACCCCAGCATTTACTTTCTCCCATTTAATTGTCAGCCCTCCATTTCCTACTACAGTCAGTATACCTTCTGATCTTTCTTAACCTCTCCCGATTTTCTATAACAATTTAAGTCCACTGTGGTCACTCATGCAGTTCGATAGAAGCTCAAACTTATTCACCAGAGTAATGTTCAGCTGACACAATAATACAGTCAATAGTGCTAGGCCTCCCATGGCCATAGAGGGTTGGGGGAGAAGGGTTGAATTAAAGTAAAGACTGAGACAAAAGTTACATAGAATTTTCCCCATACAGTGTGTGTTGAAAGTGTATAATCGGGTCATCTTCTGGGCCAATCAGCCCACATACTGCTGAGTTACACAACTTACAAAGCTTTAAATTAAAATCCCCTGCCCATACTAAGATGCATTTGTGGTTAACTTGAGCCATAACCTTCTCCATCACCCCTTCCAGCTTTCCTACCACTTCTGTCACTGCATGATCGAAAATATTGTAGTGGTAATTTAAGATAACCATCTTCCCAAATCCTTTTAATGAAATCTGGAAAATATAAAAAGAGCTAAAGGAATACAAATAAGTTACTAAAGCACTCAACAAACTACTGGAGATCATAATAGCAAGACCACCTTTTCGGACGTGCCCTAATCAATGGGACCGCCGGAAAGTAATACAAATAAAAGCCATCCATCTGAAATGGGGCAATCTCCCATGTTTCCTGTAATAAAATTATATCATAATTATTTACAAATGCCCTCCGGTCTAGACTGTCGAACTTAAACCCCAGACCTGCGATGATCCAGGAAACAATCCTAAGCCCCATTCATGGCACCCTCAATTTCCTCCCCCTGACTTACCTACTATATCCAGACGGGGAGAGCTCAACCCCACCTCTTCAACCTCTACATGCATGCTTCCCCTAGGTCTTACAAGCTTCCCTCCATGCCCCATGATGTCAATCAAGATTATCCAACTTAGAACATGGAGCAAAACTATTATAAGTTGCAACCTGGGACCTTTGCGCATATCCTACACTCCTAGCCCTATTCTCAGAAGCAGGAAAATACAATTGGGCCGAAGGCCGATAGAAAAACCCAAGGGCTTGAATACCACTAGCCACATCTTGAGTGTGCCTAAATTGATGTAATAGTATTGCTACTAACGATGCAGATTTAAAATTAACCACCACACAATCTGACTCGTGATTTTGCGTGGCATACCCCACTTTTTTACCTGTGTCACAAGGATGATATCCTTGTGTAATTCTGTACCTCATCCCACATTTCTAACAATTCAATGCACCACTTTTCCTTTTAAGTCTGGTACCTGTTCTGCCCTCCCCCAGGCTAAAGTCGGGGCATTTCTGAGAACAATGACATGTGGTACAGGCCAGGGGGAGGTGTAAGTGAGCCTTTGGAGTATTATCCTATTCCTTGCAGGTCTGTTGTATTCCTCAATAAGCCGCTTTGAGCATTTTATTCCCATTTTTCTATTTTCATGTGGAAAGACACTTATATCAAGTCCTTAACCACTCTTGGAAAGAAGCACCAGCTACCTGATCCCACCCCTACATCTGTACCCAACCCGCCATGCCCAGGTGCTGGCTCAGAGTATGCTTCCCCTTTCCACCGGTAGTCCGCTGGCAAGAGTTTGATCTCCTTTTTCCCTGTGAAATTGTCCTGGAGATCCTGCTTCTTCCTTTTGGTAGGAGGAGTGTTCGAAGCGGCTACCTCAGTCCGTTCCATCTGAGCACCAGTAGCAACACAAGGGCTCCCCACTCCTATGCTGCTGCTAGGGGGATTGTTCACCACCTCAGTATTTTCCACAGGCTGAGGGGGGGACTTCCCCCTGTATTTTGTAACAATACCAATTTTATGGACCCCCACTGACTTCTGTTGTACTTTATCCATTCTCTTCTCCACCAGATCAATCTCTGTGTTTATAGCCCCCATAACTGAAGACAAGTAGGAAGTGATAATAGAGGTTGCCTAAGGGACCTTGGTGGTGACCTGGTTTATGCTTCCCCATAACTATTAAAATTGATACTCACAGAACGTGCGCAAGTAGCCACATGAATAACCAAAAAAAAGCAAAAGGGGTGGCCCAGCCCAACCTCCTCCAGACTCTGGCAGGCTCAGATGGGCCAGCTCTTTGCCTGGTCTTTGCCCGGCCCATTCCTGGGTGCATCCCATGCACTGGGAATGAAAAGCTGCCTTTAAGTGTTTCCGGGTGCAAGTTCCACCATTGAGCAGCCCTCCTGCTGCAATTCTGCCTGGGCGTTGGAGTTCAGGCTCCCCTGGTCACCAATGTGCACGTCCCTTACATCTGTGTCACATATATCAAATATAACGGATGTGTAAGGCACTGCAATACATTGATAAGATAGTAAAGAGCTTTATCTTGTCTTTAGATATTTGCTATGGCCCAGTAGAAGTCAGGGCCTAGCACAGTGATGAGTGAGACTGGCAATATACCATGTATCAAAAATGACAGAGCATGGCACTGCAAGCCAACTTGCTGCGCTGCGTCATTAGTAGAGTGCAGTGATGTGTCGTATTTACAGCAATATGACGCATCCCTGTTCCTTCCTCTGTGCTGGCACACAATTAGCTGCCTTGCGCCAACGCAGGCAGTCTTGCACCATGGTGCAAGGGTGTGCAGGGGTGATTGTTAATGTACAGGAAGGGAACCTTCCTGCACATAAACAATCATTAATGGCGTTTTCCTCCTATGTGTGCTGCAGAATGCAGCACACCTAGAAAGAGCAAAAAAGAAGGAGAAATAAAGTTATTTCTCCTGCTTGCATCACTTTTACTTTACCCTTGGGGTGGCGTAGGAATCTGACGCATTCCCGGACTTGTAAATCTGTAAATGCATCAGAATCCCTTGGTGTTTCCTGGGAACACCCACAGCAACACTCATGGAATGCCCCTTTCACCCAGAGTTATGTGTGAAAGGGGACCATATTTACAAGGCCATGAAAAGCCACGCAAGGTGGATTTACATGGCCTTGTAAATATGTGCTGGCACACTGTGACACAAAAGTGATGCTCGTGCGGCGTTATTGTGCTGCAGGGGCATTGTAAATATGCCCCTTAGTGTCAAGGAACACTAATCTAAATTTCTCCAACTGTCACAGGTATGCTATAGACCATGCAAATCCCTGACTTCACTACTGAAGTTGATCAAAATGTTCACCAAGCTTCTCCAGTAGTCAATTGGGGTACAGTAGCTTGGGAAAAAAGGACGATGAGAAGTTGAATGACTGAAGAGAAGCTCAGAGTAGTTCTTGGAATCGTCTTGATAAAGCTTTTTACCCTCTAAAATTGATTTCTATCAGAAAAGAACAGCATTGTATAGCCTTATTCAGCAGGTACACGTATTTTGAAAAATAACTAACAAGTTGTTCTTGCTTTGAGTATTTGCTCCATTAGGATTTGGTATGTTGTAAACTTTTCTCTCCCGACAAATTTATGCAAAATTCAGAATATATTAACTTTTTATCGTTTCCCTACCAAGTATGACATTTCACAACTTGTACACAATTTATCTCACTTTAATTAACACATTATCCTTTTTTATTCAAAGTGGAATTCAAACCACCTCGGAAATTTCACCCAAATCAAGGTGATCTGCCCACCCCCTGGAATCGTTGGAAGTATGAATTGCTCACAAACTTGGTCACAATAGATGCTAACAGAATGCCTACTGAATGTAGAAAATGCATATTACTTCATTGTTCGGGATCTCAAGACCAGGGGATTTTTAGAACATTACTAAAAGGGGAGGATAATTGTAACCACAACAGCAGGAGAATACAGGAAAGATTGTGGGTACTTGGAAACCCAACTATGGTGAAGAGGGCAAAATCTTTCGAGAAATCTTTATTCTGGGTAAAGGAGACAAATGATGATAATCAAGATGAAAAATCTGACAATGAGATACATAGCATAACAAATACGAACTAGAAAGGAACCGAAGGAGGGAAAGAAAGATGGTTTGGCGCCACTGGTGTAACAATACATAGCATCATTCAAAGGATGTTCGACAACAAACTTGGGCCCATATTTATACTCCCTTTGCGGCGGATTAGCGTCATTTTTTTGTACGCTAATGTGGCACAAACTTAACACCATATTTATATTTTGACACTAGACCTGTCTAGCATCAAAATATCAGAGTGTGCATAATTTTCTGGAATGCATGAAACCATCTTGCGTCAATGAGATGCAAGGTAGGTCGATCCCGTCCAAAAAATAACTCAAACACCTGTGCGCCATATTTATCCAACCGGGCAAAAATGGCGCACAGCTGGGAGGCGGAGCCGGAAAATGATGCAAATCCCAAATTGCGGCAAAATTTAACACGTGGGTCAGGGCAGGCGTTAAAATGGGGCAAACACACCACTACTTAAGGAAAACTCACACAAGCAACATCATTGCTCAAGAAGGACGACATGGAGGTGCTACTCATGCAGTTTGCCAGAAGACGTAGAGCACAGGACCAACAGCAGCAGCTACCACCACACCAACATGGACCCCAGAGGCAACACAGAAGATAGGAGAGGCTATTCAGGACCAGGACAACCCTTCTGGGCCTCAGGGAACATGATATCATCCAGAGGTACAGACTCAACTGGCAAGCCATTCAGCAGCTGATGCGCCACACTGAGCCACAGTTAGCAGCCAGCTTGCAGACACCCCACATTATTCCACCGGAGACCAAGCTGCTAGCTGTCCTGCACATGTACGCAAGTGGCTCATTTCAAACTACTAGTGCCCTGGTTGCCGGGGTCTCACAGCCCTCATTCCCCACCTTCCTTCCCAAGGTACATGATGCCATCATCTCCCTCACACCCCGCCAAATCAGCTCCCCCAACATGCAGCAGAAGCAGCAGGAGATCAAACAGGGGTTTTATCAAATTAATGGCTTCCCGCACTTGCTTGGTGCCATTGACTGCACACATGTCCGGATTGAGCCACCTGCTGCAACCGAGCACCTATACCGCAACAGAAAGCACACCCACTCCATCAATGTGCAGGCCATTGTTGATCACCAGGGATTGTTCACCAACATCATGGCAAAGTATCCTGGGAGTGTACATGATTCCTTCATCTTCCGCCACAGCACCATCAATCGGCACTTCCAGGATGAACGATATGGCAATGGTCTTCTTGTCGGTAAGTACCGAAACCTAGTAATTTACACACAGCACAGCAACCCTGTGGGACACACAAGACATACACCACTACATTGACATGTGGCCAGGAAGACACTGAGGTGTGACACCGGTAGTCATGTTTGATATCCTGACCCAATGGGATACACACCTATGGATAAATGACGGCTGCAAATAACAATAGATGCCACTCTAGAGCCACAAGGGACCAATTTCAAACCACACAGTGACAATGACATGGCCTCAACTGGCAGTACAACTTGGAAGATTAACCATTCGATATCACATGAGGCCACAGTCAATCCCACACCCTTCCAAGCAATACGTTATGTGTAAGTGGTGTGTAATGTGTGTTGCTGCAGGTCAAACACCATGAGACACATAGCATGATGACGCTGACTCAAATGAAGGTGACATGGAATTATTGAGGCAGTGCCAACATCTCACATTACTCCTGGGGTGACATTGCCAGCTAGCAATAAGGAAGTGGACTGTGCTATGAAAACATGTTGATGTGACACTAATGCAAAGTGCACACTGCCACACATACTGAATGAGACAATTCCCCATATACATAACAGATGTACAGGGAGATGGACCTCCCTACACTAAAACCTTCACCCCCTCAACCAAGTTAGCCAGCTCACCTGGAGCAAGTTCAGTAGTGTAGGTGCACTGTTGCACATGAGCCAAGTGGGCGAGGGAAAAAAAACAGGTTTGCATCGAACTTGTCACACATGGGATAATTGTGCATTGTCAATACCGGACACTTCAGTGCTGCTAACTTATGGGATGTATTGTGCATTGTCACCTAGGCAAATCAAAGGGCCTCACTGTTGCATTTCACCTGCAATTACATATGTCCAATTGGATGGGATGTCCAGGCCATGTAGTGCACCCATGTTAACACCACAGTGGAATCTATTGTGTGTGTTGAAGTATCATGTCACCTCCAGTGAATGCACACAGACACATCTTTCTCACTACATAACGCATGGGAGATACACACTGAACTGCAAGTTTCTAAATATACCACAGATATCAGGTCAATTAGCCAAACACCAGTTTTGCTAGTCAAAAAACCCAGTGCAGAAAGAACATCACAGAAGCCTAGGATCCCACACAATACCACAAACACATATGATTTAGAGACCACACAAGATAACAACTGCCATGCAAAGTGACATTCCCAGTGCAACCAACAACAAAATACTTACCCCCATTTTCTCTTTCAGCTGATTAGCGTTACGGGATCCAGCCATGGATCATGACCCCTTTTGCCAACCCAAGCACAGCTGCAGAACGTGCCTATAATGAGACACATCGTAGGACACGCACCATAGTTTTTTTTCTTTTTCAAATATATTTTTTTTATTAACTGTTCACTGTTTTACATATGTAGATCTGTTTGTGGCAACATCTTATTCTTATGATGCATATCGCCCATGCAGTTCGTTCTCATGTTATGCTTTACAGAGATTGTGTTACACAGTCTCTTGTTCATTTTATTATCATATAGCATTCATTAATCACTCACTATTACCAGCACATTAACTGTTCCGTTTTTTGGGGGGTCTTTCTTTTCCATGTCTCCTGTTACCATTTTGTATTTTGTGACCTTATAACAGATTTAACTCAACTTCAAACTATGTATAAACTTATTGGCTTGTGTGGGTGGGCCTGTGGAGCTATTAAAGGGAGGTTCTGCCGGGGAGTGTCTAATTGTGCGGGGATGGCCAGCCATCTACGCCCCTCCCTTCCAGCATCTATTTGGTTATTGTGTCCAGCTCTATTTTACCCTATGTCATTGCATGTAGCCTGGTGGGGAGCCTGACATTTCCCTAGTTTTGGTTACGGGGACCTTCCCCAGCGGACACGCCTATTGAGCATATTAGCCAACTCACCCTATCCCCTCGGGGGCTATCGGTCTCTTCATTAGGTCGTCCCAGTTTGTCACTAGGTTCTCCCATTCCGGAGCAATGGGGGTCTGGCGAATTCCCTTGGCCTCCTCGGCTTTAAGGACCTGCAGTTCAGCCCTGGACCATCTTGTGACATCGCCTTTCCATTCAGTCAGTGAGGGGTGGCCGGGGGACTTCCAGTCCTTCATAATCCGTCTTTTATAAAGGGCCAAAGTAAGGTCCAGGAAACGACCCCTGACTTTCCCCCACAGGGCGTTGGCCTTGAGGCCCAGCAAGCACATAGTAGGGGTTGGCTGTAGCTCCGCCTCAAACAGCCCTGACAGGACCACCATCATTGCACTCCAACCAGTCTGAAGCACCGTACATCCCCATATCATGTGGTCAAAGTCAGCCTCTCCGTCCCCACACCTGGGGCACGTCCTAGGGGTCCCCCCATAAATGCGGTGCAGCCGGTGAGGGGTGAGGTATGTTCTGTGTAGGTAGTTGTATTGGATGTTTCTTAGTCTCGTGTTGCGTGAGATCGTCCGGGGATAAGCTAGTGCTCTGGTCCACTCTGTCTCAGACAGGTCCCGCCCAACTGTCCCGCCCATTTTTCTCTTAGGGAATGCAGAGGGTCTATCGCAGCCTCAATTTGGGCCCGGTATATTTTAGCAACCAAGTGAGGTTCCTCTCCTGTTGTCAACAGAAGGTGCAACACCCCGTGGACGGCAGGTTCCGCATTAATCGTGTCCCAGTGGTCCTTCAGAGTATGCACTAACATCCTAAAGAGCAAAAATTGTCCCCGAGGTACCCCCCCCTCGGATATGTCAGTGAAGCTCCTCATCACTCCTTCCTTGAATAGCCCCCCAACTGTCATCACTCCTGCTCTCGTCCATGGTCCCAGTCCTAGCCCCCCCTGTTCCCCTACTCCCTGGTCCAGGGCGAGGACCGCTAGCGGCAAAGCCGGGGAGTATGGTGGGCCCACTCCGACCCTTTTCGTGCACCGTTTCCAACATTTCATTGCAACACTACACATTATGTTGTCTCCTAGGGGGGCAATCTTCCTGCCTGCCATGCGTGCCACGATCCGAGCTGTGTCTAATTCACTGTGTGCGGTACACAAGTCCAGATGACCCCTACCCGCTAGCCAGCCAGCCACCCATTGTAACTGGGATGCCAGATAAAATGCCTCGAAGTCAGGGGCACCCAGTCCTCCCATGTGGGTCGGTCTACAGATGGTCGACAGCGCCGTTCGTCTACGACCATCATCCCATACCAACTCCCTGAGCAGAGTATTCAACTCGCGAAACCATGCGGAGGGGACCCATAGTGGTAAGTTAGTGAAGTAGTAGAAGAGGCAGGGGAGCATAATCATTTTAGAGAGCGCCACTCTGGCCATTATTGTTAGCTTCAGTGAACGCCAGAACCCAACCGAGGACCGCAGGGATCTGAGTGTCCTGCCAAGATTACTATCCCGGAGGTCGCTCAGTTCGTGAAATATCTGTATGCCCAGGTATTTAAAAGTCCGCGGGGCCCAGTTTACATCCGCTGGGCATGTGTCAGGACGTACGCTGCCTGGCAGTACGGGGAAGACAAATGTTTTCCTTCGATTAAGGCGAAGTCCAGACAAACACCGAAGTCCTCCAGGATCCCCAATGCCCACGAGAGTCCGCTTGTCCCGTCCCTCAGGTAGATAAGTATGTCATCGGCATACAGGGAGACAATATGTTCAGCCGGACCCCAATCAATTCCCTTACCCACGCCTTCCTGTCGCAGCTGCAACACTAGGGGCTCAATTGCCAGGGCAAATAGTAGTGAGGATAAGGGGCACCCCTGTCTGGTTCCCCGGTGTACTGGGTATGCACTGGATATTGTTTTTCCCGTCTTCACTCTTGCCAGCGGGATGAGTACAACAGGTCCACCCATTTCACCCAACCCTCTCCGAGTCCCATTTTTAACATCACGGCCCTTAGATAGTCCCATCTGATTGAGTCGAAGGCCTTCTCGAAATCCACCGCCAGCAAGACCCCCGCCGGTGGTTTCAGTTCTTTGGGCATGTGCAAAACGGTAAAAACCCGCCTTAGATTCAGGGAGGTGCTGCGGCCAGGAACAAAGCCGTTCTGGTCTGCATGTGCAAGCTTGGTCATAAGGGGGAGCAGCCGGCCAGCCATAATCTTGCTAAGGATCTTAAAATCGCTGTTTAGCATCGATAAAGGATGAAAGTCCGTCACTGATGCCTCCCTGGCATTTGTCTTGGGTAGTGGCACCACCAAGGCCTCCCGGAGCGTATGAGGCAGCTCCCCACAGTGCAATGCCTCCCTTACAACTCCATCAGCTGGGGAACCAGCAGGGACTTATATTTTTTGTAAAAATCCATGGGGAGGCCGTCAGTACCAGGGGTCCTCCCAGGGGCTAACTGCGCAATGGCCTTGTTTATCTCCTCCACTGTCACTGGTCCCCCCAGGCTATCTCTCTCCTCTGTGTTCAGCGTTGGCAGTGGGATTTGCTGCAGGTACTTGTCAAAAGTCTCCGTCCCCAGGTCGCTAGGTTTCCCATATAATTGCGTGTAATATTCCCTGAATGCGTCATTTATGGGACCTGGTCTGAGTCTGCGGAGTCCCCCCCCATCCAGTACGCACGTGATGGATCACT
The DNA here is from genome assembly GCF_031143425.1 of Pleurodeles waltl. Classification (NCBI taxonomy): domain Eukaryota; kingdom Metazoa; phylum Chordata; class Amphibia; order Caudata; family Salamandridae; genus Pleurodeles; species Pleurodeles waltl. The sequence goes on along the minus strand of NC_090443.1, from coordinate 112,086,405 downwards.
ATGCCCGCTTGGGTGTCCCAGCCACGCCAGCAGTCTCCCCGATCTGCCCTCCTCCGATTGTAGGGATGATAAGTATTTTTGCATGCTATGGCACCTAAGCTGTTCTTCAATCCGGGAATGTTCTCTACGGGCACGGTTGTATTTCTCATTCTCCTGAGCTGCAGGTCCCTGTCTCAGCTCTCCCTCATGCATATCCTTCTCTAGGTCAATCAGTTCCTTTTCAAGTGTACGCTTCACCCCTACCGACTGTCCCAAGCAGTAGCCCCTTGTCACCACCTTGAGTGCTTCCCATTCCGTGGCCCTCCAAGGGGTGGACCCACTGTTCGTCTCAATATATTCTGTTAGATGGCAGCGCAGAACCTCCCTGTATGCCTGGTCTTCGAGTGCTGCTGTGGTCAGTCTCCATGACGGTATGGGGGGTCTATCCTCCGATACCCTCATCATCACTAGCAAGGGATTATGGTGGGACAGAGTGCGGGCAAGATATTCAGAGCGCGACATGTTATTTATCAAGCCCGCTGTGCAGACCACTCTATCAATTCTGGTATGCACCCGGTGGAGACCCGAGTAATACGAGTAGTCTCTAGCAGTTGGGTGATGCTCTCGCCAGACGTCCGCCAACCCCCACGCGTCCAACCATTTGCACATCCTTTTGGCTGTTTTGATTGTCGCTGCCCCCTGTAGAGGCGGGATAGACCTGTCCATGTTTATGTTTAGCACTGCGTTGAAGTCCCCCCCAATTAATAGCTCGCCAGTGCTTTGACGTGTGAGGTGGCTCGACAGGCCTGTCATGAAGGGTACCTGGTCCTGGTTAGGGGCATAAATGCAACTTAAGACTATCGGTGTGCCGTGCAGCCTCCCCTCTAATATCACAAACCTGCCCTCCCGGTCTATGTTGGAAGTGTCTATTGTGAAAGGGACCCCCGCTCTGATCCACACCAGTACAACTCTTGCATAAGCTGAATATTCCGAGGCGAATACCTGCCCCCTCCATCTGCGTCTCAGTCTCTCTCCCTCCCCGGGTGCCAAGTGAGTCTCCTGTAGTAATGCCACCTGTACACCCCTTCTCTTTAAATAGGAGAGTATTTTATGTCTTTTAGCTGGTGTGCCCATCCCTCTAACATTCCATGTTAAGAGATTGTAGTCTGCCATCTCACTATATCAGTTTGGTAAAAATTTCCCCGGCTCTCCCGTGCCTCAGGTTTGTCCATTCGCATGTTCAGGTACTTGCTGTAGTCGGTTTCCACCACCCACTTTGCCATTTTAACTTGTAACTGTGTATCCCAACTCCCAATCCCCAGGGCGCCTCCCAAACTGTAGGTTGCCCAGTAAACTGTGCAACTGTGCAACTTGTTCAAACACTTATCAGCAGTACTCGCCAGTCTGTTCAGATAGGCGAGGTTCTGGTCCGGGGGTGGCCAGGTCCGGAGGGGCCGTTTCTTCCCATGTCTTGCCTTATTTCCAGGGCCCACGGTAAGTCTGAGTCAGCCAAGTTCGTCAGCCGTTTGTGGGGTCACCTTCGGGGCACGGGCAGAGCGCTCCAGTTCTTCAGCAGAGGACACCAATGTGTCGTCCGATTCCTCCCCAGAGCCCTCCTGGGGAGACGTTTCTCAGCCCATGCGAGCCGCTGCTTCCAGGGCTGCTTTTCTGCCTTTCTCTTTCTGTGTTTGCGTAGGCGTCAGCCGCAGGTGGTCCTTGGGCTTCTGTCCCCTCGGGGCCCGGCGAGCTCTGCTCCCAGGCAGGCCCTCTCCTGTTGACCTTCCCGCCTGGGAGCCATGTGTCTCCAGCCACTCCCACGCCTCCTCGGGGGACTGGAGGAACGTAGTCTTCCCTTTCAGCAGCACTCTTAATCTAGCTGGGTAGAGTAGCGAGTATTGGATCCCTTCTTCTCTTAAGGCTCTCTTGACTGTCAGAAACTAGGCTTGCTTGTTTTGACCCTCCAGTGTGAAGTCCGGGAATAGTGTCACCTCCCCGTTTGCAACTTTAAATGGGCCTGATTCTCTGGCCTTCTGCAGGAGGATGTCTCTGTCTCTATAATGTAATAGTTTAGCGATCACAGCACGGGGGGTCTACCAGGAGCAAGTGGCCTCGACGGCACTCGATGCGCCCGCTCCAGCGTGTAGAAGGGAGTCAGGCGCCCGGGCGCCACTGTCGTGTTGAACCATTTCTCCAGGAATTCCACCATGCTGGCCCCCTCCGCCCCCTCCGGGAGGCCCACCAAGCGTACATTATTCCTTCTGTTCCTCCCCTCTGCGTCCTCAGCTCTCTTTTCGAGGCGCGTCACTCTGTCAACAAGGGAAGTCACCTCAGCCGCCAGGTCTTTCTGTTTCAGCGCAATGTCCGCCAATGCGGATTCTGTTTCTTTGACTCTGTCTACCAGTTTGTGGTGATCCGCTCTCAGCAGACTCACCTCAGCCGCAACCTGGCTGATCTCCCGCTGTAACGTTGTCTTTGTGTCTTCAATCGCCCCGAGTATTTTATCTAGGGTGTCCTGCACTTTGATCTGTGAGTGGTCCTGCGGGCCTGCTTCTTTGCGCTCAGGCGGAACCACGGGGTCCATGGTTCTGTTCTTATGTCAGCTCTTGGGGGGCATCGAACGGGTAGGGGGTCACACCCCACGGGCCCAGACAGCAGCCCCAGCGTTATCGTAAGCTCCTCTCTGTGTCCTCACGCCCTATACTCCGTAGGCCGCTCCTCAACCCCTTAGCAATTCCAAACAGGTTCCTGACACCTCTCCGGACCCTTCTGTTTTTGGGCTGCAGTGCTGGGGGCTTCACGTTGTCGATATGTGGCTAACTGCTAGTCTCTTCAGCTCTTCCATGCACTACGTGTCCTGGGTTATACTCCTCCGTCTGGGCCCTTCGGCGCGTCGTAGGCCCAGCCCGGTCACCACTCCTCTTGGCACCGATACCGCCTCCTTCTTGTTCCACTCGTGGCGCCAGAATCACGTCCAGGCGCACTCAGCCACCCCTCGGATCATATTCTCTACAGGTATTCCGCCCATCATACTGCTCACTCAGGGGTTGTTGGCGCTCCAGGGTACCCGGGGGGGACCGTGATTTCCATCTGCCAGGCAAACTGCCCATCACTCCCCTCCGCAGGGCATGTCCCCTCACTCACCGGCTCCACAGGGTGTTCTTTTCTCTCGCTGGCTTAGTCTTGCCAGGGGGTGAGCCTCACTCTGTCTCCAGGCCGGCTCCCGGAGACCCAGTTCAGTGCGCTCACAGGCTGTCCCGGGCCCGGTCTCACCTCTATCGGCCACACCGGCCCACCACGATCTCCTCGGGGCCCACAGAGGCCCACCAGGGTCCAAAATCTATTGGCCTCGCCACCGCTCTGGTCGCCGTTGGGGCCCAGTCCTTTTCAGTCCGTCAAACGGCCTCGCTACATGTCCAGGGGCCGTGCCGCCACCACAGCACTACGGCGCTCCACCATGATCACGGGCCAGCCACCACGTTTTCAGGGGCCGCGCCCGTGTCCGGGAGCAGCGCTACTCCGCCGCCCGATGGGGCGCACCTTTATTCGGGCCCTCAGGCCCCCGCCGGCACCTCTGCTGCAGCGGCGAGACTCATCCAGAGTCCCCCGCTGTTCTCGGGCCGTCTGCCCCCGAACCGCGCCAGCCCGCGGTTCGACGCGAGGCCTCGGCTTCAGGCGCGAGTGCGGGCCGCCAGCCTTACCTCGCGCGATCGGGCTAGGTCTGCCCGCAAGCACCCTCCGGGGCCGCGACAGGGGCCCGGTCACGCCCGGCACCGGCCCACCGTTCTGCACCTCTGCGCAGACCCCGATCTGCCCAGAGAGGGCACGTTTCTGCTTGATTTCCAGCCGGCCCCTCCGGAGCGAGGAAATCAGGCGTGCGCCATCTCTGAATCCTTGGCCACGCCCCCGACACGCACCATAGTTGAACAGACTTTTGGCATCCTGAAGTCCAGATTCAGATGCCTGGACATCACCGGAGGCAGCCTTCTACATTCCCCAGAAATGGTCTGCAAGTTCATTTTGACCTGTGCCATCCTGCACAACATTTGTGTGAGGAGGAACATTCCCCAATATGAACCTGAACAACAACTGCCTGAAGAGGAGGAAAATGAGGGGATCATCCTAACACAGCTGCAGATATGTGTTGCAGACAACAGATCGTACAAAACCTTTTCCAACTATAGTCACTATCACCACTTTGTTATGATATGGAATTAAACACCTCACTTCAGCACTCAGTCATGCTCTGGGTAATTATTTATGTATCACATGATCTCTAGGAATCCTAATTAGACTATTGCCTCATGGAGCATTGCAGAAAGACAAATTTGCATACTTCAGATGCCACATCACATTAGATGGGTATGAATGTACAGCAAACATCACACACAGTTTTTATGAAATGCATCCTGTCTATTTCACATTTGAAGGGCAATGTCATAGGACCACAGCTATGAGACACATCCATGTTGCCAACATGGTCCATTGCAGCATATGACACACAACTAAGACACCATCAATCATAAGGTAAAAAACGTGCATCATACATGAGGCAGTGGATGTGCAATTGCATTGGTAACAGGAATGTATGGCCAGACCCTTGACAGCAGTAAGTGTGACATCAGCTAACTCTGTAAGGAGCATGTGTGACAAGAAGTGCATCAAACCTGAAAATGGATAGCACAAGTGCCCCAGGTATGAAAAGCATTGCTCACAAGACATGCCCTACGCAGTCCATCCCAAGTAATAAGTCCTGCCACTGCCATGTTTGAAGTTTATGCCCACCCTTCTCTAGGGGGCGCTGTAAATGGACTATCTGTACCCTGAGAATCATCATCTACACTCACCCAGACTCCCATTCTGACTCCTGTGTGCTTCCCTCTTCAGTATGGCATGCCATTGTTCTAGTTCATCAGTCTGCATGGACTTCAGGTCCCATAATGCACTGCCTGGTAGTCGGTAAAACCTGTAATCTTCTGTCCATTGCTTCCCATGTGAAAGGTCCGGTTGGCCCATTGAACTGGATTCTCAACTCCAGGACTTGTGAGAGACTGAAGGTGCCCACACCTGTGAGCACTCTCATGCAGCCCAGCCAATTGACTCTGCCCTACCCTTGCTGCTGCCTGGAACTGCTTAGAAGCTGCCATTTCCTGAATCTCCTTGTTGTGCATTGCAGTACAATTCATTTGTGTACCAGAGACCTTGGGGTATTGTGTAGCAGTGTAGAGTACACCAGAAACTGTTCTTTGTTCCCACAGTGTTGTTCCTGTTTGTCCCAGTCAGACTCTGCTCACTGTATATTTGCCTTGTGCATGCTTGTTCCTGACAGAGCTTGCATCCTGTTAGCCAGACTGGTTCCAGTCTTTGCATTAACCAGAGATGTTCCCTGTGGCTACATTTGCCTCATAGTTGGTTTCCATGCCCTCCGTTTCTTCTTGGGGTATTGTGTCTGGTAGGTCTACGATCAGTCCTCAAATGTATAGAATAGTTTAATTTGTTTTCTTATCATATTTTTTCTGGGACATTTTTTCAAAGGGGCAAATCCAGCCCCATCCCTTGTCTGGTTTTGCATGTATTCATTAGTGCCAAACAGTGACAGTGTGCTATGGCTGTATGCCTGAATTTGGTACTGTGCCTCCAGCCCAACAAACAAGGGCTGCTAATGTGTGTGTAAGGACAGTACATGTTTGTGCCCTGGCAGTCCAGACACAGATTCACTTCTGCCGCCACCTTTTGATGGGGCTTGCGTGGTGACTAGCTGTGAGATTAATCAGCACAGAGGCACTGATGTTCCCTGTTGCGGTGGGAATTTTGGAGCCCTACCCTGTGAACAAATGTAGTGATGAAACCTACCTGTTTTTCTATTACTGATCCATCACGTATTTGAGCACACCAAGGTTGCTCTGTCGTCAGCCTTCTGAAATTTCTGCTGTACCACAGCTGCCCTACCCCCTTGTATGCCGTTACCTGATCTTTGGCTTTAGGTCAAATCGGCTTCGAAGGATACTCAGTTAATTCAAGGGTTGTCTCCACAGACTCCTGACTAGACCTGCACGTAACTGTTACACCATGGAGGCCAATACTGACACAGGGTACACATGGCCACACACTTGAACTAGACACTTTTGTGCAATGAACCACTGGAAATATGTGAACACATGCAGCATAGTTTGCTGGTCCACCACAGCCACAGGAGAAACATAGGTCACTTACATGAGTCAAACTGTGGTGTACATAACAATTTTTTGATTGGATTTGAGACTCTGTGTCACAAACACTGTACCTACCTAGCATGTTCAAATGCCTGACTCATGGGTAGTATACACACAAGTGACCATGAAGTGGTAGCCAACATTTCATGACATGTGAGGGGTAACATATCTGACATAGCCCTCTTCAGCCATCCTCGATCTTTCCTGTGTATAGTTAGTCATGGGAAATGGATTGTCCCCATTGTCAAGCAAGTACACACAGAATAAGAGGCAACAGATATTACAAACACATATCATGACTGATGTACCTTATTGAATGGCATGTTATGGTTTTACCTATTTGTAACACATTCATACATGAACATTACGCCAAATGTTTTGCATGCCGTTCCCACAGAGGCACACAAATAATTTGAACAGACAATTCACACACAAAAAACACAGGCCATGATTCTGTTTTTAGTAGCGTAGCTTTGCTGTCCTCTATAGATACAACACCTGCGCAAACTTGAAAAATCCAATTTAATTTCCAAAGTTTGTGCTGCTATTGCGTCAGTTAAGAGAGCTAATCCTGCACAGCAACATGAGTATTATGGGCCGCAGTAGTATGGTCTGCCACATGTGCCCAAACACTAGAACGCACACTGCAGGTCATACCATCCTATCTTTGTCTAGTTATAGGCTGCATGCTGTTAAAATTAGAAAAATGACTCAAACACAGTTTAAGACAGAATTTTTGATGCAAACGTGTAAAAAATGATGCATATGCGTTAAAAATGCCGCATGTGTGGTAACAAATGATGCATATGCATTAAAAAATGATGCTTACGCACATTATACATTAATTGGTCCCTAGCGTTAAGTCCACCAGCGCACCCAAGGCATGTGGATATCCATTGAAAATGTATTGATCCATAAATGTGTGGGATTTTAACGCATGTGCGTCAAAAAATATTGACTCAAACCCTGTAAGTGTCAAAAATGTACACGCAAGACAAAAAACGGGCGGCAAATGAGACAGGAAGTGATGTAATAGGATATCCTGTTTGCAGAAATGTTACAGTGGGTGTACTTTCACTTTGCAGTCTTTGATTATTCTAGACTGTGTGGCTGTGTTTTGACTTGTCTCTCTGTGAATATTGTGAATGTGTCTCCTGTATGCTCTTTCTATTGCTTTTGGTGTTTGGTAAGTGTCTTTTGTATCCTGTGTAAGTGTATTTGTGTCATTCATTGTATTTAGATTTGTCTTTGTACTGTTGGGAGTCTGTTTGTGGGTAATATTAGTTGGGGTAGTATTGGGCTGACTGTGGGGTAGATAAGTTTCCTTTTTCTACCTCCTTTCCCTGTTTTTCCCTCTTTACTTTTGATTTATTGTTTTGGTGTGATGTCAGGAAGGCCACGGCTGGGGCGAATGGGTGAGGAGGAGCTAGGGGCATTTGTGTGGCTGGTGTGCCACTTCCTCCCCCTGATTTTGGAGGCTGGGGGCCGTGTGGTACAGGGGTATCACATGGAGGTAAGAAGGCTGAGGTGGGCAAAGGTGCTGTTCCACCTGAGGCGCATTTTCAACACCCAACGCAACGATCACCAGCTGAAGCATCGCTGGGCTGACCTGGTAGCCCGAGAGCAGGACCTGCTGGACCACCTGGGTGTGGTGATTGGTGGCCCTGTTGGTGAGTACCAAATTGACTAATGTGTGCAGTACAATGCTCTGGAGTGAAAGTAGCAGATGTTGTGACATGCTGCATGCAATGTTTGTGGACCTGTGGAAAGCAAGTTGAACAAACTGTGAGTGTACCAGGAATAGGATGTATTTCACATGGTAATACATGGAAACAATGAAGTCCACAGTTTTGTGGAACCATGTCTGAACTATATTCAGGGCCATACGTACCAAGCTCTTCATAACCTTCACTATTATCTTAGGCTCATGTTTCTACTTTGTTTGCACTGCATTTGCGTAATTTCTGGACTCAAAGGTAGCTCACACTTGCTACATTCAAATATATTTTGCTAATTTGCGCAGCTGTTGCATCAACAAATGAAGCAAATGCGACACAAAATAAATTACACATCTGGGCCTAAGTTCACTGTTTCTGTGTGTTTACGTCTGGACAAATAATCATTCACATGGCCAAACCCAAATGGGCCATTATGCTACCAGATTGCATTAGCACAAAACAGGGTCATATCGTGGCTTTTCGGAGAAGGCGTGGAAATCCTATCATTGAGTAGCAGGGCCCAATGACATTTTTTGCTTGGGCACAATTGTTGGGACTGAGCTAGTGCAGTTACCATCTGTGTCACTTTGGTGCCAACCCATTTTCTAAAGTGAAAGGGTCAGCCTGGGATCCCTGCTCTTTGTAAATGCATGGTCTCAAACTATTTTTGAGCATGATGCTGTGCAAGGGACCACTGACTGCTTCCCTGATACTAGTTTAGTGAAGAAATTGGTTGTTATTTTACTTTTGGTACACCCCTGTTGAATTATTGCAGCATTTCTACAAATGTAAACTTCTCAGTATGAAGGCAGTCACAGATATGGTGGTCAGCTGAGATCAGCAGGCCAGCATTCCTGTCAGTGTCGCCATTCCCAAGGTGTTTTCAAATAGAGACCTACCTCATCATGATTGCAGAAGTAGGACATTTGCTACCCCTTTTTTATTAACGGACAGTGTCAGTTCGGGTGTACTACCACTGATCACCCAACTTGGCAATTCTAAGTTGCTGATTCTGGCAATGTGTGATTTACAATACCTGACATAGGTACACAGGGCCCAAAGTAACACATTTCAAGTGCAATGACTACACCTGTGCCCTTGCATTCTGTAAACGATGATCAACTAAGACACTGTCAGCATACATCATTTTCCTATTTTAAATCAGAAAAGTGGCCAATCCATGTTTAGTGTAACATTGTCATCAAGTCACACATAGGATCCCTGCCATCATGTTGTCATAGGGGGCATATACGGCTTAGGGTACACTGCCAATGTGGCATATGTAACCTACATACAACACTGGCACACCTATTATGGACCACTGAAAGCACAATAATCCCTGAAAGCAAATCAACCCACATGACCATCACACAGTTACTCATTGTCCCTTGATGCACAAGCCACAATGCCTGAGTCACTGGTATTGCAGTGCACCAGGAATGTGGCATTGCATGTGTCTCCCATTTACAAAAGATGAAATGGCGTACCCACTGGAATGCATGAAGCACATAATTGAATAATCATGTTTGGCACCACTTGATTGTTAGGGCCAGTGCATGTGTGCATATGTGTGTCTATCAATCACTGGAGTGACAGTGTCAATGCATGTTTGCAGTGGTATGTCTTTTGGGGTGTCTACATGCCTGATGTGCAGCTCTATCATATAAAATGTCACACACAGTGATTTGTTGTTCCAACTTTTGTACAGTGAGCAGACATTGAGCACATATCACCCTTCCATGTTTTACAGGTGGACCACCCTCTACACAATAGGTGAAGTGGCTCGATTCGAGGACCAAGACGTATCCAGTAAGTGTTAAAATGTTTGTCCTGTGTTGTGTTTGCAGCTTTTATGTGATTGGCTGCTGTGTGTTGGACTCATTGCAAGATATGATGAGCTGGCACGTGATCTGATATGTGACTTGGCTGGAGGTTGACATAGTGTTCCATTTCTGATGCTATTAATTGTGTTTGACCAATGACTTTGTGTTTCACCACTGCGCATATTAGCTGCTCAATGTTCACCAGTCGCACATTACATTACAGTTTAGCTGCCTATTGGCTTTAACATGGAGTTAGCCATTACATTCTGTATTCAGTTTAGCTGCCTATTGGCTTTGACATGGCATTAGACATTCTGTATTCAGTTTAGCTGCCTATTGGCTTTGACATGGCATTAGCCATTACATTCTGTATTCAGTTTAGCTGCCTATTGGCTTTGACATGACATTAGACATTACATTTGATATTTAGGTTAGCTGCCTATTGGCTTTAACGTGGGGTTAGACATTGCAGTTGAGACAATGCAGATGAGCTGTGTTTTTACAAGCTGTGTTTTTCCACATGATAGACCAAGCTGTGTTTTTCACACCAGACTATAGCTGATAAGAGAGAGTACATTTGGTGTTTTCCTTTCTGCTCAGCCGTGGGAAGAGGAGTGGTCTAGGAGATCTGGCCAGTCTCCAAAGGCTTGCTTAGTTTTCCCGAGTCTGAGAGGAGGGGGCACGTTTTTGGAACGATGGCTCTGGACAACGGCAGAGTTAGTTAGATTGAATCTGCTTGACTTCAGACAGGAACGGAGACGTCAGTTGCCTGTCTCCCGTTTGGGTAGAAAATCTCTTTCTTGCAGTTGAACGGAGTCATCAACTTAAAGCCCCAGAAAGATGAAGCTGAATATAGGCCCTACAGCCTTGCCCTACGGTGATGAATTTTGACTTTTATGCTTTGCTTTGAAGTTATGCTATAATATAATCACATGTATTTGCTGTGTACATTGCAACTGAGAAGTACTTTGATATATTTTTCTTTCATTGCTGCGACTACTTTTGAACGTGTGCTTCCAACCTACTAATTTCGTCACTCAGGAACCTTGTGGTGAAATAATGATAATAATAAATGTCTACTTTAAACTCAGAAGTGCATTCCAGAGAGGTTCTGTAAGCTCAGTTGTGAGATAAGAGCAGGAAAGCAGAACACCATGGAAGAGTTAGACATTCACTGGCAAAGAGTCATATATTGGGAGTCGAGTGCTGTGCAATAGGCATGGACAGGTGAACAAGGTGATTTGTTGCCACATGTATGCCAAAAATTGATTTGGAGGTTGCCAGTGTCATAATTTAGTCAGCAAGTCATACCCTAATTCACACAGAACAGTGATGCATCAGTTTTACACACCAACATGCGCATCCCTGTTAAGTAACGAACATGTAGGACTGTATGGGTGACTGTCCCACAGCATCTAGCTCCACATGTTTTACTCCATTTACGTGGCACTTGAGTGAAATGTCATAGGCGTGCATGCAGGTCAAGGCCAGATGGGTGTTTGCATCAATGTGGTTGATTTTGGAAATGTGTCAGTGAGATCTGATGTTGATGGTTGTCCACAAATAGAAACATGAATGTAGATGTGATTGTCCAGTGGTTGACTCAGTCCTAGTTGGCAGGCCTCCTTACCTGTGGTAGACTGACTAAATCTCTGTACAGCTGGACAAAGCTTCGTGGTTGTCCTTGATGGTTGAAAATATGTATTGCATGCCCATCCCCCCCTGAAGCACAGGGCTAGGGGGAGAAAATATGTGTAGTTAGGTGTGATGGTCACAGTGTAGATGACAGACATGTAATTCAAGCATTCATGTGTGCCAAACTACAATGTCCCCTTATGATTACCAACTGCATACCATCCTGCCAGTTCCATATACAAATCACAGATCTTGTGTGCCTTGAATTTGATCCAGAAGATAGGGATTAGTTGGCCTGGCACATGTTGAGTACTTGCAGCATTTGTTATGTGACGAATAGCACTACAAATATGCACAGATCATTTAATTGAGTACACACCTTGTTGTGCATTGCTGTGCTGTTAGATAGTTGATGGGTAGGCTGCGTTGGCATGTCATTCCTCAGGGACATTCTATCATCTGTACTGTGATTTGGACTGCATGTGCTATTTGTGAGGAAGTGTTAGATTATCATCTGTACATGTATCACATAATGATGTCACTAATGTCTGCCTGTCTCTGTTTTTACAGATGCCCACATGAATGCACATGAAATCCGTGAATTTCAGAGGCGGGCAGTGCAGAACTGACATATCCTCTATGTAGCGGCTGGGTTCCGTATGATGGCTAGGCGGTATCGTCATGAGAGAGCCACAGGGGCAGGGGTGGCATTTAGCCAAGGGGGGCCAGCATTGGCCACAACTGCCACCACCACACAAACTCAAAGCACAGTGGACACTGGGATGACAGCCACTCCAGCTGGTCCCTCAACCTCGTCAGCACAAGGCCCAATAGCAGCACCTTCTGCACCTCCACCTCCAACCACGGCACCAGCACCTGCTACATCAAGTGCTACTAAGATCACCACAGCTGGAGTAATAGACATGGCAGATTTCAGAAACCTCCAACGTGACAGGCAACGTATGTTGCGCCGCATAGACACTCTACAGCAGGAGGTGGCCCGCAACAGCAGGAGACTGCGAGCAATGAGGAAAATCCTGAGGAGGGCCAATCTTTGAAATTATTGATCTTCACCCCTAATTCCGTCCCCTCCCTCCTCTTTCCTCATACTTTTCTTTAGTTGGTTTTAGGGGGCTTATTGTTAGGTTAGAGTAGGCTGTTATTTTAGTTAGGATAAGTGGGTTGAGGGTGGGGGATTATGTTAGGGTGTATGGGGGTCATTCTGACTCCCGCCGGGCGCGGTCACCGCGCGCCCGGCGGGAGCCGCCAAAATACTGTACCGCGGTCGGAAGACCGCGGCGGGTATTTTGAGTTTTCCCCTGGGCTGGCGGGCGGCCTTCAAAAGGCCGCCCGCCAGCCCAGGGGAAAACGACCTTCCCACCATGAAGCCGGCTCGTAATCGAGCCGGCGGAGTGGGAAGGTGCGACGGGTGCTACTGCACCCGTCGCGTATTTCACTGTCTGCTATGCAGACAGTGAAATACAAGCGGGGCCCTCTTACGGGGGCCCCTGCAGTGCCCATGCCATTGGCGGGATTCTGACGGGCAGCGGAAAACAGGCGGGAGACCGCCGGTTTTCCTGCACTGACCGCGGCCAAAGCGCCGCGGTCAGAATGCCCTAAGGGGCACCGCCAGGCTGTTGGCGGTGCTCCCGTGGTCGGTGGCCCTGGCGGCCACCGGCCGCCAGGGTCAGAATGACCCCCTATGTGTATTACTAAAAAATATATATATATATTTATATATATATGTTCAGGATTAGTTAGTATGTGTTTAGGTTAGTATATGTTGTCCTACACATATCCCGTCATATAACGGGGGTGGGGGGTTGATGTTTAGAGTGTTTAGTTACATGTGGCAAGTAAGTTTAGCTTAGGGTAGTTAGGGCCAGTTGTTGGTTATGTATAGTTAGGATAGCTTAGGTTGGTTTAGGTGTTTGCCATAGTTTAAGTTTCCTTTCATACATATATAATAAGGTTTGATGCACTCCTTTACAGTATGTGTCATAGGCTTGGGGATCAGGGCCTTTGCATGAGTGTACAGTGTCAAATTTGTGTTTGCCTGTGTGTTCCATCTTGCATACACATCCCATTCTTGACATGGTTATTCCCATTTCCAAATGAGCTGTCACATTGGCAGCTACAACAAAGCTACTTTTCTATGCATCTGCCATCCATTGCACCCACCACTCAAGGTAACTATGGTTTCCAATGTGTTGAAAAGGTTGGTGTGATTTTAAAACTGTCATCGTTTGAGTCCTGTGTTGGAATCCTGGGCCTGGGACGCCTGCATGCAGCCTGATGTTCATGTGAACTCCGATAAACTGAGTGGTGTCATAATCTTATGAAGTTCAGTATACATAAATCACACCTATGATTTATTACATTGTACTCCCAGGTGACGTTATTGTCCATACACTCGTACACATCCATTCCTGCTGTATGGTGTGGGTGTGGGATTAAAGGTTAGAGTCATATGTCACATACATTATGATTGTCTTGTAGGGAATGTGGGCCACATTGAGTTTCATCTTGTAGATACTTTGGACCTGACATATACATTTCTACACAGCATTATACTGTCTGTGATGCTTTAACTTCAGAAATAAGCCAAAGGCAGCACAGATGATGATAAAATCCAGACCCTTGTGCATAGATATCAGCCCACATTCTTTCTACACTATTGTATTGACATTTGTTGGCCATTGACATGTTACATGCATCACAAATCTCCTACACAGTTGATGTGTCACATTACACAGAGACAAAGTGGTTGTGTAGGTGCTGTTTACTTTAAAGTGCTGTAGTTCAATATTTACATAGTCCAGGATTGTAGGTCCAATAGTGTGACGCCTTCTATTGTGACGCAACACAAGTGCAATGATGAGGGACATGTCATTGGACATGCTGTGATGGAGTGTCATTCAGTGCAGAGGAACATGAATTGCAATTAGGTAGTGAGAGACAATTGCAGTCCATAGTGGTAAGGTAAACAGTGTGTTGGAGAACAGAGCATGTTATCAACTATAGCAAGACTGGCATGTTAACAAGCACAGGACATAGGAAAATCAGTGTCCATGTGGCATGGACTGGTGCTACCAGGTACTCCTACGGCTGACGGTGATCTGTTCCACGTCTTCACCTTCTGATGTGTATGTCGTCTCCTCTGCCCTTGGCACTGGTAGGTTTGAGGGGGCAACACACACTTCAGTGTTTGAAGAAGAGGACTCTGAATTCCCGGTAGCTGCCAACTATGGGGCTATTAAGGGCATTACTGCAGCAAGGAGGAGCTGCTGGGTATTGAGTATAGCAGCTATGTCGCTGTGGTGGGCAGCCAGGTCGGCCCTGAGGGGGTCATGATTGTAGTTGTGCACGCAGTGAAATGTTTGGGATGCCAGGTGTTGTGGCAACTCCCTAACTGCTGTGGTGAAATCCCTCACACACTATTGTAGTCCTTGCAGTAGGGATTGTTGGACTTGCATGGCTGCTGACTGTTCTGCGGATAACATCATGGACATGCGCATCCCCTCAAGGCTGGCTGCCATATTTTGCATCCCCACCCGCACCTCCTTGGCCAGCTCCCGCTGTACTCCCACTACTGTCCTCTCAAAGGTGGTACCAGTGTCATCAGAGTGCTCAGCTGTGTTGGAGCCTGCAGGTCGTACTATTGAGGTGGTGAGTGGGTCCTCTGTGATGGCTGCTACATCTGTGCTCCTCCTTGCAACTGAATGTTGGGTCTGGAGGGTTCCAAGGACATCTTGGAGGGTTTGCTGGCTAATGGTTGTCAGCTCGTCATCCATGTCATCAGGGTAGTCCAGGACAGGCATATCCACAGGAGAGCCATCGTCCTCTGCAATGAGATATTGTACAATTAGTGTGTCTGTGTTGTGACAGTTATAATGTGACATCACTGACTTCCTATTAGTGGAACATTGTAATCTTGGTTCCTGTTCATTGTTCCTGTCATTAATATTAGCATTCTCAAAGGCCTATGCCCCACCTGCATGTCACATGTAGTGTGAGCAGTTTGGGGAATTGTCTGCGTCACATCCTCTAGGTGTAGGTTCTGTCCAAATTGTGTGTTACCACCTTCTTGTCCTACTCAACCCTCCCTTTACTTCCATTAGCATGGTGAAACCTTGCAATGCCTGTGGGTGTTCTGATGCCACTTGCACCACACATAACAATGTAGGACTGACTCAGTCTCTGATATTTCACATACACCTATACGTTGCTGAGACCTAGCACATACCATGTATTGCATTGGCATGATACGATAAAGGTGTCAGCATTGGTAGTGTGTCATGTAGTTGTTTGCCAATGTGTGCTACATTGGATTGCACTGATGGGCCTGGCAGTGTTCCATTTCCTCTTATGACTGTGCGGGTGTGTTTCACTAGCTATACACATATGTCCTCCCCCTCAATGCTGTTGTCTTAGCAGTATGACAGTTGAGATGCTGCAAGGTGGCATTGCAGCTATTGTAACACAGGCACGGGGTAGACACTGGAATAGGCAGCATGGGTATGACATTACTGCTGTGTACTTCATAATGTAAGTAACAATACATAGGGGTCATTATGACCCTGGCGGTCTTTGACCGCCAGGGCCAAAACGACGGGAGCACCGCCAACAGGCTGCCGGTGCCTCCCGGCGTATTTGGACCGCGGCGGTAGCGCTGCGGTCGCACCGCCGGGGCCAGCGGTATACCGCCATTTTAGCCCCGGCGGTGATAATCCGCCAGGGCAGCACTGCAAGCAGCGCTGCCCTGGGGATTATGACTCCCCTACCGCCAGCCTGTTTCTGGCGGTTTGCACCGCCAGGAAGAGGCTGGCGGTAAGGGGACTCAGGGGGCCCCTGGGGGCCCCTGCACTGCCCAGGCACTTGGCATGGGCAGTGCAGGGGCCCCCAGGCAGAGCCCCGTCGCGCATTTCACTGCCCGAATTTCGGGCAGTGAAATGCACGACGGGTGCTACTGCACCCGCTGCACATCAGCATTGCCGCCGGCTCAATTACGAGCCGGCGGCAATGTTGATGTGACTTTTCCGCTGGCCCAGCGGAAATGTCAAAATAGGGAGCCAGCCATACCGCCAGCAATGGCGGTATTCTGGCGCCCGCAACCTCGGCGGTCTGCCAAGGTTGTAATGACCCCCATAATGTTTATTGTGCCTATAGACATGAGCATTTGACAGGATTTACACATTGTAAGGAATTGAAGAGGATTGATCACGTCGTCATCCCGGATCCTCTATTTTGGGTGTGCTTGATCCATGGGCACCTAACTGCCATTTGCTACTTGATCAGCACACACAGCACAGGTGGTAGTGGCAACTGTTGTAAATGGTAAATGCCACTTTCAGAAATGGCCTGAGACTGGACATTGTCCCCTAGTTCACGTTGTGACAATACCAGCTGTCCTGTGACAGCAGCCCAGTTTTACATTCTACCCTACCCTCCTGGACTGGCTTTGCCTTTCCAACAGGCTTGGCATGGCAGAGTAACCCCATGCAAAGGTTGTTGGTGTTGTGTTGTGCTGTGCCCCTGGTTTCCCCTGCACAGCCCATGCACCTGTGCTGTGCCCCTTTGCCCTTTCCACTGCCTGATTTCCATGGCTGACATGCATTGTGTAGTAGGTATGTACCTCCCCCTGCTTGCAGTTAAGATTTAGGCATTTTTGTCCCCCATGCAACTTACCCTGCATATGTCTTGTTTCCTGGTAGTCTGCGCTGTCCTGTCCTGCGATTCCTGTGACGATCTCCTCTGGGATGACGGCTGCCACCATCTCCTCCATCTCGTCCAGGGCCTCCTGCAGTGCTGCCTTCCTGTTCCTTGCCATTTTTTCCTTCGTCCTGCGCTTGCAGTCATGCCAGCATTTCCTGCACTCAGTGACTGTTCTCCGGACCACTGCCACATTGTTGATCTTGTCGACAATTTGTTGCCAAATTGCCTCTCTCCTCCCAATTGGCAATTTTGATGTGACGAAAAGTTGATGCTGGTGCTCCATCCCCTCTCTTACCAGTATTTCATGCTCCTCTGCACTGAAACGACTTCCTTTTCTTCTTCTCCCTCTCCTGGGTCTTGTTTGTGTCCTTCTGGCTGGTTCCTGGTCGATTGGGGTCTCCCTGGGGTCTCTTTTGGCTTCTGAGATACATTTTGGGGCTCCTTAGCACTGTTTGCTGTGTTTGCACCACTTTTTGACACTAATGTGGTGGAAAATGGCGCATATCCGGTTGCGACGTCGCAAACCGGATTAGATTCATTTTCCCCACGTTAGCGTCGTTTTGCTTTATGACGTGGTGCAATGGTTAGAGTAAAAAAAAAATGACTCCAACCCGTGATTTGCGCCACCATGCCTCAAAGTATAAATTTGACGCACGGGTGGCGCAAAGAAATGGCGTTAGCCCGTGCTAACGTTTTTGCCGCAAAACTGCGTTTATGCAGTTTTGTGTCAAAAAGTATAAATATGGCCATCAAAGTGCAGTGTGTGGCAGGGAAGAATATTTTTCAAAAGTGCATTGTGATAATAAAAGCGCTTTCAAAAGTGAAGTGGCTGCTGTAACAGGAGAATCTTTAAATGGACTTGAAACTGACTCTGAAAGTAAGAACGCCAAAACTGTGTTTGTAGTACACAAAGTAAACAGCAAGATTAGTGACATCCTGGACAAACCTCCAGAGGGTGGAACTTGTACAGCGGTGCTCATATGCATATCAAGCCAAATAATACATCACAGGCAATAGATTGGCCCCTGCAATAACCCAATATACCAAAGTCATGCAGGATTATTTAACACAATGTAGCCTAAAAATAACATAAATAGTGATGAGGAGACTAAAGAGAACGTGTGGTTATTAGGAGAGCTGTTTCTCTGTGTGAAGCAATTGTTCTATTCAGTCTACAAGGCAGTAAAAATTATTTTTCTTGTATCAATTTAGCAGTACTGTGGTAATAAACTCAGATATGATCTTTGCCCTGTGGTAATAAAATTGCTCTAAATTATGTGTTATTGGGCCATATTTAAATATGTATGTGTGTGTGTGTGTGTATATATATATATATATAGGTATATATATATGTATATATGTACACACACATATATATATATATGTGTGTGTATATATATACCTATATATATATATATATATATATATATGAGTCCCAAGAAAGCAGGATGGTCCAAAAGAAAAAAGCTCCTTGGGCCAATCAGAGCACTCTATTTTTAAACTGACTCTCCATCGATGCGCTTGCAAGCCTCTCGTGCACTCAGCCGTCCAGATACACAAATATATTCAAAGCTTCTTATAGAGGTCTATGGAAAATGTATGGGGATTTAGGGGGTGATTCTCACCCTGGCGGGCGGCGGAGGCCGCCCGCCAGAGTTCCCCCCTCCAAAATACCGCTCCGCGGTCGAAAGACCGCTGAAGGTATTTTGGGTTTTGCACTGGGCTGGCGGGCGACCGCCAAAAGGCCGCCCGCCAGCCCAGTGCAAAACACCTTCCCACGAGGACGCCGGCTCAGAATTGAGCCGGCGGAGTGGGAAGGTGCGACGGGTGCAGTGGCACCCGTCGCGTATTTCAGTGTCTGCAAAGCAGACACTGAAATACAAAGTGGGGCCCTCTTACGGGGGCCCCACGACAACCCATACCGCCATCCTGTTCCTGGCGGGCGAACCGCCAGGAACAGGATGGCGGTATGGGCTGTCAGAATCCCGATGGCGGCGCAGCGAGCTGCGCCGCCATGGAGGATTCTTAAGGGCAGCGGAAAACCGGCGGGAGACCGCCGGTTTTCCACTTCTGACCGCGGCAAAACCGCCGCGGTCAGAATGCCCTGCGGGGCACCGCCAGCCTGTTGGCGGTGCTCCCGCCAACCCTGGCCCCGGCGGTCCATGACCGCCGGAGTCAGAATGACCCCCTTAGTGTTTTGGGACCCCTTTTTTTTCTCTGCCCCTGCTTGACAGATCACCCCGAAACATTCCTTGTACAAACTTTGCAAAAAAAAAAAACTTTTTGGGAAAGTTTTGTGGAGATTCATTATAGTGTGTGAAAGTTACTAACAAAACAAAAAACACATTTCCAAAGGAAATGCTGCCCTAACTATAACTACCGGTGGCAAAAACCACAGAAATCCATCAGTCATTGTTAGTTAACTATAATTTGAGTACCCCGTATGCACTGCTTAAGACCTCACATATTACAACTCTCATGACATTTTCTATGACATCAATTATAATATCACTGATAACATCTCAAATGACATCACTGATGACATCATCCACTGAGTGCGCTACTTTGTTTTATAGTTTACATTGTGGCGGGTAACTACCATAGTACATTTGTTAAGCGCTGCACACATGAGAAGATCTTCTTACAGGGTACTAGCAAAAATTGTACTTGCATGGAACAAGCAATATTTTGAAACACATGCGGTCAATATATATCTTGCAAGACCTGAGAGTCAATGTTGATGCCACAGGAGGAATCAACCTCCTCTTCTGGACCTTCCATTGCACCTTGGAACAGTGTCCTACCTCAAGTCTTCCAGCAGCAACCTGGCATCTTCGCTACATACCAGCGTATGGTTATCTCTTGCAGCAAATGTAGTAAGATGATGGTCAGGGAGCAATCTACATCAGCAATGAATAGGTTGGTGAATGACCACCAGTGTGCCAAAAAGTAGTTTTGTTTGCAATCTCCAAGCTGCAATGCCATAATTTCAGTTTTTTTGTTAAATCCCATTACAAAGTTACAAAAAATGATAAAACAGGTAAAACAAAGTTATAAGAAGAAGAAAAAAATGTTCTTTAAAGAACGACCTATTCTGGTTTAAAAATAGTAAACTGTAATGTTGTTTGTAATGTGCATCTCTTTATGTCGGTATATCATATTAGTCTGTTATAACAGTCTATTCTTAATAAAGAAAGGTATGTCTTTGTTTAAAACATGTAAATGAAAAGCAAACACGTATAACAATAGATTGTAAACAACATTCCAAAGATTTTATTTCAGGTTTGCATTACTTTTTAACACAGACCTTACACAAAATGTGCTTTTATAAACCAATACAAATCACTATTTACATTCGTTTATAACCAAACGTAATGGAATGCAGTATGATGCGCTGTCTTGCATTACTTTGAAATAACATGGTGTTCCATGGGTGGTGTATGGGTGTTACTGTGCATCCATCTATGGATTCTGATGCAAACTCATAATCTGCAAAGACTTGAAAACATGGATTTGAGCCAAAATCCTATGCCTTCCTAAGACAGGTTTAACAAGAAGAATTATTTTATTTTTCCTTGTTTTGTCCTTTATCTATGTGTGCTGCAAATTTCCTTACAGCATAGTTTTGGTGCAGGTAGGAAACCCTTCCCACTATCCTGACCACAGTGCAGTCACCCTTGTACTCAGGGCGGCGTTAGGACTGGTGGCACCCTGTAAGATAGTTTATTTTGGCGGCCCCCCACCCTATGACCTCCTCCTCGGTTTCACTCACTACCACCCGGCAAATGTGCCTCTCATCTCTCCATTTCTTCCCTTTTACATACATTCATGTGTTTTAAAGCACTTGTAAAGGCTGGCTTTACTAATCCACCCAGAAATCCACATAAAATATAGGGGCATACTTAAGAGTATCTAGTGCTATTCTAACGCCACATTAGTGTAATTCTTTTCAAGCTACTGTGGCGTTAGAAGGCCAAAAACACTGCGCCATATTTACAAAGTGGCACAATGCATTGCGCCACTTTGTAACCCTTTGTGCTACATTATGCCTGCACCAGGCATAATGTATGCAAAGGGGGCATCCCCCCGTTAGGGGGGCCAAAACAAATGATGCAAAGAAATCTGTCAGTTTCTTTGCGTCATTTTTTCCATCACTTTTAACGCCTACTCAGGGCAGGCATTAAAAGGAGGCTTCCATTGATAACTATGAGCCTCTGGGTGCTTTGCAAGATTAGCGTCAAATTGACGCTAATCCTGCAAAGGGCCAGACTAGCCTAAAAAATTCAGACTCTAGCCCGCTAACTACCGCCACGGTGCGCCATATTTTAAATATGACGCACACATGGTGGCGTTAGGGGGGTGCTAAGGGGTGCAAGAAACGTGGCGCTGCACTTTTCTTAAATGTCCCATAGTTTTTGCAGTAGGCATATTAACCTTCTATGCTACTTTATATTGAGTCAAATCTGCCACTAGGCAAAACTCCCATCTCTCTCCCTAGCAGGAACATTAAGCACAAGATGTATCTTGGCATTTTAATTGTTTCCTGCAATATCTCGGTTTGGATTGTGGCCATCTAATCAGATTGCTCAGTAGCTGGGACCACTCCAGACCCACAGTATTGAGACGGCCGATTGTAAAAAATATCTTGGCAGAATGCTCTATCTTTTTTTATTTGAGGTATCGCTGGAGTACTGTGGGATTCCCATGGGGACGGCTGTCCAGATATCACTAACCTTTGAACCTTACTTTCTCAAAAAAAAGCTGAAGGGATTTAAAACAACTCACAAAAGAACGCTTTCAGAGCAGAGATCTAGCTTTCAACCAAATTTTGTGTAATTTTGTTGAGCCATTTTTTCTGAACTACTGTCTAGAATTTCTATGAGAAATTGAATGGGGGAAATATTTTTGGAAGCCCCTTTTTCTCGGCCCCTGCTTGGCATATCATTCATTATTAGAAACTTTATTTAGTTATTCTTAAAACAATAAACGTGCAATACATATGATACTGCATTATTAATCAATAGTATTACAAACATTAAAAACTCCGTTAATAGCTAACATCATTCTCAAAGGATAAATCACTTACTATAGGCATAATCTGACTATAAAGAAATTAAAAGAAATATGTCTTCAAGAATTAATCACACACCCCCCATACTCTTCCTTATATGTAAAGCCTGATGATTTAATGTGGCAACAGACTTACAACTCTCAATTGTGTGTAGTTGTTGCAGGAATATTAGGGCAGGTCTACATTGTCTAAATTTAAATTACTGCATTAGTGGTACAATAAACTTTGATCTAGACTTACTGTAACATTTACAAAAGAATATGTCGAATGTGCTTTGCTCTAACAAGTCATCACAGGAGCATTTAGTAAGTAATCTGGACCAGTCATTTCTCACCCGTAACATCACCAGGTGAAACACAGTATAACATCTAAATCTTGTGAGAACGAACCTATGAATAATGTTAGTAGCATACTCTAGCTAAAGTTGTAAACTATATTTAATGAGCAACAAGATGCATCCTAATACTGGGATTGTTACATTCCCTATTGCATATTTCTTTGTCTAACGATATCAGTAAAGTCTGAGTTCCTTCTTGCTAATTTGTAGTAATGACTGCGGAGCATCAAAATATTCCGGTCTGCCCAGCTTGTCGCATTGGCACTGAATATAATTTAACCATGGAATATCCACAATAAAGGATAGTTTTAAACAGTCACTATCAATCTATTAAAGATGGCCTCTTCCTGTGTCATAATAGTAGGGGACGGATCCTGATCTCCAGGAAGAGCAAGCCCGGTGGTTACGACTCAACTAACTGGGAAAGCTCTTTGATACTGCAAGCAGCCTCCTAAAATATAATTTTCTGATAACTGTAAGGTTATAGCATCAACATACCCCCGTACTCCTGTTCCAGAAGTTGCTATCACTACAAATCTCTTCCTAATAAATCAGGCTCATTTCTTACAGGGGGTTCTTCCTAAACTTAGCTGCAAATCGAAGAAATCCTTCCACAGATTTGTCAAACTGATCCTTTCTAGCCTAGAGAAACTGTTTGCAGGAGCCACACACATCAAATATGACCCCCATATAGGAGAAAGTATTTACTTGTTGTAAATATGCATCCATAATCTTAAATTAGGAAGACGTACGGTCCTGTACCCACCAACAATAGATTTGTCTACCCCTTCTGAAACATGAAGCACCAAGGTTTACTGTAATTGATTAAGTCAAATGCACTTGACAAATCAATAAAGGCCACATACCTAGGTCCCCTCTTCAGCACTGTATATTTTCTATGATCAGGCCAAGGCTGAGACACTGCTAAACAGTTCCACCACCCTTGCGAAAACTGTATTGGATGTGAAGAAACACGATCTGTTCCTCTGCCCACTGCTCTCACCTTGTTTACAAAATTCTACCACTTTAACAAGTAAATCCAATAATGATATTGGGTGATAACACTTTGGGTCACTGCAACAAGCCTTCTTAAAAATAGGGATGATAAGAGATTTAGAGCAAGTTTTCAGTTTACCCACCCTACAGGTAGATCTTAACACGAAGGTTAATAAAGGGCCCCTGTTGGAAATGGGGTTTCTGTTTGGGTAGGGTATGTTCCTCAGCCAGGCAGAACCCACCACTCTAGTCAGGGTAAGTTAGAAACACCCTAAATTATCCTGTGCTCACCCTCTGGTATCTTGGTGCAGAGCAGTCAGGTTTAACTAAAGAGGCAATGTGTAAAGTATTTGTGTGATACTTAAAGTACAGTAACTCAATGAAGACATCGCAAAAGGACTCCACACTGTGCTAGAAAAATAGAGAATATTTATCAGGTTAAAACAGGACAAAAACGATACAATCCAATCAATGTATCAAGAGATATGTGAGTTTAAATTTACTATGTTAATCTCATCAAGAATCACAGTGCTCATAGAATAGCATGTCTTCCCTTTATGGGAAATACGGTTATGTTCTTACTGACAAATGCGGCAGGGTCCCCGGGCTTGTGGGTCTCGTTGTGGTCCTCTGACTGGATGGTGAGTCTCAGGGTCCCAGAGCGAGCAGGCTCAGGGCACACTCAAGGGGCCGTCCAAGGGCCTCTCCAGGTGGGGATGCCCTCAGGGGGGAGATGCATGCAAGGTGGCCCGGGCTAGGGCATTATGAGGCTGATGCCATTGGGGTTCTGTGTTTCCTGGCAACCACTCAGCTCTTTCCGGATGTCTTCCCATGGGGCAATGGCCTGGGACTACGATCCCTGCACTGGCAGGGTAGAGAGCGATGTCAGTCAGGGCAAAAGCATGGCTGCGCTCAGAAGGCGAGGTGAGGTGTCACACAGTCTGGAAGCGCTGCACCCTGGTCAGTACAGCAAGGCAACAGAGTCAGGGAAGCACTAACTGTACACCGGGGGTGAAAGACGGTGTGGCAAAGTTCCAGGGCACCACATGTGGACTGAAACTGGGAACGGTAGCGTTATGCTTACGCTGAAGTGGAACCATGAGGCAGCGCTCGGAATGGAAAGCGTTGAAGCACTCCACACACGCTGGGTCCCAGAGATCCAGGAGTGTTGATTATTACAAGGCAATCTCTTGCAGATGGATGAGAAGTAGCTAGCATAGTCTTTGATGTCCTTGAGACCTCAAGGAGGAGAGGGAGCAAGCCAGCAAGCACTTAGAGTCATTCTGGGGTGTTCTTAGCAAAGCAGAGATCAGCAGGCAGCAGGGCAGCACAACCAGGCAGGGCAGCAATTCCTGGGACCAGTAACTTGGCAGGGTGACGACCTTGGCAGCACAGCAGTCTTTATTCCAGGAGAGTTTTATCTAAGTCCAGAAGTTTACTACTGAGTGGGTCCAGAGACCTAGTACTTATACAAGGAAGTGCCTTTGATGTGGGGGATGGCCACAATAGAATTCTTGTAAAATGCACAGGTCCCCCATTCAGGTCAGACCCGGCTTCAGGCAGCCAGTGGGAGGTAATCAGCCCCTTTGTGTAAACTCTAGTCCTTACCCTTTGAGGTTTAAGTGTGAGCCCTTCCCAACCTCCTCCCCAGGAAGACTCATCAGTATACAGATGAATGCAGATGTGCCTGAGTATCCTGTGTTGTTAGTGCCTAAAAGGAATGCACAAAAGTAGCTGTCACCTATCCCAAGCCAAATGTGTATTGGAGATAGGCTGTCGGCACACAGGCCAAAGAGTGCAGAGAAATGTCCACATTTTAAAAGTGGCATTTCTAAAATAGTAATAATAAATCCAACTTTACCAGTAAATTGGATTTATCATTACCATTGCAATGGTACTAAACATAATGCAGGTGCAGCTACTCCCCTCAGATACAAAATTACAGCTTAAAGATTTTTTAAGGAATTCCCCATGTTGGCCTACGAGAGGGGCAGGCCTCACAGTAATGAAAAATGACTTTAAGAGTTTTTCATTACTAAGACATGAAAAACTTAAGAATACAGGTCCTACCTTTTGCGTACATTGCACCCTGCCTTATGAGCTACCTAATGCCTACCCTAGGAGTGACTTAAATGTAAGAAAAAGGTGAGTTCTAGGCTTGGCAAGAGGTTTTAGATGCCAAGTCAGGGTGGCAGGGTCTGCAGTGTCAGGCCTGGGCATGTTTACATGGCTACTTAAATGGGTGGCACAATCAATGCTGCAGGCCTACTAGTAGCATTTAATTTACAGGCCCTGGGTATGTGGTATACCACTCTACAAGGGACTTATGGGTAAATTAAATATGCCAGTTATGGATACACCAATGTTACCATGTTTTAGGGGAGAAGCACATGCACTTTAGCACTGATTAGCGGTTGTATAGTGCTCAGAGTCCGAAGGCCAACAAAAAGATACAGCAACAAACAGGAGGTAAATGCAAAAAGTATGGAGTGAGACCACCCTAAGGATGTCAGGTATAACAGCCCCAAAGATCGAACGAGGGGCGATATTTAACTGAGATTTAACAGAGGCGTAATTAATAACACACCAGTCAAAATATATGCTACCAAAATGGGCCACTGGCTCTTCTGAACATATTGAAATCTCAATTGATCTTCCTTCCCACTCTTTAAATATGGGTCTTTTAATGACTTGTCAGAGAGCTATATTATCCTCTGGTTTACTTGCTTCAAGAAGTGCTACCCATTCCTCTTCTTTCATTGCACTTCTCCTTACCTCCAGCACTCTCTTATAACTCTGCATGCGTGCTCTAACTTCTTCAGAAATCCCTCTATCATTTTTAAGACCCTTTATTAGACCCACTAGGGCTTTAACACAGTTATTGTCAAATCAAGCTCATGAGCTCTGGAATTTTCCCGCCGTTTGAGTGCTACCTTTACTGTTGGAAATTTTTAGAAAGGCAGTTTTAATCTCATTGTTGCTAGCTTTCCCATCTAAATTGATCTTAAAGTTTGTAGAATTGTCCCTCACCATTGTAGGTAGGAACGCCTCTGTTTGATCTATCTCAAACCTCAACCATCAGGTTTGGGTAGTTCAACATTTGTCACCAGAAATGTGCTATGATCGCAATCAGTTGTAGTAGGGATTCTAATATCTATACTAATAGTGCGGTCATCACTAAAACAATTCAGATGGGTTTTAAAATAAGAGAGAAGAGGACACAAGTTATGCCAGTTCCCCTGCCAGCTGGGGAACTGGCAGGGGCCACAGAGGCCGTAGGGCTTACACCCCGGCCCCCAAGTTCAAAAGCAGAGGCGTGGGTTCTCTGGATGGGCATCAGAGCACCTAAAAATATACAAAAAACAATAACATGAACAATAAATGAACAGCAGGAGCCACTCATTTATTATTTTCTACTCCAGAGAAGGAGCACATCATAATGGCCTGCGAGGGCTCTTTACTTACATTTGTTTGGAGCCTGGTGTTGCCCCTAAAAGGGGCAGGGACATCGCCTAACATTTTTTAAGGTTTCGGAGGGGGCGATAGTGCAGCAACACCTAACAATATTTTTTTTAAAAACACTGTAAGTCTTCTGGGTCATTGAATACATGCCCCCATGAGAGCTTAGCGTATGTTTTTAAAGCACTCCATGCTGGGGTTGTATGCTCTTCAGCTGGACGCAAGGACCTTTAATGGTTTGTTTTTATGCCTGCACTTTGTGGCCTGAAAAATGTAAACAAAACTCAAGCACATGTTAATGTTCTTTAAAAAAACTTTCTTTTATTACTCACTATTATTAAACATTGCAATTTGTAAATTATTGAAATATGCATTTAATTATTGTTATTAGGGACTTTTTGTCAAAGCCAATAGGTCTGCTTAATGTATGTTAATGCGCTGACCCCTTCATAAAGTCAATAGGCCCTGCTACTATTATTTGGTTGTTTGAGCCTTTGACAAAGCCAGTAGGTCTGCCTTAATTAAAGTGGCATATTTCATATTGTTACATGACATGGTCTACCATGCACAGTGGCCGGTATGCGGGGGTTGTTGGGTGCAGGCCCGGCTCTGTGCCCAATGCCACACTGCATATGGTGTTGGACATCTTACTTCATGTTAAAAAAAACATTGAAATTCACTGAAAAAAATGTTAAAGTGACAGGTATAGCTAGGTATTTAAAAAGAACCTTGGAAATTAATTGAAAAAACAATGGTTAAAGGTGCATTACATTTAGGTGCAAATATCAGTTAAAACATACTGTTTTAAATGAACAAAACTAGTCAAATTCACCAGTTATAGTTATCTCAAGTAACTGCATGTCGTACCCTAAGGTAACTATAACTTGCACCCTCGCACACACTGCTTATGGCCTCACATATTACATCAGTCATGGCATGTTGTATGACATTATTTCTAGCATCACTGCAACATCTGAAATTACATCATTCATGACATTACTATGCATGGCAGAGGCCATCTCTCAAACCCCCATTTCTGGGAACACAAGAGGGAAAAAATTTCAAGACAGATCACAAGGTGATCACATTTTATTACATAGAAGTATCCAATCTTAGAAAATATGATATATTTTGACAGTCAGCAGAAACATATTTTTTTCCCAAGGTTATGTTGGTAGGCTGGTCCAGGGTGTGACATCTATAGAGTATCTTGACTTCTGATACTCCTTGTTTTCATTTGGTTGCATTCCAGGTGTTCAGTGCTGTTCTAAATGCTCTTGGCAGGTTTTGGTAATGTCCTAGTCATCACGTAGTCTGACAGCACTGTGGGCATGTAGGAGAGGGGGATTAGGAAGTATTTAGCATCCCAGCCGGCTGAGTACCGCGTCCAAGGATGCTTGGCAGTCAGGGCATGCTCCATGCAGTCCGCCACTGGAGACAAGTCGGTGTTGCAAAGCTGCTGAAAGCTAGACTCCATGTCTGCAACATCTGGGGTGCAGAAACAACAGAGAGACAGCAGAGAACAAGGATTGTAACTGCCGAATATACTATTCTCAGCATGTGTACCTTAATATAGTATTATACAGTCATAAGTCAAAAAAGGGTTTTTCTGAACATGTGGTAGCTTTGACATGAATACATCACAATGTAGCACTACGCTGAGAACTACTTACTAAAAGAGCTTCTAGGTCATAATGCATCAAAAAACAGGTTGAGTGAGGTAATAACTAGTATTCGTCGAAGTCATGGGACAAATCCCTACATCTAAACTGACCCACAAAAGACTTCGACAAATTATTACCTCACTCAACCTGTTTTTTGACGCATTATGGCCAAGAAGCTCTTTAAAGAATCGATTTAATAAATATTTGAATTGCCTTGAGAAAGCCCCAGGTTTATGAACCATTAGGGGGTGAAACATGTGTTGGCACTTGCTTCTTATCCATGTGTTCCATAGTGATGTTCTGTGTCTTGTATTGATGGACCTGGAAATAAAACCGTCTTGAATCACAAACCTGGCTCGGACACGCTAACTCGAATTCTGATGTGAAATTATGGACTAATTTTTGGGCAAAATGGGTTTACCAATTGTTTGTTGATGAACTATATCTTTCTGAGGTTAATATAAAGGGTCCACACCTCTCTGGTAACCCATACCTTTTTCAAAAATAGGGCACTAATCAAAGAGAATGTTGGATCCTTTTGCACTGTGTATACTTACTAAAAGTGATTGTTTTTAAATGTTAACTTAGAACCCATCTGCACCCACTCCACCCTGATAACAGTGTCATTAGTGAACTACAAGGCAAGACAGTTGTGGAGCATGTCAGGAGGGTAATGTGACCTTAGAACCATTCTGCACCCACCCCCGCCTTCGTCACAGTGCCATTAGTGAACTACGGGGCAAGGCAGTTGTCATGTGAACCATGTATGTAGCCCAGATTCCTATAGATAGAGGAATATTGTAGTTCATTAAATCATACAAATGGGGTTTTTGTACAACTGGTATTCTGAACTCACATATTTGAAAATAAAATAAGTGACTAAGATCACACAGTTTGTTGAAGTGGGGAAGCTGTGATTAATACAGGTTATCTGCTTTCATTTTGCACAAATCAGCCACTAAATGGGTATCTATTGGTCTTTCCTTTTACCTTAAATGGTAACGCTTTGTTTTTACTTCTTTGTGCATGAGCTGAGAGGGAGGTGGCAGACAGAAGATTTGAAATCTCGGCTCGTTATGAGCTCAAGATTTCAACAAGGCTTTGATCAGAACCAGGCTTCAGGCTTGAGCCTCATTTGAGCTTTCAGGGGCTTGCCCACCTCTAAGCAAAACCACACCCATACGGAGGCATGGCCGAGCGTGCCGACATGGCGGCCGCATCTTGAGGGAACTCCTACTACCCGACATCCGTAACGTGATATTGCCTGACAGCGACTCATCTTTTGCCCTTTCGCACCCCCCAAAGCGCCCTGCAGGAGCAGGCCCCTCTAGACCCTGTTGAGTGCTGTGTTTGGCCGCCAGGGGGTCAGGTGAGGTGTGGGCCTCACAGCGGGGAAACGAACTTCCCTCCCACCACCCTGGGGGTGTGACGTGCCAAGTGGAGCCCTGGAGGCTTGGGGGGTCCCTGCCCCATCCCCACCTCCTCTTTCTCCCTTGGAATTGGCTGAGTCACCCGATGCTGGAGCTGGTGGTCAGAGCGCAGGTGCCTGTAGCTGTGGGACCCCCTTTATAGCAGCACTGGCTGACTCAGCAAACATCACCCAATTAGGGTCCTGCGGACCTGGCTGAGCGCCTGACCACTGATGGGACAAAGGCGATCACTGTTGGTAAACAGACTGACCAAAACACAAATCGAGGAGGCCATGACGTGGTAGACAGACTTCTATCAAGACACCAAAGGCGGCGGTGGATTGGGACCGGTGGAGTGAGGGGCAGGCAAACGTGGCACGCTCCTCCTGGGCCAACACAGAGGCCGCTTGGTCAGAGGCTGTGGCTGGTGTGGGGTGCTGCAGTCCCTGTCTTGGGGGTTTGCGCTTCCACCTCCCTCTTCTCGGTGGGCTGGGGGGAAGGCTGTCTACACATAATTAGACCTCTAAAAGAGCCCGCTTGAATACTGTAAATTGCTGAGTGGAGTACTTGTGGTACTTTCATCAGACCAACTGTACGATTGTTGGTACGAGAGTCCTCATGAAGGAAATCCAGGACTCCTAGGAGGCAATTGAGTCTAAGGTTAATGGTATCCAAATTGATCTTTCCCTGGTACATCAAGATCTGCGACGGTGTTTGAAAGGGTAACGGAAGCTGAAACACAAATATCCACAATTGAAGAGAATGTAACTACCCTCCAAAAACGAGTCTCTCAACTTACCTCAAAAGTAGCAGGGCTGGAGGAAAGGGCAGAAGATGCCAAAAATTGTTCATGTAGAAAGAACGTCTGCTTAGTGGGACTGCAGGAGGGCATAGAAGGAGCTGGTATGGAGGAACGTATGGAAACTTGGCTCCACTTGTGGG
Source organism: Pleurodeles waltl (assembly GCF_031143425.1). Classification (NCBI taxonomy): domain Eukaryota; kingdom Metazoa; phylum Chordata; class Amphibia; order Caudata; family Salamandridae; genus Pleurodeles; species Pleurodeles waltl. The sequence continues at coordinate 112,055,448 of NC_090443.1, read as the reverse complement.
TCCCACAGGACAAGTAGTCCCGCTGCTTTGTAGTAGAGCGGGCTCACTGGGTGTTGGCTAGGTAGCCCCCCCACCGGGACTCCTCAGTGGCCTGTGGGGATGCAGATCCTCAAATATAGGGACTATGATAATATCCTTTGTGAGACCCTCTCCCAGCCAGACTTATGGTACTTCAAGACAAAGGTTCTGATCTTCCCAGATTACACCTGGGCAGTCCAACAACGCAGCTGCTCCAACAAGGAAGTAAAGCAGAAATTGTGGGCCCTTAATATACTCTACATGCTCCTCTTCCCTACCAGGCTTAGGGTTATTCACAGCGCCTCCATATTCTTTTTTGAAACTCCGCAGCTGGCATGGGAGTTAATGACAGAGCAGGGGCGATTGCATCCTCGGGTGGGACAGACTATGACCCAGTAGATGGGCCATGAGATCTTTGCCGCGGTCTGCCAGAGAGCCCCAGGGGCATCGCAGGGGCTCTTGGATGAGGCACCTCTGCCATGGTGGTGGAGGGGAGGTGTTGGTGAGCCCGGCCCCAAAACCTGTGGCACCGCACTCGGAGACTCAGTTAACCTCCGTGTCGGGCACACCGGTTACTTTCCATTCTGAGGAGGGTCCCTCTGACTCCCTGCCTTAACCGCTTCAGGTAAAGGAGACTTTAACATTGAAAAGTGGACATAGGCGGCCTCATGCGGTCAACTATTACTCATTTGTGACTCTAGGTCATCCTGTGCCACAGAGGGATCGTGTGGGGGGCAGACCACAGGTCTCAGGGTTTTAGACTTGATCAGGAATCCCTAGGTTGTTTCTTCACAAATTAAGAAATATTCTGTCAGGCAAAGTATCAGTGTACTGATGAGGGTACATTCAACCTCATGACGCGGACCTCCTCCACTAGGGGATAGTTTTATAGAATGGTTACTATACCGGCGACAGATGCTTCTAGGTAAGAATATGGGGTGGGGGAAGGGTTGGGGGGTAGGGATATTGTTTACTCAGTTAAGGTTGTTATTACTTGTTGTTTTCTTTCAGCTTATGTTTTACTTGCGCACTGACATACACTATTTGGCTATAGATGCACAGACATGTACACTTGCCTGTCCTAGATGGGCAACCCCTGTACACGGGTAATCCTCCAAGATCCCATACAACCATTCCATCACTCCCAATGCTTTCAATTATATCATGGAACTTTAACGGTCTTTTGGACCGCATTAAAGGCCCGCAGTCTTATGCTACTGTTGGAAATGGCCCTTTTTGCAGGGTTATCCCCAAACTGTTTGCCTTCTTCCTCCTATTTTATTAGGTCTGTTTTTGCTGGTTTATTGTCTCTGCACACTTTACCACTGCTAATCAGTGCTAAAGTGCAAGTGCTCTCTATAGAAATTGTACTGTTGATTGATTTACCCATGATTGGCATATTTGATTTACTAGTAAAGTGCACTAGAGGTGCCCAGGGCCTGTAAATCAAGTGCTACTAGTGGGCCTGTAACACTTGTTGTGCCACCCACATTAGTAGACATGTAAACATGACTCAGACCTGCCATTGCAGTGTCTGTGTGTGCAGTTTTAAACTGCCATTTCGGCTTGGCATTTGTACCCACTTGCCAGGCCTCAACCTTCCCTTTTACTACATGTAAGGCACCCCTAAGTTAGGCCCTAGTTAGCCCTATGGGCAGGGTGCAGTGTATGTTTAAGGTAGAACATACACTAGTGTGATTATAGGTCCTAACAGTGAAATACTGCCAAATTCGGTTTTCACTGTGCAAGGCCTATCTCTCTCATAGGGGGGCTGCATGGGGGCTGCCTTTAAATATCATTAAAGCACAGATTCTCTTTGAGAGCAGATAAAAATGTGGAGTTTAGGGTCTCTGAGGTCACAATTTAAAAATACATCTGAAGTTGGTTTTTAGATTGTTACATCTTTTAGTGAAGTTGGTTTTTAGATTGTTAGTTTGAAAATGCCACTTTTAGAAAGTAGGCATTTTCTTGCTTAATCCATTCTGTGACTCTGCCTGTTTGTGGATTCCCCGTCTGGGTCAGTTTGACAGTTGGGCTGTTCACACCTCTACTCTAGACAGTGAGACAAAGGGGGTTGGGGTGTAGCCTGTATATCTTGATTAGCCATCTGTGCTGGAGGGGAGGGAAGGAGTGGTCACTCACACCTGAAAGGACTGTGCCTGCCCTCACACCCCGCCTGGCCTGGACAAGGAAGGATCTTGCAAACACTTGAGACTTTGCTTTGAAGTTTGCCAACTTCAAAGGCAGATCTGGGTATAAGAAGAAGACCCAAAACCACAGACTTTTAGATTCTTTCTGGAATCAAGAGGAACCTCTGCCCAGGAGAACAGCTGAAGAGCTGAAGGAGAAGTACTGTCCCTTTGCTGTGTTGCTTTGCTGGACTGGCCTGCAGTTGCTGCTTCTGCCTGAAAAGAGTGCAAAGGGTGAATTTTGCTGTGTGTCCTTCTTGAGAAAATTCTCCAAGGGCTTGGAGTAGAGCTTACCTCCTGTTGGAAGTCTCAGGGACAACAAAGACTTCAGTTTTCTCGACCTGCAGCACTAGGAACTGTGTGTTTTGTGCTGTTCAAGAGGAGAACCCACTGCGACGCCAACAACGACTCCGCTGACCGGCACCTAGCCTGCTGACGCCACACGGAGTCGCATTGTCCCGCTTCGCACCGCGACCCTGGTCTCACCAACTCTGTCATCGGACAACTTCACTGAGCTGCTGCTCGCACCGCGACCTGTGGGCCCGGCACTTCAGCATCGCCTGCTCACACCGCAGCCTGGGCATCTCCGACGATGATGCTCCTGCTGACATGGGCACCGCTGCCTGCACGGTGGCCTGTGGACACCGCTTGCGAGGCACACAAAGCACCGTCCCATCCCGCACCGCAGCCCCAGTCCACCGACGCCAGCACCATCAACTCCTGTGTCGTCACCAGGCACCCTGCCTGCACCCTGGCCTGTGGACACCGCTCGTGAGGGTCACGAAGCACCATCCCATCCCGCACTGCTGGCTTGGGCCTACCGACGACAGTGCTTCAGCAATGATGATGACGCTGCCTGCATCATGACCTGTGGACACCGCACGTCGCACCGCCTCGCCTCACACTGCAGCCCTGGTCTCACCGATGTTGCTGGACACTATCACTGAGCCGCAGCCTGCACTGTGACCTGTGGGCACCGCACGTCGCATCGTCTTGCTTCGCACCGCAGCCCCGACGCCATCCACGCCGGCGCACTTGACTTCATTAGTCTGAAGTTTGATCTGCAACGCATGCGACCTCAAGAGCCCGATGACTCCTGCACCGACTCGGAACCGAGACCACAACGTCAGTGACACCGCTCTCCGGAGCTCACTGCAACGATCATGACGCCCTGCAAATCCAAGGTACTGTTTGCGGGTCTTCCCTACACCGTAGCTGGCCCGCAACGTCGTCCCATAGAATTTCACTTTTGGGACTATTAGAGTGACTGGGTGGTCCGAGGGTGGAGACATAGCCCGTCTGTGGAAGCAACCTACAATCCCATTGATGGTAGTGTGGTGGGCAGGACTGGACTGGTGTGCGCTACAAAAGAAGCCGATCTATGCCTCTCGGGGGTGTCCAAAGAAACATGACAAAGTGTGGGGAAAATGGTGGAACCTCTAAGGATTATCAGTGTAATGGGAATCACAATGTGCATATAAGGGGCAGCCGTGTGATGTTGCGAGTCTATATTTTCTTTGTTTGCCTGTACCGTTCTATGACGTGTTCACACTGTTTACAAACAATAAAATTGGTTATTTAAAAAAAACACACACATATACACATTACTGCAGCATCATTGTTTGAGCATGCAGACACACAAATATAGACATCACTGTATGAATATGATCCTATGTGTTTTACACACATACACACGTATAGTCTACAAATCACACACGCTAGGTCTACAAATTGTAGTAGTAGTATCAAACTTTAATCGGTTAAGGAAAAACCATAAAAAATTTGCAAAATCTCAAAAACATTAAAAGCATGTCATAATAACATGAACAACTGAAATAAGCATGTCATACAACCTAGAAGTTTCAAAAGCATTGTCTAGAAGAGTTTCCAATGGGACACATAACAAATATATGAATCCCCAATGTAACAAATTTACAATCATTATTTTAAAAAAATACACAGCATCGAAAAGAGTGCAAGTATACTCCTCCAAAAAAGGCAAGTTTTCCCTGTAAGCTAACCCCAAGCCTCTCGCAACTAGATTATACAACTTAAAATTTTAGCCTTACTTGTGGAAGATTAACATTTTTAAAAAGAGTAATTAAAAATGTTTTCTCTGTAGAGGAAAATGGGGACCTAACAATAAAAAACAGTTACGTGTTTGTGAAGATATGTAGTCACATATACAAGGACCCAAAGTGCCCAAAGAGGAATTGCCCTTAGGGAAGCTAACAAGATGAAAAAAAATGAACCTATATCCAGTTAACAGCTGCTGTTGATAAAGATGAGTTATCCATGTTAGATAACATTGCGTAGAGAGTACTGTTTTTATCACACAATGGGCATGGACAGCAGGTTTCAAAAGTTCCTCATTTTCCCTAGAGGCCATAGCATGGGTATAAAAAGAGCGTTTGGCCAATTCATAGTCTGCTTTGATGATTTTATCTGGGAAGAAAAAGCAATCAAGGTGGCCAGACTGGTGACTTTTGATAAGCAATCAAGGTGGCCAGACTGGTGACTTTTGATGTGACATAACCAAACCAAAAAATTGCATTCACGTTATCTAAGGATAAACAGCCCTGATGATCAATTGGTTCAAAGATGGCTCACTCCTGTACCACACAGAGATCCACCCTAAGAAGGGCCTTAATGCAATGATATCTGATATATATGTAAGTCCCAATTCTTCATGTTTAGCATAGGTGGAAGTATGCTGCAGAACACCCAAAACACTTCAAACAAACCTATTTTCCTCAGCCTGGATCAGATGCCAGTCCTTGTAACCCCAAATATCACTGCCAGAGATTGTGTCCTACACACATTTAGCAAGATTTGAAGAAGGGGCTTGACTAATTTCCTACCTAACCTAGCACCAAAATCCATTGTCTCCTCCCACATCCAAGCTAACACTACTCGTTTAGACCTAAGAAGGGGGCCACAGGTATTCTTGTTGTCAAGCAGGATACCCAAATAATTAAAAGTGGGTACCTGATCAATTTTGCTCTTGTTACAATAAAAGGTTTTAGGTTTGGAGGGCTATCGGCCGATGGCCATAACATAAGAGTTTGACTGTTTACAGAGACATCCAAACTGGCCATGAAAACAGAATAGGTGTCAAGCACGTTTTGCAGCCCTACAGCTGTCCTAGACATAAGAACAGCATCATTCATGGAGAGCAGAATTGGGACCACCCGCTGGCCCACTCTTGACACATCATAATACAGCTCAATTAGCACTCTTTCCAGGCGATTAATATAGATTGTAAACAGAAAAGGCACCAGAATGCAGCCCTGTCTGACACCCTGAGATATGGGAAAGATACCGAACAACTGCCATCACTTCCAAACCTAACAGAGGCAGACATATTCTTCCACAGGTCGCCTAGGAAAGACTCCAGGGAGGACCTGGCCTGGCAGTTTGGTGGGACTACTCCCATGGGGAGCAGGGTCAAGACTGATTTGCATATGGGTGGGTCCAAACTAGGTGGCGTGGTGAAATATCCTTGTGCAGGTCGCCTAGGAAAGACCAGATCAACTCCTAATGATAACATCGAAGCCCATAGTTGAGTGTGGTTCACACAATCAAATGCAGAGGTCAGATCCATTAAACTAAAGAACAAGGTGACCTTACTAGCCACAGTATATAAATATTACAAAATCAAAAAGTTCGACCTATCTGGAAAGGTAAGCAAGACTGCACATAGGTTAGGGGATTTAATAGTAAGTGCAACAATAGAGCAGTTTAGCGTTAGAGATATCAGGGTACATACCCCTCTCTTTGCTCGTCCTACGGGTGATGGAGTGGCAGGGCAATTAAAAATAAAAGAGCGAAAGAACCTGGTTGTTAAACAACCCAAGTGGTCGGATTCCAGTGCTCTCATTGGGGGTTACCTTGTTTTGACAAGAGGCAAGAATTCTACCTCCAATCTGGCTTTTGCCAAAATTAACCACAATACAATCACCTGGAAAGGTTTTTGGGCAAAATTCTCCGGACCATAATGATTTGCTCATGAATGTTTGCCGGAAACCCACCCTTAAACCTCAGCCAATGTCACACTTCGTTTCTTTATTGGTCAAAGTTTTCTTTACCAGGACACTTCAACGGGGGCACTTCGACCAAAACAATGAGATATGGAGTGCAATCAGGAGGGAGATTCAAATACGTTTTATTAAGGAGGGGCACATTACGAAGCTCCAGTTGGCCATTATCCACAAGGTTTGGAGCAGAACAACCCTCTAGGTTTCCTTGAGGTCTCAATGCAATAACCCCTTGGACCGTGGTCTCCTGCCAATTTCCTATGTTCTTGATACATTTCACCCTTGAGCCCTACTACATCCCACCATAGATGAGACTGCCAAATCAAGGGGAAAAAGGGGCTCAGATTGTGGGGGGGGGCACAGAAGTGGCCATCGCCACCCCAGTGGATGGAACCACCAAGGGAGCGGCCGCCGACAAATGAACAGACAAGGATGTACTCAATTTAGATATTTCATGCTCAGTCTTCCCCAGACAAACCAAAATCTGATCAAGCTTATTAGTCAAAAACTCCATAACTTTGTTGCAAATAGCGTCACTTATGTCACATATAACACCAGTCTAAGAGTTACTTCTTACTTCAATCATGTCCTTCAATAAAACGGAGGACATAGATAGCCATGGGTTTTTTGGATTTACTCCGCCTTAAGTTCTCTTTCTTTTGGCTGCAAAGCTCCTAGTTTTGGCTCCCAGCCGATAGTTTAGGGGTGACCCCTCATGTATTGCCTCAATTGAAAGTTGCTTGTAACGGGGCTCTTAAAGAACAGCAAATTCGATCTCCCTATCACTAACCCCAACGGCTGTCTGGAAAAAGCCTTCCAGTATTGTTCTAGGTGTTCTGGGTATGGGTGTAACAGGTTTAGCAGGGACCTCAACCACCTTATGCTTACCCATGATGAAGGGTCACAGAGGCGACACAATGGGATTCACGAGTAGGTGATGGAATAATAAATTACCAACCCTTCCTTGTCAACATTGAAAAAGGGGTGGCCCAGCCCAGTCTCCTCCGGGCAATGATGGGCACAAAATGGGCCCGCCCTGTGCCTCAGCTTCCCCTAGGCGCTGCCCGCATGTGGCTCGTGCCACAGAAGGTGGTTCGGTGCTATAAAGCACGTAGCACAGGGAAAACAGATTCGATCCTTCCTCCTTGGCATCAATAAAGTCTGGGACAGTGAGCCCTCGATGGCAGCAGCAACAACAAGGCACCCTTGAACGTCCCACGCCGCGGGAAGTGGTTGGGCACTATAAAGCGCGCAGCACAGGAAAATCAGGATCGGCTCCTTCTCCTTGGCAGCAATGAAGTCTGAGACAGTGAGTCCCCGATGGCAGCAGAAACAACAAGGCACCCTGAACATCCCATGCTGTGAGAGGCGGTTGGTGTTATAAAGCGTGTGATGCGGGGAAATCAGGAATTTCCCCTCCTCCTTGGCAGCAAGAAATCTGGGACAGTGAATCCCCAATAACAGCAGCAACAACAAGGCAACTTACACGTTCCCAACAATTTGTAGCACATATTATTCAGTTTGATGACCTAACATCACAATACAAATCCCTCCACTTCATTGGTATCCACCACTTATGTTATATGCACAGACATTTAAGGTCAGCCACTCTCTGCGCTCTCCCCTGACACACTTCCGGTGCACACCACCAAGATGCACCACTGCAGAGTGTACCACTTTTAGCCCACGCAGACCATCCTACAATGTGCCACTTACACTTTGTACAAATCATTCTGGGGTGTACCTCTTTCACTCCAAACACACCTCTCAATCTGGAACACAACAATCATACTACACACACTTTCCTGGCATGCTCCACGTACACAGTCACCTCCACCCCAAAAACCTAGGTCTAGATTTACTAAGGATTACAGGGGCTCTGTTTAATATGCACGGCACCAAAGGGCCTTTTTAATAATAAGTAAGTCAGTGCATTTTGTTGTGTTACGCTTTGTGCCATGTGAACGTTGCTCTAAAGATTGGGAAATAACCCCTCAGATTTACCGCCTGGCCTCAGTTTTACTAAGACAGTCAGTAAAGAACTTGGACAAATCAGAAAAGCCAGTATTTTCCCGTTGTTAGCTCTGGCTTGACACGACAGTTAATTATTGACCTGTTATTACCAATGCTCTGCCCAGAAGATTGGACTTCAGGTCGCCTTATGCTAATGGCCTTTAGGTGTATCATTTTGACTCTCACAAAGTAGTTGCATTGCGATCCATGTGGGACTATTTCATATCTTAAAAGTATACCAAATAATGACAAGTTCAGTTATTTATCTCAAATTAATATTGTATGCAGAAAGTAATTGCTTGTTTACATTTTCACTAAAGCACACTTTACTTTTTAAATGTATTTTATTTAGGACTCAGCATGCAAGCCAGAGCTGTTAGGGTTGCCTGTGCTTGTTGAAAACGCAAGCACAAAAAGAACATGCTTAGAAGTATTTTAGAGTTATAAAACATAAACAAATCACTACTATCTTTTTTTGATAAGCGCGACAACCTTCCCCGCACCCTCCCATTTCGGAATGTGCAGCTCATGCCAGATTCAGAGAAAAAAATGGTATTCCAGTATTGAGGAGACCTCAATTGATTAAACATTATAACTTCTCCTAAGAAAATTCAACTGCTTAGTGAAAAGTTAATGGAACTTCTGGCCACAAAGCTGCTTTGAAATTAGATTCACAGATCAGACCTGCATGAGCTGGCAGTCAGCCCTGCATTCAGGTTTAACACATACCTGGGTTGCCACATTTCTCGCTCTAAAAAAACAATGATGGATGGAATGCTTGAAGTAAGCTGAGCCCCTGGTAATTTTTGGGAGCTGCGTTACCCTCCCATTGTTTTTTACCCAGCATGCTATTCTAGGCAGAGGACAGCCATGTGCAGATCAGTTTTGTTCTTCCTCCAGCTGGAATTGCCAAGCACGAACTGTTGGCCAGGTTCCTCCTTGTCCACAATACAAGCAACCCCTGACTAGTTTCCAACGTGGTTATGACTTCTTGGAGAGGTGCCACTTGAGCCCAAAGCACAGAGATCAAGGGACCGACGTCCAGATACTTAGAGAATCTCACTTTGAAAAAAAGACACAATGAAAGAAAAGCTTGAATTCTTTTCAGCTATGTTTCTCTTTACAGCGCCACAAATGAAATCCTATATTTCCTGCCAATCTGTGGACAGAGGCAGGCTTGACGAGTAACAGTGTTCCGGAAAATATGAATGATGGCCGCTGAAGCGCTACACGTTCACTTGGGGCAGAGAACATTTCCATGTCTCTTTCTTGTAATTTGGAACCACGCGCTGAATGTCCACCTGCTTTCCTCGCAGATGGTAGAGTCGCTCTTGGGCCTGGCAATCGCTCTTGGGCCTGGCAAGGAAAGGAGGACGTGGATTGTGAGCCTTGTAATCTGTCGACCTTGTGTTTCCCTCTTCCTGAATTTCCGCATTTTTGTACATTTTTTTGCTTGGGTTTTCAAAGGTGCAGGGCTCTGAAGTGATTATAAATGTGTAATAAACTTGAACTGAGACTGGTTAGGCAAGGAGCAAGGATTCAATAATTGAGTTCCTTGGCCCTAGAGTAAAAAACTAAACCCCAACCGAACCCCAGGAGATATCCTACCTCTTATCTGGAGGTTGCTTGTTTCTATCCTATTTATATGTTGTTTGTCTCACCGCTCCTCTTCTGTCTCTACAGCATCATGCTGATGTTCTTTAACCATATGGAACACTCAGGTACTCTTTCTTGTTTGTTAAACATGTTTATTAAGGTGTACAAGCGGTACAGTGAGATAACTCAAAATGTGTTTGATCCTATCTAGAGGGTAGGGTGGATTTGAAGGCAGACGAGATCCTATTTTCTTCACCAGTGCCTTTAAAATAATTTGTTTATGTTTTGGCATCTGGTGGTGCAGCCGCTAGATGCCAAAGAAGTATTCCAATTCTGCATGATGAATAGGGACCTTAGTCTTGGACATTTTCCAAAGCGTTGTCTTGCTTTAGCTCTTCTTCCTGTCCTTCAGTAAAAGCCTAAATTACTCCTGCAAAGTAGTCCTGCCTTCGGCAAGTATTGCACTTACGCATGGCATAATGACTTGACTTACACTGATGCACACTGCCATGCTAGAGATGGGTGAGCCTCTGAAGGCTCGAGCCTGACTCGAGCCAGAAAACTCGCTCTCCCTCAGCACGAGGTCCTCTTACACCCTTGGCCAAAAACAAGCAGAGTCAGGCTGTGAGGGAGTGATTCTCTTTTCCAACACAGGCATGAGCCAGAGAGGGAGGGAAGAGAGGCCGGATAGGAAGAAACGGGACAGAGGGGAGCAAAGGAGACAGGACAGAGGAAGACATACCGCGCTGAGAAAGAGGCAGGGCAGAGAAGGGTACAGGTGACAATCTGGTGAGGGACACATGAGCGAGAAGGGAGAGGAAACTGGCACGGGGAGCAGTGAACTAGCAGGGGGTGGAAAAGCATGCCATGGAAGGGGGTGAGATAGCAACAGGCTGGTGTGAAAGCAGGTAGGGCTGGGCTGTCAGTAGTATGGCTTGTGACTGACCGTGACCACCAGCACTTTCGTCCTAGCAGGGGCACACCCTGTCACTCCATACCCATATCAACAACGGACGATCTCCCACTGCCCTTCACTTGTGCATCTCTCCTGCTCCCCTTTCCTCCCACCGTCACTTTCAACAGCTTGACAGTGATTTTGCTTGTCTTGTTGTTTGGCTCTAAGAAACAAGCCAGACGTATGTCTCAGCTTTGTGTTGGCTCTTCGTATAAATTCTCTGGCTTGCTCACCGCTATGCCATGCTGAAATATGATATAATGCTTTCAGTGAAGACCGGTGATACTTTTCACCTACACCTTCGACCCCTCAGTGCTCCATCCTTTCCTGTTGACTGTGCCATTGCCTCGACCACCCATGATGCTTTGTTACTTGCCCCTCTCTGAACTGCAACTGCATCTTTTTCATCCAGGCTTTAGTGGGGACTGAGGTGGGAATGGGAGTGGGAACTTTAGATTTCCCAACAATCACTCTGGAACATCGTGTTAAAACATATTATATGAAAAGCACGACATGAGGGGGACTTAAGAGGCAGTGGAAAGAGAGAGGGGTGCAGGCTGTTAAGGGTACTTAAAACACAATATTTTTCAAACTCAGTTAATCAATCAATCTGGATTTATAAAGTGGGGCTAATCACCCGATAGGGTATCAAGGCGCTTGCAGGTCCCGGAGGCTTATTTGAACAGCCAGGTCTTGAGGGCCATTCGGAATTCCAGAAGTGAGGTGATAGTCCGGAGGTGCGTGCAGAGGCTGTTTCAGATTTTTGCTGCGATGTAAGAGAAGGAGCGTTCTCCACTTCTGCTTCAGTAGATGCGGGGAGCATGGGCAAGTGAAAGGGAGGCAGAGCATAGTATTCTCGATGGTTGGTGGAAGTTCAGGTGGTGGTTAATGTACGCAGGTCCTTGGTTGTGTGGAGACTTGAGTGGGTGGGTCAACATCTTCAATTGTATCTCTTCTGTAGGGGGAGCCAATGGAGTTGCCTGAGGGGGGGTGTGGTGTGGGTTCCTTGCGGAAAGCCAAGGATGAGTCTGGCTGCGGCATGCTGTATGGTCTGAAGTCTCTGCAGGAGGTGTGAGGCGATTCCTACATAGAGGGTATTGCCTTAGTTCAGTCGGCTGGTGATGAGGGCCTGTATCACTGTGCGTCTCGTGTGTAGGGGTAGCCACTTGAAACTAAACACTTTTTAAGGTCTTCGAAACAGACAAGAGAGTGTGTGCATTTTTGTCAGTGTAGGAATGTAAAAATAACAGATGAAATCCAGCACACTTCACATTACCCCCGAAAGCCCTTACACCCAACTTTTTATGACAGGAAACATTTTTAGGTGGGGTGTAACACCCCAAACACCCCTCCCCACCCACGGGGCTACGCCCCTGACTGTGCCATTCCTGACAGAGACCCGTTATTCTTAGGCACGGTAGGGTCAGTACAAGCAAAGATTGCAATGTGCACGCTGCATTGAGTGATAAATGATAGCCTAGGGCCGGTAGCAAGACCTCCGGATTTCCTAAGGTGCCTGCAATAGACATAAGCCATTACTTTCCTCGATACTGCACGAATGTAGATACACACTTATTGCTACATTAGATTTTTCTGAGAATGCAGACAGTAATAATCACTTTATGCACGCATATTGACTACAAGGTTTGTTGAAGGCTGACCGCAAAAAGAGACCAGGCCCCTCAGGCTGGGCCCTTTTGTATCAGTGGTGTATCGAAACGTGAGGGGTCCCCCTCTGCAAAGTACATAGAAGGGGCACCCTCCCTCCGGGCCCAGTCAGGGGGCTGCAGCCTGTGCACAGTGTATTGCGCTGAGGGGGTCCCCTGGAGCTCTGGGGCCCCCAGCAACACGGGGGCTCCGGGGCTAATGGTACACCACTGATTTATATCCATTCTGCAACTTCCTGCCTCCTCCACTGACGTTCTCCTTACTGTCCCTGTGGCATCCCCAGAGGGTAATAATTACTAATGTACAAGGGAAGCAACGCTCTTACCCTGTCCGCTAGTGTCACCCCATGGGTGACAGGGCCCTCTGTGTTTTTAGGATTTTTACAGCGTGAAGCAGTGCACAGCAAAGAAAGCCTCTGCACGGCACCAGTGTTGAGTGACAGTCTTACAGGCCCAAGAGGTTGAAACTGGCGAGTGGACCCGCAGAAGAAAGAACCAGCTCAGCCTCTGTGCTTACATTCTGCTTTTAGCCTGCAGTGGAGGGCAGGGTATTCTGCAGCCCCCTTTATGATGAGCTCCATGTGGCTGTTCTACTTCTCTGTTTTTAATGTACAAGGAAAATGTACCGATTAGATGCTTTGCTGTAGCCTTTTCAAGCGCGTTGCTGTCCTGCATACGGGTATGAAGCGCTATATAAATGCTACACTACTATACAAGCAGAGTGAAAATACAGGCATGTCGCTGCAAGTGCATGCTCTGCAGGGCAAGGAAAGACGGGCTCCTCAACAGACAGAACATCAGCCTTGGAGAGTACCAGTCGCAAGTCGTTCTTTCAGGGGGATCTTGTGTACCATATTCTCTACAGTGACTGCAGGCCACGGCTAGTAGGCTCTGAAGAGCCTGTTGGCCAAGTCGCTTATCTTGTTTTTTTTAAATCTAATTCCAATGGCTTTGTTTTGAGCAGCCTGCAGTAAGCTTTTGGTTCCTCAACAGTATCAAGCACCTGGATACCCTCACGGGTAACAAGCTGCGCTCTACGAACACTTGATTGATTGAACAGCGACTCCCCTGAAGAAGGCTGTGCTAAGCGAAGCAAAACACAAACGCTGTGGGATAGCGTAACTGGATGGACGGAATGTGGAACCAATCAAACATTCACCCCCAATCACAGATCTGGGTTTAATCCATCCATTATTTTGCTCACCATGCCACCCCAGGTTGAACCCAGCCATATGCAAATCAGTCTTGACCCTGTTCCTCATGGGAACAGTCCAGCCCGAGGCTGTGCTAAGGCCAGAAGGGTCCTTTGCAGGGGGAGGTAGTGTTTACAGTTTTTCCATGCTGTGTGAATTGAATTGATGGATAAAGGAAACGCTGCCATCAAATGAGATCCCTGGGCCCTGTCCCATCTGAGGTGTCAATTGGATAGCGCATAGTAACTATGAATAGCTGAAAGGTTTTTGTTTGTGTCAGTTTTGGCGCATTGAGGCACTCTGATCTAGGGTATGTCAGGCCCCCCAGGTCAGCTCCCCAAAATCCCCTACAGTTCTACATTGCACCCTTTCCATGGATTTTTAAATCACTATGATTAGAAAGAAATTGCCTCCAAGTGCTAAATGCGCAATAACATACGAGTAATCTTCATTGCTCCAATCGTCTTTCCTTGTTGTATTCCTTACTTTTATGAGGTGTCCCACCTTCCTCCAGGCACCATATGATCTAGATAAAAGAAAAAAAATTCCTTTCTCCCTTGAGCACCATTCCTTTTAGGCTCCTCCCTTTCACAGGAGCGCAAAAAATGGAAGGAGATCCCAAAGCATCCTGCCATACCAAAGTATCTGGGATCGAAGTCACTGACCCAGGAGGATAAGATGAAAATACGGGGGAGAGGAAGGATAATCAGAGTAATAAAAAGTACTGTAATTAATTGTCACATTACCTCCTCAATCCTACCTCGTCCCAGATCTTACTTTTGTGAGGAAATGCCAAAGCTTGCAACTTATGACTCGATTCTTTTATAATAAAAGACGCATGCACCAAGTAACGTCACACACTTATTCAATAAAAAATACAGCAGTACAGGAAATCACTTCATCAAGAAGAGACAGTCATAATTACTTTAATTAAAACATGTAATGAGCATTGATTCCTTCATACTACCCTCGAAGAAAATAAATGTAGATGGAGCCACCAAAGCTTTAGCCAAAAGATGTCTTGGATGGAAACACTGAAGCCTCGACCCAAGAGCCAGCCATCACAAGGGTAGATAGTCTTTAAAGAGGACCCCTGGAAAGAATAAGCAAGGGAAACCATTGTCTTGAACCATCGATTTAAAAAAGAAGAAAACGACTTATGCCACTTCCTGAAAGCCAGAGGATCATTTTAGGAATATCCGAACAGCTCAGTAAACATCCAGGTGATGCCAAGCTTTTTCCTTAGCTAAAGTAGAAGGATGAATAGAAGGAATAGTAATTTCCTGATTTAAATTAAAAGACGAAACTGCCATTTTTGAAGGAAGACATGCAGATAACAAGTTCGGATGGAAAGAGGGTGCAACTCTAACCTGGCGACTACAAGTGGTGGCCACTTGAAAAAGTACTTTTAGAGTAAGGAAAATTGCGGGAGAACTCAGCTAGGAATTCTGAAGTTGGAAGCTGCAGAGCTCTTAGCACCAAAAGCAAGTATCAGGGTGGAACCGATAAGCTAAGAGGAGGATGATGGAGTGCCAAACCCCTCAGAAGCATACAACACAGGCCCTTCAACCTTTAAAAGACCATGTCAGGCCTTAATAGCTCTGACACCGGCCCTCTGGACACAAAGGGTGGAAACTGCTTAACCTACATTGAATACATCCTGCAGCAAATGTAAAACTGATTTAAGTGCACATTGACAACTTATGAGAGAATGACCCAACAGCAGGAGGGAATAGAAAACCAGTGGTGGTTGTAATAATGGCGAGTGGACGGTCTATTATATTCAGGAACAGAAGCTGTCAAAGTTGAGGATATCTATAACTACTGGAGCCCTTCCTCTCTGTCTTCATGTCAAAAGATGTTGAAATAACATTTAGGAGAGAGGGGGAAGGATCTACTCTGGAAACTAAGCCATTTACCCTAGAAAAGGAAACAATCCTGTGCAAGGCCAAAATTGGTCTATAAAGATTAGATCTGCTCTCTGCCTGAGAAAATATGCCAACAGTCTAGTGATTAAAGGGAAAGAAGAAAAGGCCTATAAAAAAGTGGAGGCCAGGGGAGGTTAGATAATCAGCTCCCCATGACCTCTCCTGGAGTGAGGAAAGCAGGTCAGGAGTGTATTTCCAGTACTGGCAAAAAGGACTACTGCTGGATTTTCAAAACGTCTGCATATCTCTACAAAATGGGACAGTCTGAATGAAACTTTGAGAAATGGAGGAAACACACACTGCTAAAACATCTGCATTTATGTTGTTCACCCCCCAAAGGAAGATTGATGACAAAGCTTATACATGAGCGTACTCTGCACTTTTGTTGATTTGTATTGCTAGTAAGGCTAGAGCACAGCAGCCTGATCCTAACTGCTTGTTCGTAGAAGCATTTTCTACTGAGGCATGGATTCTTCCCAAGACCACTCAACCTTGTTAAAGAGAGAAGTCTCAGAAGAAGGCTCTGAGAACTACTCCAGCTTTGCAACTAGAGGAGGGATCATGTTCCAAAGAGAGCCATAATCCATTCAGAGACCCCAAGTTAGCTCTTCCTGGCATCTGCTGTAACCAACATAGATGCTGGGAAAGACAGACCAACTCCTTTTTTGATTTGAGATTTGCAATGCTCTAGATCCAACCGAATGTTGCTAATACCTGGAATCTGAATTTTTAAGTACTGGGAAAAAAGATGACTAATGCTGAAAGACCCAAACAAAGACTAGCCCCAGGCACAACAAAGCATGCTTGAGAAGAAGAAAAGAATCTGCCAATTTTCCAGGGAACAAGGACCCAATCTCAGAATTTGCTGCATAATGACTTGCAATGAATCCTCACCAGTAGCCTCTCCCTGGCTAAGGCTGTCTTCAGGTATAGCAGCAAAAAGGGGTGAAGTTGGAGTTTGGAGTCTTTCTGGCGAAGAAGAGAAACAACTCCCTTCTCTGTCTGGAATTGAGGCTGAATGAATTCCAAATCTTGGTTTGGTGTTTGATAGGACTTATTGAGGTTGACCATGAAGACCTATGTTCGAAGACAATGACAAACTCTATTCAAGTCCTGCAGAAGCCCTTCTGCGGAGTGGGGGTGAACTAGGCAATTATCTAAGTAAGGGTGAATCAGGGTGCCCACAGTATCAAGAACAGCCATTCGCTGGGATAACACCTAGGTAAATATCTTTGGTGCAGAAGTCAACCCAAAGGATAACACATGCAACTGTCAATAAAACCCCCTTACTTAGTCTGTCAGAAATCACAGGTGTGTTGGATGTATTGGAGGGTGTAAATAGGCACCCTGATGCCTCAACCAATCGCCTAAAGACTAACATGGAATGGTGCGTTGGAAAGGTTTCATTTTGAAATTAATCTTTTTGATGAACAGTTCTATTTTTTCAAGTCCCTGGACAAAGCTGTGGAAACTACTCCTGAATCAGGAGTAGGTTGCAACAAGTCAATCTTGCAAACAAAGTGTATTGCTTTTTATGCCCAAGAATATCTTGGGTTTTAATTGCAGTATGGTTCAGATGCAATGCCACCCACCAATCTGAGATTAAATCTGCCCAGACCTGAAAGAAGAGCAAAAGACAAATTCCCACTGGAGGTTTACGCAGAGAAATAGCATAGTCTTGATGGCTGTTTGTTCTTGGTGGCAGAAAAAATAGATTTTTGACTCCCTTGGGAACTAAAAAATAAGGGCTGGAACTATGGCCAGCTGGAAAGTGACGGCTTGTGGTATGATTCCTGTGGGGAAGGGCAGCAATCTGGCTCCTAGAGCTTAGGCTGGATTTTGAAACCTGGGCATATTTGTGATTGTTGAAAACTTGATGAAATACACTTTCCACCTGATCCCCAAAGACCTCATGAATTACATTTGAATGAGACCGCATTCTGTACTCCTTCCACTCTCCAGTTTTAAGACGAGCAGCCAAATTATCCACCGCAGCCAAAGTTGAAGCTTTCAAGATGTGACAAGTAACATCTGAAAAGGTTTACCTTGGATCTCCATACCCAACAGTAAGTAAGCACAATCTTCTTCTAACTGTAGTGGGGACGTCACAGCCTGGAAGACTTTGACTAAGGATTGAGAGCAATAAATGGCATAAACTCCATCTCTGCTGGCTGCAGACTCATTACAGACCCTTGTGAAATCCTGCCTTTTATGCATCAATTTATTCTATCAATCCTAAACTGTTATGAAGAACGTGTGGACAATAGATGTATTATTTTAGTTCTTCATAAATCCTGGACTCAGCATTGATTTTAATGCTTCATCAGTTCTGAGCTCTTAGGCAGAAAGCCTGGATCACATAATTAATACCACATTACACTTCTTCGAGGTTTCAAACTCATGTGTAGAAGGTGATACTATCCCAATCAATGCATACGTTCTTTCCTGAAAACTACAGAGAGTATTTATACCGATGCCTGACTATAGACCTTTGTTGAATAGTTTGTTTCTCCTAAAGCTGTTGGAAACACCAGCAGTTGCCAAGTTGCCAGTAGGAACACAAGGTCCTGGGTGATGACTGAACAGGCATTTTACCTGGGGGTGGAGGGCTGGGGATCGAAGTTGGCGTCAGTTGATTTTCAAAATAAACTACAAAAGATCCTGGGCTGAGTGGCAGTTAGCAATCTGACCTATTTATGGCACTTAACACCTTCAACCACTTCTCCCTAGATGAGGTGGCAAGAAAATCTTTATCATGCAAGGATGGATTAGTTTTAATTTCTCAGTTAACCACACAACTATGAGCGCACTTGCATGTTTTCAGTCTCAGTTATTAGTGGTAAAATGTAGTGTGCCGCCAAGCTCATGCTGTTCATACTGCGGGTGGGTGAAAAATTCTGCTGCCGATGAAGTCATGAGAGTTTCGCCCACTCTGTGTTCCACCACTCAGAGTGTGGAGTTCTGGCAAAACTACGCCAACCGCTGTGTGGCAAAAAAAATTCTTGCACGTGACTTACCAACGTTATTTTGGTAAGCGCAAGCATGAATTTGCATCCTCTTGTGCGATTTTAGGGCACTAGAACGCCTCCCGGTGAGATTTCCCAATGCGGGCAGTTTCATCAGGTCGCGACCGTTCACGCTGAGAAATCGTCCACTCGAGTAAACCTAATTAAGCGGACAAAAGAAGAGGCGCCATCTGGCGAGCCGTGTGGTGCAGTTTGAACTGATTTTACAGCACAGAACAAGCTCCCAGTGCTAAAAATCAACCAAGTAGTGCAACTTGCCCGAATTCTGTCTGTTCGTGGAACTCCGCATAATCTCATGGAGTTTTTATGTAACTCAGTGAGACATTGTTGACTCCCAGAATATGCCAAGAGGCCAAACCCTTGACTTGTGTCATAACGTATACATCTAAAGCCAACAAGGTCAAGAATATAATCCAGAAGTATTAAATAATTTTGAGCCCCTTAGGAATCCCTACACCGCTGTTCTCTTAAAAAAAGGAAAAAATGTCAGGAATGGGTTAGTGAGAGCTGCATGTCCCACAGAACAGAAATCAGGTCTAAGAGTAATGCTAGGTTTACCTCCAATAACCGACAATTTCAAATGCAACAACTGTACTGCTTGCCAGTTCACTAGTGACACCAAAACTATTATGAATAATGGTAAGATACACAAACAAGTGACATTCTCGAACTGTAATACAAAAAATGTTGTTTACTGTATTCAGTGCCCATCTGAGCTTACATACATAGGACAAACAACACAACCTGTGAAGGTCAAAATACTGCAAAACAAATCAAGGATGAGGTGTGTAGTGACCGGCGCCCCTCTTGGTAAAAAATTTCCAGAACCATAATCCCACTGAAAATGTATCCGATGGTCAGTCTTATACATCCTATAAAAAAAGCCCAAGGATGCCTCACCTATTAACATGTTGACTACAACAAAAGAGCAGTTGGTCGAGAAATATGGGGCAGCTAGAAATTTCCTGTGACAGTACACTTTTGAACCTTTTTTTGCCGGTTTGGCATTCATTTTGTGTGTTGATATTTGTTTATCAATCCATTCAGTGGACGCGTGAGGAGTGAGTTGAAGCGGCTGGAGTTAATCTATCTTGTTACATACGTCATTATATAGAACCTGATCCTTATACCATAAGGTACTACTTTTGGCGTGTTGTTTTTAAAACACAACACCGTTTGAACATCGAAGATTGGCATTCGATCTATCTATGCTGTAGTGATGTTATGTGTGATTATTTGATGTGTTATCAGTGATATGGTGTTAAATGTGTCTATTAACTTGTGTCATTTTTTATGGTGATTTAAATGCTCGCTCCAGGCTGGAGCAGGTTGCGGACAGGGTGTTGAGCTTGTGTAAAAAGGTTTAATTATTTGTTTTTGGAAATAAATATACCATTATACTGGAGATTAATTCAAGTTGTCAACATACGATTGTTCTGTTTACAGATTAGTCCCACATTACATCCTCTTCTTCTTTCTCCGTTTAATGCCTGGGTAGTGTGGGGTCATTTATGCAAACCCCGTCAGTAGATTAACACCACAAGGCTATGCAGCCACAGGGGGACATGAAGGAAGCACAGATTTCAATAAATTTGATCAAGGCCTTACATTGACTCACAAGCTTACACAAACCCTACGATGACCACCAAAGTCTTTAGAGTCAGCAAAGAGCTCGTACAAAAAGCATGCAGACCAGACTTCCCACCATCTCTGATGACAATCCAAACCAGCTTCCATAAATAAGAGACTTACATTTTTCATAGTATTCCTGTCCATAGCTCTCCTTCACCTCTGCGGGCAGGCGGCCCCAGATGTCACTGAGGTGGGTCTTCATATTGGCCAGCACATTTAGCTGGGTCTTGAAGTAGCCGGGCTCTATGATGGAGACCTTAACACCAAAAGGAGCCAACTCCCGCCTAGAAGAGAAAAACACCTTCAATCAGGCGAGCCATCACAGGTCACAAGGATGCACCTTGGAGCACACTAGCTCAGTAATTTCCTGGAAAACACAGCTTAAACATAACCATCAGTTCTTCCAGCCAAATGGATGTGGTCCAGCATGCAGAAAACCAAATTTGCTAACTTTCAAACAGTTTTTTTCAGATAAAACCAGCGCGATTTGTGGACAGAATAAGCCAGTGCTTGTGTTACTGATGGAGCTAGATCTCAGTGGTGCTAGAACCTAGCAGAGTCTCACTACACTCCCCTGTGGTGAATTCTCTCAGCCCTGCTTCACGAGACTGGCTAAGCCTACCAAACTGAAGAATCACATCATGTTGGCCTACTCCATTTAGAAAAATTACATATACTACAAACTATTCATTTCCAGTCTACTTCTTTTGCAGAGCAGTTATAACTAAGAGGTGTTTGCATACTTTGCGAAGTTTGAGGACTGTCATTTAGCACAGGGTTTGTAAAAACAGATATGTGTATTAATCGCTAAGCAGTGCATGTTGGAAGAATGAGTGCAAGAAAGGGTAACATTCTACAGTTTTTAGCTACATTAGGCATGTTCGATAAGCGCCTTTGGCAGGTTGATACCTTTAGCATCATATTATCGGCAATCTAGACAGTTTGAGGGATTATTAACTGTCGTAGGAACAACAGTGGATGTGACACTCAATTTAAAGCGAGCGCAGTGTCTCTTAGCACAGGACTCTCGATGGGCAATTTTCTTTGATGTAGGATACAGACAGCACCTGTTTTCCTACAGAAGAAGTATGTGCTCCTGGGCATTTCAG
This sequence comes from Pleurodeles waltl, assembly GCF_031143425.1. Classification (NCBI taxonomy): domain Eukaryota; kingdom Metazoa; phylum Chordata; class Amphibia; order Caudata; family Salamandridae; genus Pleurodeles; species Pleurodeles waltl. Next base: position 112,034,085 of record NC_090443.1, on the reverse strand, counting down.
TTGTTTGCATTGTGCATTAAGATTTTCTTCATAGGTGACTAAAGGATTCTCCGCTATGGAGAAAACTTGATCTTGAGCAGGGCTTTATTTGAGTCCATGGTTGCAGGTGAGGGCACGTGCATTCATTTTTGGGAACAGCCAGTTATTTTTCCTCATCAGACATTGACCACGAGCGAGAGAGGCAGAAAAATACAAAAGGGAGAGACGAAGGAAAAGAAAAAAGAGAAGGAAAAACCGCCACAATGTGAGAAAGCAGGGGCCGGCAAGAGCGAGATAAAAGAGCAGGGATTGTCAGGTGGTAGATTAAAGAGGCTTGAGGTGAATTCAGCACTACGCAGCCTACGTTTTCGGGGTGCCGATTTTTACTAGTACAACCAGAGCAGAGCTTTGGGCACCAACACTTGTTATTCTAATCGGATCTCCCTCATATTACACATATCTAAGAGGCTTTGGTACCAAACCTACACCACTGATTATACAGATTTTGCAGTTGTAGGCCTTAGAGCGCAGAGGTATGTTCCAGGTTACATTTGTTGAGTGGAAGACTCAGTCAGCCGATCTCAGTTTTATAAAGATCTTGCACGTTCTGGCCACAGACACCAGTTATATGCCTCAATGTACACATCGTACAGCTTCGAGCCTCAGACAGCAGAGCTATCCCCTAGGTTTTATAATCATATCGTGTGTTATTTCACTCCCCGTAACTGCAAGAAACAATCTACTTAGCACCTAAATGCACCAACCTGAGACTATCTGAAAAAGCTTCCAGTCCAAATTTGGAAATGCAGTATCCACCGCCACAAAAGGTGATCCTGCCCACGAAGCTAGTCACCACCACGACCCTGCCCTGAGCCTTCCTTACTAGGGGCAGGAGACCCAGTGTCACGTCAATGGTCCCCAGCAGGTTCACGTTCAGCACTCGTGTAAAGTCCTCCGTGGTCAACCACTCGTTGGGTGCCCCAGGAACCCCGGTGCCAGCATTGTTCACCAGTCCCCAGAGTCCTGCAAAGAGAAATGATCCCAGACTGTGAACTTACTCAAGAAACTTGACATGGCATTGACATCACTCCAAGTACCTGGCACTCCAAGTACCTGATATCAGACTGTGACATTACACAGAACCTGAAGTCAGACTGTAATATAAATTCAGAAGTCAGATTTCAAACTATGCATTACTTCACAAATCTGAGACTGGCTGTAACCCAGGAACCTGATCTGAGAGTGTGACGTCACTTTAGGAACCTGTACTCAGACTCTGACATCACTCCAGTAGGTAACTCATACACCTATATGAAACTCCTAAAAAAAGAATGTAATCATTAGGACTGCTATCTTAGTTACCTTTGTCTCCAACTTGCTGTTTCGCCCACTGCGCAGCCAATGCCACACTTGCGTGGCTGCTGATGTCAAGGACGACTGTCTGCAGTCTCTCGGATGCGGCCTCCTTCAAATCCTCTGCCCCTTTTTGTGTCAGGCAAGCTGCCAGCACGCGTAGTCCACGCTGGTCAAGCTGCCGAGCCAGCAGGTTCCCAAAGCCAGAGTCACAGCCAGTGATGAACACATACTTATTTGTGAGGTTTGGTACCATCTGCTTCTCCCGGTACCAGCGAATCACAAAGTACAGACCCATGATCGTCGCCAGGTACAGCCACATGATGGACCCTCAGCTGCGGAGGAGAGGGTAGACTTGAGTGACGGTGTGGTTACCACAGTGGCTTCACCTCAGGCATATGTTTAGCACTTCTCACTCTATGAAAAGCTCAACAAAACAATAGAAGGAAGACACAGAGACAATCTATATCAATGCGACATTGAATATGCCTCCATTTGGGAAAAGAAAGACTAAGCAATTATATTTGCACCATGATAAAGAAGAATCATTAACAAAGCCAATAAGCCTGCTCTTTTAATAGTGAAAAAGGGGAGGGGGAAGGCCATGGACAGTTCTGGGGGTTTTACCATGGTGCCGAAGGCGGGGCATGCAGTGGTGAAGGAGTGGCTGAATGTGTTGTTGGGTCAGTAGGTAAGTTATTTGTAGCATGGTGGTAGTGGATGGCAGTAGTGCACTGATCAGAGTGATATTAGTGGGATATTAGTGCAGTACTGTGACATGGTAGCACAATCATCCGGTTAACTCAGCTGTGGTCGAAGGCAGCATAATGATGGAAAATGAAAGGTATGAAGCCATTGGCCAGTGGCCAGTTTTAGTGCAGCTTGGACCAGACACCAAGGGACACTGGGGCACGAATTTAACAACTTGCAATTCTGAGGTTCACTAGTACAGAGAAATAGTTACTATATAGTTTTCAAAATATATTCACAAAAGGATCGTTATTCGTTGACTTTTTTCTGGGGTACCACATTTTAGTATCAAAGTGTAAAAATGTATGAAATAAATAGTGCTGTTTGGACCAGGTTCTAGATGAGCCGCTAAGAAGGTATTTAATTGTATATGACTAGGTTTGAGGGGCACTGCAAATATTGCAACAGAAGGGAAATCATTGAGGAAGTATTCGAGCAGCAAAGTTCTTCTGTTGCAGCACCGCAATCAAAGTCTAACAAAGGTTTATCGAAGGTCTTTACAGATGTATTAGCTCTGCTGGAGAGCTAAAAGTTCCTCTGATTGGACTAAAATGCCCTGATTACGAGTGGTTGATTAGTTGTGATGGGCCTGGTAACTGCTATTGCCGAGCATATCACAATAATAGGTTTAGCTGGCACTCAGCTGGTTAATGGTTAATGAGATTTCACCTGCTGCAAACTGATAAAGTCTCTGAGTGGAATATCTGAGAAAACATGAAGAACCTGCATGATGAGTCAGATTCCCACATGTTCATCCCCAAAAACTGTAATTCCCATTATATCTAAACCCTGAGACTATCGAGACCATCAGTAACAGAAAATAACACGGATTACTCCAAGCCACTTGCAGTGATGGCCAAGGACTCGTGCTGTAGTAGCTAAATTGCCAACTATAAAACTATATGATCTGTGTTACAGTCCAGGCTTCGCATCTCAACAGATGACCAAGTGATTTGCTTGTTGGTAAATTACTTTATTTCTTTGTGTGTCAGGTACCCTGGCTTCTAACATTGGACATCCCATTAATTAGCATTTATATCATCAACAGCCATGATTGCTTGTGCGTACTGTATTATGAACAAGGTTGTCTATCTAGCCACTTAGAATATAAGTGCACTGCATTTATGTGAAAGGAAGAACACCTCCAACGTGGTGGGGTAAGTATAATCTATTGCTGTGCAGGTGTTCTACCAAAATACTGAGATTTTAATATCGACTTGTGCTTATATTGACACCGCTGTATTGCCCACCAACATTCCATCAACTTAAGTAGATGTGGAGCTAAAAATATTAAATCTATACTTCTCTATGTATGCTTTTCGTGACGGCATAGTGATAGTAGATTTTCTCTAGATGATATATGTGCTGGTGATATTAACCTTGATGTTATTAAATACATCCTATGCAATCAGTCTTACCACTACTTTGCAGAGGTACACTGATGCTATCCATATGGCCAGGTGTGACCAGTACTGTTACAACTCTCAGTGAGTTCTGCAACTGACCTGACTTGTCTAAAAGGGACCCAAAAGTGCGAAGGTAGTACACAACCAATGTTAACACCATTGCACAGATGGGTCTTATTTTTTTCAGTGCCACAATGGCCTAAGATCACCATGACCAGCTGCAGGGTGTGTGGCTTTACTACACTGATCATGCCCCATGGCAGGACCGCAATTCTGCTACGGTATTCTCCCGGGTTAAATGCTAGTTGAAATAAAAAGTTAAAGTAACTGCACCCATGTATAGCAGTTGTCAGTGGTCGTAACAAGGTAGGCCATCAGCATTTGACGAGCATTGAGTGGTACACTCCATATCTACAGAATAGAACCAAACATAGTCCACCACTTCGTAATACTTAACTGCATCTTTAATGTATTTAATTGATTCTGTAGATCTTGAAAGGTCTTCCAACATGGGGTGTGGTATTTGTTTCCTTCAGTGCTCCTCTGCTGATATTATTTATTCATTCATTTATTTATTTATTTGGTTGCTTGACACACAACCTTTTCTCTCTAAGATGTACTATGTCAGTATTATCTTCTGAGTAGCAGGTGCGGCTGTACCATCACCATTGGAGTGTTCGAGGCAGGCCTTGCTGAATGAGAAGTTCTTGAAGGCTATTTTTAGAATGAAGGTAGACTATTCAGGGTCCTGAGCTCGAGGAGGTCCAGGGTGTTCTAGTGGAGTGAACCATGTGACCAAACCATTTTTCACCATATTGTGGTAAATCTTTGGCTGCATTTACTTTGGATCTATACAAAAGGCCGATGGATTGGTGATCTCAGGAGTGATGAGGCTTGCCATTTTGGGTTGAGTTGAGATGGGGTGTTTATCAGTTTGTTGTGGGGAAGTGTCATCTAGTTGTCACTGATGACCCAGAGAGCATTTTGTAAGCCTGGTGGTAATCTGGTTGTTCCCTACATTTTTGGATTAAAGGGGCTTCGCAGAAAGAGGGAGCACTCAGATCCAACCAGAGGAGTTAGAGTAGGTCTTTGAAGGTGCTGTGTTTTTATTGCCCATGAATAGGTTGTGCTAAAACAGTTGGGAGCAGGGTTAATGACTCGAATAATCCCAGGCTTCTTCTAGTTGTATCTGTTCCATTATGTTTTGACTTCACTCATGGACGTAGGGTGAAAAGATAACTCCATGTCATCAGGGAAACCATGTTCCAGTGCCAGGCTTTCGTTTAACAATACTGTATACTTGTTGTTCCCAACCTCCAATTATATTACTTCTCCACTCAATGTCAGTAAGCACACCACTGGTATCATGCAGACTCGTGTCTCCTGTATGGTAAGCCAGAGAGGGACCAGGCAGATCTTGTGCCCCTACGCACCCTGCTTCCGAAGGACCTGCCCCTGGATCACACTGATATTCATACTCTCTCAATCACCAGCTGGGCGTGGAGGAAACTCACCCGATTGCTTGAAGAGTGGCTCCCCTTTATTCCCTGAGCCTTTTTTTGGCAGACAATCAATGGCTTCCAGTCACACAGGAGAAACTGGTCCAATTCACATTGACACAGTGTAACTTATACACATTCGGAGACCTGTTCCCCGATGGACATGACCTCTCACATACAGATGATGCCCGGCTCACCAGTGCCACCTACATGGGCCTCTTTCTACTGTGGCATATACAGGGAATGCTGCAGGCCTAGATCCCCTCCTGAGGAGACCAACTTAATTTCCAGACTTTATCGCACCAGCATTGCCCTTCTACCCCCAAGAGATGGGAGGCTCAGTGAGACTTGGGAACGGGAGCTGGGACGCCCCCTGACTAATGCAATTTGGAACTATTGCTGCACCCAAACCCGGCTTGTCTCTGCGAACCATAGTCACAAACATATACACCGTAAGTACCTTCGTAGAGCGTATACAACACCTAGTGCACTGGCGTGGATCGACCCGTCGAGACCTGCCAATTGCCCTAAGCGTCATGCGCACGATGCAGACGTTGCCCATCTGACTTGGACATGCAGTTGTGTAGGGGGATTCTGGTGAGATGTTTTCTAGCTCTCCACAACGAAAGGGTCTGCACTAGATCCAGACCCACTCCTGTCCCTACTTGGGTATGTTAAAGATATTCCTAAAGGGGTCTGCATATTCACTGCTATTGCTTTACTGTTAACCAAATGAGAAACTGCCTTACACTGAGGAAGCAGTATGATCCGTTGTGATACTACCAGCAAGATCTTTGCCATGTTACAGCCCCCATCTTCCCGCCCAAAAGATATCTGGCAGCTGCTTCAACCATATTTGTTGACGTTTGAACCCACCACCTCGCCTATACATTGTATGCGAAACAGTACAATGTATATGTGCGAGCTGCAGAATGCATTAGTATTCCCACATCTGTGATGTTGCCCACATGAGTATGTGTACTGGTCACTACCTCCAACCCTCCACTCCCCTTTTTTTAATTTCCTTTATTCTCTATGCCTTCCTCCAGAATCCTGCTCTGCTACTGGGATTATGATATGTACATTGGCCATGTGGTCTCTTCCGAAGACCTGAATGTAATACTGTTGTAATTTTTATTGTCTCCCTCACTGCGGGGGGTTTATGTTTGTATTTTATGGAATTTCATAAAATGATAAATAAAGTGTCAAAAAAGCAATACTGGGTACTCTTTGAGTTGTAGTTTCGGTTCCTTTCAATTGACCCATCCAGAAGCTGAATGGAACTTTGTGCTAGAGAACCCTGGGTGTGGCCACAACTGTCTTGGTGACCTTCTGTTGGGTGGTAAACACATCAAGTAAGTGTCCCATTAGGGTTCGTTTCATGCTGAAGGGCACAGAGGGAGTAAGTAAAAAGTGCAGTCTCCAAGTTGTACCTGTTGGTGATTGGAGCCACGGATAGAAGAGGCGACTGGTACTCTGACTGAAGGTGGCAAGGCAAATAGGATATTCTAATCCGTTTCCTTATATTCTGGGTTGAGGGTCAGTCACAATCATGAGAAAACATGGTCCTGCCCCTACTTTGGAAAACAACCATATACATCAAGTTCATTTAAGCTCTTAAGTTACATGTGGTTGAACAGTTTGTAAAAGTCATGGTAAAGTCCCAATTTCTAATGCCTGCATACTGTTCTTGGATATTAATAATGCCTTTGTGTGACAAACGAATTTGGCTGCGAGGCTTGCCTCCAGTTTGGTTGCGAGGCTTGCCTCAGGTTTGATTGTGAGGCTTGCCTCGGGTTTGGTTGCGAGGCTTGCCTCCAATTTGGTTGCGAGGCTTGCCAACAGGAGGATGCAACACTGTTTTCGATTTTCTTTCAAGAAAGGAAACTCCAATAAGGGTGTACCTAAGCAGGAGTGAAAAAACACTTTATACTCCATTGTGAAAAACGAGTGATGCTGTTTCCTGCTCCTCGGCCTGTGTTTCTGCCCGTAGTGGGCGACATAAGGCTTAATGTAGCATTCGTGTACCTGCCTGAGGAGGGAAACATCCTGAACAACTAGGTCTAAACCACTACTTGCCTGAACCACTACTGCTAAACAACTAAAAAGTCTCTACATCTAAGTACTGAACAACTACTGTCTAAACAACAATTGTGCCTGAATAACAATTGCCTGAACAACTAATTTTAAGGTAAGGTTTTCTTTTTGTTTTTTATGGTTTATTAGTTGTTTAGAATATATATATATATATATATATATTAGTTGTTCAGGGAATTGTTATTGAGGCACAATTGTTGTTTAGACAGTAGTTGTTCAGTACTTATTTATAGAGACTTTTTAGTTGTTTAGCAGTAGTGGTTTAGGCTATAGTTGTATAGTACCTAGTTGTTTTGTCACATATTCGCCTGAGGATCCTGGTTGGCCTGGTATGAGTACTTACTTGAGGGTCAAGATGCACATATTCCTGATCTGTCCTCGTGTCCTGATGAAATAGCCGTAATTTGTTGGCAATGAGTCATTTCGATCTCCCCTAATTCATTAGTTTAAACATATTCTTACCACTCATTGTATGTATAAACATATGTATTTACCCCTTTATTTATTTCTTGAACTAGCTTAGGGTGAGGTATTTGCAGGACTTCTTCATTTCATAGTACAATGAACTTTGAGTGTTAAAAAACAACAGTTGTACCACGCTTTAGATTTCAGCCCACTCCTGCACATACTAAGGAGTTTGATGCCAATGATGGGAAGCCTGGGGTACAGTAGATATTATACCACTCTTCCCAACTGGTCACTACCATGACGTGTCTCCTCTACTTTATCCATGCAGATTATGGCATAAGACTGAGGTTTGTGCTCACTAGAAGCTGCTTTCAACACTGTTACAACAATATCAAAACCTTTTTTGAATTAATTGCTAACAGGAATAGTGTAAGTCACTCCTCCTTAGCTACACACCTATAATGATTTTACTTGTTTGAAAAAAATGTGAAAAAAAGAGTTGCAGTCCCTGCCTGGGAGGGGTGGAGGGTTCCCAGTCAGTGTTATCCCTCTTATCTTATCTTCGATAATCATTGGATTGATTCTGATCACCAAAACTTTACTGAACATTTTGTGTGCATTTTCAACAATGATAAAGGGCTGTGAGATCTGTGGCACATTGGATTATTTCTGTTTTAAGGAACCACAAGAATCCATGCCTTGCTCATAAAAGTGCATAGCTCAACAGAGCTCTTTCATCTGTGCTGACAACTGTTTATCAACTATAACTCCTCCATGTACTTTATCAAACTTTACAGTCAGACAATCAGTGCCAGCAGCCTAATTCTTGGAGATCTTGATAATGAAATAGAGTAGGATAAATGCACAGTTATTAGTGAGGTAATCTTGGTTATGGTTAAAGCTGTTCCTTCAAAGAAGCCTTGCATGGGAGACCTGGACAATGTTTCACAGTAGTTTGAGTGCTTTCCCGATTATGAAAGAAGTTGATTGCTTTGTACTTGTTTATGGAATGTTTGATGTTGGATCAGCAGTAGGATAAATCTTGTGCTTGATTGCCTTGTAAAGCTCCCTGCTTCTGCTTGTGGCTGCTTTATGGAATTTGTTGCTTTTGAATCTTGATGCTTTTTTGCTGCAAAGAGAAACATATTTTCATGGCCTCAGTGTTTTCCCAGAGCTGTGGCATATGCCACTTCTCCTCACTTCTACTCCTGCTTTAGGTGATCTCTTGGAAGGTACCAGAGGGCTGATAGCTTTGGTTGTGTAGCATGGGTCCTCATGGATGTGTGGAGATTTAGGTTGCATGTGTTTAGAGATGGAAGTTGACATCTGTGGAGGAGGTCTGATGAAGTGGACTTTATAATCAGGTCCTGCTGCAGTGTGTCAATGAGGTAGTTTCTTGATTAGTGGAACTACTGTATAGATGGCTTTGTGTGGTTATGAGGTGCTATTCAGAAATGGGTGAAAACAAAAGGGATGCCAGTGTATTCTTTGCAGTGCAAGAGAAAAGGTGGGTGACAATTTAAGGTCGAGAATGTTGCCATTGATGGGAACTGAAAGTAACACGTGGAGTCTACTGTTGGTTGTATTCGGGAAGCTGAGGTGTGCTTCTTTCATGTTATTCACAATCACATCCCCATAGAGGTTAAAAACCCTAAAGGTAAAGATCACTGAAGCAGTGGAATGAGGCTGACGTGATGAAATGTGAGATTCTGAGATTGAAGGAGGTGCTATGTTCTGTATGCCTGTACATGAGGTGGATTGTGGCTGAGCTGTAAGGAATGTATGTCAGAACGACGCCTGCCGGAACAACGAATGCCTGAACAACGAGGTCGGAACAACAACCTCGTTGTTACCACTAATGCCTTTACCACGAATGCCTTAACAACGATTTTTTGTTGTAAAGGCATTCCTGGTAAAGGCATTAGTGACCGGCATCCATTGTTCCTGCATGCGTCCCCCCTGGCCCCCCACCCCAAAAAATTACCGCAACTCCTCCACCCCCTCCTAAAACCACACCAACCCCACACCCTTGCCCCTAAAACTACCCCAACCCCCCACCTCCTCCCTAAAATTACTGCGACCCCCACCCTACCCCCAAAACCTAAAACAACCCCAACCCCCACCCCATCCCTGAAACCTAAAGTACCCCAACCCCCACCCCTAAAACTACTCCGAGCCCCCACCCTGCCCCTAAACCAAAATCCCCCCAACCCCCCACCCGCCCCTAAAATTACCCGACCCCCCAACCCACCCCTAAACCTAAAACCCCAACCCTCCATCCCCACCCCCTAAAACTGAAAATACCCAACCCCTCACCCCCGGCCCTAAAACTAAAACCCCGACCCCCCCACCCCGCCCCTAAAACAGAAAATACCCGACCCCCTGGCCCTAAACCTAAAACCCCGACCCCCCATCCCACCCCGCCCCTAAAACGGAAAATACCCCGACCCCCCACCCCGCCCCTAAAACTAAAACCCCAACCCCCCCACCTCCGCCCCCACCCCTAAAATGGAAAATACCCCCACCCCCCACCCCGCCCCTAAAACTAAAACCCCGCCCGCCCCTAAAACAGAAAATACCCCCACCCCCGGCCCTAAAACTAAAACCCCGCCCCCCCACCCCGCCCCCATCCCTAAAACAGAAAATACCCCGACCCCCCACCCCCGGCCCTAAACCTAAAACCCCGACCCCCCACCCCGCCCCTAAAACAGAAAATACCCTGACCCCCCACCCCTGGCCCTAAACCTAAAACCCCAACCCCGCCCCTGAAACGGAAAATACCCTGACCCCCCACCCCCGCCCCTAAAACTAAAAGCCCGACCGCCCACCCCCACACCGCCCATAAAACAGAAAATACCCCGAACCCCCACCCCGCCCCTAAAACTAAAACCCCGACCCCCCACCCCCGCCCCACTTTCCTGAGTCGTCACCTCGTCCTCTTCAGCCGACTCCCTTGTTTGTGCCTTAACCACGCATGTGCGTTGTTCAACACATGCGTGGTTAAGGCACAAAACAACGAAGTCGTGGTTAACGAAAGCGTTGTTCCGCTTTAGTTAACCAGGACTTCGTTGTTCGGGAGTCGGCCTTAAGGGCGTTTCCCGCTGTAGGTAGAAGGAAATGTCATGAAGAGATTTAAAAATTAAAATACTTGACAGAGTACGGCTCCTCGAGAATCTATGGTCATCAAGATACAGATACCCTAACATGATGGGCCTACGACATCAAAAAGTGTAGTAGTGGTAATTGACCAAGTTCCTGCAATGGAAAGAGCATCCAGTTGTGTCCTTATATGCTCTAAATAATGTCGGCAGCATGTCTCACTGCAGCTAACATGAGATGCATTGTGTTTAGTTTGTAATAGAAGGTGGTTTGTGAATATAATTGTTAGGCTTGCCTATGTACACATGATGTACTTGTGTTTCATAAATGGCACTGTACACGGTGTTTATGAAAAAAGGCACATGAGGTGGGTAATAGAGGGCCGTACATTTCTAGGCCATAAACAAACCAAATACGGGCAACCCTTGACCTATTTGCCCTTAAATTGAGAAGCCAGAGTGAGGACACCATATGGCTCATCCAAAAGAAGGAAAGGGTCTGGTTTTCCTCATCAATTGATTGGAATGAGTAGAATTGGCTTGACTCTATAGCCATTCCTGTGAGTGGTCTTCATGTTTGCATCTAGGGAATGGTGCTAACATTTTTCTTTTTTTTGTGGGTAAGAGTTACTGATGATTCCTCATTGGTTGCTTCTAAAGAGTTAGCTTGGCTTGTGATTGGCTCTTTATGTGACTCTCTATACCTGGGACTTCCTGGGGAGAAATTGGTTGCTACTTCAATTTAATTGCATTATAATTCTTCCTGTGGATGGGACATCCTGTTGTTTCCTATTTAATTACTTCTTGTGGTAGTGGGTAGCTTGGAATTGTTTCTCTATAGCCCTTCACGTAGGTGGGACTTCTTTTTGTTCCTTATTGCATGCTTCTAGTGAGTGCTGCAGACTTGCGATTGACTCATTATGGGAATTTCCTTGTGTTGTTTTCTGTATCTGATACTTCTTGTTGCATCCTGAATGGCTGCTGTTAGCGAGTGATACTGGTTTAGGATAATTCTTTATAGGACTTGTTGTTTTTTGATTGCTTGTTCTAGTGTCAGGCACTAGTGATGAATTAGCTCTTTATGGCCCTTACTGTGAGTGGGAACTTCGTGGCTATATGTGGTCTTTTCTGTAAGTGAGACATCCTACAGGCTGTTTCGAATGAGTGGTGTTGGCTTGAGATTGCCTCTTAATATTCTATTCCTTACTGTAAGGATTTGCTTTTGTTTTCTCATTCCATCTGCTGATTTATGATAGTGTAGCTCTGTATATTCTTTCTGCTTTGTGCGGGTGAGACTTCCTCTGGATGGGAAATTGTGTTTCTTCTCGATTGATTGCATCTAGTTAGTAGTGCATGCTTAGAATTGTCTCTTTCTAGTCATTATTTCTTGAGGGAAACCTATGAATAAACTTCCTGTTGCTTTCTGATTAGTTGCTGCTAGTCAAGGTGCTGCCTTAGAATTAGTTCTTTATAATACTTTCTAGAGGTGGACCTTCCTGTAGCCTCCTGAATTGTTGCTGCTAGTCGTTAGTGCTTGCTTGGCTCTAAGTTCCTTCTGTTGTCTGTTTGTCCTACGGGGAAGCCTACCAAATGTGAAAAACTTTAGAGTCATTCTGTCTGTATGAACGTAACTGTAACCTGCTTAAGCCGCGCTTTTTTTTCCCGCAGGCTAACATTACCCGTAGAAAGTGCCTGTCTCAAATACTGAGGCACCTTGTATTTTGACTCTCAGGGCGAGCAATAAATGAGTAGCTTGCTAAATCGAAAACATATATTTTGGTTACTAATGGACGTTCTTCTCATGATCTCAGTAAGACTTCTGCTCTTATTAGTGTATGAATGCCTCCCATGTCATCAATACTAGAAACTCATTTGTGGTAGATTATAAATTTTGGCCCTGCCTATACTTCTGGAGCTTGCCACTAATAGACCCCTCGTCATTAGACTCACCTAGTTTAAAATTTTATTTTGTTAAGGAACCCTTTCCTGTTGCTTCCCAATTGTTTGTTCATAGAGAATATTGTCAGCAACAAATTGGCTAGTCTGTTCTTTCCTGTGGGTGAGGACTTCATTTTGAAAGGATTTCCTGATTGGTGGCTTTTAGTTGCTATGCACAGCCACACTAATGTATTACAGGCATTTATGCTATGTTAACATGTCTGGGTTTGTGCATTGAGTCATGTTTAGTGCAATGTTCCCATCGGGACTGTGGGCTTGATTTCGAGTTTGACAGAGGGCCATACCCCATCACAAACATGACAGATATTCCATCCACCTTACTACGATCTCCATCAGATATCCCATCCGCCTTATTATTAATCAATCAATCAATCAGTGTTTGTAAAGCGCAGCTACCCACCCGTTAGGGTCTCAAGGCGCTGGGGGGTGAGGGAAGTGTAGCATGTACCGGTGACGTGGATTAAAAAAGCCATGTTCCTTCGTGAAGCTGGGGAGGGAGGTGGTTTGTGTGATGTGGATGGGCAGGGCGTTCCAGGTGGTGTCTGCGGTAGGAGAAGGAGTGTCCTCCTGTTCTGGTTTTCCTGATACAGGGTACTTCTGCAAGAAAGACCTGGGCTGAACGTAGGGCCCTGTGGGGTACGTGGAAATTGAGTCGCTGATTCAGGTAGGCTGGTCCGGTGTTGTGGAGTGCTTTGTGTGCGTGGGTTAGGATCTTGAAAGTGATTCCTTTCTCTTTTGGGAGCCAGTGCAGTGTACGTAGGTGTTGCAAGATGTGGCAGTGTTGGGGTAGGTCGAGGATCAGTCTGGTGGCGGCGTTCTAGATGTTTTGCAATTTGTGGTTGAGTTTTTTGTTGATTCAGGCGTAGAGTGTGATGCCGTAGTCCAGTCTGCTGGAGATGAGGGCATGTGTGACGGTCTTTCTATGTCCGAGGGGGATCCATTTGAAGGTCTTGCATATGAAGTGGAGGGTGCGGAAGCAGGTGGAGGTGGCGGAGTTGATTTGATGGTTCATGCTGAGGTCGCAGTCCAGGATGATTCCGAGGTTGCAGGCTTGGCTGGCGGGGATGGGTGGGTTTCCGAGTGTGGGTGGCCACTTGGAGTCGCTCCATGCATTGGGTTGAGGGGCCATGATGAGTATGTCTGTCTTGTTTGTGTTGAGTTGAAGGCAGCTGTCTCTCATCCAATTGGTGACTGCTTTCATGCCTTCGTGAATATTGTGTCTGGCCTTGTCAGGTTCGTTGGAGAGGGAGAGGATGAGTTGGGTGTCTTTGGTGTAGGAGATGATGTTTATTCCGTAGCTTCTGACGAGGGTGGCTAGAGGGGCCATGTAGATGTTGAACAGCGTGGGGCTGAGGGAGTGGTGGGTGGCAAGTGGTGGGTGTGGGATCTGCGAGGAAGGGGACGAGTCTCACTCATTGCGTTCTGCCAGAGAGGAAGGATTGGATTCAGTCGAAGGCCTTGTCCCTGATGCCGGCTTCGTGGAGTCTTCTTATCAGGGTGTGATAGGAGACTGTGTCAAAAGCTGCCGAGAGGTCAAGTAGGATGAGTGCTGCCGTCTCTCCCTTGTCCAGTAGGGAGCGGATGTTGTCTGTTGCGGCCAGGAGGGCTGTTTCGGTGCTGTGGTTTGACCTGAATCTGGATTGGGAGATGTCAAAGATGTTGTGGTCTTCTAAAAACGTGGTGAGTTGGCTGTTGACTGCTTTTTCAATTACTTTCGCAGGAAATGGAAATAGGGGGATGGGCCTGAAGTTTTTGAGGTCAGTGGGGTCTGCCAAGGGTATCTTGAGGAGGGGGTTGATCTCGGCATATTTCCAGTCGCTGGGGAAGGTGACGGCAGCTAGTGAGCAGTTGATGGTGAGGCAGAGCTTGGGGGCGATGGTGTCTGCAGCTCTGTTGAAGATGTGATGGCGGCATGGGTCCGTGGGGGCCCCAGAGTGTATGGAGTGTATTACATTCCCATTATAGCCTATGGAGATTGTAATAAGGTGAACGGAATATCCATCATGTTTATGACGGAGTAACCTGTCCACGAAACTCTAAATCAGGCCCTTAATTTGTAACAGGAAGAGTGCTGGTGTCCAAGCTTCTGCTCCGAAGTCTGTGGCCTGTGCAATTAAACAGAGGCGTCCGTGCCCATCATGAATAAACTTTAGGTCTTTTTAATTCACTGCCAGACACAGTTTTTTCCCTCTCTCACTTTAGGGGAATATCTGATATAGAAAAGTGCCTGTACCCCCTAACGGCAACCACAAGCTCCAATTAAGCACTGGTTCACATAGGATACGCGTGGTAGGCCTGAAAATCACCCCTCAGGATTAACATGACGGTTCTGTCTTCATCTTGTGAAAGCTGCCAGTGTTTGCATGTGCAAAATTGCAATATATCTTGTTTCACCTTGTTTCAGCTGGGAGGGGAATTTTCCCTTTTCTTGCTGAATGCTGGCAGTGATTGCGGCTGCAGCACATCAACAAGCTTACCTTGTCCATGTTAACGGATCTCAAAAGTAACAAAGAGCTTATTATTGGTTAGTTTGTTGCTGAGCCAAGTAATACACCTGGATACCTAGAAACCAAAACGCTTTCAATTCGCCGTCCATCTGACAGCATTTCAGCCAAAAACTAATCTCCCCCTCTCCGAGTTACAGTTATAAGAACATTTTTTACAGTTTTCTCCTTACTCACACGGAACCCTTATTTACAGCACCAAGCTGAAAACATTGTCTCTTACTTGTAGCATTGGTGAGCTCAGACGCAATACCGCAGGGTTGAAAAGGAGTTTTACTCTAACTGGCTTAGGATATGCGAGGAACAGTGTTTGGGGTGTCTCTTTTTCATCCTGATAATATTTCATAATTTCAATCACGGTGGCAATTCTTATTCAAATGATTTGCAGAGCAAGAGTATATAATAAATATTAAACAAAATACCAGCATTTGTGT
This sequence comes from Pleurodeles waltl, assembly GCF_031143425.1. Classification (NCBI taxonomy): domain Eukaryota; kingdom Metazoa; phylum Chordata; class Amphibia; order Caudata; family Salamandridae; genus Pleurodeles; species Pleurodeles waltl. The sequence goes on along the minus strand of NC_090443.1, from coordinate 112,018,598 downwards.
GCACACTAACTCTGTGGGTTCAGGGCAGGTCACTTTTGTCTTTCTCTTGAACACGCTCTCGCTCCTTTAAGTGTAATTCTGAGGTAGGGTAAGAAATAACTGTTTGGGAAATCTACTCCGGTGTGACCCCCAAAGCAAGCTTGGGTTCTCATAACACAGTGATGCCTGCTGGCTTGGGAGTGTATTTTACAGTCCTTTCTGGTGTCTGAGGAATTTCCTCTGGCACAATTTCCCTCTGCTTCGTGATTGCATCTAGCAACCGGTGCTGACTTGGCTCTTTATACTCCTTGCAGTTGGCTGGAAGTCCCGTGACTGAAGCTTGCTGATTGTTTTATTGGTTTTAGTGAGTATTGCTGGCATAAGAGTGGCTTTCTATCATCATTTGTGTGCTGGAACGTCTCGTAGATGGAGTCTATCTGTTGCTTCTAGGATGGATGCTTTTTAAGACCCCAAATGTGTTTGGGGTTTGTCCTGTACCCAGTAAATCCCAACATCGCAAAGAGAGTTGTTTACCATATCTGTAAATACCTTCTTCTTTGAGTTTCAACTCAGAAATTGGATATATCATGCCTTCCAGACATTTCCAACCAATTTTTCAGAAGGCTTGACCTGCTGAAACTGGTCTGGGAAAATCAGGGTTTGTGTATTGTTTTTCACTCCCGATTAATTAACCCATGTGGAAAATCCGTCTGGGTTCGGAATTGTGATCCAACCTCGTAATTGGAGAATAGCAGTGATAGTGGCATGGGATTTATTTTTGTGCAGCGGACATCTTGTCTTCCGATTGTTGGCTTAAAGTGAGTGTTTCTGGTTTGGAATTGTCTGTTTATAAAACGTCCTGCACTGGAACCTCCTGTGGGTAGGACATCATAGGAATAGGTCTTCCTGTCAATTGCACATTATTTTGTGATTTGTGACTGAGTTTGACATTAATTGGCTTTTCATGAGACTTTCTGTGGTTGGGACTTCTTGTGGACGAAACCTCATGCTGTTTCTTAATTGGTTGTATTCAAATCCTTTCTGTGGCCTAAACTTAATTTGATTGAGGCTTCCTGATCAGGTGTGTCTTTAAATCATGACTCTGGGTAAGACTAATTGTGAGTGGGACGTCCATTTGCTTCCTAATTGGTTGGCCCTATTGAGTGGTACTAGCTTGACCCTTTACAGTCCTTCTTAAGGGTCGAAGTTCCTGTTGTCTCGTGATTGGTTGCTTATGGTGTCTTGTTATGGGACTTCCTGTGGATAGTTCTTCTGTGGATGAGTCATTTTGAAGCTTCCTGGTTAGGACTATTGAGCGATATGGTGCTGATTTGATCTTTATAGTTTTTGCTTTAGTTCAGATATCCTACATGTAGGGCGTTCTTAAAACGTTATTTCTGTTGCTTCCCAGTTGCTCAGTCTTGAACTGATGCTTGCTATATATTATCTCTTTGTGGTCTTTCCTGTAAGGGGGGATCTTCTGTGGATAGGACTTTCCATTGCATTCTGATTAGTTGCTTTTTGACAGCGTCACCGGCTTAGCTCTGTATAGACTTGCTTTTGGATGGAACACCCTGTTCCTACCAGAGTGGTTACTTCCAGTGAGTGAGGATGGCTTGGGAATCACTCTTTATGGGGCATCTTTGATATGATTCTTTTCGTCTCCACTTTCATTGCTTCAAGTTACTAGTGTTGGCATGGAATTGCCTCTGTAGTCATTCCTGTGGGAGCAACTTCACGTTGGCAGGAATTCTTTTTGTTTTTAGTTATTGGTGCTGTCTATATATTCCTTCCAGTGGAAAGTACTTCAGTGGATGGGGCTTCTTGGTAGTTCGTATCTAGTGACTAGAACTGACATGGCTCTTTATTTTCTTTCTTGTGGGTGGGACTTCATTACTTCTTTATTCCCTGTTTTTACTGAAATTGGATTGTTATTCGCTATTGTTAGGATTTCCTTGGGTGGGACTTTGCTCTGGACCTTTCACATGCTTCCTTTTAGGTTGTGTCCAGTGACTGGTGATTGGTGACTGGCCTTAAGACTAATTAAGAGTTTGATCAAATAGGGGGGTATTTACTGCACCTGGGTTGAGAAATTTAAATGGAGTGGTAAATACCACCTCACCTGAGTGCGTGTGAGAAAAATGAGAAATTACTTGTAGAATCAGTGTTTCTGCATTAATATCCGCATATATTTTTCCTGCACATTTATCACTGATAAATATAGCCGGCTTGACCAGTGAACTCTGTTAGGGGAAAATGTAACTTCCTGTGGGTATGACTTCCTTTAGCTTGTAGTGAGTGTTACTGGCTTGAGTCTATATAGTGCTTCCTGTTATGTTATGTTATAAGTCTTGTATAGCGCATACCTGTCCCAGCAATGGGGCTTTCCAGAGCTAGACCCCGAGGATAATAACTGCAATGCCAGAAAACAAAAACAGGAGAAGGCGGCATAGATAGAGAAAAGTCAGGTGTTAAGGGATTTCCTGAAAAACAGGTGGTTTTGAATGTTCCTGATAGAAAAAGTAAGGGAGTTCCAGAGGTAAGGTGCCTGAGCCTGGAATAAATGGCCACCTGCTCTGACTCTCCTGACGTGACGGATGCTGGCCAAGTTAAGACTGGCAGAGCGCAAAGAAAGTAGAGGCTGGTGTAAAGAGATGATGTTGCTCAGGATTGGAGCACCTTGAGAATTAAGGATCTTATGGGCAGTAAAATTGATACACTTGTCCACGGGAAGCCAGTGCAACCTCTGAAGCAAGCCAGAGGCAGAACAGCAGTTAGGGATGGAAAATAATGTCCTGGCTGCAGCATTTTGAGCCAGATGAAGCCTTCTGATGACTGATTTGTTGGATCACATACACAAACTTTTGCAGGAGTCCAAATGGGGAAGAATATCCGCCTGAAAGATGCTTTGACTAGTGCGTAGGTCAAAAAGTCTCAAGATCGGTTTAAGCTTTCGCAAGAGCCTGAAATAGGTGCCAACAACTGAAATGGCTTGAGTCTCAAAGGCCAAAGTGTTATCCATCCAACCTCCTACGTTCCTAATGGACAACTTGGGTTTAGTGGGCGGTCCAAGGGTTTAAGGCCAAAAGTGGTTGCACCAGGAATGTGTTTGTTTGCTCAGTAAAAGAATGTCGGTCTTATTCCCATTGAGGGAAGGTGGTTGTTATTCATCCACCCTACAACGGCGAGCATGCCTTATTGGAAATTGGTCATGTTTTGCAACGGGGTATCCGACGAGAAGGAAAGCACAAGCTGAGTATCATGAGCATACAACACCAACGTAAGTCCCAGAGATTTAACCACCTGAGCTAATAGTTGAATATAGATATTAAATATGGTGGGCCTTAGGTGAGGAGCCCTGAGGGACACATTGGTGTAGCGCATGAGATTGAGAACAAAAAGGAGGAGAGATGATCTAAAAGGAGCGCTCTGATAGATTAGAAGAAAACCAGGACAGAGCAGCCCTTTCCTATGCCAATGTTCTAAATGCACCTAAGTAAGATGTTATGAGGCACCATGCCAAAAGTGGCACTCAGGTCAAGCAGAATCAGGGCTGAGGATCTTACTTCATCCAAAGCACTGTGAAGTTGCTCAGTAACTACAAGAAGTGCAGATTCCGTGCTGTGAGAAACCCTGAAACCATTTTCTGATGCATCCAATATGCAGTTCTCATCTAGAAACTTGGTAAGCATAGTGTTCACATAATGCTTTTCGCAGGACTTCCAGTGGAAATGGCTTTCTAGTTCTCTCCTTCTAGTAAATGGCGCTAGAGAGTGATTGGCTTTTTATAGTACCTACTTTGGATAGATTTCTTGTCAATAAGACTTCCTGTGGCCTCATACTTGTTTGGTTCAAATAAGTAGTGTTGTGTTTAGGACTGGGCCTCCTTGAGACTTCTTGTGAGAAGGAAATATCTGTGGTTCACGTGTCTTGAATGATTGCTTCTAACAATTGGTGTTGGCTTTGGTTTGGCTCTTTGTGGCCTTAATATAGCGGCGCTGACTGAGAATGAAAGGGACTTCCTACTGCTTCCTGACTGTTTGCAGTGAGTGGTGCTGACCAAAACCCTCTTTATAAATAGTGCATACTGAGAGCCGGACTTTTACTTCTTTCGTGACGTCTTTGTGTCTAGTAAATGGTCCTTGTGATGATGGTCCAGAAGCAGGTAAGTTTTGAAGGATTTATTTCTCAGTAAAGCAAGCCCCGCACACTGTGAACCATCTCGTCTAAGCTCTAACATCAACTGCTGTGCTAGAGTTCTATTTGGAACCTTTCTTAAAGCGTTCCAATTCAACACATCATTACACATCTTCCCTCTGAACATGTTTTTTTTTCCTTATAACATCTTACACAAACACATTAAATTTAAACACAGTTAATATACTAATGGTAAAACATTTTGTAATATTACATTGCAACGCAAATTACAAATTCACTTTATATGGACATAGCTAACGTATAACTCATGTACCAAATCTCTCAATTTCATTGGTGTTCTGATGTTTCTTCCGAACCTCCCTATTCTACCTCCAGAATGAGTATCCTTATATTCATTCTCAATTCTTGCTTCATTCTCATCTCTTACTTCTCGACTTTCCCCATCTTCTCCAATACTACCTCCACCACACACATCATACATCCAGTCATAATTCCTCATCCTGCCCTTATCACTCCCATTTCTACATTTAGCCATGCAGCTTAAATGCCACACCCTTCCATCACTCAATTGCGCCGAATTACAAAATAACTCAGTAACTTTCAAAGGTTCACTAAACCTACTTTCTCCCTTACGTACTTTACAACTTTCTTTAACTTTTACCCAATGTCCCACTTTCACAGGAACAATTTTCACATTCTGCTTCTGATCATAATTTAACTTGTACATTTTCTTAGCCTCTAATAGTTTTTTTTTTCCATTTTCCAATGACCATTCAGAAACGTTTCCTTCCCGAACCCATGCACACTCCTTACTCACTGGTTCCCTGCCTCTCATAATTACAAACTGAATTTTACCTGTACTATTACTGGGGGTTATCCTGTACGCCCAAATCATTTTGAAAACCTCCTTTCCCCAATTCAAACCGCTACTAGCTGCCAATTGTAATTTGCTCTTAATTACACGATTAAACCGCTCAACTAAACCATTGCCTTCCAGATGATATACAGAAGTTAATCTGTGAACAATTCCATTCCTTTGCAGGAACTTTTTGAATGTATCAGCAATAAATTGAGGACCGTTATCAAAAATTACACATATTGGTAGCCCCTCCTTAATAAACAACTTATCCAAAAACTTCACAACATCCTCACTCTGCACGTTGTCTGTGATTTTCACTTCCGGCCATTTAGAAAAGTGATCCATAGCTACTATAATGAATTTCTTTTCACCCTGTACATTTTCCACTGGTCCCAGGTGTTTTGTCTGCATTCTCACAGGCGACACATTCTCTTACTAATCTCTCTACCTCAACATCCAAACCTGGCCACCAGTACATGTTCTTCACTCTCGCCTTGGAAATACCTAAATGCCCTTCATGGCACACTCCCAAAATGTTCGCACGTAGCAACTTTGGTGGAACAAATCTACCACCCCTCAAGAGAATGTTTTGCTCTTCACTCAGCTCATTGCGAACTTCCCCAAAACTACGTTCTATTTCACTTAGAAATTTTTTGCTCGGCCACCCAGGACGCACATACGTCACTACTTTCTGTAATTCTTTGTCAGTCTTCATGCCCATTTTCCATTCATCTATGTTGACCCCATCCTGACCTTCATCAAACAGCAATGCAACCTGTTCATACTCCATGAACCCCTCATCAGTATCCTTCCTGGAATCAAATGGTATTGGTAGCCGAGTTAAAAAATCAGCAACTCTATTCTTTGTACCAGGTATGTATTGTACTTCGTAGTTGAAATCCAATAGTTTTACAGACATTCTGGCTAGTCTAGGAGAAGCGTTCTGCAACCCCTTGCTGGTAAGAACTTTTGTCAAAGGCTTGTGATCAGTTCTTGCAATTACTTTAAGTCCCCATATATATTGCCTGAAATGTACCAAAGCCCAAGAACACGCTAACATCTCTTTTTCTATGACTGAGTATTTAATCTCCGCCTCAGATAATGATCTAGAAGCAAAGCCAACAATCCATTATTCATTTTCATAATTTTTTGGGGATAAGACAGCCCCTAATCCTTTTGCGCTGGCATCTGTGGTGATAAAAATTTTGCTTAAAGGATCAAAACCTTTTAAGAAAGGAGCCTTACTAATTTCTACTTTTAGCTTATGAAATTCCTCCTGACAATTCCTGGACCAAACAAATTTAACTCTAGCCTTCAGTAGTTGTCTTCTGGCAAAAGTTTTTTCAGAAAAATTTCTAAATCAATTCCACCAGACCCAAAAAAGCACGGACTTCGACCTTATTGTGTGGAATAGGTGCCATCATGATGGCTTTTCCTTAGGTTTAATGCCGTCTTCACTGATTTCATGACCCAGGTATTTAACACTTCTGCTCGTTAATTTGCATTTCCCAAATTCCACAGTCAAACCTTTCATTTCAAACACATCCAATACCTGGTGTAATCGCTCATCATGTTCTTCCTTTGTCTTACCCATTATTAAAACATCGTCCTGAAAGAACATGACGCCCTTTATACCTAATAGTAAATCACTCATAATTCTCTGGAACATCGCAGCAGCCGAAGCTTGTCCGAATGGTACCCTCGTGAATTGATAACAACCAAATGGTGTTATGAACGTTGTCAATTTCTTGCTACTCAAATCTAACTTAACTTGGTGATAAGCCGATTTTAAATCAAGAGTAGAAAACCAACTCATACCTTTCGTGAATGCAAACATCTCATTTATCTTCGGTAACGGGTATTGATCAACCATTATACACTCATTCAGGCTTCGCACGTCGACACACAATCTGATCTTACCATTCGTACGTTTAACCACAACCAGAGGAGAAATCCATTCTGCTGATTCCACACGCTCTATTATGCCCTCATTTGTGAGACACTTAAGTTCGCTTAAAACTTAATCTCTGACCGAGAAGGGTACATAGCGAACTTTGTGAACAACTGGTCTGACACCACTCCTCAACACTATCTTTTGATTAAAATTGTTCAAACACCCCACTTTTCCTGAAAACACCCTGGGGTGTTTGTGTACAATTTCATCATTATCAACACTACTATCAGTCGATAACACAGGTTCAAGACTGTTGGGGTTAAGAATTATACCTAATTTTCCTTGGTCTACCCACCCCAAAACTGAAGGACCTTTTTCTGATAGATACAATTTGCACATAGCCTTTTTTCCTTTAAATTCAAATTCCATATTTTTGTACCCTACAAAATCTATTCTCTCCCCAGTATAAATTTTTGCTTTCACATCCGTTTTGTCTAGTGTGTGTCCATACGTTTCTTTGAATTCTTCCATCCAGATTTTCTTTTCAATTATAGAGAAAGGCGAACCAGAATCAACTGTAACTTTGACTGCTATCCCACCCATGCTCAGCTCGCATACAGGTTTTTTATTCAGTCATTGCTCAATATCCAATAAATCATATTCAATACAAAAGAACCCGTTTTCATCATCCTGACCCTCCTGACTATCCAAATCATTCTCTTCTTCAACAAATTTAATATTTCCTCTTTTAGAACTTTTGCATACTCTTGCGAAATGTCCCAAACGACCACATAAAGAACATTTCTGATTTCTAGCAGGACACTTCTTATAATCAGCAAAATGGTCAGCACTTCCACATCTGTAACATTTTTTAATATTGATCTGATCTCGTTGTTGACAATGTTGATCTCGTTGATCCTTCTTCTTATAAAGCACACTCTTCGAGTCGTTTTTGTAACTAGCATTTTCTTTAGTGAACATAACTTGTTTAATATCATTCTTGTCCTCTCCCATGGCTTTGACGCATCTACCGGTAAGTTCAGCTTTTTTAACAAGCGCTATAACTTCCTTCAACGGTGCTTCTCCATTTACCCATAATTTATCTTGGATATCGGGATTACTGGTATGCATAACAATTTGATCACAAATTAATTCTTCCTGTAATCCTCCAAATCTGCACGTTTTCGCTAAGTTCGTAAGAGCTGACATGTACTCTTCAACAGATTCAGATTTAGATTGTTTTCTTTGAAAAAAATTTGAATCTATCTACTGCTACACAAACTGATGGAGAGAAATGAGCGTCTAAATCCTCTAACGCCTGTGTAAATACGTTCCCACTGTCTGTATCGCTCCTAGGTTTTTTTTCCATCTCATTGTACAGTTTCAAGCCTCCAGGACCTATGCAATGCAATAAAATTTTCTTTTTCTTTTCCGCCGAAAATTCTTCTTCTTCGAAAGTGTCAATATAATTGCAGAAATATCCTCTCCATTCTTGCCACTGCATGACAGGCTCCCCTTTAGCTTAAAGAAATGGTTGTGGTGCATGTAAATTCAAAGAGGACATTGTCACACTAGAAATTGAATATTGAGGTTTTTTTTTTCCCAATTAAAGAGCACTCCAATAAAGATGCAAAGGTGTTTGATCACTCACACTCCAAAGAAGTCATCATAAATGAGAATTTCTCCTAAAAGCTTGACAAAAGTGTATTACTTAAGGTTCTTTCCTCTAAGAGTGTACCTCTTAAGGTTCTTTCCTCTAAAGAGTGTCTTCGTCAACTTGTATGCTGTCAGCCTTCCCAGGATGCCTAACAAAACGGGTGCACTACCACTGTGCACGTCGGATATAGCCCACCACAGTCTAAAACGCAGGTACAGCACTTGGAATCACTGTGTGCGTCGAATATCAGCGCGCGTTGTCTCTGCGCGCGTTGAATCTCGTGCGCGACACAGCTTTGGAAGCTGCCGAAGCGCGTGCGGAAACTCGCACCTAGAGTGTCGCAGGAGGCGAGGCGCACCCTACATATTAGGAAGCGGGAATAATCCTAGTTGAGGACATTACTGGCACCTACCAGGAACCTCGGACGAAGACCTTAAACATAAATTAATCCCGGCGTGTTGATTGTAGATCACAAACGACGCGAAGAGTAATAGGTGAAGACACAGGTGACGAGGAAAGCGGTTATCCTCGTCGCCAAATTCTGTGATGATGGTCCAGAAGCAGGTAAGTTTTGAAGGATTTATTTCTCAGTAAAGCAAGCCCCGCACACCGTGAACCGTCTCATCTAAGCTCTAACATTAACTGCCGTGCTAGAGTTCTATTTGGAACCTTTCTTAAAGCGTTCCTATTCAACACATCATTACAGTCGTGGCTGAGCTTTTTATAGTCCGTTCCATTGGTCTACGCCTGTCTCTGGATGGAACTTGATCGCTTGCTTCTAGCGAGCGCTGGATTGTTTCTTCCTAGTCCTTCACGTGGGCTGGACTTCTTATGGATGAGACTTCTTAGTAGGTTGTTTCCAGTGAGCATGTCTGTGTGTCCAGTGTATTGCCTCTCTGCAATGATGCCTCTTTATCTGTTGGTGAAAACGGTGGTAGCTCTGTCTGTCTGCATGTGTCTCAATATGTTCTTTGCTACTGTGTGCATTTACTATAATAAACGATTCGCTTTTTCAGGCTTGTGGGCAGAGGGATGCAGGCTTCCTGGGTTGGGGGACCTACAGACATCTATGGAAACGATTGGCATTGTCTACCAGGTGTTAAGGTGCCCGATCAAAAGCATTAGTCGCTCTTCCTCGCCACTTCTTAGCATTCTGCTACTTGCAATTCAAAATTTATGACGGGTTTATGATGAAATCAACAAAACTATAAGCACCAGTAAGGTGGGGAAAACAGTTGGGCTAGATGTGCTGATCAAGCACAGCCACAGATGCGAGAAAAGTAAGAACTCTGTTGGAGAGAGGAAGACGTTACTAAGGGAGTCGAGTTGAGTGGTGTGAAATGTTTATGCTGAAGTCCCAAGAAGGGGTAGGCACCGAAACACGTACTTCAGCTATCACAGGCTGGCAGTGATGCAATGGTGCATTTGTCAACAGACAGACGACCTTCAGACAGCAATGCCCCACCGTGTGAGGGGTCAGACTGGGGTTTCTGCTTTCTCCGGGCAGGTGCGTTGCTGCAGATCCTGGTATTCATGCTAGTTGCCCTAATATTCCAGGACATCAAAGTGGGGGTCCTGGGGTCACACCACACCCCTTGCTCAGTCTCCAAATGTGCTTTTGATCTCATACTACGATTATCATGTGTCTGTGAAGGCATTTTTAAATCCTATTACTGGTTTTCAACTCGCTGTCAACATTTAGCCCCTTTTGTGGAGAGAATTGCATGTTTCTCTCGTTTCCCACGCGCATGATAGTCTTCTCTAAAGACAATTTGTGATATGCATACACTTTAGCTATAATATGTGCCCCTTTTCTATCTTATCTCTAGACCAAGCTATGTAAATACCTCTGCCAGGCCGGTTTTTATTTTTCCAACAGCACATTGTTTGCACACTTTCAATGCTTAAAACAAAACTACAAACCCAAGAATGCATCGTTCTGTTGCATAAAAAGCCAGGTCTAGCTGAAGCTGTCAGGTGTAACCCACAGTTGTTCGGCACTGGGCCGCCTTTAGGGCAGTGCGACTGGTGCGGCCACACTGGGCGCTGACCTAGAGGGCGAGGGCTGGCACTGACCGCAGGGGTGCTCTGTATTTAGTATTAACTTGATTTAAAAGCACCTGCCGCAGAGATCCTTGTGCGTCCAGTTTCAGGAAGCAATAAAAATGCCGAGACAACTCTTGTGATTAAAGTTCCTGCTAGAGAGAGATCGGAGTTTTGTCCAGTGGCAGTGCTGACTCGTGTATAAAGTGGCGCAGAGGGTTAATATGGCTGCTGCAGAGAACAGATCTAAATGTTGGCGCTTTTTTTTTTTTACTGTATTGCATCAATAATTGTCTAATCACTCCTAGCCAAGCAGGAACATGTGTACAGAATTTTTCTATGCTAGTTTATCTTTTGAAAATATTTTCTGGTAACACTGGCAATTGTTTGCACAATGTTTACTTTTCGGCAAGTCTACCTTGTACTGTGATATAGTGTGCACAATGGCTTTGCCCAACAGAAGAACATTAAACTGAAATATATTTTATGCTGGGCCATTTTGATTTTCACATGGAAGTAGCAAAGCTAGAAACTGCATCCTTCCAAAAGGTTGCAAAACAAGATTTAAAAAAAGTAATTCACGTAAGGCTGAGAAACCCTAACTACTTAAGAGGACTTCAGATCTGTGCTCTCAAATCGACACCTATTACAAACTCTACTGTATCCCAAGCATCTGCAGATGGAGAAGGTTTAACAGTCCATTCCACACGGCTATTGAGTCAACTTTAACAAATAAATGTTATGCTTTGAAAAGAAACTTTAAAAAAGCCTGTTTTTTGTTAATCCCGCTGGACACAAAACGCCATCACAGGTCTCCTGGTTGTCCTGCTCTATGTAAGACAAGGTAGAATAATATTGTTTGTGGTTGAGGCACTATGCATTTATGTTAAAATAACAGTAACATCATATAACAATTTATAACTGTTTGCTCAGCTGGGAATCCACTCACATTTACAAACCAATTTTCTCCTTTTACCCACCTGTGACGTTCTGAGTGTTGCAGCTTTGAGCATGAGGGCATAAATATTAAAAACACAAATGAAATAAAAGACATGTCATGTAGGTCACAAAGGTGCCAGCAGGTGGTCATTACCACAAAGAACTTAAGCAAAACCTTGAACAAGAGGCTATACAAGTGCCAGCCACTGGACTTTATCACAAGAGCGTGGGCAAGATAGCCACAATGCTGGGTAGGAAGTAGTACAGGTGCCTGCTTGTGCCCTCAAGGAAATGGAAAGACACACCATCATGTCATTGTGCTCCAGGGAATTTTGAGCTACTTTACTTCAACTACTTGTGCTACTTCTTGGATTTATCAGAAATCCCCAACCAGCACTTTCATCTACAGGCTACCGGGACTGCGCACCAATTTCACTGACACCATGACAAAGTTTGTCGCACCCCTTGCTAGCAATTCCATGCTACTCAGAGACCCAAACTTCCATTTGGAAGATCACACCAACACCAATTCAAAGGATTCATCGAGGACCTTTGATGGACTGGTCTCACCTGGTGAGTAAAGGGTCATACCCATGTCATCAGACACTTCCTTTACCTTCTTTTTAGCACCCTTGACAACATCAGAGTTGACCAGCCCACACACAGTCTCCTGGAAAGACTACGCCCTCATCAAGTTCAGGATCCCCGTCCCAGTCCAACACACACTTTCCACCGCTAGACCAGTACACCAACATTGGAATAGCATCACTGACCCACCAACCTGAACACAGCAATAGTATCCCCAAAGCCATCAAGAATAGAATTTCCACAGTTGGATCACCTCCAGCACTAACTCCCTGCCGCCTCCCAACCCAAAAACAGCAATACAACAAAAACTAGACCCCAAGTGAGATGGTACACAGAGGAACTCTACTGATGAGACACCACTGCAAACAACTGGAGCGCAACTGGAGACTGAGCCAGGACAAAACAGACAGGAGCACATTCAAATCTGCCCTGCAATGCTACAACAAAATGATCCAGACCCCTAAACACACCACTCTGGCAGACTACATCAATGCCAGCAACAACAGAAGCAAATAAATCTTCGTCCATTGTGTAGGATTTCGCCTCACCAGTGGCCACCTCCAACTTGCTCAGCCTGTCGCAGGACCTCTGCAACAATCTCCCTCAATTCTTCAGCAATAAAATTAGCACCATTTATAGCAACTTCAACCCCCAACCAGACCCTACAGACCTCACCAGCACAGCTCCCGACCTTATCCAAAGAACCAGTGCTAACCAAATGTCCTGTCATCACTGCCGAAGAAACCGCCGCAACCATGAAGTCAATTCATTCAGGGGCCCCAATCAGACCCCGGCCCCCATCAACACAACTCCAAAGGACTGGAACCCATCAGCACAATGCTCAGGCCCATTCTGAATGCCTCTACCTATTCGGCAACATTTGCAATACCTTTGAAACACACCGCTGTCCTTCCATTGCTGAAGAAGCCCTCTGCAGACCCTTCAACACTCTCTAACTACAGACCAATCTTCCTGCTACTATTCCTGGCCAAGGTCTTAGAGAAAATCATCAATAGATGCCTCACCAAGTATCTCAATGCCCACCAACTCATGGACAGCACTCAATCTGGTTTCAGACCCATCCACAGCACAGAAACTGCCCTCATCACAGCCACGGATGTCATCTACATGACTCTGCCCACATGAGACACAGTGGCCCTCATCCTCCTAGACCTCTCTGCAGCATTTGACATGGTCTCCCATCCAATCCACATCCAATAACTACATAATGTCAGAATCAAAGAACACACACTCCAATGGATCTGCTCCTTCCTGACTAGAAGGAACCAGTCAGTCAACCTGGCACCATACACCTCAGCCTCATCTGTGAAGTCCCCTCAAGGATCTTCCCTGAGCCTTACCCTCTTCATCGCATGCAGGATCCCTCTAGCAAGCATCATCTGCTTTCATGATATCAGCATTCTCTCCTACGCTGATGGCACTCAACTCCTTCTCTCCCTCATGAACAAGATGTCCAGTACCCGCAGGACAGAAATTGCCCACCGGATGAAGATCAACTGCCTGAAGCTGAACACCGGAAAGGCCGAAATCCTGAACTCCAGGAACAACACTTTACTGTGGAACACCTCTTGGTGGCTGTTGAACATGGCCCTTATTAGGGGATTTACCTGAAACTCTTTACTTATTCCACTCGTTTTTTTGCTGACTCTCTTTGTGTGGCCTTATCACTGTGGGTACTTTCTCGCTTACGTGATTGATTCAGGTGCTGTACCCAGGAGTGCCCTGTAAAATGGAACACCACTTACCCAGGGCAGGTACAGCCCTGGGTACTAGTGGGATGTTGCATTGATTGCGCCACCCACCAGAATAGCCTGTCAAACATGTATCTGGCCTGACAATGCAGGCCTGTGGAGGCGCAGTTACACTGGTGCTCCAGTTGGCACTTCTAACTCCTCGGCCAGTCCTGAGTGGGGCCTTAGCTACCCCAAAGGCACCCCCTGAAGGATGCAGCAGGTGCTAGCTGGGAGGCTGGGCAGGAACACATGGGTGTCCCATGCCCCGGTAGTGAAGAACCCCAACGTGGGCTTTCTCTACCTAGAGGATCGTCTCTTCCCATTGGTTTTACTGATTCTCTATCCAGTGGCCTTAGACCTCTGAGCACTTTCCCACTGTAAGTACAGTGTGAACGTGCGCACACCGTCCCTACACAGGTTAGGAAGGGGAGCTTACCTGTGTGTGTACACATGCACCACTGGTGCCCCAAACATGCGTTCAGCCTGTCACTACAGGCCTGGGTGTGCGCACTTCCACTTATGGTACCTCAAACATGTATGCAGCCTTTCATAGCAGACCTATGTATGTGCACCTGCACCTATGGTATTTTTAAATATGTGTCCAACCTGCCATCGCAGGTTTGTGTGTGCGCAAGGGCACACATGCCAAGGGAGTGATGTATACCCATGTGTGTTTTCACTGTACCTGAGACCTGCTCTGCCCACAAGTTACCATAGAGAAAATATGCAAGTATTCCTAGCTGCAATTGCAATGGAGCAGCCTCAAACTGTTTCCTATCATTGAAATGGTCCTACCAAACCCCTCCTTACGGTAAAGGTGGTTTTGTCAATAATAACTGAGAAATGGCACTTCTAAAAAGTGGGCATTTATCTACTCAAAAAGGCTTTTTGTGCCTTTTAAATTCAACTTGAGCTCACACTGGAGGCCGGAGAGCACATCTGTGCATTTCTCAGTGACAGCTATAAACCTTGGGCACACAACTGGAATGGCATACCTCCTCCTTTTGAGGGTCCAGTTGGAGGGAGAGGTTTTGACACTTGGCATCTTGGAGCCAGATCATGGCCCCAATAAAGATAAAGATCTGCATTCCACGGCCCCATGGCAGACAGGACTAAAATTTAGGGGAGACATTGGTTGTTCAATGGGGAACCCTCTGAACCGCCCCCAACTTAAAGGCACACTACAGTATGCCTACTGGTGCCACACTGCAGCAAACTAGAGGTACACTTGTGGGGATGCAGGGCCGGAGGTACTGGACTGTGTGGTGCACACTGCCAGAGGAATCTGTTGTGCACAAGGAGTAATCACTGCCTTTGGAAGGGACCACACAACCTTCCTAAATCGTGGCTGGCCTGGACTGATTGCCTGCTGCTGTTTGGCACCCCAAAGTGTGCTCTCCACAGGCTTGTTGGCTTGCCCCCTTTTCTCTTGTGGTGGTCTCAGGGGCATCAAAGGCCACCAACGAGGGATCTACACCTTCTACCGGTGACATCTGGGGAACGGTGCCCTCTCAAGTGCCAACATCATCTGCTGGATCCCATCTGTTAGCAGCCATGTGAGCGTGGAACCAAGTATTGCGTCTGGAGACCTGATTGCCTGGTGCATAACCCCAGAGGAATGGCCTGTATTCAAGGAGTGTGGCCCTGCATCGTGGGGCCTTGACATGCATAAGCATTTTGTTGGTGATTAGCGGATTCACCCGTTGCGGGAGCCCGCGTGGCCCACTTCATTGACCGCGACGCATTTCTCTCATGCAACATGCTGACTGCATGCTCATTGCATGTAGTGTCTGATTCACAGGTTGCGACCCTCAGATGAGGGGTCGTACCTGTATCAGTGCCGCATTCTACCTCATGTGGCACCGCTTAACTTGCGCTCTCTGTGTGTGACTGGGATTGTCTAGTGCAATTCAAGTCATTGCGCACCAGACGTTGTGCCTCATTCCAGAGAGGTACGGATTTGGTTAATCTTTGTGTGTGACAGGATTGTCTGGTGCAATTCAAGTCATGGCGCACCAGTTGTTACACCTCATTCCAGGGAGGTACGGATTTGATAACTCTTCGTTTGCGAGTGGAATCATCTGGTTCAACTCAAGTCATTGCGCACCAGACATTGTGTCCCATTTCCAAGGGGGCGTGGAAGAGTGGATTTATTTACTGGAGTGCCTGGCTTGGCGGGCGCTATCGTGAGCAGCGTGTGTCCTACGGTCACCCTTTCCCCATGCTTTGCAGAAAAGGGCCCATATTAGAAGGAACAGTGAGGAGACATTTGAGTGAACTTCCTGTGTGGGAGTGAAACACCCATTTATTGATTGCTGCCTGACCAGCCTGTTATCTGTTTCTTCCCCCCACCTTTCCCCCCGGGACCCTGAATAAGTGTGACTCCGGCCATGATCGGCCTAGCAACGGAGGAAAGGTTTCTTTCATCTCCAGCCCTTGAGGACAGGGCAAAAGGGGTTGGTTGAAGGGTGGAGGAGGGTTTGAGCCCACACGGTTTGCAAGTACAGTGACCACTCACCTGCCGGATATCAGTGCACCGCATGAGGGTGCTGGGAGAGAGTGTGTGCGAGTGCGTGCTATACAAGCCTGCCTAATTTGAGTGGCACTGAATAGCAGCGTGGAGTGAATGTGTGGGAGTGACTGCCTGTGATCAACTGCACCGCATGGCGGTATTGCCTTACACGTTGGTTCCTTGCCAAATGATTATCACAGTTGACATTGGTTTCTGCCCATGCAGCCTAGGCCCACGAGGCTAGTTAAAAGTACTGTAAATATCGGTGTGTACACATTGCCTCTATAGTTGTGAATCGGGGTGCACCCTATAACTGTGTGGTATTGAACTGTAATAATTGCTAGGGTGAGTCTAATGCTGACAAGGTTTTGTACCGCATGAGGGTGGTGGGAGGGAAAGTAGTATTTTCTGACCAAGTGTACATATTGCTGATGTTGTTTTAACATAGTTGGGCCTAGTACTACTAGGGTTTATTCCGAATGTGATTTATGCCCAAAAGTAGATGATGTACATGTTGTGTTAAGTAATTTATGTGTTGAATACAAATCTTCTTTACATACATGTGTGAAATCTCATTTGTGACGCTCAGTGTATTTGTTGTGTAACAGTGCTGTGCCAATGCTTTACACATTGCCTCTGTGATAAGCCTGATTGCTCATTGCCAGGCTACCCAAGGGTGAGCACAGGTTATACAGTGAGTATAATCACCCACCCCTGATGGGAGTGGTAGGTTCTGCCTGGCTAGGGACTCGACTCAGCCAACCAGAATGTGCAGCCTCCAACAGTAGCCACAGAGCTAGGACTGACACCCACCCCCACGATGTACACCAAGAACCTCAGGATCGTCATCAACATGAATGCACACGCCAACACCGCCTCATGCTTCTATACCCTGACGATACTGATGAAGATTTTCAAATGGCTCTCAAGCAGTGTCCGGAAAACTGTCAGGCACCCACTGATCACAAGCAAGCTGGACTACAGGAACACTGTCTATTCTGGGATCAACAAAAACATCAACAGAAGGCTATGACCATTCAGAACTCGCGACCAGAATCACTCTCAACCTACCATACTGCACTCACATCACACTGCACCTGAAGGTGCTCCATGGGTTTACCATACATAAATGAGCACAATTCAGACTTCTTAACCAGACTTTCAAGGCACTATATAACATTGGCCCAACACACCTTAAAGATTGCATCTGACTTCACAGACACCTCTGCTCATCCGGACTTCTACTTGCTCACATCCCATACATATGAAAAGCCAGATCTGGTGGTCGAGCCTTCTTATATATTGCTCTTAAAGCATGGAACAACCTTCCACTACACATAAGAGCTCCTCCTCACTTCCTAAATTCCACAAGAAGCTGAAGACCTGACTTTCTGAGTAATTGCACGAGTCCTTAGGCTTGGCTTGACTCACACTTGCTTAGTGCCAGGATACTTGGTGCACTCTACAAACTGGCATAACATAAAATAACATGAATAAGGCTTCAAGTTTTACTGATTTTTACAGATAAATACGGACAGAAAATAATCTATTTTCTGCCTGTATTTATTTAATAAAGTTGTTATTTATTTGAAAAACAATATTTTGCTTATTTTGATTGATATTCTTGTCAACAATAGTTTTGACACAATATTTTAGTATTTTACGTGATAAGTATAGGATCACAATATTTTTGTCTCTCAATATTAATGTTCACTATATTATGTCCGTGATCCCAGCCAATTGTGTGTTATCCTTACGAGGTAACAGTCTCTCCCGGTGAAAGTCTGGTAACCACTACTGTGAACAGGTAGGCACTACAAGAGGCCTCGAAGCACAGGAAAATACAGACAATTGTGCTTCTTATCAGTGGCTCTCCTTGTTGTCACTCATGAATTCCAGACCAACTGTTAAGCAGATAGATACTGTTAGACCTGACACGCCTTAGGGTGGTCACCCCTAACTTTTTGCCTGCCTCCCTCCACTTTTTGGACCCTGTTTTGCTGGCTTTTAGACTCTGCGCACTTTGCCACTGCTAACCAGTGCTAAAGTGCATATGCTCTCTTCCTCTTTAAACATGGTAACTTTGGATCATACCTGATTGGACTATTTAATCTACTTATAAGTCCCTAGTAATGTGCACTACATGTGCCTATGGCCTGTAGATTAAATGCTACTAGTGGACCTGCAGCACTGGTTGTGCCACCCACTTAAGTAGCCCCCTTAACCTTGTCTCAGGCTTGCCATTGCAAGGCCTGTGTGTGCAGTTTCACTGCCACCTCGACTTGGTATTTAAAAGTACTTGCCAAGCCTAGAACTCCCCTTTTCTACATATAAGTCACCCTTAATGTGTGCCCTAGGTAACCCCTAGAGCCGGGTGCTGTGTAGGTAAAAGGCAGGACATGTACCTGTGTAATTATATGTCCTGGTAGTGTAAAACTCCTAAATCCGTTTTTACACTACTGTGAGGCCTGCTCCCTTCATAGGCTAACATTGGGGCTGCCCTCCTACACTGTTGAAGTGGCAGCTGCTGATCTGAAAGGAGCAGGAAGGTCATATTTAGTATGGCCAGAATGGTAATACAAAATCCTGCTGACTGGTGAAGTCGGATTTAATATTACTATTCTAGAAATGCCACTTTTAGAAAGTGAGCATTTCTTTGCAATTAAATCTTTCTGTGCCTTACAATCCACGTCTGGCTGGGCTTGGTTGACAGCTCCTTGTGCATTCACTCAGACACACCCCAAACACAGGGTACTCAGCCTCACTTGCATACATCTGCATTTTGAATGGGTCTTCCTGGGCTGGGAGGGTGGAGGGCCTGCTCTCACACAAAGGACTGCCACACCCCCTACTGGGACCCTGGCAGACAGGATTGAACTGAAAGGGGACCTGGTGCACTTCTTAGCCACTCTTTGAAGTCTCCCCCACTTCAAAGGCACATTTGGGTATAAAACAGGGCCTCTGCCCTACCTCATCAGACACTTGCTGGAGAAGAAACCTGAACCAGAAACTACATCCTGCCAAGAAGAACTGCCTGGCTGCTCAAAGGACTCACCTGTCTGCTTTCTACAAAGGACTGCTGCCTTGCTGTTGGCCTGCTGCCTTGCTGAACTCTTGTCTGGCTGTGGAAGTTCTCTCCAAGGGCTTGGATAGAGCTTGCCTCCTGTTCCCTGAAGTCTCAGGACCAAAAAGACTTCCCTCTTTCACTTGGACGCTCCGTGCGCCGAAAATTTCGACGCACAGCTTGTTCCGCGGCGAGAAAAACGCCGCACACCGACGCTGATCAACGCGACGCTCTTGGGACGACCGAAAATCCGACGCACGGCTTCGCAAGGACAACGCCGCCCGACCTCTAGAGGAGAAATCGACGCAACGCCCGCAATGAGATCGGAATTTCGACGCGCAGCCCCGCAGAACGACGCTCAGCCGGAAAACAAGCAGGAAAATCCACGCACAGACCCGGGACATCTGGTAATCCCCGCGATCCACGAAAAGAGAAAGTCCGCGTGCCGGAAAACGACGCACGACTTCCCCGCGTGGAAAATAACGACGCAAGTCCGTGTGTGCTGGGGAGAAATCGACGCACACACCCTTTTTCCACGCACCTCTTCTTTTGTGGCCCTCTGAGGAGATGTTTCCACTCTAAACCAGGTACTTGTGCTTGAAAGAGACTTTGTTTATATTCTAAAGACTTAAGACACTTTATATCACTTTTCAGTGATATCTCTACAATTTTCCATTGCAAACTTTATTCTTTTTGACCTACAATTATCCTGATAAATATTATATATTTTTCTAAACACTGTGTGGTGTATTTTTGTGGTGCTATATGGTGGTATTGTATGATTTATTGCACAAATACTTTACACATTGCCTTCTAAGTTAAGCCTGACTGCTCGTGCCAAGCTACCAGAGGGTGGGCACAGGATAATCTTGGATTGTGTGTGACTTACCCTGACTAGAGTGAGGGCTTTTGCTTGGACAGGGGGTAACCTGACTGCCAACCAAAAACCCCATTTCTAACATTGGTGATCAGCGGTGAGGATAGGACTTGTATTTGTGCAGTGACATACAGTAGCTAAGTATTTCACTACCTACCCACAGTTGAAGGTCAACTTGGCTTTTTATCTCTTTTTGCAAATCCGTTTTTTTTCCTGACAATTTTCAAAAACTAAATCCTCACTCAACATGTCTCTGACTGGGTCTCAGACAGGGGACTTTGACCTAGTCCAGTTGGATACATATACGGTCAAACAACTAAGAGGATTCTGCAGGGCATTGAGGGTACCCACACAAGGGGCCTCCAGAAAGGAGGACTTTCAAGTGGCGCTGAGGTCCTGGGCAGAAGCCCATTTAGAGGATGATGAGGAAGAGGAGCCAGAAAATGGCACCTCAGGGGAATTTTCACTATCTGTGGATGGTGTTACCACTGCAATTGTGCCCCCTTCCAGACCAGGGAGCAGTGTCCCTATGCAAAGCCTGACCGCAGAGGAAAGGAGAGAGGAAAGGGAGTTCCAATTGCAAATGGCAAAACTGAAAATTGAGGCTCAACAGGAGGAGAGAAGGGCAGAGAGAGAAGCCAAACAAGCTGAGGCTGAAAGAGCAGCCAAACAGATTGAAGCTGAAAGAACAGCCAAACAGATTCAAGCAGAAGCTGAAAGGGCAGCCAAACAAGCGGAACCTGAAAGAGCAGCCAAACAGGTGGAAGCTGAAAGAGCTTTGGCTGAAAAGAAACTATTGTTGGCTCATGAACTGAGTCTCAAGGAGCTGGAGATCAAGGCGAGACAGTCTGAATCCAGCAATAATGGTGGCAGCATACAGAGAGGACCTGCTGGAGAAAAGAAGGTTTGTATACCCAAAAATGTGGTGCCCAGTTTTGTGGTGGGAGATGACATAGATAAATGGTTAGCTGCTTATGAAGTTGCACTAAGGGCTCATGAGGTTCCTGAAGGGCAATGGGGGGTAGCTATGTGGGGTTATGTGCCGCCATTGGAGAGGGACACACTTCTCACATTGGATCAACCTGATCAAAACACATACCCACTTCAGAAAGCCACTTTACTTGCCAAGTTTGGGCTGACCCCTGATGGATACCGTCAGAGGTTCAGGGACAGCACCAAACAAAACACACAAACATGGGTAGATTTCTTTGACTTTTCCAGTAAGGCACTGAATGGATGGGTGCGGGGCAACAAAGTAAATGACTATAAAGGGTTATATGACTTGATTCTGAGAGAGCATATGCTTAATACTACTTTTACAGAGTTGCGCCAGCACTTGGTAGATAGTAAGCTGACTGATCCCAGGAAGCTTGCTGAGGAGGCGGACCTCTGGGTTAGCACCAGAGTGTCCAAAAAGGTACCTGGGGGGGACTCCCACAAAGGTGGTCAGGGTTCCCAACAGAAGAAAGAGGGGGGAGATAAACTTACAGATAAGGAACTCTCAAAAGGCCCCCAAAAGAATTCCCAGGGAGTGGGTGGCAACCATTCCTTCTCTAGATTTGGGAAGAAGCCAGGGACATTTGATAAGTCAGGAAAATCCAACCCCAAATGTATGGAGTGTTACCAGTATGGTCACTATAAAGGCGACCCCCAGTGCTCCAAAAGGACACCGTCCACTACCGGACAGACACCTGGGCTAACTAGTGTAGCGCTTGGAGGGGAGATGGGCCCAGATAGCTTTGGGGAGCAAGTAGAGATTTCCCTAGTGTCCCTGGGAGAAAGAGAAATGGTGCCCAAAGCCCACATGCCCCGAAATACTTCCAAGTACAGGCAGTGGGTCACCATTAATGGGCAGAAGGTGGAGGCTCTGCGTGACACAGGAGCCAGTATGACTACTATCAAGAGTCAGCTGGTGTCCACAGAGCAGATAGTCCCTAATACATTCCACCAGGTCATAGTCACTGACAATCGTGAGAGTCACCTACCGGTGGCTCTGGTTCCCTTTGAGTGGGGGGGGGTCTCTGGTACTCTGAAAGTAGCTGTGAGTCCTGCCATGCCTGTAGATTGTCTGTTAGGCAATGATCTTGAGCACACTGCTTGGAAAGAAGTAGAGCTCAGATCTCACCTGGAGATGTTAGGGTTACCTGAGTGGGTCTGCATGACCACCAGGTCCATGGCTGCCCGGGAAGGGAATCAAGGGCGTCTGGAGCCTGGAAAAATGGCCCAGACCGCCGCCCAAGAGGGGGGCCAGGGGTGCGGGAAACCCGCATCCAATGTTCCCACGGTGGTAGACGAGGTCCCTGAGGAAGAGGAGGCCCCCGAGCCAACCGGGGAAGACATAGCTGCCCTGGGTAACCTACCTGAACTTGCTGGCTGGCAAGTAGAGGGGGGGCCAACCAGGGAAGCCTTCTGCAAGGCGCAGAGAGAATGCCCCACCCTGGAGGGTCTGAGGAAGCAGGCCACAGACCACGCAGCAGGTGACGCCTCTGGCGCTCACCATATTTACTGGGAGAATGATCTCCTTTACAGTGAGCGTAGAATTCCAGGTCCTGGGCCACACCGTGTGCTGGTGGTCCCCCAGTGTTACCGGAAATTCCCACTAGGCCTGGCTCACAACATTCCCCTGGCAGGACACCTGGGCCAAGACAAGACCTTTGACAGGCTTAACACCCACTTTCATTGGCCCAGAATGAGGAAAGCCTCAGATAACTTCTGCAGAGCTTGCCCCACCTGCCAGGCTAGTGGGAAGGCAGGGAAACGGCTTAAAGCTCCCCTGATCCCACTCCCAGTCGTTGGCACCCCCTTTGAAAGGGTGGGCATCGACATTGTTGGTCCCTTGGACCCCAAAACTGCCCTGGGCAACAGGTTTATCCTGGTTTTGGTGGACCATGCCACCCGCTATCCAGAGGCAATCCCTCTGAGAACAGTGACTGCAAAGGTGGTGACCAGAGCCCTGATGGGAATATTTACCCGTGTGGGATTCCCTAAGGAGGTCGTGTCTGACAGGGGCACAAACTTCATGTCTGCATACATGAAGACCCTGTGGGATGAGTGTGGGGTGACCTACCGGTTTACCACCCCTTATCATCCTCAAACCAATGGGCTGGTTGAGAGATTCAACCAGACCCTGAAAGGCATGATTGGTGGCCTGACTGAGGCCATGAGGCGTAAGTGGGACGTCCTCCTACCCTGCCTGTTGTTTGCTTATAGAGAGGTGCCCCAGAAAGGGGTGGGGTTCAGCCCCTTTGAACTTCTCTATGGTCACCCTGTCAGGGGACCCCTAAGCATCGTTAAGGAGGGCTGGGAGAGAGCTCCCCAAGCCCCTCCCCAGGATGTGGTCAGCTACATGCTGGCCCTCCGCAAACAAACCCAACGCTTCTGGAAGGAGGCCCAGAGTAACCTCGAGGCCAGTCAAGAGGTGATGAAGGAGTGGTACGACCAAAAGGCCACTCTAGTTGAGTTCTCACCTGGAGACAAAGTTTGGGTGATGGAGCCAGTAGAGCCCAGGGCTCTCCAGGACCGCTGGACTGGCCCCTTTGAGATCAAGGAGCGTAAAGGGGAGGCCACTTACCTAGTGGACCTCAAGACCCCTAGGCAACCCCTAAGGGTCCTCCATCACAACCGGCTCAAACCTCACTTTGAGAGGTCTGAGGTCCGTATGCTCCTAGTCACCGATGAGGGCATGGAAGAGGAGAGTGAACCTCTCCCCGACCTCCTCGCTGTCAAAGAAGGGGATGGGTTAGTAGGTGGTGTCATTCTCTCTGACTCCCTGACTCCAACACAGAGAGGGGACTGCTATGAGCTGTTAGAGCAGTTCTCCCCCCTGTTCTCCCTTACACCTGGACTAACCCACCTCTGTGTGCATGACATTGACACAGGTGACAGTGCTCCTGTAAAGAACAAAATTTACAGGTTGTCAGATAAGGTGAATGCCAGCATCAAGGAGGAGGTCTCCAAGATGTTGACTTTGGGGGTTATTGAGAAATCCAGTAGTCCCTGGGCCAGCCCTGTGGTATTGGTTCCCAAGGCTACCGCCCCAGGTGCGAAACCAGAACTCCGGTTCTGTGTGGACTACCGGGGTCTCAATTCAGTCACCCGGACTGATGCTCACCCCATCCCCCGAGCTGATGAGCTCGTTGACAGGCTAGGCGCTGCCAAGTTCCTGAGTACGTTCTATCTTACTTCCGGGTACTGGCAGATCGGCCCGACTGAGGGGGCTAAAGAAAGATCTGCTTTTTCCACCCCTGATGGCCATTACCAATTCCGGGTGATGCCATTAGGGCTGAAAAATGCCCCCGCTACCTTCCAGCGGTTGGTTAACGGGGTCCTAGCTGGTAAAGATGCCTTCTGTGCAGCTTACCTAGACGACATAGCTGTCTACAGTTCCAGCTGGGAGGAACACCTGCTCCACCTCAAGGAGGTGCTTCAGGCCCTGCAACAGGCAGGCCTGACTATCAAGGCTAGTAAGTGCCAGATTGGGCAGGGTTCAGTGGTGTACTTGGGACACCTCGTAGGTGGTGGAAGGGTGCAGCCGCTCCAGGCCAAGATTGAAACTATCAAGGCCTGGCAACCACCTAGAACACAGACTGATGTGAGAGCCTTTTTGGGCCTCACTGGATACTACCGCAAGTTCGTCAAGGGCTATGGTACCATTGTGTCCCCCTTGACTGAACTCACTTCCAAGAAACAATCTAGGTTGGTGAATTGGACAGAGGCCTGTCAGAAAGCCTTTGATTCTCTGAAGGAAGCCATGTGCACGGCCCCCGTGCTCAAGGCCCCTGACTACTCCCAGGAATTTATTGTTCAGACAGACGCTTCAGAGCATGGCATAGGGGCTGTTCTAGCACAGCTGAATGAGGAGGGCTCAGACCTACCAGTAGTCTTTATTAGCAGAAGATTATTACCACGGGAACAAAGGTGGAGTGCTATTGAAAGAGAAGCATTTGCTGTGGTCTGGGCACTGAAGAAGCTAATACCCTACCTGTTTGGGACTCACTTCCGGGTTCAGACAGACCACAGGCCCCTCAGATGGCTCATGCAGATGAGGGGTGAGAATCCAAAACTCTTGAGATGGTCCATTTCCCTACAGGGGATGGACTTTACAGTGGAGCATCGCCCAGGGGTTGACCACACCAATGCTGATGGTCTCTCCAGATACTTCCGCCTTAGCGATGAGAGCTCCCAGGAGGTGGGGTAGCTCTCCCTACTTTCAGCTGGGGGGGACACATGTTAGACCTGACATGCCTTAGGGTGGTCACCCCTAACTTTTTGCCTGCCTCCCTCCACTTTTTGGACCCTGTTTTGCTGGCTTTTAGACTCTGCACACTTTACCACTGCTAACCAGTGCTAAAGTGCATATGCTCTCTTCCTCTTTAAACATGGTAACTTTGGATCATACCTGATTGGACTATTTAATCTACTTATAAGTCCCTAGTAATGTGCACTACATGTGCCTAGGGCCTGTAGATTAAATGCTACTAGTGGACCTGCAGCACTGGTTGTGCCACCCACTTAAGTAGCCCCCTTAACCTTGTCTCAGGCTTGCCATTGCAAGGCCTGTGTGTGCAGTTTCACTGCCACCTCGACTTGGCATTTAAAAGTACTTGCCAAGCCTAGAACTCCCCTTTTTCTACATATAAGTCACCCTTAATGTGTGCCCTAGGTAACCCCTAGAGCCGGGTGCTGTGTAGGTAAAAGGCAGGACATGTACCTCTGTAATTATATGTCCTGGTAGTGTAAAACTCCTAAATCCGTTTTTACACTACTGTGAGGCCTGCTCCCTTCATAGGCTAACATTGGGGCTGCCCTCCTACACTGTTGAAGTGGCAGCTGCTGATCTGAAAGGAGCAGGAAGGTCATATTTAGTATGGCCAGAATGGTAATACAAAATCCTGCTGACTGGTGAAGTCGGATTTAATATTACTATTCTAGAAATGCCACTTTTAGAAAGTGAGCATTTCTTTGCACTTAAATCTTTCTCTGCCTTACAATCCACGTCTGGCTGGGCTTGGTTGACAGCTCCTTGTGCATTCACTCAGACACACCCCAAACACAGGGTACTCAGCCTCACTTGCATACATCTGCATTTTGAATGGGTCTTCCTTGGCTGGGAGGGTGGAGGGCCTGCTCTCACACAAAGGACTGCCACAGCCCCTACTGGGACCCTGGCAGACAGGATTGAACTGAAAGGGGACCCGGTGCACTTCTTAGCCACTCTTTGAAGTCTCCCCCACTTCAAAGGCACATTTGGGTATAAAACAGGGCCTCTGCCCTACCTCATCAGACACTTGCTGGAGAAGAAACCTGAACCAGAAACTACGCCCTGCCAAGAAGAACTGCCTGGCTGCTCAAAGGACTCACCTGTCTGCTTTCTACAAAGGACTGCTGCCTTGCTGTTGGCCTGCTGCCTTGCTGAACTCTTGTCTGGCTGTGAAAGTGCTCTCCAAGGGCTTGGATAGAGCTTGCCTCCTGTTCCCTGAAGTCTCAGGACCAAAAAGACTTCCCTCTTTCACTTGGACGCTCCGTGCGCCGAAAATTTCGATGCACAGCTTGTTCCGCGGCGAGAAAAACGCCGCACACCGACGCTGATCAACGCGACGCTGTTTGGATGACCGAAAATCCGACGCACGGCTTCGCAAGGACAACGCCGCCCGACCTCTAGAGGAGAAATCGACGCGACGCCTGCCGTGAGATCGGAATTTCGACGCGCAGCCCCGCAGAACGACGCGCAGCCGGAAAACAAGCAGGAAAATCCACGCACAGACCCGGGACATCTGGTAATCCCCGCGATCCACGAAAAGAGACTGTCCGCGCACCGGAAAACGACGCACGACTTCCCGGCGTGGAAAATAACGACGCAAGTCCATGTGTGCTGGGGAGAAATCGACGCACACACCCTTTTTCCACGCACCTCTTCTTTTGTGGCCCTCTGAGGAGATTTTTCCACTCTAAACCAGGTACTTGTGCTTGAAAGAGACTTTGTTTATATTCTAAAGACTTAAGACACTTTATATCACTTTTCAGTGATATCTCTACAATTTTCCATTGCAAACTTTATTCTTTTTGACCTACAATTATCCTGATAAATATTATATATTTTTCTAAACACTGTGTGGTGTATTTTTGTGGTGCTATATGGTGGTATTGTATGATTTATTGCACAAATACTTTACACATTGCCTTCTAAGTTAAGCCTGACTGCTCGTGCCAAGCTACCAGAGGGTGGGCACAGGATAATCTTGGATTGTGTGTGACTTACCCTGACTAGAGTGAGGGCTTTTGCTTGGACAGGGGGTAACCTGACTGCCAACCAAAAAACCCATTTCTAACAGATACCATGGAGATTTAAAATCAGTATGATATTCCCTTAAATACAGGCATATGTTAACATATATTTGCCTATAATGCTAATATTTACCTTTCAGTGTAGTGTTTTGTCATAATTGGCTGTTTAATTTGCTAAAATGTGACAGGTATCAAAGTATAAGTGCGTGTTTATCAGTTAAATAAATGTGGAAGTATCCCATTTTACCACTTAATTTATTCTCAAAACATAAAAGAAATATTGATAAATACCAACAAAATGTTCCAAAAATAAATATGGATAAATACAGACTGAACTGTTAATAAAATAAATACCATAAAACCGGGAGCCCTAAACATAACGTAACATAACATTCAGAATGTCGACCTCGAATCAATCATATCCCTATGCACTTTCATGTCCTACTTTTTGGCTTGCACTGAATCCAAGGTGCGGTGCTGTAATGTGTTCTATTTCTTGAGCGATTTCCTGGATCTTGTGCTGTCAATGCGGGAAATTACAGGTTGTGCCTTACGCATGCCTTGTGATTCCCTGCTTAGATGTGAAATTTGGAAATGCACAATGGGATGTGGAGAGGCTGGTAGAATGCATGTGACAAGCAAGGTGATATTGAGATGTGATGAGCAAGGATCAGGAGTGTGAGTGTTGTTGCTTGGGCCTCCAAGAAACGCAGCTTCCTCAAATCATTTGTTAAAGATAGAGTCCCTATGGTGATAGACCGGTCTTTCTCAATGAGCAACATTGTTCATACGCCAGACTAAAGAAACATTTCCTGAAGTTTCCAAACAGTCTGAAGACACTTGTCTTCCATTCAGCCTATGGCTAAAATGTTCTCTTTTTTCAGTCCCTTGGAGACTTTCCAAAGCACCTAAGCCTGATCGGATACCTAAGATGAAATCCAACTTCTAGCTATTCTATGGCCCATACATGACCCGCTTGGTCTTTCTCAAGGATCTTCCATGCTTCCCCAGTGGTCAGTTTGGTATTTAACATACAGTCACATCCTATTCTCTTCTCTAGATCTGCTCTTGCATAGTTCCTTTGTAAGTCCACCCAAACGCTCTGAGGTGGTTTTTAGCTGCATGGCATGGTTACCAATATATTATACAAATAAAGACCTGGAGGGTACCCAGTAACTAATTAAAGAAGCTTGCTTTTTGTTTCAGCATGCCCGCCCACCCACCGTCAGTAGCCGTCCTCTTTCTGAGAGTTGAGAAATGAGAATTAGTATTTGTTCCAATTTTTTTTTTGCTTTTATGAGGTGCGACATTATAGCACCAAAGTAATTCTTTACATTTTTGTATTTATGTTTACTAGTATTATGTGATGTTTTAGACTGGTGTAATTGTTTTTTTTTGTTAAATTGATGACTGGTCAAAATTCATGATGCAGACACGAGCTGTAATACACCATAATGCAGTCTGCCCATGTCTCGTGCTACATTTTCCATCCACAGGCGTTAACATCTGATTTCTTTCACTTGGGGATACTACCCCGGGGAAGCACTTAAAGAGAGTTCATTGACTCCTGTGCCTAGAAGTGAAACCCATAATTAATTTAGATTATTGTTAAAAGCTCTGCAGTACCTAGGCAGTCATGAGACAGAGGTCAGGAGGGAAGCATTGGGGTGTTAGGGGAGAATTGAAGGTGGGGGTTGGAGGATTAGGAGAGAAATGCGGAGGGGCGTTTACATTTATAAACGTACCTGTAAATGTTGCTTTTCTCGCCTCTCAAAAAGGATTTAGAGGGTCGTTCAGTCCCCGCGCCGCAATTGACGGCCTGAGTAAATAAAATTCTGGGAACCGAACGTGGTCACGTGACCACGACTGCCTGGCTGACCACACCTCAGCTGGGTCAGAGACCAGACTGGGAGGTACTGCTTTTGGACATGGGGAGGTGAGAATGAAACACGTAGGTATTTGTGTCTGTGTGTGTGGGCGCACGAGAGAGAGAGAAAGTCCGTGTGTTTCTAGGTTTTTATGAATTGTGTTGTGTTATATTTTGTATATGATGCTTCTCAACTTCGAATCGTACAACCCATGAAACACATAGAAATAAGATTCTGCCTTCCAGAAGGTGTGGCGGGTGTAAAACCAGCGATGGAACTCCCTAAGGTCAAGGACAGAAAGGAGATTGCTTCTAGTGTTCCCGTGCGGGGCACCATAAGTACTTGCAAAGGTCTCGCTTTCGGCCCGCCTGTACTATCGCACTCTGCTGAGAGTGCAAAGAGTGATCCGCCCTGTCATTCTCCTCTCAGGTTTAAGTCGTATTTACCTGTTCGAGATCTAGGAAGGCAATGACTTCCAAAGGTGAGAGTTGCCACAAGAGGCAAAGCATTGAAATCTTGCGGTCATCGGCTTCCATGAGAGGACACAGCCACGGCCACTACAGCACAAGAGTTACTACCACTGGAGTAGGAGCGCTACACTCTTCCATCCCAATCTGAAAGAAAGGAAGGAGGGAGAGCAACTGAGGGGCTTAAAAACTGTGAGCGAACGAGAGACTGAGTAGCAAACTGAGGACTGTGGAACGCTCTTAGGACTTGTGCCTAGTGCCTGGAAAGATGTAAAAGCAAACTGATCTGTAGGGTGCACCTATACCTTGGGGGTGATTTGAGAGACCTGCACCAGTGCTTAATCAGTGTCTTGTCCTGAGTTCTACGCCAGTGTTTACTGGTATTTATAGGAGGGCGTGTACCGAACTTTGTAGAGCCTCAAAGAGATTGGAAATAGGATGACAACCCTGTGCCGGATTCCCCTAATTACAATGTACAGTGTTACATTGTGCTGTGTGATCAAGGTGCTTTTCTTTTACCTCAAATGATAAACACTGGGCTGGACAGTAAGGTATGGTGTCTGTTGGCTGACTCTTGAGGTTTGAGCTAATGTCCCCATCGCTACCTCCTTGAGAGGCGTTTGACTGCTCGCCCTCACTGTTCTGGAAATGAAGTGCAGAAAGGTGTGCACTCGGTCCAGTTTAGGGAGCATAGTAGGATGAACAGATAACACCAATTGCAAACAGCCTTACCAGCCATGATTGGACTCCGGTAGACCCTGTCTGCCTTCTGCCCCCCTCATACGGGGCTGCAGTATTACATCGGTAATGGCCTTCAGCCGTTATGACTTTCTGAACATAAGGGATAGTGCTGCAGACTGTGCATTTACAGGACCCACTTAACAGGAAATATTCCTCCTTTAAGCAAAGGATTTTGGCAGATCTAGTTTCAGTCCTGAAGTACAGTTATCTAGTAATAAAAATGTCTTCCTGTTCATCAATTGGTTGTGTGAGGAAGCACCAATGTTCATGGCTTCTTGGCTAATTGATTCATCCCTAAGGCCACTAGGATTAGGCAGTAGCGGAGGATGAAATGATTCTTCAGGGATAACTGAATTATGCTGCAAAAAAGGCAAATTATGCACCAATACTGCACATTTTGTGGTTGTATTATTTTACAATTCTTGCAAGACAGTATAAATACAGATATTAATATTGTCTTTGCAAACGTTTCAGCTCATTATTACCAGCCTAACACCTGGATACAGCAATCAGCAACCAACAGCTGAGCAGTTATCCTTTTGATCCATTTGAGCTGGAAGCAAAGGGTCTCATTTACAAAGCCCTAGCGCCACCGGAGTGTCACTTTTTGTGACGCTCCGGTGGCACTGTGCAATGCACCATATCTACAAGGCAGTGTTAAATCACTTTTCCTGACTTAACGCAGGCTGTAGATATGGGCCGCCCCAAGGCCGTTTTCTGCGGCAGAGGGACGTGCAATGGGTGTTGCTGTGAGCGTACCCAGGCAACACTCATTGTTTTTTGACACACTCAGATTTACGAGAAATCGTAAACCTGAGGCAGCGCCAAAAACTAAGGCCTCCCCCAGGGAGGCGTTAGAGTGGAGCAATTGGGAGAAATACTTTTATTTCTCCTTGTTTTTTGCTCTTTCTATGTGTGCTGCATTCTGCAGTACACATAGAAGGAGCAAATCACAATTAAAGATTGATTTTGTGTAGGAAGGTGTCCCTTCTTGCACAACAACAATATCCCCTGCAACGCAGCCATCCTTGCACCATGGCTCAAGAGTGGCACGTTGGCACTAGGCAGCTAATTTAGCGGCTGCGCAGGGGGAAACGCAAGGATGCGTTGTAGTCTTTTAAATATGGCGCATCCCTGCATTTTGGAAATGTTGAAGCTCGGCACAGCAAGATTGCTTGCGGCACCGCACTGCACCATTTTCTTGTGGATGAGGCCCTTAATTTCTGAAGAAATGAGCAAGTCATGACGGAGATGCTGGACTATGTAGTAAGTGGGATGAATCCATTTGAATGTAGATAGTGCTGCTGTTTAATGGCAAGATTCTAGAGGCCCTGATTATATGGAATTCTTGCAATAGAGTACAGCATCTTTGCAACTGCCCAGGTTGCTCCATCCCCATCCTGCCACAATATATTGGTTTTGTGCACTCTGACCATCAATAATGTGTTTGTCTCTTAATGTTTGGGTTACCAGTACCCACTTGGTCCTCTGCAATGGACCTCAGAAGGATAAAAGACCGAATAGGGCCTTCTGGGATTAGGTTTTTCAGTCTGTAGAAGTGTGCCTACTGTTAGAAGGTCTCAAAAGGTGTGGAGAAGAAGCACCTCTGAATTCAGGCAAATTATCTTTCAAAGAGTCAGGTTTAAATATTGGCAAGGTGACTCCAGTGCTGCGCGCACACTGAGATTTGTAGAATGAGTGATTCTCCATGGAACTGGAGGGTGCTGGTGATGTGAGACACCTGTTAAACTCCATGAAAGTATATGAGAACTGTGGTGTGGGGAAAAAGCTAAACTCTGTAGCAACGCCTTAAACAAGTGAGTCTGAGAATGAGGGAGAATCCATGGGAGTGTAGTGGAGTCTTGATGTGAGAACATTTAAAAGTGGCTAGAATTAATGAGATTCTAAGCTTCTCTCTATGACTGGGGTTTTTGGGAAAGACTGAGACTACAGGGGATAAGTGGTTAGCGATAATTTGAGAGATATCATCAGAGCATCCTAGAATGGCAATATGGGAAACACATAAACCTGTGTAGGACTGTATAAGAATGGTGATTTTGGAAATGAGTGAGACTCCTTGTGTGTGTCGGAGATAGATTGTAAGGGATTGTTTGAGTCTGCTCCTGTGGAGCATGAGTGAGGCTACATCATCATGTCTGTGACTGGGGAGGGTGAGATCAAGTTAGACTTCATGGTTGCATCTAACGTCAAGGATTTGGAGAATGATTGAGGGAGGAAGTACCCAAGCCAGCAAAGCTTTCACTGGTATGTCACGTGGAAGTTTGGGGCCAAGACATGTCAGTATTTGAAAACATGGACCTATCGCACAACGGAAATGTCGGACCTGAGGTTTTCTGTAGAGGGGCCATTTAATAAGGATAATCAACATGATTTTGAATATGTAATGAAGAAAAAGGGAAAGAAAGTTAGTCAGCAGCAGTGGAAGGGTGCCGGCAGCTGGTTTGAGGAAGCCTGCAAAGGACAAGATCAGTTGCGAATGTGTAGTTTAGCACAATCTAACAAGCTATTAGAAACAAAACTCCACAAAAGACTAAGGACAACAGGGGTGGGGCAATGGGCTGTACCCAGCTCTACCCAAGAAAAGATAGAAAGGGAAGTCCGACAGGATGCAATAGTGGTGTATCTTTTCTGTTAGCCTCCTCCATTTCAAGAGTCAGAAGGTAGGTGGTAATGAGCGAGGAGAAAAGAGGCCACAAACTCACAACCTTAGCTCCCTCCCTCCCCCCAAGCAGGGGATTTACTAAGAGACATGAAGCAACCTACTGACATGCCTAGGCCTCTGGAATCATTTTAAGTTTTAGTCGCAAAGAAAAAGAGGAACCAGAAGCAATCTTTAAGGCTGTAAATGCTATAACAATTGAAGGGCTTATTAGCAAAGTTGGCAGCTCTTAATGGATTTGGAGCCCACACTCTTAGGTTTCAGTATGCTGAATAATAGGTCTATCCACCACTTGACCTTGTTATTTATTGCAATGTATTAGGAGCCTCAAATCTCTTTAGCTACGTTAATCTGTGGCAGGTGAAGGACACAAGTTGCCTTATCTAATGCTGGCAGTCTAGGGGCACCAGAATTTCTTGGTTATTATCTCGCAGCAGCACAGCTACATTGGCTGGGGTATGGACTCGGGACTACCACACACAAGAGACCGGTGTCTCCCGAACTCAAGATTCAACACAGGGCCCTTCACCCACTTCTATCCCCAAGCATGGCAAAGACAGATACACGCCACCTCGTACTCAATATAGAATTAGGAAGTTTAAAACGTGCGATCTTCTATGCAAAATTGTTAAACCCATATGCCCCAGCGAAACCGTAACCGGGCCTTCTGGCTCCTATGGATCCCCTCTGATGTAGAGAGCTCACCAAATAGACAGAGGTGTGTTTGACTACAGTGGGAGATGTCTTCAAGGAGGGCTTCCTAGCTAGTTTCCAAGACCTAATGGAAATACATGACTTGAATGGAAGCAATTTCCTGCAGCAGCAGCCGATCTATATGGGCTAAGGGGCCATGCCCCGTACCTTTTTTCTGACCTGAAGAGTGTCTGTCAGGCTGAACAAAAGACAGCCTGACAGATACTCTTCTGGTTCAGGGCAGACAGCCAGGAACTGGACATATGGTAAATGTGCAGATCCTGACTGCCTGAGCTGAGCTTTGCCTGGCTGGAGAAGTAACAACCCTATGAGCAGGACCTCTTCAGCCTGGCAAAGGTGCCTCGAGGCCCTCCCCCCTCATGATGAGGGGGAATGTCACTGATTGCTTCAGACCTGGGCATTTCAGTTTTAAGCCCTGAAGTGCCCAGAGACAAGTGTCAATCAGTGACACCTTGTCACAGAGAGGTGTGGGGTCAGCAGTCTCACTGACCCCATCCCACTCTGTGACGAGACTGGGATTGCTGCCTTCCCTCATTAAAATTACCACCTGCCTCTGACTGACCTGTTATATGGTAGAGTTCATGAAGCCTTAAAAATACAGTGGAACATACAGCAGGCCAAACCAGATTCAAATAGCATCCTGCAAACACTATACACAATTGGGCATGGCATGCATTGAGTCACCTGGTTGTATAAAGCAATCCAACAATAAAGGGGCACGAGTATATGAGACAAATGTGAGCATGCACGTGAGCAGTCTTTTAATGACGTAGAGTGGGTACAAATCCTGGAATACCCCCAAAAGTATATGCAGTTTCACATCCTGCATAGAGCTTATTTAACCCCATACACACTTCATAGGATATACTTGGCGGCGCCAGAAGGTTGAATCTGATGCCATACAGGTCCAGCTGATATCCACTTGTTTTAGAGCTGCCCATCATTACAACAGCATTGGTCAAAGGTAACCATGGACCTATCCACCATAACTAAATGTTCAATAGAAGAGAACCTGCAGGGCTGCCTGCTTGACCTCCTTCCCAGGACTAGAGATAAAAAAGTCACTACTAGATTCACAGACCTCTCGCTGTTGTTAGTCAGGCAAGCGATTCCATATGCTGGAAGTCCAACCCCCCTCCTCTTCTGGCCATCTGGAGAACTGAGGTCATAAGATGGGCCAGAGTGGAAGATACTGCTCTTCTCAGAGAAGTAACAAGCATTGGTAGATACAATAGGTCATGGCACTGCAAGAGCTATTGGCGTTGTTAATAGGAATGTCTTTTAGCCATGTTATATAGCAGCACATCTGCTTTTCAGCATGGCTGAAAGCCACAGCAAAAAGTGCTATGATACGGCCAGCGCTGGCCATGTCATAGTGCTTTTCTGTGGCAGGAGGGTTCGGACAATTAACTCCACACAGGTAGGCGAAGAGACAGCTCATGTACTGTCTAGTTGAGACCTAAAAATTAATAAGTTCTTCTGTAATTTAACTGTTTTTTTCCAGTTTTGTAAAGCAGGAACTCGACCTGAAGATATTGGAACACTTTAGATAAGCACCAGTTACAATACACCCAGAGCCAGCCATTTTCTGTGTGCACAGGGAAATTAAGTGATGTTTCCAGAATCACAGGATGTTATTTTGATGCCGAGACTCGATCTGCAACTCCAAAGTTGGCAGCTGTGGCCATTACGCCACATCTTCTTTCACGGATATTTTGCATTTAAGATCAATCTCACAGTTTAGTCGTACACCATGATAGAAATCCCTGTAGGTTGTGTTCCGTTTTTGTTAATGGTTTGTGTAATGTGTTTTTTTAATTGTATCAATTTGTATTTTGACTAACCAGCAGCAAGTTCCTTTTTTTCCACTACACATCTGTAGTCCAAATCATAACCAACCATCCAGCAAAAGTCAGAGGCGCCACATTGAGGCTTAGCTTCCATTGGTACAACAGGTGCAGTGGCACTGGGCCAGAGAGGACTGAGGGCCCCCCTGAACCCTGATTATTGCTGTATTTCATGATCCAGAGAGCAGCAGGGTGGCCCATTGCGTTCTTGCTCTAGGGCCCATGGCATACCGGCCACACGACTGGTGGCACAAATAGATGCAGAAGCCATGTGGTAGCTGGTCGGGTTCCATTCCCTCCCCTCATGACGTGTCTGTTGCTGTTTCCAGGACAAAGGCTAGGGATCAGAAAAAGGACACATTTGCCAGCATCAATGCACAAATGGCCCTGCAATGGAATTCAGTTTCCAATGCCGGCAGTTGTTCATTTAGGTAGAGCCATCTGGGCACAGTCTCCTTTCCAGGCTAGATTGTCAGTGGCCCACCTATCCAGACCCCTTTACCACAGGGCACTCTTCACTTTGTGTTAAACATCAGTAACAAAGATGGGCTACATCTATCACTTTTAAGCACATATGTGGCACCTATTTGACCAACCTCTGAAAGATGCATTGTTTGTTTTGTTAACTTTGGAAAGATGAGTAGCTTTACGTGTGCCACAGGATTTGAACCTGTGACTTACATTTTATATTTCTTAATAAAATGCAAACTTGATTTGAAGGTACTAGAGCACGTATACTATTACCAGTTACAACACACAAGAAAACGTTTTGTCAGCACTGGGAGATTAAGTGATTTGCCCAGGATCACAAGCCAATGCTGATACTCAAACCTTGGTCCCCCAGCTCCAAAGTCAGCAGGTCTGGCCATTACACCACATCTTTCCTGCACTAACCTGATTGCTACTGAGCTCTTGAAGGAAAACAAGTATCAAGGATGGGTGGGAGGGAAAAGAAGCGATTGAAACTATGAGTACCTGGCTCTAGGCGGAAAACTAGCAACAGGGTTAGGGGCGGGCGGGAGGTAAAAGAAGTGACTGAAAACATGAGCACTCCCACAGAGTGCTTACAGACAAATAAAAAAGCAGATCCTAAAAACAGGAGCAGTGAATGGACACAAGTACTTGGTCCATGCTCTGAGGGTGGACCAAACACAAGAAGAGGCATGACCCATGCATGTCATGACAAATGGGGATGAAAGATACCAGAGAGATGTTGAAGCAAACAAATAGTAAGCTCTCGGTGGGCTGTAAGCCCATTAAATGTAAACAACACGTCTCGAAGAGACAGCACATGTGCTGTCTAGTGGAGTCCTAAACAGGGGCCTGTGCAAAAGACTAATAGCAGACTACTGGCATTCTTGACTTGATGATTTCATAAAGCATTTTAAGGACAATGCAATGCCAGCCTAATTAAGTTCATGCTATTGGCAACCATATCTATGTGCCATTCTTCCAGGGCGTCAGGAGGGACTTCCTGATTCGTGCACCTTACCACACACACACAACATCAAGGCCTTACCAGCTTGTTTCCTCGCCTTCCACTCCCTCTTATGCACCCTTATAATCCCATGGCTGGGAGGCGGGCAGGAATAATTCACCTGCTTTTTTTATATTTTTGATACATTGAATAAAAGGAGTACTGCCCAAACGCCTGCTCGAATGCTATCTGCAGGCCTTGAGTCCCCCACAACACTTGATGCCGCTGCAGTGTGCCAGAGGAGAGGTTGGGGAAAGGAGGTTGCACATGTTTGCCTTTTAGTTCTTTGGTGTTTAACGTTGTGAAGATAACACTTGCATACAACACTTTATAATGGACAGGACAAAGTATTTACCATTTATTATTGGTTACAGCAATGTCTCTGTCTCTTTTAGCCTGTTATTCATATCAACATCTACTTAAGTACTGGTATTTTACAGGTACTCTCGCTTAATGTGGCAGACCTTTCAAATACATCCGTTGATGCTTGCAACTTTGATGTTTGTATATTGAACAGCCAAAACCTTAATAAAAATGATTTTTTTAAAAAGTACTAGGAGTTAATAAATTGCAGACCTATGACCACAAAGTCGTAGGCTAAGAAGGAAAGGAAACAAGACTGGGATTTTCCTGTGCCCCTGGTGTCCCAAGCTGATTAGAGTTGCAGCAAGGGGCTAGAAAGAGTAAGTAAACAAAGGTGACCAGAGCGGATGTAGAGAGAGAGGATGAGGATAGTAAGAACCCTGGGATGATCATGCCCTTGCAATAGATCCGTGGTCCATGAGATCACAACAAAACATTTATCTATGTTCCACTGAACCCATTGATGTCCACAGCCAGGGACTTTCTAGCTCTTAGATAGAACCCTGAGAATTTTGTACAAACTCTTCAGTTCATCATAATCTATTATAAACTATATTAGTAAGAGATCATAGCCTTGATGCCTGCAATAATGTCACACGAGTTATAGAAGAAAGTAAAATAGACAGAGAAAGGAGTGTCTCACCAAGGCTGCAGATCATAGAGACATGATAATGGAGATACCACAGCCACTGTGAAAACCCTTAGACAAATTTAGCTGTAGAAACCATGACCCTAAAAGACCGACTGGACTATGATCACTACAAGTAAGTAGGGAGAAAACAAGTCAAACTTTATACGCTCTGCAGTTTATCAAAGTATTTCAGAGATACTCAGGGAATTAGGATGCAGCCAACAAATGCCAAGCTGCCCTAGTGTCAGCGTTTGTTAATGTGTTACAAGAGAAAACGAGAGAATAATTGATGCCAGTTGGTATAGGCTGACAAGGAGCTTCAAGAAGGGTGTCAGGGGTGTTGCAGCCCCCTAATAAATGTATTTTGAAGTAACTCATTGGATATAGGTCCTCTCAGTCGGGTATGGTGAATTCTCGTGAATTTATAAATATACACTCAGATGAAAGCACACACACTTGGTTGTTTTACAAACTAGTTATGTTTCTTGCCACTTACTACCCCTTAGACCCCACTCATGCCCTGCTTGTCGTACTATTGTAATTTAACTGGATATGCCACTGTGATTGTTGGAAAATCTACAGGTCACACCCCCTAATCCTTTGGATCAAGATACTCCCCTGGGTCATAGATCATGCCGTAGAAGATCACAGATTCTGCTGATCATTACACATCTAGCAAGAACTGAAACAACAGAAATGTGGCTCTGATTTAAAATCTAATTCATAAACTCTGCAGATGCAAGCCCTCCTAATGAGCATGGGGAGAGGCAGCCTCGATAGCCTTAAGGATTTAAGCAACAGCATCACGGAGGGGAACAAAGGCTTGGATTTAACCAAGGCCTCCATCTCGGAGGAAGGAGGATGGACCAGGCAGTTTCTGCAAACCAGGTGATGGTTTCTAGAGTCTCAGAAAATATAATAATTAGCATAAATCTGCAGGTGGATAAAGGGGCACGAAGAAGGTGAATGGGCAGCAGGGGTGTCTTGATTCCCTTACAATGTCTTGAGGCTGGCAGATGGCACAGGATTAGCAATAGTTCAGGGCGGTGGAAGAAATTAAGTGTGCCTACCAGTGGGTTGCAGTGGCATGAATCATATCATCCCTTCCAACATGGGCAGCTCCATGATACAACTGCTCAAGGTTAGAGAGCAGAAGTTTTGGTACGACCACACACCCTCAGCTGTCCTTCCACATTTCTTCCAGGTCCCTTGTACAATTTTCCCTGTCCAGTACTGTTTTTCAGCTTTCGGAACGTGCTTAAGCAATAGAGACATCCTTTCCAGAGGGACATGAAACAAATCAGTCTGTGCAATATATATAGTTGCCTGCTATTTAAAGCAGCTTCTTTAGCAGTAGAATCGGCAAGGACATTTCCCTGAGAAAGATCATAATGAGAATATTGGTGGGCAGCACATTTGTCAACTGTGATTTTGAGCAGCAAAAGCATGGCACTCAAACAGGTTCTTTCCATACAGTACATTTTTAATTAGGGTGCTTGCAGATGTCAGGAAAACACTCTGCAATCAGACAAGTCCAAAGTAATGCATAACTCTGAATGCATACTACAGCTACAGTGTTATTTGGTGCAAGACTAAAAGCTCTATTAAGGACAACGAGCTCAGCAACCTGGGTATATTTCCATTGGGTAAATGGCGCCCCCCAGTAAGTTGAGATGTAGTGTATAAAGCATATCCGGAAACAGGTTTGCTTTCATTATTTCTAGGACACATTCCATCCACATAGGATTGGATGATGAAGTATTCTGAACACCTCTGTGACCCACAGACAGGCACTGTGAGACTTGCATTGCCTTCAGCTCAACTCCAGAGCTCTCCATCATGGCCATTATGAACAGCCATTCTAAATCCATAGCTACCAGGTTTCCCAGGTCCATTTATAATGTGCTGCTGTAGACTGTAAGTCCCAGAATTCAAAGAAAAAACTGTAAACTTTGCACTTGTATAGCACACTACTCACCCATTAGGGTCTCAGGGCGCTGTATGCATACCACTGTGGAACCCCCCATGGCTTTTCCCTGTGAGGCACCCACTCCTGGGCAACCCCTAGAGTGAAGCCTGGCATGCAAGAGCTGTTGTGGAGATTAAGGAAGCTATTGCCCAGAGTTGCAGAGTGGGACCCATTAATTTGATTAGGCACTGAGATGAGAATTATCTGGTCCAAGGGAATTGAGCCCAAAACCCACCAAGGTAGGAATTGAACCCTGTTCCCAGGCCAGCTCTCTGCACCAGGGTCTGCCGCTCTAACCATTGTACCACACTTCTCCTCTAGAATGGAGCAGCATATCACAAAAGGGCCTGGGAAACTTGGCAGGTCTGGAAACATGAACTCCATAGTTGGGTGAGCCAACAAATTAACAGTCAGAGCTGAGCCAGAGCAGAATTAGGGCTCCAAGATCCAAAGCACGAGTTTAGTCTTGAGAATATTTGGCACATGATTCATGAAAAAAATATGTTGAAGTCTCCTTAAAATGATAAAAAGTGTATTTAGCATGCAAAAGTGTTTCAATTTAGTACATCATATTATACATCAAAGTATAACATTTCTTTAAGAGCAACTCATTAGAAGTGATCGTTTTTAAAAATGGATTTACAAGCATTCCTGCTCCTGATAATGCCGTTAATGAACTAAAAGGCAAGTAATTTGGAATGTGCATCCTATATCTGGCCTAGATTCGAATTACAGATAGGGCTACCTTATATTTAGTGGTCGTTAGATATCGCAAATGTAATAATGAAGGAAAAGGAGGATCAGTGAAATAAAATATTGGTCTAAAAAAACACAGTTTGGTTACGTGGGGAAGCGAGGATTGAGCCCAAGCTTTCCGGTTTGTGCGCATTAACCACTAAATGGGTATCACTTTATGTTTCCTTTTTATAGCAAATGTTAATGCGCTATATTTAATTCTTCGGCATGACATAAGAGAGTGTGCAGCAAGTAGGTAGACTGTCATGCTCCTTTTCAGCTTGGTCAGTAAGCACCTGCCGGGACCATAATCCTGAAAGGCATTCTGATCTCCATAGGGTGGGGGAGTTTTACACAGATGCTACTCCAACCCCTCCAA
Organism: Pleurodeles waltl; assembly: GCF_031143425.1. Lineage (NCBI taxonomy): Eukaryota > Metazoa > Chordata > Amphibia > Caudata > Salamandridae > Pleurodeles > Pleurodeles waltl. The sequence goes on along the minus strand of NC_090443.1, from coordinate 111,977,119 downwards.
TACTGGCCGGCTGGGACCACAACGCCAGCAGGCCTTCTTGCTCCCCCCAGCCCTGCCAGTAAGCGCTTGCCAGGACCACAAGCCCGGTTGGCATTCTGATCCAACAGGGGTGAGGAAGCTTGACACATTGCTCCTCCTCCCATTCAGATACTGGTGCACTAGGATCCCAAATCCAGCAGGCTGTTATGCTCCCCGCTCCAGCCATGCTATAATGTGCCTGATGGTACTTCAAGCCCGGCAAGTATTATGGTCCAATGGGGTGAAGAGATTTGACACAGATCTCCCCCATCGCCTTTGACAGTGGCCTGTCGGGACCACATCCCTGTCAGGCAGTAATGCCCCCCAACCTGCCACAATGTGCCTGCCAGGACAGCATACTCGGCTGGCATTCTGCCTCCGATGGGGGTACTGAGACAGTGCTCCGCCAGCCACTACAATACTTGTCTGCCTTGACCCCGACTCCAGCAGACAGTCAGCTCTTCCTTCCAGCTCTGCTAGTAAGAACCTGCTGGGCTCTTGAGCCCAGCAGGCATAACGATCCCCACGGGGTCGGCATAGTGTAGGTGGGAAGCGGGGCTGGGCAAAATACCTGTCGTCCTGGCTCTAGTCCATCAGTGCAGGGTCCTTCGCGGGTGTCAACAGCAACAGAAGGAGGGGCTGAAAACCCTGCTTTTTAGAGCTGAGGGCAATCCTGGATTCATCTAGCTTCCCATCACCTGTGCCGCCTACTGTGTTAAACAATAGTAAGGTCAGGTACCACTGGTGGGGAAAGGGAGGGGACTTCAAGTCCTTCCTGTCCCTTGCCCTGCGCTCTGGTCTGCAGCTGCTGCCGCTCTTACTGGGGAAAATCGGTTGAAACCGAAAACCAAACATCATAAAAGTAAGGCAAAAATCTATATATTTCAGACACAGGTTTTATACATTTTTCTCCCAATACAAGTCCATCAAAATGTGAACACGTGATAGAAACTGTTATTTTAACTAAACTAACTGATTAGCAGGATGCAGAATCTTCTCACAAGGCGGAATCCAAGAAGATGGTAGAGATAAGATACAGATACCCAGGCTAATGCTGAGTTCACCGTTTCCTGAAATATACCCTTCATTCTGCAAATCATCATGTCAAGGCTACGCTTACTGCACGGAGCAAGAAATGTGCAATTTTACAACACTGGATAAAATGGTTCTAGGCCTCAAGAATACATGAAACTTTGCAGACATATTACATTAATGTGCACTTCAGGTTAATATAAAAGCGACATTGAAGTTCAGTCATGTCACATATCAGTGTATGTAAAGGTAGCACATGCAGTGGCATGTTCATAGTAAGTCACTAACATAAAGGCACGGAATATATTTCTGCTTTCTCATGCTACATTCGCACACCCACAGGTGTGCAGTGCAGAACCTGGTTGTAATGAACTGAACAAGTCATTTTACAACCATGTGGAGACCCGTTACAAAACCTTTTCTACAACTCGGAGTTCACGTTGCCACCGTGGGCTGTTGCTTGCACCTATTGAGCTGACTGTAGTCATACTCACAAATGAAGGCTTGCTTGGTGTGCCCCTGCAGATCAAATAGCCCGCTCTGGGTCATAGTAGCTTACTCAGGGGTTCTGCAAGCACACACATATTTGATTGAACTAAGACCAAATTAAAATGCAAAACTTTCCACTTCACCTAAGGCAGAGGCTCATGCCAACAAATCATGTTGGGAACACTTCTGTCCAGACAACAAGTGCACAACAAAATGGAGGGGGAACAAATGGCCTGTCTTAAGGAGAATGCCACGGGGAATCAAATTAAGAAGAAGAGTATAACACAGATAACCGATCATGTACATCAATCAGGGTGTTACCACCCTTATTAGTGTGCCCGGTGAACCCAATATTTAATAAAACTCTTCCACCACAGGGCAGAAAGGAAACATCAACTTCTGCATTTTTTCCCCAAAAACGTGTAATTCCTGGTATTTCTGTGCCCCCAACATTATGGGGACCTCTGGTAACGACAATTCCAGAGCAGGAAAATAGCCCAAATGTTTAGAGACCATTCATAATCGAGGCCATAGTGAGGTCTGGTGCTCAACTGCTCACCTGAAAAGTACAGTGCATCATCATGAACTATGAGAAGAAGAAACTTCCCAACCTACCTGGGCCCATGCCTTGTCTTGAGCCGTCTACAATTCAAAATGCAGCTTCCACTGAATTCAGATACAAAATCTGTCAAGTGAGGATGCATCGTTTAGCCCACCTTTTTCACTCTTTGTGCTCTATGTACATGGCCTGACTTATGTCTAAAGAAAATCATTGTACCGTATTCCCCAACAAAATAGCTTAAAGTGACAACCTGCATCTGTTATATACTTGTCGGACAGTTCCTCTAATCATTTGTTGGCCTGAAGTTTCACAGTGCAGATGACAAATGGTCCAATGCTAACAAAATACAGAGTGGGCTTTGGGTACACCACTTTCAACCATTGACTTTCTTCTATCATCTTCTTTCAGTAGTTGGCTTGACACTTGGCCCATCATGTCTTAGCTTAGCCCAGTGGACTATTCAGCTCTGAATTTGAGCATATACGTTACATCTGCTCGAGTGCTTGCATTCAACAGTATGTTAGACTACTTACAACCATAGCACTAACTGCCTGGACCTGCTGGCTTACTACTGTGTGTCTCACGCTAACGCTGAATCCACGGAATGTTTGTTCATTCTGACAGAAAACTGTTGATGGCCCTCCAGGAAGTCATTATCAGACTGGTTGTTACATTTAAGGTGGTCTCGCTATTTGAACCTATTTGGTGTTGTCCTACCAAGTCTTTCTCAATATTTTTTTTTTCAAGTGTCTCTTCCTCATCAGTGGCATAGCAAGGGAGCCCTGGGTCCTTATCATAGCGTGCAAACTGACCCCGCCCCTCATCTTTCAGTAAGATGGTTAAAGAAAGTCATAATTGAGGATTAGGTGCCCCTAATATTCCTACGCCACTGTACCACCAAACATACATCACAATTGATAGCTGCGCTCCGGTAACATTACTAAGGTGCTTCCCTGTGAGTCTTGTGTTAGTCCATCCAGACCTATCACAAAAAAACAAAATCAAACACCTAAAGCACACTCAGTAATTTCTTTCGATGCCTTCAAAATCTCAGTAGCTGTGTATTCGCCCTTTGAAACTTTTCCTTTAAATGCTTCTTAAAATTGGCACATAGGTAAACATGACTCTCGGCTGTCTGCAGAGAGGCCAAGTATTGGATGAGCATTTTCTGAACACTTTATGACCCCCTGAGAGGCACTGTGGGAAACTCACACTGCCTTCAACCTGAACTCTAAAGCTTTCAGTCTTTCCCCATCATGCACACCCACCCACAACGGGTCTCACCCAGATACCTTGAGGCAGCGCAGTTGTCAGTATGCACTATGCAAGTCATAAGGTAGAAGAAAGCCAACAGTCAGATACAGGAACTGTTAGCACTTTTTCTTTGTGCAAGTTTGGGGACCACGAAGTGCTATTGGATGGAGTGAGTTCCAAAACAAAGCGTAATAAACAAGTCACTACGTGCAATAAATGTGAAGTGCATTAGACTCCACTAGAAGGACAACATTTGTTTCAAACAATGGAGGTTTATTAAAGGTTAATTGTATACAGAAGACAATCAGTTTAGTATTGATAACGCAAATGTATTAATTAGAAATTATTAATGAGTGGTTATGTAATAAAACAAGTAGAAATATGAATAATATAGAATAATGTGCACGTTTGAAATTGTGACCACGGGGAGTGGCCGTCAAATGTTAATGAAAATGTTAAAAAGAAGATACGTAAATAATGAAAATGTAATAAAAACATGTAGTAATGTGACATATTGAAGGATATTGAAGGATATAACCTATGTTGTATTAATCATGTGCCTTAACTTAGCAATGGTCTAGGCTTAGTCTTACCAGGCCTCATTGCAGAAGCTGCGTTTCTGATGGTAAATATAAAATTGTTGGTAAAAGCTGAACTAACGATGAGCTGCCTATTGTTTAACAAAATCTGCTTAGCAAGGAGTCTTCTTGAGAACCAAGGGACAGGAGCTGGTAGAGTTAGAAATGTAGCAAATGTCATGCAAGCCGGACGAGGTGTACTTTCCCAGGACTTGAACAATGGGGACACTGACTGGAGAAGAAGATGCAACATTTTCAATACCTGACTAGCCAGCTGATGAGGGCATTGTAAGATGAGCCAATCAACAGCCTGAGAAACATGAAATATTAGAATCTATAGATTTGGTGTGTTTTATCCATTGGCTATGTAAATAACGCGTGACTAGTTGACCAATTAGTCATTAGGGGACAGTCTGGGCGGCTTTGATATAACATCGTGACAGAGGGAAGAGACATCAGATGGATAGGGAGAGGGGAGCAGATTGTATTGAAATTTGCAGCGGCGAGTCGAGATTCTGTCATAGGGCTCGACTCTCTGACTGACAGCCTGATGTGATGCTGATCGACTGATGACCTGAGGACGAAGGCTGACTCTGTTGCTGACCCATACTGAGGATAGGCAGATATGACAATGTGACTGTAATGCATTGCTTCTACTTTCTTGGTACCAGCTGCGCTGTCTATATAACATACTTTAGTTAGATGTTTTCCTCCAAATTTGTGTTCTAAATTGTTTTTGCGTGACGCCCCACAAGCTAATGCTAATCTGGTTTAGTTAAGGTTTCTCTACATGATGGTACTTGACATGACTTTTGACAATTGATTGACGGATGGATCCCGCTGAACTTATGCCATTGACTGGGTTGTTGGGATTGATCTTCTTGTTGATTTGTGCTAATGCTCTAGAATGTATCTTGATGCAAGCTTTGATTAGATTATGCTCATGGCATCTTTTGATTGATTAGTCGTGTTTTATTGAATTGAATAACTTTTGAATTAACCTCATGACTTAGAATTGTAATCAAAGGGCAATAAATCTACTAAACGTATATATTTGAGGTGTGGTTATATGTGACTGTAAGGTAATGGTGCGTTAATTAATTGGTGTTCTTGATTAAATTGCTAATGCTTTGACTAATGTTAATGAACTGTGCATTGATTATTGCGTACACTTGTCACAGTGTGGCTAGGATACTCCGTGTAAATCAAAAGGTTCACCGACCTATATGCGTCACCTTGTAAGTTTACTTATTAAGGACCAACGCGCTAACAGTATAAATTACTAATCAAAATACAAATGCATCAAATAAAAAGGGGTACAAATTAATCTTTTAAACCAGGGGACAAACTAGCACAGAGTCTTCTTAAAAAGGGAAGGGCAAAAGATAGTCAGTCCTCTCTCTCAGTGAGTACTTCTAATCTTCAACTCTGCTCTATGCTTCACCGAAACTCTAAAATCTAATGTAGACTACACTAAAGTACAACACACACTTCTAACATTTGTCACACCTGTAGATAGTTCTCTTGATACAGTCCAGTCAGGTGAAACAAGATGAAACAACTATATGCTTGTTAGATTCTCAGGACTTCTCACAAACGTCTTTCAGTGCCCTTCAAAGTTACACTATCTGTAACTGGATGAGACACAGAAACCAGCATGTACACTGGAGGTGTCTTTTGAATGCACTATCCATGATTATCACAGAGAAAATAAAAAATGTCTTCCCACGTGAATGAGGAAATGAGATCATGTTCATTAGTTAGTACTCCAGCTCACTTGTAATTAAAATATTCAAGTGTCACAGAACAATATGGTACACAGTGGGAAACATTTTAAAATTCAGGCCGACGTTAGCTATATTCAATCCAAAAGTAAAGGAACCTGTTTTCTCTCTACAAAGAACGTTAGCGTGTCTATGCGTTAGTGATGCGTTAATTCAAACATTTGAATACATGAAAAAAAAAATTCAGAACATAAAAAGGAAGTTGGAACTTTTATAAATAACTGCAGCTAGTGGAGGTAAGGATGGCCCCTCTCGCCCCGTGGTGCCACTGCAACATCCACCCCACAGGTACCTATGTCTCGGTTCCTTGTGATGACTCCTGTACGTATAAATCTGAATTTCAATGGTTGTACATGGGTGAGTTAACAATCGTTTAGAGTTATATATTTTTTCCTTTTTGCGATGCTAATTCTTTTTAATTTTCTGTTATGCAACCAAATGCCTATTTCCATGTTGGCCATTTTCATGTTATCCATAGTCCATATTGCTGTAGTTGTTATGTTTTGTTTCAATTTGTTTTACTGTCTCTACTATTTAGTTGGTGCATTTAAGCTGCAAAAGATTAAATATGTTTTTAAAAAATGACTCTGAATATAACTGGGAATCCTGGTGTCAAATATTGGATTGTCCACCTCATCAAATTGTGCAGTGCTGCATTTCAATGTACTGTTTGTTAGCAGATCCTTAAAGAACTAATATGATATGTTAAACCACTATTGGCATAAACATGTATGTGTATAGTCATGTGCGCTCTCTTCTCGATTGCAAAGCAAAAACAGTAAATAGTTGCTATCACCTTTTTGATTTTTTAATCTTTTAGCAAACTGTAAAATACTTTTTTTTTTTTAACAGTTGCAATTGAGATTTATTAACTGGCCAAAACATAATAACATCATCTATGTAACTACCCCAATAAATGAAATGTTCAGTAAGACCTGAGAGACAATTAAACCATACATGACATTTATCATACCAACCCATATATAGGTTTGCATAGGATGGAGAAAACCTAGCACCCATGACAACACCCTGTATTTAGCAATACCAGGTGACATTGTGAATGAAAATGTTATTATCCAAAACTAAATTGATCAAGCCCATCAACAATTCTGTGTGCTTGTAGAGTGTGGCATTTCTTGTATCCAAAAAATGTTGCACAGCTAATAGTCCCTTGTCCTTAGGAATACAATTGTAAAGGAAATTGACATCAAGTGTCCCCAGAAGACTACCTTCAGTCCATTTAAAATCTGTCAACTTATTCAATAGTCATGTAAGCTGGCAAGGTCAGTATGAAAGGTTGCAATAATAAATGTATATAGTCCAAAATGTTCTCAGTGGGGGAACCTACATGATGGGTCTACCTGGGGGAAAGTCATATCCCTCCTATAAATGTTAGGTAAGATATATATGTGTGGTATCCTGGGTGTGGGGTTAAAGAGGTATCGATATTCTGCTGCCGAGATTAAACAACGTTATTTCCACACATCAAGTCTTTGTTTGATAATCCTGGTTGGTTCAGTCATAGGGTTGGCTGTCAGTTTCTGATAAGTTTTTCCATCTACGAGGTGTCTGTTTAATTCAACTGTAACAATCATAAAACAGTATTACCTCCTTTGTCTGCTTCTTCAAAAATAATGTTGCTATTGTTACTTGGCCCTTCAAAGCCACCCTCTCCTGTGTGGAGATGTTATATTGTTGTATACACATGGAGCTTGTGGTGTAGGAAGTTTCCAGGTCATAAAGATCTTGTATCACAGCTTGATAAAAAAAAGATCAATTACGTTATTCAGAGGTAAATCCTGGGTAAACCTAGATGGAATCTTAGGGCCACTATCTGTAGCTAAATTGGGAAATATATCAAGGTTATCAAGGACATGTGCAAGGGGGTAGTGAAACTTCTGTGTGTCACCCAAGAGCAATAAAAGTTGTCCTTCAAGTCACTTATAGACAAGTTACATTTATGAATTGAAATAGTAGGTTCCGGATGGGTTCTATTTTTGTTTTGGAAAAATCTCTTTAGTTTGAGTTTACGTTCGAATCTAAAACCTTCAATATGTAAATTTGTGAAATCAGGTAAGTTGGGGGGACAAAATCCCAGCCCTAACTTAAACCTTGATTTTCGTTTCATTGAGTGTAGAGTCCGATAAATTAATAACATCGACATTGTCACAGTTATTGGACAACTCAAATGCTTCCCCACCCTCCATTACTTCTTTTGGTTGAGTGAAACTGATCTTGTTGTCATACCCTCCCTTGTTGTGGGGTCTTCGCTATTGTTTAAGTTTGCCCCTACTGGTCTTCTTACATTTGTGGCCCTTTTATGAAATTTCTGTCTTGTACCCTTTCAATAACATTGTAGCTCCACTAAAAAAGATTAGTGGTTGCTGTGGTTGGAGTATCTTTATTGAGAGAGTTAACACTAAGGTTACTAGTAATACTTGATAGATCTGATTCACAGTTAGAGGATATGGGATTCTGTCTGACCTCAATAGTAGCTGGAAAAACTGTACATGTCTGTGTCTTAATATTATCAAAGTTATGTGCATAGGTAAACACCCTGCCCTTTTTATAGTCATTGTCATCCCTACGTAACTTACGCATCTTCATGTCTTTTATGTAGAGTTGGTGTTTGTGTAAGACTTAATTGAGAATCGCATAATTCTTGTCTGTCACCTTCGTTTTGGTTGGATCTCTAATTTCTTTTTCTAATGTTTGAATCTCAACTAGCAATTTCTCCCCTTAAGATGGGTATCGCTGATAAGGATAGCCATAATTCCAAATGAGGTGGAGAGTAAACGTTCTTCCCATTCTTTAGGCAAATCCGCACTTTAATCATTGAATGATGGAAATATAACTACCCTTAACTCTCTGGGAATTTGTTTTGTTGTCAATGTATTTCTTCAGAACAGTGAGATCCCAGCAACGGGAATGTTCCTGTTTTTTAAGTCTTTCAAGTCCAATAAACTTGTTTTTAGTCCTTCTTCTGTTGTGTTAATACTGGTCTGAGGTGCAATAGTTTTGGAGGTCCTAAAGAGATCCTCCAAGAATGCATCCCTATCATCAAACATGGACATAATGAAAACTCCCTAAATAGGGAGTGTTGCACGATAGCCTGGCGTGTGATCGAGCTTTGGACATCCTTTGGTTGGCATACATAAAAGAAGCCACCACAACCCTTGGTCGCCCAGAAATGTTTAATACCCGACAATGTCTAACACGTACCCATAAATGGTGGGTAAAGGAGAACTTTTTTAAAACTGAGAACAAAATGGGAGGCAGAGGAACTAAGGAAACCAACTGTGATGGATGTTTTAATGTTAAAGTTGCAGACGTGTCCTGAGATGTATCTTTTGACCGTACAAAATGTTTGGGAAAGGTCACTCATTACCTGCTTCCGATTAGGAATAATTAGAAGTAATTTGTGCTTCCTGCTTGGCCAGTACGATTTGAAATCCATACAAATTTGTCCGTGTGATGGGGTGTCCTCACAGTCTTTAATTCAATTTCACCTTGTTCTGTGGTTTTTTTTGTGCACCTTTTAGATGAAGATTTTTACTTCCCTTACTGAAAAAAAGGGTTTCATGCGGTATCGCCCAGCTTACTTGTGGCTATATATGGTCTCTGATGTGTTGGTGTGTGGGGCCGGTGTCATTTTTAAAAGGGGCTATATGTTGGAGGAAAAGTGTAAATTTGTAATTTTATTTAACATTTTTATTTTTCGAAATTTGAATGTAAATTAAATTGGAAGTTTTTAATATTTTAAATACACGACTTCTTATGTTTTTAAATGTTTGTAGGTAACGTGTTATGTATTTATGTGATTTATAGTTTTTTGATTTTTTTTAAATATCTTTTTATTTGTATTTATTTAACATTACACACAAAAATGAAAAAGTTAGAGGAGAGAGAAAGAAAAATAAAGGTCATCTTGTAAAAACGTTTAAAGTAAATCAATTATATTTTGAACCTGAGCCAGAAACTCGCAGTTGTAAGCTGCAGGCTTGGAGACAGTTAGGATGGAAGAACAAGATAGGAGCTGAGTAAGAAATATTAATACGAAATAAGGAGGGAATTAATAGAGGGGGGGCGAGTATTGGGAGCCGATGAGATCGATTCAGATGGTTTCGGCGATATTCTGTTGGCTGCTGTTGGCTGGTGAGTGTGTGGGATATGTTTCATGGTTTGTGTTGGGTATATGCTGCTGATTGTTTTGTACTTATTTACTTATTCATTAAGTTTATTCTCGGGGGGGAGCTTGTCGTCTTTGCTTTCCATAGTTGTTACAAAGGAGTTCCAGGTTTCTGCGCCCTTAACTTTGATCCCTCTGTCCAGCATTGATTGCAGTGTGTATGCTTCTGCTTTTGCCAAACGCAAGAGCTCTGCGCACCATTGTATCCCCGGTACCTTGGGCGCCTTCCAGTGCATAGCTATTTGTCGCCTGTACAAGACTAGTGCTAGGTCTATGCATTTATGTGTTTGCTTTCTGCTTTTGGGTCTGTCTCTTATTCCCAGCAGGCAGAGTTCCGGGTTGAGGGATAGTGGGATGTCTAACCATTCGGTTATTTGGGATATTATGTTGCTCCATGCGTTTAAGATAGGAGGACATTCCCATGTCATGTGAAAGAAGGAGGCGTCAGCAGTTCCGCATCTTGTGCATTTCTGAGATGTTTGGGGAACATGCGTGTCAGTCGTTGTGGTGATAGATATGTCTGATGTAAGTAGTTAAACTGTGTGTATCGGAGCCTGGGGTTGCGTGACACGGTCTGTGTCAATGTTAGAGTCTGATTCCACGCCTGTTTTGAGATAGTGGTGTCCAATGTTTGGTCCCACCTGTTTTTAGCTTGTTCTTGATATTGAGTGAGCTGTGTGGTCAAAGTTCTCTACAAACTCGAGATATTCATTGGGTCTTGTGTGCCGCTCAGTAGTTCGTTTAAGATTGGGGCCACTGTGGGCTCGTTGTTACCACAGTTCCATGTGGCGCGTATTAATTGTCGTAGCGCGCCAAACGTAATAAAGTCTCCTCGTCCCAAGTTGTGGGCGTTCGCCAATGCTTCGTAAGTTATTATGTGTCCCCCGCTAAACATATCACCCACCTTTTGTATGCCTTTTTCCAGCCAAGCTGTTAGGTCTAGTTTTGTGGCTATCTCTTCAGCTTTAGGTATATCTAGTAGTGGTATATTTGGGGAATATTGTGGTTTCTTGTCATTACCCATCACGTAACGGTGCCATATTCGCCGTGCGTTATGAAATAGTGTGTTTTGCGTGCATCGTGGTGCATCTCTATCCATTAGGTGACATATTATATTAGTGTGTCCCAGTTCTTTATGTATGGTTTGTGCTTCTATGTTGGCAGGGTCGCGTAGCCATTTAAGCACCCATTGTAACTGGGCAGACGCGTAGTATAGCTCTAGACGTGGTGCCCCCATCCCTCCCTGTCCAAGTGGGAGGCATATTTTGGTTAGAGCCACTCTGCGGCGGCCGTTGCCCCAGATTAAATCCGTCAGTATGCTGTTCAGGGTTTTAAAGATAGAGGCTGGTAGTGTTAATGGTAGTGCGGAGAAGAAGTACAGCAGGCGCGGCAGAACAATCATCTTTGCTATAGCCACTCTGCCCATTGGAGAGAGAGGGAGCGAGCACCAGAAGGGTAGGGAACCGCGAAGGGCTCTGATCGCTCTTCCTAAATTGCCCTCTTTGAGGTCTTGGGGGTCATGGTAGATGTTAATCCCCAGGTACTTAAATGTGGTATAACACCATTTTAACTCACTCAAAGAGTGGTCTATACAGTAGGGTTCTGGGATCGTGCGCATTGGAAATACGCAGGATTTCGACCAGTTCACCTTTAATCCAGATATGGTGCCAAATTGATCCAGCAATTCAAGTATACCAGGAAGGGAGCTTGCATAGTCGCGTAGAAATATTAATGCATCGTCCGCATATAGAGAGACTACATGATGCTTAAGACCATCTTGTATGCCCAATGCAGATGCGTGTGTTCGTAATCGAGCGGCCAGGGGCTCAATGACTAAAGCGAACAGTAGTGGGGATAATGGGCAACCTTGTCTAGTTTCCCTTTCTATTCTAAACTTCTCCGATATGGTTTCTCCTGTTTTGACTCTAGCTGTCAGTTCGGAGTATAGAGTTCTGATCCAGTTTGTGTATGTCTTACCAAACCTCATTAGACTAAGTGTTTCTAGCAGGAAGGGCCAGCCCAGTGTATCAAATGCCTTTTCAATATCCAGTGACACCGCTACCCTTTCATATTCACCCTCTGGGGTGTTTGCCATTAGACGTATTAGGTTCCGTATATTGACAAATGTGCTACGGCCTGTTATAAATCCAGACTGGTCATAATGTACCAATCCTGGCATCAGGAGGAGCAGGCGGTTTGCTAATATTTTACCAAGTAGTTTGCAATCTGTGTTTAATAGCGAGAGAGGCGGTAGGATCGAACATCCATTGGGTCGCGGCCTGGTTTGGGCAACACCACTATTACCGCCTCGCGTTGGGATTCAGTTAGCTGGCCTTGTGCTGAAGCTTCAGCTAACATTTCTAAATATGGGGCCAATGTTTGCGTCTTGAAGATGTCATAGTATTCTATGGGGAGACCGTCGCTACCCGTGCCTTGCCATGTACCAGCTGACTTAGCGCCTGCTGCACTTCCGCTATATCTATTGGTTTGTCTAATTCCTCCGCTTGTGTTGGTGTGAGGTGGTTTATTTGTAATCCGCTGAGGAACGTAAGCAACTTTCTAGGTGAGGGAGGGGGGTGCGCTAACTATAGCGTACTGTAATATTTTTTGAAAGTGTTGTTTATTTCGGCTTGGGTGTTTATGATTTCCCCCGTGCTTAGTCGGATGGCACCAATGGGTGCATTATGACGCTCGCTCTTCAGGAGCCATGCCAGGAGCCTGCCCGGCTTGTCGCCTTCCGAGTGCATGCGGGCCATGTGATATCTATAGTCATATTGCCTCAAGTGGTGATCTGCTTCGTTCCATTGTATTCTCAGTGCTGTGAGGCCCGCTTTATCTAGTGTGCCCTCAGCATATTTACATTCTGTGGATCTCACATTTTGTTCGAGCACTCGGATTTCATTTGTAAGTGTTTGTCGTACACCCTTGGACATTGTCATGCATATGCCCCTTACCACTACCTTATGTGCATCCCATTCATTTGCTCTGGATTACGTAGATCCCCTATTGAGTGTGAAGTATGTGGTGATTTGAGCGGCTATTTCTTTTCTGAAGGGGGGGATCCTGTAATAATCTTGGTTGGAGACGCCATGTTAAGATTCGTGTCCGCAGTCTACCCCATTTGATGTGTGCTATCAGTGGGCTATGATCCGAGATTACTCTGGCGGAGTATTCTGCCTTTGCGAATTTGTGTATCAAGTCTTGTGAACTAAGTATTAAGTCTATGCGAGTGTGTAGGAGGTGTACAGGTGAGTGATAGGAGTATTCTCTGGTAAGTGAGTGGAGATGTCTCCACACATCTATCAGGCGGCGCTCCGACATCCAGGATTGGAGTGTTTGTGAATTTTTCCTTACTGGGGCTGCCACTAATGGGGTGTGTGATCTATCCATATCTATATGTGGGACGCAGTTCATGTCCCCGCCCCAGATACTGGGTAGATTTAATGTGTTTGACAAGTGCATGATTGTGGTTTGTAAGAATTCACCCTGTTTGACATTGGGGGTGTATAGGCCAGTAATCGTTAATGGTTCCCCGTCCAGCGATCCAATCAGTTGGATATATCTGCCTTCCTTGTCTGTTATATTATTTTTTGCGGTGTAGGGGACCCCAGGAGCTATCCAGATTAAAAACCCCCTCGCGAATGACGACGTCCCTGCTACATACAGCTGTCCTGACCAACTCTTTTCCATTGCTTTGGCATCTTCCGGAGTGATGTGTGTTTCTTGTAATATAGCAATGTGTATGTGATGGCGTTTTAATAATGCTCGTACCTTATTACGTTTGATTGCGCCAGCGATGCCCTTTACATTCCATGTTATTATGTTATATGTTGTGTCCCTGTGTGTCATTTTATGTTATGGCATCTTTCGCACGTTGAGCCCGCTTTAGTAGTAGGGTTGACTGCGCATATTTTGCAGTATATGACGGGCTTAATGTGCCAGTTTCCCATTCAAAAACCATCCTAAATATGTAGAATGTTAATAGCCCCAGGAAAGTGGTGTAAGCCTCTGCGAGAAAGGGGTAAAGAGAGAGAAATAACATATAGTAATAAAAAGGATATATAGGGCGAGGCCCAACTTTAACTGCTGTGGCACAACCGGTGCCTAAATCGTGTCTAATGTGGTCTTGTTTCTTTCAGGTACCGTTCAGGTAATGGGGGGCATGAGTTAGTAGGGGCCGCATTGTCGCCCGTGACCCTCTTCCATATGGCTTATTTCCAGCGCCAGTCTGTAGATTTCTGTATAGTTCAGTACAATTGTTCCCGTGGTTTCGTGTATTCACAGTGGGTCAGCCCGTCTCCAATGTTATATTAAATCGGTCCTTCGCATGCTCAGTGCCCCTTGTTGTTTGAATCAGTGATTGTGATATATCAGTGCCGTGGTGGGGCCATCTAGAGGGACCTCAAATTTCGTCGGCTGTGCGCGGGGTGAGATTTGGGCCTTCCATCAGCGGCGAGAGGGAGGGGCTGGTGTAGCTATGTTGTGAGCTACTGTCATTAAGATCTGCTGCGTTGTTGGACCTCAGCTGCGATCGCTCTAGCGTGCTGATTACTTTTAAGGCTTACATCTGATCATCTGCCATTTGTGTTTTGGATGGGCGTGTCGGTGTCTTTTTATTTTTTACCCCGTCGGGGGTATGGTGTTATCCAGTCCTCCTTCTGTTTGTCTTCTTTAGTTGGTTCCATCAAGCCTTTCGCATGAGCCCACGTCCAGGCGTCCTCCGGGGTTGAGAAAATGAGTGTTCTTTCATCAGCAACTATCCGCAGGCGAGCTGGGAACATGAGTGAGCAAGTAATTTTATTCTTTCATAGGACTTGTTTGATTTTATAGAAATATGCTCTCTTGTTTTGCACTTCCGTCGTATAGTCCGGGTATGCTGTGACAATGCAATTCTCCATGCTGGCCGTGCTTGAGGTCCTAAAGTGTTGTAAGACTATGTCCCTGTCCCTGCAGTTTAGGAATCTTGCTATCAGCAGGCGAGGTGGGGCGCCCGGTCGAGGAGGTCTGCCTGGGAGTCTGTGTGCTCTTTCTATGATTGGCACTTTTGTGGGGTCCTGTATTTCCATTATATCTTTAAGCCAGTTCTCCAGAAATATTTCATCTGTGGATGATTCTGCTCTTTCTGGGATGCCCAGGAATCTGATGTTATTTCGGCGGGAGCAACCCTCAGCGTCTTCGGTTCTTCGTTGCAGCTGCGTGATTTCGGCTTCCAGTTGTTGTATTTTATTTCTCATGTCATTTACTTCTGGTTGGACATTTTATGATGTGGTTTCTGTGGCTGTGACCCTATCTGTTAGTTTGCGGTGATCCGCCCGTAGTATGGTGATTTCTGATATTGCAGAGTCAATTTTACTTTCGAGGGATGTTTTAGTGTCCAGAACTGCTTGCAGGAGTTTTTCGAATTGCATCGAGTGCGTTTGCAGAGTCTCGTTTACTTGCGATATAGTTGTAATTTGTAAATCTGGTGGGGAGTCGCGGTCCGACTGTAGCCCAGGTTTGGGCAGTTTTGGTTTGACCATTTTTCCAGCTGGTATAAACGGTTGGAGCATGCGCAGCTCCTGCTTGTTGCTTGTTTCTACTAGGGCCAGTATGGTTGAGTTCGCTCCTCTCTGATGATTTATTTATTTATTTATTTTTTTACTTCAGTTGGGTCATCTGTGTAGATTTTGTTGGTGTTAGGATGAAGACACGCTAATTATGGATAGTCTGTTGTGGATATACCGCCGTGCTATGTGTTTTTAATGTCAGTAGTTATAGTATTTGTTCCTCCTCTCTTCCTTTGGTTTAATGCCGAATGTTGTGCCAGATCAGCTGCTCGGTGTTGACGCGTTAGTGTGTAGGCCGGATGGTTTATGCCTGATCTCTCTACGGTTTTAGCTGCCGTAGGAAGTGCAGTGCTTATTGTGCCGTCGCACCTGAGCCCTTTTTTGGGGCTGCACTCTGTCCAGGATGTTCCTATGGCCGGGTATCCTGTGTCACCGCCGCTGTCGGGGTTGCGGGTCTGCCCCATATCTTACGCCGCCCACCTGTTCGCCTCGGATGCTACTGCGGTAGCGGCCGCTGACTTAAGCAGACCGCGGCCACCCAGTAGATGTCATCCCGCTAGCCCGCCGGGCCCTCTTCATACCTCCAATCCGGACTACGTCGGCCTATATTGGTGCGTGCAGCGCCGGTATCAGGTCTCGCATGCGCCCGGCCGATGTCACGGCGTCCCTCTGGGCCGCCTCCCTGCGACTACACGGATCCTCTCTCATCCCGATGACCTCGAACGCCCCTACGTGGCCCCCGAGGCCCGCAGACGCCGGCCCCCGTGGTTGCCTCTGCGCTCACCTCGAGTCCAATGCCGCGTCCCACAGGTCACAGATAGCCGCTCCCGCTCACACACATGGGGCAGCCCAGCCCAGCTCCTCAATTAGGATTGTGTATAAGGCCGCGTGGTGCTCCGTGTGCAGGGCTGGTTTGCGCCTTTAATTACCGTCTTCACTTCGGCCCCAGGGCTTCATATCTCCATGTCGTACGCCGCCCACCTCTTCGCCTCGGATGCTACTGGGGTAGCGGCCACTGTCTTAAGCCGTCCGCGGCCACTCGGCAGACGGCATCGCGCGAGCTCGCCGGGCCCTATTCATACCTCCAATCCGGCCTACGTTGGCCCGTATTGGTGCGTCCAGCGCCGGCGTCCGGTTTCGCAGGCGCCCGGCCGGCACCACGGCGTCCCTCTGGGCCGCCTCCGTGCGACCGCACAGACCCGCTCTGATCTCGATGGGCTCGACCGTCCCGTCGCGGCCCCCGAGGCCCGCAGGCGTCAGCCCCGATAGTTGCCGCCGCGCTCACCTCGTGTCTAGTGCCGGGTTCCACAGGTCACAGATAGCCGCTCCCGTTCATACACGTGGGGCAGCTCAGCTCAGCTCTTCAATTAGGATCGTGTATAAGACCCCACGGTGCTCCGTGTGCAGGTCTGTTTTGCGCCTTTAATTACCGTCTTTACTCCAGGCCCCGGGGCTTCACATATCCATGTGGGAGTTCTGGGGGGGCACCGCAAGCGATTTTGGTGTTAGACTGGCGCTGGTTTCAGGATCTTTTTAGGATATTAATGGGCCGAGAGCGGAGCTTCCTTTTCAAGCGTCCGCTCCGGTCGCCATCTTGGCCACGCCCCCGCAAACTGTAAAATACTTGATCAAATTATAGACATATAGCTGTCATTGGCGATTGGTGTACTTTAGTTTCCATTGGCTCTGAAAGCATTTAATATATATAATACTATATGTGTCTTTTCGTTCACTGTCCCTCTTTTTCCCTGACACCTAACATTACGAGCACCTCTCAGAGCAAACCCTCACTTTTATACGGTTTAAAATAATATATAGCTCTATTTATCAATTTACAAATTCTGGACTAAAGATACCAGAAAGCAAAAAATGCAAGACCCCAGCAAGCACTCATTACATACACAGGATGAGCAACTGTCAAGCACTTTGCAAGCTTGTTCTGCAATTGTAGCTCTTGACCTCCTGCCTGCACAGAGGCACTGTGTGATGCCAAATGTCCTGCATTTTGGTTTCACTCCTCCTTCAACCCACTGAGAGGACAAGCAACTCTCAGTCTTTAAGCACTAATGAGCTGCAAAAGCGGTACCTATTGATGACTGGGAAGAAGGAACTGTAGCAGGGGTGAGACCCTGCACAAAACAGCTTCAGGAGTATGTTCAGCTATTGAGGTGCAAATCCAGCGGACGCCTGGTACACAGCCTTGAATGTGGGAATGAATGAAAAAACAATCAGCCTTGTTGCCTCTTTCCCATTGGCAGACACAAGCACTTGTTTGCGCAGTGCTTCCCTGAGCACTATGAAGTGTTCCTCCTCTTTGGTTGAAGAGAACTTGGAACTGGAACACCAAGTGGATAAACAGCTCTCACTGTTATACAAAATGGCAGGCAGGGGATGTGGAGTCCCAGTCTGCCTTTTCAGTACTAGTTTGGGTCAGTTCCCCGTTCATGTGTGCTTTATAGGCTGTGTTTCGGAGTCAGCTTTCGTCTTGAGTGATGCTCCTCACAGCAGGGCAGACTCCATACTGAAACACTCACAACAGAGGCACAAATAGGTGTAAGAAGTGTGCAACCTATTAAAAGACACATCAGACAATAATCATGAAGAGACACAAAGGAGAAGCCTGAATTCTCTTCCCCCCTTTCAGTGATGTCTGGGTTCCCTCACTCCAGTCACAGTAATATCATTAATACAGTTCCTCTGTCTGGGAAAGCGACCTCACCTGCATCTTGTACAGAAGAACAGGCCAGGTGCTTCCAAAATGGAACAAACAGACTTGATTCACCTTGGTTCCCCCGGCACTCACGTAGTGCATACCAACTTCTGTAGCATAAACGCATGTCAAGTGCATTTTGGTGCTAGGATTTGGGGTTCTCTGTAAGCAGCGGAACTTTGAGTGAGTGGACCAGTAGGCCTCAGTATTACATTTTGACTGGTGTTTGCTGGTGCTTAGCGCTGGCACTTATTTGTAAAAGCCAGCACGTAATTATGATAGTCTATCACATGGTCGCACTGCATGTCTATTTTTGAGCAGAGCTCATAAACAACATGTTCAATATAATTTAAGAAAAATAAAAGCAGTGGGTCCAGGCCATATTTATAGAGCTACATTGTAGCATAGGTACTCATTATCCTAATGAGACTACTGAGTTTGGGCGGCAGAATCACCTGAATTGTGGGGTGCTGAGTACAATTCCACACCATGTGACACCTGTCGGCCCAGTCTTGGTTTTCCGGCCAACTAGCAGTGCCTCAGCTACACCCAAGAGCGGGGATGATTGTGGCAACTGAGAGGACCCCTCAGGGGGATCATGGTCGATCATATAACATTCCTTTCTCTCAGTTACATTAGTCTCAGACAGGCAAAGACAAACAGAAGCAGATTATAGTTCAAAAAGGTTTATTGAAGTAACTGCATCTTAGATAAAAATGGCATGTATTGCAATAACTAGGATGATAAAACACACTAGAAGCAAAATTGTGACAAAAAAAGTGAAACACAAAAATAGTCCAACCATACTGTCACTAGGAATAATGGGGGTCATTCTGACCCTGGCGGCCGGTGACCACCAGGGTCACCGACCACGGGAGCACCGCCAACAGGCTGGCGGTGCTCCCTCGAGCATTCTGACCGCGGCGGTTCAGCCGCGGTCAGAAGCGGAAAGTCGGCAGTCTCCCGCCGACTTTCCGCTGCTCGGGGGAATCCTCCATGGCGGCGGAGCGCGCTCCGCCGCCATGGGGATTCAGACACCCCCTACCGCCATCCTGTTCATGGCGGGAAACCCGCCATGAACAGGATGGCGGTAGGGGGTGCCGCGGGGCCCCTGGGGGCCCCTGCAGTGCCCATGCCAATGGCATGGGCACTGCAGGGGCCCCCGTAAGAGGGCCCCGCAAAGTATTTCAGTGTCTGCTATGCAGACACTGAAATACGCGACGGGTGCCACTGCACCTGTCGCACCTTCCCACTACGCCGGCTCAATTCTGAGCCGGCGTCCTCGTGGGAAGGTTGATTTGTCCTGGGCTGGCGGGCGGCCTTTTGGCGGCCGCCCGCCAGCCCAGGGCAAATCTCAGAATCACCGCAGCGGTCTTTCGACCGCGGTGCGGTGTTCTGACGGGGTTACTTTGGCGGGCGGCCTCCGCCACCCGCCAAAGTAAGAATGACCCCCAATGTATTTATTTCCTACCTAAGCTATGTTAGAGCACAGCATGATAAGCCCTAATCTGCCCTTCAGGTCCCCCCCCCCCCCGGAAGACATCATTCCTCCATACCTGAGCAAGGAAGCCTGTTGTCTAAAAAGACACCGTCCCCATATAGGCCAGTGATTCGGCAGTCTAAGCAAGCAGCTGAAGTGAAGACATTCAGCGGTCAGCATGCAGTTGTGGTCTACTGGTTGTAAACTCTTTCTAACGTGTATGGGACAGAGAAGTGTTAATAAAACCGTTGAGGTTCTAAGAAAAAGGTCCCCACTTAAGGATATGTATGTTTCTGTGAATGTCAGAGACACAGCGACCCCTTTTGCCGGCAACCCTATCTGACTGTAAACTTGAGGAAAGCACAATGTAAAGTGAATGCTATGCTAAGTGAAAGAACAACCAGAGAGAGAAAATAAAACAACATTGCAAATGTGGCTAATGCTAGAAAAACAAAGCAATGCTGAACAAAATGTTACTGGGCCTAAGTGCACAACAGCAGGCCTAGTTTGCTAAAATAATGTGTGTAAAATATGGCTAAAATAGCTATACAACAACATGTCCTGCAATAGTAAAAAAAGAACACTTATTTTGTTTGATGGTCAGAATTTGGCACAGCTGTCAGGAACAGTGGGTTGTGGCAATCATGGTGGTCTCCGAAGAATTATCTGGAGCTCTGGCATGTACATTATTACAAATTAATCACTGGTAGGCTATCATTGACATGACATAGGTAACATGGCCTGGACAGACTATAATCACTACAGAAATTGTACAAGTGTGAAAACCTGTAACAGTAGTAATTCTGTCACTGTTTGGTGTCACTTGGTGCGCCCCTCCAGGTTTAAGACAACTCCAAAACCCATTGTAAGGTAAGAGCACACCAAAGCCTTCGCATACACACTGGATTCGTTTGAGGCTGGGGAGAAATTTCAAAAACACAAAAGTCGATGGCAGGATGCCTGTAATACGTCTAAGCACTGGCAATAGTGGGGGATAGCATTCCAACCCATCGTTCTTTTGCCCACCATGCCACCACAGGTTAGACCCAACCATATTTAAATCAGTCTTAACCCTGCTCCAGTAGGAACAGTCCTGTCAGAATGGCCAAGCCAGGTCCTTTCTCAACCAAAACACAAGCAACCCAAGACTGGTTTTGCACTGATTGGCACTCATCAGTAGCGTGTAGCTTGGTTCCAGTAGCACAGGGAGCAAGGGACCCACGTATGGCAATCCCTTGGCCAATAGGGTGTTACATCAAACACAGAAGATGCTTGCAATAAGTTTAATCACTGGGTTGCTTGTGTGAGCATCCTCCCATCACCAAACGATGGCAGTGGTTAGTCTTATTGCAAGCATCCTTCCATACCCTTGTGTGTGTTTGAGGCAGAATCGGAAAAAACAGTATAACAGATACTCACAGTTCAACAGTTCAGGCATGCGTGGCTGGAGAAATTTCTGTTCCAACATCTTGGGTCCACTCTATGGGTTCTTTTTAGCTCCTTAGCCACTTTTAAAATGGAACTGACCACTAGGCATCACACCCACCCCAGTGTCTCCCTGAAGTATTTGGGGCCATATTTATACTTTTTGACGCAAAACTGCGCTAACGCAGTTTTGCGCCCAAAAAATTAGCGCCGGCTAACGCCATTCTGAAGCACCATGCGGGCGCCGTATTTATTCAATGACGTTAGCCGGCGTTAGCCGCCGGCGCTGTCTGGTGTGCGTTAAAAAAAACGACGTACACCAGGAAGCGCCGGCGTAGGGGGAAAATGGCGTATGGGCGTCCACAAATGGTGCAAGTCAGGCTGAGGCAAAAAAATCGCCTCAACCCGATTAGCGCCATTTTTTTACGACGCCCATCCCCCATTGAAATGACTCCTGTCTTAGCAAAGACAGGAGTCATGCCCCCTTGCCCTATGGCCATGCCCAGGGGACTTCTGTCCCCTGGGCATGGTCATTGGGCATAGTGGCATGTAGGGGGGCACAAATCAGGCCCCCCTATGCCACAAAAAAATTTAAAAAAAATACTTACCTGGACTTACCTTAATGTCCCTGGGGTGGGTCCCTCCAACCTTGGGTGTCCTCCTGGGGTGGGCAAGGGTGGCAGGGGGTGTCCCTGGGGGCAGGGGAGGGCACCTCTGGGCTCATTCTGAGCCCACAGGTCCCTTAACGCCTGCCCTGACCCAGGCGCTAAAATCCGGCGCTAATGCGGGTTTTTTTGACCCGCCCACTCCCGGGCGTCATTTTTGCCCGGGAGTATAAATACGACGCATATGCATCGGAGTGATTTTTTAAGACGGGAACGCCTACCTTGCATATCATTAACGCAAGGAAGGTGTTCACGCAAAAAAATTACGCTAACTCCATGAACTTTGGCGCTAGATGCGTCTAACGCCAAAGTATAAATATGGAGTTCGTTTTGCGTCGAATTTGCGTCGAAAAAAACGACGCAAATTCGGCGCAAACGGAGTATAAATATGCCCCTAAGCACTTTAATATTTGCCATACTCTATCCGATTCCCTTTTCTCACTGCTGCACCATTTGTGTCTGAGCGCTGCAGGACCTCAGCCAGTGCAATCCTATGATTGACCACTAAGATTCACTGCTGCATTAAAGTCTTTGAGAGACTTTCTGCTTCCTCCAAACCCTCAACCAATTCTAGACCTTACTGGCCACCTGGCCACAATCAGATTACGTTTATAACAAGAACCATCATATGTACAGAAGTACATTGACGGGAGTGACCCTATGATTGGGAATTACAAATGTACTCAATGTAAAGCATGTGATAGTGCAATTGAGACTCATGCCTTGACTTTGAATGGTCACACAATACTCCTCCAGAACTTTACTATCTGTAAAACTAAGAATATAATTTATCTTCTTATCTGCTCCTGCAGCTTAGGCTATGTAGGAGAAACGGTATGGACTCTGGCTACTCGCCTCGCTGAACATAGGTCACCTACTAAGACTAAGAAAGTCAATGCACCCCTTGTGAAACATTTCATGAAGACTGGGCACCAACCAGAGAAGATCAAAAGGTTGATTATAGGAAAAAAATGAAAAAAAGACAGCAGAAGACAGTACTGACATAAGAAAAAGGATGGAAGTTTATTGGATTTTCACCTTGGACACACATGCAAAAGGTCTCAATAATGAGATTCCATGGGAAAACACAATGCCTGATTGTTTCTGGGTCCCCATTTGGTTTGGCTGCGAATAGATATTTCACAGAATATTCTGTCTGTTAATACAATTTGGTGTATAAGAGGGCGTTATGAGTTTTTCTCTAGGTAGGTCAGGCTCTAGAATTATTCTTGAATGTTTGGCTCTGCTGTTAGATTACACGATTATGATATTTGCATATGCTTGTAACATCGCGGGCATTGCAGACTATTGATTTTCCTAATATGGTCGCCACACTAAGTATCAGGGGGAGGAGGGGTGTTTACAGATATTGGAAGTATGATTTAGGGAGACTTATGAATTAATGCTTCTGATTATAATGTTTTCCTTGATAGCTGTAGCCATAGGTTGTCCTGAAGTGTGGCAATATAGTGTCATCTCACATCCATCGAGAGTGGCCTTCTCCAGCATGGCCATGCAATTTTGGCTCAAAATAGATTGATTTAGAAGACGGAAATAAGCTCCGCCCTTTGCTCGAGGGTGATTGGTCATAGGCGGCAAAGTTTAAAACATTTCTGTAATATTTGTCCTCATTGGCCAGCCAAATACTCATCGTATGAAGTGGGCTATCTCAGTCAAGAGACTTAAGCTAGGAGTATGTATATTGCGATAACTAGAGATAAAGTCAGCCCCCTACCTCCTGACATTACAGCATAATATGAGAGCCCTTTTATGCCCTTTGGGATATCTTCTAAGGACATTTTTGGGAGGTTGTATTTTTACAGCATACTTTTTTTGTTATGGTTATTTTTTTTAATTTTGATATACATAATGTAGTCAGTGTAGGATAGGTCAAAAAATAACGTGAGAGTTCCGTAAGTTAGAATGATTCAATTAATTTCATATGGGAGTTCATCGGATTTAGATCAATCCATATGCTCCTCGCATTTTTCTGAGCTGTCTCCCACCTTTATGTTGCAACACGCTGATACCTGAATAAGGGTAAAAGGCCACTTTAATAGAACAGGTCTGGTAACCATTAAACAACCTTGGCATAAAGCCTAACAAAACTAATTCATGTCCTTACTAATACATAAAACTCCTCCTAACCCCACCCCCAACTTCTAATAAAACTAATAGCCCTTTCCCAGATCAACCTTGTCCCAAATCCAGTACTCCTGTGCCCTAGTGTTCCTTTCCTGTTGTTCCCCTTGTCCCTCCATCCCTTTGTACCTTCCCAATATCCTTGCCCTCTCCTTATGGTGCTTCCATAATCCCTCCCAAACACTGAAATGTCTCTCATCTCTGCCACCAAGAAAAAACCTGAAGGCGTTTTTCTGCCCCACCAAATATTATTGCCATGAAATTCAGAAATCCCACATTCGTTCACCCAACAATTCTGCGATCTTAAGTCTCAATTCCAAAATGTGAAACTCATTGCCCAAAAAAGAAAGATGTACCCCATCCTGCTTGTATAATGATGCATTGTAATCCACTATCTCAGGATGTTGTAAAACATAAATGCTTTGCGACCTACAAAACTCCTTCATCTCCCTATTTACTTTTCTCCTTTGCATCTCAATCCCAGTGAAACTACGAGTACCTCTCTTCAGTATCAGCTCTGTCCATAAGATGTGAGCTCCTGACCAACTTGACCCCAACCTAATCAGATCCAGTTTCATAGCTTTAAGCAGACCTATTCTGGACAGCTGCACCGTCATTCTCCCCTAAGTGAAGAACCAACAAATCAGGGCAAAAACATCTGTGAATCTTGTAGAAAGACTACCCAAAAGCTCTCCCCACCTCATCCTACTCTTCCCTATCTAAACAATCTTCACCCTTGACCCATGAAGTCCCAACTGCCTCCCAAAAGGCCTTGAATCCGCTTGCTTAGCTGCCCAGCGTACAAATGAGTGCCCAACGATCCACACTAATGAACCTTCCACATGTGGACCACCCACACAACCTGAAAAGAAAAACAAAATTACCCAACAAAATTGTAAATGAAAAGAAATAACAATCTTCTATTCTTTAGACTGACCCAACCTAATATATCTCTTGAAACATTTAGACCTCCACTGACCAAAATCCATGGTCCACTTTTCACTTTTACCCTCTCTTCTAGCATTCGAGGCCACTCCAATGCGAAAAGAGTGTGTACCGTACACATTTGGTGATAGCCCCAAATTAACTAATGCAGCCCTAAAGACTGCTAACAACTGGAAAGATCTTAGGAATGAACCATCCTCATGAATAAATACATATTCACTCCACATAGGCACAAAGGCAGATGAAAACACTAACCAGCAATGCATTGGACAGTCTGGCGGGGCTGTAGTTTTCAACAAAACTTCTCGGCCCCTAAAAACTTTGTAAGTTTTAGATGATCCAAACTACAACTTCAAACCACCCTTAAACAAACTTACCTGAGAACGCCGTAAACCACAAAAACCCCTCGTACCCAATAACTCAAAATCTCTATGATAAAGCTATGGCGTACACAAAGAAAACAAAGCTAACTCCCAACCAGAAAAACAAACCTGGTTCAATACCCCTAAAATGTCCTTCAAAATTGCCCCAGAATAGGGTGTCTATGATCAAAACGCACACCCCCACCCAACCAGCCACAATCCTTCTACACATTTCCCCTTCCATAGGATCATAACCCCAAGAGTACTAACCAAAAAATGACACACCTGTCACCTTAACTGATATGGTCACTGCTGCCATTCCCATGTCAATCTAAGTTTTAATGAAAAGAATTGCATCCTCCTGCCTTTACCATGACATGTAGGAACCCACAGCTCTCCTTGCTGCCCCTGACTCAATATAATCACCCCATGCCCTGCCATATGACCTCAGTGTGGACAGAGCAATGGGTTGGCAAATCAACAGTAACATCCTCACACTCCTAGCTCCCAAAGCTCCACCGGCATCGGGGTCTTCAGTAAATCCACTCTCGGCACCAGTCCATGGAATCTCGGACAGTGTGAACGAGAAAGCTCATCAACGATATCATTATTCACACCATAAGAGAAGTAGCAGGGCCTTCAGTCTTTCTCAGGGCAATGGCACTCTCATCTAAAAAATAATCTAAGTAGTGAGTGACATTCCTGAACCCTGTCTTTTGTTGAAAAAAACTACTGCAAGAAACAAGTTTCTAATAATGAACAAGAAACCGAACAACCCATTGGCAACACTCTATCCACAAATATCCACTCATCAAATTGAACTCTTAATAATGAAAAATCCTCAGCATGAACTGCCAACAATCTAAAGGCAGACTGAATGTCTAACTTTGCAATTCAAAGCATTCCTACCACAAGTCCTGACTAATCTAATAGCCTCATCCACTGACATGTAATGAGCTATGGAATCTTCCTGAGCAATTAAATCATTGACTGACTCACCCGCTGGCCATGAGAGATTATGAATCCATCTAAAGTCACCCTGTTGCTTCTTCGACACCACTCCTAACGGTGAAATAGTCAAATTAGAACTAGGCCAAAAATCAAATGGACCTGCAACATTTGTTTGCCCATCTACGACCTCTGGGACCTTTATAACATGACCTAAAACCCCCTAAAACCCCAGTCCAATAACTTTGCCATCTCAACCTTTGGAAAAAACTGCAACCAATTAAACAAAATTGCAAATATAATAGGAGTAGGGCCCTTTTCCCACCACTTGCTGAATCTGGCTCCTTCCCACTGCCTGCCACCCCCACTGCATGCCTCCAAATCACTGTACCAAGGGATGTTTTCCACCACCATTGGAGCAATCGTGCCTAAACTTGCACAGTAATCTTGTATATGAACCTCTGTTAAAAAACCAACTATTCTGTGGAAATTGGCCTCTGGCAAAACTACCCACCCCGCTTGGGAGGGATGCCCCTGAAAGGGCTTATAGGGAACCAGGAGCCCACTCTCTGTATGTAACACTGGGGCCACCTTAGAAGTACTCAACCCCTTCATCCAAAGTTCATTGTCAATATCACCCCACTCCTTATCTGTAAATAATACCATCCGAGCACTGAATTCTTCATCATATCTAAACCAACCAAAACCTCTATAATCCATTTGAGCCCCCTCACCACATCCATGTATTTAAGAGAAACACATTGCACTGGATGCTTCTTGCAATAAACACTAACGAAAATAAAAAATGCAGAAGTCCAGTTCTCAATTGTAGTGGATACTCTCAGTCTCCTCGATAGCACCCATTCCTCCTCTTTAGACCCTTCTTTTACTTGAACCTCTATGTGCAATAGCTTAAAAACATCGATAAACTCACCTTTACATATCTAGATCCTCATAGCCCCCAAAGGCATCAACACCCCCCTATTTGGCAACTTTTTATTCTTCACACTACCCCCACCTGACAGAGCCCCGTCCTTCCCTTGTTCTGCCATGGAAGCTTCCGCCCCACTCTCAACTACCTTACCCTCAGTGCTCCCACCTTTGACATTATCGTAGCTTTTTCCTTTCAATGATTCACTATTAACACCTTCCTTACCACCTAAAATCCCCAAAGCTTTGGATGCCACTTCAATCGGACTGGTACCCACCACTACAGATACCTCCCCGCCCCATTTTCATCTCACCTTTCTGAAACAAATCACCAGCAGTAATCCGGCTATCCCTTTCTCCTGTCCTATCACGCTGGACCGTCTTGGATGTCAACTCCTGTCAAAAAACAAAACTCCTCTCCTTGTTAACACTCCTACCACCCTTCTCCCATTGAATAGCCTTGTCCACTGTCTGCTCCTCATCCTCCCAAATTTCACCCGCCTCCATCTCTTGAGAATCATCATAATCTAAGGTCTCATCATGGATTGTAAACCCCTAATCCCTTAAATCAGCACTCCGGCTGGTCGCTGGCATCTCCCTGCTGCGCATGTGTCCTGAATCTGCAGATTCACCAGGCCACTCCCTCGAAGTTGGGTTATTTACTCCGGATACCATCCTCTCTTCCATCCGGTGTCCCGAAGGTGCCCAGACCTTCACCGGTGTCACCAAAATCGACCTCCTCTCCATTGCTGTCTTCTGCTTGCCAACTCTCAAGTGCCAAGAAGACCCAGGGCTTTGTCACACCCTGTAACTATCTCAGCCGCCCTGTGCTGTGGTTCCATACTCAAACTTTCACTACACAAACTACCCTCATCAAACTGCACTTGCTGCACAAACCTTCCTCTCCTATTACTAACCGCTTGCTCATTCCTTCACATCTCAAAAACAACTCAACTGGCCCCAACCTACTCTCACCAACCTGCCATCTCTGCACTTTATTCACCATAGGGCTTACCCACCTATGTCATATTTGTAAATCAGGGTGAACAAACACCCTAAATTGCTGCTCCTGTCCATATCTCAATTCACCTACCTTAAAAATGCCTTCTTGCAAATTACCTTCATCTTCCGAGTTCGATATCACAATTGGCTCGTTTATTTTCATGGGTTTGGCCATCTTTGCTGCCTTGTCCCAGGACCTTTCCTCTAATGAGTCAGGCGGGCCCACTGCTTGTCCTGACTCACACATCAGTCCTTCTTCTACCTCTATGCTGAGATTGTAGTGCGCATACGCATCAACAAACTGAGCCCCCAAGCGGCTTACTCTACGCACCGCACCTTTACCATGCGGACCTCTGTCTTTGCCCCCCCCCCGCCTGCCCCCGCCTGTTGCCTCCCAGACATTCCAGTGCGGTGTCGCAGTATATGCCCCCATGTGGAACACGCTAGCCCACCACCCCACTTCCATCACCCTGACATGCGGCATCGCTGACCACGCAATCTGGTGAGCCACGCGCCTGCCGCCCTAACACACTTTTTTGTTTGTATTTTTAATCGCTGCAAATCAGCGAGGCACACCCCATTTCCACCGCAGCCACACCTTCTGCAGATGCTCGTTTAGGCCTTATTAATCCCACCCAAGCCTGCTGCAACACCCCCGCCTGCAATAAGTCTTCCCTACCTTCCTCCAATTATACCTTTAATGCGTCTACCACTTTGCAACTTTGTGCCATTATTGCGATTCTGAAACTCTAAAGGCCTACCTCCTACAAGCTGCTCAATAAACAGCCACGCCCTGACTCCTTAGGTTGTGACACGGCTAAAAGTGTCCGACCACACACCACCCTTACTATATATAGCCTACATTAAGCCCCACCCTACCAACACCTATGACCAATCATGTAACCCACGTGATGGATAGCACCACCAATGCCCGATATGCCGCGGTGGGGGAGACTGGGCGAGCCCTTGCTCCCCCCAAGCTCCCATTGGTCTTGCATCAGATCAGGAGAGATAGTTTGTTGCATTGATATGGATAAATTAATGTATTTTCGTGCCCTCCTTCGAGACGACTGAGTTTGGCTTCAGTCTTCACCCTGGGGATACATTATAGCTGTAATCATGTTCAATATTCCAAAGGTGTAATTACTAGTCCTCTTGGATAGTTACATATTCTTTCTTGATTTTTTCCTTTTGCCAGTGGCCTATTTTCAAGAAACATGTGGCTTCAATTAAGCATTGGATGACATCGAAAACAAATTGTCAGCGATGGGCAACATTTCGCCTCCATGATTTTATCAAGAAGTTCTGTTTGTTCCCAATAGAGGTAGGGCTGGTTGTTATTTGGCAGACATAGATGTTCTGGTGATTTGGTGATTTCACCTTCTTGATTTGTTAATGACACTTTCTTTGATTTTACTAGATTGATTTGATATCGGCAGGTTGCCCAAGTGATCGGGTTTCTACTTTTCTACTTGTCTACTTGCTGATGCTTACCCATGCTCATCCAGCCTAAAATTTCTATTTTTTCTTTGGAAGTTATTTAGGTATGGTATGAATGCAACGTTTGCATATTTACCTCACAAATGGGAATATAACAACACAACATAATGCATGGTTTGAATACAAGGTTGGCATATGCTCCCTTCTAAATGGAAATGTAACAATACATGATGATACATCGGTTGATGATTTACCATTAGCATGTTCATACTTTGCATGACAAAAATGAGCAATGGTCAGGTGGTCAATCAAGTGGCATATCTTCACAAAAGCTTGAGAACAATTGTACACTCTGGAGAAAGGTTTTTATAGTTTTTTGGCCTCACAACGTATCCTGCAATGCATGTCACTGCGGGTGGTTCTGACTTAGTAGTGAGAGATAGGACATAGTATTTTTATATTTGTGGCACAGATGAATTTAACATTTGTTGCAGGTTTTGGACAGAAGTTAAGAGCTGAAGGTGACTTTCCTGAAGAAGGCGCTTGTTCACAGAAACACATAGAGAGCTAAAAGGTTTAAGCCTTACACATTTACTGTCAGTGCGTCTTTGGAGGTAAAGAGTGTAAATTATTTGCATTTATCAAAAGCTTGTTTTCTGACAAGAAATTAAAGAATTCAAATCATATGACTTGATGATCACTATGCTGTGTTTTGGCTTTAGGGCAGATCATTTATAACATGGAAAGGTGAATTCTGTCTAATTGTGGAAAATATGGCGTTGCGTTGTTAACAGTTATAAATGTATGAAACACACAACTTGAAACATATAATTTGAGTTTGTTGTGAAACAGAAAATGACCCTACACAAATTGTTATTTCTGTGACACACGACATTGATTTGTCCCATATATTTCTGTCTGAGATTTTAAGTAGAGTGAATGACACGAAGAGAGGAAATGTGGTTGAGTGAGTACTGATATGGATGATAAGTGAAATATGAGTATGTGTTTTTTCATATATGATTTAATGTAGACTAATGAATGTTATGATGATGTCACAAACATTGAAGGTTAATAAAGAGAAATGATATAGCTATACATGTGAATTATCTTTGTCTGAGCCACACATTGAAATCTGAAATATTGTTATTTGAATATAATGGGTTGCCTTGGTTGTTCATACTTTGATTGTTTCCTCCTCTGAACATGACTTGATGGGCTGTGAACAAGTGGATGACCCATTTATATGACTAAGGAATGATAAATCCTCCACTAGCTAATTTAATTACTTCAGGCTAAATGGGAAGAGTATTGATTAGATGAATTCACAATGAATCCACCTGTTATTTCATTATTTCAGGATAAAGTGGAATTTTACTGCTACAAAGACCTCAGATAGACTGACCCATTACTAACCACACAGGTTCCAAATGATTCAGAGGGCTTTAAACTTGATAAATTCAGGGCGGTGCAGTGATCTGGTGATATAATATGAACTGTTATGAAAAGTCCGGGCGAATCTAGGTTAGCAGATTTAATTAGTTATTACTAATCTTTGGTTTATTGAAATGACAAGTCTGCAATGATTCAACACCTGACCAATTTCAGGACATGCACTGAATCAACAGTTTATTCATTTGAAATCAATAGTCCAAGTGATTCAAAAGTTTGACCGTAAAGCTATTTTGTGGCTCGGAGGGCAGTGGAGTTTTGTAATGATCATCGGTGACAGTAACTAAAGGAACAAAGGCCCAGACACATGTCTGCCTTTAGCATTTGTTAACCCAACTAGGATATAGGTGGTCATTACAACCCTGGCGGACAGTGTTAAAGCGGCGGTAAGACTGCCAATAGGCCGGCGGTAAAAAATGTGCAATTACGACCATGGCGGAAACCGCCAACAAAGACAGCCACTTTAACACTCCGACCGCCACAGTGGTACAAACAAACAGCGCGGCGGTCACCGCCAACAGACAGGCGGGAGACAATGTACCGCCCACACTATTATGACAGGCCAATCCACCACCTTTTCCGGGGCAGATTCACAGTGGATAAAAACACAGCGGAAACAGGAATTCCGAAGGGAAAACGCTCACCTCTACACACCCCACGAGGACACCATGCACCTGGAACTCCAAATTCTACCTGCGATAGTCTTCCTGCTCCTCTACCAGGAGCACGAACGCCGGCGGTGAAGACCACGGAGAGTACTGCACCTACGACACAGGGGAGGGGGGAGGGAAAAAACAGGGACACACATACGCAACACCCCTAACCCCCACCCTCACCCACTACAACACACACACTAATGCATATTAATACATCACAGTTACACCCCTCAACCCCCCCGGAAGAATGCAAAGACAATAGAAAATGAGTGTAACCATTGTAATACATTAAAATCAAGTAGGCAAAAAAATATATATATATACATACACCATTTACAAAATATATACCAAGCATAGTAGTCCAGGTAGTGCTCCAATTAAGTCCGTGGAACACTGGGCCCACACGGTATGGGCGAGGTCCACACAAGATCCCTGACCATGAAGGAGAGAACACTGCAGGGGCATCAGAAAGCAAACAAACAGGCACCTCAGGGGGAGGGAAAGGGGTGGCACCTCAGCCGGTTGAGTGCACAATGCCAAATCCACGAGAGGGCCACATGCCCATTGTTCAATCATGGGGAGTGCAAAGCCACAGTCTCTCAAGTCTATAC
Source organism: Pleurodeles waltl (assembly GCF_031143425.1). Lineage (NCBI taxonomy): Eukaryota > Metazoa > Chordata > Amphibia > Caudata > Salamandridae > Pleurodeles > Pleurodeles waltl. Next base: position 111,944,899 of record NC_090443.1, on the reverse strand, counting down.
AGTGGGTGGTTTGCCCACTGTTCCATCCTGGGAAGTGCAAAGCCACAGTCTCTCAAGTCTATACAGTGGGTGGGTTGCCCATTGTTCCATCCTGGGGAGTGCAAAGCCACAGTCTCTCAAGTCTCTACAGTGGGTGGCTTGCCCACTGTTCCATCCTGTGGATAACAGTCTCCACAGGTTCTGGAGGGGGCATGGTGCCCAGAGTGCTTCATCCTGCTATGGACAGAGGTAGTGGATGTATCTCTCCACTGGTTCTGGAGGGGGCATGGTGGCCAGAGTGCTTCATCCTGCTAAGGACAGAGGTAGTGGAAGTATCTCTCCACTGGTTCTTGAGGGGGCCTTGTTCCCAGAGTGCTTCATCCTGCCAAGGACAGAGGTAGTGGATGTATCTCTCCAATGGTTCTGGAGGGGGCCTTGTGCCCAGAGTGCTTCATCCTGCCAAGGACAGAGGTAGTGGATGTGTTCTCCACAGGTTCTGGAGGGGGCATGGTGCCCAGAGAACTTCATCCTGCCAAGGACAGAGGTAGTGGATGTATCTCTCCACTGGTTCTGGAGGGGGCCTTGTGCCCAGAGTGCTTCATCCTGCCAAGGACAGAGGTAGTGGATGTGATTCGCCACAGGTTCTGGACGGGGCATGGTGCCCAGAGTGCTTCATTCTCCCCATGACGGACTCAGTAGCGTCAGTGCCCTTGGAGCTCATGGGCCAGTGGTGCTTGAGGCGGCGGTGCCCTGTTCAGCAGTGCTTGAGACAGCGGTGCCCTGTTCAGCGGTGCTTAAGACAGCGGTGCCCTGTTCAGCAGAGCTTAAGGTGGCGGTGCCGTGTTCAGCGGTGCTTGAGTCGGCGGTGCCCTGTTCAGTGGTGCTTGAGACGGCGGTGCCCTGTTCAGCGGTGCTTGAGGCGGCGGTGCCCTGTTCAGCGGTGCTTGAGATGGCGGTGCCCTGTTCAACGGTGCTTGAGACAGCAGTGCCCTGTTCAGCGGTGCTTGAGACGGCGATGCCCTGTTCAGCGGTGCTTGAGACGCGGGTCTCCATTGCAGGGACTCAGCTGCTGGCGGTCCTTCATGGCCCAGCGGGGCTTTTGCTGGCGGTCCTTCATGGCCCAGCGGGGCTTTTGATGGTGGTCCTTCATGGCCCAGTGGGGCTTTTGCTGGCGGTCCTTCATGGCCCAGCGGGGCTTGTGTTGGCGGTCCTTCATGGCCTAACGGGGCTTTTGCTGGCGGTCCTTCATGGCCCAGCGGGGCTTGTGCTGGCGGTGGCCTCCTGGGCAGCTGGGCTGGTGCTGGCAGTGGCCTCCTGGGCAGCTGGGCTGGTGCTGGCGGTCCTGTCCTGGGCAGCTGGGCTGGTGCTGGCGGTGGCCTCCTGGGCAGCTGGGCTTGTGCTAGCGGTGGCCTCCTGGGCAGCTGGGCTGGTGCTGGTGGTGGCCTCCTGGGCAGCTGGGCTGGTGCTGGCTTCCTGGGCAGCTGGGCTAGTGCTGGCGGTCCTGTCCTGGGCAGCTGGGCTGGTGCTGGCGGTCCTGTCCAGGGCACCTGGGCTGGTGCTGGTGGTCCTGTCCTGGGCAGCTGGGCTGGTGCTGGCGGTGGCTTTCTGGGCAGCGGGGATGATGGCGGTCTTCTCCGCTGTGCTGCTCTTCCCAGACTTGCTGGGTTTCTTGTGGCCTTTCCCACCTTGGAAGGTGTCACAGCTGACTCCACACTCCTACCGGGACCCCTGGGAGCAGCTTTGGTGGCTGGAGTCTTCCCCCTCTCCCGCCGGGCACTGGCCAACTTCTGATGCTTTGCAGGTGGGGGACTGTCTGTGCTGTGGCTCCGTGCCACACTGGCTGCCCTGGTGGCCGGTGCACTCCAGATTCCGGTGACTACAGGCACCACTGGTCCCGGAGATGTTGTGGCTGAGGTGCTAGTTTGGGACCTATGAGACGGACGGGGTGGGGCAGATGTGGGAAAGAGGTCAAGGTTGGACAGGAAAAGTTTTTTGGACACACTGGGACGGGTAGCTGGAGGGGGTTTGGGAGTGGAGGAAGAGGTTGTGGTTGTAGGAGGTGTTTGTTTGCTGACTTTGGGTGAAGGTGCATGCGCTGGAGGCTGTCGTGAGGTGGATGGCTGTTGGGTGGGTGTGTGCCTGCGTTTGTGTATCTTCGGAGGGGGCGTCACAGACACACTGGGAGAGGACACAGGAGACGTGTGAATGGTAGTGGGGGTGGTGACTGCACATGAGCGGGGTGTGGTGGTGGGTGTGCTGGAGAGGGACGTAGTGGCTGTAGAGGTAGTGCATGCAGGTGTGAGTGTAGACGAGACAGGGAGGGAGGCGGGAGACGAGGAGGAGGGGGACACAGTGGAGGCAGTGGATGTTGGTGTGTCTGCATGTGTGTGATGCTTGCGTGATTGCCTGTGGGATGTGTGGTGCTTATGTTTGCCTGAGCTTCCCTTGTGTGTTGACGTGTATACATGCTGGTCTGTATGTGTGCTTGGGATAGGCTGAGGTACAGGGGATTGGGTCGGGTGGAGGAAGTTGGAGGGGGGAGGCTAGACACAGGGACAATGGCTGCCATGAGTGCTGAGGCCAGAGTTCGAAAAGCTCGCTGAAGGGCTGCCTGACCAGAATGAATGCCCTCCAGGAATGCATTTGTTTGTTGCAACTGCCTTTCTACACCCTGGATGGTATTCAAAATGGTAGACTGCCCAACCCTCCTGGGTGAGTGGGCACGGGGCGAAGGCTGAGGGGCTACTGGGAGGGCGGTGCTGGAAGGGGGGGTGGCGGCTGTACCTGTAGATGGGGGTGGCACAGATGTTGCCGCCACCACAAGGGAGCTCCCATCAGAGGACGAGTCCGTGTCACCGGTCTCAGCTCCTGCTCCTGCCCCCGCCGTGGAGCTCCCCTCGCCCTCCGTCCCACTGGTGAACTCTGAGTCCATAGTGTGGCCCTCAATGGCCATGTGGGATGCAGCTCCCTCCTGCTCCGGTGCCACTGCTCCTCCGCCTGATGATGCTAATGCACACAAGAACAGGGAGACCACAAAAAGGGGGACGACGACAGAAGAAATACATGTTGAGTGCATGCATTACCGCTACTGTTGGCGGACACAACAGACACAGAAGCCCCCTGCACTACTCCGAGCTCTTGGGCTCCACTGTTCAATTCCTGGGAAATGGCCTACAAGGCTATGGACGACATCTGCACACATAGATGACACAGGGGCATGACTAGGTGTAGTTGTCACTCTACAGAGGTCGGGTGGGGTGACACATGGCCTGCCTTACGGAGGGACCTTGCTTACGGAACTTGCCCTGGCCTAGGTAAACCCACAGCCCACCTCCCCCACCTAGACCCCACCATTGCCCGCAAAGTCAGCAGAATGCGAGTGTACTCACCTCCTTGTGGCTGCTGTGATGCCCTCAAGCACCCATCCAACTCTGGGTATGCCACTGCCATCATCCTGAACATCAGGGGGGTCATGGTGCGACGGGCACCCCTCCCATGTTGGGAGGCCATCCCCATCTGAGCCTCTGCCATCTTCTTGCTCCAGCAGCGAATGTCCTCCCATCTTTTCCGGCAGTGGGTGCTCCGTCTGTGGTAGACCCCCAGGGTCCGGACGTCCTTGGCGATGGCACGCCAAATATGTTTTTTCTGGTGGGCGCTGACCTACATGATTTGTGCAGAGGAAAGAGAAAGTTATTACCAACTGCTCCGTCAAAGTGATTGGCCCCCATCCCTACCCTTGCCATGTGGCACATGCACTCACTGTTGTTTCATGCACGCCACTCTCCCCCCTTCCTTCTTACATCCACCCCTCTTCACACAGGCATAGCCCATACATCATGCTCCCAATGTACTTACCTGTTTGTCTGGAGGACCGTAGAGTAGCGTGTACTGGGGGAGGACCCCACCCACGAGTTTCTCCAACTCCTCCGATGTGAAGGCAGGGGCCCTTTCCCCAGACACTCGAGCCATTGTCTCTTCCAGACCGAGGTCACAGCAGTACTTGCAGTGTAGGTCCTCTCCTGCGTACCGTCACCGCCGGCGTACATCATCATTGGCTCCTGGGACCCATAGGGTCCAATGTTAACCAATGCAGCATTGCGCCACAGTCTTCGACCGTCTACCGCGACGGTGTACAACGCCAGCGCAGTTACCTCACATCCCATTGTCCCACTTTAGAGGTCAGGCAGCCGCCATTTCAGGGGCACACATGGCTGCATTTCCAACTGCGTCACACATACCTAGGCCTGGACTCAACACACATACAGGCCACTTTTTGAGTATGAATGGTGTTCTGTGTAAGATGTGGGTACGTACCTCTGAGTTGTCTGACTCTGTGCTCGCTGTTGTCCTTCATTGGCACCGTCTGCTGGGACATGGGAGGAGATGGCGGCATCCTCCGGTGTACTGACCGTTGGTGGACCTGTCGACAATGGAGGAAAGACATGTGATAATCACATACAGGCTTGACGGTGCCACAATCCAGGAACTGTGTACCCAGTTGGAGCCAGACCTGATGTCAGCTATCCGTCATCCCACGGGAATCCCCCCTCAAGTGCAGGTGCTGTCAGTGCTCCATTTCCTTGCAAGTGGGTTATTTCAAACAACAGTGGCCATAGCATCAGGGATGTCCCAGCCTATGTTTTCCAACGTTTGTCCAGAGCGTTGTCTGCCCTGCTGAAACACATGCGGAGCTACATAGTTTTCCCTCAGGTGGAGGATTTGCCTACAGTAAAAGGTGATTTCTATGCCCTGGGACATATCCCCAACATCATAGGTGCCATTGATGGGACCCATGTGGCTTTGGTCCCCCCCAAAGGAGTGAACAGGTGTACAGAAACCGGAAAGGTTATCATTCTATGAATGTACAGATGGTATGTTTGGCAGACCAGTACATCTCCCATGTGAATTCCATGATCCCTGGCTCAGTGTATGATGCTTACATCCTGCGGAATAGCAGCATCCCTTATGTGATGGGTCAACTCCAGAGGCACCGTGTGTGGCTATTAGGTGAGCACCTGGAAGCTAGTCAGTGGGAATGGTTGCCTGGGTCTGGGGATATCCCTCCAGGTTAGTGTGTGTCTAACAGTTGTCCCTCGCCATTTGCAGGTGACTCTGGTTACCCCAACCTGTCATGGCTACTGACCCCAGTGAGGAATCCCAGGACAAGGGCAGAGGAACGCTACAATGAGGCCCATGGGCGAACTAGGAGGGTGATCGAGGGACCTTCGGCCTCCTGAAGGCGAGGTTCAGGTGCCTCCATATGACAGGTGGATCCCTATTCTACTCACCAAAGAAGGTGTGCCAGATCATCGTGGCCTGCTGTATGTTTCACAACTTGGCTTTGCGATGCCAGGTGCCCTTTCTGCAGGAGGATGTTCCAGATGGCAGTGTTGTTCCAGCTGTGGAGCCTGTGGACAGTGAAGACGAGGAAGCAGAGGAAGAAGACATGGACAACAGGGACTCAGTGATCCAGCAATATTTCCAGTGAAACACAGGTAAGAATACAAACCTACCTACTACATGTACTAATACACAACTGCCTCTCTACTGTCTGTCCTTTTCACCCAGTGTATGGTCACTGAGTTGTCACTTTCCCTTACAATTTCACAGATCTGGGTCCCACAGTGTGACATCTGCTTTGATTCCTCATAGACTAGAGCTGTGTGACATAGGTATGTTGACATTACAAATGAAAGAGCTTTTTGCCACAGTTATTGCTAATACAGTATTCTGAAATCACAGACTGACTCCAGATTGTTTTGTGCTTTAAGGGTGTTTATTTTAGTGCTCGAAATTGGAGGGGGTAGCAAAATGGTGAGGGGTGATGGCGAAGGAATGTCTATGGCAGAGTCCAGTCTATTAGTCTCACAGGTGCATTGCCCAAATGGGCATAGGAAGTGGAGCTGGGGCAGTTTAAGGATGGACAGGGTGACAAAGTGGGATTTCCTGGATCGCAGGGACCGTTTGCGAGGGGGTTCTCCCTCTGCAGGGGGTGGGGTGCTGATGTGGTGGTCCTGTGGCGGAGCCTCCTGTCCACTAGCGCCGGCAGAGGTGGTGGGCAGTTCATCGTCCAGGCTAGTGTCAGGGGCCCTTTGTAGTGCCACAGTGTCCCTCCTGGTTTTGAGTACTTCCTTCAGCACCCCTACGATGGTGCCCAGGGTGGAATTGATGGTTCTGAGTTCCTCCCTGAAGCCCATATACTGTTCCTCCTGCAGGCGCTGGGTCTCCTGAAACTTGGCCAGTACCATTGCCATCGTCTCCTGGGAGTGGTGGTAGGCTCCCATGATGAAGGAGAGGGCCTCGTGGAGAGTGGGTTCCCTGGGCATGTCCGCCCCCTGTCGCACAGCAGCCCTCCTAGTTCCCCTGTGTTCCTGGGCCACCGTCCCCTGGACCGTGTGCCAACTACCACTGCCCCCAGGTCTCTGTTGTTGTTGGGGTGATGGGTTCCCTGTAGTGGTGGACACACTGCTGATTAATGTGTCCTGGGGACAGAGGTATGGGCCCGCTCGGTGGGTGCTGTGCTGGTGTTTCCAGAGGGGGGAAGCTCTGTAGTGGCCTGTGACTGGGTGTGGGGAACCGACTGTCCCGAGGTCCCCGATGGGCCGGGCTGGTCATCTAGATCCAGTTGGACAGAGGTGCTGTCATCACTGTGGGCCTCTTCTGTTGGTGGTGTGGACATGTGTGGACCTTCCTTTCCGGTGACGTTGGGTAGGGGTCCTGCAGGGGTATAAAGGCATGATTATTGCATCTGTGTGTGTCAAGGTGTGCAATGGGTGGGTGACCGTGTACCCCAGTGCTAGCATTCCTGTGTGGGACCTTGTGTGATGATGGTTTAGGGGGGTGTATGGGTATGTGCAGTGGGCATGCTTTAGTGATGGGTGTCCATGCTTTGTTGTTGCATGCAGGACTTGGTGTTGGGATGTGTGGTTTGTGATGTTGGGACATTTGTGAGGAGTAGGAGTGATGGGGGTGAGTGTGAGGATGGGGATATGTGCTGGCATGCAGGTAGGGTGGGGGATGTAATAGTAAAGCTTTGACTTACCAGAGTCCATTCCTCCACCTACTCCTGCGAGGCCATCAGGATGCAGAATCACCAAGACCTGCTCCTCCCATGTTGTTAGTTGTGGGAGGAGGAGGTGGGGGTACTCCGCCAGTCCGCTGAACCACCAGGTGGTGTCTGGAGATCACGGAACGCACCTTCCCCCGTAGGTCGTTCCACCTCTTCCTGATGTCCTCCCGATTTCTTGGGTGTTGTTCCACAGCATTGACCCTGTCCACTATTCTTCGCCATAGCTCCATCTTCCTTGTAATGGAGGTGTGCTGCACCTGTGATCCGAATAGCTGTGGTTCTACCCGGACAATTTCCTCCACATTGACCCTGAGCTACTCCTCCGAGAACCTGGGGTGTCTTTGCCGTGCTATGGGGTGGTGTAGGTGGTGTGTGGGGTGATACATGTGCTGATATGTAGTGGGGTGTTGTGTGAGGTGTGTGGAAGTTATGTGGGTGATGGTGTTGTGTGCCTGTGGATGCTAGTGTTGTTGATGGTGGTGTCTCTCTCTGGCTTTCGTTCGTGATTTGTGGTCGTAAGGGTTTGTGGGTGATTTGGGTGTGTGTTTTATAGTGTATTGAGTGTGTGGGAGTGGTGTGTGTATTTGTAATTATCCAATGTAGCTGTGTTTTGTATGTGTGTGTGCATTTTGAGCGTGGCGGTGTGTACCGCCAATGGAATACCGCAGTTGAAATACCGCTGCGTGGATTCATGGGTCGTGATAGTGTGGGCGTATTTCTGTTGACGTGACGGTGGAGGTTTTGTTTTCGCCAGTTTACACTGACCTTTGGTGTGGCGGACTTGTGTGTTTATCTGAATTTTGGCGGATTCCGAACTGTGGGTCATAATTGTTGTGGTGGAATTCCATGTTGTGTTGGCGGTCTTCTTCACGGCGGTAAGCGACTTTTACTGCCAATGTTGTAATGACCGCCATAGTATCGTTCATTTGAAGAGTGGGAAGTAAGGCTGTTTTTATTTGCCATTAAATGTACAATTGTCATTGAAGTAACAGTGGAGAGGTGTCGTTGCATCCACTTGCCTTACCTGTCAGCTCTCCAAACTCCTCTGTTATATATTTCATGCAAAAACTAAAATTAGAAGGCCGGATCCTGGTGTCTTCGTTTGCTCTGAGAGCTTCTTGCTCCAAAATGTTTGTATGACAATCATAATTTGTAGAAATAACACTTTCCCTAAACATGCTTATGTCTTTCCAGTGTTTCCAAGAGAGTACAGTTCTAAGGCTTTTTAAATACCATGGGGCAGATTTCCTAAAAGTTCACCCAATGCAGCGTAGCAGGCAAAACTTCTGTGCTGTTTTGTGTGACAGGGAGAGAGCAGGAGAGCGCCATATCTGCGGAGATATGGCACTCTCCTCTCCCTTGCGCGGGTGCAGAATTTTGCTGCTATTCACCACACACACCATTTGTGCCATAGTGCAAGGGTTTGCACGAGATTCTAGCATATGTTTTGTACTGGAAGGATTCCCTTCTTGTACAAAATAGTATGCATAGACAACTTTTAAAAAGTCGGAAAAGAAAGGAGAAATGGAAACATTTCTTCTTTTAACGCTTGGTTTCAAAAGGTGTTTTTTTTGCGCACAACCCTTTCTCACATTTTTGGTAATAGGGTTTTGCATCAAAAAGGGTGGGTGATTGCATGGGAAGGGCCATGTAACACCCCCTTGATGCTAAGTAGAGCAAAGAAGCTCTTTCTGCTACTTTGCGTTACTTTTGGTCAATTTCCAGCATTAGATATCTTTTGAGCTGGAAAGTAAATAATAGAAAAACATTTTGCCTGGTTTGTGACTTAAACCCAGTGTATACAAAATGTTAGTAAATCACCCCCTCCCCCCCAGTGTCTTCAAATTGCATTTATTTGTGTATGTGTGGTTGTTTGTGTGCGCGCACACACACCTTTGAGTAGTTGTTTATATTATGCAAACCTCGCTAAGAGCTGATAAAGCGTCCAGCCCTTATAAATTACCTGTACCTGGACACGTTGGAGGTCGGCTAATCTTTTAACCGAGTCGGGCTCTCCTCATCCTAAAATAGTCGAGTCACTCAGATCAATAATCAATAACTATTGTAATCGGTAATCAATACTCAATTAATAGATCAATATAGCACATCAGAAATCAATAACAGTTGGTATTTCGGCGCACCATGACCTTTCAGTCATAAATAACCACACCAGTTTATTAAAAGTTAGTGAATTTATTTCCCTATATTAACAAAGCTAGCACGATATATATATGTCTCAAAACCAATTGATATATGTATATGAACATTACAAGCTGTCCATAACGGCGGAAGAAACGCAATCTACGTAAAATCTGAATAATGATACACTCTGTTATCGCAATGCAAATCACCAATATGACTAACTGTATTTGACTAATTGCATACATTGGTCAGCATAACAAGATTTCAATTTAGCATGGTACATTGAATGAATACCTCGACTAACCTCTAATTAGCATCGGCATGTGGGGTTTCATGCAAAACGAATTTAGTCAACACAAATTTGGAAAACTTCTAGCTAGGACCCTATCAAAATTAGCAGTTGGTACCTAAAAGGAAAAAAACACAATGCATAATACATTTATCCTTTCATATTTACCAAATACAATCAGCATTCAAGAAAAGTCTTCGTCCTTCAGGTATCGGTTGATCAGCATGGGGCAAGTTTCAAAGGGGCAAAGTTAAGGGCAAGCTTCCTTGCAGCTGCAAGGAGAATAGGGCAAAAGTTACTGCATGGGCAAGACGGGGCAAATCAAAGTTAAAGTCTCTAGGGTGAGAATTCTTAAAGTCTCTTTCTCCCAAATAGAGAAAAGGGCATCAGGGTGTCGTCCAAAATGGAGTCTGGCATCAGGCTTCAAACTGGCATCGAGGAAAATGGCTGACTTCTCTTTGTCCGATGGGTTTAAGTAAAGATCATTCCAAGTTCTGCAGGGTCTTCCATTGGAGGGTTCATAGGTTGGCTTAAAATTGTCCAATCAAAATTGTCTTTTACTAGCGCTCATTTATGCATACACTGTCCTTGGAGCCTTGGAACACAAATTGTAACATGGTTTGCCAATTATTTTACTATCTGTACCTTCATTGTCCGCACCTGCAGACTGACCTTGTATCAAAGGGGATGAAACCGGCCCAGTACGAAACCTTGTAGATAAGTGTACCAGTCAGCTTCTACTGGAAAAATAAAACTTCAAGCAAGAATACATGTTTCATTAGTTCAAGGAAAAACCATGCAGTTAGAATTTGAAACCAGGCCAAAGCCTCTACTAAATTTAAGCTAAGCAAAACAGTTTTCAAACAAGAAATCATGGCACACATTTGCAATTATGATGGATTACTACATTTTTCAATACTTCATGATTAATAAAGCTCGTTTACAATGATGGCGAACTACCCCGAGGGCACAATTTCCCTCGTACATTATTTTCTTTACTAAAATCACACTACATTATATGTTTGATCACGCGATATGCATGAATATATGTTGAACCCTCTTTTTCTGCGTCATCAATCCCTCCTCTGATGACTAATTATGTCATCACATCAAATCTACCCACAAATTTTATTCCATTAAAATTCTGTATAGTAATTTGGCACTTCAGTCAATTCCCTTTTTCTTTTAGTCCCTTTTGATTTTTCCCTATATATCTCCACCATTTTGTTCTCTATTTTCTCTTCTCTCTTCCTTTTGTTCCTTGCTTTTAATATTTTAATAACTTTCCATATTCCCCAAGGACCTAATAAACAAATTAATACTATTAATATTCCCTTTACTATTTTTAATAACAATCCGTTCCAAACGTTGCTGAGCCAATTTCCCACAGAAGCAAATCCTTTTCCAACTTTCTCCCAAACTCCGGGTTCTTTCAATTCCTTTAAATCTGCACTTTCTTTAGTTAAATTTGCAAGCATCGTTCTAATTTTCCCACTGCTGTCAGGTATATATGTACAACAGTGACGTGTACCAAGCATTTTGCAAACGCCGCCATCCTTTGCTAAAAGAATGTCTAAGGCAAGCCGATTTTGAAGAGTCATAGCTCTTTCTGCAGCAAGTTCAGCATCCATCAGGATTATAGCTCCTGAAAATTTTGTCAACATGTTATCCACAATAGTAGACAACTTTCGTATTTTGATTGAATTCAATATGACTCCTACTGAAGGAATCAATGCTCCAAATATATCTCCTACCACACCAGAAACTGTCTCCCTTTTCTGAACACGATGTGATTCAGACAGCCTTGGAAATTTCTTTAAGTCGTCTAGTTGGTAAACCTTTGGGAACACTATTCCCAAATAACACCTCCCATACCATCCTTTAGGAAGACGATAATAGGCGTTGAGTCCACAAATGTAATATACCCCTGGAATCACGGGGTCTTGTCCATTCAGCATGAACGTCCACTTAGGTTTAAACGCAGACGTGTGTTTGCATTCACTCGTTCCCCCAAAGACTGTGTCATAATATGATTCAGCTCTATATATACAAAATCTCCCTACGTGCAATGTATCTAAAGCTATTTTCCCTTGTGTCTTTATTGCAGCAAAAGCATAATTATCTACAGATGTTCTTTCGTGTAATTCCCTCTCTAATTTCTCCTTCATTTCATTCTTCCTATCATCAGTGCGGTCTAAAAATTCTATTTCTACTGGTGAAAGCAAGCATGTAAGGTTCTCTCTATGTGCGTGAGCTGTGTGAAAAGGTGACATCGGTTCGAAGAATTCCCTCATTAATTTGGCATACCAATCTCTAGCTATTTTACTTAGGTGCCCTATTATGCAAACGTAACATCATAATTAGTGTAGAAATAATGAATGTCCTTTTGACCATAAAATCTGAAAGCTATTATACTACATGTAATTCCATACGTAAGAGGCATGCTGTGATACGTTACCCCTTCCACTACTGAGGTAGGTATTTGTGTACACACATAACAATTTTTCGCATCCATGGTCTCAACATACTCACTCAGCAAGCGATAGAAAACGTTAGATGAAAGTTCCTTTTTATCATGCAAGTGTCTCTCGTCTTGTTCGAGTCTTTTCAAAGCGGTTAGTTCAGTAACGATAGTAGGTTTAGAAGTAGTAGCATCATTCGTCTCTTTCCCATTCTTCTCATGCATTCCAAGAACTATTACTACAATGATTAGTACGCATGCAGTTAATAAACCTATACCCATGTATTTACAACACTTCATTTTACGCCCCTGTGTAGTGAAACTAGTCATGATCTGTATAGAATCAGAGAGTTGAGGGCACCTTATCAAAGCGGTTTTGCAGGTATTTACAAAGCTGAACGAGTTCAATGTTCACACAGTTTTCTTTAGCAGCTTAGTCTCTTATCGGTTAGCAGCGTTGTCTCAAGATCGGTTTCAAAGTCAGTCAAGTTAGCAATGTCTTAGCCGGTTGAAAGTCAATCAGGTGGTCAATGTCCTCAATCAACAGAGTCCATAAAGCTTTTGTTTCCAAAGTGAAGTTCTGCTTCTTCGTTCTCGAGACTGAGGGATACGAATTCGTCTGGCCAATCGTTATTGGCAACGTATGCCCACTCCGGACCGGAATACCTTCTGCTCGGTATCCTTTTTCTTTTCAATTTTACATCTCTCTTTGATTCTTTCTCACTAGTGCTTTCCTCTTTGGCCAAGTCCTTTTCTTCACTTGGCGTTGGTACTACAACAGACACTTCCTTTCTTTTCTCTTTCACTCTTGGCCCTTCGCTGTCGTTCAATGTTTCTCTAGTTCTTAGTTTTACTGGTGATATGCTTTGTCTACGTTTTGCACTGGGTCCACTCGACGGACCTGCAACCTCTTCCGAAGGAGTTTGAACAGTTTCACTCTGTCTTGTTTCGTCTTCTCCCTCTGGGAAGTCAATCAGATTTTCCTGTTCCTTTCCTGTATCGTCTGCTTCTGGAAAATCCCTCCTCTGATCAGGCTCTCCTGCTTCTCCACCTGTTTCGAGCCCTTTGTCACCGTTACTTTCTTCAGGCTCTTTGTCACTTTCAGCTGCTTCAGGTTCTTTGTTACCTTCAGCCGCTTCGTCGCTTTCTGAGGCTCCTCCTTGGTCTTCTCCAAATGAATCAGTTGCTTCGTCCTCAGAGAATATTTCTCCCTCCTCTATCTCTGCCTGTTCGCTTCTAGTTCTTTTTCGCTCTGTCTCAGCGCTTGGCACTTTGTTATCAGGTACTGGTAACTTCAGCGCTTCAACTTCCTCGTCTGTGGGACACAATACCCTCTTTGTGTGACTGGCGTGAATCCAGTTGGGAACTTCCGCACACTTCACAGCGGTGGTAATCGTCAGAATCTCTTGAAAGGGTCCTTTCCAACGGGGTTCCAAACACGACTTCCTCACGTGCTTCTTTATCACGACCCAGTCACCTGCTTTCAGGGCGTGTCCTGGACCTTGGATCGGTGGCAAGGTGGTTGCCTCCACCTGGTGAGAGAAAGAGCGAACCACATCAGCTAGACCTTTGCAGTAGCCTAACACCATATCATCTGTAATATTCAAAAGCGCATTTGCAGGAACTGCTGGAAGTCTCATAGCTCTGCCCATGAGAATCTCGTGTGGGGACAGTCCAGTCTTTCTGTCAGGGGTGTTTCTCATTGACATTAGCACCAAAGGCAACGCGTCAGGCCATTTCAAATTCGTCGATGCGCATATTTTCGCCATTCTTGATTTCAATGTGCCATTCATTTGCTCCACTAGACCTGATGCTTCAGGGCGGTAGCTACAATGCAACTTTTGCTCAATGTTCAGTGCTGCACAAAGCAATTTTATTACTTCATTATTGAAGTGACTTCCCCTATCTGATTCTAAAGAGATCGGGAATCCGAAACGTGGTATTAGCTCTCTCAAGAGTAGTTTTGCAACTGTGAGACTGTCATTTCTGCGTGTAGGGTATGCTTCAATCCAGTGACTAAAAATGCACACAATCACCAACACATACTTCAAGCCTCCATGCACAGGCATCTCAATAAAGTCCATTTGCATCCTGCTGAATGGACCCCCTGCTCTTCCAATGTGGCTCAAATTTACTACCGTTCCCTTCCCTGCGTTCATCTGTTGGCAAATGACGCAACGGTGGCAAACTGCTTCAGCAACTTGACGGAATTTGGGGTTAAACTAATCCGTTTTAAACAATCTAATCATGGCATCCCTCCCAAGATGAGCTTGTCCATGGTAAAATCTGGCTATCTGTGTCAAAAGGCTGTTTGGAAGAACAAATTTCCCTTCGCTTGAAACCCATAAATCATCTAGCCTCTTTACACATTGCGATTTGGTCCATGAGAGTTTCTCATCCTCACTGACATCATTCTGTAAGGATTTCAATTCGTCCATTGTATCTATAACCTTTAGAGCAAAGATTTCGCTTTGTTCAAGTTCTGGTTCACTTATCAAATTCCATTCATCCCTGCGAAATATACAGTTCAATGCGCAAAATCTTGCGACTTGATCCGCATATCCATTTCCCAGAGAAACGTAGTCTTGTCCCTTCGAGTGTGCACTGCATTTTACCACTGCTACTTCTCCTGGTAATTGGATGGCATGTAACAATTCTCTTATTCTTTCACCATTTTTCACTGGTGATCCTGAAGAGGTCATGAAGCCTCTCTGTGATCACAATTGTCCGAAATCATGCACTATTCCAAACCCGTACTGGCTGTCATTGTAAATGGTAACTTTCATTAATGCAGAGAGTTGGCACGCTCTGGTAAGGGCTACCAATTCTGCTACCTGTGCAGAGTAAACTCCTTGAAGCCAAGATGCTTCCAGAACACCTGTTACAGTACATACAGCATATCCTGCTTTCAATATTCCCAGTGCATCTCTTAAACATGAACCATCTACAAAAATAACTTGATCATTTTCTTCCAATCGGGTATCTTTGATATCAGGTCTTGGTTTGGTGCAAAATTCAGTCACCTGAAGACAGTCGTGCTCGATGTCTTCAGCATTCTCAATTTCAGCATTTTCACTGGGAAAATACCTTGTTAGTCTAGCACCAGTCATGTGCTGTGTTCGGGAACGTGTCAAAAGTATCTCGACTGAGTGAGGGACCATGACTGTTAAAGGGTGTCCCATCACTATTCCTTCACTTTGAGTGAGGCTGATACCAACTGCGGCCACGGCGCGCAAACACCCTGGCAGTGCTGCTGCGACCGGATCCAAAGTAGCTGAAAAATATGCTACTGGTCTGTTTACACCACCATGGGCTTGGGTCAGGACAGACAAGGAACATGCATCTCGCTCATGACAAAACAATGGGAAAGGCTTTGTGTAATCAGGCATACCTAAAGCTGGAGCCCTGCACATACATTCTTTCAATTCAATAAAAGCATCCATCTCCTCTCCTTTCAGCTCAATTTCATCCAATGCATCCTTCTGGGTCAGTTTCAGTAAAGGCTTTGCTAGAGTTGAGAAGTTGGGAATCCATTGGCGATAGTAGCTCACCATTCCCAAAAACGTCCTCACCTCCCTCCTCGTCTTTGGGGGACTCATTTGGAGTACACTTGTTATTCTTTCCTTCATTATCCTACGTGACCCTTTCTCTATTTGGTGACCCAAATATTTCACTTTCTTCTGACAGAACTGTAATTTTGAAGGAGACACCTTGTGTCCATTCCTTCCCAAATGGTTCAATAGGGCAATGGTGTCGGCTGTGCAGTCACTTTCTGTCTTGGATGCAATCAATAAGTCGTTAATGTACTGTTCTAGGGTTGACTCGAATGGCAACTCCAGTGCTTCCAAATCTTTCTTAAGAATCTGATTGAAAATTGACGGTGACTCTGAAAACCCTTGAGGAATTCGACACCAACTGTAAACTCTATCTAGGAATTTGAAACAAAAGAGAAACTGGCTGTCCTCATGAAGAGGCACCGAAAAGAATGCTTGCGATAAGTCGATAACTGAGAACCATTCAGCATCACAGGGAATTTGAAACATTATCACAGCTGGATTCGGTACTACGGGACAACATTTTACTATTATGTCATTTATTTTCCTCAAATCCTGAACAATTCAGACCTTTCCACTGGGTTTTATTAGTCCCATTATTGGCGAATTACATGGACTGCTCAACACTTCTTTCACACCCTGTTTCACAAACTCATCAATGAGTTGGGCAACTTTCATGAGGGTGTCTTGTGCCATGTGGTACTGTGGGGTCTGGGGAAAGGTTACATTTGGTTTTACAGTCACTGGTTCCACTCCTTTCACCAGTCCCACCTCTTTCCCTGTCATGTCCCACACTTCCTTTCTGACTGTTTCTTGTAACTCAGCAGGAATGTCTGCCTCAGTAACCATTGGATAAAGGGTAATCAGGGGATATTCTTCATCGACAGTTTCCACTTCATCCCCTCCTACACTGTCCTCTTCTTCCCCATCGCTACTCGTCTGAATTTTAATTCCGTCATTTGAACACATAATTGAACATCCCAATTTGCACAATAGGTCTCTCCCTAACAGTGATATCGGGCTTGAGTCACACACCACAAATTTGTGTGACCCTCGGTAGTTGCCAATTTTGACTTGTACTGGGTCTGTGATTGGGTTCGTCAGGTACCTGTTTGCTACTCCCACTACCTGTACTGTTTTCCCTGAAAGTGGCAAATTTGGTACTTCAATGCTCCTAACGGTGGAACGTGTAGCTCCTGTGTCGACCAGGAATGAGACGCAATGACCCATTACTCTTCCCTCCACATACGGACCCTTTTGATCAACTTCCAAAGATGCTGCAAGCACACAATTTCCCTCCTCATCTGAACTTTCACTCTCCCATACATCGTTTATTCCATTCTCACTGTGTAATGGGAACTGGTGTACTGTGTCATTTTGACTCATTCCCTGACCCGTGACCTGTTGAGGAAGCATTGCTTGCTGCTGATTAATTGGTGCTAAGGGTATTTGCATTTGCTGATTAGGTACCATAGGAAACTGCTGTTGCATTGGCTGCAATTGTGTCATTTGCACACGAGGCATTTGCACCTGTTGCGGTTGCATGGGTTGTAAACCCTGCATCTGGTTTATATTGTTTTGAAAATTTGGGTTCGGACCTCTCAATTTCTGTCCTTTCATAGTCTGAAATGCATTGACATCATTGTTTTGCTGACCTACACCTTCCTGCACCATCATTGGGCACTCCCGTTTCCAATGCCCGACAATTCCGCACGTGTGACATGGCATCACCTTCTTCATTGCCTGTATACCATTTGGGATCATAACGGTATTCAAATCAGGACCATTATTCACAAAACCTCCTCGGCCTCTGCCTCTCATCTGCGGCTGAAACATAGTATTTCCCTGCTGCTGCTGCTGCGGCATCTGTTGTTGAAAACCTTGCAAACCTTGTAAACCTGTCTGAGCAGCTCTGAGCTGCATCACCATCACCTTTTCTTTCAATCTTTTCTGTTTGGTCTCAATCTCGTCACTGCAGTATTTCGCATAATTCAACACTTCATCGATCGACTTTGACTGCCAACAAATCAAGTGTGACTTAATCATCTGGCTAATTTCAGGTCTCAGCCCTTCCACAAACCTGAACACAAAATGGAGCATATCCTTTGGCTCGATCGTTTCCGTGCCACTGTAATTTTTAAACGCTTTCAACAACCTCTCATAATACGCATGTATAGATTCTTTAACCTCTTGGGCGGTCCTGTCAATCCTTTGCCAATCCACATTTTTCGACGCAACCTTGGTTTTCAAGTGCTCGATCACCTTGTGGTACGAACTCATTACCGTAGGTGATGGCGCACCTGTGTCCCTATCTCTCTCTGGTTCACTCGTCGGCCAACCTACAGCTCTTTTACAATCTTCCCACAAATCTGCCGGAACCACAATTTCAAATAAAGTATTCAGGTCTTCCCAGAGACACTTCGCGAGTTTCACAAATCTATCTGTTTGTTGATACCACTCAATCGACTTCTCTCTCAATTTGGGAAAGTCATCCGTAAAGGATTGAATATCGCATCTGTGCCATGGTACATGCACAAGTTTTCCCCCTGCTGTCTCTCTCATTGGTAACATTGTTATCAGATCGTCATTCTGTTGTTTTTTCTCATTCCGCTCTAGACTATTTTCTTTCTTTTTATCCTTTTTCTTAACCCATCTGCTTTCCCATTTGTCTAGACATCTCCATACCTGTGCACTCTGCAGTACCTCTTTAAGGTGAGTTTTCATTCCTGCGGATCTCATGTGTTCAAAATCTTTTGTGTCGAAATCTAACCTGTAACTTCTACTCAGGTGTTTAGTCTTACTTATATCAATCTCGTGTCTGTCTGCAATTTCTTGTAATTTCTTATGTATGCTGCTTACTTCTCTTGTAATCCTAGGGCACATGTATCTTAGTTCTTCCTCTGTGTATGATTCTAATCTGTTCAAACCCATTGTTCCCTCAACCAGTTCATCTGCCTCCATACCCAACCTTATTTTATTCAGGTATTGTTCTCCCTTCCCACTAGATGCACTCTGTGGGGAGTTCAGGCTGTTGAACCATTGTGTTAACTGTTGCGCGTTCAGTCCCATCAGTGTAGCAGTTACATCAACTGCCACTGACGGTTTCTGTAATGTTTCAGTCTGTGAGGTTAACAGTACTAATAGTGGTGGATGTGACCTTACCACGGTTGACGGAGCACAAATTGGAATTGGACTAAATTCCGACAAGGACCCAGATCCATTTGGCAATGCCGCTATCGGAGTTGTCTCTGGAGTGGTTTCTATGCATCTTCTCCCTGTCCCATTCTGTATCATTAACCCTTGGTCGCTTGTGCTTGAATTTGCCTGTATGTATAGTGGTACTGGTGGACCTACAGTGATAGGTAGAGATATTGCGTCCGGATTCTGTCCATTCCCCGAATTCTGTGGCATGTTAATCCCCACATTGTGGTTCATCATTGCTGGCATACCTAACTGGCTTTCTACTACTCGCACTTCTTGTGCCTGCTTTTGAGGCATCGAGAACTGTGTTGATTCGGCTTGAATCAATGTCGGTCTCTGATAGTTTTGTCCTCCCTGTGCCATTGAATTAGAAGTCATTCCCATGTTATGCTCATCACAACAGTGCCTTTGGACCTGTGGCTGATAGTTATCAGCAGGTTTCAGTGTCGGCACGTCTGGGTACATTCTCTGAACCCGCGGTATTCGTGGTGAGAAAGGCATGTCGGAGCTGCTCGGCCTCTGAGATATTCTCAAATTTGGTGTTACATTACCCTGTATTGGTTCTGGAGGGGCAGTACTGATGCTTGAGCCTTTTTCGCTTTCCACGTATGGTGGTGGGCGATCATTCAGCAATTGTATAATGAACTCCTCATCATCTGACTCGTCTCCCCTTTTTGAGTTTCTATTGCTCTCTCTCTCTCTGGACTGACTCCTGTTTGTCTTATAGGTGGCTTTCCTTCCTTCCGTCTCTGCTTCATCAGTAATCGCTGGAAACAGTTTAATCCCCTGTAATACGTCTGATCTCCAAACCTTTTGTGTGCTGTCCCATCTAGCATCCGCTAGTGTCTTTTCTACTTTTCCTATTCTTGTCTCAAATTTCTTTTGTTGTTGATTTCTAGCTATCAGCTCCCAAATTGCTAGTGCCTCAAACTGTGCTGGTCTTGGAGGTACTTTCATGTCGTATAGCGCAAATCTCAGATTTTCCAAAACTCTTAGATTAAACGACCCGTGGATAGGGAACGCTACACTTCCATGTTTCTCTGTTAATTTGCACCATTGTTTTAACCAAAGACATGGTGCTACCCCCTTTTCTTCAATGACAATGTAAGCTGGTGTACCCTCAGGCGGTGTTTCTTCTCCTACATTTGCTTTAATATAAACATCTCCCCTCATGGCACTCTTAAATGCTTTGAAAAATTTCATCTTTCCGTCTTTTGTTTTTCTAAAATATGTAATCAATAAGTGACTTTAATTCCCGGAATACTCTTTGCTTGCCTTTCCCCTTCCAATTGCGCTTCACGGACTGCGTCCAATCCGTGCGCGACCCTTCTCACCAACCGACCTATCCCAGCGCGGCTCCTAGTGACGTCACACTCACACACTGCGGCTGACAAAGTCCCGCGGCTTGTCTTCTTTCACTCGTCTTTCACTCTCAAACTAATTTCTGCAATATAACGCGAGCACTTTACCAAAATAATAAAACAAATCTGTCGGTTTACTACAGGAAGGGTAACACAATCGCTTCAGAAACCTTAGGGATTTTTCACTAGCCTCGGCAGTTATTCCATCTTTCTCGGTTTCCCGCTTTCGCAAGCAAAATTTGACCCGCAAACTTTACTCTCAACTGATCAATGAACTATTCTAGTGCACTTTAGAATTCGTCAAATCTCAAAGTCGAAGTTTTCTTTCACTCTGCAACATTCATACCGACTTGTTGACCACGCCCGATCAACCTATTAAACCTGACCAGATCACAACATCAAACAAGTGTCACATACACTTTTCAACATACTCCGGAGTCTCTTGACCTCGCAGGGCCCGTCTCAACATCAACAACCACGTGGACAATTTTTCTGCTCAAAGCGCTACACACACGTGAAGTTCGACGACTTCCCTACTCTCACACCTTTGGAGTAACACTCCTCTAATATCTTTTAACCCCCCTTAAATCCTCACAAACTTCTCAATTAATCTGCGGCGATAAGCTGTGCAAGCGCAAAACCCTAACTTCACTCATACCGTCACTAAAAATGCTGAGACCATTCTCATACCTCCATGCTCCTCATTCGCAAGCTCCGAGATTCCGGGAAAGTCATTGGGGACTTAGGGCATCATCATCTCTCCAACTTGTTTTATCAAAGAAAATTCTAACTTGACTCTGTCTATTGTTCGGACGGGGTCCCAAAGGGCTAAACCATCAATCTCTGCTACCATCTACAGATAACGCGTCCAGCCCTTAAAAATTACCTGTACCTGGACACGTTGGAGGTCGGTGAATCTTTTAACCTAGTCGGGCTCTCCTCATCCTAAAATAGTCGAGTCACTCAGATCAATAATCAATAACTATTGTAATCGGTAATCAATACTCAATTCATAGATCAATATAGCACATCAGAAATCAATAACAGTTGGTATTTCGGCGCACCATGACCTTTCAGTCATAAATAACCACCCCAGTTTATTAAAAGTTAGTGAATTTATTTCCCTATATTAACAAAGCTAGCACAATATATATATGTCTCAAAACCAATTGATATATGTATTTGAACATTACCAGCTGTCCATAACGGCGGAAGAAACGCAATCTACGTAAAATCTGAATAATGATACACTCTGTTATCGCAATGCAAATCACCAATATGACTAACTGTATTTGACTAATTGCATACATTGGTCAGCATAACAAGATTTCAATTTAGCATGGTACATTGAATGAATACCTCGACTAACCTCTAATTAGCATCGGCATGTGGGGTTTCATGCAAAACGAATTTAGTCAACAGAAATTTGGAAAACTTCTAGCTAGGACCCTATCAAAATTAGCAGTTGGTACCTAAAAGGAAAAAAACACAATGCATAATACATTTATCATTTCATATTTACCAAATACAATCAGCATTCAAGAAAAGTCTTCGTCCTTCAGG
This sequence comes from Pleurodeles waltl, assembly GCF_031143425.1. Classification (NCBI taxonomy): domain Eukaryota; kingdom Metazoa; phylum Chordata; class Amphibia; order Caudata; family Salamandridae; genus Pleurodeles; species Pleurodeles waltl. The sequence goes on along the minus strand of NC_090443.1, from coordinate 111,923,280 downwards.
TATCGGTTGATCAGCATGGGGCAAGTTTCAAAGGGGCAAAGTTAAGGGCAAGCTTCCTTGCAGCGGCAAGAAGAATGGGGCAAAAGTTACTGCATGGGCAAGACGGGGCAAATCAAAGTTAAAGTCTCTAGGGTGAGAATTGTTAAAGTCTCTTTCTCCCAGATAGAGAAAAGGGCATCAGGGTGTCGTCCAAAATGGAGTCTGGCATCAGGCTTCAAACTGGCATTGAGGAAAATGGCTGACTTCTCTTTGTCCGATGGGTTTAAGTAAAGATCATTCCAAGTTCTGCAGGGTCTTCCATTGGAGGGTTCATAGGTTGGCTTAAAATTGTCCAATCAAAATTGTCTTTTACTAGCGCTCATTTATGCATACACTGTCCTTGGAGCCTTGGAACACAAATTGTAACATGGTTTGCCAATTATTTTACTATCTGTACCTTCATTGTCCGCACCTGCAGACTGACCTTGTATCAAAGGGGATGAAACCGGCCCAGTACGAAACCTTGTAGATAAGTGTACCAGTCAGCTTCTACTGGAAAAATACAACTTCAAGCAAGAATACATGTTTCATTAGTTCAAGGAAAAACCACGCAGTTAGAATTTGAAACCAGGCAACCAGGCCAAAGCCTCTACTAAATTTAAGCTAAGCAAAACAGTTTTCAAACAAGAAATCATGGCACACATTTGCAATTATGACGGATTACTACATTTTTCAATACTTCCTGATTAATAAAGCTCGTTTACAATGATGGCGAACTACCCCGAGGGCACAATTTCCCTCGTACATTATTTTCTTTACTAAAATCACACTACATTATATGTTTGATCACGCGATATGCATGAATATATTTTGAACCCTCTTTTTCTGCGTCATCAGAGCACAGAGCGCTCTCTGAGGCCTCAGGATGTATGAACTGATAGAAGAAGCACTGCAAGATCATGTGCTAAGAGAACCAGGGGATTCCTTAATTGCTCAATGGATGGGGTCGGTAAGGTGGACGTTTTTGGTTGAAGAAATGTCCCTTGTAACGCTGTGTTTTCACATCTTTTCTGAACTTCAGGAGAGAAAGGACAACCATGGGGTGAATATTGCTCCAGAGTCTGTGTACAGTGAGTGAAAAGACTTCTGAGAAATCATAATCATACTTTATGTGCTTTAATACCAGTGCTTTAATATGACCATACCACTGCACATGTATGCCATAAAATACACTGATATGTTATATGACCATATTTCAGTGTAATTTTTAAATAACCTGAGGAGCACATTAACTTTAATGTATCAGTAACATTTTGTGTATTTCTGAACCCTAGAAGCCATTTTACCCAGTGTTGTACAATTGCACATTTCCTGCATTGTGTAGTGAGGATCAGCAGCATAAATCATGAATTTGAGAAAGTTTTGAAGTCAGCTTTTGTTTATGTAACTCTGTCTGTTTTCGAAGGACTTCTTGCATTCATTCTCGTGTGATTATCTTGTTCCTGCTCTTTAGTTTGTTTAGTTGAATTAACACTTTCTATCAAATGCCCATGTTTCCATTGACGTGTACTGAGAGAAATCAGTAGAAACTGCGTTTGAAATGTATTGATTTTAGTATTATTTGCTCTAACTGGATTTTGGGTGGAAGCTTTGGTCCCTTGAAACAACAATTTTTGTCTATCATTTTTCTTGCATATTGGCTAATTTTGCATTAAATGCATGGTAATTTTTTAGGCTTCACAAAGTGTTGTGTTTTATTTTACAGATAGTGCAGTGCAGGATGAAGATTTTCTCATTTAGTGATCTCAATCCTTTTACTTGGTGAGAGTTACTTCTGATCTATAATCATCATGTTGAGCTACTGCCTAATATATGGATGAGATACCAGCACAAAAAGGCAAAGCGATTTAAACACTGAGGACTTGATTCACAAAGGGCCTCTGCGATCATGGAGGTGGTCCTGTGCGGGACCTCTGCAATGGGTAACAACAGGACGGAGGTTGGGGCCTCAAACACAGAGTCCCTTTGTGAATCAGTCCTGCTACTAGAGCACCTAGTCCTACTGTAGTTAGAACACACCATTTGTGGCAAAAGAGCTAGACCGGAAATGTTCATATGTGTGGTGCCCAAGGACCAGTTTTTGTCTTGGTACTGTTCTTTATTAATCAACTGTGAGAGTTGAGTGCTTCACTGGGGTTTAAGTTCTATTTGTCATGCAGCCCCAAGGATGATACTACTCTCAAGAGAGCAAACACAGAAACACAATTATTATTTGACTAATTATCCTAAAATCTTTTGCTAGGTGTCCAGAAACTGCAGTGTTCTGCAAATAGATGTTTCTCTGCCCCGCTCCCCATGTTCATGAAAACACCTCTGAGGCAAAGATGAAATCCAGATCAATAAACATAGAGATCATGAAAGAAAGGAGAAAAAAACAACAGAGTGAAGATAGAGAAAGAGAGAAAATACAGATAGAGAAAGAGAAAAAGACAAAAAAATGCATATATGGACAAACAGAGAAGAAGAAAGAAAGGAAGGAAGAAGGAAAAGGAGGAAGAGAGTAGGAAACAAAGGGAAGAAAAGAAAGAAAGGGCAGAAGAGAGTGGGAATGAAAGGGAAGAGACAGAAAGAAATGGAGAAAGAAAGGGAGGGAGAAAGAAAGAAAGGGAAGATGAAAAATGAAAAAGGGAAAAAAGGGAGAAAGGGAGTAGAAAAGGAAGAAAGGAGGGAGGAAGAGAGTAGTAAAGTATCAAATTTGGGTGAAACATGTACACCAAGTTTGAATGTGCAAGTCCCAGGAAGACATGAACACCTTTTGGGTCATCCAGAATTGTCATATTTCTCTGGCTCAGCTCAAGATCAAATTCCAGGCCTTTTATCACCCTCCAGAGCCAAGTTTGTTATCCTGCTCCCCTGCAGAGGGAACAAAGGGCTTCCCACGGAGAAGGAGAAATTAACAGTGCTTCACTCAGCTGCTGAGGAGGAAGGAGTGGGGAAGGAAATCTGCATCTGCTAATTATCTGTAAGACTGTGCTAGGGTTGGGACAGCACAGGTTCACTGAACAAAGGAAGTAGACCAGATATCTGGAGCTAACACAGAGGGAGGCTCCACTTTGAAGTATTGGTGGGAAAGTCCGTGGCAGTGATGTCAGTTAGGGTTGGAACTGAACTTCCCAGAGACGATGTGACCATGGACCACTTGACAACGTCACTTTGGATTGTCCCAGCTAGGTGTACATGATGGTGGGGATGGCGTGGAGTGGTGATGTGGCACCTAGGACTGCCCAGGGTTGCCTGGTAACTAGAACTTTCCACCTTCACTTAAAAGCTCTTGCACAAGGAAGTTGGACACTGGGATTGCTGAAAGGTCCTTTGATGCCCTAATGGATTAAGAAGTCTAGCTGCAGCTGATCCCAGACCAAGGGGTCTCTCCAGGCTCAGTGAGGCTGATTCCCTTACACCCAGTAAGGGCCATTTGGGGTAAAATCTGGACTTCTGAAGAGTATATACCAAAGGGGTGCACCGTCGGACCCCCACAATGGCGGAGGTTTCAAACCCGCTCCCCATGCCTGTGTCTGGGAGGAGCAGGCAGCCACAGCAAAGCAGAATACCCTGCCCGCACAGAGTGGGCAGGCAGAATCCAGTTGCAGGCTCTTGATGTCAAAAGAGCCGGCTGGGCGGGAAACCAGATGGGTAGCGTGGGAGTGGGGTCCCCATCATGCCCCACTAAAAGTAAATGTTGGGGTATCTGGGATCCGGGTAGGACTGGTAACCCCCAACAAAGTGCCAGAAAAAGATAAAGAAGACACAAGGCGGGAAGCCTCACGGAACAAAAAGAAACTGCAAATGAAGCTGCTTATTAGGGATGCACACTCCACGGAGGGAGCATCCCATAATGCCTTGCAGGTTTCCATTTGGCCAAAAGTGTCTTTTTTGTGGTGTCCCCTGGAGGGAAGGGGGTCACACCAACATCTTACAGGAGAATTGTGGCGAAGGGCTGCCGGAGTCACAGCAGCACCCTCCATTGAATTTCAAAAGTGAATCCATGCTTGCAGGGTCAAGGAATTTATGATCCCCAGGTTTTCAGCCTAAGTTTTGAGCACTCCTAACTCCGAAATCTGGAACGTTTGTTTTACTGCCTGGGTGCTCAAGTGAGTATCCCATGACTTCATGTTATGAGGCCTGAAGTGTTCCAAGACATACCCAGACACAGACGCAGTCACGTGTTAGGATATGACAGTGCTTTGTTTAAATTATGTTTTGCTGATGGTGATATTTCTAAATGTTGCAATGGTATATTGATAATAATGACAGCAGATAAGGAGAAAGTAAGAGTGGAAGAAAAAAGAAAGCTAGAACAAATGAAGAGAAGAATAAAAAAGGGGAGGGGAGTTAGAAAAAAGAGGAAAAGAAAGAAAGAAAGAAAGAAAGAAAGAAAGAAAGAAAGAAAGAAAGAAAGAAAAAAGAAAGAAAGAAAGAAAGAAAGAAAGAAAGAAAGAAAGAAAGAAAGAAAGAAAAACATGAGAAAAAGAAGAGAAGGAAAAAGCAAAGAAAACAAGAGGAGGAGAGAGAAAATTAAATTGTTATGCAACTATTTTTTTCAGGGTGAAGATTTGCAAACTGAGCTCTGATGTACTGGTTTTATTTATTGTTTATATCAAGCAGCAGCACATTGTTTTTTTAAGAAAAGACTGGTTTGGATGTTGCTTCTGCATTGTCTTCTATCACGGCTTACCAGCTTGATATTCCAGAACTGGACTGAAAGTGAGCTTCTCCAAGATGGCCTGCGACCTACTAGTAGCTTGCTTTGACATGCTGCCGACTCCTGACCTACTCTAAATCAAGAGGAGAGTACTGTAACAGCCTCCCCACTATGACCCTAGTCACCAGCCTTAAGGGAAAAGTTTCTTCAGGGGAACTGGGGTGGAGCAGACCCCGTACTGAACTTGGTGATTTGGCAGCCCTGTGTAAGGATGTTGAATCAATTTAGGTAAAGTCTAACTGCACTTACCATACCTCACGTACTTGATTGCATGGATTGAATTGTTTTGTGTTGAAAAAAAGAAATGATAAAAGTGCACAAAAAGTTCGAATAGGTCTGGGTAGCAAACAACCGGATAATAGACCGATTGTGTAGGTAGGCATGGGAGAAGTCCAGAGAGGGAAAGGGGATGTGACTGTAGAGCAAGCGGGCTCTAGAAATAGTGCAGAAATTGGGAAGATGGGCAGAAGCATAAGGAGCTGAAGCACAAACACTTAAATGATGAATGTGTGTGAAATAAAGCTAGTCTGATCTAGATGGTCTGGCACCTTTGTGATCTGGCCGAAGGCAAAGCTGAACACAAAGGGATCTTTAGGTGTGAGTGTAAGACACTTCCCCCTCCAGGAGGTCAGAAAAATAATTGAGAGTGCCCTTAGCCTGCTTTCAGATTACCTTTCATTGGCTTCAGGGGATGAACTGCGTTCACAAGGACAGTAGACCCCTTTTCCGTGCTACGCAGTGTGCATGAACAAAAGAAAAAAATGATGGGGCTGAAAAATCTAAACATGAGAGCCCCCACGAAACAAACTCCTGCCCACACTATGTATCGCCAGAAAGATAAGGGCACGTACGAGTATTTAAAATAGTGAGTGGATCTCACTAGCAAGTGAATGTGGCACCTTTGATATAGAGGCATTAAGGAATTTGCAGAAGAAACTAAAATATCCCAAAAACAAGATAGATACCAACCAGTGGCACCTCTACGTACAATGGCATAATGTATGTCTGTGGTATGAAAAATACTCAGGAGAAGTTGAAGTATCCAATCCGTTACCACGGGGAGGATGGGGCTCCCACTGCTAGGCCTCCTCTTTTCCCCAAATTCACTGAATCACAAGAGAAGGAGAAAGAGTGAGGACCCTATGGAGGGGGATTTCCTTGTTATGTTCTCCATGCTGGAAGAGGAGGCCAGGGGTGCAGCCACAGATGCACCTGGAAACAGAGCAGGGCATGCTGCACCGTCAGCGAAGGGAGGTCAAAGAGATCATCCACAAGCATTGCGATGCAACTGACTGACAGCAAGGCACCTAGTAAAGGATTGTGTCTAGGCAAGACATTGATTGTATTATTGTGGAGTGATCTAGTGGGTGAGTGTGATCTGTCCACTCAGTACATAGAGACCCCCAAGGGTGCAGCCCTACTCTTTCTAGAGAAAGCTTGAGATGGACAGCATCCAATTTGCCTAAGATATACTTTGGTTCTTCCCATACCAGTGATGTTAATGAAGACCCTTCCCTCTCCGTTCAATAGACCTTTCTTCCTTTGAGGGACTGGGGTGGGAAATATGGTGCATATTCCCTGGACCCACTCTGACCCAATGAGTATTAAGAAATAATTTCCTAACATTAGGCACAATCTCACCCATTTCTGAGGGGAACTCCAAAGGGTTTTGAAATATATAGATCCAATTGGGTGGATGTGAATCAGCTATTGCAGTTAGTGGTGCTGAGCTAAGTGAAGGATTGCTTGGCAGAAAAGTAAGCCTGGGATGAAGATCGACCTTGGCAATGATAGGACACTTAACACTAAAAAGTATGTGTTGTTGAATATGGTCGTGGACGTGTTTCCAGTAAAAACTGATTAACCTTAGATCTCAAACTGTAAGCGGAATAAGTGTGAAGTGCCTGCTGATTACTCAGACAGACTCAAAGATGTGTAGGGAAGGTACTCGAGCATGGCCCGTCTGATGGAAATGGTTCAGGAAGATGCAGCTTTTGTACAGGGATTGCTGCTGTGTATAAGAATTCAGTTGAAAACTTTATAGATTGGATGGCAGACAAAGAAGTTAGATTATTTAATAATCGTTGTTAATCACTGCATGGTTTCACAAGAAAGTAAGAGAATGTTAAATCAACGCTGATGTATCAGAAATTACAATGTATGCAAAGAACGGTGAAGAGAGCAGGGCAGAGAGACCCTCAAAGGAGTAGGAGGCAAAAAGGAGAGGGCAAAGGAGGACAGAGAGGAAGGGAGAGCAGGGCGAGGGAACCGAAGGGTGCCCCGGATGTTGTAAGATTTTGCTTTGCCAGTGGTCAGCTGAAGCATTGGAAGCAAGCTTCCCCTAACACAGTGTCTAGTGCGCCAGGTCTTACTAATCAACCTGAGTTCCAACAGAACGCCTATAATTCCTATCCTGAATTTTAGGACAGTCCCAGAGGTTCTGACTGTATCAAGGATACTCAAATATCTGTAGATCAAAAGGCCTTAATGCAGATTGTTTTATTAATGGTAAACATGCACCTGTCTCATTGACACTGGCATTATTTGGGCTGTTCTAAAGACTTCTGATTCTCTCTTCCTACCGCGCTCAGGCATATCCATAGACACAGCCAGTATTTCTATCCAAGGAGTTCCTAACCACATTTACAATTCTGTGTCTATCTCTCTGGGACCTATTACTAATAAACATTCCTTTTTGCTCAGCACAATTTCACTGCAAATTTGTTAGGTGAAGACATTTTGTGCAAGCCCATTTACACTGTCCGCTTACATACCCCAATAACGTGAGAACAAAGTTATTGCTCTTCTTTGTGGGAATACAAACCGTCAGTCCAGTGAGAATATAACTGTTTTCCCTCCCTCCAGATTTAACTCAGTAGCTTTCCCCGGTATTGCCAACATCATCGTTCACAGAAGGAAACTAAGTGGTCATATTACTGATGGGAGCAGTAAAAATTAAGATCAACCTCATAAAAAGCTATCCACGATACCCCAGTGCCCACTGAGATCTGATGCAGAAGAAGGGATCTGTCCTCTAATAATTGATTAGATTAAACAAGGGGTTTTAGTACAAATTGTTAGTCAATGTAATATGCGATTTTGGTGATACTCCAAGCAAGTAAAGTTAACGTGTACAGATTTCTCCAACACCTGAGCACAATTAACAATGAGGTTACCCCAAGTTTCCCTGTGTTCCCTATCCTGCAACCATTGGTTCCTCCATCCTGGTGCACGCCCAGTGGTTCACCATGGAAGTCGTTTGTTCTGCCCTTTCTATCCACATACATGAAAATAGACAGTTCCTCTTCAGATTCTCATTTTGAGGATTTTAACTTTTGCAGCTCCCGCAAAGATTTACAGGGGCCCGTCAGTCTTTTACCAAGCTTTAAAGAAATATCCGGTCAAACTGATTTTCCTGTGGGGTTCCAACTTGGTTCAGTATGTTGGTGATTTATTGTTTGTCTCTGCTACTCTAGATCACTGCAAGGTCCATTTACCTCCTCACTGAACTGGCTTTTAAAGGGCATAAGCCTTCGAATGACAAAATGCAGTTTTGTCTTTTTCATTTACGGCTCCATGGTCATGAAATTTTGGCTGGTGTCACCCATTTTCTAACTGATTTGACGCCATCCATATGTTGCACTGCCCCATGACTGTTTCCATGTACATACATTTCTGGGTTTGACTGGGTAGTGTAAACAGTGGAAAATGTGAAGTCCTTGCACAGTTATGAACCCTTGCAGTGGTCTAGAAAAGTAAAAAATGCATTTGTTTAAATCAAGCAGCTATTAATTTCTGCATCCACCTTTGGACTTCCTGATTATGCTAAACACTTTATCTTGTACTGTGATGAATGTTAATGGATTTACACTTGGGGTGTTAGTTCAGAGTCGTAGAGAGCAGAGTGAGCCTATAAGACTACTGTCCCTTGACTTTTTGCCCAATCACTGCTGCGCCTCAAACATATTTGCAATCTGGGGCTGCAGCTCCAAATCTTGCTAAAGCTTCTGAAAATATTGTATCGAGGTCCCTTTTGACTGTGCAGTACCACATGCTATTGATGCTCTCTTCCTCCCCACAAAGACTCAGCACCGCTCTGCAGGCCTGTTGTCTTGAAATTAGATCTTATTTCCTTCCTATTCTCATATGACCCTTGCCTGGCCAAGAAATCCACTGCTTTAGTACATACTGTCTAAGGTGGAAAGCCCCACAAATGTTTACTAGTCACCTAATGTACCCATTTCCATTTTCGAGTTAGTGTACTTTGTAGATGGGTCTTGCCTCAAGAATAATTATGGTGTCCTGGTTGCAGGATATGTTGTCTAAGATCTATACCATATTATGGAAAGTTGTCACTTGCCAATGTGAAGTCTGGTTAGTGGCTGGACTTGTTCCTCTCACCGGAGCATGTATTCTAGCCAAAGAAAAGCTAATGACTGTGTACACAGAATCAGAATGTGCATTTTGAGTGACCCATGACATTGGGCTTCATTTAAAAAAAAAATGATTTCTAACATCTACTGGAACCCTGATCAAGGAAGATCAGTATGTTCATAATCCTATCAATGCACTAGAGTTGCCAAAAAAGTTGTCAGTGGTTATGTATGCTGTGAGCCAACACCCTCATAACAAGGGATCTTAAGGAAATGCCCTGACTGACTCAGTCAGTAAAAGTTTCTATGAATGTAGTGAGAGCCGGGTAATTTCCTCTACTATCTCTGAAAGATCTGTTGCTGGTGCAGGATCAAGCCTCTGAAGATAAGAAACCATTCTGGAGCAATCAGAACAATGAAAAAAACCCTTATGTGAGTTGTGCTTGCACTGACATTTCTACTCCCCAACACTGAACGGTTGTATCATGGAGTCGCACATGTGAGTAGGAAAGGCATGTTACATGCCATAACAACCCATTGGTATGCACCCTCCTATTCTTACATCAAAATGCATGGTGCACATCTTCTTCATATGTCTTGGTGATTGTTGGTATGTTTTCCAGTTTGCTGGAAGCATACTGTGTGAAAGAGCAGATGCTTAGATACTTTATTACCTAATTCAGGATATCCTAAAAACAATTTAAGTCACTGAGGAGCACGATCCATTTCAACAGGAGTGTAGGAAGTTGGCAAAGCTTTAGCAAAGAACAGCTCTTTCACTGTATGCCACCCAGAATCAGCTGGCAAGGCTTAGCACCCTCAAGAATAAGATAGCAGATATATGCTCAGAGACGCAATTGAAATAGCCTGATGCCCTGCCCTTACTGCTTTAGTCCCTTGATAAACAAAGCCCCTATGAGATTATTTTAGCTGACTCATGATGTTGCCCTCAAATACTACAGTTTCAGCTGCAAAGTTAGACTTACAACTGAATGATGGTGCAGTTTACAGTGCAGTGCAGTGTACAATGCTGTCTTTACGGTTTCTTTTCTGAGGTCAAAACTACCTTATCTGCGAGTTAGACTGAGGCCTGCCACTCTCTCCAGTCTGGCTAATAGGTCTACATCTGAATACAGCAGAGAAAGACTATTCTGCAACCTTGCTGGCATGGGTTGTATCAAGTCCAATTCATTGCGAACACAGATGTTAAATCTTGTGGCCTGGCGATGTGGACCCACTCCTAATGCAAGCAAACTGCCCCACCTAGGAACAACAGCACACCCTCCTTTGCCTCCAACCTGCAAGCAGTTCAGGGTCATGGCCCTCTGCCGGAATGGTCTCTATTACTGCTCCGCCTCCTGCAAATGGGACATACCAGCCAAACCCACCTCCTTTTTGCCTGCCCCTACAAAGCTGCATAATGATGTACGCATCATATCTTTTTGTTACCACCCCTGTCTATGGTAAGCAGCCTTGTCTCGGATACTGGATCCCTTTGTGGATCTGGCCTGATAGTTTTGCTGCTGCCCTGAGCATCTGGTTGGTCGTGGGATACATTGTTGCTGTGGAATGGGGAGTTATTACAAGGTGTAACTGTACTGAAACTATTGTTGAATGGAGCCAACCCTCTATGTGAATGACTTCAATGTCCTTTTGCTTGGGATATGCAGACAAAGGTGAGTGCCATTTGAGAAGCATCAAATTTGTCTTGACCTGTTGTACCATGGGTACAGACTGCCAGCATATGCTGGCACTTCTCACCAGTCTTATCAAGGACTACAAAAGTAAAACAGTACCCACCTCTCTAAATGGGGACTGTGAATCAAGCAGGTAGAGGGTGTTTGTGGGTTAAAGTAAGTGTGGCACTGCTATGGAGGATATATGTGTCGAAGCTCCTCTGTATGAATACCAAAATCCCACTGGTAGGATGTTCTGAAAACAAGTCATCAAGAAGGATATACTCATTTTGTTTGTGGGACTAGAGCATTCCTCTGGCGTCGACTGGGGCCTGTTACTCTGGTTACATCTTACCTGCTGTCAGATATCCTGTTGTTCACCTCTTCCAGAGACAGCGTGGCTGTTGTGAAATTTCTGAAGAAGATTCTTTCCATCCCCTTCCCCATGTATGGATTATGCCAGGCTATTTGAGAGACTAGATGCAATGTTCAGCTTTGAAAGAAGTGGTGAATGCCACTGTCATATCGCTTGGACTGATTATGATAAATAAGATGCCCTTAAAACCATGCCCCTATGGAGTAGATTGTCCTCAGATTACCTCCTGCGCCCAAAGGGAGGTGTTTGTGCAATAGTAGGTACAGAGTGTTGCATACATATACACTACACTTTAATCAGCATACATGACCGAATAAATCACATTAAAGATAATGTTAGGAAATTGTATGAGCTTCAAAACAGATTTGATTTTAAACCAAGTGGCGTCTAAACTTGACTGTCTGGAATCTTTGGAAATCGGAGAATGCAAATATTTGAGGTACTTATTAATGTTATTTTAATTTCATAAACCTAGTGCATCATCGTACATGTTTGTGCAAATAAAGGCCCTGACCACGAAATACCTTCTTTCTACTCTGATTGTTTTTAGACCTCTATGTGTTTTCCAAAGACTGCTTTCATTCTTTCTAGTAAGAAGATCATGCCTCCTCCTCATTTGTTGGCTTTGTTGAAATAACAATTTCTATCATGAATTCACATTTCCATTGACTTGTATTGAGTGAGAAATGTATACAACTGCATATGTTATGTATGGATTTTAGCATTACATGTGCCAACTGGATTTTGGATAGAAGTTCCAGTCCTTTGAAAAGTCTCTCATTATTTTGCTTGCATTAGCTATTTTTGCATTATACGTCTCTTAGACATTTAGGGCCTGATTTAGATATTGGCGGATGGGTTACTACATTACAGCAATGACGGATATCCCTTCCACCGAAATCTAAATCCCATAGGACATATTGGGATTTAGATTTCAGCGGATGTGATATCCATCACTGTTATGACAGAGTAACCCGTCCACCAATATCTAAATCAGGCCCTTAGTGGTTCAGAAGTGTTGTATTTTATTTGACAGTTTATTTTCAGATTTTGTTTCTTTATGGCAGTTCTCTGTCTGCAGTATAGTGAAGCTCCAGCTTCCTCCGATGCATTGACCAACAGAAATCTTTGTTTTTTGACAGATGGGGTGGGAGTGCTGTTTGTTGAGACACACTTCCCTAGTCAAGAACTAGTCCAGACATGGGGGCACAAGATAATTCACTGATACCATTTAGTAGCCTAAAATGTGGTGGCAGAGCTCACAACATGTTTATTTTTGGACGATCCCTCTCGGGTATTTAATTTTCTTCTGCTTAGAATAGTTTTACATGATCCTTGTAGAGTCTTTGTGGGTGATACCCTTCGTTTTGTCACCGGGCCCGATGCTACACCAGTGTCTGACAGCTTATGCCAGGCTCATGGCCAATGTTGTACTTTCAAAGGTTTAAGAGCATGGGTGTCACTCCTGTGCCTGAATCAGCCTTACCTCTCTTGGGTTCCTGTGAATGTCATGCTTTTGACAACACTGGATGTCACTGTAGTATACTGCTGTTTCCATGTTGCACTCCTAGCATCACTCTGTTTCACCTTTAGAGTTTTAACTTACCTCCTGATATTACTGATCCACTGCTGTCTGTCTGCTTTCTCCAGGGCCTCAGCCAGTGTATTAGTAATCAGGTTTGTCAAGATGGTTAGCACTGCTATAAGAGTGTCCATCTGCTTTCTCTAGGTGACCTCAGTCTATAAGCCTGTGTCATAACCTGCCACAGTCCTGTGCTCAGATAATTCTTGCTTGTATAGGACTTTGAGGTGTAGACAAAGTTCCCCCCCTGTACAACAATGAGGGAGGGAGCGAAAGAGAGGGAGGAAAGGGTTTGCAGGCTGTGCTCTAGTAGTCAAACTGCTCGGTCTGGCAGTAGGAGTGCTGCAGAGTAGCAGTGGTAGAAATTGGGCCTTAAATGTAGCAAATTCATTTATGGTCATTTCAGAACTCAATATTGGCTTCCTAGCATCAAAAGGGTAGTCTCTAAAGCTTTGTGCATTGCTTACCGACTTTCTGCATGACAGGCAGTAACCTACTTTGCCTGTCCCTCTGTTTGCTCATCCAGTCTGGCCTCTAGATTTGCTTTGGCACATCATGGGTGTTCATTTTTTATGGCTTTACACCCAGCTGTTGTTATGCTTTACAGGATAACCAGAATAACAGCTTTAGAACAAAGTACTGAGAGTCAGGGCCTTAGGTGCCATGAAAATTATGATTTTCTTTTCTACAAGTCCTGGACTGGGCAGAAGATCTGTACTTCCAATTAAAAAGAGGGCTTGTTTTGAGTTGTCGGAAAGCTTACTATCAGTACAATAGGCCTGAGTCACTTATGGCGACAAGCAAATAACAAATGCCTTTGGTCTGTTTGGTTCATTGGGAAAAGTCATGTCAGTTGCCATAGGTCTGATCTGTTTATTGTAAAAAGCTACAAATGAGTGAGCATGCTGCATTTATTGAGAAAAGCACATTTAAAGCAAAAGGCCTTTAATTATGTTTTTTTTTTAATAGAGAAATGTTGTTGTTTTAATGAAGAAGATAACAGGTCGCATGAGGTCTGGTAACTTGTCTTACATCACAACCAATGTCTCTGATAGTGCAAATGAATCTGATGCTAAAACCCCATAAATTGAATATAAGGAATCACTTAGTCCCACCCCGGTCCCCTCCCACAATATGGTCAGTTCTCTAGGGGCCATCAGGGCATCTCACTAGTCTTCATCATCCATTGGTCCCAGCCATCCTTCCTAGCGAGATCGGAGAGCAGTCAGCATGTCTGGGGCGTGGATGACCAGTGTGCGAAAAGTTTGGGAAACGCAGCCTTTACTCAATAGACCCTTCATGATCTTGGCTTCCATTGAGCACAACTCCAATATCGGTGTGTTTGGTGGAACTTGTATGCTGAGTGCATTGTGCAGTTGTAAATATTTGTGGGATTCTGTTTTAGACGGAATATGTCTGTTGAAGTTCTTGGAACAAGGACATGTGAATGCTCCCCCAAACGTCACCTAAGAGAGTGATGCTTGTGGCTGCCCAATGACTGAACCCTTCTAACTTTGCCACATCACATAGCCAAGTGCCGGGCCACAGGGTTGTATGCTGAGTGAGCTTGGCCCACCACCCAGAGTGATGGAGCACCACCCTCTGCATGGGTCACTTCATAAATAGTCTTGGTGACGGGGTCACCATAAATCATTGCCATTAAGCGAGGGAACCCCAGGGTCAGGAGCTCAAGCTGATAGGTTGGATCAGCCTAGTCCCCACTGAACCTGTCATTAATTACCAGAAGTTGTGAGGCCAGATAGTTCAGGTATAAATTGGACATGCCAAGTCCTCAGCTATAAGGGGCTCACCTACACACTATGAATGCTAGTTGATGTCGCAAATTATGCTACAGAAATTGTATTGCCATTGAATCTATTTCTCTGAACCACTGTCAGGGAATTATGTGTGGAAAGTTTTGCAAGAGGTAGAGGAATCTGGGTAAGATCATCATTTTTACAAGGCTATCCTTACCATGATGTAGAGGGGGAGAGCCTGCCATTTTTGCTGATCTTTTTTGACCCTACGTGTGAGAGGTGTGACATTAACAGACCATGTCAGTGAGGAGTGTAAAGCAATGTGTATACCAAGGTGGTGGAAACTGAGATGACGAATTGTAAATTAGCTTTGCCGATCTATGCAGTCTTGCGAAGGAGCCAGTGGGAGTAGGACCAACTTGGTTTGGTTCACAGTAAGTCCGGAAGCCTCAGCAAAGAGGTCCAGGAGATGCAGGCATCAAGGGCCACTAGTGGCAAGATCTGCAAAGTATAGGACATCATCTACGTACAGTGCAATATGGTCCTCATGGCCTGTGGGCCATTCCCATCCTTTTATATGAGCATCGTATCTCAGGAGTCTTGCCAGAGGCTCAATAGCCAAGGTGAAAAGGAGAGGGGATAGGGGACAGCCATGTCAGGTCCCTCAACTTATAGGGACAGCGGTGGAAACCACATCATTAACCTGAACCTGTGCAGTCATAGTGGAGTAGAGAACCCAGAGAGAGGGGAGGGAGCAGCACCTCATCTAGAAGAGAGGAAGCCATTTCGGCTAGTGGATGCAGAGAAGCCTCGTAAAGCGAGGAGTAGTAACTGGTAAAGGCTTGGGCAATCGCAGAGGAGGTAACCATGTCAAAAGCTTTTTCAAAGTCTATGAGGAGTAATGCAAGCTGGGGTGATAGGAGATGATGGTGTTCCAGTGCCACGTGAAGTCACCTAAGGCAGTGTCATGTGCTCCTTGCAGGCATAACGTCACATTGGTCTGGGTGAATTAAGGTCTCAAGGACACGGCACAGACGAGTGGCCAGGATTGTGGAAAAAAAATCTTTATTTCTGTGTTAATAAGGGATATGGGTGAGTAGGCAGTGCAGGAAACTGGTGGGGAAATGTGTTTTTGGAATGACTGGTCGAGCTATGGGGAGAAAGGAACCGTTGTGTATTGCCGCCTTGTAGAGATTGAGCAGATGGGGGATGAGTAGGTCTCTGTATTTAGCGTTGTATCTATGGAGTAGCCATCAGGGATAGGAGTTTTCCCCTTAGCCATCGTGGAGATGGCAACCATCATCTCACCCATAGGTATGTGTTCCTCTAGGTCCTGTTGTTCACCCAGAGACGGGGGAGTGGCATCTCATCTAGGAGGGAGGAAGCCATTCTGGCTGGTGGACACGGAGATGCCTCATAAAGCGAGGAGTAGTAACTGGCAACAGCTTGTGAAATCACAGAGGATGTACGGTGGGAGCGGCCTCCATCGTCAACTATCTCAGATACGGCTCTAGAGGTCAGTGGCCGCGATGCCAGCCAGTACAGCAGTTTTTATCGCCACAGCTGTAGAATTGTGCCGTGGAGGCACACCAGATCTGTTTCGCTGCTTCAAGGGAGAGGAGACCTACCTCCTTCTGGACAGGGTTTGTTTTCGAGTTATGGTGCTGTGGGTAGCAGGAGAGAGTTTTGCTTCCAGACAAAGAGCTTGGGTCTCGAGTTGGGCAATACGTTGGTGTCATTCACCCTCCCCCTGTCTCATGGAACGTTTGGCATAGCCCCGAATGGTTGCCTTACACACCTCCCACAGACTGCTGGCTGACTGGACTGTCCCAACATTGGTTTGAAAGTACTGCATGATCTCTTGGTCCAATGTAGTGACAAAGGAGTCATCTTGGAGATGCCAGGCATTAAGTCTCCAGATGGGACATCTGGCGGCGTTGGAGACACCGATGTGTCAAAGGATCGGGGTGTGGTCAGATATCCCGTGCGGTAGAATCTGAACATGAAACATAGAAAGGATATCAGGTGCTGGCCTAAAGATCATGTTCATTCAGGAGCACGTAATGTGTGTATATAACCACTGTCTAGGGTGCCAGATTCTCCAAGTGTCACAGAGACCTAGAAAAGTGTCCTATTTGTGAAGTAAGATAGCATGACTGCGACGGGTGCCTGAAGATGGACCAGTAGAGTCCAAGTTCATGTCCAGGACAGCATTAAAGTCACCCTTGATTTTTGCGAGACCTGGTAAAAGTTTTGATACTACATTGAGAAGAGCATTTAGAAAGGATTCAAATGCAGTAGGGAAAGCGTATACACAAAAGCTATTAAGGGAATTGCCCTTGGCCCTGCCAGCTAGAGCAATATAGTGGCCCTGAGGATAAGGGTGGATTGTTATTACAATGTGTTAAAGGTTGTAGACTGTCTTTTGTTACATCATCTTATATTTTACCGTATTTGGCAAAGGTTTTGGTGTTGGTTAACTTCTCTGACAAATGCTGGGGCTATAAGATTTGCACTGTAGGAATCCTTTCCAGAATCTCTGACGAGGAGTTTATATTGTTTTTTTCAACATGAATGTATACATATGGTATTGTCCATAGTGTACAATTGTTTTACCTTTTAAAAAAGTCTGCATGTTAAGAAGCAACAATTTGGTCATCTTGAATCAGATCAACAACATACTATGCATAATACCATTTTAAGGTGTCTGCCAAGCACGGTGTTTACTGAGCTGCCATTTGGGATCCTTTTCTGCATAGGGTATCATTGTTTTAATTTCAGAGTGGCTGACATTGCTTCTAATTGTGGCAGCCATTTTGGAACTGTAAAACGATGATACGCTATGTACTATGCTGTTCCAGGGTACCACCCACAGCTATGTTCAATTTGTTTACTTATTTTTTATTGCAAGCATATGCCTGCCATATGGTGGCATTTTTCTTTTTTCTACTTTTATTCTTTTATCTTGCATTTGCTTTATTTGGTTGATTGAATGGATGAATGCATTGATAGAGTCCAGGTGTGATATATTAGTGCTTAAACTCATCAGTAACTAAACAGACACTTTCAGTTATAAACCAGACCTGTTGAAGTTGAAAATTGTAGTTTTCTCTTTTAATTCCTAAACTATGAAACTCACTTGATGGCTTGCTGTCATGTGACCACTATGATCATTCCCCTCCAGTTGCTCCTTTTTGTTTCTGCTTATACTGGTTCTTTGATTCTGCCTGATTTGATTCCAGGACATTCTACTCATAGAGACAGGCAGTATGCCCTTATTCCCCTTGACCTGTGGCCTGTCTGTTGGACCATGGTAGGTTTTGATACCACCCGGCTCCAATGTCATAAAAAGTAATCTCTTGCCAGGCTGTTCCTTGATGGCTTGCTTGTCAGTCTAGTTCCTCTCTTCAAGCTTGTCAGTCTGGTTTTGTTGCCAGGCTGTTCCTTGCTGGCTTGCTTGTCAGTCTGGTTCCTGTCTTCAGTTCTCTTTCCCTCGGTTTTCGTCTGGCCAGCAAGTTTTTACACCATACTCTCCTGATGCTCTCGATTCGTGTGGTAAGGCACCAGACAGGTTGTTTGTAGTGATGATTGCTGACTGGTAAAAGAATATTGGCTGAACAAATAAAGATGTGTTATCGTAAGGCTGAAAAAAGCTAATTGGTTTAAGAGACAAGTTCTGGTTCATTAAACAGAATACTATTTATTTAAATGAATGTTTATTGAGGTAAAAGGCCATGAAGTGATGAAAGACAAGAATGAGTGGTCAAAGAGATTGTTTGGTAGAAAAAGGAGCAATGGATAGGCCCAAGAAGAAAAAGTGTTAAAATGTACATTGAAATTGTCCACAAAGAATGTTTTGTTCATTGAGTGTTAAACTAACCAAATGGTTTACCTGAAATGAAAATGACGAGAAAATATTAAAATACTGCATATCTCTGTAAGGGGAACTGTAGGAAATGCACCTTAGCAATATATTTTCTCTGCCTTCTTTACATTTTTGGATTTTGGTTAACTGGTATTTTGACCTCTGGACAGTTGGGGTGTACTAACATCTCCCATCTACATGTACCATTTTCAAACACTGAATAACATTTATTTTTACTATTAAAGTGGCATACTTGGCTTCTTGGGAAGTCAACAGGCGTGCACATAGATGGCACAAGCCGCATATAACTCAAATATTAAATGTAAGCCTGCAGAGAAACGTTTCTCCACTTACGTTCGGAAATATAATATCAACTTACACAAAGGTCACGTTTCTTGTTGCTTCTAAAATTAATGATTTTATGATGCCATGGTAAAAATGTGTAAATCATCTCTATATAAAGTGCATTAACAAAGATATACCCAGAAAAGTAAAATGCATGTCCTACTTGCAATCTATAAGCTAACATGGTTGTAGAGCCATAATTATTAAAATTATTACCACAATTGGAGTTTTAAGTGATGCTGTTGATTACATTTTGTTTTCACTAACTTCTACGATTGAATACCTATAATCCATTTTCATCATGTATGTAATTAAAGCAAATTAAATCAATCAATCATTTAGTAGACTCATTGGAATTCTATTGCTTATATGATTAAAATGAGTTTTGGAAAGTTGGATAGCCTGGAAATGAACCATTACATACTGGTGGTTAATCCATTTTTCAGACCTTGGCCTCTGAACAGTAAAGTGCATGTCCTACTTGCAACCTATCATCTATTAAGGTCGTAGAGTCATAAGTATTATTATACTACTAGTTTTAAAGTGAGACTTTAGATTGAAATATATTTTCACTTCTGAGAGAAAATACCTAGACACATCATTTTGTCAGCATATAAGTAATTATCGAACAGTCAAGAAATCAGTAGACACATTGGATTTCCATTGCTTATACTACTAAAATGACTTTTGTAAAGTTGTCAAATAGACATCCTGAAAGTTAACCAGTCTAAGCCGGTGGTTTTCGATGTTTTCTTGGCATTTGGGCATGGTTGTAGCTCAGGAAGAACATTTGTTTTTTTTTGTACATTATCTCTGGAAATGAGTGACCAACTGGCCAGTTTCAAACCCTGTTCTGGAAAAAACCATCCTGTTAGTGCAATCAAATCCTTTTTTTTTTTTTTTATAAAGATTTTTTTATTATTTTGAAGAAAAACAAAGGGAAAAACCATAACAATGATACATTGTAGCAATAATTGAAATATACAGATGACAATACCATAACACCCTCTTCACGATATAACGTCTGCCACTTCCGTCTTACTCGTCTGTGGGCCAAAGGGCCCTGGTAGGCCTCATGGCCTCAGTATAGGCTGGAGTAAATTTTATTTTGGAGTATTTGATTTTTGTCCTCGTCATTATAGCACTAGAGTAGGGTGGTGGCTCTTGTTGATGCCCCTTCTGAGGGAGATCAGCCTGCTCTCCAACTCGTGCGGCCCTTGTCTGGCCCTTCTCACACACAAAGCGGGGGTTGCTATTGTTGGTGCCCCATATGCCCTGGGTGACTTTTGTTGTGGGGGAACCGCCTATAATTATCTGCTGTCCCAGATTAATCAGTCGGCCAGCAGACCCACCCAACTCCCCCATATTCTATTATATTTTTCGGGGCATCCTCTCGCCTCATATACCATTTTTTCACATACTGCACACCAATCCACTCCCGTCTCCATTTGTTAAGGGACGGTGCTTTTACGGCCTTCCATTCTGACATAATGTCTCTTTTTGCCACTAGGCAGGCCACTCCCAGGAATGTACGACTCGATCTGTTTAGCCCTGTCTCGCCCATTGCCCCCAGTAAAAGTAGTGTCGGAGATATCTCCACTGTTGATTGCAATACTTCGGAGACCTCCCCTATGATTGCTCTCCAATATGACTCAACAACCGGGCAGGCCCAGACCATGTGGCAGAAGTCCGCCCCCGTTTGAGAGCACCGGGGGCACTCATCTGTGGGCCGAAGACCCGCTCAGTGGAGTCTCTTAGGGGTAAGGTAGGCTGCATGTAGGTAGAGGGTCTGTAACAGCTGAAACCGTGTGGATATGGCCAATGTTCGGGGAGCCATTAGAGCCTCTCTCCAGTCTAAATCCTCCATGGGGCCCACCCAGCCCTCCCATTTCCGGCGAAGTTCTTCTAGGGGAGGGGATGTGTTGGTAAGGATGGAGCGGTATATTCGAGAAACGCCCCCTTTGTTTAGGTGCCCCATCATAATTTTCGCTTCTAGCGGACTATATTATGGGATGTTATCCCCGGGTCGTACATGTACCAATAGAGCATGTCTGAGTTGTAGATATTTGTGAAACTGGGTGTTATTTAAAGAGTATGTTTTCTGAAGCTCCTCAAAGGGTCGAATGTGTGTGTCGTCCCAGATGTCGCCAAGTGTAGTTATCCCAATAGTGTCCCATTTCCTAAAGCCCTTTAGCGTGGAGACTTCCTTTAGCCGTTTCCCCTGCCAGAGAGGTGTCTGTTGAGTTAGACAAGACCACCATCCCGTGGCCCCCTGCACTGCTCTCAATCCTGTGAAAACCAATCTGGTCACCTCTGGGACGGACTGCGGGATCACGCCCCCATACAGGGCACTAAAAACCCCGTTGTATCCCATCTCCTGAAGTTCCAGTCTGTACGCGGGGTCGGTTCATCCTCCCGATAGCCAGTCGTTGATCACCAGTAGGCGCATGGCTAGGTAGTAAAAATAAATATTGGACATTAACAGTCCCCCTTCGTAGATGTCTCTTTGACATGTGACAAGGGCTAGTCTCGACCTCGTTTAACCATTTCCGGGGGATGAGGTAGGGGAAGTTTTGCAGTTGGTATAGGAATCTGGGGAGCACCATCATTTTGTATAGGGCTATTCTCCCCAGTGTGTTGAATGGTAAATTCTGCCAGCATTGAATGTCTGTTCTGGAGTTCTTAATGAGCGGTGTAATATTTAGTTCCCACGCAAGCTCGGGGAGTAGAGTTGTGTGAACCCCCAGATACTTAAAACTATTGCAGCGGATTGGGATATTTTTCTGCCAGCTTACACAGTCTCTCGAGGGATGTAGTGGAATCAATAGGGATTTGTTAGCGTTCAGGGTAAGCCCCGAGGCTTGTGAGAAGAGCTTCAGGAGTTCTAGGACTCGCGGGCCACTCATTGCCGGGTTGGAGAGGTAAAGGAGGAGGTCGTCAGCGTACAGAGCTACCCGGTCCTCCGGTCCCACAGGCCAAGCCCAGCCTGTTATTAATGGGTCTTCTCTCAGCAGCTTTGCCAATGGCTCAATTGCCAGGGAAAAGAGTAACGGCGAGGGCGGGCATCCCTGTCGGGTCCCGCGACGAATGGGAAATGGATCGGATGTCACCCCATTTACCTGGATACGAGCTGTCGGGTTGGAGTAGAGCAGTTTTATCAGGCTTCTGAATTTGGGTCCTAATTCGCTCTTCCTTAGAACTTGCTCTAGGTATGACCAATCCACAGTATCAAAGGCTTTTTCAAAGTCTATTAGAAGGAGGGCAAGAGGGGACTTGGTCAAGGTGCCGCGGCGAGCCAAAGCATTATGCAGTCTCCTAATGCAGTGTCTGGTGCTACGTGAGGGCATGAAGCCGCACTGGTCTGGGTGCACCAGCGAGGGAAGCACTGCCTTCAGTCTGGTAGCAAGTAGTGTTGAGAGCACTTTGATTTCGGTGTTCAACTGGGAGATTGATCTGTAGGCTGAGCGGTCACGCGATGGCGGGCGGGTCTTCGGAATCACCACTATTGTGGCTTGATCAATTCCGGTGGGGAAGCGGCCTGTCTTCATTGCTTCATTAAAGATATTGAGTAGATGGGGGCTTAGAATATCCCCACATCTGCCATAGAGCTCAGATGGGAAGCCGTCTGGTCCAGGTGTTTTGCCTGATGTTAGACCGGATATGGCCGTTGTTATTTCGGCCAGGGTTATGGATTCCTCTAGGGTCTCTCTGGTCGCCTTCGGGATTTTAGGGAGGATTGAGTCATCTAGAAGGGGGGATTCCCTTTCAATTTGTGGGCGGGGGCGCATGGCATATAGCTGGGCGTAGTATGATGCAAAACTCGCAGCAATTTTACTGGGGGTCTGTGCGACTGAGCCTATTTCATCGGCGACCTCTGGGATAACTCTATCGGCTAGGGGGCGCGAGGCCAACCAATGCAGGAGTTTGCCATTCTTATCACCCCCTCCATAAACCCGGCCCGTCGACGCTCTCCATGTGTGCCTTGCAGCCTCAAACACCAACTGTCTTATTTCCTCTCTAATCACTGTTAGACGCCTCAAAGCAGATGCTGATGCTGCGGTAGTCTCAGACTGCTCCAGGGCCAGAGCTTTGGCTTCAAGGGCTGTCACTTGTAAGTCTCGTGCCCGTTCCAGGCGTGCATACGGTACTTGGCATAGCCCCTGAGTGTGGCTTTACATGCCGCCCAGAGTGTGACCGGGGACTGTATGGACCCCAGATTTTGGTCAAAGTACTGGGTAAGGTGGTCCCTTATATCGAGAGTGAAATCGTTATTTTGTAGGTACCATGCGTTCATACGCCACATGGGGCGTTGATTTGGGGCTATGTCTCCTACCCGGATACGCACTGGGGAATGGTCCGAGACTCCTCTAGGTAGTATCTCAGCACCCGTGGCTCTAGGGATGTATAAGGCGGGCATGAGCACAAGGTCAATTCGTGCCTGGGAGCCATGGGCCGCTGAGGTGTGTGTGTATTGTCGCGTTCTGGGGTGCCATGTCCTCCAAACCTCGCACAGGCCTAGGCTTGCTGTCCAACCGTGTAGTTTGGTTGCTCTCCCGACTCGGGTGGATGAAATAGGTCCAGATACATCTATTTTAGGGTCTAGGACCGAATTAAAGTCACCTCCAATAAGCGTGAGTCCCTGCGGGAGACCTATAATCGTCCGGCGGAGAATTAGTAAGAAGGTATCACAGCCAGCTGGGGGAGCGTATGCGCATACGATGTTAATCGGTGAACCGTGCAGTATGCCGGTCACGCAACAAATCTACCCTGTGGGTCTGATTGCGTGGCTGTAACCACTATGGGCAGTGAGAGATGAAACAAGATGGCCACCCCTCTGGAGCCCCTCGAGAAGCCCGCGTGGTAAGCTTTGTCGAAGCCTCCCCGTGCTAAGATAGGGCACTTGGTTCCAAGTAGGTGGGTCTCCTGTAGGAGGACCACCGAGGGGGCATACCTGCGCAGGGTGTTAAACACTGCGGTTCTTTTAATTTTATCTAGGAGGCCGTTGACGTTCCATGAAATAATCTGTGTCAGTGCGGAGGTTGTATGTGCCATGAGTGCGTTACGGGAACTCGGGGACCTGACCAGGGGCTCAGAGACAGGCCTATTGATTGGAAGGGATCGGTACGGCAGGTATCAGCATTACTATGGTTTCTTGTCATAAACACTTCATTAAGCCCTAACATGAGCTTTAAACTCCCCAACTTTCCCCCACCCCATACTTCTACCCCTGAAGCATCTGTCGCCCTAATGCCCAACGGGGGCTGTACAGCTGTGTAGACTGCCATCGAGTGGAGTGGTGGACCCCTCCTGTGTGTCGGATCAGTTGAAGTTAATTAACAAAAAACCCACTGCCTATAATAAAGTCTTTAGCTTGCTCGGCGTGGTGCCGTTGTGGGTGTGCCTCTGCACCAGTCGCCCGGGACATCAAACGGTTCCGTCGGCGCGGCCCAGTGTGTAGGAGCTCAGTACGTGTAGGACCAGTGTTAACTGAGTTCGGGGGACTGGCTCAAGTGGCCCATTTCTCGTTCTTCTTTCGAGGCTCGCTTTCCGGAGTGAGTCACCGGCACCTCCCCCGACGGGGGACCAGGGTCAAGTGGGCGTCCTCGTCTGTTTGGGCAATGGAGTTCCTCGGCCTTCCCCTTCTGGATCTGGGGCGCTTTCGACCTCTCCTCATGGTTGCTTGTGTGCCTGGGTGTGATTCCCGGGGTCCCCCAGACGGATCGGCAGGTCCCTTACGGTTTCCGATACCTTCTTCCGTCAGCCATTCCCACGCCTCCTCGGGTGATTCAAAGAAGTGCGCCTTACCAGCAAGGATTACCTTCAGGCGTGCTGGGAAGAGGAGCATGTACGAAAGTTGCATCGCTCTCAGCTTCTGTTTCACCTGTTCGTACGATCGGCGCTTGGTCTGGACTTCTCGAGTGTAGTCTGGGAAAACCAAAATCTTCCGATTGTCCCAAAGGAGGTCAGGGGAGCATCTGGCTTCTCTGAGGAATGCGTCACGGTCTTTGAAATTAAAGAAGCGCGCTATCATGGGTCTTCAGGGGCCACCCGGGGGAGGGGGGCGCGGGGTCTGGGCTCTGTGCGCTTGTTCAATCGCAAATCATGGTGAAAGAGAGTTCTCTGGCATCCAGGATTTAATCCAGTTCTCTAGGAATTCGGTAGCTTTACCCTCTTCCGCTCCCTCTGGGACGCCAACGAATCGTAGGTTGTTGCGTCTTGAGCGGTTCTCCGCATCTTCGGCTCTACAGTGGAGTTCGCCGGTCCGAGTTTGTAGCTGGGCCACTTTAGCTCTGAGGTCGGTCAAGTCGTCCTCTGTCTGTGAGACACGGTTCTCCACCTCCGTAATGCGGCCTACTGCATTTCTGAGATCCTGTCTTACGAGGCCCATCTCTTCTCTCACTTCTCCAATCTTTGTTTCCGCCGCTCGTTGTGAGGTTTGAATTGCAAGAAGGATAGTGTTGACCCCGTCTGCAGCCTGTTCAATAGGCAGAGCATCTCCTCCGGTTCGGGGGACCGTTGGCGTGGTAAACTGATCAATCCTCTGTTGGGATGGCTGCGCCTGTTTGGAGGCTCTGTCTTTACCCATGTTGTCCGATGGGTCAAGTAATCGCAGGTTTGGTCTATTGGGAGCCCTCCTCGCTCCTTCTCATCACCCCTTCCTTGCTCCTTCGCTCGCTCTCCCCGCCCCAGAGCCGGCTCGATTTCAGCGCCTCCCGGCCCGGGTGCGCAGCCGGCGGATGGCGCCCCGAGGGGGGCCGAGGCCCAGCAGGGCACCGGGGCACGGATCCCAGGCCCAACCGCCCGCCGTGCGGTGGCGCGTAACGCTGTCTTCCGGGGCCTCGGAGGGCGCAGCTTCCAGCGTGCGTCCCTCTGCGCCGTCCGCCCTCCGAGGTCGCGCCTCCTCTTACCGGTGAGCTGCTCGTTGGGCTCCAAGCGCCCGGTCCAGCGAGACACGGGGTCCCAAACAACTCCGGCGCTTGTCGGCTCCGGGCCGCGCACTCTCGGCCACGCCGCTCCTCCGCTCGGCCGCCCTCCAGGCCCCTCTCGGGCACAGCAGAGGGCGCGGCGCCTCCGGACGCGGCCCCGGCGGTCTCAGCCGGCCCCTGCCGGTCGGGATCGGCTTGCTGTCTGGTAGCTCGACAGCCCCGGCCACGGGGCGGTCCTCCCTCAGACGCGGTCCGGTCTTCGGGTCAGCGCCGCCCCTCGATGTCCACAGGTGCCCCCGAGCTCTGGATTTCGAGCTCCCGGTGTCAGATGGCACCAAGGCACCCCTCGAGTCTCGGTGGGGATCGCAGCAGGATCATGTGCGGTAGTGGATTCGGGCGGATGACGGAGGGGTCCGGAGCACTCTTAGAGTGCGGCCGCCATCTTGACGCCCTTGGCCACGCCTAGTGCAATCAAATCCTAGTCACATCTCCTATCCTTAAATACTATGGCACATTTTCTCTGAAAGGAAGGGGTGCTGCTATCAAAGAACAGACCTTATCTCTCAGAAGGGAAGGTTGATCCCATGGGGGCTTTGGTAGGAATTGGGAGAGATAGAGGGATAATTCTAAGCCACGCCAGCATTCTCATTTAGAACATCGTAGTGAGAGCTCTGTGTGATTGTTTATGCAGTAATGCACCTTAGTAGGAATTAGGTGCTGGTGCATTAAAGGTTACGAGGAGAATGTGAAGAAACTACAGCTGGATTTGCTGAGGGACATATCCCAATCATAGTGGTTCAATATTGAAGAACTGTTGCAACCTGCCTTACGAGGGGACAGCTGAACAGGACACAGACTGACAGTGGTTATTTATTTAATTATCGATTTATTCATTCATTCATTAAATTGTCTGTAGCACAGGCATTGCTCAAAGATGTTAGAGCACTTTACAAGAAACATATGTCATTACATAAGGTCCAGAATTACAAAGTAGTAGTTTACAATAAGCACTGAAGTTACAAAATAGCGACCAAATAGTAGCCAACTAGTAACCAAAATGATAAAATAGCAGATCATTACAAAAGGCGCAGAGTACAATTGTTTGGAGAGGTGAGAAGAAGAGAAGTCTGCTGCAAAAAATCAAGCCTGCCTGGTAAAGGACTGCGGGGAGGTGTCTCAAGCCTTACAGTAAATCTCTGAATTAGGAAGTCTGCCCCAGATTAAAGACGCTAGGCTCCTCTTGATTCACCAGGACATAGGTGGCCCATGCCCTTACAAGGAAAAGTCTGCATGCTGTGGGATTTCTCTCCTGAGGGGGAAAGAGTCTGGAAGATCCAGAAGACAGACAGCGAAAGAAGCCCACCAAATCAATGGCAACTGGACTTTTGTCTTTGGACCTGACTGGTGGTGGAGAGAAGCTTCCTTACAACTTGAACCCAAGATACGGTGTCCAAGTACTGTTCCCTGAAGGTTAAGGTATTTTTGGAACAGCATCAAAGATATTATTGAATGTTTCCTTAAAGCTGAAACTTTAAAAATTATCTCTGCAGGAGTGAGACAAGGTGCTAAGCAATGGCAAAAGATGCAAACTCAGGTATTAAGTTTTCCTAGTTAGCCCCCTTCAAGCTGGACCTTTGGCCATGACATTGGAGGGCACCACAGGACCATTAAAAAGTGGTGTCTGTCAGTGTTCCATCTAGTTCTCATCTGTTTCCTCTGGAAGCAATAATAAAAGCTCTATGTGTGCTGCAATCAAGGCAGCGTGCGGAGAAGTGATGCAACAACTCACTATGCACGAGTGCACCATGAGAGCTAAAAAGAAAATCTGTGGTGTTTGGTGTCCTAAAGGTTTGTCAACACAAAATGGTTCATTGAGATTTACTTTAGCTGCACGTAATTGTCACTTTTGAGGCAGTTCACTAATGTCATTGCATTGAAGAGTAAAATGGTCACACTAGAACCCCAAAGAAGCCCGAAGAAGCCCGGCATAAGTATTCCCCGTAGCACCTGCACTCCACATCCTCCGAAAAAGCAGGTCTCAGATGTGTGACACCTTCCACGAGGTACACATGTGAACTGCAATAACCACAATATGTCCACAGTCCTTGATCATGGCCCTCAAGCACGGTTGTGTAGCAGACGTCCAAGAGTCCCCTTTTTTTGCTGAAATATCAATCTCTATATAAAGCTTAGAAAATTGATAATTTTTTGTCCCAAACCAATTTTTCCAATTGAATTTTTCCAATTAGTTTTTTCCATATTTTTCTAAATGTATCTTTTTGAGTTTTCAATACAATACTTGTGAAGCATTTTTTTCATTTCCATACTCTTTCATTTTATAATTCTCAAAATTGTTACTGGCTTATATAACATTCGAATTATTGTTTATTGATTAACAACTTCATGTTTTCTTAGCAGTTATTTAATTCACATGTACGAGACGTTCCATTCACAGGAACACGCAATTAACATTTTGATAAAAGCCAGTACATGTTCTATGTGCTGACGTACAGGCTGTGACTGTGGCGCACCCCGATTTCGGCAGTGGTGGCTCCTAGTCACCCTGCTCTTACAGCGGTAACCTTACCACCCTTAACTAATTCATTCGGTCAGTTAAATTAACTTCCCGAAAATCAATACTTTATTGATCGCTTATTTGATTCGGATCCTTTGGACCGATCTATATTAGCGAGTGCAAGGCTTTCCCGTCCCTTGACATGGTCATGGCCCCTCACTAATATACCGATTCATTCTATGGTTACAAATGGTGCTGATGCGCATATCTGTCAATCCTTATGATGACTTTCAAATCATCTCAGGTTGTAAAGCTGTCAACAAATCTGACAATTGAATTACTAATTTGGAATCTCATAATTTTACAGTTTTTTACTGCCACTATACAGTATTTATATGCTATTATTCAAAATCCAGTGTTAGATTCATTGCAGATTTTCATTGAAATAAACAACTGATTTCCAAAGGCATAACTTTATAAGCTGAAAGTCGAGACATTTTAGATTTTCATTTGCCATATGAAGATGCTTAACTTATTTAACCTAAAATACCACCACCCCTAACTCTCTGTGAACATAATTGTGCACTTCTATGCTCTTACTGTTCACCCAGCACACTTTTAGATAAGGTTTTAAGATCAGAATATTCCCCCCTTAGAATTTGTTTTGTAGAATGATTAACTATAACATCATTGTCCCCTCTCTGTTGAAACTTGCAAATACATATATATTCACTGAAAAAAACAAGGTTACAGGGACATTGTAGTAAGGCTCACATTTTAAAAGTACAAAAACATAGAAATTCACCTCTTATAGTTAGAGCTGTCTCAAGTAACTATAACTTGTGCCCTAAAGTAACTTTAACCCGCGCCCTCTCCATGCACACATTTTTTATTAAAAAATGTATTGAAAATATCACATTGATATTATCAGTGATGTTGCCAAAGATGTCATGAGAGCTGTAATTTGTGGGATAATTAGCAGTGCATGCGAGGGCTTGAGTTATAGTTACTTTAGGGCACAAGTTATAGTTACTTCAGATAACTATAACTATAACAGGTGAATTTCTATGGTTTTGTACGTTTAAAACATGAGCCTAACTATAACATCCCTGTAACCTTTGTTTTTTTCCAGTGAACTTCTATGTTTTTTTTATTCTATTTCTTAATTATAGCATCCCTGTAACCTTTGTTTTAGTGCATTTCTATGTTTTGTTAATGTATAGTAATTTTTATTACTATACACCAATCGAACCATCGCCACGCACAACTTTCGAGGGTGCACAGCGGGGGTTGGCCGCAGGGTCAGGCCTGTGGCCTGGCCCTACGGCTAACCCCTCATAACCACTCAACCCCACACCATGCTCAGCTGAACAGTCTGTCTCTCTTTGTGTGAGAATAGGTGTGAGAGGGTGTCTCTGGGTGTGAGAGCATCTGTCTGGGTGTGAAAGTGGATGCGTGAGAATCTGAGCGGTTCTGTGAGTTGGTGCAGGAGGGTCTGAGTGGGTCTGTGAGTGGGTGCGTGAATTCTGAGTGGGTCTGTGAGTGTGTGCATGAGGGTCTGAGTGGGTCTGTGAGTGGGTGCATCAGTGTCGTAGTGGGTCTGTGAGTGGGTGCGTCAGTGTCTGAGTGGGTCTGTGAGTGGGGGCATGAGGGTCTGAGTGGGTCTGTGAGTGGGTGCGTGAATTCTGAGTGGGTCTGTGAGTGTGTGCGTGAGGGTCTGAGTGGGTCTGTGAGTGGGTGCATCAGTGTCTGAGTGGGTCTGTGAGTGGGTGCGTCAGTGTCTGAGTGGGTCTGTGAGTGGGTGCATGAGGGTCTGAGTGGGACTGGAAGTGGATGCGTCAGTGTCTGAGCGGGTATGTGAGGGTTTGAGTGGGCCTGTGAGTGGGTGCGTCAGTGTCTGAGTAGGTCAGTGAGTTGGTGCATTAGACTCTGAGTGGGTCTGTGAGTGGGTGCGTCAGTGTCTAATTGGGTCTGTGAGTGAGTGTGTCAGTGTCTAAGTGGTCTGTGAGTGGGTGTGTGATGGTCTGAGGGAGTTCGTGAGTGGGTGCATGAGTGAGTGGGTGTGGGAGCCTATGAGTGGGTCTGAATGGGTGCTTGAGTGTCTGAGTGGGCGTGTGTGGGAGCATGAGTGAGTGCATGTATGAGTGAATGAATTAGTGTATAAATGAGTCTGTGAATTTTTTCTTTAAAATTGTTTGTGTTTATTCATGATTAATCTTGATTAATCTCGATTAAAATTGTGAATATTACACATGGTAAACAAAAATAATTTTAAACCCATAATTTGATCCTCAAAACCCCTATATGAACCCTTATGTTACTTTCCATTTTGTTTTTCTTCCACAGGGACCCTCTCCTGTAACATAAAATGGTGGCCACAACTTTCTGTTCTGGTTGTGCACATCCAATTTCAGCAGTTCTATTTGCTTGCGCTTTCGCGAAAATTCACAATATATTTGAGAGCCCAGATATACAAATTTGGATTTTCTTCAATTTCTCGTAAATTGCTGAACAGATTTACACCAAATAAGCGAAAGCGTAATCTGCATATCAAAAGCTAGCTTTCTGCCAAATTTGGTGTAATTCTGTCCAGTGGTTTGGGCTGTTGCCGTGCCTAAAGGTCTTATTGGAATTAACATGGGAAACGCAACTTTTTTAACTCGCCTCTTTTTCTCGGCCGCCGCTTGACAGATCACTCCAAAATCTTCAGTGCACAGCAAGAGTCATTGGGCACTTTTTTGTGAAAATTTCATGAAGATTCGTCAAACGGTACCAAAGAGATAGGCAAGTCAAAAAACTATTTTTCCACAGAAACATGGTCCTAACTATAACGACCTAGTGGCAAGCGCCACAAGGTAATTTAATATATATATATATATATATATATATATATATATATATATATATATATATATACATATATATATAAATATATATATACCAAATATACATTTGTTCAATTGATCTTGATACATCAACAGATTCTTAAAAGTATTTCTGAAAATATATTTCTATAACCATTTGCTTGTCAAAGAGAATTCGTGGAGAGCATTCATCATCTTTACTCAGGTATTTCAGTGTGTCAAGAAATGAGAGTATGTGCGATACGATTGTTTTTCTTAGTCCAGCACGTTCCTCTTTATTTGGTGTTCAGCCATTGAACAGCTGCTGAGTGCCATCTACCGGCAGAAGGAGGGTTAGTATTTTTGCAGTTTATGGTAATTTTTCAGAGAGCTAATGAGCTTCCCAGTGCCCTTGTCTTGTTTAGGATGCGAGAAAAGGCTGTGTATACACACTTCAGGCACGTTATGCACTTCACAGTCCATGGTTTGCATAAGAGTAGCAACAATTCTATCCCAATGCTATTACAGAGAGGTACAAGACCACATCATATGAGGAATATCAGACTGGGTTGAAATACATCGAAGATAAATAAGGGAAGCGACAAGATAAATTGTATTAATTCTGGCAGGTGTAAATTAAGCTAATTTTTATATATTGAACTGAATTAATTTAAAGTGTGCATTCTGTGATATTTTATTGGGGTATGCAAAAATCTTTTTTCCATTCTGAATCGTGCAAAGGCCTATTGAGATTCTCATTCTGTGCGAAGTGTACTACATGATAAATCCAGGTGTTATTTAAAAGCTACGTAAAGACATTTGATTAGCCGTTTACCATCACCCACAGTGTGTACTGCCTAAAAGATATAGGCCCATATTTATACTTTTTTTGCGGCACATTTGGGTCACTTTTTGACGCAAAAGCGGCACAGACTTACAAAATACAATTATATTTTGTAAGGTTGCGCCGCTTTTGCGTCAAACAATGACGCTGTGATGTCGCAGGTCAGTGACGTAACCGATCACCGGACACCACCAATGACAGAGGGGTGCGGTCAGGGGTATTTCCCTCGCACGCGTTCACACACAGTTAATGGCCCCACCTGTGTTTAGGTGTACTGTGGGTTACCCCGAGGTCAGGGACACAAGTATAAATAAAAAGGGCGTGGTCGGGAGGCTCAGAAAGGCGCGAACGGAGGAGCGGAGGGCACGGAGGTGGCGCAGTCAAACCTGCATGAGCTGTACCCGACCACATGTGAAAACAAGCCTTTGTGTTGGTGTGTTTATTTACCCCAGCAGCACCCAAGTAATACCGGTGTGGTATACACCACAGAAGCAAGTGCGGTGCAAAAAAAGTATAAATATGGGCCATAATGTGTGGACGGTGCAATTGTTCTACGTGCCATAATCCATGTAGTTCATGTCTAATTCTTAGATAAGAGATTGTCCACTTGGAAACCCATAGTCTTGTGATCAATTCACAAATCCTTGCAAAAATCCATCAAACAACAGTACTTCAACAGTGTCTTTGCCTTTTGTAGACCAAGGGTGAAATTGGGTGGGGTCTGTAGTGTACCACTTCCCGAGCAGCGCACGGGTGATCATAATAACATTAGGATGCGTGGGATTTCATAGTTCTGTTCTTTGTTTTGTTAAAGCTGGGGAGGAATGTAGTGTACCACCAGCTGGGAGGTGCAAGGGAGGTCCTACTGATGTATTCACCTGCGGCAGTCAATTGGTTTAACCAGCATGCGAGCGCGGCTAAGAGTCAGTTGCGCGCCCGTACTGAACAGTAATTGGAGTCTGTGGTGTTCTTCATGCATACATAACACGTGTTGGCCTAGATCCCTACAGTCCGACACCACACTGATGATGAGGCCGGGATTCGCCCCTAGCCTCGCCCTCCCGGCTGCCTCCACACCTCTGTTCCCTGCTCTGCAGGCCGCCCAGGTAGCAGACCCAGGGATTTCCAAGTGGGCAAACCGCAAATATCCTGGTCATGAGCTCGTCCCGCTGCCTGAGGTAAGTGTCATTCTGCGCACTCGCACGGGGCGGCATCAGGGAGAGAGCATTAGTGATATCCTCAAATGCTGTCATACAACACGGACCCCCAGCACCTGCAGCAGCTTCATGATAGCCACTAGCAGAGCATGCAGTAGGCAGACTAGTTAACAGAATCACTGCTCACGAGCCCTCCAAGAAGCATAGTGAGGTGCTGAGGGACACAAAAGGAATCATGGACACACCCTAGTGACCAAGCTACTGTTGTAATCACAGAGGACACAATAGAGATTCACAGGGAGTCACACTCCAAGTATCCACCCACAAGCACATAAAAGGAGCTATAACCGCTACTGAGAGCAAACGATACCCTATGTCAGGTGGCTGTACTGCACCCTGTAGTCACAGTACTCGTGCCGCAAGGCTGACGTCATCACCACTGCGACAAAGTCCTCATTGACCTACCACCAACCGTTGCGCAGATGTGACATCATGGCCACGGTTCCAACTATAGAACCCTTCACAGTTGAGGACACCGACCACCTCGCAGGCACAGAAGAGGAAAGATTCAGTAGAGTGCCTCCAATTCTATTTCAAAGGTGCTGACATAGCGGCTGAACGACAATGCACACTCCTACTTCTTATGGGTGACAAAGTGATACACAAGACCAACAAGACCCTAACGCAGTAGTTGCCAAACAGTGCACCGTGGTACCCCAGTGGACTGCCAAAACCAGCCAGGGGCGCTTTGGTTGCAAAACAATCAATGCTGCACAGCCTATTGTTCAGCAGTGAAGCTTTAGCAGATCCCTTAAACAAACTGCAATTCTTATTACATCCACTAGATGTCAGTATGAGCACACACCTACATGAGATAGCTCGAATTGTATGCATTCGGCAACAAAAGGTCAGTAATAACAAGCATTTGCAATGCAACGGGTCTCGCATTACGTCGAGTTAGAGCTATTAGCGTTGTAAACTCCTAATCGGAATTTTCTTGCCACATTAAACGAAAAAAAAAAGAAAAACGAGCACAATCGCATCGTGCTGAGAAATAAAGAGAAAAAGTAGTCCAGAAACCATATGGAAAACATGGGCGCCTCTTATGTTTCCAGTAGTTTAAAGGTGCTCTCGAGGAGGGCTAAACACTAGAAAAGGCATGATGTATGCATGCCTTTCACGAATGAAAACAAGCAGATTTTAAAAGGCAAGCCCACGCGCCGATGAAAGTGACTGACGTAACATGGGCCTGGTTAAAATCACCTTAAAGAGAGATTAGAAGAGGGATGGATTGCTTTGCGCTCACCCCTCAAGACTGTGTCTACAAAAAGAAAGATTCAGGGTTTTCTAAGAATGTGATGTATGGCCATGCAATGAATTTACATGTTTTAAGAAAGCATTGCAAGGAACATAGCAAATGTCAAACGTGCAACTTTGACAAAGCAGTTTAAGACTGACTTGTTTATCATTTCCTTCTTGCATATTTTGTATCTGCATTACTTTGCAACCTATGAAAACTTATTTGTATTTTTGATCATAGTTCACACACTTTCTCAGTTGCATTTTTTCAACCTCCAGTGATAGTTTGTCGAAAATGTATTAATTTAATCTTAACTGTGTATGTTTTATAACATACAGTCAGTTATATATTGTATCAGTGGTTGGATAGTTTATTAAATTCAGTGCTCACCCTTGAAATCTATGGTGATCTGTAAGTCACAAATTCAAGTCCATTTGTGGCCGTCTTAGATTTTCATTCTTCCAAAGTCAGTAAATTGAGTACTTTAAAGTCCTCGGTCACTTAAAGAAACATCTGGTCTCCTGTGGCATAGTGAGAACCCAGTAGGCATTGTAACATTCACCAATTTACAAAGGAAATTCGTGGAAAAATGTGCTGCCTCATTTAGTATTGGCCAAGGGAGTCGCTGGTCGAAAAAGTTTGGTAATCACTGCCCTAGTGGAAGTGACCCCAAAGACACATGCAACATTGGTCGCCGCCCTGAATGCGCACTTCGAACCAATGGCAAACAGGGACTATGAACGCTTCATTTTCAGGCATGTCCAACAGGAACCAGAGGAGACACTCTACACATTCCACGGCCGACTCAAGTAACTCGTGAGCATGTGTGGTTTCCAAGACAAACAGGAGAAAATCAGATGCCAAATTATTCAAGGATTCTCATTGGCCAAACTCCTAGAAACCATATTTCAAGAGTCCGTGAAGTCACTCCGCGACATCCTGACCATTGGAAGGTCAAAAGAACTGTCTAAAACAAGAGCCTCCCACATGGAAGAAGCCATACACAGAGTAATAAAGACTGAACCAGTCAATGCCATCTAAACGTGCCGCATCACGGAGGCCTCAAACCGACCCATGGAAACAAGATGACATACGGAAATGAGGACATCATGTGGATCTTGTGAAGGACAACCCCACAGGCCAAATGAGTGGCCCACCAGGAAATGCACCACCTGTGACAAGTACAATCATTTCGTCAAAGTCTGCCAATCGGTGAAGTGGAAACTCCTGAAGAAGGCTGTCAATGCGGTCACAGAAGACCCCAGCCAACCAGAAGATATGGATGTCGATGTTGCAGAGTATGTTGTCTACACCGCCTTTGCCATGGAACCTGCCTGATCCACCTGGCACCTGCTTCCCGAGTGCCAAATAAGTGTGGGACATCATCAAGTCATCGTAACCATTGACATGGGCCCCTCCTCAGACCTTATGTCCGCAGACACCTTTCATGCCCTAGCCAAGGCCCTGCAACTCAACAAAGCTAGAATGAAAGTATTTACATATGGCCAATCACAATCACTGCCCATGCTGGGGTGCTTTAAGTCATCAGTGTCCCATGAAAGTGTGAGTGTAGACACCACAGTCTATTTGGCAGTCAAGGGCCATGGCATGCTGGTCAGCGGCCACACTGCGGAAGCCCTAGACCTGATCTACTTTGCATTTGGCGTGCAAGTGGAAGAACTGTCGAACATCCTGGCCAGGTTTGATGAAGTCTTCCAGGGCATCTTTAAGACAAAACAGAGTACAACTGCACAACGATCAGACGATTCAACCCGTGATTCTGCGGCTTAAGCGCATAGCCTTCCATCTCCGGCCGAAGGTGGAAGCAGAACTAGAAAAGCTCCAATCCGCCATCATGGGGAAAGTGAACGGTTGCTGATCATGGTGTTGAAGAAGCAAAAAGAGCCAGGTGAGGTCCACATCTGTGTGGACAGGAGACTGCTAAATGTAGCAATCAAAGGGGAGCGCCATCTCATCCCCTCGATTGATGACACCCTATGAGAACTCACTATAGCCAAGTGTCTCTCAAAAGTCGGCCTTCGGTTCAGCTTCCACCAGCTGCCACCTCACCCCAATTCAAGATACCTCACAACTTTTTCAACTCATGTGGGCCTCAGGAGATACAGTCACCTCAACTTCGGGATATCCTGTGATGTCCAGTGACACCATCTAGTAGATGCTTTTTGGCCTATCAGGTGTCATTAGTGTCAGCGATGAAACACTGATCTTCGCCAATTTCATCAGACAACACCATGAATGCCTACAGGGAGTACTTCAGAGGATCCAAGACTCAGATTTGACCCTCCACCAGGAAAAGAGCGAATTCATAAAGCAGACCATCAGTTTCTTCAGTTATACCTTCTTGGCCGATGGGGTAGCACCTGACCCAGAGAAGGTATGACACGTGCAGGAAGCTCCTCTCCCCATGAACGTCTCTGAAGGGTCAAACCTCCGGTCATGCAAGTATGGGACGAGTGATGAAAGACACCATCCTTTACCACCTCAAGTGGACGACAGACCCCATCAATAACTATCAAGTTCTTTACCGACGGGAAGACACAATCAAGCCAGTGTCAATAGGCAAGCCCAGTCCTCAACCATCCACCCTGGCGATCTGGTCTTTGTAAGGGACTGATATCTAGGAAACAAGTTTAGGCTGCCATTCGAGACTCACCTTTAGGTTGTAGTCAGGAGAAGAGGTACTATGGTACACTGCTCATTGGCAACAGAAGGAAATCACCTGCAACATCTTGTTTTTAAAAAAAGCCAGAGGTACTGCCAGAGAAAAGGTCCAAGTCCTCACTTGCTCCTCAGACTCGCCCTCAATGGATAACTGGATGGCCCACTCTCTCCCTGTACACACCCTAGATGTAGACTCTGGCAGCCTAGACACAGCAAGACAGAGTTCACCCACCACGGAAAGCCCACCAGAAGACGACCCTATGCAGACATCTGCCAACCCTATTACCTCAGGCCGAAGTGAACATCCCAGGTACCTCCTGAGGGGCAATCCTGAACCCTCTATTTTGTTGAAGAATCTCCTGGTGCAAAACCTGTGCTAAGTGGTGAACTGTTCCTGAAAGTCTGACCAAGACCCAGTTGACATTCTGGTAAAATGTATCTAATCCATGTGGAAACTGTATGATCATAATCACACTGGGATGCCTGGCTTTTCACAGTTCTTTTCCACTTGTTTTTGTTTTGTTAAATTTGGGGAGGAATGTAGTGTACCACGTCCTGAGTAGCACAGGGGTGGTCCTGTTGATGTCCCTGCCTGCAACAGTCTTTCGGTATAACCCAGCATGGTACGCACCTGAGGGAATAGAACTGTGTGAGCCCTGCGGAGAGCGCAGCTGTGCGCCCACACTGAACAGTAATTGGAGTCTAGGGTGGTCCTTGAGTCCGTGGTGTTCTTCATGTGTGCATACCACATGTTGGCCTAGATCCCAATAGGCCGACCCCACAGGGTCACCCAATTTTTATGCACAGGTAGTCCTATATGATCCAAGGAGCATAAGGAAGGTTATGTTTTGTAAGTGCTAAGGCGCGTTTCAGTCATATCAAGGCATTGTTTACTAATACTGGCATCTTGCCCACAGTTTTGTTTCTTAAAGTGTAAGTCTTTGCAGCGTACCAGCTGTTGAATTCACACTTTGCAAATCTGTCGTGGTTATTGGATTCTCACCTTAATTTGGACTTTGTTTTGATGTATTTATACCAACATTGGCAATTCACTGTATGATCCATTGCCATTTTATACCATACATACAGTAAATATTTGTATTTATGCATGGTGCAATCACTTGAGGACTCAGCATAGATTGTGATGAATCAAAATAGTTTCTTCTATGTTGGCAACAGATTGTTATAGTCTTTTTGTATTGATAAACTGCTTATTATGAAATGTTATTCATTGCATTTTGTTGTTATAATTAATATATTGGTGACTATTACCACAAGGGACTTTTGTTCTTTATTGTGTTTTATGGCGTTGATTTTAGGCAGTCATGGGGAGCCTCTGTTGTATCAACACATCAGTGGAAAAGCTGGCACTAGCATGCCCTCTCCTCTTTTCCAGGAGATTATCAAGAGGTGAAGCTTAATGTGCTGTCAGCTGACACACTGAAAGGCTGAAGCTAATTTTTAGGGTCGAGCGCACAAGCGCTTCGTCCCTGTTGTAATCTCTCTTTGGGCTTTCAACCACGCCCATGTCACGCCTCTCACTTTCATTGGTCCGTGGGCTTTCCTTTTAAAATACGATAATTTCATTAGTGAAAGGTATGCATACGTCATGCCTTTTCCGGTGTTTAGCCCTCCTCGAGTGCACCAGCCAACTACTGAAAACATACGAGGCTCCATGTTTTCAGCATGGTTTCCAGACTACTTTATCTTTTTATTTTCCATGCAGAGCTATCGCACTGGGTCTTACATAGTACTATCCCGCTGGTTTTTTTTCTTTCAATTTGTGTGGCAAGAAAAGTCCGGTTAGAGGTTTACAGCGCTAATAGCTTGAACTCGAGCAAATGCCAGAGCCGTTGCATTGCAAATGCTTGTTTGAAATGTGCCTCACTAACGATTTTCTTGAAATTGCTTCTCAAAGTGAATAAAATACTACCATTTACTGTCACCAGTGGGAAAGCAGGATGGACTTGTATCAAACCTACAAAGAAAATATGCGCCTGCCTTTTGGTGCAGTGCAGAGTCACCTTTTCTAGTTTGCTCTTTAGAATATTTTTGACCTTCTGAAAAGTCAGAAAGTCGGCAGGTAAACATTTCATTGCGACAAACTGCCAACCATTCCTGGGCTGTGTGCCTTCGCTGACGATTATAAAGTAATTTCCGGTTCACTATCTGTTGTGGAAGTAGCATTCAGATGCCCCAGTAGTCCAACCTCCAAAGGAGAGAGTTGCCCAAGAAGTTGCAAAGTGAGCTCGCTCAGAGAGAGGACAGCCTCCTCTAACTAGAAATGTAACCAAAACTGCAAAGACAACTAGAAATGTCAACAAAAGAGTCGAAAGTGGTCACCCACAGAGAGGGAAAATCATCCACACAGGAGATGTGACTCCAAGAAAAAGGAGGTTGGCCCTGAATATATCACCCTATGAAAGGGGAGCTTCTTCAAATAGAAGACTTGTCACTAGAGCCTGCTTTAGTGAACTCTTCATTTGTGATGTCATCGGTGAAATCAGTGAAAAATGTAATGTGGGAGTTAGGACCCTGCACCACTGGCCTAGAATGTGACTTTGAAGGGTGCTTAAAATGCACGCTAGTCAGCCCCACAAAGGGAAGAGAACCACCAATAAAGCTGTGAAAGATGCCAGTCGCCTTTCCAAAATTATCACAGACTTACTGGTTTGAAAAGACTTCTTAAAGCTTAGCAATTACATAATCTGTCACCATGGTTGGAAAGTAAGAGAATGGGATGTAGAGAAGTTTGGCATCCCAGCCGGCAGCGTAGCGTGCTCGAGGGTGTACAGCCGTCAGTCCGTGCGCCATGGAATCTGTGACCGGTGACAGGTCGGCCTTCAATGCACTTAACATGCTGTCAAATCGGCGGTGATCTGCATGGATGTAACAAGAAATATATGTTCAAGCGGATATTACAAACATACTCTTTACAGGTCACGTTTTCACATCGTAATGCATTTTGATGGCATTTGTGGATGCAGAGGGAATGTATTTAGCTTGTAGGAATAAATAGATTCTAATACTTTGCCCTGCATTTGGAGTCCAATCTCTCTTACAGCTTGAGGGAGGGCGTAAGCGCTTACATGGGAAGGGAAACGTCTAGAAAACCCAGCAAAACAGTTTCTGCAGTCTCTAACAGGAAAGAATGGTTCTTCATCATTCTAGTATTTCACACCCATACTTTGTAGTAATCAACACCGTTACCCACCAGCAAAGTAGACAAGCTTCCTTCAGTCGGGTGCTGCCGAAGCCATGTTGAGATCCATGGCA
The DNA here is from genome assembly GCF_031143425.1 of Pleurodeles waltl. Taxonomy (NCBI): domain Eukaryota; kingdom Metazoa; phylum Chordata; class Amphibia; order Caudata; family Salamandridae; genus Pleurodeles; species Pleurodeles waltl. The sequence goes on along the minus strand of NC_090443.1, from coordinate 111,883,022 downwards.
CAGAGAGACCATCTAGTAAGTTTAGTCACTAAATATTTATTTTTCCAGAGGCTGCCCCTCAAGAAGCTATATTCCAAAATCAGCAAAGTGTACGTGTTATCATAAGTAGGAGTGTAATGCAGGCCCCTGCAGCCCCTGTGGTGTAGGGGGGCCCCAACCATTAGGGGGTCCCCAATACCTTTCTTTCAATGCCAGTTTATATCTGTTGGCCCCTTGTTACCTTCTGCAGAAGAGGAGCCCCATTATCTTAAATTACACCACTGATCAAAAGCCATAATCCTGGCAATTCCCTGGTTAGCTTTAGTGCCTCTACCTCCCTACTGGAGACCCCTGATCAAACTATGCTCTTTGGTCATTGGTAAGACAGGACTCTGTTCCATTGTTACAGGTGCAGGTCCACCCTATGTTAGACCACATAGGAAGCAATGGATCTGACTTTCAAATCTCGCTATTCTATTGTACAAGAGCTTCAAACACAGAGGCAGATTTATACTTTTTGACGCAAACCTGCATTAGCGCAGGTTTGCGTAAAAAAGTATAGCGCCGGCTAGCGGCATTCCATGACGCCGGCCGGGCACCATATTTATGGAATGGCGCTAGCTGGCGCTAAGGCCCTGTTAACGTCCTTTGAAAGGAGGCCGGGGAGGTGTAGGGGGAACCGGGGCTTGTGTGCCAAATTATGGCGCTACACTGTTTAGAGGCAAATAAATTGCCTCTAAGCAGCGTAGCCCCATTTTCTGGCGCACAACCCCCATGGACATAGCTCCTGTCTAGGTAAAGACAGGAGCCATGCCCACCATTACAGTGGGCATGCCCAGGGGACGAATGTACTTGGGCATGGCCATTGGGTGACCTCCTGGTGTGGGTGGGAGTAGGTAGGGTTGTCCCTGGGGCCAAGGAAGGGCATGGAAATATGCCTGCAGGTCCCCTTACGCCTGCCCCGACCCAGGCATTAAATAATGACGCTAAGCGAGCTTATCTCCATTATTTAAGGCCCCCACCCCCCCTGCTGGATTTTAGCATGGGGGGGATAAATATGGCGCAAAGGCCATATCATTGTTTTCTGGACAGGAACACCTACCTTGCATCTCATTGTCGCAAGATAGGTTTTCCCCTCCAGAAAACGACATAATCTCCATAACTTTGGCGCTAGACTTGTCTAGCGCCAAAGTATAAAGATGGAGTTAGGTTTGTGCTGAATTAGCATTAAAAAATGGTGCTAATTCAGCGCAAACTAAGTATAAATATGGGCCACAATCTTTTGCTTCACAATATTCTGTAACTGCCCAATGTACAGCTGGGACATCGACAGTCCAAAAATTACGTAACAGCACCAAGGAACTGGGAACTCTGTTCTGAGACGGTCTATTGAGGTCCCTTCATGATCTCTCCAGGAATTCCCACTGGGGTAAAGGGTAGCAATACTTCCATCAGATCTCACTTCCCACCTCATGATATATAAGAACATTTTATTGGGACCGTTAAAGAGTCTAGAGATAAGAGTCATAGACAGACCAATGTGTTGAGTCTTGACAAAAGACAAGACGAACACAGGAGGCTGTTCAGGAGATGTTTGTTTATTTCTCTTCCTCATGCTCTGCCTGCCCCGAAGTTCTCCACAGCATTCCCTGATCTTTCCCCAACAGCTGATGTCTTTCCCATTTCATCTAGCAGTAGTTGAAGCCTCATCCCCAGGATCCTAGTGCCCGGATTCACACCTCCCCCACAGATTAAGCACCAAGTCATGCTCAGGCAGCCACCATATGTTAGATCTCCTCAATCAGTCTACGTTGGCAAGCTGAGGCGTTTCTGGTGCACTCTTTTCCTCTGATTGGTATATCTGATGGCTGATGTGCCAGTCTGAAGTGAGTTTCCTGACCACTGGATGTAGGGAGCACAATTCATGATCCTCTGAGCATGATTCCCTGTTTAGTCACCTCTAGTTCTTCTTGTATGTTGTGGAACAAGTGTAGCTCTTCTGTGTCTCCCCCTTTTTCCGTATGACATGGCAGGTTTTCGTGTCAATTAGGCGTTTGACTACAGTGAGGTCTTCATCTGCGTGGGTGGCAGAGGCAATCTGGGCGATGGACAGTGCAGGAGGGGGCTGGAGTGTAGTATGAAGTGGAGATGCTCCTCAGCCATTGATGGTTTCATTGTGGGCACAGGCAGTGGGTCTCTGGAGAAGTAATCATCTGGTTTGTATTCCTTCCTTGGCCTGTGGATGATTTCATTTAGCCACAGCCCCCATTGTTCAATTCGAGGGAGCATCTTTGCCTAGGGATTGCCAAATATGGTCAGGATTGCCTGATGATCCGTGACAATGATGAAGTGCTTACCATAGAGAAAAATGTGAAACTGTTCACATGCCCACACAGCTTCAAGACTTTTTCTAACTGTGAGTAGACTTTTTCAAGATTTGAGAGGCTTTTGCATCTCTGAGAGTCTGGGCATCCACTGTGCTCTGCTAGTATGGCTCTGGGTCCTAGGGGCTGGTGTTGACTGTGACTTCCTTGTGTAGTCTAGGGTCATAGTTTGCCATGACTGTCACAGGCTCATTTGCTGTTTTGATGCTTTTGAAGCTTCGTTAACACTCCGGTGACCACTTCAGTTCCACGCTTTGCTTTGTCAAATCTTGTAACAACGTGCTTAAAGTGGCATAATCATGTATGTATCTGGCATAGTAGCTGGCCATCTTTAGGAAGTATCATAGCATGGCTACATCTTTTGAGGTTTCAGTCTCTGACAGGGCATTCACCTTGTCCAGTTCCATGCCTTCAGCTGAGAAGATGTGACCAAAGAATTTGAGGCATGTCTTGTGGAGTTCATACTTACTGGCATTGAGCGTGATTCCAGCTGCGGTGAGCAGCTGACACACCTGGTGGAGGGCCTTGTCATGCTTCTTTCTTGTGATGGCAAAGATTAGAATGTCATTGCTGTAACTGATGGCATTGGAGACTCATTGGATGACCCGCTGGATGACATCTTAAAATATTCCAGCAGCTGACAAGATGCCAAAATGTAATCATTTATAACAGAAAAGCCCTACATGTGTGAAAACATGGTGCTGTATCTGCAACTTTCTTCTAAATCTAATTGATGATTGCCCTTGTTCAGGTCAAGTATGGAGAATACCTTGTCTCTGTTTAGTTAGGCAATCACATCAGTTATGTGGGGTCCCAGGTGTTGATTGTGTTCTATGGCTCTATTGGGTTGCTGCATGTCAACACAGATGCAGACATCTCTACCTTTGTCCACTTTTGGCACCACAACAATGAGGGAGACCCATGGGGTGGGCCCCTTCGACTGCTCAATGATACTCAGCTTCAGGAGGTTTGCGCCTTCTGGCCCTCTACATTTACTGAGACTCGCTGTACACAACGAAAAACAAAGCTTGGTCTCACAGTTTCACCTTCAATGTTAATAAATGGGGTTCAGGCTCATCCGTGGACATCATTAGCAGGTAGCCATCCTCTTCACTCTCACTTAGCCTAGACACGTATGATAATTCGCTTGAGGAGGATCTCAGTGACCTCTGGCTCGGGTAGATTGAACGTGGCATGCATGGTGTCTCTTGTTGTCTTCTGACCTACAGTGGTTGTGCCTTGCATCTTCTTTTTGTTTTTGCCGTGCTTTGAGATCTGACTTTTGTCAGAGTGGTTCTCTTGAAGTGGTTCTCTTTTCTGCAGCCTTTGCATGTTTGTCCCAGAGCAGGGCATTTGCCTTTATGGGGAAATGCAAGGGCTCATCAGTAGCATGACTTTGCCTCTTGTCAGGGTGTGGATTTGCGTGTGTCGCATTTGTCGTGTAATTGCTTTTTATGGGCAATGCACTCTTGTTGCTCATGGAGCGTGCCTCCATCAAGGCCATCTGCCACTCCACTCCTTCTTCAACTCTGGCAACTGTGGGCATCTTCTCGAGACTGTGAGTTTTCCTAAGTAGCCACCTCTGGAATGAGTCAGATAGGCATCCATCTAAAATTCTGAGACACACAGCTCCTTCATCGTTATAGTCACTAAAGTGGCAGTGCTAAATGAGGGTCTCTAATCATTCATCGAAGCTGCTCACAGATTCTCTAAGCTGTTGTCGCGCCTTGTGAAAAAGGTACCGCTCATAGTTGGTATTGAGCATAGGGTCAGACATCTCGGGAAGGGCCTCCTTGACTTTGATATGAGGCAGCATCCGCACTGGGGAGTTTTTTAAGCTTTTTTGATTCCCTCAACCACTAGGTTCTTGAGGTACTTAAGGATCTTGATATCACTGTCTTCTCCAGGGCATCAATGAAGTCATCAAACTGTTTGATCCAGGCATACCATCTGCTCCAATGTGGTGTTTGTTGGTGGTGTTGAATGCAAGAGGTGGTTTCTGGAATGCAGCAGCATCAACTTGGCCCCTCCATCCTTGTTGGTGGGGTGGGCACGATAGGGTGATGGGTGGAGGCAGTAGCGCAGTCACGCTCACTTTAGGTGTTGCAGCCAGGGTGGATGACAGTGCTGCAACAGTGCTTCAGTGGCCCCTTGAAGTCTTCCCGATGTTGAGGAGCATTTCAGAGGACCCTCAATAGGCCTGTTGGCAGCCCTGGTGCCTGAGGGTGAAAGAGTCTGGATAGGGTTGGAGGCTTCTGGAGAACTGGCAGGCAGTGGGGCATAAGGACAGGTTCACAGGGACCTGTAGCCTGGGGCCGACAGGAGCACATGGCCTGCGATGTTATTGGCGTGATCTAGATGCCTGGACCCGGGTGAGCACAGTTGTGCGCAGGCCGAGAACCTTTCCCCCACTTGTTGTGGGCATGATGCGGGTGGCCAGGGTGCAGGTAGTTTGCAGAGCCTCCTTGTCACCAGATGTTGGGTCATGACAAAAGACGAGATGGACGCAGGAGGCTGTTCATGAACAGGATCTTTATTTCTCTCTCTTACTCCTTGCTTGCCACGTGGATCTTCCCCAGCATTTCCTGCTCCTCTCCCAGTCACTAACGTCTTTTCTTTTCTGTCTGGTGGTGGTCAGAGCCTCATGCCCATGGTCCTAGTGCCAGATTTCACACAATGTAAGAGGAAGATTAAGGAACAAAGACAGTTATCAAAGAAAATAACACACTGAGAAAAGAGAAGTGAATGCAAAGCTGGAAGAGAAATATAAGGAAATGACAGGCGTAAGAAGGGAGAGGGTGAAAAGACAGTGTGGAGTTGACAGACAATAGCTATCCCAGAACGTGAAGCTGAGGGAATAGTTTGGCAGTAGAAGATGAATTAAGACATATCAAAAAAACAATATCGAGCACACTGATTGGCACATATGCACCAAAGCCTGGAATGCTATCAGTTTTTTTCAGATGATGGCAGAACATACATTACATATAAGAGCAGAGAACTCACAGTTGTGGAAAGAGGTCTCTCCGTAGCTCTCCTTCACCTCTGATGGGAGCCGGCTCCAAATCCTGTCCAGGCTCTCCTTGAATGTTGCTTTGACTGCCATATTTGTTTTGAAAGCCCCGGGTTCAATGATGGAAACTTTCACTCCAAAAGAAGACAGGTCATGCCTGCAAAAAAAGTAATCAGTATCCAAGTCATCCATCTTTCTCTTTTCAGATCCCATGGCTGATATGTAATAGAACCTTCAGCCCCTGAGGCAATCAAACTTTTCTGTGGAGTCTTAAATTCCCACACACTACGACCAAAGTGATCTGAAGCCTCATTTGTGGTACATTTACACATACCAGTAAGCTGGTTTTGTAAAACATATCACTGACATCACACCATATTTCATAACTAACTCAAGTTTAACAGTGCTTAATTTTGCTGTGTAAATTTCTTCCAATTCTCGGTCAGTTGTCAAACAAGATTAATTAACTGACAAATCCCCTCACAAATGTCTACAGACTGCCACAAGCATCCCAGTCCACGTATTTAAGAAACCATTTTCAGAAGTGGGTGCTTCTTAAGGCCACTACCTTTTCAAAGTATTAATTGCATTCCTCTATTAGTAAAAATAGCTCTCTTGGTACAAACTGAGGGTCAGATTTATACTTTTTGACGCAAAACTGCAGAAACGCAGTTTTGCTTCAAAATGCTTAGCGCTGCCTAGTGCCATTTTTTAGCGCTGTCTGGGCATCATATTTATTTCATGATGCACTAAAAAATATTTAAAGTCAACTTGTTTGACGTTAACCATTGCGCCTGACATAAGGCAAAATGACTTTAATGTAGCAAAAATTACTCTAACTTGTTTTACAGCACGTAAAGTTGTCGCAAAATGGAAATGCACCGTTTTTAACCACATTAGCATCAACTTCAGACGCTAGTGCAGAAAACAGTGCAAAGGAGAGGCAAAATGGACCCAAAAAGCCAGGAGAGACCCCAGGGTGACCCCAATTAACCAGGACCAAGCCAGGAGGACACACAGGTGAGGGAGAAGAAAAAGTTTCAGTGCAGAGGAGCATGAAATACTTTAGAGAGAGGTGACGGAGCATCAACATCAACTCTTCATCACCTCAACACTGACAATAAGTAGGAGAGGGGCAATCTGGTAGCAGATAGTAGACAAGATTAAAAGTGTGGCAGAGGTGAGGAGAACCGTAACCGAGTGCACAAAATGCTGGCATGATTGGAAACAAAGGACAAAGGAAAAAATGGCAAGGAACAGGAAGGCAGCACTGCAAACTGGAGGTGGTACTCCGGCATCACAATAGGACCTGGAGGAGATGGTTGCAGCGGTCGTCCCAGAGGAACTGGTCACTGGAATCGCAGGACAGGATAGCGCAGACTACCAGGAAACACCACAAATGCAGGGTAAGTTGCATGGGGGACAATAATGCCAAATTGTGAAGTGCAAGAAGGGGGAGGCACACAGGACACACTCAATGCATGTCAAAGGAGCGCAGAGGGACACATTGCACATGAAGCAAGTTGCACCATGCAGACGTAAGCTACACATGTACCTACGCCTTTGTAGTGCCATGTACCACAACACACACACAACCTGGACAGATGTCAATCACCAGGCCTAAATACCTACATGTACATATGCAGCACGTAGGATAGAAGGGATGTCTAATAACTGTGCCTCTAGTTGTGTCATCACAACATCCCTTGCATATAGTCAAATAAACCCTACCAACATAACCAAGACATCATAGAGTAGGGAGTCAGTCAATACCATTCCTGGGGTTACATCATAGTGGTGTCCCTGGCAGTAACACCTTACAACTGCCTAACCTCATTGCCCAAACACATGTGTGCTGCATCTTACAGCACACAATTCATTGCAACCATTCCCAACAGTACCCAGACATGTGCTGGTAGCACCACCACCGCACACATTAACAACACATCCACATAAGGCAGCCACCACTCCATCATGCAGTAAGGATGTCCCCTGGGTGCAGGGAAAATAATCTGAGCAGGCGCTGGGGGAATACCAGGGTGGTCCTGTATCACTGGAAACATGCCACTACCCAGAACAACTAAACTGATGTATTGTGGAGCCACACATTTTGATGCTGATCAGAACTGTGCCACTATAGAAAATATGTACGACAGATTGCAAACTGTAGGTCACAAAAAATACAGGCTGAGCCCACAACTATTCTGACACAACCATGTGAAACACATAGGAATGGGGAAGGAACCACACACATATAACACATGGTCTATGACTGTGAACATAATAGTGTACAATTTCACATTGACGGACGGGGATGGTGCATGGGCAAGTCTGGTGTTGGAAAGACTGCCAGTGCAGTGTACCCTTTGCAGTTGGCAGTGTGAGTCACATGTTGGGATGGCAGGCGGAAATCTGTCTGCTCATAGTAGCTCTGTGGTGCACTTAGCACAACATTGTTGATGGGTCAAATAGAGTCAATGCCAGTCTTGGGGTGCATTGAGTGTGACAGGACACACCACTCTTGGCCCAGCAAATCAAGCAGTGGAAAGGGCAAAGGGGCAGGGCATGGGTCCCCCTGCACTGCCCATGCCAGGTGCATGGGCTGTGCATGGGCACACCACACCACATCACCACCAACCTTTGCATGGGGGTTTCACCACCATGCAAAGACTGGTGGAAAAGCAGGAACATACTTAGAGGATAGCGCTGATCCTAATACTGATCTGGTCACAAGACAGGTGACATTGCCAGTCTGTAAGCTGACAGCAACCTGCCAGTGCCAGGCCATTGGCCCATGGAGCATTCCCCATTGACAACATGTGCCACTACCACCTGCGCTGTTGGGGATGATCATATAGACAATGGCAGTCAGAAGTTCACAGGACCGCTGGACTTGTAATGAGGGTTCATGTATGCACCAGTATGACTACCTGCAAAATCACCATCAAACTAGCTCGAGGCCCTGACCTAAGTTCAACTCCAGTTAACTGTCTATGTCCTTAAACTAATTTACCATCAGGCACTGTCATATGGAAAATGATGTACACAACAACAAATGATACCCATGTCAGCCATCCCTGGGCCCACCCCTGTGCCTGTGTCAATTTAACTGTACTGCCACTATACTGCATCTCTTGCATCATAGTGCAAGTATGGCTGCATTGAGGGGGAGATCATAGTTTTGTAGGAAGGAGCACCTTCCAGCACAGAGAGAAGATGAAATGGAAATCTGCTAGGTCCATGTGGGCTGTGCAGTGTAGCACACATATGCATACATCAACATGAGGAGCAATCAAAGGAAACAACAGCATAGTGTCTTGGCAATGCCATCCCTGAGGTGGTGCAAGGTTTCAGTACCGCCCAGTTATATAGGAAACATGTCAGACTGGGACAGGGGAATATTGTCATGTGTGTTGCTGTGGCTTGATCACTGCAACACCCATTGCAAGGCCCAACCATGCATATGGACGGTTGACAGTAACAAGATGGTGTCAAGCCACAAAAAGGATATACATCACACCTAGTAGATATGACACAGCCAATTGTGCCACCTGAGCTTCCCCTCATGTGACACTCAGGTGGGGCAAAGGGCTGAAAGACTGCAGCAATGATGTACAGGAACAATGTCTGGGTAGTAAGGTGACAATGAGCCTCCAATAGCAAGTCAGTGCATAACATGTCAACTGCCACAACATAGAAAGATTGATTTTATACCATCTCATTGCAGAGGATGATGACTCTCCTGCTGATCTGCCTGTCCTGGAGTACCCCGATGACCTGTATGACCAGCTGACAACCATCAGCCAAGGGACCCTCCAAGAAGTCCTGGTAGTCACAAGGAGGACAAATAATGTTGCAGGCATCGCAGATGCCCCCCAATCACCCCAATAGTACAGACTGACAGCACCGACACAGCTGAGGACTCCTAGGACCCAGGGACCAGCTTTGAGAGGACAGTAGTAGGAGTCCAGCAGGAGCTGGCCAAGTAGGTGTGGGTGGGGATGGAGGCTGTGGCAGCCAGCCAAGAGGGTATGCGCACGTGCCTCGTTACAGCCAATGAACATACTGCAGCCAAACGAGCCACACACTCCCCACTGCATGGAGTTCAGCAGTGTCTGAGGAACATAACTGCTGCCATGCGGGAGAGACCACAACAACTGCCCTCCCAAACTGGCAGAAGGGGGATTGAGAACAAGCTGGACTCCATGCACCGGGAAGTGGCCTCCCTCTGGGCAGACACGGATGGCTTCCACCCGGATGTTGCTGCTATTCTCAAAAAACAGCAGCTCCTTCTTGCTACAGTGATGCTACATGTTGTTCCACAGATGGCAGCTCCCTGGAATTGTGATTCCACATCTCCATCCACTGAAGTGTGTGTGCGCCCCTATACCTCCCTACCACCACCATCAAGGGCAGAGGAGACATCTCACAAATCGGAGGATGAAGATGTGGAACAGATCATCTTCACTCGTAAGATTTCCCGGTAGCACCAGCCCCTGACACATGGGCAGTGTACTCCTTTGTCCAGTGCTTGAGATCATGCCAGTGTTAGCACAGTTGGAAATTGTCTCTCACTTACCCATTGGCAATTATTGTTCCTCCGCACTTAACAACACTTCACCCAAGCATGTCCCATGACATGTCCCTCAACCCTGGACTTGTGTTAAGTCACAATGTATGGATTTCACAAATGGGGTCACTGACCTGGACATTGTAAGTATTGCACTATGACACTTGTAAATAAACACCTCCTACACAAACAGCTTGTCTTTGTGTATTGTGATATATCTACTATGCTTTGTAATTGTGATGTGTGTAACCATGTCATTAGTCACAGAGTGTCAGTACAGGAGTGCAGGACTATGGGGGCACATACCTACACACAAGGTCCCAACATGACAAATGTCAATGCTGGTCTCCTCAATTCACTGAGTATGTCAAAAATGAGGAACACATGTATGCTTCACTCACTACATACGGCAGGAACGGCTGTGATACAGTTCTAGGGCAATATCGTCAGCTGGGAGTACCAGTAGAACACATTGATGTAATACAGAGGTACTTAACCTCATTTGTAATTGCCACGGGTCAGTTTTGCAAGATAGACTTCAGATGTAGGCTGTTGTCAGATGTGCCACAGTTCTCAACATTCTTACACAGGACCCCAAGACTGACAGTTGCATTGCCACACCTACCTGTCCAATACAAAGTAAACATAGTCACCTTGAGTGATGGATACACTGGATGACAGATGCATGGACAAGTAGGTGTGTTGTTGCTGACAATGTGACAGCTCAGTTGTCAATAGGTGATGCACATGTCAAGAGAGGGATTCGGTGGCAGGATGGAATCCCTAGCCCAACACACAATTTACACTGTACACTCATGGGAAGACCCTGAGACACAAGCATATAACACAAAATGTATAGGAGTATGCAACATTTTTTATTAAGTATTAAACTAAAATAAACATTAATAAAACCTACCCTATCCTAAACTAACCTATTCTAATTATACTTAACCAACAACTAAAGATAACTACCCTATGCTAAACTTAACTAACACTTTTAACATCACACTCTAAACATTGGCCCCACAACCTCCTTAAGTCACAAGACACATGCAGGACAACATTTACTAATACTACACATATACTAACTAAATCTAAACAAATATATAAATATATATATATTTGTAAAATATTTTTTGTTATTATAGAAAACACATAGATACCCCAACATGACCCCCACCCACCAACTAACACATAATAAGTAAACTCCCCCAAATCCACTTATCCTATCTAATCTACATACCTACACTAACTGAACACTAACCCCCTAAAACCAAAAATAAAACAAATCCGAAGGGAGGGTACATAACTCGGAGGTGGCAGTTGACAGATCAGTCAAAGTTTGACCTTCTTCAGTTTTTTCTTAATGAATTTCAGCCTCTTGGTGTTTGCGGCCACCTCCTCCTCCAAGCTGTCCAGATATTTAAGCACCAGGAGAACTCCCTCTGCAGATCCTGCAGCAATTGTGAGTCCATGGCAGCAGGTGGCGTGGGCTGTTGCACTGATGTTGAAGCTGTTGCAGCCATGGTTGTGGGTGTGGTGCCAGCTGTGCCCCCCTGCACTTCTGAGGAGCTAGGTGTCTTCTGTACCATCTTAGCCAGTGTGGGGACCCCTTGTGGTAATGCCTGCCACTCCCTCCTTGCCCTCGCTGCACGGTAGCAGCGAGCCATTCATCTGAACCCAGACACCACTGTCAGGATATGGCGGTACCTCACTGCCCTCTTCTGGAACGCACACAGCTCATCATGTTGGCAGCTGTAAAATGGAGACAGGAAACCATCAGTGTCTGCATTGTGTGGAGTCTGTACAGATTAGTAGCTTACACTGCTAAACCTAATTACACATGCACTCTGACTCACATTCCAGTATATACAGTGGTCCTGATACATGTAATGACAACACTGCTTTAGCATCATATTATTGACACGAAAGTGACGCAAAATGATAAAATGAACCAAACATTTGGAAGTGTGCGCCGCTTTTGCATAATAAAGAATAATGCAAAGGCAGTGCAAACTTTACATAGGTCAGGCCCAAACTTCCTCATCATCTGTGTCTATTTTCAACCATACATCACCAGTAGATTGTACATGTATTGGGAGGATGGGATGCTGTTGGTAACCATAAGGGGTCACAGCTGATAGGTATGCATGCAAGCCTGATCAATATGACTGTCCCCTACTCTGTGAGCATCACATCTACCTACAAATTTGGTATCCCTCTCCCCCTGAGCCTAAAGGGGAAAGGCCACGCAATCCATCATCTCAACTATCCTGGTCATCCACCAAGGCATGCCCACTCATACACGGAGTCAAGGAGTGGACCATATGTTAGGAGGGATGACAACTAGGAAGCTGGTATCCATAGGTCTGTCACATCTACATTCATGTGTCTAGGTGTAGACACCCATCAATACCTGATCTGCCACTACTGTTCCTTTCACACCCAATTCCATGCCAGCACACGTTTGGCCTTGACCTGCATGCAAGCCAATTACATTCCACATAAGTGTAACATACATGGAGTGCAAAAGTTGGAGCGCCATGCTGAGGGACAATTGGTAGCCCAGTCCTCCACCTTCATTGTAATACAGGGATGCACCAAATTGTGTTCAATATGGTGCATCCGTGTGTTGTGAAAATGATGGTGTGCGCCACAGACAATATTCTCACCCCATTGCATTCTGTCATTCTTAGTCACAAATGGCCCTACACGTGGCTTTTCATCACCTTGTGTACACAATGCTGGCCATTGTGCACCACGAGCCACACAGGATGTGACCCTCTGGTGGTGCATGGGGTTCCTTTAAATGGGCCAAATGTCACCATCCAGCCTACTTTGATATCTGATCATTGGACAGCTTATCACATCTGGCATTGTATTCGACACACATGACTCACTCACACCAAACCCTGGATTGCTTCACAGGACACACATTATCACACTTACTGGAAACATCTGGGTCCTCAAATCGCGCCACTTCGCCAATCATGTAGGGGGCAGGTCCACCTGTAAGACATGAATGGAAAACCATGCTTAGTGTCCAATCACAGTCACTGCGAGTGGACAACAAATTTTAGTGTGAACTAGTTGAGAGGAGTAAGCTAGTTATCCTAGTTGAAAACAGTGCAACAGGCACACCACTATGATCACACAATGACACAGACAATCTGGTGAGTTATAGCCACACATCTGAATACTAACACTGGGCCAGAGACTCATGTAGTGCTACACCCTGCAACAACCATATGTGGGCCACCCATAGAAGCTGAAACAACATCGTAAGAGGGGGAGTTGTGTAAAAAAACATGACACTACCCTGGCGCTTTGCAAGACATATGACTCAGGTACTCAAGCTTGTCTTGCAAGGCACCCAGAGGCGCTTTGTGATAGACATGCCGCTCAATTTTAAGTGTGCAATGATCATGCATTGATTAATCCATGACGGATGTGGAAAAGTTGTCTCATGGTATCAAATGCCCCATATTCATTGCCCCCCTAAGGCGGGTAAACCCCCTTTGCTAACATTATGGCAGGGGCATGGGTCATGTGCGTGAAATGATGACAAAGTTGCACTACACATGCATTGTCAAACTTTGTTGGCACAATCCAGGGAACATATGGGAGGCTGGCGGTGCCTTGGCCGTTCATACATGACACTATGCCAGGGCACAGGTGTTGCTATGGCCTCTGAAATGTGTGATGATTGTGCAGGAGATATCTGACCTGCATTGTCATCATAGTTGGACATGTGAACTCCAGGCCTAGACTGGTGTAGATATACGTCATTCTGGTTGCATACAACCTGTCCACAAACATTGCATTCAGCAGTCCAACTCATCTGCTACTGTCATTTAAGTTTAAGAGCAGTGAAAAGTAAATAGTATGACAATGGGAGACTCGCCAACAAGTCCTCTGATCTCAGCACCAAGGTGATCGAGCATTCCTGCTCTCTGGCCACGAGATCTTCCCAGCGATGCTTGAGCTGGTGCTCATTCCTGATGGTCCTGTATATCCTCTCCAGGTGGTGGAACACCCTGCGCCACCACAGCTGCCTGGCCTCAGTCCGGTATCCCTGGACGACCCAGCCTCACATCTCAAGCATCATAGGCAGGTAGTGGGACACCAGTCACACAAATCCACCTATCTCATCCTCGGACATCCTTGTCATCTTCCCCATTCCAGACATGTTGTATAATGGTCAGAGTTGACCCTAGACACAAAGAAAGTTAAAAAAAGAATGGAAACTTAACCCCACTAACATATCCCAACTATCCCAAATTAGTAACAACCCCGGACAGACACCGCACGGTACAAATACAAATCTAGACAAAAACTACACAAAACCAAAACGCTGGGACAAAATGCACACAAAATACAAGAGGACACGACAGAAGAGACACCACAAACTCCAGGACACTACCAAGACTCAACCACCAGCTCCAAACCACAATCACACATTCACAAAAGCACAGACTGTAAAGAGAAAGTGAAACTACAGCTACTGTACCATGCTTGTAGACAGGAGCTCCCATTACATCACTTCCTGTCCCCATGTGTCACGTTTTTCAGTTATGCGTGTATTAATTTGACGTATTTCACATTTGCGTAGGTTTTTCGGACGCATAACGCACGTGCATCGTTTACATTGACGCATGACGGTTATGCGTCGATTTTACAGAAGGCTGCATTGAAAGGAGTGCGAAGGTAGAATTCACGCTAAGGGCCCATGTGTCATTTTGTTTGCATTTGCGGATGTTTTAGATGCATTTGCGTCATATTTCCTGACCCTTTTCATGACTGCATGTTTTTTTGCATTGTCCTTAGCTGCACCCAGAATCAACATACATATGACATGGGCTGTGCTGCAGTGTGGCATATTGGATATGGCCGCATGTGGTAGTTCATGCAACAATGTGTTAAGGGTGTGATTAGTCTGTTCCACCAATGTGTGTGCTACAGAGTCAACAGCATGCAAATTGTTGCACATCATGCATATATATGAGCGTGTGTGACAACAGTGTATCCACATATGTTTGGCATTCAGTACAATGCAATACTTCTGATATTTGATGGTGTAATGTGAATTGGTATGTGATGTTGTCATGAAAAGCATACTATTTTGGAGGTGCATACGCAGGTCATGTATTGTAGATGATGGACAAACTATTGCTACCTAGGAAGACATCTGTCTCCATACTTGGATTTAGAGTTTAGGGCGAGCTGTGAGGAAACTGCACATTTGCCTGTCATGTGTACATCTTTGGTACATAGGGGGTCATTCTGACCCTGGCGGTCATTGACCGCCAGGGTCAACGACCGCGAGAGCGCCGCCAACAGGCTGGCGGTGCTCTCAAGGGCATTTTGACCGCGGCGGTTTGGCCGCGGTCAGAAAGGGAAAACCGGCAGTCTCCCGCCGGTTTTCCGCTGCCCTACGGAATCCTCCATGGCGGCGCAGCTTGCTGCGCCGCCATGGGGATTCCGACACCCCATACCGCCATCCTGTTCCTGGCGGTTCGGCCGCCAGGAACAGGATGGCGGTATGGGGTGTCGTGGGGCCCCTGGGGGCCCCTGCAGTGCCCATGCCAATGGCATGGGCACTGCAAGGGCCCCCGTAAGAGGGCCCCACAAAGAATTTCAGTGTCTGCTTAGCAGACACTGAAATTCGCGACGGGTGCAACTGCACCCGTCGCACCCTTCCCACTCCGCCGGCTCCATTCGGAGCCGGCTTCCTCGTGGGAAGGGGTTTTCCGCTGGGCTGGCGGGCGGCCTTCTGGCGGTCGCCTGCCAGCCCAGCGGGAAACACAGAATCACCGCGGTGGTCTTCGGACCGCGGAGCGGTGTTCTGTCGGGGGAACTCTGGCGGGCGGCCTCCGCCAGAGTTAGAATGACCCCCATAGTGTGTGTGACACACTCTGCCTACATTCCACCCAAAATATGTTAGGATCACATATTTTGGATTTCAATCGTTGCATTTACCAATGGTTGTTGCTTTTTGTATGGCAGACCTGCAGCCCTAGCTGCATATGTTCTCATCCATACTGATGTGCATACCACAGATGTGTCCGTGCAATTAGTGAGGTCATGTTTACCCTGTGTCAAGTTTGTGTCCCATGGTAGTGGCAGGACATATCACCATGGATAGACTGCGCAGGCTCAACTTCTTCCATTGGTTACAATCCCTGGGCAAGTCATGATGACCATAGTTACCATAGATGTCCCCCCCTCATCACATATGTCCCATGCAGCCATTGCTGCTCTCACACTGAGTTGTGACAGTGTTAAGTTTCTAAATGAATTAATTTCTATTTTTCAACATCCCCAACCTCAAGTGTGGGCCGGTGGATACATCCTATTGGGACATGATGTGGTTTGGTGTGATGAGCTATCGATTAGCAAGTTGGCAACATGAATGTACAATATGTGTTGTGGATCATGGATAATGTCCTTCTGCTGTAACATACCAGTCATTAGGCTGTAAGTGATGTGTGTGATGCTGGCAGTACAATTTTACACATCACATGTGATGTCACAACATCACTTGTCAGATTAGTAACTGTTACATATTCCCTGAGGTAAGACTCACATTCCTATGGTTTATGTAGTGGAGATTGAATAGACCAAACCATGATGGGTTGTATATGTGAAGTCTTTATTTAAATATGGAACATGGTGACTTCAGTGATTTTTCTGTGAAAAAGTTCTCGACAATTTGCAGTCTCCAGCGTATCCCAGCAGCTGTGTTGTGCTGTTCCCCCTCTATATCATCAGCACCATCCTCCTCCTCAGATAGGCCAGCAACCTGGTCATACATTGGAACGTTCATTCGCACTCATATGTTGTGCAGGATGGCACATGTCAGGGTGAATTTACACACAATATGTGGGGCATAAAGGAGGCTGCCTCCTGTCAGGTCCAGGCACCTAAATCTTGACTTTCAGTATGCTAGATGTCTTTTCCATGAGACTGCATGTCTGACGGTATCCCTCATTGTATGCACGCTCTGCTGCTATGTTTGGGTTTGCAAATGGAGTCATCACCCACAGTTGTATGCCATAACCCTGATCCACTGCAAAAGATGAAAGATGTAAGTTGTTGTTAAGGCTTGCAACAGGTTTGTCATATAGCATGGGAGTTGTTATTTGGAGTTAGTTGTGACTCATACATGTTTGTGGTACGGTGTGAGTTCCTGTTCTTGTGCTAAGTTTTACTACCACTGTGTTGTTGGACATGACAATCTTGGGTATTGGCTCAAGGACCTGGGACATTTCATTAGAATTCCTGACTGATGCTCAGTATGTATGTACCATGTGTTGTGTAGTGCACCTTTGTATAAGTGTGCTACCACTAGATGGGACATGACACATCATCGCAACACAATGGGGTCGGGTGTGGTGACAACGTGGTAGCTCTACAGAGCCTGGTTATCCCAGCCATTTTTACATGTGCTATTACAGATGAATTGCAATACTTAGGCCCATTTTAATGAGTAAGTGACAATGCACAACACAGCTCCGACATTGGCAGCGCTGTGCTGCATCATTTTCACTATGCAGGAATGCACCATGTGTGACATGTTACTAGGCAACCCTTTGTAGTTCCCTGCACCGGCGCCTAATATGCAGCCGTGCACCAACACTGCCAGCCTTGCACCAGAGTGCCTGGCTAGCTGCCCTGTGGAGGTGGATGTATCTCTGCAGGAACGGACACCTTCCTATACATATACTGTTTTAATGGACAATTGGCTCTTTCTGTGTGTGCAGCAGTATGCAGCATGCATAGGTGGCACATTCATATGAGGTCAAATCACAGTCTCTTTCCTTATTGCAACCTGCAAACGGCACCCCTGGGGTGGTGTTTGATGCTGGTACTGCCTCAGGTTTTTGGTGACACCTACATCTGAGTCAGCGTCATCATGCTTTGTATCTTGTGGTAATAGACCTACAGCAACACACATTGCATGCCCCTTCCACGCTGACTGCTGCATGGGAGGGTGCCCAATTTACAATGTGGCTTCAAGACACAAAAGAGGGGTCATCCACCAACTTGGACATACAGTGCAGGCTATGACAATGGCACTGGGGGCTCTTACATATGTCCCTTAGTGACCTTGTGTGGCAGCTGATGTTTGTGCCAGCCATCAGGTGTCCAAGGGTGTGTACCCCATTGTTTAAGGATGATCAACATTACTACCAGTGTCACGCCTGTCTTCCAATAGCTATATCAGCATTTATACTGTCAGCACATGCACAGTGCAGACTATGGGATAGAGTCCGGCTACTTAGCAAATGTGTCCCTTAGCACAGTGAAGTAAGGTCAGTGATGTCCTCTGCACACCTACTGGGTCCTACTATGGCATCCATGATTTGCACTGTCTAACAGTGACTCTGCCTCATGGTGGGCCATTTATTGTTTACGGTACAGACATGATGGTGCTGTGGGTCAGTGAGTGGTGCATGTGAGGTGTCACAACAGTAGGTGTGGTGCCACTATTCACAGATCTGGCACATGCTATGTGATGGCCGTTTATGTTGTATTCCTATGTGCGCATTACAGGTAAGTCAGGTGTGTGTTGATGAGATGTAGTTGGTATTGGCACCAGTTGTCTGGTATTTGATGTTTGTTGTGGCAGAGACTTGCAAGGCATGATTTAAGGGGTCTGTGCCTATGTGTGACTTATGTTACAGGAGCATGGTGTATGCCATTGACATTGCTGTGCTATTCTTTGTTTTCGTGTACTGTGTGTGTGGAGTGTACATAGTAGGCAACCTCTGGGCACTTGTAGTGGTTTGTGTACATCTTCTGTTAGCAAAGGGTACATATCTACACCTGTCCTTCACATGGTGTGCCTGTCAAGCTGTGGGTGTGTTACGTACATGTGGGTGGGTGTGTTTGTGCTGTGCACTGATTGTGCTGTACTGCAGCATAGTGCATATATGTTACTACCTGCACATCTGTGTTACCCTAGCCATGTGTTTTTGGAGTGCTGTATGTCTTGTGTGTCCTACAGGGTTGGTGTGTTGTGTGTATATTGCTAGGTTTGTTGACTTACCCACAAGTAAGCCATTTCCATATTGGCCATCCTGGAAGTGTTCATTGATCCTGCTGTGCCTGAATATGTAGGCGTCATGGACGCACCCAGGGGTACTTGGCCAAAATGTTTGTAAATAGTCCCTGGTGGTCCACTATAGCCTGCACATTTATGGAATGTGTGTGTTTGCAATTCATGTATAAATGCTCCGTTGCTGCAGGTGGACATAGGTGAAGGCCATTGCACCGAGCACATGTGGAGAGCCAGCAAATTGGTAGAACTCCTGTTTTATCTCCTGCTGCATTTGCTGGGTGTTGGGGAAGCTGATGTGGCAGGTGTCAGAGAGATTATTGCGTCTAACACCTTCGTCAGGAACACCAAGAAGGACGGCTGTGACACACCAGCAACCAGGGCACCCGTTGTCTGAAATTAGCCACTTGCCAGCATGTGCAGGACAGCTAGCAGGTTTGTCCCAGGTGGTTATGTGGGGGCTGCAGGCTGGCTGTGGTCTGTGGCTCAATGTGGTGCAGCAAGTGTAGTATGGCTTGACGGATGAGTCTGTATATCCTAATGATGTCTTGTTCCCTGAGGCCTAGGAGGGTTGTCTGGTTTTGGAATATCCTCTCCTGCCTTATGCGTTGCCTTTGTGGGCCCCCGTTGTGGTGGTGGTGGTTGCAGTTGTTGTTGCTGTCCTCTGCGTCGTCTCCCAAGCTGGAGCAGTAGCATTTCCATCTTGTCCTGTAGGTTGGTAATGTTGCTTCTGTGTGTTTTTCTTAGGTGGTGGTGTGTGGACCTCATTTTAACACCTGGTCTGACCCAGGTGTTAAAATCTGACGCAAATCAGAGTTAAAGTAATTTTTTAGGTACGCCTCCCACCTGTGTGTCATTTTAGCATGGGTGGATAAATATGGCGCTAGGGGATTAGAGTCATTTTTTGGACTGGAACACCTACCTTGCATCTCATTGACGCAAGGTGGTTTCACGCATCTGAAAAATTATGTTAACTCTAATATTTTAATACTAGACGGGTCTAGCGTCAAGATATAAATATGGAGTTAATTTTGCACTGAATGAGCATCAATCAAAATGACGCTAATTTAGCGCAAAGCAAGTATAAATCTGGGCTGAATTACATAAATGCAGGAAGCTGAGTTTTATCAATCTTGGGCGCTATTAGGAAAATGTTTGGTTGGGTCAAAACGTCTCTGCAGCTGAGAAAGGATGGCCTGTAATGCAGCAACATTACTGTCGTCTTCTTTTTAAGCATATCCAAAATGCAACAAACATTTATTCTTTTCACAAAGAATGTGTATGCAGCTGTTAGAGACAAAAGTTGTCACAATAATGTAAGATATCATTGTTATCATTTATATGGCGCATTGTTTTCTGTGAGTGTGGACTCAAAGACTGCCATCCCATCCTCGGAAGACAAGCAAGTGCATGCATGTCTGTATTGATATGACTATGTATATACCGAAAAGTGTTGTCTGAGGGTTTGCTGGAAAAGGTATTCCTGCATACTGCAGATGGAAGATGTGAAGGAGGTTGTAATAAGAGGATGTGAATCAAGGAATTTAGGACAGAGGCCAAGAGAGTAATGTAAACATTGGTTGGAGGCGTTCCCATGAGGTCCACCACACCTATGAGGAGGTGAAATGGACATGCATGTCATGCAAAATCAGGAAATTTCGCTCTGAACACTCCAATCCCAAACCAACCCCGGTAAAGCTAATTACAGCTGGAGGAATAAAAAGTGCTAACAGATAATCACAAATTATACACACACATATGTTGTCCAGTGGTCACTCCCCTGTCCAATCCTCAAAACCTTATCTGTGGCCTGGCAGTTAAACATTCCCACAGACATATGTCCATAATCTCCCAGATGTTACTCAAGGCCCACCTATGGATGTCGCCTAGCACACACAGGACATGCAAAAGCATTTAAACCACATGTCACCTCATTGTTGAGGAGTTAAAGAGGTATGATATAGAGCAGAATGGGCCTATTCCTGTCAGAATAACCACCACAATATAGTGAAGTTCTTGCCTGTTGTGCCAAACTTAGCAACATAGGTGCACAGGCCCCATCCCAGCCCTCTCACTGCTATGCCACTGGGCACCTTCATAAAAAAATAACAAACCCTGGCAGTTGTAAAATAAATCTGTGGAACCAATTGCTTCATGAGTTTTTCGTGTTACCAGCATATGCCTCTTCTAGCACAGCTGCAAAGTCTGGGAAAAGAGATAATGTGAACTCCTGAGGCACAGACCTAGTATCTCTCTTCACAGCAGTAAACACAGTCCCATGTAGCTAGAAAAATTAACTGTAATTAGCCCAGCTTGTGCCACAGAGGCCAGTATCAGAGCAAGTGAGAAGTGGACCAAGTCCATCTACCATCTTCTCTTTTTCACAAAGGTCCCATCCACCTTGGCCACATCCATTTGTCCAGTTAATCCCACTATTCTGACATTATTTCTGTTCCACCTAGCCTCTAGGTCCTCATTCGTAGCCCCTATTCTGTCCAGGGCCTTCTCCATCTAAAGTAGCTTCTACCCTAATGGCAGAGTTATCTCCAATATTTGATACACTCTGTTCAGTCACATCTACTTGGGTCACTTGCTTGTTCAATACCTCCTTCACGTAGTCCTTTCCTACAGTGAGGCTGAACAATGTTGCCATTGATGGTATGGAAGATTTCTTACATTTCTTACAACAGCGCTTTGAACTCTGAGTCACTGGACAAGTCGACCTACTTAGACGGTGTCAGGATATGAGGTCTGTTGTTTTGCAGCATATATGTGTAGTTTGTTTGGGGACAAAGGGATCCTTATTCTGTTTCTGATCTCCAATACACATAGGGCATGATTCACAATCTAGACTTTGTAGTACATTTTGTAGTACTATAGTAATAAAATGAAAGTACCATTCACAAACTACGTGCAGAGTTTATGCCTCCACATTACCTATTCTTGTGTGGCAGAGTTCTTCCCCTGATTGCAAAAAATGTAGTAGTAAATGTGGGAGGGACATAGGGAAGTGGTTTAAAAATAGTGCAGACATACTACAAAAGGAGATGGCACAAGGGAGGGGTATGAGGGGTCAGAGAGGGTTTTAGAGATGTATCACCTACCCACACAAGAGTACGACAATTGCTATACATGGGAGTGGAAAAGTGTCATTTACAGTAGTTTAGTAAATGTACGGTCAAAGTCTCTGAATACCGAAAATTAGTAAGCTTACTCAAAAGTGTAAATTACTCAAAGGTGTAAGTTAACTTTGTGAATCAGTTATTCAAGCCCGTGAATGGCCACCATACATTCAATAACAGAAGAACAGTGATATGCAAAGTTTACTGATTGAGCACCAGTAGGAGATTCAGTGTGGCTTCCAAACTGAGGGTTTATCAGAGACCAACAATGATTGGCACATCTTCAGGGCCCATATGTTCATAGTAGTAACAACGTTTGGCTTAGATTACAACTGTATCTCTATGAGTTTATTAGTAATAGAGGTTCTGAGGACTTCAGAGTATTGGGCTGTTCTTACTTTGAAAGTTTGGGCATCATGTGGAGAACTCACTGCTGATGCAGAAGTTCCTACAGAGCCCCACCATGTCATGGCACCAGACACCAGTCTGGATAGGCACATAAGGCACACAGGTCAGTGTCAGGAGAGATCAATTCAGGCTGCCTCTCCAGGATCTATGATGGTGACAACATTCACACCCAAGCCAGCATTTGCCTGTCCTCCACATGCAGGTTTGGCAGATCACTGGACCATGCAGCAGCCACACATGCATAACTGTTAGAAATGGGGTCTTTGGTTGGCAGTCAGGTTACCTCCTGTCCAAGCAAGGACCCTCACTCTAGTCAGGGTAAAGGAGAATCACCCTCAGCTAGCCCCCGCTTACCCACTTGGTAGCTTGGCACAAGCAGGCAAGCTTAACTTCAGAGTCTAGGTGTAAAGTATTTGAACCAACACACACAGTAACTAAGTGAAAACACTACAAAATTACACAACACAAGTTTAGAAAAATAGGAAATATTTATCTAAACAAAACAAGACTAAAACGACAAAAATCCAACATACACAAGTCAAGTTATTCATTTTAAAAGCAAAAGAGTCTTAAATCCTTTTGTAAACAGTAAAAACTCTGTTAGCGTTGAAAAGTACCTGGGTAGCGTCAAAATAACACGCACAGGCAAGTGTGCGTCGAAAAAGGTTAGCGATGCGTCGATTTCTCACCCGCAAGCGAGATCGTGTGGCGTTTCTCCTTCTCTTGTCGGGTCGGCATGTGTCGTTTTTCCTCTCCGCAGGAGAGCGATGCGACAATGCGGGCAAACAATCGGGTCCGGGCAGGCGTTGCGTCGCTTTTTTCCGTGCCAGCACGGTTTGCGTAAAAAATCATGACGCTCGTATCAGCAAAATCACGCTGTGTGGGTTGCGATGTAACCAGCCTTCGTTAGCAGTGTTGCACTTTTTTTCTCCAGCCACATGCGTCGATCTTCCAGCCGCGCTGCAGGCGGAGCATCGATTTCAGCTGCGAAGCCGGTGGCAAGTCGTTTTTTTTTTTAGCCGTGTCTTGGAGGTTGCATCGGAAATTTCCCCGCATGGAGGTCTGTGTGTGGATTTTCAATCTTGGTCTTCCAACTTCACTTGTCATGGCCCTAGGAACCGGGTAGGGCACCACTTGGTGGGGCAGGAGTCTCAGCAGAGTCTCCAGGTGCTGGCAGTGTTTGATGGCCCTGAGACTTCAACAACAGGAGGCAAGCTCAGGTCAAGCCCTTGGAGATGTCTTCACAAGCAGGAATGCACAACAAACTCCAGTCTTTGTCCCCTTTCACTAGGCAGAAGCAGCAACTGCAGGATAGCTCCACAAAGCACAGTCACAGGCAGGGCAGTACTTCTCCTCAGCTCTTCAGCTCTTCTCCAGGCAGAGGTTTCTCTTGATTTCCAGAAGTGATATAAAGCCTGTGGTCTGGGTGCCCTTCTTATAACCATTTTGACCTTTGAAGTAGGCTTACTTAAAAGGAAAGTCTCTCTTGTTTGTGAAATCCTGCCTTGTCCACGCCAGGTCCCAGGCACACACCAGGGGGTTGGAGACTGCATTGTGTGAGGGCAGGCACAGAAGGATCATCAGGATATGCAGGCTACACCCCAGCTCCCTTTGCGTCACTGTCTAGAGAGAGGTGCAAACAGCCCAACAGTGAAACTGACCCAGACAGGGAATCCACAACAGGCAGAGTCACAGAATGATTTAAGCAAGAAAATGCCCACTTTCTAAAAGTGGCGTTTTCAAACACAATCTTAAAATCAACTTTTCTAAAAGATGTATTTTTAAATTGTGAGTTCAGAGGCCCCAAACGCCGCATGTCTATCCACTCCCAAATGGAATCTACGCTTTAATCATATTTAAAGGCAGCCCCCATGTTACCCTATGAGAGGGATAGGCCTTGCAACGGTGAAAAACAAATTTGGCAGTATTTCACTGTTAGGACATATTAAACACATCATTAGTATATGTCCTACTTTAAACATACACTGCACCCTGCCCATGGGGCTACCTAGGGCCTACCTTAGAGGTGTCTTACATGTAAGAAACTGGAAGGTTTAGGCCTGGAAAATGGGTACACTTGCCAAGTCGAATTGGCAGTTTAAAACTGCACACACAGACACTGCAGTGGCAGGTCTGAGCCATGTTTACATGTCTACTAATGTGGGTGGCACAACCAGTGCTGCAGGCCCACTAGTAGCATTTGATTTGCAGGCCCTAGGCACCTCTAGTGCACTGTACTAGGGACTTACCAGTAAATCCAATATGCCAATCATGGAAATCCAATCAACAATACAATTTAAACAGAGAGCATATGCCCTTTAGCACTGGTTAGCAGTGGTAAAGTGCTCAGAGTTCTAAAGCCAAAAGAAAAGTCAGAAAAAATAGGAGGCAAAGAGATTGGGGATGACCCTGCAAAAAGGGCCAGGTCCAACACAACTCCCCACCAGCCTAAAGCCAGGGGAGACCAATCAATACCTTGATAGACTTCCCTGATTGGGGCGATAGAACAGGGACCCAGGGCCACAGCAGCAGGGGCATGTTCCAGTTCTATGCCTTCCTGACTCCAGTTGGATCCCTCTGTCCCTACTTTCAGGGCCCACTAAGCTAACCCATGGGGAACCCTTCTCCTGATCTGCGGATACCATCTGTGCAGCACCTAACTTTACTTTGCTCACAGATGTATCCCAGGGGGCAGATAGTACCACCAGAGCCAACACAGTGATGTTGCCAACTCCAGTGTGACTCTTGCTCACCTCCCCCCCCAGGGGCAACTCCGTCCACCAGGACAGCAATCCACAGTGGCCACTGACAGCTGTCAGGGATGAGAGCCAGGCCCCAGGCCTCTCAAGGATCTCCAACCACTGTGACTGTGGAGAGTGGGGGGCAGTAGCCCCAGGTGCCTGGCACCCTTTGACCATTCTCCCTTCTACCAGGTCAGGGATGACAACCTGACCCTGGTCATCCCCTTTGAGGCTCTGTACCCTCCCTTTAGGAGTGGCACCCCCAGAGTCCAAAATTGTCAGGGTGCTTGTATAAGCAGTCCTGCACAACTCTCCCACCGGTGCAGGGATGGTAACCTGCAATTGATCTTCCAACCTGGGGTCTGTAACTTCAGGTTGGACCAGGACCAGGGGCGAGGCTTCCCTCCCCCTGCCCTTCATTTTGGGGTCCTGCACCACCCCAACTAGGAGTGGCCCCGCCAGAATACAACACAGTCGGGACACTGTTAGCAGTAGCCCCTCCCTCCAGGTCAGGGGGGACACCCTGAACCTGGCCTCTCAATCCAGGGTCTGTACCCTTAGATTGAACTGTGGTCAGGGGTGAGTCTCTCCATCCCCTGCCCCTACTCCCAGGGTTCTGCACCCCCCCACTACGGAGAGTACATCTAGAAGTCACACCAGGCGGTTGATTGGGCAAACCGTTCCACCTTTCAGGTCAAGGTTTACCCCCTGCACCTGATCCTCGAGCCTAGGGTCTGTACTCTCAGACTAGACCACTGCCTGGCAACCCAGGACTTCCTGGGGGGCACACCTACCCCCACCATGCCAGAGTTTAACCCCTGAACCTGACCATTCAACCCAGAGTCACCACCCTGCGGTTGAACCACTGCTTGGCGCACCAGGACTTACGTGGGAGCACACCTACTCCCCATCAGGTCAGAGTTTACCCCTTGAACCTGATCATTCAACCCAGAGTCAACACCCTATGGTTGAACCATTGCCTGGCACACCAGGACTTCCTGGCGGGGACACCTACCCCCATAAGGGAAACACCTTTCCCAAGGGCCATACAAGAGTCTGGCTGGCGCAGGTCTCCTGACCCCTGCCCATCTGGCATAGTCTGGATTCCCCCAATCCAGAAATGGTCTTACCAAGGTCATTCCTGGGGTGCTCTGGCCTCAGAGCTAACCCTCCAGGTTCTCTATTGCGGTCCGCAACCACCTCTCAACCCTCTGTCTGGACTTCAGCACCCCCTCACTAGGGGCCAGATGTATGAAGAAACCACTTTGCGAATCTCTAATAGCGATTTTTAAGAAATCGCTATTTCTGATTCACAAAATGGTATGTATAATATTTGCGATTCGGTAATAGCAATTTCTTAAAGATCGCAAATGCTATTACCGATAGCGATTCTGAGCCCATTCGCACCTTTTGCAAATTTTTTGCATTTCCCAAATTGCGAATTCCTAACTGGAATTTGCAATTTAGGAAATGCAAAACCCCAGGCTGCTGGGGGCCTAAGGCCCCCTCTGCTGCACCCCAAAAAATATTTGAGGACATGTAAGGTGCACACATGCCAAAGGGGCATGTGTGCGTTACATGACAATGTTAAAAATGCATTTTTAATGCATTTTTTTAATTTGCACATGGTTACCACCAAGTTTTACTTGGTGGCAATTGTGATTCCTTAATGCCCAATTCGCATTAAGGAAAAGCTTGGTACATGTGCTTAAGAAATCACAAATAAGGATTCCTTATTTGCGATTTCTTATTTAGAGAATCGCAATTTGCTATTCTCTAAATGGCCTCACAATTTTAAGGAATCGCTATTTTAGTGATTCCTTAAAATTGCATAGCAAATGCCTTTCATACATAATGAAAGACATTTTTGCATTCGCAAACGGCCATTCGCACCGTTTGCAAATGCAAATTCGCTTGATACATCTGGCCCTAGGAGTGGTACTGCCAGACACCAGAACTGGTGGGACGCCGGCTACAGCCACCCCCCCACATTCACTTGATACTGTGGGATCTCCCTCAGCAGATGGCCCTACAGTACAGGCTAGGCTCCCCTCCTGGTGTTCCCTCATGGAACCCTCCAGGACCTGCGACTGGATCTCGGGCACCCTGGCCCTGCGATTCGGTAATAGCAATTTCTTAAAGATCGCAAATGCTATTACTGATAGCGATTCTGAGCCCATTCGCACCTATGGGCCTGTAGGCCCATATTTGCAATTTTTTTGCATTTCCCAAATTGTGAATTCCTAACTGGAATTTGCAATTTAGGAAATGCAAAACCCCAGGGTGCTGGGGGCCTAAGGTCCCCTCTGCTGCACCCCCAAAAATATTTGAGGACATGTAAGGTGCACACATGCCAAAGGGGCATGTGTGAGTTACATGTCAATGTTAAAAATGCATTTTTAATGCATTTTTTAAATTTGCACATGGTTACCACCAAGTTTTACTTGGTGGCAATTGTGATTCCTTAATGCCCAATTCTCATTAAGGAAAAGCTTGGTACATGTGCTTAAGAAATCACAAATAAGGATTCCTTATTTGCGATTTCTTATTTAGAGAATCGCAATTTGCTATTCTCTAAATGGCCTCACAATTTTAAGGAATCGCTATTTTAGTGATTCCTTAAAATTGCATAGCAAATGCCTTTCATACATAATGAAAGACATTTTTGCATTCGCAAATGGCCATTCGCACTGTTTGCGAATGCAAATTCGCTTGATGCATCTGGCCCTAGGAGTGGTACTGCCAGACACCAGAACTGGTGGGACGCTGGCTACAGCCACCCCCCCACATTCACTTGATACTGTGGGATCTCCCTCAGCAGATGGCCCTACAGTACAGGCTAGGCTCCCCTCCTGGTGTTCCCTCATGGAACCCTCCAGGACCTGCGACTGGATCTCGGGCACCCTGGGCCTCAGCCCATCCCCATTCCCTCTCTTCTGAGACTGGACATGAGATCCCCCACCCATCACACTACACTGGGACCTACCTAGGACACTGCAATCCTTCCCTACATCACCTGGTTGGGAAACACCTAGACCACTCCCCTCAGGAACACCCCCAATTGCCTCTTCAGACTCTCTGGTACCCACCCAGAGGTCTGCCTCCAGTGTAGGTTCCCTGGGGTCATAGAACTCACACTCCACCTGGTGTTGGCGTAGCTCTGGCAAAAAAGGACTAGACATATGCTCTCCAGCAATTACAACACTCAGCCCCTCACATGAATTAATCAAACTACCCTTAACCCAACAATCCAGTGACTCAGCCTTGAAAAAGTACCCAATATCACCCTCCTGAGACTGGTGAGACAGTACCTGACTGTCCCTGAGACTCAACCCACATTCTTCTGGGATGTCTCCACACTCTATAACCAGGACTTCTACCTGGTGGGAACCCCTCTCCCTGTCACTCTAACCTAGAGTCAGTAGAGTGTCTCTCCCACCAGTAGGAATATGACTCTCCATGCCAGTTTCCCAATCCACCTCAGGGGCCTTGTGCATCACTGGAGCTACCTCATACCCCTGAACCTCCTGGTGTGTGTTAACTCCCTCCTTCAAGTAGGGCACCACATCTATGAGCAGGTGTACTTCTCCAGTACTGAATATAGAATTGTTGCTGCCACCATTCCAGCTGGACTCAGCCCACGTGACTTCCGGCTCTTTCAATTTTAGCTCATAAGCCAAAATCATCTCTTTCACCTCTAAGGCCTTCCGCCTTTCTTCCAACTTCTTCATCCATTGCATCCTCAACTCCTTTAACTACAACCGGTGAGGCCTCTCTGCCTGTCTGTCCTGCAACTCTTCAGGAGTCAGACCCTCAGAGGAAACACTGCTACCCCTCCTGGTGACCCTTCCCCCAGGTGTAACAGGTACCTCCACTACACCACTGTGTATCCTCTGCACTTCCCCATCCACATCCTCCTCCTCTGTGTGCCCCCGCCTCCTTGACTGTCACCAGGCCCTGAGTCCCTTATGCAGCTCCCCCTTCCTGGTGGAGCTCTTAACGGGACAGGCAAGACCTTTACAGAACTGTTTCAATTGAGCAACTGAGTGCCTTTCAGTTTCCCTAATTAAAAACAGCTCAATCTGGTGTATCTCCAGATTGAGATGTGATGGCAAACAAGTGCAACATTCCAAAGGCAGAAAACAAGTTCCCAATGTCTGTCAAGGCCCCAGGAACTGGGTAGAGCACCACTTGGCAGGGCAGGAGTCTCAGCAGAGAGTCCAGGTGCTGGCAGGGGAAGTCTTTGATGGCCCTGAGAATTCAACAACAGGAGGCAAGCTCAGGACAAGCCCTTGGAGATTTCTTCACAAGCAGGAATGCACAACAAAGTCCAGTCTTTGTCCCCTTTCACCAGGCAGAAGCAGCAACTGCAGCATAGCTCCACAAAGGACAGTCACAGGCAGGGCAGCAGTTTTCTTCAGCTCTTCTCCAGGCAGAGGTTCCTCTTGATTTCCAGAAGTGATCTAAAGTCTGTGGTTTTGGGTGCCCTTCTTATACTCATTTTGTCCTTTGCAGTAGGCTTACTTCAAAGGAAAGTCTCTCTTGTTTGTGAAATCCTACCTCGCCCATTCCAGGCCCCAGACACATACCAGGGGGTTGGATACTGCATTGTGTGAGGGCAGGCACAAACTTTTCAGGTGTGAGTGACCACTCCTCCCCTCCCTCCTAGCACAGATGGCTCATCAGGATATGCAGGCTGCACCCCAGCTCCCTTTGTTTCACTGCCTAGTGTGAGGTGCAACCGGCCCAACTGTCAAACTGACCCAGACAGGGAATCCACAACAGGCAGAGTCACAGAATGGTTTAAGCAAGAAAATGCCCACTTTCTAAAAGTGGCATTTTCAAACAATCTTAAAATCAACTTTACTAAAAGATGTATTTTTAAATTGTGAGTTCAGAGACCCCAAGCTCCACATGTCTATCTGCTCCCAAAGGGAATCTATGCTTTAATCAAACTTAAAGGCAGCCCCCATGTTAACCTATGAGAGGGATAGGCCTTGCAACAGTAAAAACCGAATTTGGCAGTACTTCACTGTTAGGACATATAAAACACATTAGTATCTGTCCTACCTTAAAGATACACTGCACCCTGCCCATGGGGCTACCTAGGGCCTACCGTAGGGGTGTCGTACATGTAAGAAAAGGGAAGGTTTAGGCCTGGCAAGTGGGTACACTTGCCAAGTCAAATTGGCAGTTTGAAACTGCACACACAAACACTGCAGTGGCAGGTCTGAGCCATGTTTACATGTCTACTAATGTGGGTGGCACAACCAGTGCTGCAGGCCCACTAGTAGCACTTGATTTACAGGCCCTGGGCACCTCTAATGCACTGTACTAGGGACTTACCAGTAAATCAAATATGCCAATCATGGAAACCCAATCAACAATACAATTTACACAGAGAGCATACGCACTTTAGCACTGGTTAGCAGTGGTAAAGTGCTCAAAGTTCTAAAGCCAACAAAAACAGGTCAGAAAAAATAGGAGGCAGGAGGCAAAAAGATTAGGGATGACCCTGCCAAAAGGGCCAGGTCCAACAGTAACCAATATGGAGAAAGTTATCTTAGTTGGGTATGCCCTCTAACTTGTTGAAATTAGTAATAGCATTTCATATGTCAACTTGTAGTCCAGTGCTGATGGATGGGAATCATGGTCTACCACAAAAAGTTCAGAAGCATAATGCGTTGAAAAAGGTCTGCCTGTTGGTGTCTCTGTTGTTTTCTATACATTTTAATGATTCCCCCAGATAGGGTAGGAATGATAAAAGGGGATGCTCTGGAACGAGCTTCACTTTCGAGTAGGAGGCCGCCGCTGCTGTTGTTGTGCTCGGATCGTATCGGGCCACCATTGGAGCCGCGTCCGGAGCCCGGAGCAACCGAGGCGGTGAGAAGAGGTGGTTTGAGCTTCTTCATACAGATAAAACAGCAAGATAAATTGTGCCTTCCAAGGAGCTGCAGAGATTCTTTTGATATTTTTCTTAATGCTGATTCTAGCTCAGGAGATCCATGCTGGAAGTGGACTGCAGACTGCGCACAGTGAATTGTGTGCAACAAGTAACTAGTGGTCTGGCTCGGAGAGCTGAGCAGAAGGAGAACAGCTGCTTGCAAGCATGCCCAGTGCGCAGGAGAGGGCATGCTGGTAAGATTGTTTGACTGTTTTCCGATCTGAGAGCAGAGTGCACAGCGCAGGGGGGCAAACATAAGGATACAAAAGGATTTTTGTGGCATGTTTGTGCCGAGTTCCGGGTAAGCTGTCTGCACTCTGTGTGAGTGAGTAATACACGACTGTCTTCCGCGGCTGAGTCGAACAAAGTGCTCTGAGTTCTTTTTCGTTAGTTTGTGGCAGGTCGCTCTCTGTACCGTTGATGAACTAAACGTAATTAATAATCAACTCGAGTCTTTAATCAGAGCTCCAGATCCTCCTTCAAAGCAAAGTTCACCACACGCGCCACTCGAACAATGTTTAATTAGTGTTGGCAGCCTCCCACAAGCCGGAGGAGTGCACACGTCACCTAGCGGAGTGGATGTTGTTTACTCACGTGCCAATGTAGCCCCTGTAGGAGTGCAGTGAGAGTGCTGCAGGATCGCCAGGGGAGCCGGACAGCTCTGGGAGCGCCTCTGACCGCTGGACATGGGGGGGCTTGGTGTTCAGTGACATGCGGCTGTCCTATGCAGACAAGACTGCCAACCAGTGAGGAAGGTGGGTTCGGTGATCGATTTGCTGCCTTTCTGCCACTTGGTGGTGGGTGGCTGCAGCGTGCAAAGACACAGAGAAGCTCTGGGAAATCGTGGGAGAAGGCACAATAGTTGGCCTCGGAACAGAAGCGGAAGCCGAGTGGTAACAAGCAGGGCTTGAAGCACGGTGACGGTGGAGTGAAGAGAAGTTCTGCTGCACGGACATTGTGCAGATTCGGGCTGAGCTCCCTAGGGAGGGAGAAAAGAAGCCATTGCTCTGTTTTGCTGGTATTTTTGGACTGGGGGACAGGGGAAATTTTAAAAGTACCTTCTAATTTTATGTTTTGTTAAAGTATGTACAGGTAAAGGCTAAAAATAGTGGCTTTAGATAACTCTCCTTATCTTTGTATCAACCAGGACATTAAAATACTGGTGGTGCCAGGAGAAAACCTGTCACGTGGCAACCCTAGACATTGCTGCGAAGATGGGAATTCCTTAAGGAGTGTACTAGAGTGTATGGTCACATTTCAGCAACAGCGGTGAAGTCTCAGCTGTATTTCTTTGCTTTATTAGTTCAGGAGTGCATGTGGGGGCGAAGTGGTTCAGGGAACATGGCGTTCATCTAAAAGAGCCGGTCGCGGAGGGCTCTGTTCTGTGAATGACAAGGTGAAATAATTATGCCTTACCTGGGAAATGTGAAGATTTGACGGGTCGGCAGTGGGAGTCCGCTTTGCGTTTTTTGGTTTTAGGGCGGTGCAAGGGAGGCAAAGGAGCTGGCGGGAGCACAGGACGCTTCGGAGCACGGGGTGGTGCCGTTGTTGAGAGCCTTCCTGGAGCTCTTTCGGGTCAGGGAGGCAGCGGCTCGTGTTCCCTACAGGGGGAACCAGGGCAGGGCCAGCACAGGGTCGGATCCTTCAGGAAAGAAGAAGAGGATTTTGAGGATTCCTCAGTACATCAAGGACTTGGTGATTTCAGGTACTGATTGGGAAAAAACAAGATTTAAAGGGTTTGAAGGTTCTGTGCACCAGGGACATGCTTCTTTTGGTATAAGCACTGTAGAAATTCATTCAGACCATATGGTGGACAGGGTAATGGGGCTAGTGGGGACCAGAAAGGAAGAGGGGGAGGGGGCATCTAAAAATAGTTTGGGACAAGTAGCGTATTCCCTGCGCAGCTCTAAAAAAAGTAAGTAAAGAGTGGAAGTTGAAAGTCTGGTCCCCCTCCAGAAACCCCCTACAGCGAGAAGTAAGGCGGAATACGATAATACTTCAGTTACAAAGAGACTGGATGTGAAGAGTGTTGGAGGTTTGAACTATAGAAAAGTTTGGGTTACCTCATCAGTAAGGACTTATTTTCGAGTATTGGTAGGATCACCAAGAATGTCAACCAGGGGTGCGAGTATGCAAGAGCTGGATAAATCGGATAAGTTAGAGTCTGCTGCTAGTTCAGAGGGCATTAGCCCAGACCTCCGGGTGGATGGGAGAGTTGTTTTGCAGTATTCCTTTTCTGTAAGATCTGTAGAGATGCAAGAGGAGGTAAATGCAGTACAAGATTTACAATCCGTCAGAGAGGATCAGGGGCACTCAATTGCGGATATGTTGAAAGCATTATCTGTGGAACTGAAGGGTGGCTTTGAGACTTCTAATGCCAACCAGGCGGAGATTAGGGGTCTCTGTGAAGACTTAGGGAAGAAAATTGACGACCTGGCGGGCCGGACAGCTGCTTTGGAGGAGGAGGTGGGCGAGTTAAGGATGGTGGTGGAAGAAAATAAAGAGCAAATAAGATATTTAAAAGAAGGGGAAGCAGAGGTAATGGCTAAAATGGAATCGCTAGAAAATAATCAGAGGAGGAATAATCTGAGGTTTTTCAGGGTCCCGGAAGGGTTGGAAGAATGTGATTTAAAAGGCTTCATGGTCCGATTGATAAAGCAGGAGGTGAATGTGGAAGAATCAGAGAAGGACATTGCTAATGATATT
Organism: Pleurodeles waltl; assembly: GCF_031143425.1. Classification (NCBI taxonomy): domain Eukaryota; kingdom Metazoa; phylum Chordata; class Amphibia; order Caudata; family Salamandridae; genus Pleurodeles; species Pleurodeles waltl. The sequence goes on along the minus strand of NC_090443.1, from coordinate 111,849,094 downwards.
CAAAGGGTGCACTGGGTCCCGGCAAAAATGCCTTCCAACAGGGATAGACCAAGGAAAATTTTAGTTTATTTTCAAACATACTCACTGAAGGAACATATTCTGGCTCTGGCGTTAAAAAATAAATCATTGTCAGTAAACGGATCCCCATTTGAAATTAGGTCAGACCTAACGTCTGTGACTTTAAATAAACAGTGGGAGCTGGGTAAAAGAATAGATATGTTGAAAAAACTGGGTGCAACAGCTCAGTTAAAATTCCCTGCTTCATTAAGGGATATGGTGAATAACAAAATGTATAATTTTACGGACTGGAAGGAGGTTGACAAGTTGATCAGGAAAACTGAGAAAGGGAGCGGGAATGAGAAAGGTCTGACCTAAGCTTCTATTGTTTTTCCCGGTAAGGAGATTATTATTATTATTATTTTTTTGTGATGTCCCAAGTTAGGTACGGTGACCCTCCTCTGACTTTGGTGAGGTTAATGATTGGGTGGGTTCCCTGGGGAGGAGGGGGAATGGGGGAGGGGATGGTGTTGGGGAGCACTGGGTGGGGAGCATAATAGGAAAAAAAAAGATCCTGAGACACCTGTCTTGGAATGTAAATGGCCTTAGGGTGAAGAGTTGACAGAAAAGGTTGGTGCAATATTTGAAGGATGCCACGTTTGATGTTTTGATCTTACAAGAGACCCATCTTTCTAGGAAGGAATGTTTTGAAGTTTTTAAGTCATGCGGGTGGGTTCAGCAGATAGCTAGCTCAAATTGTTTGAGTGGTAGTAAAGGGATGGCTGTTCTAGTTAAGAATCATGCCAATATTACCTTTCTGGAAGGTCCCATAGATAACTCAGGGAGGTGGGTGTTGGGGAAGCTCTCTGCTTTTGAAAATGTCTTTACCTTGGTAGGATACTATGGTCCTAATAGGGATGATGTAGGCCCATTAAGGGAACTTTCAGATCTTCTTTTGCAATATTTAGATCCAATAATATGGGCAGGTGATTTTAATGTTGTATTGAACTACGAATTAGATAGATCAGCGGGTAGTAAGTCCAAAATAAACGAGAAAATGCAGGGTCAGATTCAGGTAATGATATCCCAGTGGGGGTTATATGATGTTTGGAGGGATAAGAGGGATCAGAGAGAGGTTATTCTTATAATAAGAAGAAGTATCGGCATCAGTCCAGAATTGATTACTTCCTTTTGGATACTGTTTTGAGGGACTTTGTTGAGTCAGTAGTACATATTAGGGCCCATTTATCAGATCACTAGGCGGTCAGTTTAGATCTTAGGTTGTCAACAAAAAGGAGGGAAAAAAGGTGGACTTTAGACAGAACTCTGCTTTTGGAAGATGAGGTGGTTACGTAATTGAGGGCAGATTCAGAGGAATTTTTCAGGATAAATTTGGGTTCAGCTCCCTTAGCGATAGTTTGGGATACATTTAAGGCCTTTTTGAGAGGATGTGTGATTAGGATAGCTGCACACAGGAGGAAATTATATAATGAAGAAATAAGCAGGTTGGAGATTCAAATGCGACAATTTGAGCATGGAATGTTAAGTAAGGAGCAGGGTGAAGAATTTGATGATTTATATAAACAACGTCAGACAGCCAGTTTGGAGTTGGCAGCTCTTTTGGACCGTAGGATTAGATTGAGATGTGAAGCTAATAGGGTGATACATTTTGAGTACAGTGAGAACAGCAGTAAATTGTTGGCTTGGAAGTTAAAATCAGATAGGGTTAGGAATCGGGTGACAGAAATTCGAGATGAAGACTCGGGTGAGATTAGAAAAGGTGGCGAGCCGGTGGAAGAAGGTTTTTTCATTTTCTTTAAGGACTTATATACAGAAGATTTGAAGATGCCTTTGAAGGTATTGAAGGGGTGGCTTGGGGAATTAGATTTACCTACCTGAATGGAGACAAGAGAAGTGCAGTTAATGATCTGTTTCAGCAGAGTGAGGTAGAACGGGTCATTTTAGCTGGCAAAAAGGGGAAGGCATCAGGACCAGATTGGTTACCCATCGAGGTTTATCGAGTCCTGGGTAGTAGTACTTCTAAAGTTTTTAAGCAAATATGTGATAATATTATGGGGGGATGAGAATCTTCCTCCTTCTTGGAAAGAGGCGATTATTACGTTAATTTTAAAACCCAGCAAAGACCCCGGGAAGTGTGATTCATACCACCCAATATCACTGTTAAATTGTGATTATAAAATCTTTGCTAAACTCCTGGCTGATAGACTAGGGATGGTTATGGGGAAACTCATACACACAGACCAGAAAGGGTTTTTGAAGGGTAGGCATATGCATGAATTGACACAGTGGTTGGTAGGGTCGATTGATTTAGCCACTTCGATGCATATGCCTTTGGCGGTGGTAATGGTGGATGCAACAAAAGCATTTGACAGGGTTAATTGGAGTTATTTGATTACGGTATGTGAATCATATAAAATTGGAGGCCAATTTATTAGAACATTGCAAAAAATCTATCATGACCCAAGTGCAAGAATTCTGGTTAATGGTATGCTCACTCCTCCGGTAAAAATAGAAAGAGGGACGAGACAGGGGTGCCCATTATCCCCACTGTTATTTGACCTTTATATTGAACTCTTAGCTTGTAGAATTAGGAGAGCTAAGAGAATACCTCCTTTGCGGTGTGGAGATCTGGGCAGGAAGGTTTCTTTATATGCGGATGATTTAATGATTTAAAAAGCGAATTTAAGTCAAGCCAAACCAGTTTTACAATAGTTATTGGAGGATTTGGGGGGAATTTCTGGTCATGCTGTTAATAATCAAAAGACCGAAATTATGACATGGAATATGGAACTAAACGATGAAGAAAGAAGTTAAATATTTGGGGATCACTCTAACACATGATATATGTAAAATGGCAGAAACAAATCTTGCTCGGGTTATGAGGGAGGTGGGCCTTTTACTGAGAAAATGGCTTAATCTTCCACTAACTATAATAGGTCGGATAAAAATGGTGATTGTTCCCAAATTAACTTTTATTTTGAATGCATTGCCATTAGTGTTTAACAAGGCTGCTTTAAAGAAATTGCAGGGGAAAATTAGCAGTTTTATTTGGGCATCTAAAGGTGTTCTTATATCATGGAAAAAGCTCAGGAGGAAGAAAGAAAAAGGTGGTCTGGTGGCTCCTGATATGCAGTACTACGCATGGGCTTATCTGTTAAAAAATTTAAGACAAAGTTTTAATGCATTAGATCATTCAGAGCTGGGGCAGGTGTTAATTGCTATGATGGAAGGTCAGGAGGTCCAGAAAAGTTTTTTGTATAAGTTTGTGGATCCAAAGATCTTTAAAAAAAAAATGGATTTAAGATATTACATGATTGAGCAGTGTTGTGGTATGAGGTGAGGAAGATCACAAGGTTGTCATAATATAAAAAGTATGCGCCGATTTGGGATTCTCCTGGCTCCCCGGAGTGGACTAAAGACACCCTGGCTATTACTCTGAAAGAGGCAGGTTTTGTGCAATGGAGACATCTCCGTTATAATGGTGAACTTAGGGAGTTTGATAACCTTAAAATGGAGGTAGGAGGAAGGCTATCTAAGTTTAAATACCTTCAGATGAAGACTTGGGTTGGGAATGTGACAGAGGATGTGGGAAGTACTAACTGACTTGTGGACCAGATGCAGCTGGATACTCTGTTGAAGAAAGAAGTGGATGGTATTGGCTGATGATGGACATTGTGGATGGTGAATTCAACCTCCCAGAAGAAATCTGGAAGGAGTGCTTGCCGGAGCCGCAGCTTAAAGACCTTTGGCAAGTATCCACTACAATTCTGTATAATACTGTTAAACCTGCTGCGTTAAGGAGAAATCATCTATTTTCTATTCACAGAGCCTTTTGGACTCCCATAAAATTGTCCAGGCTGAGACAGGATAACGTGGTGAGGTGTAAGAAGTGTGGTTATGCATCAGCTGACGATCTACATATGTTTATTGATTGCCCTCTACTCCGTACGTTGTAGGTGTGGCAAGATGTGGGTGATGCAATTAAGGAGATTCTTCCCACAAGCCCGAAGGTAAGATCTCTGATAGTGATGTTTGGCTGTTCATATGAGGCGCAGACGATGGGTAGAGATGGAGCTAAACTGTTGTTTTAGATGATGCTTGTGGCAAGAAGAGAGATCTGTAGGGAATGGATCAACCCTGTTCCCTCTACTTTTGTTGAATGGAAAAACTCTCTAATTTACCATCTTAAGTTAGACTGTCATAAGGTTTGTAAGAGGATCAGATTTTGGAATCCGCTGAAGCAATGGTTGGGAAGGGGTGAGGTATGAATAGGTAGGATGTGATCCTATAATTATATTCTTTCCTCTGCTTTTCGCTCTGGAGCTTGGGTGGAAAGTTTGTCCCAGAGAGGAGGGAAATTTGGAAGGTAAATTAGGATCAAAAAACAAAAAAACAAAAAAAACGGATGCTCGGAAAGTTGGTAATATGAATATAGGCTGTATCACTCAAGCAGACAACATGGGTTTGATGTATTTATTACCTCTTGGGCTTCAAACACGCCTAGGCACATTAGAACTTTATGTGGAGGAACATTACCTAAAAATTAATATCTCAATAAGATTTAGATTTCTCAGAAGAAGGGCTTGAGATGGGGGAGGGGTGAACTTGGTTTTTAGGACATGAAAAGGTGGAGAACATCCTACTCTATCCCTTTTTAAGAAACATATTTCTAGCAATTGTGGAGAATATTATCACATAAAACATTGCTTGAGTAAGGCTATGTCACAAGCTAGGGCTATTAATAGATTATATAAAGTTTGGGGAAACATACATTTTACACATGCATTATCAGCCTTTAGTGGAAAAAGTCGTCCTTCCCTAAGCCATGCTTATTAGGTAATGGACAAGAGGTTGTGGAGTTTCTTAGATATTGTCAAAGGACGTATTTTGCATTAGATTTGAACTCTGAAATCCATGGCAGCTCTGAGTTTGGACTTCTGGCAACGTTTGTTATAGCCCTATCGTCAGTTTTGAGGTGGGGTAATTGCCTGTTTGTGGGGGAAGTGGGGCCAGTGCGTGCTGCTTTGCGGCATGACATTTGTTTGTCAAGAAAATAAAAAAGTGCTTTATTTTGCTCTTTTTTCAAAAGCTTAGTAAATGCCCGACATAGATCATGTATATAGCTTTTCTATGTCTTCCTATGTCTAAATACTTTTAAAAATCCTCTAAAACAATCTTCTTCTAGAGGAAGTTTGCAGGATATGTTACTATGGCAACGCCACAAGAGAAATGTGGTTATACAGGAAAGCTGTTTATGGAAAAAACGCAACCTTATCTTACCAGAATACCCCACATGAGGTACGGAGAGCCATTTTATTTTTGGGATTAAATCAGTTACCTCTGCAAATAGAAATAGGTGCCTATGACGCTGTCCCTAGGCTTGAGAGAGTTTGTGATTTGTGCAATCTATATGTAGAAGTTTTAAACCATGCATTTTTTGCATGTCCTTCCTTGTACTCTGCATGACGTCACTTTCCAAAACCAGTATTTTTAAAATATAATGTACAATCAGTACAAGAGGCATTCCAGTATTTGATTTTTTATCTTAATGATGTGGTATGCGCCAACATTTTTTTTTTTAATGTTTCCTAAATCTGTACTGGTGATTACTTGATATTGTGTCAGTGGAATTCTGTATGTCTGAATACATGATTGCTTTTTTGCACATTGCCACTTTTCTCTCAGAGAAAAGAGACGGTGAATGATGTGTTTTTCTTGTTTAGAATTTTAACTGAGCAACTATTGTATACTTTTAGCGGTATCATTTTATACCACCTCTAGCTTGATGCATTTAAAATATACAAGCAGCATATGTGGCTTGCTTATGCTGGTCACAAAAGTTTTACTCCATTTTCAATGTTTTTTTAATCTGTTTTGATGACTTGTTTGGGATTATTTTATTGGCATTAAGTATATTGAAATTGTGATGGCACTTTGCACGATTTCACTTTTTCTTTTCAAATGAAAAGGAATGAAAATTACGTTTTGTCTCCCTTTTTCAATGTTTCCGTACTGATGAGTTGCTTGGCACTGTTTTACTGACTATGCATGTTGAATTTATGAAAGCACCTTACAGGATTTCACATTTTCTTCCTTGTTGAAAGGGAATGTGCTGACGTTTCATGAAATATTGAATGTTAAAAAATGTGATTGTTTTCTGTAGTTCTTATATTTTTTTATGTGGACCCCCATTGGAGTTCCGAATCATATACTAACATTTAATGCATTAACTTCTTGGGCCAGTTTGTAACAATTCCATCACAATTCTTTCTGCTACCTCGGACATTACGGCAAACTCCAAGAGAACTATAGTTTTGCCATTTCCATGGTTATGCATGACTGTCACTCCTTGTCCCTTTGCATCTTGTTATTATAGCACTGAACCATTGATGGTCTGGCTAGGCAAACACATTTAACGTTTTTTGCTCAGAAGTTTGTTCCTACTTATTCACTAGGTAACAGCCGCCATCTTTGCTATGCTATGTTCTGCTGTGGTAACACTGTTTGGAATCTGATCTCATAAACCGTGTGGATGAGTTACTGTACCATGCTTACTAGATGGTGCCCTTTCACTGCTCTGTTCTTCCCCCTTTTTTCAAACAAACATTATTTTTTGACTGTCCCGACTGGCCTTCAACCTTTGACTGTGAGAACCAGCATTATACTGTATTTAGAACCTGCACAGGTGAGGCATTATTTGCTTCTGGGACAGACTGAGATGTTGTCCTAAAACAATCTAAAGGAACAAAAACTTTTTCATAGGCCAACGAAATCAGCCTTCCATTCGGAGTCTTTCGATCAAAATTTTCAAAGGTAACAGTAAAGTATGGTTTACCTGCCAGATAGCAAAGAAGGACTGAAGCAAAATGGTTTGTTGTGCTCACTCCAAAGGTGTAAAAATATACCGGATCTGAAGAAAGAAGCAATTAGAGGTACGACCCCACAAGTCCTTTTCCTCCTCAGTGGCCATGACCAAGGCAACAGTTGTCCACCTCTGACAGCAGAGAGGAGATGGAATCTATGGTTGGAGTGGTACGTACATCATGCATTTGGTCAGATTTTAAGCGGCCCAGAATTCCCAGCTGATATTTGATTCATAAACTCTGAGAAAACAAACAGCCATATTATTTTGCTCTTTCTAATACAAAAATACATTCTCGTTGTTCAGCACACCCCTCATCCCCTGGTCACAACCATCTTCATTAGTTTTTAGTTCATATATATATATATATATATATATATATATATATATATATATATATATATATACCTTCACTTAAAAAAACAAAGGTAACAGGGATGTTATAGTTAGGCTTCAATAGTTAAACATATGAAACCATAGGAATTCGCCAGTCATAGTTAGCGTTACCTCAAGTAACTATAACTCGTGCCCTAAGGTAACTATAACTCACGCCCGTGCCATGCACAGTTATTTTATCAAAGAATTCACTGTAAATATTACATTGATATTATCAATGATTTTATCAAAGATGTAATGAGTGTCGAAATTTGTGGGGTCATCAGCAGTGCATGGCGAGGACGCAAATTAAAGTTACCTTAGGGCACGTGTTATAGTTACTTGAGGTAACTCTAACTATAACTTGTGAATTTTGTTGGTTTCATACGTTTAAATATTGAATCCTAACTACAACGTCCCTGTAACTTTTGTTTTTTAAGTGAATTTCTCAGTTTTTTTTCAATTTTATTTTCTAACTATAACATCCCTGTAACCTTTGTGTTCTTCAGTGAATTTCAAAGGTTTTGTAACGTATAGTAATTTTCATTACTATGTGTTAATCCAACCACTGCCACACATGGTCTCTGTCCGTGTGCGGTGGTGGTTGGCCACGAGGCCAACACCCTATAGGCACCCAAACTTGCAACGTGCACGGCCTTTACCCATGCATAGGGGAGGTTGCCTGCAAGACCTGGCCTGCAGCCAGACCCTGCGGCCAACCCCACCCCCAACCACTCAAGCCCATGCTGTACATGTCCCTTTGTCCGCGCACAAAGGGACTTGGGCGCGGCCTCTCTGGCTGAAAGAATAGGTTTGAGAGGGTGTGTCTTGGGGTGAGTCTGGCTGTCAGCCTGTCTGTCTGGGTGTAAGAGTGGGAACATCAGTGTTTTAGCAGGTGCGTCAGTGTGTGCACAGTTCTGTGAGTGGGTGCATGACGGTATCAATGGGTGTGTGACAGCATGAGTGGGTCTGTGAGTGGGTGCTTAGCTCTGAATGTGTCTATGAGTGGGTGCATGAGGGTCTGACTGGGGCTATGAGTGGGTGCATGAGGGTCTGAGTAGGTCTGTGAGAGAGTACGTGAGTGTCTGAGTGGGTCTGTGAGTGGGCGTGTAAGAGTCTGCGTAGATGTTTGAGTGGGAGAAATTGATTAAAAGAGAGTCAGAGAGAGAGAGAAAGTGAGAGGGAGAGAGATACAGAGTTTTTTGGGCTTTGATCTATTATATGCTTAGAATGACATATTTCTCTGTAATGTAAAATAAAAAATGTATGTGTCATTTTTAAAAATAAAACGAATTTGTAATTTAAAAAAGAAAGAGGGAAGCAATTCCAGCTGGACTCAAACTTGACTGCTCAGTATGAAGATCTAGCAACCTTCACTCTGAGCTTTTTCCTTTTCTTTTTTTTAGCCCTTTATGGGCTATCTGGAACCGCGAGGGAGCCCTCAAGGCTTTTTTATATTTCACCAAAGTGCACATTATGGGCTATCTGGCACTGTGGAGGAAGCTATAAGGCTTCCTTTGCGGCGCCATTGCTTCAGTAAGCATGGAGCTGCTTTAACAGCAGCTCCCTGCTTGGCGAAGCATTTCTTCTCTGTCCTCTGCATGCATGCAGGGGACACAGATGAAAGCTTCAGATATTGATAGGGGGACCTGTTTGACAAGTCAGCTGTCAAACCCGGAAGTGATTGCTATGGTTTTAGCTGCAGCCAAGAAACAGCAAACAGGTATGTCCTGGGGGTGGGCACCCTGGAACACAGCAGGAGCCGGCCCCTTGGGGGGGGGTGCTGTCCCCAGGACCATCGGTGGCTCCACAATATGGCCATGCAGCCCCCTCCAACATTAAGATAGCCTTGGGGAGGTGGTGGTCCCGGGGTTAATGGAGGTCCGAAAAGGACCACCTTCACAATTTTTACTCTTTGCCCCAGGGAGGTGGTAATCCCTGGGGAATGGGGGGGCCATGGGCCCCCCTTATATATTGGATTCAAAGCCCTGGGGAGGTGGTGGTCCCCGGGGGGGAAGAGGCATGGCCCCCCCACATATGTGATAATCAAAGCCCCGGGGAGGTGGTGGTACCCAAGGTTCGGGGGCCCACTGGACCCCCAGCATATTAATAATCAAAGCAGCAGGGAGGTTGTGGTCTCCGGGGCAGTGGGGCTGCGGGAGTCACACTCCCTGCATATTGAATTACAGCCCTGGGGAAATGGTGATCCCAAGGGCAAATGGGGGCACGCCCCTGCATATATATCATAAGCCCGGGGTAGCGGGAGCGGGACAGGAGGCCCCACCGCATTTTTATACAAATGCTCCTGAGACTATGCCATTTCGGGGGCTTTATAATAATGAAGCATGGGAGCCCACACTTTAAAAAAAAAATAAACGGCAGATCCGCAGATCCTCCTCGATTTTGTCCATAAAATTAAAAACAAAAACAAAAAATTATCCCGGGGGGTCCCTTTGGGACCCCACCACCAGAGCTAAGGGTTCAGGGTGTTCGTCCCCTGACCCCTTTTCTTTATTTTTTTACTTTTTCTGGGGGGACATGGCTTTAGCCGAGTCCAAAATGGCAGACAACACTTCAACAGCTTACGCTGTTGAAGTGTTATCAGCCAATCAGATATCTGCACGAGATTGCGAGGGGTCACAAATCCTTTGCATCCCTATATATACTGATTTGGATTTTCTTTAATTTCTCTAAAATTACTGAACAGAACTACACCAAAACAAAACAAGCATTTGCAATGCAATAGGTCTCGCATTTGCTTGAGTTAGTGCTATTGTCATTGTAAATTCATAACTGGACCTTTCTTGCCACATAAATTGGTCAACCCCGCCTCATAATTTTGTCTTTTCCTGCCATATAATTCCAGTGACTCTGTATAGAACTAAAGCCCTTCCATTTACTTTCTTCCTCTATCCGCAGAAAAAAATGAAAATGTTAGCATTTTGCATCCTAATTTTAAATCTGCCATGCTAATTCCATTAGAATACCACTTTCATCACCCCACCAACAGAGTTGCTGTCTGGCTAACATGATTCCCCCCAAAAAGACACAAGACAACCACAGAGGAGAAATAAACTAGAAGGGTCACCCAAACATATCAAGAGTGTTCAAACAGTCATAGTGTGAAAGGATGGTAAGTTGGCCTGAATCATGGACATAATTGCAATAAGGAGAGATTATTACTACATATACAAATCGGAAATAAAGTGTTTGCATTAGATTGTACTTCTCAAAACAGACCCTAGAGGGCACCATAACACAAATATCATTTGTAAGAAACATGGTCATGTAAACATATTGTTAGCCCCTAGAGGGCATAACCCTATGACAAAAAAAACAGGAGAAAGTAATGCAGTGCATTGCAATGCATATGCCTTTAGAGGACATTCTTAGGGCTATCAGGCCTACTGCAATGATAATATAAAGAAGGCCTTTAAAACAAGACTTCTCCCAGCTGTAAAACAAAAGTTCTAGCCATGAGAAAGCTTAAAAGACACTGAACGGTAGGAGGGGTTCTTATTTTGGGGTCCCCACTGACCTAGTGTGGGGACCCAGACATGATTTAGACAGAAAGAGCGTTTTGAAGGTGGTCCCATTGTCCTAAGACCACCACCACAGGCTGAATTATAAGCACAATTGTTTTGTAAAGGTAATGCCCTGCAAAGCAATATGGGGCAAGTTTCCATGCCAGAAATATTTTAGTATGTTGATATGACTGTAATGCTTGGAACAGCCCCTAGAAGACACCACAATGGAAATAGCATTTGTAAGAAACATGGTCATGTAACTGTATAGTTAGCCCCTAGACAGCATAATCACAGAAAATGAAAATGGCAATAAACAATGCAGTGTAACCATTTATTTAGCACCTAGAGGGCAGAATGCATTTATTTATTTAAAAAAATATATATTTGAGATTATAGGGTGGTACAGAGTATATTTGAACATATCTTCTGGGTGATTACTACAGTTAATTTTCACAGTAGATATATAGGTGAGTTTAAACTAAAGAATAATCTGAGTAATAAGCTATGGGATCATGGGTGAATGGAGGGGGGTAGTGAGATGGGGTGAGAGGTGGGAGAAAATATTATTCAAGGGGGGAGGGAGTGGAGAAGAGAGAAAAAGGGGGGGAAGAGGGAGAGAGAGAGATAGGGGAAGGGTGGGGTTTGGGTCAACACGTCAAGGTTATTAAGGGAGTATGTTGGTTATTTCCTGTCTGGTGTGAGTTATCATGTAAAGTTGTGTAACGGTGCATGCGTGCCTAAGTATTTTTAGTGTGAGGTGTAGGGTCTAGTGCGTGGGGGGGAATAGATAAGGGGAGGGGGAGTCAAGGGGTGTCTGAATAAGTATCCTTAATGAGTTTTTAATGTTCTAGGGACGGGTCCTTCATTTCTGCACTGGGTAGTCAGGAGCAAGTCAGATAGGGGGAAGGAGAGAGTTACTGGGTATGTGTTTAAGCGTTCTGGGGTGGAGGGTGCTTTCCGAGGTGGATAGTCTGGGGGTTGGGAGTAAAGAAAGAAAGGAAAGAGAAGGTGGGAGGGGAAAAGGGGGAAGGGATTCTGGGTTAACAGCTGTCGACTGCCGACTATCCACCAGCTGCCTTATGATCCTGTCAAAAAGGGGCTCCAGACCTCTGTTAACAGAGCTGCTTGGTCCTGTAAATTGTAGATTACTCGTTCATGGGTAACAGTTTGGAACATAGCTGTCATCCATTCTGCCGGGGTTGGGGTGGTACTAGATCTCCAGTGTCAGAGTATGCAGATTTTGGCTTTAGTAATTGCCATATAGAGCAGTCGTTTCTGGGTTCGTGACAGGGGGGTTACGGGCGCATGTCGTGTAGAACGATGAGTGATGGCGGAGTCGGATGTGGTATCTGAATGGAGTCCGCCAGTGTGTGACGCACAGCTTCCCATAGGGGCTGTATCATTGGGCAGAGGTATAGGATATGTAGTAGGTCGCAATGGAGGTCTGCGCATCGCCAGCACTTCGCATGTGGCATCAGGCCCGCCCTGAAGAGTTTTATTGGGGTCCAATACCAATCTTGGAGAACTAAATAGGCAGAATTTCAGTCGGGCCTCACAGACACCCTTATCAAGGGCCTCCATTATGTCCGACCATTCTTCTTCAGTGTAAGTGACCTCAAGTCTATCCTGCCACTTTAAGCGTAACCGTTCGAGAAGGGGCTGCGAGTAAAGATGGTTTGTTAGCTCTGCGTATAGGCCGGCCATAACGCCTCTGTGACGGCCCCATGTCTGTAGGTAGGTGACAATGGGCGAGGCTTTGATCGTCCATGGGGTGGTTCCCAGGGCTTCGCGCATGCAATGCATGAGCTGCATGTATCGCCACTCTTGATTGTTGTGAATGTCGAACTCTTCCCTTAGAGTGTCGAAGGGTCGGGGTCGGTCACCATCTGTGATTTGGGCTATATTGCGGATACCGGCGTTGTTCCATTGGGGCCATCTGACGGTGTTTCCCCCTATTTTTAGGCTTTTGTTTCCTTCTATAGGGGCCTGGGCATGTAAGAAGGGGTGTATGCCCAGTAGATGGTCAGCCCTGCACCATGCTGTGTTTGTTGCCATGAGGATATGGTTGGGCAGGTGGGGACAGTCAGTGTATATCCCTCCTAGCTCTACGTGCTGACCCCGCAGGAGTTTCTCCGTGGCTACCCACTGTGGGGGATCCGGGGTTCCGGGAGTGTATATGCTAGTTGCGATAGTTGCAGGGATCGTGAGTATTGTTCTACTGAGGGGAGACCTAAGCCTCCATAGGATCGTCGTGCCAGTATTGTTGCAGGTTTCAGCCTTGGGCGTGTAGAGCCCCAGACAAAAGTCCTTATTGAGGCATCGATCATACGGAGCGAGGAGAGAGGCACTTGTAGAGGGAGCATGTCTGGTATGTATGTGAATCGCGTGAGGGTGACCATCCTGACCGCTTGTGTCCTACCCCACATGGATAGGCCCAGTAGTGACCACTTGGCGAAGTCCTGTTTCATCCAGGATATAAGAGGGTCTAGATTGTCCTTGACCATGTGTTTCAGGCCCGGTTGACATATGTTCCCAAATATTTGAGGCGTGTTGGGGTCCATTTGAATGCGAGGCCATGAACTGCGGCTCTCGTTACGCGGGAGAGGGGTAGTGACTCGCTCCTGTCCCAGTTTACCCGATATCCAGATAGGGACGCGAAGCATTCTATGATTGAGAGCAGTGATGGTAGGGATCTTTCTAGGTCGGACAGGGTTAGCAAAATATTGTCAGCATAAAGGTAGATTTTGGAGGAGCCCCCAGTTAAAGGGATACCTTTTATCTGTTGGGAGTCCCGTATAGTAGCTGCCAGAGGTTCCATTGCTAACAGGAATAGGAGCGGTGACAGGGGGCAACCCTGTCTTGTGCCTCTTCCAATGGGGAACGGGTCTGATAGAAAGCCCCCACAGTTAACTTGCGCCGCAGGGTGGTCATACAGTAATCAGACTTTGGAGATAAATTGTTCTCCGAGGCCAAAATGTATCATAGTAGCAAACAGGTAGGGCCATTCAATGCGGGTGAATGCTTTCTCCACATCGAGGGAGAGAGCCAGGGCTTCCTCTGGTAAGTGTAATGATTCAAATAGGGTATGACAGAGAGTGCGCATGTGATTTCTGGAGGTGCGACCCGGTACGAGCCCTACCTGAGTGTTATGAATCAGGGATGGTATCACTTTACGTAGACGTGCCGCTAGGATGCTGGCTAGGAGTTTGACGTCTCATTTCAAAAGGGAGATAGGGCGATAGCTGCCACAGAGTAGGGGGTCTCTCCCTGGTTTGGGCAGGACAACAATCGTACCCCTGTTGAACAGAGCGCCCCGGGAGCCTTCCTGACATGCCTCCGTGAGTGCCTCATGCACTGCAGTGGTTGTCTCTTCCCCTGCCCATCTATAAAACTCCGTAGGGAATCCATCCTCGCCCGGGGACTAGTGGTAGGGGAGGTTCGCAATTGTGTGTGTTATTTCTTCTCTGCTTATGTCCCCCTCTAGGAGAGCTCGGCCTGCCTCTGAGAGATGGGGTAGATTGGCCGTGGTAAGAAATGCTTCAGTCTGTACAAAGTCGGTCGTTGTTTCAGGGGAATAGAGATGTTGGTAATAAGCGGCAAATTCATTTAGTACCGCTCCTGAGGAGGACATTATGGCCGGGGTGGCGGAGGCAGCTTCTCTCAGTCGGAGGTTTGCTGCTAGGAGGCATCCTGCCTTCTCGCCTTGCTCCTAGTGGCAACCGCATAGTCTTTGTAGCATGTATTCCGCCTGCGATGTAGAGAGCTCATTATGTGCCATTCGGGCCTGTTCGAGAGAGCGACGTAGTGCGGAAGACGGCTGAGCGGTATATTGTCTGGTGAGGCTCTGGATTGTGTCTTCGAGGGTACGTTGGTGAGTCTCCCTATCTCTGTTAGCTGTGCTGCGTCACGCATCATGTTCCCTCCCAAGGTTGCCTTTGCCGCTGCCCATAGGACCCGTTTGGAGGCCACAGTACCCATATTTTCGGCCTGGTATGTAGACACATGGGTCCTAAGTTGTTCTTTCCCTTGGGGGGAGCGGTATCTATGCACCGCAAAGCACCATGGTTTGCGACCAGGAGAGGCTAGGCCTGTTTGGATCAGGAGTAGGATCGGGGAGTGATCTGAAAGTCCGCTATCCAGTATGCTGGTGCTTTGTATTTGGGGGATTATGATGTGTGATACGAAGAAATAGTCCAGGCGAGATTGGGTACCGTGGACAGGCGATAAGAAAGTATATTCTTTATCTTTTGGGTGTTTCAGTCTCCAGCAATCGACAAAGCCTGCATCAGTGGTTAAGTCCGTCAGCAGTGCTCTATCGTGGCTATTACCCGTATCGATGGGGCCTGTCCTGTCAAGTATGGCATCACGAGCGAGGTTCCAGTCTCCCCCAATAATGTAGCGGGTGGTCCCGATTTCGGTCAGAAGGCGATTTAGTTGCAGGAAAAAGGAGCACTTGGTGCCGGTTGGTGCATAGACGGAGCCCACGCATAGAAAAGTATCTCCTAGCTTTAGTTTGGCGAATATATATCTCCCCTCCGCGTCGTTCCATGTTTTAATGATTGTAACCGAAGGGATTTATGTAATAGTATCGCTACTCCGCATTTGCGAGGTGTGCCGCCGCCGGGCTCCTGGGCTGTTGGGCAGCAGCTAAAGGAGACCCTTCCCACCCAGTCCCGTCTAAGCTTGCTGGACTCCGGGTTGTCAAGGTGCATCTCTTGGATCAGAGCTACGTCCGCTTTTTTAGATTGGAGATAGGACAGCACCTTTTTCTGTTTAATGAAGCTTGTCATGCCGTGCACGTTCCAGGAGAGGATTCGTAATGGGTGTGTCGCGTGTGAGACATTTCCTGACGTACTGAATGGTAGGGTGAGGTCTCAGCGGTTCAGAGAGCAGTAGCAGTAGGGAGGGCAGCTTCAGTCGTTGGAGTGGGGACTACACCTGTGGCGATGTGGTAGCTTGGGAGGGGGGCAGCTGGTGGGGCTCGGGTGTTCCTACGGAAGAGAGAGAAAGTGGGAATAAGAAAGGTTGTGAGCGAGGGGGGGGAGAGAGAGGAGGGGGCAGAGAGGGAAGATAGAGGGGAGGAGGAAGGTTGTTAGCGTTAATATGTAGAATAAAGTAAAAGTAAAGAGGGGGAAACTAGGGGTCTGATGTCCCCTGGGGTAGATCTGTAGACAGCGAGTCCGATTCCTATCGGAGCTCCCGGCACCGTCAGTCGGATCTCAGCCGGGGAGGCGGGGGAGGGGTGGAGGATCGGCCATCATCGGCTTGTGACAAAAGGTTTCACGAACTCCGGAAGGAAGGGGGAAGCCACAAATGTGTTGCGGGGGAACTTAAGGGAGGGTAATGGTGATGATAGTGATGATAGGGGTTTGTTATCCAGGATGGGGGGGTGATGCGAGAGCAGAGGAGAGGGCTTAGTGTATAGGGTATCTATGTTTTACTGGGGTGGTAGCATCTTGTTATTGTGATGGTAGAAGGTAGAAGTGGGGGGTTCGTGTTCGTATGGGGGAGGAGGTTGTTCTGGTGACGGACGGTGTCTAGCACGGTTCACATGCTCTCAGTGGTGGGGTAGAGGATCGCTATGCTTGGTTGGTGTTGTCATGTGGGATCCTGCACTATAGGGACGATTTGATAGGGAGGGAGGGATGGTGTATGGTGTTTGTGGGGAAGGGGAGGGGGAGGTTTATTATGATGGGGGAAGGGTAGGGGAGGGGGACGAAGAGGGGGGTTGGGGGTATAGGACAGTGTTGGGTCTGGAGGAGGCTTTAAAGTATACTTATGTGTAACAACTTAAATACTTCCATACTTATATAATATCACTGTAACATGTAGCACAATATCTCTGTAACATGATAACTTAATATCATGCCATACTATCGCATTGTCGTCTGTTCTTTGGTCTATGGATAAATAGTGGGAATTAATAGATCCTGGCCTAAGTACAGACAGTATGAACTTCCTGATAGGCTAGATATAACTTGTGTTGTATTATTGTGTCATAATCCTGTGCAGTACATTAAAGGGATGCTAGTTTGTTAACTAGACATTTGATAATATCATGATAGGGCGGGGCCCTGTCCCATGTGTGAGCTGCGGGGGTCAGCGAACTCTAGTCTGGGTGCAGATATGTGTGCTCGGCATTAGGCTATAAATAATTTATATTTTGTTATTGCAATTTATAGCGTTACATTGTAGAGGGTTTGAGTGTGCTAGCCGCCTATTGACAAAGGCATCAACAGCAATAAGGGGAACACAAGTATTAAGTCTGGGTAAGTATTCATCTATCCGTAAAGTTGATTGTGGTCGTATTCCATATGACAGTGTTGTGCAGGAAGGAGGCTTTAAGGTATACTTATGTGTGTCATCTTATATACTTCCAATCTTATGTAATATCTCTGTGATATGTAACATGATGCCTCTGTAACATGATATCTCTTGTAACAGTATTTCATACCGTGCTATCGTACTGTCGTGTGTTAGGCTTTGTGTCGCAAGGCATGTTATAGTTTTGGCCTATGAGTGAGTAGTGGGAGTTAGTAGGTTAGGGCCTAAATACAAACAGTATAAACTTCGTGTTAGGCTAAATATAACTTGTGTTGTATTATTGCGTCATAATACTTGCAGTGCAGTAAAAGGTGCAGGTTTGTTTGTTAGATGTTTGGTAACATCGTTATAAAGCAGAGCCCTGTCCTATGTGTAAACTGTGGAAGTCGGCAAGTTCTAGTCTGGGTGCTGATGTGTGTACTAGGTATTATGCTAGAGATAGCTTGCATTACGTTGTTGCGATATATAACCTTATATTGTGGAGGGTATAGGCATGTTAGCCACCTATTGACAATGGTATCAACAACAGTAAGGAAGACACAGATGCAAAGTCTGGGTATGTACTCATCCGTCCGTGGAGTTGTCGACGATCATGCTTCGGTGTTCTCGCAGTTGTCTCGCATATGCGCTGTACCAGGTCACCGTCTCAGGGGGGTACAGTTGCCAGTTTTAGAGGTGTGCGAGATTTGTCCCTTTCCGATAGCTGGGTGTGAACTGCCACAGCATGCAGGACCTGACCCCTGTCATCGTGCAATCTGGCTAGTCTCTCCAGGTCCCTGCCCCTAGGGCAGTTGCCGGTGTCATATCAGACCATGCTTTCCTTCTCCAATCCTGGGGGAGAAATACCACTATCATCGTCATCCCCTGGGGAATCTTGTGGTCGGGTTGTGGTAGTAGTGTCCATGGGCTGAAGCTGTAAGGAGTCCAGGAAGAGTTTCAGTTCTTTGGGGTTATAGAAGTCTTTGGACAACCCGTTTTTGGTGACCCACATTCTCGCGGGGTCAAACAGGCCGTATTTCATCTCCAGTTGGCGAAGTCGGGGTCTTACAGCTAGGAATGACATATTGGCCTATCCGAAAGTGTCCATGGCTACGTGCTGCCTGGAGTATTTGACGGGTCTGGTTATGGCGTAGTAGGCATGCGATGATTGGGCGAGGCCTTGAGGTTCTATCGGGGCGTTTTGGGCCTACTCTATGTGCTCGTTGGAATTCCAACGGTGGGTCAAAGGTCAGTGAGGTCAGTTTGGGGAGGGTGGAGCCCAGAAAGGCCTGTATATCTGTTCCCTCTTCGTTTTCCGGTATCCCGAACAGGCGGATGTTGTCTCTTCAGCTTCTGTCCTCCATATCCGTTATTTTGCTTCTGAGGTAGAGGAGATCCTGATCTCTGTCCTGCGACATGGCCACCTGTGTTTCGAGTGTCCCCATGCGATGTTCCAATCCTGTCACCCTAGATTGGAAGCCTGCAATGTCTGATTGCATGGATTTGGTCTCCAGAGTCAGTGAGGATATAGAAGCATCCATCCCCTCTATCCGCGGCTAACGGCGGTGATCTCCTGTAGTATCCGTTCCATGGTTGTGGACTGTTCCTTGTCGGACATCGTGGTGGGCTGGACTGGGGGTAAGGATGAGTAAGGTTCCGTTGTTGTGGAGGTTGGGTGTTTATGTAGGAGCGCCTACAAGGATTGCCTGGTTGAGTCCAATGCCCTCCTCGGGATCCGGTGGGGGTAGGGATACGCGAATCAGTCAGCACACATCTCTCCCCTTTTCTTTTTTTTTGTTTTCCTCTGTCTTTTCTTTTCTTTTCCCCCTTTATTTGTGCTGGACTAGTGGCCACTGCAGCATATGGCGATCGTCTGTTGTCGCAGGACAGGAGGTTTATGGTGGAGAGGGCGCAAGAATGATTAAGCGGGTATGGGGCCCGTGATAGTCCGGATGTTAAGATGGTGTTATCGGGTGGCTGTTGCGCGGCTTTGGAGGCTGTGAGGTGTTAATGGGGCAGTATCCACTGCTTGCCTGCGTTGTTAAGCTTCGTTAAGCTTCGGTTTGGCGTGCTGCTGTAGGGCTGTCCTCCAGTTGGGATACGGGGGTTATTGGAGAAAGGGCGAGCAAGCCCCTCTTTATGTTATATTATCACCAGTCCGTCGTGGCCAACGGCGTGTACTCTTGGATGTCTTTTCTGATGTTGGGGCCCTATTGATACCTATGGGTGCGGGGGGCCTTGCCGCTGCTCCTGTAGCTGGGTAGTCGGAGAGGGGGAGGCGAGCGGCGTTGGTCCCTGGCCCTCTTTGCTTGCTTTGTTTTCCCCCTCTTCTTCCCCCCTTTTGTCTTTTGGTGGGGGGTGAATATTGCCTGTCTCTCCCCGGTCGCTGGCTTCCCCCTTTTCCTTTTTTGTTTTTGTTGTTATATTTTTGTTCCCCTCTTTTTTTTTGGTGTCCTTTCTTTTTTCCCCTCAAAGGGAGGAGGGGGGGGAACGCGATGGCCAGGTGAAGGGGTGGTGCAGCGCCTCGTTTCAGTGCTGGGGTGCGAGGGTAAGTACCTGTTGAGCTGGGTGATGTTGTGCCGATCGAGCCGATCTGCCTCGGGCTCTAAGGACGTGACTCCGCCCCCTCGGCAGGGCCTCTGTTACTGAGACGTGCTGCGGGTTTTCTGGTGCAACGCAGCGGGCCTCTTCTGTAGGGGACGGGGGTTTGATGCACTGGGAAGGTCTTCGGGCCCTCAGTGATGGTTTTTCTTTCTCTCGGCGAGCCAGCCACGCCGATCCGCCTGGGGCTGTAGAGACGCGGCTCCACCCCCCGATTAGGCCTCCGTTTTCGAGGCGTGCTAAGAGCTACCTGGTTCGCGGTAGCGGGCCTCCTTAGCGAGGATCGGGGGCTTGGCACTTTAGGAAGGTCTCTGGGGTTATTTAAAATGTTGTTTCGGCGGCCGCTAAGCCCCCGCCGCCTCCCCGGGATCGCCGCGGCACGGGGCTCTCACCTTAGGCAGCCATCTTTCCTCGTGGCCTGGCCGCGCCCCTGGGCAGAATGCATTTAAACATTTTCAGGGGTAACAGGCCGATAGCAATGATATTACAAAATAAAAGGCCCTTCAAATACAAGCTAGTCCCAGCAGTAAAACAAACATTCCAGCTATGAGAGCACTTAAAAAGACACTGAATGGTGGGATGGTCATTATTTTGGGGTCCCCACTAATCTAGTGTGGGGACCCATAGATGATGTAAGCAGAAACAGCACATTGTGCTGAACGTTTTGTAGGCAGTCACATTTCCTGAGGACCACCACAGTCTGAGTTATGAGCAAGAATGTTTTATGAAAGTAATGTCCTGCAAAGCATTGTGAGGCGAGTTTCCTGAGTGCAGTGAATATTGTAGTATTGGCTCTCCCGCTGTGCCAGGAGAGCCGCTTCTGCTTAGAGGATTTCTGTTTTACATAAAGCATTTTCCAATTTCAAGTGTTTTAAGGGGAGAGCCACAAGAAATTACTCTGATTAAGTAACTGTGAACAACGTGACCAGCAGTCCAATACCACCAATCGAGTTCACGCTCTTGTTCCTGTTCGCTCTGTGACCGCCATTGCCGCCATGCAGCACGACAGGGAGAGACAAAAGAAAAAAAATAGTTTGCCTACGCTGAATTATATCGGCAAATGTCCAATAATCCATGTAACAGAGTCAGTCTGCAAAGTGTGACAAAAACAGCCTCGAGGCGGGACAAACGTAAAGCATTCACCAATGACATCAAGTGATTTTTGAAAGGCAACTCCAGGAACGGAAGAAGGCGATGAACATGATATGGGCATGGTTAAAAGCCCACAATACTGGCAACAGGTCAAAGCGCTTGCACGCTCGAGCTAAAAAGGAGGGAAAGTGAAAACAATTTGGTCAAGTGGGGAAGCCAGGATTGATGTCAGTTTTTTTTGTTTTATATTGTGTAATTCAGCCACTAGATTTACATTCTTCTCTTCCCCAACACCCATCTTACGGCCCATTCGCTCTCCCCACACCACTACCATGCTGGCTTTAATGTGGCCCTGGTCACACCACAGACCAAACTTTTTGGCCCTTGAGAAAATGTTTGCGAATACCCACGCTCTAGCCCAGAAAGCTATCATAAACAGACAGAATATAGTGAACTGTAACTTAAATCAGATTTTTCCCATTCATTTTGTTTTGTACTGTTGCTGCTTGCGTGCTCTGTTGCAGTTGTTTTGCTTCTTTCTTTTAAATCCAAAGTTTTCTACTGTAAAGCCCTCCGACACCTACGGGTAAAATCTGCGCTATATAACATTGTATAAATAAATAAACAAATAAAAACATGCTCTGAAATAGCCATGGCCAGTAGACAGCAAGACAGCTCAGTGATTAGTGATTAATGTGTCTGCCACAGACATCCACTGTAAGTCACTGGTTCCCTGTTGAGTGTTTCATCTTTGACAAAACAAGCACAGGTGAGCTGGAAATGTTATTTTATGCGCTAGGTGGTAAAAAAACTACTATTACCACTTTACTTTGGGCCCGGTATCTCTGGGTGAGCAGCTTGTCCCCTGTGACATGCATCCTAGGTGATACAGCTGTGAAGAGGTCAAAGTTAAGCAAAACACTAACGCTAGTTTACACAGTACAGTAACAAGAGCAGCCTGGACTCCAGAGCCTGCATTCAAAGAGACTCTCAAGCTCTCTGAAGGGGTCAGAGGTCAGCTGGTAAAACAGACGCAGAGCATACACCTTCTCAGTAGGTTAGTGTTTAATCAGGGTGTTAGGGCCGCCTCCAGCCAGAACTCAGCGTATCCCATTGTTCTCCAACATTGGAATCGACCTACTGTTGCCTCAGCAATCTGTGCATAACTGCTAAACACACAAGTAACTCGTTTGAGGCCACATTGGATAATTATTCACCTAGATGTGTAGGTTGGGACTTTCAGCATGTCCTCTCAAGACCCCCAGAGGTCAGTACTCCAAACTGAGAAGAAGCGTGTAAAGGTCAGATTTGGAGCTAGTGAACGAGGTTCTAGTCTTGGCGGCGGTTCCACATCCTGTAGTCCTGAGCAAATCACTTAAACTCTTTGTGCCTAAAAAAGTTTATGTATTTGCTTAATGTAACTGGTGTTTATGTAAAGCGCTCCATACAAAGCTGCAAAGAAAAACAAGCATTTGGAATGCAATAGTCTCGTGTTTGCTCGAGTTAGAGCTCATAACGTTGTAAATTACAGACTGGACTTTTATTGCCAGACAGACTGAAAATAACAAAAGGAAGAGAGCGTGGGTGAGCTAGCCCTGGAAAAGCCCCCTCTGCTGTTGGTTTATGTTTACAGAGGGAGCTGGTGGGGAGGAGGGGCTGAATAAGCACCCACACTGTTGAAGTAAAACAGGCAAATACCAAAAAAAAGTCCCTTACAGAAGAGATAAACAGGACATGGCGTAATTACACAGTACTTTGAGCTGCTCCCAAAGTGAAAAAAGGCAGGTCAAAGAGGCAGAACTGACCACTAGCAAGCACGGATTTTTGAAGGACACTGCAACTAACAAATCAGAACGCTGAAAATCACTCTATTGTATACTTTAGTATACAGCAGGCCGAACGCTAACGCGCAACCTAAAAAAGGTTGCTTTGTGGACCAGGGCCTTCCTTATTGCCAAATTTGGTGTAATTCCGTCCAGTAGTTAAAGCGCTATTGCTGTTCAAGATCCCTATGGAAAAAAGAATGGGAAAACATGTTTTGGGACCGTCCCTTATTCTCGGCTCCCCAAAGCCCCCCTGCCAGACTAATTACCCCAAAACTTTCCAGACAGCAGCTGACGTGACTGGCACATGTTTTAGAAAAGTTTCATGAAGACTCGTCAAGCAGCGCCAAAGATATAGGCAATTAAAAAAGAACTTTTCATATATCAACTAAGGTGGTCATTACAACCCTGGCGGTCGGTGTTAACCTGTTCTGTGCCCAGTACGTAATGGTTACGTCCTGAGGCACAGTACTGCTGTGCCCAGGACGTAACCATTACGTCCTGATCACAGAGCCCAGAGGGAGCGCTAGCGCTCCCTCTGTGGGGTTCCTCCCCATCCCCCCAAGTCAGGGATGGAAGGGGAAGCCCTTCACCTTCCACCCCCGACCACCCCAACCCCCCCTGTGATGTCAGCGCTGATTAGTCACAGGGTCTCCCCCATTCCAGTGCGATTGAAAGAGAAATGCAGAGCATTTCTCTTTCAATCCCATGGGGGAGGCCCGGAGGGGCTTCAAAGGGAAGGAAATGTATTTCCTGCCCTTTGAAGTCTCTCCCAGGGTTTCAAAAGCCGGATTGCTTGCAATCCGGCTTTTGAAACCCCACTACACACCAGGGATTTTTTTTTTTTTGACTGAAACTGACAAAAGGGAGCGACCCCTTGGGCAAGGGTTGCTCCCGGGGGGGGCATTTTTTGGGCAGGCCTTTTCTGCCCCCAGTGGGGGCAGAAACCTCTAGGCACCAGGGATCATTATTTTATTTTTTTGTAATGTTTTATTTATTTTTTTTAGGTGGTGAGCGACCCCTTAGGCAAGGGTCGCTCCCCTAGGGGGCAAATTATATTTAGGTCATTTCGGCCTATTTTGATGAGGCCAATCTGCCCCCAAGGGGGGCAGAAACCATTAGACACCAGGGAGTTTTTTTTTCCATGAATTTCACGCAAGGGTCGCTCCCAGGGGGGGGCATTTTTTTGGGAAGGCCTTTTCTGCCCCCCCCCACGTGGGCAGATCGGCCTATTATTAGGCCAATCTGCCCCCAGGGGGGCAGAAACCTCTAGGCACCAGGGATTTTTTTTGGTTTTTTTGTTTTACAGATGGGGAGTGACCCCTTGGACAAGGGTCGCTCCCCTGGAGGGGCAAATTGTATTAGGCCATTTCTGCCCGCTTTGGGGGCAGATCGGCCGATTTTAGGTCAATCTGCCCCCAAGGGGGGCAGAAACCACTAGGCACCAGGGATCTTTTTTTTTGCGCCGTCACGCAAGGGGAGTGAGCTTGTAGTCAAGGGTCGCTCCCCGGGGGGGTGTGGGGGGGCAAATTTATTTTAGGCCATTTCTGCCCCCCCTGGGGGCAGATCGGCCTATTGGTATTAGGCCGATCAAACCAGGGCAAATAGTTTTTTTGTGTTTTTTTTTTTTAGAAATGGAGAGCGACCCATTAAGCAAGGGTCGCTCCCCTGGGGGGCAAATTGTATTTAGACCATTTCTGCCTCCCTTGGGAGCAGTTTGGCCGATTGTAGGTCAATCTGTCCCCAAGGGGGGGCAGAAACCACTAGGCACCAGGGATCTTTTTTTTCCGCTGTCACGCAAGTGGAGCGACCTTGTAGGCAAGGGTCGCTCCCCGGGGGGGTTGGAGGCAAATTTATTTTAGGCCATTTCTGCCCCCCTGGGGGCAGATCGGCCTATTGGTATTAGGCCGATCTGCCCCCGGAGGGGCAGAAACCTCTAGGCGCCAGGGCAAATAGTTTTTTTGTGGTGTTTTTTTTTGTTTGTTTGTTTTTTTAGAGATGGGGAGCGACCCATCAGGCAAGAGTCACTCCCCTGGGGGGCAAATTGTATTCAGACCATTTCTGCCCCCGTGGGAGCAGATTGGCCGATTGTAGGTCAATCTGCCCCCAAGGGGGGCAGAAACCACTAGGCACCAGGGATCTTTTTTTTTGCGCCGTCACGCAAGGGGAGCGACCTTGTAGGCAAGGGTCGCTCCCCGGAGGGGGTGGGGGGGCAAATTTATTTTAGGCCATTTCTGCCCCCCTTGCAGATCGGCCTATTGGTATTAGGCCGATCTGCCCCCAGTAGGGGCAGAAACCTCTAGGCGCCAGGGCAAATAGTTTTTTTGTGTTTTGTTTTTTGTTTGTTTGTTTTTTAGAGATGGGGAGTGACCCATTAGGCAAGGGGCGCTCCTCTGGGGGGCAAATTGTATTTAGACCATTTCTGCCTCCCTTGGGGGCAGATTGGCCGATTGTAGGTCAATCTGCCCCCAAGGGGGGCAGAAACCACTAGGCACCAGGGATCTTTTTTTTGCGCCGTCATGCAAGGTGAGCGACCTTGTAGGCAAGGGTCGCTCTCCGGGGGGGCAAATTTATTTTAGGCCTTTTCTGCCCCCCCGGGGGCAGATCGGCCTATTGGTATTAGGCCGATCTGCCCCCGGGGGGGCAGAAACCTCTAGGCGCCAAGGCAAATAGTTTTTTGGTGTTTTTTTTTGTTTGTTTTGTTTTTTAGAGATGGGGAGTGACCCATTAGGTAAGGGTTGCTCCCCCGGGGGGGGGGGGGGCAAATTGTATTTAGACCATTTCTGCCCCCCTTGGGGGCAGATTGGCCGATTGTAGGTCAATCTGCCCCCAAGGGGGGCAGAAACCACTAGGCACCAGGGATCTTTTTTTTTGCGCCGTCACGTAAGGGGAGCGACCTTGTAGGCAAGGGTCGCTCCCCGGAGGGGGTGGGGGGCAAATTTATTTTAGGCCATTTCTGCCCCCCCGGGGGCAGATCTGCCTATTGGTATTAGGCCGATCTGCCCCCGGGGGGCAGAAACCTCTAGGCGCCAAGGCAAATAGTTTTTTTGTGGTTTTTTTTTTGTTTGTTTGTTTTTTAGAGATGGGGAGCGACCCATTAGGTAAGGGTTGCTCCCCCGGGGGGCAAATTGTATTTAGACCATTTCTGCCCCCCTTGGGGGCAGATTGGCCGATTGTAGGTCAATCTGCCCCCAAGGGGGGCAGAAACCACTAGGCACCAGGGATCTTTTTTTTGCGGCGTCACACAAGGGGAGCGACCTTGTAGGCAAGGGTCGCTCCCTAGGGGGGGTGGGGGGGCACATTTATTTTAGGCCAAATCTGCCCCCCTGGGGGCACATCAACCTATTGGTATTAGGCTGATCTGCCCCCGGGGGGGGCAGAAACCTCTAGGCGCCAGGGCAAATAGTTTTTTTCTGTTGTTTTTTTTTGTTTGTTTGTTTTTTTAGAGATGGGGAGCGACCCATCAGGCAAGGGTCGCTCCCCTGGGGGGCAAATTGTATTTAGACCATTTCTGCCCCCCTTGGGGGCAGATTGGCCGATTGTAGGTCAATCTGCCCCCAAGGGGGGCAAAAACCACAAGGCACCCGGGATCTTTTTTTTGCGCCATCACGCAAGGGGAGCGACCTTGTAGGCAAGGGTCTCTCCCTGGGGGGCGGAGGGGTTGGGGGGTTAGGGGGTGGGGGACAAATTTATTTTAGGCCATTTCTGCCCCCCCGGGGCTGGCTGAGCTAGAGGCCAAAATCCACAGGTAGGCACTGTTTTCTATGAAAAAATGTGATGTGTCCACGTTGTGTTTTGGGCCATTTCCTGTCG
This sequence comes from Pleurodeles waltl, assembly GCF_031143425.1. Classification (NCBI taxonomy): domain Eukaryota; kingdom Metazoa; phylum Chordata; class Amphibia; order Caudata; family Salamandridae; genus Pleurodeles; species Pleurodeles waltl. The sequence goes on along the minus strand of NC_090443.1, from coordinate 111,822,680 downwards.
CGGGCGCTAGGCCTACCCACACAAGTGAGGTATCATTTTTATCTGGAGACTTGGGGAAACACTAGGTGGAAGGAAATTTGTGGCTCCTCTCAGATTCCAGAACTTTCTGGCACCGAAATTTGAGGAAAACGTGTTTTTTTAGCCAAATTTTGAGGTTTGCAAAGGATTCTGGGTAGCAGAACCTGGTCAGAGCCCCACAATTCACCCCATCTTGGATTCCCCTGGGTTTCTAGTTTTCAAAAATGCACTGGTTTGCTAGGTTCCCCTGGTGCCGGCTGAGCTAGAGGCCAAAATCCACAGGTAGGCACTGTTTTCTATGAAAAAATGTGATGTGTCCACGTTGTGTTTTGGGCCATTTCCTGTCACGGGCGCTAGGACTACCCACACAAGTGAGGTATCATTTTTATCGGGAGACTTGGGGGAACGCTGGGTGGAAGGAAATCTGTGGCTCCTCTCAGATTCCAGAACTTTCTGTCACCAAAATTTGAGAAAAAGGTGTTTTTTAAGCCACATTTTGAGGTTTGCAAAGGATTCTGGGTAACAGAACCTGGTCAGAGCCCCACAAGTCACCCCATCTTGGATTCCACTAGGTCTCTAGTTTTTAAAAATGCACAGGTTTGCTAGGTTTCCCTAGGTGCCGGCTGAGCTAGAGGCCAAAATCTACAGGTAGGCACTTTGCAAAAAACAGCTCTGTTTTCTGTGATGTGTCCACGTTGTGTTTTGGGGCAGATCCTGTCGCGGGCGCTAGGCCTACCCACACAAGTGAGGTACCATTTTTATCGGGAGACTTGGGGGAACGCTGGGTGGAAGGAAATTTGTGGCTCCTCTCAGATTCCAGAACTTTCTGTCACCGAAATATGAGGAAAATATGTTTTTTTAGCCAAATTTTGAGGTTTGCAAAGGATTCTGGGTAACAGAACCTGGTCAGAGCCCCACAAGTCACCCTATCTTGGATTTCCCTAGGTCTCTAGTTTTAAAAAATGCACAGGTTTGGTAGGTTTCCCTAGGTGCCAGCTGAGCTAGAGGCCAAAATCTACAGGTCGGCACTTTGCAAAAAACAGCTCTGTTTTCTGTCAAAAAATGGGATGTGCCCACTTTGTGTTTTGGGACATTTCCTGTTGCGGGCGCTAGGACTACCCACACAAGTGAGGTATCATTTTTATCGGGAGACTTGGGGGAACGCTGGGTGGAAGGAAATTTGTGGCTCCTCTCAGATTCCAGAACTTTCTGTCACTGAAATGTGAGGAAAATGTGTTTTTTAAGCCAAATTTTGAGGTTTGCAAAGGATTCTGGGTAACAGAACCTGGTCAGAGCCCCACACGTCACCCTATCTTGCATTCCCCTAGGTCTCTAGTTTTAAAAAATGCACAGGTTTGGTAGGTTTCTCTAGGTGCCGGCTGAGCTAGAGGCCAAAATCTACAGGTAGGCCCTTTGCAAAAAACAGCTCTGGTTCTGTGATGTGTCCACGTTGTGTTTTGGGGCATATCCTGTCGCGGGCGCAAGGTCTACCCACACAAGTGAGGTATAATTTTTATCGGGAGACTTGGGGGAACATAGAATAGCAAAACAAGTGTTATTGCCCCTTGTCTTTCTCTACATTTTTCCCTTCCAAATGTAAGACAGTGTGTAAAAAAGACGTCTATTTGAGAAATGCCCTGTAATTCACATGCTAGTATGGGCACCCCGGAATTCAGAGATGTGCAAATAACCACTGCTTCTCAACACCTTATCTTGTGCCCATTTTGGAAATACAAAGGTTTTCTTGATAGCTATTTTTTACTCTTTATATTTCAGAAAATGAATTGCTGTATACCCGATATAGAATGAAAACCCACTGCAGGGTGCAGGTCATTTATTGGCTCTGGGTACCTAGAGTTCTTGATGAACCTACAAGCCCTATATATCCCCACAACCAGAAGAGTCCAGCAGACGTAACAGTATATTGCTTTCAAAAATCTGACATTGCAGGAAAAAGTTACAGAGTAAAACGAAGAGAAAAATTGATCTTTTTTTCACCTCAATTTCAATATTTTTCTTTTTCAGTTGTTATTTTCTGTAGGAAACCCTTGTAGGATCTACACAAATTACCCCTTGCTGAATTGAGAATTTTGTCTACTTTTCAGAAATGTTGCGGTTTCTGGGATCCAGCTTTGGTTTCATGCCCATTTATGTCACTGACTGGAAGGAGGCTGAAAGCACAAAAAATCATAACAATGGGGTATGTCCCAGTAAAATGCCAAAATTGTGTTGAAAAATTGGGTTTTCTGATTCAAGTCTGCCTGTTCCTGAAAGCTGGGAAACTGGTGATTTTAGCACCGCAAACCCTTTGTTAATGCCATTTTCAGGGAAAAAACCACAAGCCTTCTTCTGCAGCCCCTGTTTCCCATTTCTTTGAAAAAATCGAAATTTTCACTGTATTTTGGCTAATTTCTTGGCCTCCTTCTGGGGAACCCACAAAGTCTGGGTACCTCTAGAATCCCTAGGATGTTGGAAAAAAAGAACGCAAATTTGGCTTGGGTAGCTTATGTGGACAAAAAATTATGAGGGCCTATGCGCGAACTGCCCCAAATAGCCAAATAAAGGCTCGGCACAGGAGAGGGAAAAGGCCTGGCAGCGAAGGGGTTAAAGCGGCGGTAAGACCGCCAACAGGCCGGCGAGAAAAAAAATGGAATTACGACTGTGGCGGAAACCGGCAACATAGACACAGGCGGAGGACAATGTATCGCCCACAGTATTACAACCTACCAATCCGCCACCTTTTCCGGGGCGGATTCACCGCGAACAAAAACGCGGCAGAAACAGGACTTCGAAGGGAAAACGCTCACCTCTGCACACCCCACGAGGAACCAGGACACCATGGAACCAGAGCTCCAAATTTTTCCAGCATTTATCTTCCTGCTCCTCTACCAGGAGCATGAACGCCGGCGGCAAAGACCACGGTAAGTGCTGCACCTACGACACAGGGGAGGGGGGAGGGAAAAAACAGTGACACACACACGCAACACCCCCACCCTCACCCTCACCCACTACAACACACATGCTAATACATCATGATACATCACAGTTACACCCCCTCAAACCCCCATGGATGAATGCAAGGACAAAAGGAAAAGAGTTGAATGATTGTGATATATTCAATTACATACATCAAAAATATTTACAAATATATACATTTATACTATATACAATTAAATACACCAAGAACACAAGTCCAAGGGAGTCCACCATCATAGTCCGTGGATCACTGGGCCCAAAAGGCATGGGCGAGGCCCACACAAGATACCCGAACAAGATGGAGAGAACACTGCAGGGGCATCAGATAGAAATAAAACAGGCCCCTCAGGGGGAAGGGAAAGGATGGGCACCTCAGCCGGTTAAGTGCACAACGCCAAATCCACGAGGGGGCCCCATGCTCACTGTGCAATCCTGGGGAGTGCAAAGCCACAGTCTCTCAAGTCTCTACAGTGGGTGGTTTGCCCACTGTTCAATCCTGGGGAGTGCAAAGCCACAGTCTCTCAAGTGGATTTCAAATCTCCACTGGTTCTGGAGGGGGCCTTGTACCCAGAGTGCTTCATCCTGCCAAGGACTGAGGTAGTGGATGTCAATCTCCACTGGTTCTGGAGGGGGCTTTGTGCCCAGAGTGCTTCATCCTGCCAAGGACTGAGGTAGTGGATAACAGTCTCCACTGGTTCTGGAGGGGGCTTTGTGCCCAGAGTGCTTCATCCTGCTCGTGGCGGCCTCAATAGCGTCAGAGCTTTTGGCGCTCATGGGCCTGCGGTGCTTGTGGCGGCAGTGTCCTTGGCAGCAGTGCTTGTGGCGGCGGTGTCTTTGGCAGCGGTGCTTGTGGCGGTGGTGTCCTTGGCAGCGGTGCTTGTGGCGGCGGTGTCCTTCGCAGCAGTTCAGCTGCTGTCGGTCCTGTCTGTGGCAGTGGGACTGCTGGCGGTCGCCTCCTGGGCAGCGGGGCTGCTGCTGGCGGTCCTGTCTGTGGCAGTGAGGCTGCTGGTGGTCGCCTCCTGGGCAGCGGGGCTGCTGCTGGCGGTCCTGTCTGGGGCAGTTTGGCTGCTGGCGGTCGCCTCCTGGGCAGCGGGGCTGCTGCTGGCGGTCCTGTCTGGGGCAGTGTGGCTGCTGGCGGTCGCCTCCTGGGCAGTGGGGCTGCTGCTGGCAGTCCTGTCTGGGGCAGTGTGGCAGCTGGCGGTCACCTCCTGGGCAACAGGGCTGATGGCGGTCTTCTCCGCCGTGCTGATCTTCCCAGACTTGCCGGTTTTCTTGTGCCCCATCCCCACCTTGGAAGGTGTCGCAGCTGACTCCACATTCCCAACTGTACCCCTGGGAGTGGCTTTGGTGGCTGGTGTCTACACCCTCTCCCGCCGGGCACTGGCCAACTTTTGATGCTTGACAGGTGGGGGACTGTCTGTGCTGTGGCTCCTTGCCACACTGCCTGCCCTGCTGCCTGGTGCACTCCATAATCCAGTGACTACTGGCACCACTGGTCCTGCCGATGTTGTGGCTGAGGTGCTAGGTTGGGACCTGGAGAGTCGGGCCCTAGGAGACTGATGGGGTGGGGGAGGTGAGGGAAAGAGGTCAAGGTTGGACAGGAAAAGTTTCTTTGGAACACTGGGATGGGTAGATGGAGGGGGTTTGGGAGTGGAGGAAGAGGTAGTGGTCGTAGGAGGTGTACGTTTGCTGACTTTGGGTGAAGGTGCATGGGCTGGAGGCTGTGGTGAGGTGGATGGCTGTTGGGTGGATGTGTGGCTGCGTTTGTGTACCTTGGGAGGTGGCTTCACAGACACACTGGGAGAGGACACAGGGGATGTGTGAATGGTAGTGGGGGTGGTGACTGCACGTGAGCGGGGTGTGGTGGTGGGTGTGCTGGTGATGGACGTAGTGGCTGAAGATTTATTGCATGCAGGTGTGAGTGGAAACGAGACAGGGAGAGATGAGGGAGACGAGGAGGAGGGGACACAGTTTAGGCAGTGGATGTTGGTATGTCTGCATGTGTCTGATGCTTGCGTGAGTGCCTGTGGGATGTGTGGTGCTTATGTTTGCCTGAGCTTCCTTTGTGTTTTGAGGTGTGTGCATGCTGGTCTGATGGTGTGCTTGGGATAGGCTGAGGTACAGGGGTGTGGGTCTGGGTGGAGGAAGTTGGAGGGGGAGGCTAGAGACAGGGACAATGGCTGCCATCAGTGCTGAGGCCAGAGTCTGAAAAGCTTGCGGAAGGGCTGCCTGACCAGAATGAATGCCCTCCAGGAATGCATTGGTTTGTTGCTACTGCCCCTCTGCACCCTGGATGGCATTCAAAATATTAGACTGCCCAACAGTGAGGGACCGGAGGAGGTCAATGGCCTCCTCACTGAGGGCAGCAGGGATGACAGGAGCAGGGGCTGAGGTGCCTGGGGCGAAGGTGATGCCCACCCTCCTAGGTGAGCGTGCACAGGGCAAAGGCTGAGGGGCTGCTGGGAGGGCGGTGCTGGGGGGGATGGAGGCTGTAGATGCAGAGGGCACAGATGGGGCCGCCACCGGAAGGGAGCTCCCATCAGAGGAGGAGTCCGTATCGCTGGTGTCAGCTCCTGTCCCCACCATGGAGCTTCCCGCGCCCTCTGTCCCACTGGTGAATTCGGAGTCCGTAGTCTCACCCTCCAGGGCCATGTGGGATACAGCTTCCTCCTGTTCTGGTGCCACTGCTCCTCCGCCTGATGATGCTAATGCACACAAGTACAGGGAGACCACAAAAAGGGAGGAGGGGGAGACAGAAGAAAGACATGTTGAGTGGATGCAATACTGCTACCGTTGGCGGACACGACAGACACAGAAGCCCCCTGCACTACTCCGCGCACTTGGGGTCCACTATTCAATCCCTGGGACATGGCTTACAAGGCCATGGCCGATTTCTGCACACATGGATGTCACAGGAGCCTGACTAGGTGTAGTTGGCACTGTACCCAGGTGGGGTGGGGTGCCACAGGGTCTGCCTGAAAAAGGGGACTTAACTAGCAAACTCGCCCTGGCCTAGGGGAACCCACAGCCCACCTCCCCCACCCAGACACCAACAATGTGCGCTGAATGAGAGTGTACTCACCCCCTTGTTGCTGCTGTGATGCCCTCAAGCGCCCATCCATCTCCAGGAACGCCACTGCCAGGATCTTGAACATCAGGGGGGTCATGGTGCGACGGGTACCCCTCCCACGTTGGGAGGCCATCCCCAGCTGGGCCTCCGCCATCTTCTTGCTCCAGCTGCAAATGTCCTCCCATCTTTTCCGGCAGTGGGTGCTCCGTCTGTGGTGGACCCCCAGGGTCTGGACTTCCTTGGAGATGGCACGACAAATAGCCTTCTTCTGGTGGGCACTGACCTACAGGAATTGTACAGGGGAAAAAGATAAGTTATTACCAACTGCACCATCACAGTCATTGGCCCGCATCCCTACCCTTGCCATGTGGCACATGCACGCACCGTCGTTTCATGCACGCCTCATTCTCCCCCCCTATCTTTCATCCACACCACTCGACACAGGCATTGCCCATACAGCATGCTCCCAGTGTACTTACCTGTTTGTCTGGAGGGCCGTAGAGTAGCATGTACTGGGGGAGGACCCCATCCACGAGTTTCTCCAACTCCTCCGTGCTGAAGGCAGGGGCCCTTTTCCCAGACACACAAGCCATTGTCTCTTCCAGACTGAGGGCACAGCCGCACTTGCAGTGTAGGTCCTCTCCTGTCAAAGATCAGGTATCAAGTGATTGAACAGATAGAAAATGGCAGTCACGTACGCGGCGGTGGTATCGTCACCGCCGGCGTACATCGTCATTGGCTCCTGGGACCCATAGGGTCCAATGTTAACCAATGCAGAATTGCGCTGCGGTCTTCGGCTGCCTACCGCGACGGTGTATAACGCCAGCGCAGTTACCTCATATCCCATTGTCCCGCTTTACAGGTCAGGCAGCCGCCATTTCAGGGGCCCACATGGCTTTAATTTTTACTGCGTCACACATACCTAGGCCGTGGCTCAACACTCATACAGGCAAATTTCGGTTTATGAATAGTTTTCTGAGTAAGCTATGTTTACGTACCTCAGAGTTGGTTGACTCTGTGCTCGCTGTTCTCTTCCATAGGCACCGTCCGCTGGGGCATGTGAGAAGATGGCGGCATCCTCCGGTGTACAGACCACTGGTGGACCTGTCAACAATGGAGGAAAGACATGTGATCATCACCTACAGGCTTGACCGTGCCACAATCCTGGAACTGTGTGCACAGTTGGAGCCAGACCTGATGTCAGCTATCCGCCATCCCACAGGAATCCCCCCTCAAGTGCAGGTGCTGTCAGTACTCCATTTCCTTGCAAGTGGGTCATTTCAAACAACAGTGGCCATAGCATCTGGGATGTCCCAGCCTATGTTTTCCAATGTGTTGTCCAGAGTGTTTTCTGCCCTGCTGAAACACATGCGGAGCTACATCGTTTTCCCTCAGGTGGAGGATTTGCCTACAGTGGAAGGTGACTTCTATGCCCTGGGACATATCCCCAACATCATAGGTGCCATTGATGGGACACGTGTGGCCTTGGTCCCCCCCGCAGGAGTGAACAGGTGTACAGAAATCGGAAGAGTTATCATTCGATGAACGTGCAGATGGTGTGTTTGGCAGACCAGTACATCTCCCATGTTAATGCCAAATTCCCTGGCTCAGTGCATGACGCTTACATCCTGCAGAATAGCAGCATCCCTTATGTGATGGGGCAACTCCAGAGGCACCGTGTGTGGCTATTAGGTGAGCACCTGGAACCAAATCAGTGGGAATAGTTGTCTGGGTCTGGGGATATCCCTAAGATGTAGTGTGTGTCTAACAGTTGTCCCTCGCCATTTGCAGGTGACTCTGGTTACCCCAACCTGTCATGGCTACTGACCCCAGTGAGGAATCCCAGGACAAGGGCACAGGAACGCTACAATGAGGCCCATGGGCGAACTAGGAGGATTATAGAGCGGACCTTCGGCCTCCTAAAGGCCAGGTTCCGGTGCCTCCATATGACAGGTGGTTCCCTATTCTACTCACCAAAGAAGGTGTGCCAGATCATCGTGGCCTGCTGTATGCTTCACAACTTGGCTTTGCGACAACAGGTGCCTTTTCTGCAGGAGGATGGTCCAGATGGAGGTGTTGTGGCAGCTGTGGAGCCTATGGACAGTGAAGACGAGCAAGCAGAAGAAGAGGACATCGACAACAGGAACTCGGTGATCCTTCAATACTTCCAGTGAGACACAGGTAAGAAGACAAACCTGCCTGCTACATGTACTTTAACACTACTACCTCTCTACTATATGTCCTTTTCACCCAGTGTATGGTCACTGAGTTTTCACTTTCCCTTACAGTTTCACAGATGTGGGTCCCACTGTGTGACATCTGCTTTGTTTCCTCATGGACTAGAGCTGTGTGACATAGGTATGTTGACATTACATTTGAAAGAGAATTTTGTGACTGTAATTGCTAATACACTATTTCGAAATCACAGACAGACTCCAGATTGTTTTGTGCTTTAAGGGTGTTTATTTAAGTGCTCAATATTGGAGGGGGTTGTAAAATGGTGAGGGGTGATGGTGGAGGAATGTCCATGGCAGAGTCCAGTCTATTAGTCTCACAGGTGCATTGTCCAAAGGGGCATAGTAAGTGGAGCTGGTGCAGTTTGAGGATGGACAGGGTGACAAGGTGGGACAAAAGGATGACAATCAGGGTGGTCTCATTTCTTGGCGGGGTCTTGGCATCGTTCTCTGTCTTTGTCCTGGATCTCAGGGACCGTTTGTGGGGTGGTTCTCCATCTGCAGGGGGTGGGGTGCTGGTGTGGTGGCCCTGTGGCGGTGCCTCCTGTCCACTAGCGCCAGCAGAGGTGGTGGGCAGTTCATTGTCCAGGCTGGTGTCAGGGGCCCCTTGTTATGCCACAGTGTCCCTCCTGGTGTTGAGGACTTCCTTCAGCACCCCTACGATGGTGCCCAGGGTGGAATTGATGGATTTGAGTTCCTCCCTGAAGCCCAAATACTGTCCCTCCTGCAGCCGCCGGGTCTCCTGAAACTTGGCCAGTACCGTTGCCATCGTCTCCTGGGAATGATGGTAGGCTCCCATGATGTTGGAGAGGGCCTCGTGGAGAGTGGGTTCCCTAGGCCTGTCCTCCCCCTGTCGCACAGCAGCCCTCCCAGTTCCCCTGTTTCCCTGGGCCTCTGTCCCCTGAACCGTGTGCCCACTGCCACTGCCCCCAGGTCCCTGTTGTTGTTGGGGTGGTGGGTTAGCCTGGGTTCCCTGTAGTGGTGGACACACTGCTGATTGACGTGTCCTGGGGACAGAGGTACGGGCCCGCTGGGCAGGTGCTGTACTGGTGTTTCCAGAAGGGGGAAGCTCTGTGGTGGCCTGTGACTGTGTCAGGGGAACCGACTGTCCCGAGGTCCCAGATGGGGCGGGCTGGTTGTCTCGATCCAGTTGGACAGAGCTGCTGTCATCACTATGGGGCTCTTCTGTTGGTGGTGTGGACATGTCTAGACCCTCCTGTCCGGTGACGTTGGGTAGGGGTCCTGCAGGGGTGTAAAACCATGATTATTGCATCTCTGTGTGCCATGGTGTGCAATGGGTGGGTGACCGTGTACCCCAGTGCTTGCATTCCTGTGTGGGACCTTGTGTGATGATGGTTTAGGGGGGTGTATGTGCAGTGGCCATGCTTTGGTGATGGGTGTCCATGCTTTGTTGTTGCATGCAGGGCTTGGTGCTGGGATGGGTGGTTTGTGATATTGGGACATTTGTGAGGAGTTGGAGTGATGGGGGTGAGGGCGAGGGTGGGGTATGTGATGGCATGCAGGTAGGGTGGGGGATACAGTAGTAAAGATTTGACTTACCAGAGTCCATTCCTCCAGCTACCCCTGCAAGGCCCTCAGGATGCAGAATAGCCAAGACTTGCTCCTCCCATGTTGTTAGTTGTGGGGGAGGAGGTGGGGGTCCGCCGCCAGTCCTGTGAACCGCAAGGTGGTGTCTTGAGACCACGGAACGCACCTTCCCCCGTAGGTAATTCCACCTCTTCCTGATGTCATCCCTATTTCTTGGGTGCTGTCCCACTGCGTTGACCCTGTCCACTATTCTTCGCCATAGCTCCATCTTCCTAGCTATGGAGGTGTGCTGCACCTGTGCTACGAATAGCTGTGGCTCTACCCGGATGATTTCCTCCACCATGACCCTGAGCTCCTCCTCAGAAAACCTGGGGTGTATTTGCCGTGCCATGGGGTGGTGTGGGTGATGTGTGGGTTGGTGTGTGTTGTGATGTGTGGGGTGATATTTAGTGGTGTGTTGTGTGAGGTGCGTGGATGTTATGTGGGTGATGTTGTTGAGTGCCTGTGGATGCTTGTTTGTAGATTGTGGTATCTCTCTCTGGCCTTCCTTCAGAATTTTTGGCAATAGGGGTTTGTGGGTGATGTGGGTGGGTGTTTTATATTGTATTGGGTGTGTGGGAGTGGTGTGTGTATGTTTATCAGGTGTGTGTATTTCGAATTGTCCAATGTAGTAGTGTTTTGTAAATGTGTGTGTATTTTGAGCGCGGCAGTGTGTACCGCCAATGGAATACCATGGTTGAAAGACCGCCACGTGGATTTGTGGGTCGTGATAGTGTGGGCGTATTCCTGTTGGCGTGACGGTGGAGGTTTTGTTTTCACCAGTTTATCACTGACCTTTGGTGTGGCGGGCTTGGGTGGGTGTCTAAATTTTGGCGGATTCCGACCTGTGGGTCATAATGACCGTGGCGGAATTCCGCAGCTGCGGCGGTGTGTTGGCGGTCTTCTGCACGGTGTTAAGCGGCTTTTACCGCCAATGTTGTAATGCCCCCTAAGTCTTACTTATAACTACCTAGTGGCAGAGGGCAGAGGGCAGTCCTCTGTCAATACTTACATTTTGAAGGGCCATATTTTTCAGCACAGGACAAAGTGAAGACATGGGTATAGCAAAATTTAACTTGTGATAAATTGCAGCCAAGATACTCACCTCAAGCTGTCAGAGAAAGCTTCAACTCCAAATTTGGATATGCAGTACCCTCCTCCGATTAGGGGCACCCTGCCGGCGGCACTGGACACATTGACAATCCTCCCTCGAGCCTTCCTCACAAGGGCAAGTAGGCAAAGTGTAACATCAATCATCCCAATTAGGTTCACATTTATCACCCGAATGAAGTCGTCTAGAGTCAGCCACTCATTTGGAGCGATTGGAGTTCCAACGCCAGCATTATTGACCAAGCCCCAAAGCCCTGTAGAGAGAAGAAGATTAAAGAAAATGAGCAAGTAGGTTTTATAGTGGTTTTAGGCTATAAAAAACTCTGTTTGATCAAGCTATAAGATCATTCACTCTGTATGACACTTGGAGCTTACTTCAAATAGCAATTGTATTGTATTAAAGGAAATTGCCAAAGGAGACAAAAATACCAGCTCTGTTCCTCTGACCACAAACTCTTTTGACAAGTCAAATTGGACACCTATATTTTCTTTTATGCAAGTTCCTGTAGCTGCAATATTTCTTAAGATGGCTTTGAACTCTTGATTCTGTTTAACTTACTTAGGTCAAATACCGATTTCCAATTCATGATGATGTACATAGCAACATGCTCAAAGGTCCATGCATTGGACCAGTGCAGTGTTGTCAGCTGCACATCGCTGATTACAACAAAACAAAGAAAAGATCCAAGTGATTTTGTCAGTAGGTTTTATTTTGTTTTTGCTCCCAACCTTCACACCATCTCCACTCATCGGAGATTTGCTTACTAGTCCACATCTGCTACTGAAAGGTAGAAGGCGTGCTTTAACAATTGCAGACCTTGTGGTCTAGACTAAAGGGTCAGTGAGGCATTTTCACCACTATAAAACTAGTAGGTCCTCCCTAAAATCAACCAAATCTGAAGAAAAAGCTTTAAGTCTAGAAAAGGATGAAAACTGGTATCCTTTTTGCACTTGGATCTGCATTGGCAACACCTTATTGGCCAAAGGGAAAGGTGTATATTTTTCACACGTATCCATGGGATATTAAAACATGACCAGAATCCTCCTGAGCACAAATGACCATTCTGTTCCCTCAGCAATTGAAACTGTACCTAATCTTCCAAAACAGTTATATTTTTTCTTGATTTGTTCTATGAATGCCCCTAAGAAGAAGAATGATTACATTAAACTTTCTTTGCCACTACCAACATTGACTGAGGTTCAATCTGAGAACAGAAAAGTTGAATACAAAACAAAGGATAGGAACACCACAGCAATCCATAGAGCACAGCACATTAATCTTCCATTGTCCTGCTCTTTTGATTGAAACTTGGAATCACAATTCTACTTCCAAAGAATACAGAATCAAGTCTCACATTTCAAAATGCATAGGATGAGCCAAGAAGGAAAATGATACAGAACCGCTTCCAAACTGCCAGTACTTTAATGGTCGGCAAGAACAGGTTAATCACATAGGGGGTCATTCTGACCCTGGCGGTCATGGACCGCCACGGCCAACGACCGCGGAAGCACCGCCAACAGGCTGGCGGTGCTTCCGGGGCAATTCTGACCGCGGCGGTAAAGCCGCGGTCAGAAAAGGGAAACCGGCAGTTTCCCGCTGGTTTTCCCCTGCCCCAGGGAATCCTCCATGGCGGCGCTGCTTGCAGCGCCGCCATGGGGATTCCGACCCCCTTACCGCCATCCTGTTCCTGGCGGTTTTCACCGCCAGGAACAGGATGGCGGTAACGGGTGTCGTGGGGCCCCTGGGGGCCCCTGCACTGCCCATGCCACTGGCATGGGCAGTGCAGGGGCCCCCTAACAGGGCCCCATAAAGATTTTCAGTGTCTGCTTTGCAGACACTGAAAATCGCGACGGGGGCCACTGCAGCCATCGCACCCCTTCGACTCCGCCGGCTCCATTCGGAGCCGGCATCCTCATTGAAGGGGCTTTCCCGCTGGCCCGGCGGGCGGCCTTCTGGCGGTCGCCCGCCGGCCCAGTGGGAAAGTCAGAATGACCGCCGCGGTCATTTGACCGCGGTACGGTCTTCTGCCGGTTCCCGCCAGGCGGGCGGCTTCCGCCGCCCGCGAGGGTCAGAATGACCCCCATAGTGCCAAAATCTGCGGAACCATTGCAGAAATAATTTTTAGAGCCTACTGCCTTTTACTGTGCAGTACATCAACTAGCTCACAGCCAGCACAACATACCATACCAAGGGGCCAAGAATGCAATGCTTCTTTTACCCTGGAATACATGCCAAAACCACAATTACTCCAAAGGTGTCCATATTGCCAAAAACAAAACCTAGGCTATAACCCAAAAACTCCAGTTCAACCTCTACTGTTTAAACCAGTTCCATTACATAAACAGATTCTGGTTATTGTAAACTTTGCTACCAGGTACCTTGAAGCACTTGCATTATGGGGGACCAAGATATCCCATAACTACATCCGAAACACATTTTTCACTTGAGGAGATCACTGCTGATCAGGGTACAAACATCATGTCACAGCCCCTAACCAGATGTGCAAAATCATAAAGATTCACCTTATTAAACATCCATTTACTATCCAGAATTGGATGATATAATAGAATGTTTCAATAGGATTATCAAGCAGATGCTAAGAAAGACCATCAGTCTGGGTATAAAGGATGGTCACTAGATTACACCTCGTCCTCATCACTGTATGAAGCACTCGACAAGCCTCCATGGAGTTAAATCCATTTGACATCTTATTCAGGAGATAACCATGCTGGCTACTAGATATGGCGCTGTAAAATGAGTGGCGTAAGGGAATACAGCTGTACCTCTGGTAAATTATATCTCTGTACCAAAGATGACAAGAAGTTCAAAAAGGTGCCACAGAACCTCTACACACTTTCCAAGAGGCATGTGAAAAATATTACGACAATATTACGCCATTAGAAACCCTCTAGATCAGTAATCAGGCACTGGTCTTTTTACCAACTACAAAGACGAAACTGCTAGCTCAGTGGCACAGGCCAGTCAATGTAAATGAGAATGTCAGTGCATCACTTTTTTTTAAGGTAAATCAGCTTTATTCAAAACAAAATACATATGGATCTCATAATATCAATACAAGATATCTGTCACAACGGTAATGAGATAAACTTGAAAGGAATTGTAAAAGCTGTTTAACATTTTAAAATGTAAAATGGGGGAAAACCATAAAAAACGGAATAAGTCCAATTAAAAAAAAGATACAATGGGTATTGAAAAGCTAAATAACAGTGATATTCAGTAAAGCATAAAATGAGCTAAAATTAGATTCAATCAAAAACAGAGATAACAAACAATTCATGGAGGCTTAAAATTCTCAGATAATGTACAATTAGTAGAATTGCAAGCAACAGTATTCAGATAATCAGTCAAAGGTAGCCAGTACAGATCTCTATTTATGGAGGGGCAGCATAAGGACGTAAAAGCAATATCTGGTCTGTGATAGTGGCAGACATTATACTACCAAGCCTTATAGGAAATGTTGGATGAATTTTTCCAATTAAGAGTAATTTGCTGAAAGGCTAAAGCTAACATGAGATCCAACAACTTTATATTATCATCATCTGAAACAATGTCGACAGAGAGGCTACCTAGAAACAGCACTGAGGGAGATAATTCGGATTACAAATGAAAAATTGAGGTAAGCTGACGCCAAACTTTTCTCCAGAAGGAGACAGTGGGAGGATACTCAAAGAGGAGATGCATAAGGTCACCCTTTGAGCTATCGCAAGACCAACAACTTGAAGTTGAAGATACAGAGAATTTGGCTATAGTAGAGGGGTAAAATAAAGTCTGTGGTAAAGAAAGAAAAGTGACGGACTGTGTGGTAGAACCTGATCTAGATATTCTATAAGATCTATGCCATATCTTATTCCAGAAAGGAATAGTCCAGGAACATCCCAAATCCAACACCCATTGAGATTCAATTTAATTTAAGACTTAGGCCGCGTCAAAACAGGAGATTGAAAACGTTTGTAAACAATTAATGCCTTAGAAAATGAGGTCAGAACAGACAGTGTGTCACTTTTCACATTGCCCTTTCTGACTGAAAACAGTCATCACAGTTGTATCATTTCAACCTGCTACAAAACGGAAAGAACCAGACTGTCAATGTCTGATGACAAAGGTATTTTATCAGTGTGTACCCAATGTTCTTGGGACAATTTGCTTCCTTTAACAGTATGCCCAAACAAAAGACCTACAGCTTCTCATGGGAATAGTAGGACTGATTTTCTCGCACCACCATCACAGAAGATCAGATAAAATCCTGTACAGAAGTCAGATAATAACCAAATTACATGTTTAAAAGGAGACGGAGACTACCATGCTTCCTTTAGACATTGTAGAACATTCGTACAGTCACTGTGCTAGACTCATAGTCTGCTGGATCTGTATCATCCTATATAGATTTTCGACAAGTGAAAAAAATAAATTGCAGGCAAACACTAAGATGTGTCAGAGGTCCATGCATTGGAACAGTGTTATGTTATCAGCTGCACATTGCCGGTTGCAACACGGAAGAAGGTCTAATGGAAATGGAGTTATTTATGTTTTTTTGTACCAGACTTCACACTATCTTAGAGGCATTGTCAACCTCCGCTTTAGCGGCTACAATGGGGGTGGGCTTTTTGATGTGCCTCATCGTCTGCAACTCGCAGTCAAAGTCTCATAATTAATGTAAAAGCGTGAGGAGGTCAGTGAGCGAAAGGATGGATGGATGAGTGAAGGGGTGGATGGATAGATGCACGGATGAATGAGTGAAAGGGTGGATGTAAGGATGGGTGAGTTAAAGGGAAGAAGAATAGATGAATGAATGAATGTATGTGTGAAAGGGTAGATGGAGGGATAATGAGAGAAAGAATAGATGGATGATTGAGTGAAAGAATGGATGATGAGTGAAAGGGTAAATGGATGGATGCATTGACGAAGGAAGAGAAAGGCTGGAGGGATGGACAGGTTGAAAAAGTGGACGGATGAGTGAAAAGATGGATATAAGTACGGATGACTGAAAGAATGGATGAATGAATGAAAGGGAGGGTCGATGGATGTCTGGATGAAAGGGTGGATGGATGGATGAGTGAGTGAAAGGATGGATGAATGGATGGATGAGTGAGTGAGTGAAAGAATGGATGGCTTAGTGAAAGGATAACTAGGTGGCTGGATGGATGGATGTGGGAGTAAAATTGTGGATGGATAAGTGAGTGAAAAGGTGAATGGAGAGATGCATGGCTGAATGATTAAACAGATGGATGTAAGGACTGATGAGTGAAAGGCAGGATATATGGGAGCGTGGATGGATGGGTGGAAGGATGGTTGGACAAATGAAAGGGTGCATGGATGAGTGAAAGGATGGATGGACGGATGAGTAAAAAGATGGACGGATGGATTGACGATTGAAAGGATACATGGATGAATGAATGAATGGATAGGTGGATTGAGTGAATGCAAGGGTGGATGAATAAATGAGCCAACATGGATGGATGAGTTAAAGGATTTATGTAGGGATGTATGAGTGATAAGTAGGGTAGATGGACAGATGGTTGGACAAACGAGTGAAGTGGTGGAGGGATGGATGAGTGAGTGAAATGGATGGATGAGTGAAAGGGTAAATGGATTGCTAGATGAGTGGATGGATCATCAAAGGATAGATGAATGAGTGAAAGTTGGATGGCTGAGTGAAAGCGTGGATTGATGGATGAGCGAAAGTTAGAATGCATGAAGTGAAAGGGTGGATGGATGAGCGAAAGGATGGATGGATGACTGAATGAATGGATGTATGAATGAATGGATGAAAGGTGTGATGGACAAGTGAAAGGATGTATGATTGAGTAAAAGGATTGATATGTTTGATGGATAGGTTTGAAAGTAGATGGACATGTTTGGAGAAATATGGGCAGGTGGATGGATGGAATGGTGACAACCTGAATGTTGGATGAAAGACTGAATGAATGAATGAATGACAGAATGTAAAGGAGAAATGGTGCACATCAGCAGGTTAACGGAAGGACAAAAAGATAAATGGATACATGTTTGGATGGAAGAGACAAGCAAGCTCTTCTGGGGAGGTTGGCGACGACTTGCTTCGCTCGCTAAGAGCCATTGGTTCAAAGTGGGGGGTATTTTAATTTTCTAACTACTCCCTTGCACCATCCCCAAATACAGGTGGTCGCCTATTGACCCATAAGCACTATTGGAGACTTGCGGGCTTTGTTCTACTGATGCAGATATGTATGTGGCCTTGATTTACAACCCAATAGGGATGAGAAGCAGTTTTACCTATGACACTAGTGGGTTCTCCCTACAATCAAGAGAATCTGGAGAAAATGGCAGATTATTTAGTTTGCATCTGAACTCACAGCCAAGGTATTTCTATCTATTTATTTAAAACACTTACGGAGTGCACTGTCACCTAACAGGTATCCTGGTGATGAAGCCTGTATGCAGGCAAAATGTGTACGGGATGTCTGCTGCAAACCTAACAAGGGCATGTAGCGATAATCCTGGGGTTACTTAGGAAAGAGCCACGTTTTAAGGGCTTTTCTGAAGCGTAATCAACTATTAAGGCAGCCGGAAGCTTATTCCAGAGTTGAGCTGCTCCGACCATAAAGGCTCGACTGCCCTGTCTCAGTTTACCAAATTTTGCCATGCAAATTAGCTTTGTGGTGGTTGACCAAAGGCATCTCTATGGGACATACCTCTTTAGTTTTCTTGGTTGAGGCAGGAGGCCTTTTCCCTGAAGTGTCTTAAAACAGTACACAAAGGTTTAAATGCTCTGCTTTATAGGGAACCAGTTAAGTTCCTTCATTGCACTGGAGGCAAATGATCTCCTAGGCCTATCCAATACCAATTTTGCTGCAGAAGCCTAAACTCTGTATAGTCTCTTTAGCAAGTATTCTGGTATTCCAAGTAATAGTGCATTAAAATAGTCAAGCTTAATGAGAATCACATTTCACACAATCAAGGTTTTCGCCTGTGGTGGCAATATTGGTAGGAGTTTTCTTAAGCCTCAGAGCAGCGCAAAGCAAGTCCATGCTACTTTATTTACATGACTAGCCTGAGATAACTTCTTGCCAAAGTAGACTATTAAGTTACCGACCATTTCCTATTGTCTTAGTTAGGTTTCTTTAGCCAGTGGACAGAAATTCAAAGGGAGTTTCATAGGGAATTTTGTAGCTGGACATCACAGGAACTCGGTTGTATGCCCATTGCAATTCAGTGAGTTGCTGCCTAGCCAGTTGAATATATCATACATACAGTTGTGAAAACTGACCAGGGTGTCTGGTTTATTGCTTTCATTCGATAAGCTCAATTGATTATTGTCTGCATTATTCACCAAGCTGATGTTATGGCACTTGATGAGAGTTAGGAGGGGCATCATATAGATGTTGAAAAGGAATGGACTATGGGCCAATCCTTGTGGTACTCCATGATTGATGATTTTGTAGTCAGAGCAATATGTAGACAGCGAGGGCAGCGCAGAACTCAGTGCTGTCTGGCTGATTGCAACCTTGTTCTCTGCCAGCCTTTTCATGGCGGTTTCCCCTGACAGTTTGCCCACCATGTAAAGGCTGTCAGAGAACAAGTGCTGGGGCCCCCGGCCCAGCACCATCGGAATGAGCACTGTCTGCTTTTCAGACAGTGTGCATTCCGAGAGTGCTGGTCGGCTCCTTCTGTGCTATGAGATAGCACATGGGTCATTTAAGGGAGCTGAGTGCTATCGTGTAGCACAGCGGGAATGCTCTATTTCAATGTTTCCACCAGTCAGCCTGGTCAGACAGGCGGCAACGTTGTAATGGGGGGGGGAATGCCACCTCTATGGCGGTGGCCTCCTCTTGGTGAACTTGGCAGTCCCGCGTTGGGACCGCTAAACTCGTAATCAGCCCCTAAGGCTCCAAAACTTTTATCAATCATGGGTTCAAAAGAATCTAAAGTTCTGATGTGGCTGGCACGGGGATCTGTGGGTCCAATACTTGTTATTTGTTGAAGGGTCTTTATCTCTTCAATTATTTTGTTTATGTTACTATCAAATAAGTCTGAAAGATTGCCACATAGCCTGTGAGGGTTTATTACTTGCTTCATGTAATCTGGGTTTGTTAGCTCCTGCACAGTATCAAAGACCTTTTAGTGCCATTAGGGGCACTGAGAATTACATTTGCAAAGTAATTGGCGTTTGCCTTATTAATCTCCTTATACTCATTAAGAGCATTTTTTAAGTGTCTTTTGTCCTCATCGAAGCAGGGCCTACATCATTGTCTTTCCAATTACTTGCAGGCTTGCTGGATGTTTTTAAAGCAGTCTTATTCTATGGAGCTGAAGGTCTGCGATGGATTTTCAAATTTATTCAGGGTTTTTTTGACAAACGTTTCATCAATTTTATTCACTATATCCTCGTTCTTATCATCTACTGTTGTATGGCAAACGCATAAGGATGCTAAATCGAACAGTTTCCCTTTTAATGGTTGGTGTAGTTTGTGTGAAACACTTCCTTGTCTGATTATAGTCAGTTCATTGTACTGGACATTCAGTTCCTTCACATTAATGTGGAAGGCCACTAGCGCATGATCAGTCCATATATAAGGGTATAATATTCTCCACTACTGTTAAAGCTTCTGGGGAGAAGATGAGGTGCAAGGTGTGACCACCTTGGTGGGTGGGGCCATGCACTAACGGCTGTAGCTCCAGTGTTTCAAAGAAGCCTTGAAGTTCCTTAGAAGGGAATGATTGATCTCCCTCTGCCCACATATTAATATCTCCCAAAATGAAGAAATTTGAGTGGGTTAGGGCTAAATTGGAAATAAGTTCGACAAAGGTATAGAGATAAGAAATAGATGAGCCTAGAGATCGATGACAGAGGATACCAGAGAAGACACATCCTTTTCCGTATTTTAATGTGAAACCCATTACGTCAGGACCTATCAATTCATCCAGGGCAAGGGTGGTGAAGTTTCATTTTTCCTTAACGACTGTATCCACTCCTCCTTTCCATTTTTCTCGAGGCCTGTGTAATATTATAGACCTCGCCCAGGTCTATAATTGAATCATGGGACATCTGAGTTTCTGTTACAACAGGTATTACAAATGAATATTGTAGGAGGCTGGCCTGGTTTGTAGTGGATACCAAAAGTACTTACACCTTATACCTGGTGCAGTTATCCCTCATTAGTGAAATGTAGTCAGTATCTAGCAGCTAGGCTGTCTAGAGGTAGCTTGTAGCAGATCAGCCAAGGCTGAACTAGGAGACCTACAAATCTCTTGCAATACCACTGTAGTCACACAGTACTCACACACATGAAAGAAAATACTCAGTATTACAAAAATAAAGGTATTTTATTTTGGTGACACAAATGCTAAAAATACCTTAGAGACTATACTCTCTTAGGAGGTAAGTAACATACACAATATATTCACTAGTATCCAAAAACAGGTAAGTACACAGTCAGAAAACAGTGCAAATAGTGAAAATCACAATAGGTTGCAATGGGCCTAGAGGGAACACAAACCATATACTAAAAAAGTGAGAAAGTTGGTTTCCCACCTACGCAAGTGTAGTGTGTAGAGGGCCGCAGGGAGTGTAAGAAAATACCAAATGTAAGTAATAGAACCCGCCCCAGAGCCCAGGAAAGCAGGAGTACATCACAGTAAGTTTCCTGAAACACACAAGAAGTCGTGATAGAAGAGTATGCAAGAACCAGAAGAGACTGCAATACACCAACTGGAACTGGACCTGAAGACCTGTGGAAGAAGGGGACCAAGTCCAAGAAGCACTGAAGAGTCCAGGGAGAACAGGAGCCCATGCTAACCCGGATGAAGGTGCAAAAGAAGAACTACTGATGAGAAGAAAATGTCAGTTATGCACCCAAGAAGACAGATGCGGGTTCCTGATTGGTGCAGAAGATGTCCCAATGGATGATTGCAGTCTGGTTTGCATTGCTGGATTCCGCACATGCAAAACTCACGGTTAGCAGAAGATGGCACTGCCGCCGGAGAACCACTCAGGAAGCTGTGCATCGCAGGATGGAGTGCTGGGGGCCTAAGCTGTGCTGTGCATTAAGAACTTCTTGGAAGGTCGCACACAAGCCTTGGCAACTGCAAGTCACGCAGTGCACGGCGGTACTGTCTTGCGTGGGGAGGCAAGGTCTGATCTCCACCAAAGTTGGACAGCTGGACTTTGGGACTGTTGGGGTCACTTTAGTCCACCACCTGTGTTGCTGGATCCACACTTGTCATCTGGAGGGGGGACCCACACCACCGGTCGTCGCTGCAGAGAGGTGGATCCAGGGACTACGTGGGGGCACCTCTGCTAGTGCAGGGGTACTCTCACACACAGGTACTTTGCACATAGCCTTCAGGGTTGGAAGGCCAGACATATAGGTGACTCATAAATGACCTGGTGCAGTGTAAATGGCTGTGAAATGGTGCGTGCACCATTTCACACAGGCTGCAATGGCAGACCTGTAGAAGCCTTTGTATGGGCTCCCTATGGGTGGCAAAAGTAATGCTGCAGCCCATAGGGAACCCCTTGAGCCTCAGTGTCCTGGGTACCTAAGTATCATATACTAGGGACTTATAAGGGGGCACCAGTATGCCAATTTGGAGTGAACTACTGGGATACCAGTATGCAGTGACAAATTTGGGAACAGAGAGAGCATAAGCACTGGGGTCCTGGTTAGCATACTGACAAAAAATAGTGAAACATACTGACAAGTAGGCCACCAATCAAACATGCTGACAAACAGGTCGAAATGGGGGTAACCATGCTAGAAAGAGACTTCTTTCTCAGAAATATTAGGAATTAGAAATGAATAGTATGAATTAGATATAAATATTAGTAATTACTATTACAAATGTTGAAAAATCAACAACAGCAAGGAGGTGAGCACCACGTTCTTGGCAGGATTTATGAACATGTCATTTAGAAAAGGAGAATTCCATAAAACTTTGAAAGATGCATGGTAACACCCCTCACAAAAATACTTTGGATCCAAAGAAGCTAACAAATTATAGACCAATTTCGAATTGTTTTCTCGGTCAGCTACAACTTAGGAGCAACCAGTGCTTAATTTGAGACAGTGATTGCTGGTGGGGGTCCACCGGCACTCTTTTTTGGGGGCCAGCACTTATTTCTGTAAATTAGATATTTACTGAGTGGAAGAGAGGGAAAACACATACAGGAAGTGAAAAACAGGGAGAAAGCAGCAACCTGGAAGAGTGATATAAACAGGCAGGGAGTCCCTGGTAGTAGTTTAAAGAATTATGAGGTGGACGTAAGACTATGCTATGTAGGTATTTGGCGCGCCAACATTTTATTGCACTGGCCGTGGGCTTGTGAGCAGAGTCCAGACACTCACTCTATTACAAATTAAGTTCTAGGTGCAACACCTACCTTTGTCAGCTCCGCCTAAAGTTCTAAAGCTTACAGCATGTAAGAGCCGAACACTGCATGAATCCTTGTTGATGAGGATACAGAAGGTTGTATGATGGAACCACGCATGCGGCAAGCATGCATGCCTGTACAACGCAGTCGGAACAACAACCATGTTGTTTCAACACATGCCTTTACCACGCATGCCTTTACAACAATTTTTCATTGTAAAGGCAGGCAAAGGCATGTGTGGAAACAGCATGTGTGGTTGTCGCATGCCACCCCCCAAACTAAAAACAGAAGTACCCTGACCCTCCCACCCTTAAAAACTACCCCAACACCCCCCCAACCACCCTGAGCCCTGAAACCGACCCCACCCCAAAAATAAAACAACCCAACCCCTAAAAATAAAATTACCCTGATGCCCCACCTTTAAAAACTACCCCAATACCCTCACCCACCCTGAGCCCTAAAACCGACCCCACCCCAAAAATAAAACAACCCAACCCCTAAAAACAAATTTACCCCGAACCGCCCACCCCGCACCTAAAAACTGAAGTACCCCGACCCCTCACCTTTAAAAACTACCCTGATACCCCCACCCCCCTAGCCCTAAAACCGACCCCCACCCTCCAAAAATAAAACTACCCAACCCCTAAAAACAAAATTATCCCAACCCCCTCACTCCCACCCCCAAAAACCCAACCCCCCAGCCTGCCCTGAATACAGAATTAACCCAACAACGCACCCCACCCCTAATAACCCACCACCACCTGCGCTAAATACAAAATTACCCCAACACCCAACCCTAAAAACCCGACCCCCCACCCACCCTAAATATAAAATTACCCAACCCCGCACTTAAAAACCCAACCCCCCTTAAATTCAAAATTCCCCCCGACCCCCCACCCTGCCCTAAAAACAATAGAACCGTCCCCTGCCCCTTAAAAAAATAAAATAACCTAACCACCCCAACCCCTCCACCCTCAGCCACCACCCCTAAAAACTACCCCCAAGATTGTCCAGCCCCACTTACCTGACCGCGTCTTCTACCGATGGATCTTCCTTTATCTCTGCCTTAACCACGAAGGTGTGTTGTTCAGCACATGCAAAGAAAAAGGCGTGCGTTGTTCAGGCAAGCATTGTTCCACTTGCGTGAACAGTGCAGGCGTGGTTCCGGACACGCTGTTCCGATTCTTTCCCGATACAGAAGGCTCTAAGAAACATGAGGACAAGCACCTGGGGAAGGTGGCTAGTGAAAGAATTTCTTCATTTGGCGTTTCTCTTTAAGGAAAAGCAATGCCCTACATCTAGTATCCGGCAAACTGTTAACTCCATGGCTGCGTGCCTATGTACTTAAAAGTAACAAACAGATCATAAAGATCAAGGCCCTGCAAGATCCTAATCTTTAAAGCAGCAGTATTACTTAATAAGAACCCTCCAGTCTCTGAAGCCAAAGTCCTGCACGACAGGAAAATAATAAGGGAAGGCAGGATAGGGGCCACAAGAGTTCTGCGCTTGTCACCCAGATTTAGCCCAGGTTGTACAGACGTCCCTCTGTGGTTCTGTGCTTCTTCTAGCCAAGGACTTCAAATCTCAAATACCACTGGTGGGTGTTCCAAAATGATTCTTTTTTACCCCAAGCAGAGGGCTAGATTCTGCTGGAATGTTGATACATATTAAGTTTACCCTCACATACAGTGGAGGATGAGTACTGTATATTTGTTTGGTTAAGGGGAGATTGGCCTTATTGGCTGGTGTTTCACAGTCCGGGGATATGGGTCCTTTTAGCGGAACCCCAGGGGGAGGTGTTTACTGATCTCTTAAGGAATTTAAACAGTCCCTGATTTTCCCAAGTGTGTGTTGTGTGATTATACTTAGGTGTGGAGTGTATGGAGTCCGGATGCGGTATGGTGGAGATTCACTGCGAGGACATTTTATATTGTATGTAGCTAATTGTAATTGTATGTAGCTATGTATATTGTATGTAACTAATGTATGTACATTCATTAGCATTTAGCTAAAAACCTATGTGGGATGCCAAAGTACATTTTCAGGCAGGTGACCACCTACAGTTTGGGGGGATGCATGGTGGACAGAGGGTTGTATTTACCGTGATCCTATGAGGGGAGTGTTTTCTTGTCTTGGCCACAGAGGTGCTGCAATCATGTCTTATGGCGCAGCCCCAGGAGTGTGATGACGAAGGAGGCAAGAGAGATAGGACTTCACAATAGAGTTAAAGATAGAACTAAAACATGTTGGTAGCAACACAGCACAGACCTAGCCAGAGGGGCAGCGGGGTCGTATGTACACACAAGATAGGGGCTAGTCAGAAGACCCAGTAATCCATACTGCAGTATGGGCAAGGCTGAGGTGCAGTCACACTAGTAAAATGATGCCAACTGAGCAAAAATGGGACTTGGTGACATTGCATTTAGCCAATAGCATAACAAAACTTGAGCCCCTCCCCCCGCAAAGTACCAGGAGGGGGCCCCTGGACTCAGGGGGGGGGGGGCTGCAGGGGCCTTTGTTATGCCACTGCATTCAGGTCAAAATAGTGTGTTCCGCACATACTGTGAAGGCTGATTCCACTTCAACTTCGGAGCTCCCACCTGGGCCTGCAGACCTGAGATCTTGAACGAATTTCAAAAGTGCTTTGTTTCAGAGATAACTCTTTTGTCATAGGTTGAAAGACTTCCTGCTCTGTGACCTTTGCCTTTGGGGTGTTGTATTACTTTTCTGGATAGTATGCAAGACGGGAGGTGTGGGCCACCTTGCTGCGGTGTTGATGATGCTGTGAAATGTACAGTATATGTCTGCTGTATGCATATAATCATTTTTTACTGGGGCATAAGTACAATCGTAGTTTGCCAAATGTTTCTGCAAAAATATAGGCTGGAATCCTGCCAGATTAAAAGGAAAATCCAGTTCTAAATTACAAAGAAATGACATGTCAAACTACAAGGTAATTGCAGACCAGGGCCGCGATTCGAATTTCATTTTGAGTAAAATTTGGGGGCGGAAAAAAAAGAAAGAAAACACAAAGGCGCTCAGTGACTTGACCACTCAGATGTGACAACTATCACCCCTGATAAAAACTAATACGGAGGCAATTGGAATTAATCGGGTATAATACTTATCGCGTATCCCAAGTTGTCCGAGAACAACATGCAGATTTTGTCATGTTCCTTTATTAAGAAGGCATTTTTCCTCGATAAAAAATTGCAAATTTACTCCATCAAGTTTTATTTGAGTTTTGTAAGTACAACATCACATAACGAAAAATTGTTAATGATACACACAATGATATCAAAACATGGACAGCATGGAACATTTCTTGGTGCCACTAAGTGGCGTCCTGGTACAATGGGTCATCGGGAGTAGTATACATAATGCATTTTCAAGTGTTGCAGAATAGGTTGCTGTTGGAGTCCATGGTTGGTCATAGATCATTAGCTACATGGTTCTACTAAGAAGATTTTATGGACACTGCGTCAGCTTTTAGCTGTGACATTTTGGTGTTGATATTACTTATGAGTGTGTAGTAAGGGTAATGATGTTGTTGAGAACATGGAAGGGCGTATCTGTACTTTTGTAGGAGTTGTAGCATGATCGTTAATCAACGAAAGGTAGATCGAACTGGGGGGTCGAATGGGGAGTGGGGGGCCCAGTGAGATTCAGGAATGTGGGGGCATATTGCTACTAAATATGTAGCAATTACAGTGTGCAGTTAAGTAGAGGGATCACTTTTATTATGATGCATGGTTAGGGCTTGCCAAACTTCCTTTGAGATCTCAGGATTATTAGGGGAGTCACTTTGTAGTGTGCACCTCTTAGGCAAGAAATCCATGCCTACCATGTGTGGTATGAAATGTTGGAGAACGATGTATATTCTGTTAGAATAACCTTATCTGACACTGTTAATAAAAGATCTAACAGAGACATGTCCTGAGGTCTGACGTTCAGTAGTGTTGGTGTAGCAAAGGGACCCAGGGCAATCATTGGGAAATTCACGGTTATTGTAGTGTTGAAAAGATGGATTCTGTGGTCTTGGTCCAGTATGTCTTCAGGGGATGGCGGCAAAAGGACATGTGTTCCTGGGATCCAGTCATCATATTACAGTTCCAACAGATGTCACTGTCTCCAAGTTTCAATTCATGTAGTCTGGCAGGTGTTGATTGAAGGAGGTTCATGGTGAAGAATTTTGATTATAAGAAGGAGGATGTCTTCTTATTGTATAATGCTGTCTTGCCTATTTTAGACCAGTTCGTGACTGTGATGTAAATTTTTTGTAGGTTCTAGATGTTTGGACCATTTCAATTTGAGTGAAGAGTTTACAGAGGGGTTAGATCCAGTCTGAGTTTTATATAATTTTGATGCTAAGTGTCCTGACTGCTGCTATGTGGTTAGACATGAGATAATAGTTAGGACAGGGTCATGTTCACATTTTAATTTTAGAAATCCATATAAATCGAGGTTAGGAAGGTTATATATTCTTTGGAGTTCAGCAAAGGAGCATGGGCAACCTTTTGTGTCATATAGATCTCCAATCATAGTTATGCCCTTTGAGGCCCACGAGGTACTGAGGTGGCCAGTAGTTTCATGGTTGATTTTGAGGTTATGCCAGAGTGATGCTCGCACAGAGTTATGGATTGAGTTTGTTAACGTTTTATCCAGTAAGTTAAGAGCCCTGTGGGTATCCGTAAATATTTGTTGTGAATGATTATATTTACATTCCAGCATTGTTATATAAGGGGATAGAAGTGAGAGTTCTAATCCTATCCAGAGTGGGTGGCTGCCCGTATCAGGAAGTATCCATAGGGCCCCTTGTTTTGCTAAGAAGGCTGAGTGATATAGGTCCTAGGTTGGTAAGTTGCAGCCTCTGTCTTCAAAGCCTAATCTGGGTGTTTTAAGCGAGAGTCTCGCTCTCTTACCACTCCAAAGGAAATTTGATGTTACTCTATCTAGTGTTTTGAAATGGTTTGAGTGAGCTTTATAGGGAGCATGGAGGAAACGAAGTTCACAATTGGGGGTGATCATAATTTTGAGTGTTTTGAGTCTGCCCACCATTAAATATGTTTGGGGGACCAGGAGTAGAGAGGTTTAGTATTTTCCTAAATGGTTTGAGATTCGTTATATTTAACTGTTATCAGTTATGTCTTGGGTGAATCATTTCCCCAAGTATTTAAGTGCCTGTGGCTGCCATTTCAGTCACAAGTCTCCCAGATGTGTAGCTAAGCAGTGTAGATTAAGAGGAAAGACCTCTGTTTTGTCCTTATTTAGAGTGTACCCAGAGATCAAATACAAATCAGGTGAACCAAAAGAAGATATGGTTCTCCTGATTTGTATTTGTACAGCCTTAAAAGAAGCCCGCAGACAACTATTAAAACCACTTTTTATGAGAAATGGGACTCGTTCCTGCCGGTCAGCGGTGATGTCAATGTTTGATCCCAATGACGCACAATCAATATGCAAATTCATCAAATTCTTGACTGCACACTCCAAAGACGTAAACCTGCCATCCGGGTTGCATACCTAATCACGCACTTTTTTTTGCATCTAAGAATTAAGAAACTGATTGTAGATCCTCGCATGGTCTCATGGCCAAGGAATGTACGGAATTTTAGAGATGTTTTATCTTTTAAACATGTTGTGTTATGAGATGATTGTTATGGTTTTTATGAACTAAACAATAAAGATTTAGTCCCCAGTCACGAGTCTCCCAGATGTATAGCTAAGCAGTGTAGATTAAGAGGAAAGACCTCTGTTTTGTCCTTATTTAGAGTGTACCCAGAGATCTTAGATAATTCTTCTATGATATTGGTGATTGTCGGAATGGCTTTTCCAAATATTGTCAGAAAAAAATGAGGATGTCATGAGCATAGGCAGCCGTTTTGAAAAGTAAAATGCGAAATTGGAACCCAACAATATCAGGTGAGGAGTTGTTCATTTGGAGTAATAGGTCTATGGAACGAGGAACAGTAAGGGTGAGAGGGGGCACCCCTGGCGTGTAACCTGATGTAACTCAATGAGGAGGGGCATTGTGCCACTTATTCTGATATTTGCTTTGGGATTGGCTGATAGAGCCATGGTCATGTTGATGAATGTCATTCCGAGATTGTCTGCTTCAAGAACAGCACTGAGGAATGGCCACAAAACCTTATCAAAATCTTTTCTGCGTTGAGCGCAATGGCCGCTGTAGGTAAGTAAGAATATTGGGCAAAAAGTCAGAATAATGTCTCTTGCCAGTCTTCCTTTAACAAACCCAGTTTGGGTATTATGGATGAGATTGGGGAGGCATGGTTCTAATCTTTTGGCTAGTATCTTAGCAAGAGTTTTGGCCTTCATATTCGAGAGTGACATCGGCCTAAAATTTTGGGATGTTAGTGGTCTTTGCCTTCTTTCGAGATAACCAATGTTGTGACTTTGGCAGCAGTCCCAGAGACTTTACCTTGGAAGTCAAAATGATCAAGGGTTCTTTTAGTGGATTGGTTATAGCATGCAGGATTTTTATAATAGAAGATGATGGGAAAGCAGTCGGTCTCAGGGCTTTCCCGGAGCAGATAGATTTTATAGCGTTGGTAATTTCTTTGGTGTCTATCGGCTTGTTCAGACGACTTATGTATATTTCAGAGGCCGGTTTGATCGGGGGGGGTGGAGAAAGTATTTACATGCTTCCTAACTGCTCGCATTTTGGGAGCTATATAACTGAACATAGAAGCGTTAAAATACTACAAGAATTTCCTAAGTTTTGAACTTTGTGGCACCATCTTGAGCTTTAATGTGTGGGACTTGATTGATGAGGTTTTTAAATTTGAGCGTGGCTGTCAGGACCTTCCCCGCTCTGTTTAGAAACAGTAACCTTTTGTTTTTTGGGGTATGAACCCACAGGTAAGCTCTTTTACTCACAATGTTGTTATATTCGTATTTTAGGAGTTTAATATTTTTTAGTAGGTTACTGTCCCTGAAGTGTCTTAATAATGCTTACTTCTTTTTAATATCATTGCTTGGTTTTTGTAGAGTCTTCTTAATGTCTTTGTTTCTTTTTAACATGTGTTTCAGTGGGTGCCCTCTTATGGTGCATTTGAACGCATCCCATAGGACCAATGGAGAAGTAGCAGATAGGTTATTTTGTTTGAAAAACAGGTTAATTTAGTTTTGGATGTCCAGTATACCCTGTTCCTTTTCCAGTTATTCCTCATTCAGGCACCAAATTCATTTTTTTCCTGTATTCAGAAGGTTTAGTATGGACATTGTGACGGCTGCGTGGTCTGACACTACACGTCTACTAAGATGCAGTCAATGTGAGAGAAGCTTGTGTGAGGTGATGAGAAGAAAGTAAAGTCATTACCTTTTGGGTTATGTAACCTGCATGCCTCTAAAAGGCGATGTGTAGTGCAGCCGTTAGACATCTGTTTATGAGCTTTAGTGGATCCAAATTTGATAGTGGAATGGTGATCTATATTGGGGTCCATTGGTAAACTAAAATTACCATCCAATATTATCTTTGAGTGCCAGAGGATGCTAATTTCTTGTTTAGTGTGTGACATAATATGGGATCATCTGCATTAGGAGTGAGGATGTTTATCACGTACACGTCTTATTCTCTGCTGTTTTGTCTTTTGAGTTACCATCTACCAGTAAGGTCATGTTCAGAGGAGATAACTGAAAGGCAACATCTTTTGGAGAATAGGGTAAATACTCCATTTGTTTTCCTGCCTTTCCTCATTGATAGGGCTTCTTAGTAGCCGATGTTAGTTTCTTGGAGGAGTATTATGTCACCAGCTAGGTCTTTACAGTACTCTAGTATTTTAGCTCTTTTTACTGAATGATTCAGTCCCTTAACATTTAGAGTGACCACATTTAGCGATGTTATTGGTGGCCAGTGGGGTAAGCAGTCAAGAATTGAGGTGTTTGTGGGCCCACTAGACCTAAGTTTATGGAGTCAAAGCACAGATATATATATGCAGCAAGCATAGAGTGACATTATGTGAGTCAGAAATTAGTACTTCTCAGTATCTAATCTTCTAATTATAACTGCTTGTGCATTGCTGCGTTATACATGAAACTTAAAAATAGTAAGGTCAAAGGTAGACATACCTTCTTGTTTGAAACATCGAGAAATTATACTAATACCTATCTTAATAATTTGAATTCATCTAGAGGTCGGTTTAAATGCTTAAGCTCAAACTTAGGCTTTAATTCTGCAAGCAAGTCATTAAAGGTTTACCCACTGGAGTCGCTAACGTTTGAGGTCAACGGATTACCTTCACAATGCAACACAACTGTAATCTTGAATGTCATGGGTGAGTATGGGATGTTGGGTTTCCGTGAGTAATGTCAGCTTCCATCTGCATTATAGATTTGTTGTCTAGAAAGAAGGACAGTCCTGCTGGCTCTGTAAAAATCTTTGACCTTTGAATGTGATTCAAAAATTGGACGGGCCTGAGAAGGCGAAAGGGATGTCCATTTCTAACAATCTTTTGCGTAAGTCTAGGAAGCCTTTCCAATGTATGACAGTTTCTTTTGCGTAGTGTTGAGATATGGTTTTGCCAGGTTATCCTCTTAACTTTCATCATGTGTGCCAATATCAGTTCTGTATGGTGGTAACGAAGAGGTTTAAAGATTAAAGGCCTTGGAGCTGACTTGTTCTTCAGTATGATAGTTGGAGCCCTACGGGCTCTTTCAATCTCAAAGTCCATGTTAAAGGAAATTTGTAGCACCTCAAGGATCCATTTGATTAAGAAGTCTATTGTTGTTTTCAACGTGTTTTCAATTCCTTCTGGCAGACCAAAGATATGGAGGTTGCTGAGCCGCTTTCTGTCCTCAAGCTCTGTAATTTCAGTTCTGAGTAGGGTCACAGACTGCGCCACATCTTGTTGTTGTTTAGATTGAGAGTTGCTATAGTCTTTGATAAATGAGATTCTCGTTTCAGCACTGGAGATTCTTACCGTTATATCTTTCAAATCTTTGCGGATACCTGATACTTTAACTTGGAACATATCAGTATTTGTTTTGGTGCTCTGGGCAATATCATGCACCATGTCATGCTTTTGTAGGATGCCTTCTAATGGGGAGGACGAGTCTGTTTTTTCCTTAACTGGGGATTTAGGAACAGGAGGAGAGTGGTTCAATCATTTTAGGCTAGACTTGGTTTATCTTTCCTTTGCCGTAAATTCCCTGAGATCCACCATGGTGTGAGTGAAATAGCATGATTTAGAAGATCAATGGATTTATTTGTACAAACAATGTTGAATCAATCAGGTAGTTGAAAGTTACACTAGTATTATGGAGGACTAAAACCCTTACTGGTGCAATCATTTCTGTACGTTTAGGTTGGCAGCAAATTCATATTACTGTAAAAAGTGTTATTAGGCTTGAGAGCTTGCGACTCTTTATTTCGCGCTGATAATGATTTCAAACCTAATTTAATACTTGTGCTTAATTGGCTGTTACATTAGGATTGTCTTCGTGAGTGTTGCTACAATTATCACGCTGTATTAGGTGGGCAATACTTCTTAATTCAGGTTTGAGGTGGTTGAACGGCCCCTCAAGAGTGAGGCAATAGCAGACAGCAATGTTCAGGACCCAGATCTGAGTGTCGCAGGCCTTAGTCCACTTTAATTAACATTTACATTCTGCGATGTGGCAGTAGTACAACACAGTGGTGTGGAGCGTTAAAGCAACTCCTATATGGCCGTTGGTGAATTAGGTGCGCGCCGCTATTACGCCTCAATGACAAGAGCAGGAATGTATTTTGTGTTGTGCTGGGCGGTGCCTGTTGTCCTTTCTTGGTCTGGGCCGTGGGTCAGAGGGAGTGATCCAGAGGGATCTCTCTTTAAAGAGCCTGTCTACGTTAGCAGGCACAACTGAGTACTGAGCACCAGCTAGCCAGATCTAGAAAGTGTGTGTGTCGGGGGACCATTCACTGGGTGCAGTTGCTGCTTGACGGATCACTGTTGGTGTTAGAGTCTCGCCACCATTTTGTCACCACAATGAGTTGGGACTTGGTAATAGTGGTTTGGGTGTGGTGTAAGCGAGTGCAACGTAGTCAGTGAGCGGTTTGATATTACATTAGGTCAGGGTTCTTCACAACGCATTATATTACAAGCAGTGATTGGATGGTTTCATGCAGCACAGGGTGGGTACTCATCATTGCTTCAGATTGCAAGTGATAGTAGCAGCTAGTACTATTAGTTTGGGTGTCAGAGGGTGGTCCCAGGGCCCAGGATCTGGGATAGGTCTCCTTTTACGGGGAGAGTTGGAAGACAGCTGCAGTGAAAGGTGCAGAGTCTGGTGTGCTTTGTGATTAGAGCTGATTGGTACGGACAGCAGGGATTCACTTACCAGGTAGCTTTGCTTTGATAATATGCTATCGCCACCATCTTAATCCTGAATGTGTGTGAGGCCTCGGCAACAGTAGAGCGGGCGCTGAGTAGGGGATCAGTGCATTGTCATTCTGCACTCATTTAGGGAACAGCAGAGGCACTCTCTGTCTCCCACTGTGCTTGGTGATCAGATCCAATAGGCATGGGTGACAGGGATCCACTCACCAGGTAGTGTCGCGTTGGTGCTATGCTATCACTGCCATCTTAATGCTGCATTAAGATCAAGCCTCGGCAGAGGAAGAGCGGGTACTCAGTAGGGTATCAGCGTATCGTCATTCTGCACTTGCTTGGGGAACAGCAGATGCAGTCTCTGTCAAATTATGGGGTCTTAAGTGAGGTTTGTCTCATTGGAGATCAGAGACGAGCCACCATCTTAGTCGCACGTAAAGCCATGCACCAAAAATTGCAAAAGACCTAGGGACTGGACTTAGCTGATTGGCTCCCTGAGTCCCTGCTGCACCTGAGACCCGCCCCCCACACCTGCTCTGGCACCTTAAGTTTGTGGAGGGAAGCCCAAGACAGCCACCTCCATTTCATGAGCCTCTGTGCATCTCCCCTGTGTCCTGATACAGCCCAGTGTTCAAGGATTGCAAAAAGACCTAGGTAAGGAGCCCTGAGATTTGTCTGGGTAAATAGTATTATTTGTTCAAAAGTGTTTATTTCAGCTACCTGTGTCTGTTTTACTGTGGA
The DNA here is from genome assembly GCF_031143425.1 of Pleurodeles waltl. Classification (NCBI taxonomy): domain Eukaryota; kingdom Metazoa; phylum Chordata; class Amphibia; order Caudata; family Salamandridae; genus Pleurodeles; species Pleurodeles waltl. Next base: position 111,789,247 of record NC_090443.1, on the reverse strand, counting down.
CTCTCTGTGATCAGGCAGCCTGGCCTCTTTTAAAGTGGTGTTTTAAAAAAAAACATTTTTGCCATGACTGTGTGAGTTGCCTTGCTAGTTTGTGGCGCCCCCCACCCCCTTTCTCTTCTAAGTAAAAAGGCTACATACATCTTGCAGAGTGTGTTTTTAGGAGACTGTTTTAATCGGTTTCTGTGATTTAAATTGTGCTTAAAAACTGTCTGCCCCCCTGTATTTTTGCCTTTAAAAAGCCCGATTTCAGAGTGCGCGCCCAGCAGTATTCCAGTGTTTGTTTCTTAAACAATCTCTCTCTTACCTGGAAAGTAGACTCTGCTAGCTTGTAAGTGTGGATTCAGCCTGTCTGTATCCAAGGAGATTCTGAATAGAGCAGCAGTTGCCTTTCCCCCGGACCAGAGGGACTGGACTTAGCTGATTGGCTCCCTGAGTCCCTGCTGCACCTGAGACCTGCCCCCCACACCTGCTCTGGCCCCTTAAGTTTGTGGAGGGAAGCCCAAGACAGCCAACTCCATTTTGTGAGTCTCTGTGCATCTCCCCTGTGTCCTGATACAGCCCAGTGTTCAAGGATTGCAAAAGACCTAGGTAAGGAGCCCTGAGATTTTTCTGGGTAAATAGTATTATTTGTTCAAAAGTGTTTATTTCAGCTACCTGTGTCTGTTTTACTGAGGACTCTCTGTGTTTCAGGCAGCCTGGCCTTTTTTAAAGTGGTGTTTTTTTTTAAATCGTTTTTGCTTTGACTGTGTGAATTGCTTTGCTAGTTTGTGCCCCCCCTACTTTTTTCTCTTCTAAGTAAAAAGGCTACAAACATCTTGCAGAGTGTGTTTTTAGGAGACCGTTTCAATCTGTTTCTGTGATTTAAATTGTGCTTAAAAACTGTCTGCCCCCCTGTATTTTTGCCTTTAAAAAGCCCGATTTCAGAGTGTGCGCCCAGCAGTATTCCAGTGTTTGTTTCTTAAACAATCTCTCCCTTACCTGGAAAGTAGACTCTGCTACCTTGAAAGTGTGGATTCAGCCTGTCTGTATCCAAGGAGATTCTGAATAGAGCAGCAGTTGCCTTTCCCCCGGACCAGAGGGACTGGACTTAGCTGATTGGCTCCCTGAGTCCCTGCTGCACCTGAGACCTGCCCCCCACACCTGCTCTGGCACCTTAAGTATGTGGAGGGAAGCCCAAGACAGCCATCTCCATTTTGTGAGTCTCTGTGCATCTCCCCTGTGTCCTGATACAGCCCAGTGTTCAAGGATTGCAAAAAGACCTAGGTAAGGAGCCCTGAGATTTTTCTGGGTAAATAGTATTATTTGCTCAAAAGTGTTTATTTCAGCTACCTGTGTCTGTTTTACTGTGGACTCTCTGATTTTCAGGCAGCCTGGCCTTTTTTAAAGTGGTGTTTTTTTTAAAATCGTTTTTGCTGTGACTGTGTGAAATGCCTTGCTGGTTTGTGCCCCCCTACTTTTTTCCCTTCTAAGTAAAAAGGCTACATACATCTTGCATTGAGTGTGTTTTTAGGAGACAGTTTTAATCGGTTTCTGTGATTTAAATTGTGCTTAAAAACTGTCTGCCCCACTGTATTTTTGCCTTTAAAAAGCCAGATTTCAGAGTGCGCGCCCAGCAGTATTCCAGTGTTTGTTTCTTAAACAATCTCTCCCTTACCTGGAAAGTAGACTCTGTTAGCTTGAAAGTGTGGATTCAGCCTGTCTGTATCCAAGGAGATTCTGAATAGAGCAGTAGTTGCCTTTCCCCCTGACCACAGGGACTGGACTTCAGTTAACTTGCTCGTTATAAGTTCCTATTGGTTGTTGCATATGTTGTTGTGATAGGTTGTTGGGAGATGGTCTTTCATTGGTTTCTGGCTCCAGGGCTGGGGTTATGATTGGTGAATAGGGCTGGGAATCTGATTGGCTGTTGGTTCTAGGGCTGAGATTCTGATTGGTTGTTGGTTCTAAAGCTGTGATTGGTGGATAGGACTGAGATTCTGATTGGCTGTTGGTTCTAGGGCTGTGATTGGTGGATAGGGCTGATAATCTGATTGGCTGTTGGTTCTAGGGCTGTGATTGGTGGATAGGGTTGAGAATCTGATTGGCTGTTGGTTCTAGGGCTGTGATTGGTGTATAGGGCTGAGATTCTGATTGGCTGTTGATTCTAGGGCTGTGATTGGTGGATGGGGCTGAGATTCTGATTGGCTGTTGGTTCTAGGGTTGTGATTGGTGGATAGGGCTTAGAATCTGATTGGCTGTTGGTTCTAGGGGTGTGATTGGTGGATAGGGTTGAGAATCTGATTGGCTATTGGTTCGAGGGCTGTGATTGGTGGATAGGGTTGAGAATCTGACTGGCTGTTGATTCTAGGGCTGTGATTGGTGGATAGGGCTGAGATTATGATTGGCTGTTGGTTCTAGGGCTGGTGCTGTGATAGGTGGTCAGGAATAGGGCTATGATTGGTGATTAGGGCTGGGTCTCCCATTAGTTGTTTGAATCAGGGTTTGAAATTGGATTGGCTAGGGTTAGGACCAGCTTCTTATTGGCCAGTAGGGCTATTTAAGCCTAGGACTCAGGGCGTCTCAGCCTGGGCGTCTCAGCCCGGGCGTCTCGGCGAAGGACGGAGAGGACAAGGGCATCTGCCTGTTTGGGCCTGTTTAGGACAGGAAGGGACTATGGCCAGAAATGCTGCCCAATTCTCAATGGACCAAGAATGGTTCCAGCCCCTACACATCCCTCAACATGCAAACACATATTCTACAAAGGCATCCAACTCATGCATCACAAACTAACCACAGATTGCATTGTCCCATCACCCAACACAATACCCTTTATACAACACAAATACACATATCCACCACAATTACTACAGTCATACACCTGCCATCTTACAGCAAACACTACTCTGTCCACTCCCACTAACACAACTTGCCATCACCCACACAACACAAAACTACAGTATACATTTCTCTCAGTCTCAGCCTTCCAGATACACACTCTCTGCTCTTCTTAACCAACAACACTATCTGCTGTTTGCTCCACACAGACCACCTGTCATCATAACAATGCCCAAACCCTGTCTTCAAACACACCATCTACAAACACTCTTACCCTCTCTTCACCAATTACACACAACCATACAATCCCCACATTTCACTCCACCACACATATTACCTCTTCCAGGCATCGCAACTAACACTAACTCCCCTGGCACAAATCCATTACCTCTCACACACCTTGTACATTCATCTCCAAAACACATCAACACCCCATCTAATACTCAAATTCCACTCACCAGCACTAACTCACATACAAATCCCTCACCAAAAACAACTACACCAATATACCCTTTCACTATTCCACAAAAACAATACCGACCACAAACATCAGCACATCAAAGCAACACAAACTTACATTACACTTATCGTCAAACCCACTCCCACCCACAGGACTACACAAAGAATACAAATTCCATCCTATCTCTACCCCTACTTTCTCACTCTTCACAAACACCTACCACAAGCACCCCAACCCAGCAACTTTCATTCACTCGCCTCTCCTCCATTGCACAATTTAGAGCCTTACATCATGATCCACATGCTCCTCCACCACCCCTAACCCATAGTCCATCCACACTAAACAAACGCAAACGAAATAAAAAACATGCCACTCATAGCAGCCTCACATCCCCTTGTCTATTACATAATGAAACTACCCTACAAAAAACAGTACACTCCTCATGGCTCCCTCAGCCACCAAGTCCACCACCCACACACACAGACGCAACAAAATGCCTCCTTGACCTGCTGGAAGAGGAACACTATATTGAAAAGCAAGACTATTGTGAGCCTCAACAAGTTATCACAACATAGCAACACTCCTGCTTCAAGCTCACATTATACTACTTACCCTTCTCCTAAACAAAACAACACTACCACTAACACACCTTTTCTAAACTGCCAGCTCATAAATGTTCGATCACTCTAAAAAAACAAGCACCACATCTACGACCTGCTCACAGACACACAACCTGACTTACTATTCATAACACAAACCATCACACAAAACCGTATAGGCAAGAGAGGAGGTCGACTAGCTATTATATTCAAACAGGCCTTGAACCTCAGTAAAACAGACAACATCTCCATACAAGGTTGTGAAGCCCTGCTTACCAGATGCCACCCTACTCCAACTTCCTCCTGTAACTTTCTCCTCCTTTACAGACCTCCATCTAACAACTCCATATTCCCAGGTGCTTTTCTAGACACAGTCTCAAACCTTATTACACCACTATACTCCAACCTATGCATTCTTGGGGATCTAAAGTTTTGGTTTGACAAACCCAATATGCCCCATCCAAAAGCTATCACCACTGGCCTAGTCGCATTGAACCTTCATCAGATTGTACACAATCCCACACACATCGCTGGTCACATCCTAGATGTCATTTTTGCTAAGCCTGAACTAGTTACTATTCATAGCATCACACCAATCACTTGGTCAGACCACCATTTGATAACTTTCCGACATACAACTCCACAAATCAACACACCCCACAACTACTTACATACATACACCTATCGACCATGGAGCAAACTCAATTTGGATGACTTAGAAAGACAACTAACAGCCAACACAGATATAGATACAATTAATTCTGTGCCAAAACTTTATGAGTGGCTACAGGAAGCTTTTGATATCCTAATACCACTCAGAAAAACTAACTACAACAAAAGAAAACCAACACCTTGGAGAAACACAGAACTTAAAAAGATAAAGCAACAAATCAGAAAGTTGCAGCGGACCTGGCTCAAAACAAACAACAGTCAAGACAAACTGCAGCTAAACAAACTTAACAGGATATACAAATCATCAATCAAAAAAGCTAAAAAAAGGTACTACTCAGACAGAATTCAAAATGCTCAATCTACAACCAAGGAATTTTATAAAATTCTCAATGAATTTCGAAAACTTACATGCATGGAAGGAAGTCATCCCACTACTCAAGATTTCACAAACAAATTGGCAACTCACTACACAACCAAGGCAGACACATTGGATTCCTATTTAAAACAGAAGAAAACTATCAGCACCAACCCCTTTCCTAAAATACCCTCTATGAATAAACCAACCCAACCTCTACAGTCCTTCAAACAAATATCCCAGGATGAATTTATGGATTTGGTCAAAGCAAGCAGACCTTCTGGTTGCCCTTCTGACCCTTGCCCACCACAAATTTTCAAGAACATTCTTCTATCTACTTCTGCTGCCACAACTGTGAGAAGAATCATAAACAACTCTTTAACTTCAGGAACTTTTCCTGTAGAACTGAAAAAGGCATACATACGACCTTTATTAAAGAAAACAAACTTAGACCAGCAAGACCCCAACAACTACAGACCAATCACAAATGGACCTTTCCTGGGCAAATTGATAGAAAGAGCAGCTTTCGCCCAGATGTCACAATTCATTGAAGACAATTCGATACTTTCAGACTTCCAAACTGGATTCCGCCCAGGAAGAAGCACTTAATCGGCACTCATAGCAATCTGGGATGATCTTAAAAACACAGTCGACCAAAATGGAGTTGCTGCACTACTTCTCTTGGACCTCTCAGCTGCCTTTGATACGGGTGACCATGACACCCTAATTCAAAGACTCCACAAAGCCGGCATACAAGGGATTGCTCTCGACTGGATTACTTCCTATCTTCAAAGAAGATCAAATATCAATCACTCGCCCCCCTTCTCGTCCGAACCCTACCTCACAAAGCAGGGGTCCCCCAAGGGTCAATCATCTCACCTTTGCTTTTCAACATCTACATGAAATCTTTACCAGAACTGATCAATGATTTCCATCTCACATGCTACTACTATGCAGAGGACACATAAATACTACTTAAATTAGAATGCCCCAAAAACATTGAAAACTCACAAATCTTCAGTTGCCTCAGAGACGTTGATCAGTGGATGACCTGGAGCCATCTCAAACTAAATACCTCCAAAACAGAAATACTCATATGTGGTGACTGGAAAAGATATGACCCTCTGGGCGTCTGACCTGACGATCTCAGACCACCTCCTCAATTATCCAAGGAAGTTAAAAACTTAGGAATCACCATGGATTCCAAGTTAACTATGAATGCCCAAGTGGACAAATTAGCACGAACAAGCTTCATCACCTTGAAGACTTTACGACGCATCTTCCCCCACCTCGGATTGTTCTTTTTGCGTTTGTCGCCCCAAGTGGGAAGGGTATGCCCCGACGTGGGTCCCGTGCTCACTATGCCACCAGATTCAAGCTAGCCTGGCTGAAGAGGGGTGATACCCTAAAACCGGTCCTAGGAGGCTTGTTTCCGGTCTAGGGAGGACCTGGCTTGGCAGTTCGGGCTGGACTGTTCCCATGAGGAACAGGGTCAAGACTTATTTGCATATGGCTGGGTCCAACCTGGGGTGGCGTGGTGAGCAAAAAACGATGGATTAAACCCAGATCTTTGTGACTGGGGGTGAATGTTTGATTTGCTCTGCATTCCGTCCATCATCTGTTCTTTTTGCAATCATAATGCCTGGTCAGTACAAAATGAAGTACTGATGCTTACTCAGGAACATGATATTAGTTAGTGGACTAAGACTATATCCGTCAAGTGAAAGATAACAATATAGTACACCATGTAATAACTTATTTAAATAGTGCACATTTCTCTGTTTCATTCTAATTTGTCACTAAATGAATAATTGAAAATTAATGTAGCTCGGCTATGATATTGCACTAGCACTCCCTGAGTGAATCCTTTGTGCCTGTGTGTGGGAAGACAAAGTCCACTCTGAAGGCGTCTCACTATTAGTGAGGAGCACTCTTGTCTCCTGCATACTATCATCCCACTTCCTACATCCACCATGCACCGCTCTGTGAGGGTTGCTGCACAGATTGTTCTGAGCCTCCCAATCTGCACCAGGCCGGAATGTGCCTGTTCGTTTCTGCTATTGTTTAGGTGTACTGTAGTGTAAAATCAATGACCGACAGCAGCGCAACAGTAGGTAACTCAGGCTGCAGGCATTACAATATGCGTCTTCCTGAACACCTCAAGAGAGTGCGTACACGAATAACTTAAACATTTGGTGTTGTATTATATGTTGAACTTAAACATTTGGGTCCAGATTTATCATTATATCCAATAGCGATTACCCAATTGCAATTGTTTGCAAATTGCAATTAAGTAATCGCTATTGGAATGTATGAAACTCCAGAAGTTTCATACTGCGATTCGCAAGGGTTCGCAAATGGACCTACCTCATTAATATTCATGAGGTTGGTCACAATTTGCGAGCCGTTGCAAATGGCTACAATCACAGGGATGGTGGCCCGCTGGGCTCAGCAGACCACCATGTCTGTGATTGCTTTTCAATAAAGCAATCTTTTTTTTTAAATGCAACCCGTTTTCCTCAAGGGAAAACGGGATGCGTTTAAAAATGAAAAATGAAAAGTTTTCTTTTCATTTTTTAAGAGTAGGCAGTGGTCCGTGGGACCACTGCCTGCTCTTAAAAAATGTTTTCGCATGCATTCGCAAAGGGAAAGCAGTCCCTTACGAATGGGTTACCACCAATTTGACATTGGTGGTAACTGTGATTGTTTTGCGACTGCATTCATGGTCACAAAACAATCATACATACCTCTGCAATTTGGTATTAGGAAGGGACACCTTGACACACTCCTTCCTAATACCGAATTGGTATGTAGTCGCAAATCCAATTTGCGATTCGGTAACAAGTTACCAAATAGCAAATTGGATTTGTTACATACCAAAATGCAGTTTTTGTGAGGGACGTTTGTGATCGCTAAAAACATTTTGATACATCTGGCCCTTGGTGTTGTATTGCATGTTGTAAGCACTCTCCAATGAGAAGTTGCTCTTGATGACTCTTAGGGCCCCTGTTTTTACTTTTCTTCTTTTGATGGACTGTTTTAGGGTGCTTGAGAGGTAAAGGAAAGTTAAAATCAACCTTTTGATTCAATTAACAGTGTAACCTATTTGGTCACATGTTAAATTCAGGAGAAGGAACATAAAGTTCAAAGGTTTATTACAAATTAAGGGCCAAACTGATGTAGATGAATCTCAAAAACAGGCTACATAAGTACAAAATCACCAAGTGCTAAGTAAAGCTTCGAATTAAGTTAAATCTTATAAGCATAAGGCATATGAAAATTTCAGGTGAGGCAGTACAAAAACGAGAAACAAAATTTGATGATCTGTATATACATTTTGGTCTTCTTACATAGTCATTGGAGAAGTTATATTAATCTAAATATCCTAAGCTAAACTAAAGGGAAACCCTAATTAAGTATCAGAAAATATAGGAATGTGTCAGCATAACAGAAACCTAGGTAGAAGTTCTGATAGAAAGGCGTTGCATAGCATACAACCTCACACAAAATATGGAATAAAGAGGTCTGTGCCCCTCCCAATCTCAAGGAAATAAGACCTTGTCTAACTAGGTGAATAGTGATTAAACCTATAGAACCTTCAAGAAAGTCATGTCATTCACGTCAGTAGTTTGCCATCTTTCTTGCACAGTTGAAATTGGCAACTCCCCTTAAGTTCTCATCCCACAAGTCAAATATCAGGACAACCTTGAATATCTCCCATTGTCTGGTACACAAAAAGGAGTCTTTTCTTCTCAGCTCTTTATACTCATTGTTCTTGCCAAAGTATCCTCCCTCCTTAATACACAATATGCCTTTCATGAACTGTAGTTTTGCACAAACGTACTTGCAAAGAACAAATATTGCAACAAGAGCAAAACCCCATGTTAAATGTTAACACAAGAAACGTTTCAGGCCTTAGGCTATGCTAAATTAAAAAAACATTCAATGAACATTTGAAATACATGATTATAATTGCATCTTGCAATTATAAATGAAAACAGGAATTTTAAATGAAACACGATTATGTGCAATTCTACCATTATTCTAAAATCAGAATACATGAATATAAATGTGCATAATTACTACAATTCAACATGTTAAAATCAAACATTAGAACACACATATACATGAACTACTAATTTTCTACTGTGAATGCACCTTCAATAATAAGATTTAGATGCTGCACTTTAAATTAGTAACATTAAAGCACACAATATATGTATATGTATGTTGATTACATTATTATGTCACTCCTGTAACGCATGATAGTGCAACCAAAATTATGCATCACCAATCCCCCAACTGATGATAAATTAAGTCATCACAATCATGATAAAATCCTTTAATGAAACTGATTAAAACTCTGTAGTCTTCATCATATCCGATCTAGACTCTTCCAGAGGCTTCATGTCATCATATTTACATTGATTCTCTTTCAGGTCCACATCCACTTTTGTCATTTTCATTTCCTGTTTAGCTTTCATCCTCTGATACATTCTGAAGCCCACAACTATAACTATTGCACAAATGGCCATAACCAACACCGGTTTCAGAACAAAACCCACAATTCCACTTCCTACATTTCCAAACCATCTGTCTACAGCAGCAAACTCATCTCCAATAGCTGCCTACGCACATGTTGCTTCCAACCCTTCCAAATCCTTCCTTAAGCCAGTAATGTTGTGAATGTATTTCTCTAAACCTTTACTTGTCTGGGATGTAAGTGCAGCACTGATTAACTTTTAGCATCCAACAGACTCCGCCCTCTTTTGCGAGAAGAAGGTCTAACACAAGTCTATTCTCCAAAAGCATATATCTTATCTCTACCATCTCAGTGTTTACAACCAATAAGGAACCTACTGTACTCGCTGTCAATGTATTCACTATCATAGACAGCTTTCTAATTTTCAAATCATTCAGGATCACGTCTACAGATGGAATCAGTGCACCAAAAATTTATCTCACTACTTCTTCAGCACTAGTACCTCTCTTAGATCTAGGTTTCATTTCTCATACAGGATCATTAAAATGTTCCACATGATAAATCTTTGATAATACTACACCTAAGTAACTTACCATGTCACCCCTTGAGCAATTTGAAATAAGCATTCTTTCCACAAATAAAGAATACTTCAGGATTCACAGGAGCCTTTCCATCTAAAATGATTCTCTCTTTCCTCTAACCTCAACGGTGTTGTCACATTCACTCTTTCCCACAAATAATGGATCCAAATCACTTTGGTCAATTTGAATACACAACTTTCCCTTTTGCTGCCAATCTAAAGCTTATGCTTTAGATTGGCAGCCCTTCACTTGGTGTTCAGTTTCCTCTCTTTTCCACCCGTGGTGTCTTTTAAGGTCTTTATCTGTTTCAGACGTAGAATCAAACCTTCTGCCTTCCACTATATTCATAAATTTATTTTCTACTTCTGTCACTTCACAAGTCAAATATGTCCTTATAAATATGCTGTGTCTAGTGTGACAGGGACAACATATTTACGTGCTATGTCTGCATCTTTAAAAAAAGGACTTTTTTTTCCCTTTTTTTCTAATATCCTCATTGATTCACACCATAGTCTGAATGTCCAACAAATGAACCTTCAGGATTCAAATCCTTCCAAATCATTCACCATTCGGGACTATCAGATCAAATCAAATCAGGGGCAGTCCGTATCATTGAGCTGAATTACCCTTGTAATACTCCGACTTCAAACTCCTTCGGACTTAATCATGAATAATCATTGGACAAAAACATATTCCATGCAAACCAATCTATTATTGGACCCCAAAACTCCAACCTCTTCCCGGTGCAACCCTTCCCTTTAGTGTCACACATTAAATTGTACAATAAAGAATCTTTCCATTCCACAAACGTTGGGGGCGTTTGACTGGTCCATTTCCTACATATCTCTCTTCTGGCCAGCAGTATCATATAGAAGAACAACTTGGCCTTATCCTTTTTAATCCTCTCACCCTGTATACAACCAAAGATAATCAAAGAGGGGGTTATCTTATAATTAGAAGATAATATTGTGTTTATAGAATCCCCAATGTCTCTCCAAAACAGACTTAGTAGGGGGCATTCCACTAACTTATGCAAATCGTCTGACGAATTTAAAGCACATTTAAGGCAGCTGACTTTGCTGCTGGACTTCACTCTTGTTAGCTTTCCGGGAGTCCAGAACACCCTGTGAATTGCAAACAAGTGATTCCTTCTTTGACCTGCTGGTTTAAGTGTGGAATACAACGTTGCAATGGTTACTTGCCATAGTTCTGTTATCTGAACTCCTGGAAGATGATTTTTCCAAATAAGCTCCGGCATAGAAACTTCTCCGTCAATCGTGTCCAAAAGTGTCCAATACCAACTTGCTAGTTCTTTTTTATTCATAACACCTTTCTGAAGTAAACTTTCAACCGCATTTGAGCTACCCACTCCTCCCCGACTCTCTTTGACCCAACCCTTTATTTGCAGATACTTAAATTTGGAAAACCTTCCTCCTGTATCTCTTACAAAATCTTTATAGGGGACCAAACCCTCCTCCGTACACAGTTGGCCCCACTGCAGAAAGCTAGCCTCTCTCAAATAAACATCTAAAATATCTTTGGAGCATTCTGGTGAACCTGGTGAGTTCCATTATGGGGGCATATTTGCGGTAGTATGGTAGATCTATGGCCTTCCTTATCTCATACCAAAATTTTGCCGCATCTACCAATACTCTAAGCCTTACTTTCTTAAAAAAACTTTGGATCTCCAAATTTGTACAGAAAGGCCCCCTCCTCAACCCTCTAAGATTTCATTATTGCTTCCAAAATCTGTCCTAATACCGAAGTCATGGACCCACAAAAAGCACTCTTCATATTTTGGAAAAAGGTTGCCCACGCATAGAGTAGTAAGTCCGGTAGTCCAAGTACACCCTTCTCTCTCCTCTGCCTCAGCTTCTTCCATGCTATACGTACTCCCCTACTGCCCCATATAAAACTACTAATTTTACTTTGGAACTTATGCAACTTCTCTTTATCAAATCTCAAGGGGAGTGCGTTAAAAATGAAAAGCAATTTCGGTAGGATCATCATTTTAACCAAATGAACCCTTCCGAAGATAGTCAGAGGTAAATTGGCCCAACCCTTCATTTGGTTACATGACTCAGTCTTAATTCTCTCAAGATTTCTTCCTGCGATCCTCCACACCTCATGTGTTATCATAATGCCCAAGTATTTCAACTCTCTGCTCACCTTAGCATTCCCCTCGGGCACATAGTCAGCCATATTCCAAGACATAACTTCAGTTTTATCCTTATTTACCATGTACCCTGCTATCCTCCCAAATTTCATAATCAAATCGTCCAAAACCAGCAAACATTGCTTTAAATTACTCGTATAAACCATCAAATCATCTACACTTAGCACTACTTTCCTCACCCAATTCCCACACTGAAAAGAGGGTATCATCAACTCACTCCTAATCATACAAGCCAAAGGTTCTATATATAAGTCAAATAAAAGGGGGGATAACGGGCATCCTTGTCTAGTAACCCTTTCGATCATAAAAGGGCGGGTTAAGATGCCATTAACCAAAATTCTTGCCACTGGATTCCGGTATATCAATCTTAAGATACTTGTGAACCTACTCCCCAGATTAAGAAACTCACAAAGAGTGATCAAATAAGTCCAATTCACCGTGTCAATTGCCTTTGCAGCATCAATCATCACCACCACTAAAGGGACTTTGCATGAACTTGCTAGATCTATTGCCACTATCAGACTTTGAGTTAACTCATGAAGGTATCTACCCTTAATGAACCTCTTCTGATCTACATTAATGAGTTTCTCTAAGACCCTACCTAATCTCTTCGCAAAAATGTTTGCAAACATTTTGTAATCACTATTCAATAGTGAAATAGGCCTATGTGAGTCACACCTTGTAGGGTCTTTCCCAGGTTTTAGTATTAAAGTAATCGTTGCCTCCCTCCAGGAGGGAGGCAGCGCTGCCCCCTCCATACAAATACTATCACATAGCCTTACAAAAACCTTACCTATACTATCGCCCAGAATCTTATAAACTTCCAGCGGTAGACCATCTGGCCCCGGCGCCTTCCCCAATTTACCAGAGCTGATCACTTCTTCCACTTTTACTCGACTAATTCCTTAATTCAGAATTTCTCTATCTTCATCCCCCAGGGCCATGGGATCTACACCTTTCAGCCAATTCTGAACCAACCCTGGAGTTGTATCTGCCCTCTCCGAGTAGAGATTCTGAAAATAGTCTTGAAAAGCCTCTCCTATATCCTTATTTCCTCTGCAAATCTCCCCTGCATTGTTCTTCTGAATTCCCCCCACCTTGTTCCTAGTCTGGTTTGATTTTATTTGCCAAGCTAAAACTTTCCCACAATTTTCTCCGTATTCAAAAAAGATTGTCCTATTAGCTTCACATCTTTCTTTAACTCTGTTATCTAATTCAATTATAAGTTTATTTTGAAGTTCTTGAAGAACCTTAGCAAGTCTTTCGACCTCTTCCTCCTGAGCCTCTTTGCTTATCATATCACTTTCGATTAATTGGATACGCTCTTCTAGGATGCCAATCTTTTTCATATAGTTTCTCCTCTTAAAAGAAGCTGCTCAGACGAGATGGCCGCGAGAGCTCCCGTCACGCTCTGCGGCTGAGCCACAGACCGGGAGAGAGCGCATTAGGATGAGTGCGCTGTGGAGGGCTGAGAGCAAGGAATGCGGAAACAGCCCCAGAGCCTGGTTGCCAGGCACGCCTTGTGGGGCGCTTCTCTCTGGGCTTCAGGCAATTTTGTTGGAATGCAGAAGCAGCCCCTCCGAAGCGGTTTCTGGTTGCCGGGGACGCTGAGCAACACACTTTCTCACTGAGCCTCTGAGGCTCAGGCAAGTTGACAGAGGAATGCGAAAGCAGTCCCGAGCCAAGGTGGTTTCCAGGGACGCTTCTTTTCGAGTGCTGAGACGTGGATATCCAGTGAGCTGAGGTGGTTCCAGGACACGGAGAAGACGCCACCCAAGCAGTTCTAAGCCTCAGGGCAGGAGTGCGACGATTTAAGGATTTCTTTCAAGCGGGCTCTGTGGGGGAAAAGCCATATCTGAGTATTTGTATTCCTCGAAGAGGATTCTCTCTGCACATCAGGATTGTGTGCCCTAGGTGAGGAAGGCGCCGGCGGTAAGACATTTTTAGGATTCCTGCTGATCGTCCAGCCTTCAGGGCTCTCTTCACCCGGCACACAGGGTTTTAAGAAACATTTAAAGGGTATTCAAGGAAAAAGGACTTGGGGAAAGACTGTATTAAGGCAAGTGAAGGACTGCTATACAATTGTACGAGAGCCCCCCCCCCTTTTTTTTGAGTTTCTGAGTTTTTTTTTGTAGGAGGAACGAGGAGGGGGAGGGGACTTAGTTTCCCTCCCCCCCCCCCCCCCCCCCCACATTTTTTTTTTTTTTTTCCTTTTCCCCTTGGGACCCTGCAAGCTTTCGCTAAGGTACGGATGCAGAGGTTGAGTTTTTGGTAGGACCTGCCAGACTCCCCCCTGGACACTCAGTTAAACAGTTAAACAGTTAAACAGCTCAGTGTATCTTAATTTAATCGCATTTGTGGGGGTAGGGGCCCCTTCTTTCTTTTTATTTCTCTTCTCTCCCCTCCCCCCTTTTTTTGGGGGGGGGAAAGATGAGGCGTTCTCCACACTATGCAGGCCGCTCTGCTGCCAGAGTTCCCAGAGCAACACGCACTACCAAACAGAAGCGACCCGCGCCTTCAGATAATCACTTGCACAAGGCTCCGGCTTCCGTGCCCCATCTACTTTCCGTTATGGATTCAGCCTCCAACCCTATTTCACCTCTCTCTCTCAATTTACCGCCCTCAGGAGCTAACTTGTCAAGCTCCCCTCTCAGCTTGGATTGCCCACCTGCGAGTCAAGGGCTCCACCGTCCGATTCAGATCCTAGCCCAGGGTCATTTAAAGGCTCTCCAATGCTCACTCAGTTGATCCCCGACTGGAACTCTGAGACTGTTTGTGATCAAATAACGGACATTGGATCTTCATCTAGACCCCTCTATCCCTTGTTTGGGGGTAGGAAGAATCATAAGGAAGATCCCCCTGTACCAATTGTTAGCTGCACTCCCCCCCTCAGGTAGATAACTCAGCTTCTCTATTAGCACACGAGTCAATCAGCAGCTGAATCTTCTGCCCACATCTCTACTTCTACTTCTACTTCTACTGTGTCTTCCGGATCTAATGGGCAAAGTGGAGCTCCTTCTCAGGGTCCGACAGTTATAGCAAGTGCTAGCACTCCTCCGGATAACTTACTTTTGCAGATACTAAGCGAGTTAAAAACGTTGAAAGTTTCCCAGGACGACGCAAATCAGAGAACAGAATCACAATTGAACCTGATTTGTAGTAATATCCAGGAACTTAACTCACAAATCACAGTCATCGAACAACGAGTCTCCGATCTCGAGGATATTCGGTCAACGGTAGAACCATCTCTGGCAAAATGCCAAGCTGATCTGCTAGATCTACAGATTCGTCTAGACGATGCCGAAAATCGATCACGTAGATCTAATCTACGATTTACGGGAGTCCCTGAAGAGCGTGAAAACAGTCGGACAGTTACAGAATTGGTAACAGATCTTATTAAAAGTCATGTTTTAACAGGGCTAGTGGATAAGCATCCAGATCTAACAATTATGCGGGCCCATTGGGTCCCTGCAGTCCAGCCGCTAAACTCTAAATATCCTCGAACTATTCTAGTGAACTTTGGTGACTTTCGTATCAAGGAACAGATCTTCCAGAAAGCAATTAAAACCAAAATCTTCCAGATTCCCGGGGACTATGCCTTCAAGATTTTCTCAGACATGTCGGTGGTGGCAGCGCATCCGAGAAGAGAATTGAAATAGATGATTCCAGCATTTCAAAAAGCAGGGGTTATCCAAACTTAAAGTGTTTTTTCAGGGTCATTTGAATCTTATCCATACAGTTGACGCTGCTAAATCCTTGTTGCATGCAATTCAGAACTCTGAGCAGTTGGGACGAGTAAGGGGTGGTGGGGCAGGGGCAGAGGGGGAAAGAACCCAATAAAGACTACAAGGTGATATATTGGATACTGAGAAATGAGGGTAGTAATTTTGTAGGAGAATAGGACTCTCCCCCCCCTTTTTTTTTTTTCTCACACCACAGCGCATGGTCAGGTTATTCTAATTTTCTCTCTCTAGTCTTTGGCCTAGGGTGCTATGACAAGGCACCACGTTAGGGAAGAATTGGGTCAGCGGGTGGGGGAGGGATGTGGCCCTGGGCTGTCCGGGTGGGAGGGCTCCAGGTGTGGGCCACTGAAGGGGAGGAAGGGGGAAGCTGGGGGGAGAGGGGGAGAGGTATGGACATGAGGATCTGTTTTTGTCACTTCAAAGGATTGTTAGGATTGGATAGTGTATTTAACTTCAGATCAGGGGGGACCATAGGCAGACTAACTCAAGGTATAAATAAATGACAAAATCTTTTTTATCATTAAGATTACTATCCTGGAATGTTAATGGATTAAATAATCATAGGAAAAGGTCTGCTATTGAAGAGAGGGTATCTGCTCTTAGTCCCTCAGTTATATTCCTTAAGGAAACCCATATTCCACTTAATAAAGTTTCGGGATTTCAAATGTTTAAAAAAATGGCTGATTTTAAAGTGGTTGCAGCAGCCTCAGCGGCTCATAGAGGAGTGTCAGTCTTTCTAGCTAAAGCCCTTAATGCACAACCATTGGACTTTCTTTCTGACCTTGAGGGGCGTTGGTGCTGGGTTCAGTGTTTAGTCGCTAAGGAGAGATTTATTTTTGTTCGTTTTTATGCTCCTCTGATAGACGATCCAGCCCCTTATATAGGCTTGTTTCACTCCCTTTTGCAATTGACAGGAAAAATTATTATTGGAGGGGACTTCAACTTTCTACAGGACCCAGTTTTAGACACTACCGTAAAAGGTAAGAGACAGCACAAACCTAAAGTAGCAAAGATCTTTCAAGATTATTTTAAGGTTTTGGCGCTATGCTATCCCTGGAGGACAAACACCCCCGATATGAGGGAACATACTTGCATCTCCTCGCAGTATAAAAGCTCCTCGCGCATAGATTTATTTTTGATTTCAGAAACATTGTGCTATCAATCTCAATCGGTCCAGCATTCTGGCCTCTCAGACCATGCCTCTTTGCTGCTGGAAGTCTCTCTTCATTCTACAGTTTATATACCCCAGACTAGAAGGTGGATTTCCGCCTTTTGTTGGAGGGGGGGTGGATACAGGCTTCACAGGCCGAAATAAGGGATTTCATTCAACGCAATCAGGGGTCCTCAACCCCAGCGATAGTCTGAGATGCATTTAAGGCCTATTTTAGGGGCTGGGTAATTGTCAAAGAGGTAGCTGATAAACGGGTTCTGAAACAACAAACTGTGGTATTGGAAGATGTAGTTCAAAAGTGTTTAGTTATCTATTTGTATGCCCCTTCGGATACTAATAGGCAGGCCTTCGAAGCTGCCAAGAAAGCGCTGGCGGGATTTTTTTAAGAAGGTTGATATAGAATATCGGTCCTATAAACAGAAGATTTACCAAGAAAGTAATTTTACAGGAAAATTCTTGGCATGGCAAGCTCGAGATCGTATTGCTGGCAATGTCATACACGCTTTAAGATGCTCGGTCACCGGGGCTAGACGTTCTGACCCCGGAGACCTCGATAAAATTATGTTGGAACATTATAGACAAATCTATAGTGATGTTTCGGCTATAGATCCCAGGACTATTGAGAAGTTCCTGATGGACCTTGATATCCCTCGCCTTTCAGATGAAGACTGTGTGGCATTGTCTCAACCATTTACAAAGCCAGAACTTCTAGATGTCGTTACGAACCTTCCCACAGGCATTCAGGGAACGTGGTTTGTTTCCCTAAGAAAAATAAGGATAGGGAGGATCCAAATGCATACCGCCCAATTTCGTTGTTAAACTCAGACTATAAAATAATGACAAAACTACTGGCTAATAGGCTTAATGGGGTAATCAATAAATTGGTGCATTCCGATCAAAACGGTTTTGTGGCTGGCCGACAACTGCCTACAAACACACACTATTTAGCTGAGGCTCTCAATTATATCACTACTAATAAAGTCCCTGCCATTATTCTTCTGCTGGACGCGGAAAAAGCATTTGATTTGGTTGTTTGGGACACGCTTTTCTTAATTTTATCTAGCTATAAGGTACCTACTCAAGTTATTACATTAATTCAAAGGTTGTACTCCAACTCTGAGGCCAATATTATTATAAACTCAAAGTGTGTCGGACAACTTCAAATACAGCGTGGGACTAGACAAAGGGTGCCCGTTATCCCCTATTTTATTTGCCCTTTTTATTGAACCACTCGCCATTCAAATTAGGCAATATAGTCAGATTCAACCCCGTTAAAATCAATGGGAAAGATCAAACTTTATGCAGACAATATCATTTTGTTCTTAGACATAAAACATTCTCCTCAGGAAGCGGCCTTCAATCTATTTAATGATTTTCAGCAAATCGGTGGCTATAAGATTAATAGGAGCAAGACTGAGATTATTCTTTGTGGTACCTCTCCTAGTTGTCTTCTTCCTGAATAAAGAGAATGTGTAAATCCCAATCCAAAAAGATATTTGGGGGTTTCTCGTCAAATATAAGAGATCTCTACGAGTTGAATTTCGCTCCTTTACTTCAGAAAACTCAGACTCTGCTGACTCGTTGGAGGCCTCTCCCTCTCTCTATATTAGGCCACATTGCGTTAATTAAAATGTCTATTTTACCACTTTTCAATTTCTTGTTTGCGGCTATTCCGTGTGTTCCAACGCAACTTTTTTAAAAAAAACTGGAATCCCTATTTCGTTCATTTATTTGGCAGAACCGAAACGCTCAAGCCGCTTTAAGTATACTGTACGCTGACAAGGAGAAGGGGGGACTGGCCTTGCCAAATTTCAAAGATTATTATTATGCATTTTTTGCACATTATTATGCTAGTTTTAAATTGGATTACTCCGCGGACTCCAAATTTTTCATTGATTTTCGGGTATTAATATGTAGGGAGCAAAATATCCAGAACCCAGCCCTCTTGACAAAATCGCCTAAAAAAGTTTGTTATAAAATTCTTAAATGGTTTTTCAAGAAAAGATTAGATTTTTTTTAGAAAATATTCAATCCCCTCTGTACATTTTGACACTCCACTTTCACAGATTTTTCTACACTCTGGGACTCAGCTTAATGAAGACTTGGTAAAGAGGTAGGAGCTCGCTGGATTTAGTAAGATTGGAGATTTTCGTGCTGAGGACAACTGGGAAGCCCCATTGAATATCCTGATTACAGTCAACAATGATTTTTTGCTGGTTGGATCTTATAATATTTTATTACATGTTTTAAGGGATTTAGACGTTAATTTCATCATTAATGCCCAAACATTGGTTACAGAATTAGTTGGACTTTCGCGGATAAGGAATGCAGGGTCATGGAGAAGGCTCTTGGCAGAAAGGGTCAAAGTGGATCTTGGGATAAGAGCTCAGACGTAATGGGCTAGTCAGGAGGGCATAGAGGTCTCAAGTGACTACTGGGAGACTATTAATCGCCTGAATTTCTCTGTGCTACGAGGGGCTAACTGGCATCGAATGATGTTTTTTAGTAAATGGTTTTTGTATCGAACCCCGCAAGCCCTATCTCGTATGGGGACTGGCCATCCTAATATGTGTTTTCACTGCAAGGAAGTAGGAGCGGCAGGTTGGATCCATATGATTGCGACATGCGATGTATACAGGGATATTGGGAGGGTGTTTTGCAATATTAACAACTATTGCGTTGGTATCCATAGCTCCCAGCATTCAGTTAATGAGCTTGGGCTACGACCCCGAGGCAAGACTTTCTTCAAGAAGGGAGAAGCTCGTATTTATAGCCGCTGCGGTTGCTAGGTCACTTTTGCTGAGAAATTGGTGTTCTGATTTGCCTCCTACTAGTCAAGAGTGGGATGGTGCAAGTTAGACTTCATAGAGATGAGATATGCTAGCAGAATAGGTAGTGTTAAAAAGTTCTCTCTGATCTGGGGAGATTATTTCTTAGATAAGTTTGGCTGATTTTTTTTTTCTTTTTGTTTCATTTTCTGAAAGTGGCAATGTATCTTGTTGTGTATTGATGTTTCTTTTCCTGATAATAAAAAAAAAAGCAAAAAAAAAAAGCTGCTCTAATCAGTCTACCTCTTAGAAAAGCTTTAAAGGCATCCCAAACTATCTCTGGTGGAGAAGAACCAGCATTAAGCCTAAAAAATGATTCTGTATCCTTTTTCAAACCTACTACAACAGTTTTATCTAAAAGGAGAGTTCTATCTAAGGTCCACCTGCTCTGCAACTTATCCCCTCTGAACACAAAGCTCACACTCACTGCAGAATGATCTGAGAGGTGCACTCCCACATGGGCAATCTTTTTAACCCTCTCTGTCAGCCTCCCATCCACCAACACATAATCAATCCTAGATTGATGTTTGTACTTTTTATTATTATATGTGTATCCTCGCCTTAAACCCTTCGACTCCCTCTAAATATCATGTAACCCAAAGTGGGACATAATATTAATCACCTGAGATCACATCTTCTCATTCATTTTTGACCTATTCCCTTTTGACCTATCTAAATCATAGTTAAGTACTATATTGAAATCTCCTGCCCCAATTATCGGGTCTGTAAATTGTAGTAAATGTTGAAACAAATCTTGCAATGGCTGAATATTATCCCTATTTGGGCCATAATAGTCCACTAATGTAAACACTTGATTAAAAGCTTTCAATTTTCCTATCACCCCTCTACCTGCTTTATCCACTGGACCTGCCCGGAAGGACATTTCTGGGTGGTTTTTAACTAATATAGCCACCCCTTTACTACCCCAGCCTGAGTAGAACTTAACATGTATTGAATCCACTAATATGGTTTGAACAACTCGGTGCACTCCTCCCCAGATAGATGTGTTTCTTGCAAAATAATCACCATAGCTTGGGTATTCCGAAAATACTGTATTAACCTTTTCTGCCTACCTCTTACCCTTAAGCCGTTGACATTCCAAGATAGGAGCCTTAATTCGTTACCCTTCATTTTCCTTTCTGACACACTTCCCGACTGTCGACCAACCCTTAACAGAACTCATCCATAGTATCAAATACCTATAATTGAGGACAACATTTTTTTATATTGTTTTCCCCCATGTTCCCAACCCTGTGCTCTCTTCCACCATTCTAACCCCCAGCTCCCCCTACAATCCCCATCTCCACCACCATAACCCTGGGAGAACCCACTCTATCTTCTTCCTAGGCGAATCCGCCCTTGGAGGCCCTCCCAGTCCCGAACCGTGGAATCCACAAAATACCTTGCAGGTTAACCTGACATTTGATAATCCTTATCCATTGACTTAATCAGATCATCTACCTCTCAAACATCACTGAACGTATGCATTTTGTTATTTGCCATCACCCTCAAGGAGGCAGGGAATTTCAATTGGACCGTGGCCCCTAATCTCTTCAAAACATCAATTCTTTTCCCTAGCTCCCATTGTTCATTAAACGTTACACTGGATAGATCTGATCTAATCTCAAAATTAACACCTTCTGCTGCCAAAGACTTTTTATTCAATGCTGCCGCTAAAATACGCTCTTTAATGGCATAAGTATGAAAGTTAACCAAAATCTTTCTGGGTTTAACTCTATTGGGGGGTTTTCTGAACGGGTTTCTGTGCACTCTTTGAATGTCCTTTGCCAGGTCTTTTTCTTCATCTTCAATCTGTGCTCTTTGCTTGATTAGACGAACTACCAAGCTGTTTAGATCTCCGCCTTCCAGACCTTCAGGAACTTTCCAAAACCTCAAATTATTCCTCCTCATGTTGTTCTCCATTAATTCGAACTATAGTAATACCTTATCCTCCCCTGCTTTCATTTGTTGAATCGCCTCAGCATTATTCTCTGTGGCTTTCTCTGACTTCTGCTTCCAGAGCCGCAGTACGTATCGCAAGATTGTCAAATTTCTGCCCGAGAGCTTAACAGAGCCCTCTTATCTCTTTCTGGTTAGAATTTGAGGTTTCAAAGCTACCCCGGACCTCGATTGCTAAGTCCTGTATCAGTCCTGCTATGGACTGTGTGAGAGGCCCTTCTGACGGAGTCTGCTCTGAGGGAGTAGCAACCTCCTTCTGCCGTAGATCACCATCTCTACCCTGCCTCTCGCCTTCCCCTAAGTCTTGCTCCTGACTAATGGCGGCCCTTTTAAAAGAGTTCATTTCAACCTCTTGGCTGGGAACCCAACCATAATTATTCTGAACCAAGTTCTCCTCCATTTGCGACTGAAATCTATCAGGGGTGGATACTTGGATGTCCTCTGACCTCCTATCTGATGTTTGAGCAAAGTTCTCATGTTCTTCTTCCTCCATTTCCCTCTCCCTCCCCTGAGTACCAGGAAGAACTTTAAAATAAGTCCGAAGGGATGGGGTGATCCTTCATTTCTTAAGAGCAGTCTTGGTAGATCTTACGTCCAACAAATCCTCCCCTGTAAGGCTGCTATCAACGTTGCCTCTAGACTATAGCGTATCTACCGAGATTTTAGAAGGTTTCCAATTTTCCTGAGAAAGGGGCCCTATCTGTGAAGCCAAATTCCCCTTTAAACTGGGACTCCTTTTTCCACTCCTTAGGGAATAAATCAGATCCCTCTTCTTCCCTGCTCCTCCTCCTCTCCTCTTAGTTTGATTTAGCCCCCATGTGTTTTGCATGGTAGAATTATTTTTAATTCCATCCCTGAGGGGGGAAACAGAGATATTTGGCACTTTCTTCTTAAAAATCAAATTACCTTTGTAAAAAGCGGTAGTTGCGCAAGGTTCACAGCTCCCCTGCGACCCCCTACCTTTCTGTAGCTTCGGCGTCCTCCAGGTGAATGCCGGACTAGTACCCCGGAGGGAGTTCCTGGCTGCTCCACGCCGGTTGCGTTGCAGTTCCAGAGCGGCCCGCATCCAAACAGCGGGACAGCAGTTTGGCATGGCCTTCCACAGAACAAACGGGTAAGCTTCACTCTAATCTAGCCTCTTTTGATGGCTAGGAGTTCCGAAAACGGAACGCTGTGCACAGCGCACAGCGTTCCGAAACAATGCCGGTTCCAGGAGTCCTCCGCGACCTGCCTTAGCAGGTCCACCATGTTCCCCTCCTCTTCCTCAAATAAGGACCTTTATTCAAATGTTTAAACAAAGGAACTTCTGGAAGAACTAAGGGGGTCATTCAGACCTTGGCGGACCGCGGAGGCCGTCCGCCAAGGTACCGCCGACAAATGACCGCACCGCGGTCAAAAGACCGCGGCGGCCATTCAAACATTTCCGATGGGCCGGCGGGCGCTCTCCAAAAGAGCGCCCGCCGGCCCAGCGGAAATGCCCCTGCAACGAGGACGCCGGATCAGAATTGAGCCGGCGTAGTTGCAGGGGTGCGACGGGTGCAGTTGCACCCGTCGCGTATTTCAGTGTCTGCAAAGCAGACACTGAAATACTTTGTGGGGCCCTCTTACGGGGGCCCCTGCAGTGCCCATGCCATTGGCATGGGCACTGCAGGGGCCCCCAGGGGCCCCGCGGCACCACCTACCGCCATCCTGTTCATGGCGGGTTTCCCGCCATGAACAGGATGGCGGTAGGGGGTGTCTGAATCCCCATGGCGGCGGAGCGCGCTCCGCCGCCATGGAGGATTCAATGGGGCAGCGGTAAACCGGCGGGAGACCGCCGGTTTACCCTTTCTGACCGCGGCTGAACCGCCGCGGTCAGAATGCCCTTGGGAGCACCGCCAGCCTGTTGGCGGTGCTCCCGTGGTCGGTGACCCTGGCGGTCACCGGCCGCCAGGGTCAGAATGACCCCCTAAATCTTAATACAAGAAATAATATTGTAAACTACCCCATCCATAAAATATACTCAATACAAACTACAGGACATTCCATAGGTCAAAGGAATGTAGTAATATGGGATGCACTCTGAACTGAAGCAGGTAACTGCGTAGAAACGTAGCAATCCCCTGCATCCATAGTGTCATTATACTGATGGAGCAATTTACAATATACATTTGAAGAATAATCTCCTCCAGGATCATTTAACGTGGAAAGCCTTATCATCTAATGCATGTAAGCCACTCTCTAAAGGACTCAGGCCTTCATCACGACCCTGGCGGACGGTGCAATGATGGTGGTAGGACTGCAAACAGGCTGGCGGTCATTACCGCCCCATTATGACATTGGCGGTTTGGAATATGTCAAACCGCCAATGTAACGCACCGTCCGCCACGGCGGTAACGACCGCCAGGCTGGAGACAATGGTCTCCAGCCAAGCGGCCGTCACTAATCCGCCGGCGGTATCATGACCGCGCATACAGCCATGGATTTCGTGGGGTTTTGAACCGCCATGAAATCCATGGCAGTAGGTACTATCAGTGCCAGGGAATTTGTTCCCTGCCATTGATTGGGGTCTCAATCCCCCTCACACCACCCCCTCCCCTGAGTCCACCGCCAACACCCACGGCCCCCCTACCACCCCCCAAAGGTAGTAGGACCCCCTCCCCACCCCGACCCCCATAGACCCCCCAAACATCCCCCATCCCCCTTCACTCACGCTCCCATCACTCACACACTTACATGCGAACATACATGCACACATGCACACATTCATACACTGAACATTTCCCCTACACACATTACACCTCCCACATACATACACGCATTCACACACCCCCTCTAAACACTCACACCCCCATGCACGTACACACCACACAACACTCCCCCCCCCGACGGACGATCACCTTACCTGTTTCGGTGGTCCTCCGGGAGGGAACGGGATCCATGGGGGCTGCTCCGCTGCCAGCAGCCCGTCACCAGAATACCGCCACGCCGAATACTGGGACGTAATTCGGTGGGCGGTGTTCTGATGACGTGGCAGTGACGGTGGAGCAGCCTCCACTACACCGCTGACCGCCAGTATGGCTGATGGCGACTCTCCATCCAAAAAAGGGTGGAGGGTCACCAGCAGTCATAATATGGTTGGCGGAAGACTGCCAAAACACTGGCGGTCTTCGGCCCGGCGGAACCTCAGTGGTCTTAGGAAAAGACCACTGAGGTTGAAATGAGGGCCTCAGTGTTTGTGGGGGAACACTAGACTGAAACTTAATTACTATAGAAGGTATAGGGAAGCATGATTCTACCAATAAATCAATTAATACTACAAGAAAACCAATCAATGTTGCACCTAATTAGGTTTTGTTAGTTTCCATAACTTCTCTAAAATCAGATTGTAAGGCAGATTACAGCAGCAGAGTGCTCTGTCTTAAATTCCACCTTTGCAAAGAGTCAAAACATAGTTCAAGTGCTGTGCCAAGAAATTATTTACAAGGTCTTCATGAGTCTTTCTTACCCTTACCATGTTCTTCTAAATGACACCCTTACGCTCCTTCAGCTATGACTCGGACCTGGGTACTTTTCTTATTTCTTTTATATAAAAAGTCTCTTTTTTTCAAAACAAAGTCCTGTTCAGTTCAAATGATCAGCAATTTCTAAATTCAAATTGTTCAAGGGAAGTGCAATATGGAACTCAGTTCAGGTTTAGGTTGAGGGAGGCTCAATTTGATCTGCAGAGTTATCCCAAACTTCCAAAATTTTCTCTCGCCGTCATTTGCAATAGAGAATGCCCATTCAGGTGACGTGTACCTCCGACAGGGCACTCTAGTTCTTTTAGATCGCCTCAGTGCCAACCCTCCATTTTCAATTTCACGAAAATCAGAGTTCTCGGTGTCCTCTAGAATTTGTTTGAGGCACACGCTCTTTGAGTAAATTCAGTGTCCCTCTTTCTTGCCTTTTGGGCTAACAGTCTCCAGCTTCCACTCGCTTTCTCACAGCACTAGGTCCTTCATCAGGATGTGAATCAGAACTTGACTAATTTGCCACTAGAGGACGAGACTCTTCCATCTCGGTTTCGACTGTGGATCTCTCCAGACCCCCCTAAAATCGAACAGTGCTGTGTCAGGCTCTCTGTGATCCCCAAGAGCTTGACTAACCTGCTCCAGTTGTCTCTCTGTCACCCCCAGTACTTCTGACACAGGTGCTGTCACATCAAGGGGACACTCATCTCTGCGAGTATGGGAAGCAAATATCCAGTTAGGGAGACCTTCATATTTAACTGCTGTCATTGTCACCAAGATGACTTGATACGTCTTTCTTATGTATTTCTTCACCAGGACCCAGTTACCGGGACTGCGGCCATGACACTGTTCCTGATGCGACACGCTGTTGCTGCTCTGACCTGGTGAGACACAGATAGCCCTTTGCAGTAATCAAGGATCATATCATCAGTAATGTTCACAAGTGCATTAGCAGGTATAGATGACAATCTCATAGCCCTGTCAATTATTATCTCATGAAGAGACAGTCCCATCCTCCGATCAGGTACACTGTGAAGACTCATCAACACAAGGGCAAAGCATTGAGCCATTACAAGATTTTGAGGCGCACACATTTGCCAATCTGGATATCAGTGTCACATTAACCTGTTTGACAAGACTCACATCCTCAGGTCTACAGCTGCAATGTAGTCTCTGTTCCAGTTGCAATGATGCACACAACAATTTCAGGACCTTATTATTAGAACGAGACCCTCTAATTCTAGAGAGGTTGAGAAGTCAAATCTAGGAATAAGTTCTATTAACAGCAATTTTGCTACAGTGAGACTGTCATTTCTTCTGATCGGGTAAGCTTCAATCCTACCAGGCCATATCTCAGTCTGTTACACACAGACATCTCTATAAAGTCCAACTGTATCCTATTAAAGGGACCTCCAGATCTCCCTTTGTGACTTAGTGTTACTGAAGTTCTATTTCCAACATTGTTCTGCAGGCACACAATACATCTGTGACACATTGCTTCAGCCATCAATCTCACTGTAGGATTAAACCACATTTGCCTAAACAATAATACCACAGCATCTCTACCAACATGGATCTGGACCATGGAAATGCCTAGATTTTGGGGGGCAACTAAATATTTGGAACACAGGTCTTCAATCCATTGGAACCCAAATGTTGTCCTCTCTCTTGACACAACCTGCTCTAACCCAAACCTCATTTGTATATTCTCCTTTAAAGGTATAGACATTGTGGGCACAGTACTTTGCAACCTCATCAGCATATCCATTGCCCAAAGTTACATGATCATCTCTACTACAGTGTGTAAGGTACTTGACCACTGCAACTTATTTAGGGATCTGTTAAGCCTCAAGACGATTCCTAACTTGTTCACAATTCTTGATAGGTGATTTGGAAGACATCATAAACCCCTGTGCCCGAAGTCATGCACAACACCAAAGCCATACTAGCAGTGAAAATCGTCACCTTCAGCTGGTCTAAAACACAGCAGGCTCTAGTAATAGCAATCAATTCAACCACTTGTGCAGAAAATATTTCTTGAAGTCAGGAAGCTCCAACGACTCCTGAAATTGTGCAGACTGCATAAGCAGCTCTCAAACTTCCTCCATTGTCTCTAAAACATGAGCCATCCACATATTGCTCAAAATCAGACTTAGGTAGTGACTAATCTCATATTTCTGGTTTTGACCTGGTGCATAGTTCAGCAACACCGAGCCAGTCCTGCTCCACTTCACAATCATAATTTTCATTGTCTGATATGGGCAATAGCATAGCAGGATTTAGACTAGCACTGTGCTTGTCAATCACATTATTAGACGCAAGTGTGGTTTGTTCACACTTAGGAAGGTGGCTACTTGTCAAATGCTGGGTTCTTGTCAACAACAGCTCAACAGAATGCAGGACATAAACAGTTAATGGATGACCCATAACTGTATTTTCACATATCGCTATGCTGACACACTGACAGCTAACACTGCTTTAAGGCAACCTAGCAGCGCTAATGCTACAGGATCAAGAGTAGCCGAAAAGTAGGCCACGGGTCTTCTGCCATTGTGAAAGCCCATTATACCATAATCAGAATACAGAAATTACAATGTGCATAAGTACTACGATTCAGCATGTTAAAATCAAACATTAGAACACACATATACATAAACTTCTTATTTTCTACTGTGAATGCACCTTCATTAAAAAAAAATTGATCTGCACTTAACATTAGTAACGTTAAGGCACACAATGTGTGTACTGTGTATTACATTACTATGTCGCTCCTCTAACCCATGATGGTACACCCAAAACTATACGTCACCACTCTATATTGTGAATGCAGTCTAAAGGAACCAGCAGATTCTCAATTTAAACACTAGAAGGCACCAGCCATAGATTGGTGGCTGCATCTTTGGCACAGTACGAGAAACACAATATCAGGTACAAGATGTGTTTGCCTTTGTAAATGTTGCACGTTTTCTGTTACAAGCCCCTCACCTCCACTCCCTAGAGCAGAAAATGGAAAAAGCGAAAGTACCCAAAACACCAGTCTTCCTCACATTACTACAGCTACATCAATTAATAGATATTTATGACAAATCGCCTAGATGCATGCATTCGCCCATTTACACCATGTGAATGCTGGGCCGTGTGTGCGTATGTGTGTGTTTTCATGAGTGTGTATATACATGTGTGGGTGGGTGGGTGTGCATGTATGTGTGTGTGTGTGTGCATGTAAGTGTGTATGTTTTTTTAATGAGAGGTGGTTTCACATGTGCTGCTTCTCTTCTGCCAGTGTCAGGGCCCGACCATCTCTTGTCTTCCCTAGATCAACATTGGCAGCTTTGTCCTGACTACAGGAAGAAGCAGGTAATGTGGGTGGGAGCATGGCCCAGTCAGACACAGCAGTGCCAGGTAGGCCCACCTCAGGCGGGTCACTTAGAGCTGGTTTGTAGTCAATAAAACACTACAATTAGGAGTGCAGTACTTTGACATTTAAAATATGGACCCAGAGGTCCCAGAATGCACTGAGCTGTCCACTGATAAGCGAGCACCGATTCTAGGGCTGCCACATGACAAGGGAATAGATGCTCTGGCTGTAAAGTGTATACAAGAAAACAAAGCAGCATCAAGCAGCACTTATACTTACAGCATAATTTGGATCCATACTGTGTCACCAGGTGCGAAAACACTTAATACCAGTAACATCTGAAGCTGTCATTTGGTTTTGGCACATGACTATACATTGTGTGATTGTGGACAAAGCGTGATGCCTCTCGGTACTTCAACTTGTTAATGTAATGGGGAGAAGTGAGGACATGGTTCAGCGATTCTCCTGACTTGCTTTCAGTAACATTACAAACTTCGGCAGCTATCTGAAACTGTGCTGCCATGAAACTCCAATTGTAAAGGGTGACAAAGGGGTGTGAAGAATTTAGCAAGGAAATATATTGTTGCCTTATGGCTTGTGCTAGGTATTCAGGAGAGCAGTGGATGTCACTCTGTCTTTACCCACCTACCATTCCCTTTGTCTGGCTTGATTATATTGTGAGATATCAGATGTGGCAGTCTGATACACGAATACTGAGTGTTTTTCGTTCTGTTATATACTGTGCTGCCTGAGAGGTCTTTAATAATATATATTTTCGGTGTATGATAAAACACAAATCTAGCTCCTCTGAGCGCAGGACTATTGCAGAGATCATTTGCTATTGCAGAAGGACCTATTCAAACTTGTGAAAGTGGCTTCCAAACATGTGGAGGTGGCTTTGAAACACAATGAAAATGTATTGGCATTTATAGCAGCATTAAAGTAAAAACAAGATGAGCTAGGCCATTAATGAAGCAAGAGTTTCATGCAGGAGGTAAAACAGAACTGCTCGAGCTTGGGGATGTTTGTTGTTCTGTGCAGCGAAGAAGAGAAATAATTTATTATTTAAGATACTCATACTCGTGCCTAATGGGGTGTTCATTCTATGAACCCTCCCTCTCCAGTACTTCCCTACCCTGTGCCATACCAGTGGCAGTTTGCAAAGCAATTAAAGCATGCATGTGTTAATGCTGAGTTTTTAATGAAATTATTAATGAATATTCATGTATTTTGAGTGTTGAATTTGCGTAGAAAATGTAATAATATAGAGAAACATAATGCACGCATTTGAAGGTGCGCCCACGTGAGTGGCCAACAATGTTCACAAAGAGTACTTATTAATGGCTTATGAATATGAAATGTTGAGCTTATGTTTGATTAATGTAGTAATATGTCATATTAAGGGTTATGCAATATGTATTAGCTTTATTAATTGTAGATCTTAACTTAGTGGAGGTCTTGGCCTAGTTGCATGGCTTCCTGTCGAGCTGTATTTCTTAAGCGACTTACAAAATGGATCCTTAGAGAATTAAATTGTGATTTTCCACTGTGCTGACCAAATGCTCATAGCTAAAAGTCTTTCTCATGAGAACTGCTTGGTAGGAGATGATGTACTAGCTAATGCAACATTGTTAATGTAATGTGTGTGAGACTGACTTTCTCAGGAGATAACAATGACCATACTGACTGGAGTACAAGCTGCAACAATATTGTTACCTCGTGAGCCGGATGATGAGAACAGTGCGGAAGGAGTCAATCATCGACATTTGAAACATGTCCTAGTAGAAATGTAGATTTGAAGTTTAAGTTTTAAGTGTGAACATGCGATCCCTTGACCAACAGGGACTTGGGAAGTAGTTTTAGGAAATCTAACTTAGTCAGACTGCACTGGGGGAAGACAACTCATTTTCCCATTTTCCGTCTTGAGAAGAGGCATGCTTAACTTTATTGCTTAAAGAGACTTTGCCTTTTCTGAACTTTGATGCTGAAACCTGATGCCTCGCTGACAGAACTGATGTCCCGAGGATGAAGACAGTCACAAATTGCTGATCCCAACTGAGGATAGGTATATTGACTATAATGTTGTTTGCTATGTTTATTTGCTTTTGTTTCTAGGTACGAACCGCTATTTTGATAGAGGCATAGTTAGATGTTTTTCAAATTTGTGTTGACTAAATTGTTTTGCATGAAGCCCAAACATGCTATTCGAATCTGGTGCTAGTTAGGGTCTTCACTAATGAAGTTTAATATATGAAATAACATTTGATGTCATTTCTTTGCTGAACCTAAATGTATGTTTTTACGTTTGCGCAGTTCTTCTTGTTATTAATTTGTACTGTAATTTTTAGAATGTGTCGTAGCTCAAGCTTTGATTAGATTGTGATTCTTTTGCCGCTTGGGTCAGCCAGTGATGTTTCTGTATGTTTATCAATTGATTTTAAGATTAACCTATGTGACATTAGCAGTGTTAATAAAGGGAAATAAAAAAATCTAACTTTTACATAAAGGTGTGGTTATTCATGTCTGAAAGGTCATGGTGTGTGACAATTACTGACTTCCATTGATTACTAATGTTATCGATTGTTATTGATATGCATGTATGGGATATATGGTGGGAAAACCTCAAAGCGAGTCAAAAGGTTAATCGACCTATTCGCATCTCCTTGTAAGTTTACTTATTAAGGTCCAACACGCTAACTTGTGCAGGTAGGAGCTATGACCTCTTCAGCCCAGCAAGGTTCAGCTCAGGCACCCAGGAGTCTGCGCAAATCGCGCATGTCTCGCTCATGGCTGCCTGACCTGAACATGAAGAGTGTCTGTCAGGCTGATCTTTGCTCGGCCTGACAGACACTCTTCATGAGGGGCAAAAACTGGGGGGGCGTGGCCCCTCCACCCTGAAGGACGGGCCGCGGCTGGTCCACACCCTCTTGCTCCGACGTCCCTCATGTTGCTTACCCCTCCCGCCCTCCATTATGTTGCAGCCCCCCTCCCCAACTCTTCTGTCCAGCACAAAAATAATAACGAAGCCAAATAATTGTTGCATATGACCTCTCCCAAATTGGATAGGAGGAATTTTTCCTCAAAAGTGTTGTGTTTCAAGTTCTTTGAGCTTCTACATTTGGTAGCAGGAGTCAAATGGCCTGTTGGGGAGCGAATGGCAAAACTCGCAGAAACGTTTATAAGAAAGTGATCTGATCAAGTCATAGGATCATCAGAGGTTACTCTGAGAGACTCTGTAAAGAGAACAATAAGTCAAGAGTATGGCTGGCTGAAGGAGTTGAACTCATTCAGTACTGCACTTGACAGGATTAACTCTCCATGCATTTTGGGGATAGGAATGGATTGCTCAAATGTGAGTGAGGGTCTACAAAAACATTCCAAGGCATTGCCTCACTGGAATTCCTGCTCGATCCATATTGGAGGAGATTACATTAGTTTAAAGTGCAGATTTGCCTTTTTTGAATAGCAAAAAATGCTTTTATTTTATAGATTCATTATTGGGGCGGTACAGAATACATATTTTTTAAAGTAAGTAGAAGGTTACCTAACTGCTTTGGGAAACAAGACCTGTCATATAAGGTCAGTTACTTATACTCATTATGCTCAAGGCATCACATATATTTCTGCAAACATTTGGGTTATACTGCGTTAAAGGGAAACATTTGGGACTGCTGTGATATATTGTGACATGTGACACCTTTCCTTAACATTTTGCTGTTGTCTTCTTAAGGATATTGCCACAGGTGTAGTGGGTTTGATGATGACTGGAACTGATTGGTCTATATTAAGTTGTGCACAGTACCAGTGGTTACATTTTTGGACCCAGCAGGAAACTTGTACAGATATGGACCATCTACGCAAATTATGTGCATTAAACTTTCTACAGAATTAATGTTGAAACCCACAGAGTTTTTCCAGGAGAACCTCAAATTCTACCTAAAACTTTATCAAACCCATTCAGTTTCTAATCATGTCAATAGTTTCCTCAAATATAAATTGGAGGCAAATTCCCAGATACATAATTTGTTAAACATTTTACTCATAATGCTTAAGAAGGAAGATAATAATACAGTGATCTAACAACACAAAGGAAAATGTATGTGTTTAAAGCTCTCACTGCTAATGCAGAATTGTATTAAAATGTAAAGAGATAGATCTCGCTGCAGTTGCATGTCAGAATATCCATATCAAAAATATTCTCTAACAGAAATATAGTGGTCTGAATATCTTTTACAAACTGATGAACTATTGAATGTATTATTTTATTATTAGGTCTGGGGTTAGCCCTCTCCACCCATTTCTCTCTTGTTGTTTCATGCACATTTTCAACCACCCTTTACAGCATGCAGTATGGGGCAAGAGGCAGCCCTATTCGTCTTTGGCTGACTTCCCTGTGATGGTGGCATACTGCTATTTAATAAGAAGGACATATCTGCACAAAGTAATTATCTTCACTACACAAACTACTATGATAATGTGCACTTTTTAGACCAAAAAAGTGTAGTTTTTAGCTAATGTAATAATATATATTGGTGATGGCCTGGCTTCTCAACAATAACATTTTACAAAAACTATGACAAAACAGAACAGGCAGTGACAAAGTCAAAAGGCTGAGAGCCAACACTTGCCAATGCTTGTTAGCTCCAATGGTGCAATATAACTTGTAATAATGATATTCTAGTACCACACCTTCACTATTTAGTGCATGCTGACCATGCAGTTCCCTATATGTCATTACTGGGAGCATTCCTCCCAAAATAAATATTTCAAGCAGTGGGCCAGTCAAAGATGCGGCCTATTGGCTTTGACAATGCTTTTCCTTGCTGGCCCTGACTGTAAAATCATCAACTGCCTTTTAACTCCTGTCAAATGCTGCTCATCCTATGGCTCTCTCCAATGGCCCATTTCTTGCAGGGAGATTTTCAAACGACTTTGCAGTTCATTCATCATATTCTTGCCCTCCTCCCTGTTTATTTTCAACTGTAGTGTATCGTCTGGCATATTGTCTGATCTATGTGCTTCCTGAGCCATAGGCACTCTATAAATTAATACGTAAATGAAGTTGAGGTGAGCTGTCATATTAATTCACGTCCTATGATTTCGGAGTCAAAGGTCACGTGATGACAGTGTGTGAAGCAGATGAGGGTACCTGATATCACTTTTGCTAGCTCTATAAGTTTGGTGAAGTGATTCCACAGTTAACAAAATGTATTTGAGAATAACAGTCAAACTGAAAATTAACAGAAACCAGTTCAGTCCTCACCTTTCTCTCCCACTTGGTCCTTCACCCACTGTGCCATAGCGGCCACACTGTCTCTGTTGGTAACGTCCAGGATGACCGTCTGCAACCTCTGGGAGGTGGTCTCCCTCAGCTGGTCCGCCTCTTTCTGTGTCAGACAAGCCGCAAGCACGCGCATCCCGCGCCGGTCCAGCTGCCGAGCCAGTTGGTTCCCAAACCCAGAGTCGCAGCCGGTGATCAGCACGTACTTCTCCTGGAGGTTCGGTACTGTCTCCCTCTCCCGGTACCAGCGGAAGAGAAAGTACAAGCCCAGCAGGGCCGCCAGGCACATCCACATCATAGTGTCTTAAGGCAGTAAGCCATGGGAAAGGGAAAAGAAAAGTCTGATTATTGAAGCAGTTCAGAAGAGCAGCCAGAGCCTAAAATCATCAACTATAACTAAACAACATTGTGATCTGATTCACTACACACGATTTCAGAAAGGTTTTAATGAAGCAGATGATAACTTGTTTATTAGAATTGGCATATTTTCACTTTCTTCTATTGTGCGGATTATTCGATTTTGAGGCATGTTAGAAATGGGGTCTTTGTTTGACAGTCAGGTTACACCCTGTTCAAGCAAGGACCCTCAGTCTAGTCAGGGTAAAAGAGAATCACCCTCAGCTAACCCCTGCTTATCCCTTTGGTAACTTGGCAGAGCAGTAGGCTTAACCTCAGAGTGCTAGGTGTAAAGTATTTGTACCAACACACACAGTAACTTAATGAAAAACTCAAAAATAGTGCTTAGAAACAAAAATGCTTCGATGAGATGTTAACACGGCGTCATGACGGAGTCGTTCCCAACAAGCCGACACCAGCGGCGCCGGACACGGAGTCGTGTAGACCCCCAAGTACAGTACCTTTGGTGAAGAGTGAAAACAAGCCGATGCCCGAAGTCGGGGATCGCGGCGTCTGTGTGAAACGTTGAATCCGTGCACTTCGAGCAGCGTCGGTCACGACGTGGTGCGGCGACTTCCACAGAGTCGCAGACTTCAGCGGGGCTGCAGCGGCGTCGGGCCTGCGAAGAGCGTCGCGTTCCAGCGAAGGTCACGGCGTCGGGTGCAGGCGGCATCACCGGACTCAGCAGCAGAGTCGGTCGGGAGTCGTCCGAAGTCGATTTCCTTGGATTTCCACCAGCTTTCCTTTCAAGGGCCCAGGGACTGGATAGGGCACCACTTGTCAGAGCAAGAGTCTCTCCAGAGACTCCAGGTGCTGGCAGAGAGAAGTCTTTGCTGTCCCTGATACTTCAAACAACAGGAGGCAAGCTCTAAATCAAGCCCTTGGAGATTTCTTCACAAGATGGAAGGCACACAAAGTCCAGTCTTTGCCCTCTTACTCTGGCAGAAGCAGCACTGCAGGAAAGCTCCACAAAGCACAGTCACAGGCAGGGCAGCACTTCTTCCTCAGCTATCAGCTCTTCTCCAGGCAGAGGTTCCTCTTGGTTCCAGAAGTGTTTATAAAGTCTGTAGATTTGGGTGCCTTTCTTATACCCATTTTAGTCTTTGAAGTCACCTTTCTTCAAAGGGGACTCACACCTACTTGTGAAATCCTGCCTTGCCCAGGCAAGGCCTCAGACACACACCAGGGGGTTGGAGTCTGCATTGTCAGAGGCAGGCACAGTCCTTTCAGATGAGAGTGACCACTCCACCCCTCCCTCCTAGCAGAGATGGCTAATCAGAAAATGCAGGCTACACCCCAGCTCCCTTTGTGTCACTGTCTAGTGTGAGGTGAAAAACAACCCAACTGTCAAACTGACCCAGACAGGGAATCCACAAACAAGGCAGAGTCACAGAATGGTTTAAGCAAGAAAATGCTCACTTTCTAAAAGTGTCATTTTCAAACACACAATCTCAAAACCAACTTTACTAAAAGATGTATTTTCAAATTGTGAGTTCAGGGACCCCAAACTCCACATGTCCACCTACTCTCTAGGGGAATCTACACTTTAATCATATTTTAAAGGTAGCCCCCATATTAGCCTATGAGAGAGACAGGCTTTGCAACAGTGAAAAACAAAATTGGCAGTATTTCACTGTCAGGACATATAAACAACATTACTATATGTCCTACCTTATCCATACACTGCACCCTGCCCTTGGGGCTACCTAGGGCCTACCTTAGGGGTGCCTTACATGTAAGAAAAGGGAAGGTTTAGGCATGGCAAGTGGGTACACTTGCCAAGTCGAATTTACAGCTAAAACTGCACACACAGACACTGCAATGGCAGGTCTGAGACATGGTTACAGAGCTACTTATGTGGGTGGCACAACCAGTGCTGCAGGCCCACTAGTAGCATTTGATTTTCAGGCCCTGGCACCTCTAGTGCACTTTACTAGGGACTTACTAGTAAATCAAATATGCCAATCATGGATAAACCAATTACATACAATTTTACACAGAGAGCATATGCACTTTAGCACTGGTTAGCAGTGGTAAAGTGCTCAGAGTTCAAAAGCCAACAGCAACAGGTCAGAAAAAATAGGAGGCAGGAGGCAAAAAGATTGGGGATGACCCTGCATAAGCAAAAAAGTCCAACAAGGCACAAGTCGTATTTTGAACATTTGTGCAGAGGAGCATGGCGCTGAAATCAAAGAGCACATCATTCTTCACACCCCGAGAGGCTGTTCTCAAGTGAGACCAGATGTGTACACAAACTGCACACTTCAGAGCAGACGTGCAGTCTTATTGCTGCTGCATATAAAGTGAGATTCCTTCATCCACCACTCCTGTCCCAGAATATGAGACCCCCAAACCTGAGGGACAGCAAAACAAAGGTAATCAAGCAAACGCAAGCATGCTTTCAACTGAGCTTTTATTACGATGTACCTTCCATCTGTACCTCTTCGTAAAGCAACATTTTTCTTGTGCATTCTGTGTTACTTTGGATAAAGTGCATTATTTTTGAGTTTCCGCATTGTGTCCTCATTTATGCAACCTGTATTTTATGACAAGTCACGGAGGCTTCTATTATGCCTTCTTAAAAAAAATACATATCTCAGAAGACCAGAAGACAAAGTCCAGTGGGAGAAGATTAGTAGTGTAGCATATCCACCAATCAGGGTATGACATAACCTATAACACTTATCCTGACTGCGAACAGTCCTCTTTTCTTGCTGCTCCAAGATAAGTACTCTCATATCCTTATTCATTTGTATTTATAGTGCGGATTGTTTCCAAATTGTCTTGTGTTCTTATATGAAGATTGAGTGCAACGCTTGTATTGTTAATCGTTGCCCTTATCAGAATGCATTTTACCCGTACACTCGTTTGGTGCAGTTCAATGGTCAAGTTAGTCTAGACACATCAGTGTTAGAAATGGGGTCTTTGGTTGGCAGTTAGGTTCCCCCTGTCCAAGCAAGGACCCTCACTCTAGTCAGGGTAAAGGAGAATCACGCTAAGTTAACCCCCGCTCATCCCCTTGGTAGCTTGGCACGAGCAGGCAGACAAAACTCAAAGACGATGTGTTAAGTATTTGTACAAATACACACAGTAATACAGTGAACCACTACAAAAGGACACAACATAAGTTTAGAAAAATAGTAAATATTTTATCTAAACGGCCAAATACGATAAAAATCCACAATATACAATTAAAAATATTAATTTAGCACTTAAAAGCAAGAAAAAGGTGCCTTGAGGCACAAATAATGCAAGTTGGTATTGTGAGGCGTCGTGACAAAGTTGTTACCTACAATGTGACGCTAATGGCACCGTTTACGAAGTCTCTCGACTCCCCAGGTACAGTACCTTAAGAAAGAATTAGAAATAGGCTGGTGCACAGAGTCGGGAAGAGGGGCTTCGCTGGGTCAGAGGCATCGTCGGTTCTGGTGCCATGGGGCAGAAGTACTGCGGCGTCGCACAGCGGCGTCAGGGCCTCACTACAGGGCGGTGGAGGTGAAGCGGCGTCAGATGTGAAGTCAGTCCCTTGGATCCGGCAGATGCGAAGTCCGGCGGAGTCACGATGCTGCGGGGCAACCTCACGGGGTCATGATGAGATCACGGGGCCGCAGGCGTTGCAATGGCGTCAGATCATCACAGGCGTTGGACTTACGACACTCCAGTGTCAGCGAAGTCAGGCGGGATCAGCAGCTGCAGCGACGCAAGACCTATAGGGTCGTCGGACTTCTACAAGGTCCACGGCCTTGGGGCAGGTGGTGTTGTGGTTCCAGGGTAGTGGTGTCAGCTCACAGCGTCGTCGGTTTCATCTTACTCAGGGAGGTCCACGGCCTCGGGGCAAGCAGCGTCACGGTTCTAGGCAGTGGTGTCTTTTGCGAAGTCGCACAGCGTCGTTAGACTGTTTTTTCTCCAGGAATTCAATTTCAGGGTTCCAGGAACTGGAATGGCACCCTCTGGCAAGCTAGAGTCCACAGCAAGTAGACTCAGGTCTGGTTGGTGAAGCCTTTGCTGTCCCTGAGGCTTCAAAACCGGAGGCAACCTCTACTCCAAGCCCTTGGAGTCACCTCTCAAGCAGCAATGCAAAAAACTCCATTCTCTGTCCCCTAGCACAGGCAGAAGAAGCAACTGCAGGATAGCCCAACACAGCACAGTCACAGGCCAGGGCAGCACTTCTCCTCAGCTCTTCAGTTCTCCTCCAGGCAGAGGTTCCTCTTGAATCCTTGAAGTAATCTAAAGTCTGGGGTTTTGGGTCCTCTTCTTATACACTTTTATGCCTTTGAACTAGGCCTACTTCAAAGCAAAGTCTCAAGTGTCTGTAAGATCCTTTCTTGTCCAGGCCAGGCCCCTGCCACACACCAGGAGGTTGGAGACTGCATTGTGTGAGGGCAGGCACAGCCTATTCAGGTGTGAGTGACCACTCCTCCCCTCCAGCCCAGATGGGTCATCAGGATATGCGGGCTTCACCCCAGACCCCTTGTGTCACTGTCTAGAGAGAGGTGCAAACATCCCAACTGTCAAACTGACCCAGGCAGGAAATCCACAAACAGGCAGAGCTACAGAATGATTTAAGCAAGAAAGTGCCTCCTTTCTAAAAGTGGCATTTTCAAACACACAATCTAAAAACCAACTTCACTAAAAGATGTATTTTTTAATTGTAAGTTCAGAGACCCTAAACTCCATATTTTTATCTGCTCCCAAAGGGAATCGCACCTTAATCACATTTAAAGGCAGCCAACATGTTAACATATCTGAGAGATAGGAGTGCAACACTGAAAACCGAATATAGCAGTATTTCACTGTCAGGACATGTAAAACACATAACTATATGTCCCACCTTTAACATACATTGCACCCTGTCCTTGGGGCTACCGAGGGCCTACCTTAGGGGTGGCTTACATGTATAAAAAGGGAAGGTTTAGACCTGTCAAGTGGGGACACTTGCCAAGTCGAACTGGCAGTGCTAGACTGCACACACAGACACTGCAGTGGCAGGTCTGAGACATGTTTACAGGGCTACTTATGTGGGTAGCACAATCAGTGCTGCAGGCCCACTAGTATCATTTGGTTTACAGGCCCTAGGCACCTCTATACTAGGGGCTTACTAGTAAATCAAATATGCCAATCATGGAAATCCAATTACATATACACTTTACATAGGAGCACCTGCACTTTAGCACTGGATAGCAGTGGTAAAGTGCCCGGAGTAACAAAAACAGCAAAAACAGAGTCCAGCACACATCAACAACCTGGGAAACAGAGGCACAAAGTTGGGGGAGACCACACCAAGGATGCCAAGTTTAACAGGCAGTCTCGTGCCTTTTCCCCTCAGGTGAAGGCTCATTCCTGCCTTCCGGGTTTTAAGTCTCACAGTGCTGTGGCCTTCATTCCAGCTCATCAGAGAGAGACGAGTCTTCTTCCCCTTGATTTCACTAAATTAAGCAACACCCTCTGGGCGCAGCCTTGCCCCTTAGCGCTCCCTCTTCCAACCTGGCCTGCCTTTACTGGGAGGGTCTTTGCTCTTTTCCCTTCCTCACAAAAAATTAACCCCTTATTATCCATTTTAGTTTCTCCTATTTTACCAAACATTTTTTTTCCTTTATGGAGCAAGAGGAATTAGCTTTTTAACAGGATGGTAGTAACACATAGTTTTTTCGTAATAATTTAGATGGCTTTATTCAGTCATCAGTCCAACATGCAGTGGACTCTTCAATAACAAAAAAAAAAAACATATTGAAAATATAGTGATTAATCTAATGTCTAAAAATATCTAGGCCAAGTCTGCAGGGGAAAGCAGAAAACGCAAAATAACTACCAAACCAGTTCCAATTGCACCCAAGGTTTCCCTTACCAAAGGGATATCAAGGTCCAGCACTAAACTCAGTAGTGCACCTATGGTCGGTGAGACATCCTCACATTTGCTTGAGGGCAATGTTCCTCCAAGGCTTTTATCTCTGGAGGGGCTACAGGATCTCATCCCAGGTAAAATCACCACAAAAATTGTAATTGCTAATATTCAAGATACAAATGACAACTCATATTATCCTAATACTGATAATGACAAAAACAATAATGAGTCTGAGTTTTAGATGACTTTAAAACCTAAAAACAGTAGCTTTCATCCGTAAATTCTGATGTTCTTGCCTCCTTTTCCTCCATTTTAGTTTCTCAGGGAAATCCCATGTTCCATCCTGAGTTTATTTTCAGTCTGAATTACACTGAATGGTACCTAGCAAACTACGTAGGAGTATATATTTCTATCAAGTTACGACTGCCTTTGGATAAACAGACAAGGGCAAAACTTAAAATCAGAATGCCGTAGACCTTTCCTACCACTAAATATTACATCCACACTAGTCATCGATCCCAGTATGCTAACTTTCTTCTCAAAATTTGGCAAGGATCCTAGGAAAGGGGTTCGACAAAGCTTGGTCCATTAGCCGAGACAAATTGTTGGCTGTAGTGGGTCCATTATCCCGTATTTGTGACTTAGCAGAACCAGCTTGTTTAGATAATTTCCCCGTTTATGCTGAATAACTATCCATGTGGATCCAAAGGGCATTCTGCTTACTGGGCAGAGCAAACTATTCCATTAAACACAAGTGAAGGAAGGGTCTTCTTCTAAAATTGGACCTCATGTTAGCTAAATTTTCTCCATTGGATCCTGGGGTCAAAGCCAATGGTCTTTTGTTCAGAGATTCATTTATAAATGCATTAAGCAAATAAGTAACCACCTTCATTTCAAGATGCAAACCATCATCCATCTAAGGGATTCTTTGCTACAAAACGATTGGATGAGCCGTCTAGATTTAGAGGGCGCTTATTTAACTGCTCCAATTCACCCTTCTTCCAGAAAATACCTTCTGTTCCAATGGCAGGGAAAGGTTTACGAGTTTACCTCTGTACCTTTCAGTCTTTCTACAACTCTTTGGTGTTTCACCAAGATTATGAAGCCAGTCGTCACCTTTTGAGGGTCTTAAGGCATCCGTCTTATTATTTACCTGGACGACATTCTACTCTTGAGTCAATGTCTCGCAACTCTCCAATCCCAACTACAAAGTACTTGCGTACCATTGCAAGATCTGGGTTTTCTCATCAACTCAGAGAAATCGATCCTCACTCCCACTCATCAAATGGAGTTCTTGGGATTTCTAGTAATTTCAGAGTCAGCTATTCTCCACCTCCCCATGTCCAAAGTCAAAGCCATCAAAACCAAAATCACACACACTCTTATATCCCCTTGCATTTCTCTCCGAAAGCTTGCTAGGATTGTAGGTCTTCTGTCCTTGTCGATTCAGGCAATCTTTCCAGGACTCCTTCATTATCGGGCTCTCCAGCGACTCAAAATTCGTCACTTAGAAAGGGTTTGGCTTATTCGGATATAGTCCCATTGGATCCTGAGTCTCGTCTAGAGCTTCAGTGGTGGGTAGACAGTTTAGATGTGTGGAAGTGCAGGATGATATCTGTCTTGGCCCCAGAACTCCTAGTAGAATCAGATGTAAGCAAGACAGGTTGGGATGCTCGTTGTGGACAGACCTCTACTGGAGACACATGATTCTTGACGGAGTCCAAACTGCACATAAATGGTTTAGAGCTCCTTGCAGGCTCCTTTGCGATTCAAAGCTTCACCAAAATCAAAGCAAGATGTTCCATCCTCCTTCGCATGGATAATCTTTCTGCGGTACGTTACCTCAATCACCTTGGCAGCACTCGGTCAAAACCTTTGACACAACTGACAAAAAGCCTTTGGGAGTGTTGTCTCCATTGCAACATCTTGGTCCAAGCAGAAAATCTCCCAGCCAATTGCAACTCTGTCGCCCATTCTTGTTTTCTTCACAATTCCAGCAACTGGCGAATACATCCCTCCATTTTCCAGTCCCTTGACATCAAATGGGGTCCTCTTCACACAGATATATTTGCTTCCAGACTCAGTTCTCATCTTCCTCAATTCTTCAGTTGGAAGCCAGATTTGTTAGCTATAGCAACAGATGCTTTTCCCCAGGACTGGTCCCAGAACATCAACTATGCTTTCCCCCCTTTCATTATGATTTCCAGAGTGTTGACCCAAGTTCATTGCCAAACAACTACTCCAATTCTAGTGGCCACCTTCAGGCAATCCCAGGTTTGGTTTCCATCCCTTTCAGAACTAGCAGTGGACTCGCTCATTCTCCTTCCAATCTTCCCGGATCTTCTCCTGGACCCATTTGGATTCAGACACAATCTCATCCTCAACAACTCTCTCCTGTAATCGGCCTGGAAGGTAGTGGGATGGTCTGACCGCATCCAAACATTTTGACAGAAGCTACAGATTTTATCAGCAAATCCCAGGCTCCAGGCATCACAAAGACTTATAAGTCAGCTTGGACTGAATGGACAAGATGGTGTTTTGGAAAATGTGTTGATCCCTTTTCAGCAGATGTCACCTATGTGGTGAATTTTTTGGCCTTCCTTGCTAGTCGGGGAAAAACATATCATACAGTAAATCTGTACAGATCAGCAGTTTCCGCTAACCCCCCTCGCATCGATGGAAAATAGTTGGAGAACACCCAATGGTGTGTCATCTGTTAAAGGGAGTAAAAGTTTGGAATCCTCCTGTTCCAAAATACAGTCAATTATGGGATGATAATCTTGTTTTACAATTGCTAACAAATTGGTCAGACAATATCTCCCTTGCACTAAAAATGCTCTCTGCTAAACTGACTATGTTGTTATGTCTTATTTCCATCAAGTGTATTTCCGGTGTCAAAGACCTAGATATCACTTCTCATCACTTTAATCCTTCAAGAGTTCTGTTCAATATTAGAAAATGCACCAAAACCAGTTTAACCTCTGTGTTTTATCCTTTCTTTCCTGAACATCCACAATTATGTATAGGAATTTGTTTGAAAGTGTACGAACAAAGAACCAGTAACCTCAGAATGTCCTCCAATTCCAACTCCTCATCTCCTTCAAAAAATCTTATAAACCAGTTTCTTCTCCTACCCT
The DNA here is from genome assembly GCF_031143425.1 of Pleurodeles waltl. Lineage (NCBI taxonomy): Eukaryota > Metazoa > Chordata > Amphibia > Caudata > Salamandridae > Pleurodeles > Pleurodeles waltl. Next base: position 111,745,901 of record NC_090443.1, on the reverse strand, counting down.
GGTTTATTGAGTTAAATGGGTTATGTCTTTGACTGGGATTGATACCTCCATTTTTGTTGCTCATTCTTCCAGGGGAGCTATGGCTTCCAAGGCCTTTTGGGGAGGTTCCCATCAAGAAGTTATTCGGAGATCTGCTGGTTGGTCGAATTACAATGTTTTTTTAACTTTTTGATGCAAACCTGTGCATACTGCATCTTTGGTGGCAATATATATGCTTTGAATAAGCACAACAGGAGGCTCTGTGACTTGCCATAAAATCTAGATTTTCCTAGTGTTACAAAAGATAGTCTTAATTTTATTAAAGATACGGAGGCGAGTATTATCCCACCACATCATTTATTAATAATGTCTTTTCCCACCCTACAGTTACCGGTGCATCAACATCTACAGCTACATGATTGGCCTGCTACATCTCCTGTTTCCAACATCACTGTGGATTCCATTCCAAGTATTTCTGGGCACCACCTTGTCTCAGAGATTTTCCCTATGGATCCTAGTTACTGGACGTTACCCAAGAAATGTTTATTCTGTTGTTAGCTTTCTTAATAATTTTCCTAATTTTACCATTATTTCATTCCTCTACTTGACTTCTCGCATTAGAAAAGGGGAATGTTCACAGTCAGGATAAGTGCTATAGTTTATTTCATACCCTGATTGGTGGAACTACTGTTTTTCTCCCATTGGCCTTTGTCTTCTGGCCTTTTGGGATTTGTGATTCTTTTACTTTTGACTGCTGCTGTTTCAAATAAAGCAAGTTAAGAAGGCATAATACTCACCTTCGTGCATTTAATAAAATTAAGACTTCCCTTTATAACACTAGGAAAATCTAGATTTAAAAAAAATAATTGGTCAGTTCTTCTAGCTTTAAGTATGACAGACTCCTTATCTAAACCCATGTTTGAGTTCTTACAACTTTCCACTGATTAACTGTAAAGCTTGAGCATGTGATTCTTCCTTTTAGGTCTCCCCTGAGACTGACGCTTGCAGTCTAATGTTCTTTTAAATCAAAAAATATATAATGGGTTTAGAGCCCACCTATTACTTACCATTGGTTGGCCTTCTCTTCACTCTTGTTTCTTTTGTTTTAATTGGTAAGTGGCAGTTGATTTAATTTCAGTTTGCTGGTTGCTCCAGAGGGCTTTGTGTGGATTTTGGTTTCGCCTCTTGAGATTCCATATACACACAGAGACAGCAGCATCAAGCTTGTTCCAAATGTCTAAGCTCTTTTATGTAGTGGCCTGCTAGACACATACGGGTTTCCTGACATGTAGCTGTTTTTCAGCCACTCCCTGTGGGCTGGCCTTACACCCACCCCACATCCATCTAACATAGGTGTCACGAGTGACATGGGGCCTGTTAATAAAAGAAACTGGCACACAAGCCTGGGGCTTGTTCAGTACCATTCAGAGCAGTGTCTCGGTCATCATTTCTATAGCATGAGGGCCTAGAGCCCAGAATATCACATTGGTGACAAGGATGCCTGACCCCCACATGCCGTGCTGTCCCGCAGCTACTGTCATGACGGTGAAGGATATCAACATCAGCACTGCCACTGTAGCCTACTCAGGGAAGAGGACACGTCCCCCAAGAGAAGGGTGAAACCTTTCCCCGCCTGATGGAGGAAACAGAGACCATTTGTCTCCTAAACCACGCCGTAACTGTTGCCATCCATCTGCTGGGAGACACTGTAAGATGGTGGGCAGCACAGAGAAATAAAAGAAATGTTATCGGCAAGCAGCCAATGACAAATGTGTCCTGGTCCCTTAAGGTGAGGCAAGTAATGACCTTAATCCCCATTCCAGAGCGGCTGCCACCCACCATATGCCAGCCTCACAGGTCCATACCCTCTGCACCACCTACCTACAGAGCACTGCACAGTACGCAGAAGAGGTACAGTGGCCTAGCGAGTGGTGCTCCGCCATTCATGCCCTCTGCTGACAGATGATTGTGGCACCCCACTAACAGGGGAGAAGAGCATGTCCCAAGGCCGCACCTCCACTGAATACCCCCATTACCTGCTGCACTTTTCTAGAACTCTGTCCTAGCCTGGGGAGGGAAAGAAACTGTCTACGTCCCACATCCTGCTGCTGCCTTGGCCCATTTGGTGAAAGAAAGTGCCTGTTGGATGAAGAAGGTAGGCCTGAAGAGGGCTAACCCCAGCTGCGGCAGCCGGTGTCTGCCAAGGAGGAAGCTGGGCAGGACCGCCACGCTGCACAAAAATAGAGGCCAGTACCTGTAGCTGTTACCGTGAGGCCACTCTGTGGCTGTACAGGAGCACCTTCTGTTGGGCATCTGCAGTCACCCCCAGTCAGAAGCGACTATTTGCTGCCAGCTCAACTGCCGTCATCTGTCCGCAAAAAGAAGGCAAATAAAGCCTCTACAGTTTGGAGAATCATTGTCTGCTCCCCCTGCAAAAGCAGCCAGCCTGTAGAGTCAGACCTGGAGAGGAGTTCCAATGAGGAGCACTAGTCCCACCGTGAGCACTGCACTGATGAGACTCTGAGATAGTGGATAAGTCTAGGTGCAGTGAATGTCAGAGTCTGCAAACATAGCAGAAAACGTGAAGAACACTTTTACCCGACCCCTGCAGTATGCACCATTGCTACCCAACACCATAGAGCTAGCGGCCTGGGGCAAAGAGAGACAGGAGGAAGACTAAGGTGCAAGAGACTGAAGACCAGTTGCATGCTCTGCACCCTCAACTGGCAGAGGGAGCACCGTCACACCCTAGTGGCATTTTGCTGCCACTGCATTCTGGGGAGAGCCGCACAGCCCACAGTGGTAAGGTGCCACCACCACAAGTACAAGAAGACCTTCGCCTCCCACAGCGATCCAGCGTTGCGCCATCAATATTTGGGCCAGGAGAAGGAAAATATGGGACAGGTTGCATACCAGATCAAAGAAAGTAAACCTACCTCCACCATCATCCAAAATGGGTGATGCACCTGTGAAAGGTAAGGAAGAGAGAGAGCAGCAATGTGTCCTCGAAGCCGCACCATTACTTACCTGCACAAGGCCACTGGCTGCCAACACAGCCGGGACACTGCCAAGAGAAGTCACTGCTGTTTGAGTTGCCACCTCACAGACAGGAGGGACCTATGGGAAATAAGAGACCACTGTTATAGTGCGGTGCAGCCACAGTACTTCCAGGGAGCACATGGCCAATGCATGGTTGTGTGAAAGAGGCTGCCCGCCCCAGCACCGAATGGCCACCATTGGCCTGTCACTGAGAACGTAACACGGAGTGACCAACCCTGCCTGACACACAACCCATGGCAGGACCAAGCACAGTGAAATCGTTGCTTTGAGGTGCAAGCACTGCGCCTTCAAGCGAAGAGAAGGCAGAAGGAAGGTTACCTGCCATCAACAGAGTGCAGCCCCAAGAAAATTCCTAAGGAGGGGACATGTCAAGTGTTGTGGATGCCACAGTGACCTGAAGAGAATAGTCAAGTCCTATACACAGGATAGGATCTGTGAGAGGTCCATGATGGGAGAAGACACACAGTACTACGAACAGGACAGGACCTGTGAGAGGGCTATGACGGGAGAAGATGCACAATCCTATGAACAGGACGGGGCAGGTGAGAGGCACATAAGGAGAGAACTGGCGACATGTTGTACCACCCAGCACCAGAAGAAGAGAAAACATGTGATGCGTGGCACAATGCCACATTGCAAAGAAGAACTGAAAAGGAGAGGAGAGAAAGGTGTGTGGCCAGACCTGTCATACTGTTGAACCTGACACCCACCTATGCGCAAGAGAAATAATCAAAGATTACAAGACCGAGAACTCATGCCACTACTGGAGAGAGCACCCACCGACACAAGCAAGTCACCAATGTGGAATGACGTCACTGGCGACAGTCCAGCGGGAGAACCAAATGTAAGTTGCCCACATGAGTGAACCAATATCTGCCCCATGCTTCCCAGTGCAACCATCCAGTGACAGTCACTTGCTGCTTGATAAGTGATAACATCCCTGCCAAGAATTGCACATACTGTAGGAGAAGAACAGCACCACCAACCAACAACAGATGGCTCTCCTTCTACACCCCGACCCGACAGCTTTGCTCCGCTGACCTTGTCCTTGCCATCGTCCCACGCATTCACAGAACGACTGCCAGCGGCAGATCATTCTCCTACCTTGTCTCCAAGACATGGAACACTCTTCCCACCCACCTACGACAGACACAGGACCTACTTACCTGCAGGAGACACCTCAAGACCTGGCTGTTCAACCAGTAGCAGCCCCATCAGCGCCTTGAGACCCTCACGGGTGAGTAGTGTGCTTTACAAATGCTTTGATTGAACAACACACCGAGCTACATGGATGCGAGTTCCCTCCAGTTCCCCTCATTCCCTGCAAATCCTAAACGCCTATTGCACAGGTTGTATAATGGCAACCACACCATCATGCCATGTGCATCACCGTAACCATCGAAGAAGCATCTCACCACCAGAGTGGCGCCTTACGCCAGTGAACCACCAAGAAACAAAGGAGGCACTCCTGGCATCCTGGGGAATCAATCATCCAGGGACTATCTGCTAGCCTCACCTGCACCTGGGTCCAGTTGGTGTGCACACCTGACCAAGTGTCATCTACCCTTGTAGTTGCACAAACGACTCAGCTGTGGTTTTGTTGGTGATCCTGTAGCAGCCCCCACGTGGCCCACACGCAGTCTGGCCTAGTCCATGTGGTCACAGGACAATCTATCAAAAAAGGTATCAAGGGAATCGATGGATGAGGGAATCCCTGCATAAGAGATGGGTCTGAAGCTGGTCCACCGACAGGTATTGGGAAGCACAAGATCCTCAGAGGAAGATGTCTAAACATTATCGATGTTGTCCCAGTCCTTGCAGGGTTGTACGTCATGAAGCCAAGACACCGCAAGGGAAAGCTCTGAAGCAGTCTCCACCGGTGTGCCTGAAACACCCCAGTTTGAACTTTTGACACCAACTCCAACACCATGAGAGCAGGCGGGACCGACCAACAATATACAGGTGGATTTTAATACAACCGACATGCTGCTGAAGGATTCGGACTCAATCCACACCCATGTTCATGACCTGAATCATCTGGTTAAATCATGGATGCAAGCAGTGGTATCTGGGTGCTGCCAGCTGCACCTGTCCATTTGTTCAGTGCTGCCATGCCAACTTCCTCTACAGACTGAAAGACTCAGTGGTGTCTACTTTGTTCTAGTCATTACCAAAGGTTGGACTTTTTTTTGTTAAAGTTTGAGAGGAATGCAGTGTCCTGCTAGACATACTTGTTTCCCCACACTTAGCTGTTTTCCAGCCAATCCTTGAAGGCTGGCCTTCCACCCACCCCACACTCATCCAGCACAGGTGTCACAAGTGATCTGATGCCTAATAACAAAAGAAACCTGGGCACCCAACCCAGGAGCCAGTTTAGTACCATTCAGAGCAGTGTTTGTGTCATCATTTCCATAGAATGAGGGCCTAGGGCCCAGAACATCACAATTTAGAATGTTCCTTTTAAATGCAGATTCAGGTTCATTACTCAGCATCATATTTTGTGTCTTTCATAACCCATATTACATTTTGTCATGTAAGCATTTAGTAAGCATCTGTTCAATAAATGTATAGATAAAAGGGGATGTCGGAGGCCCTGCTTATCTGAACTGGGCTCTTGGACTGCAGCATCAAAAAGTGGTTCAGAGCTGGAGGCGATAAAAGAGAAAAGCATTTCGCTCCTTCATCATTTATGCCACAGATCGACAAAGCCCGTTTCTTCCTGCCTGTTTCTGATACTTCAGTTTTCACCTATTGTTCTTGTTTACGTCAGCACAAGGCTCGCAAGTGCTCATAACAGTCTCCACTGTTTTTCAGGATAGCGTGAAATGTATTATGGTTCAGAATTCAAAGTGTCATCTTGTGATTGTTTATTGCTCTTCAGTTATTTGGTTTTCACTTTCGCTGAGCAGGCATTTCAGAGCGCTACTGAGTTAGCTGTCCTTCTTCCAGTGACTTCCGTTTATTGTGTAGAGACAAATGCAGCTGGCCCTGTCGCATGCAGGGCGACAAAGAGGGGACAGCGTCCTAGTTTGCTCCCCTGCTAGGATGGTAGCTGAGCACATGGGGCCACCATAGGTAGAGAGGGTTGGTCACCCTGGACGATGGCGAGGACAAGGTCAGCGGAGCAAAGCTGTCGGGTCGGGGTGTAGAAGGAGAGCCAGCTGTTGTTGGTTTGTGGTGCTGTTCTTCTCCTACAGCATGTGCAATTCTTGGCAGGGATGTTATCACCTATCAAGCAGCAAGTGACTGTCACTGGATGGTTGCACTGGGAAGCATGGGGCAGATATTGGTTCACTCATGTGGGCAGCTTACATTTGGTTCTCCCGCTGGACTGTCGCCAGTGACGTCATTCCACATTGGTGGCTTGCTTGTGTCGGTGGGTGCTCTCTCCAGTAGTGGCATGAGTTCTCGGTCTTGTAATCTTTGATTATTTCTCTTGCGCATAGGTGGGTGTCAGGTTCTACAGTATGACAGGTCTGGCCACACACCTTTCTCTCCTCTCCTTTTCAGTTCTTCTTTGCAATGTGGCATTGTGCCACGCATCACATGTTTTCTCTTCTTCTTCTGGTGCTGGGTGGTACAACATGTCGCCAGTTCTTTCCTTATGTGCCTCTCACCCGCCCCGTCCTGTTCATAGGATTGTGCATCTTCTCCCGTCATAGACCTCTCACAGGTCTTGTCCTGTTCGTAGTACTGTGTGTCTTCTCCCATCATGGACCTCTCATAGATCCTATCCTGTGTTTATTGCCCTGGGCATCAGGAGCGAAGGAGTAAGACCAGGAGGTCACATAAGGGGTCATCTCCCAGGGCTGGGCCCCTTTCGCATCAGCGTTAATGCAGCCGACATCGTTTGGACAGTTGCATCCGACTTAAACCATGGTAGGTTTGAGGTTTTCTGCTGGGAAACGTAGCAGCTAGTGTTGGGACAAGGTCTTGTAGCTCTTGTGAATTATTTTCTGCTTAATTTTAGAGAACTGGAGAGGCTGTGGGCCACTGGGTGGTGATGCACTACACTCTGCCCTTTCACAAAATGCTCAGTAGTTCCCTTAAGTGCCAGGGATCTCTAACAATGTGTAATTATTGAAACATTTTTGTACATTGATGAGGCCTAGCAGCGTCCCCACCAATACAGTTTTGTAAAACAATTTACAAAAAAGCACTAACAAAGCCAAAATGCTGATGGCAAACGTCTGACAAGTTGTCTTTGCCAATGCTTTGGTTTACTCTGAATTCTCTACTTCTACTCCCATTCCTCTTTCCCCTGTTAGAGTCAGTGGGTCTCTGATATTCTATTGCAATGTATTACTGTCCTTTTCAAATTTGGGTTCAATGAAAACCTAAACATTTAGCAACATTTTCCTATGGTCTAGGTCCTCTTACCTTAATGCTTTGTGAAATCTGAATCAAAAGAGTCTTAACTTCTTGATGGGCTGGGAAAAATCTACATTTTGCGTGATTGACCTAAAATGCAAGGCATATATTTCTCTGTTGACCAGTGATAGGGATGACTGTTTAAATACACTTCGCACACAGAACTGGTTTTGGCCTTCAGTGGTGCATGTTGTAGTTGCCTCTCAATGGTACACATTTTATTGACCTCCTAAGAATGAAAAACTGATTTGGCCCCAAATTTGCACCTGTAATCTAAGGGCTGCACATAGATTTACACAGGAGGTGCTCTTCGCAACAAATTATCCATTGTAGGGATACATTTAGAGAAAATTAGGTTGTCAGGTGATTAAGTAATCACATATTCTTTACATAAAAGTCACTTATATTGGCATGTGACGCATAAGTGTTTGACCGTACTCTCTCCCATCCTCGAAGTATTCACATTGAAATTATAATGTTTTTGTGTCATGCAGTTCTTTTCTCCATGCCGTTGTAACCCTGCACTCTTACTAAATGCAGCGAAAGGGCTCTTTGTTTCCATGTTTTTTTACCATGTAAGATGCAGTCTGATAGATGACTTTTTACAGCTTGCCTACTAGACAATGCATGTGCTGTCTTCTGCGAGATGTATTGTTAGCTTACAGTGAGCTTTAAGCCCACCGGCTACTTGCCAGTACTTGGCTTAGCTCTCATTATCATTTGCCTGCTTTTTACGGGTGAGCGCAAAGCTCTCTGTCCCATGTTGTAATCTCTCTTTGGGCTTCAAACCATGCCCATGTCACGTCAGTTTCTTTCATTGGTTCGTGGGTTTGCCTTTTAAAATCTGCTTGCTTTCATTAGTGAAAGGCATGCATAAGTCATGCCTTTTCCGGTGTTTAGCCCTCCTCGAGCACAGCGACCAAGTACTGAAAACATATGAGGCTCTACGTTCTCCATCCGGTTTCTGGACTACTTTTTCTCTTTTTTTGCTGCGCAATCTTGCTGGGCAGAAGTCGAGCGCTTTGCATGACATCAACCCTGTTACATAATTAAGATAGGTTTCACTACGAGGGAACTTTTATTTCCCTTTGTGTGTCTGCTTTGCACTGATGGCGGCCGTCAGCTCGCTTATGTGAAACTTTTACTTTTCAGTTTATATGGCAAGAAAAGTCCAGTTAGTATGTGAAACTGTTTTATTTTCATTTCCAAATTATGTGGCAAGAAAAGTCCGGTTAGGAGTTTACAATGCTGATTGTTCTAGCTCAAGCAAACGCGAGACTGGTTGCATTGCAAATGCTTGTTGTTAGAGTGTTAGGCTTTTTTTTGTCTTCTTCAGTTAGTCCTTTCCCTGGAGGATGGATGCACTTCTATCTCCTTACAGTGTTTGCTTTTTCAGGCACTACTCTTTTTTCTTTTTGTACAAACACATTACAAGAGCGATGTGTTTTCTAGCTGTCTCTCTAGTGTGCTTCTCTTCTTTCAGCGCTGTTCTAGCCTGCTGATGTGCTTCTCTCCCACACCCCTCTGTGATATATATGCCTTTGTGTGCTCCCGTTCCCTGTGTTGCTTTCTCACCCATTTGCATCTACATCTTCCTTTACTACAAATTGTTTCTCTCATCTATTTGCTTTTCTCTTCTGCTATATGTACTCCACTTTGCTTCCCAGGTGCCCTACATGTTGCTTCCCCTACACACATTCCATGTTGCTTCACCCCACTGTCAACCTCCATATTGCCTCTGGCACCCTGTGTTGTTTTACTCCTCACCAGCCCCCTGTAATACTGTCATCCCCCCACCACCCAATTTTGAATGCTTTTTCCTTTATATTTGCTTATCTGAGTTGGCGTGGCAAATAGAAGAACAAAAAGCAACACCATTTTGAAACAGTGCGCATTCGTGGTGCGCACGCTTTTAAAATGACACAAATTGTTTTTTTTTCCTAATCGTAGCTGTGCTGCCCAGCTTCGGGGTGTTGTGCAGCGCAGATAAAAAACATTTACAAAGCAAGCAGGTCCCGAAGGTGAGACCTGTTGGCCTTGCCAGTGCTTGTTTAGATCTCATCTAAAGACAGCTTTTAGCTGTGTGTTGTCATCGGCCTCAAATGGGCAATATTAATACTTACGATGGGCTTTGGGTGAGTGCACTGCTTATCACTGATTGGCTTTCTCACCAATCTTGTTTGCTTGTTTCTGACTTTTTCTCGTCTGGTGTTTAGCCCTCCCCTACAGCATAGATTGTTTAAAAAAAAAAAATTCAATGGTCTGTGCCCTTCAATTGCTTACATCTAAGGACCTTCTTTAGGGTCGAGCCTATGATGGCATACACTTGCAGATGCTTATCGTTTGCGAGATGCTGTTGTATTTAAAAAAGAGCTTGGAGCCCGCCAGTTGCTTAACATTTGTTGGATTGCGCTACACTTTTCTTTTCAGCCTCTTAATTGGTCACTGCTGGCATATCATCATTTCCGTTCCTATCCATGGAGGAGGGACCAATGACTGATTAATTCAACTTAATCAGTACCCGTCCGCTGCTCCTGACGTGACTGAGGTACTGTTTTGTTTGTCTTAACTTCTAGTGCACTTCAAGCAGGTGTGTGACAGGCAAAAACATCCTCAGTAGGACGAACAAAATTGCTAAATTGTATTTTCTATAGTTAACTTTTTGTTTTATTTTGCCAAGTCTTCTTTCCTCATTTTTCACTCATGTTTTCTTTTGCTTTTGCTGGTGGACACTCTCCTCAAAAGATGACAATTATCTTATACTAAATATTGCAAAGCAACACTGTTTCTTTATGTGTAATTTTCAAAATTATGTTTTAACACACAGTTATGGAATATGCCCCAATCCATCCCACTCAAATCAAATTCGCCCCATTGTAATCTAAAACACACACCCCAACCTAGTCCAGTTCACCACACCCATCCCCACTCCAATCTTCCCACTCCAATTCAAAACAAACTGCCCCACTCCAAACCACTTCAGCTCATTTCACTCCACTCCACCCCACTCCAATCCACCCCTCTTCTTTCAATCCATCCAACTCTACTCCAATCCAATCCACCCCACTCTATCCTAATCCATCCCACTACCTCAGTCCACTCCAACCCAGTAAACTCTATTCCACCCCATACCACTCCACACTACAGCACTCTCTGCCACTGAAGCAGTGAACTCTTCTCTCCTCCACTCAACTGTACAACACTATGGGGGTCATTACAACATTGGCGGTATAAGACGCTTACCGCCGTGCAGAAGACCGCCAATACACCGTCGCGGCCGCGGTAGACCGCCACAGCTATTATGACACACATCACGGAATCCGCCGAAATTCAGACACCCACACAATACCGCCACACCAAAGGTCAGCGATAAACATGCGGAAACAAATCCTCCACCTCCACGCCAACAGAAACACGCCCATGCTATTACGACCCATGAATCCACGTGGCGGTCTTTCAACCGCGGTATTCCATTGGCGGTACACACCGCCGCGCTCAAAATACACACACATCTCCAAAACACCGCCACATTGGACAATTCCAAATACACACACCTGATACACATACACACACCACTCCCACACACCCATTACAATATAAAACAGACACACACATCACCCACAAACCCCTACGACCTAAAATTAGAGAGAAGGCAGAGAGAGACAGCACAGAATAGAGAACCCCATCACACAGAGGCACACTACACCATCACCCACACAACATCCACTCACAAAACAGCACATACCACTACACTCACCACACTCATCACCACATACACCACCTCACACATCACACACACCACCCCATGGCACGCCAAAGACACCCCCGCTTTTCCGAAGAGGAGCTCAGGGTCATGGTGGAGGAAATCCTACGGGTAGAGCCACAGCTATTTAGCTCACAGGTACAGCACACATCCATAGCCAGGAAGATGGAGCTATGGCAAAGAATAGTGGACAGGGTCAACGCTGTGGGACAGCATCCAAGAAATAGGGAGGACATCAGGAAGAGGTGGAATGACCTACGGGGGATGGTGCGTTCCACGGTATCCAGGCACCACATTGCGGTTCAGCAGACTGGCGGCGGACCCCCACCTCCTCCCCCACAGCTAACAACATGGGAGGAGCAAGTCTTGTCCATCTTGCATCCTGAGGGCCTCGCAGGAGTCGTTGGAGGAACGGACACTGGTAAGTCAAATCTTAACTATCATATCCCCCACCTTACCTGCATGCTATCACACACCCCCACCGTCACACCCTCCCCTATCACCCTAACTCCTCACTAATGTACCCATAACACCAACCACCCATCCCAACCCCAAGACCTGCATGACACAACTAAGCATGGATACCCATCACTAAAGCATGCCCACTGCACATACCCAGAACACCCCCTAAACATCAGCACACAAGCCCCCACACAGGAATGCCTGCACTAGTGTACACGCACACCCAACCATTGCACACCATGAAACACACACATGCAATAATCATGTACTTATACCCCTGCAGGAACCCGAAGGAACGTCACCACACCAGAGGGTGCAGACAACACCACTCCACCCCCAGAAGAGGCCCACAGTGACGACAGCAGCTCTGCCCCACTGGATCTTGATGACCAGCCCGGACCATCGTGGGCCTCAGGACAGTCGGTTCCCCTTGCCCAGCCACAGCCCAACACCGAACTTCCACCCTCTGGTAACACCAGCACAGCACCCACCCAGCGGGCCCATACCTCCCTACCCAGGACAGGTCAATCAGCGGTGTGTCCACCACTACAGGGCACCCAGGCTAACCCACCACCCCAACAACAACAGGGACCTGGGGGCAGTGGTAGTGGGAACACGGTCCAGGGGACGGAGGCACAGGAACACAGGGGAACTGGGAGGGCTGCTGTGCGACAGAGGGAGGACAGGCCAAGGGAACCTACTCTCAACGAGGCCCTCTCCTCCATCATGGGAGCATACCACCACTCCCAGGAGACGATGGCAACGGTCCTGGACAAGTTGCAGGAGACCCTGCGTCTGCATGAGGAGCAGTATTTGGGGTTCAGGGAGGAGCTCAGGACCATCGGCTCCGCCCTGGGCACCATTGTAGAGGTGCTGACGGACATTCAAAAGACCTTGAGGGACACCGTGGCACTCCAAGGGGCCCCTGACACTAGCCATGACGATGAAATGCCCACCACCTCCGCCGGCGCTAGTGGACAGGACGCCCCGCCACAGGACCAACACACCAGCACCCCACCCCCTGCAGAGGGACAACCACCACGCAAGCGGTCCCTGAGATCCAGGAACAGGACAGAGCAAGATGGCAAGACCCCCGCCAGGAAATAAGACCACCCTGATTGTCCCCCCACTGTCCCACTTTGTTACCCTGTCCAAATCGGAACTGCCCCAGCTCCACTTCCAATGGCCAGATGTGCAATGTACCTGTGAGACTAATGGACTGGACTCTGCCATGGACATTCTTCCACCATAACCCATCCCCATTTCACAACCCCCCTTCATTGTTATGCACTTAAATAAACACCCTTGAAACACTAATAAAACTGGAGTCAGTCAATGATTTTGAACTTTGTATTGTCAATTACAGTGTCAAAAATGGTTACCCATTGGAAGTCCAACATACCAATGTCACACATCACAAGCCTTTCAAGGGTGTAAGCTGTTGACACGTAGGTTACCACATTTGTGAAACTGAAATGGAAAGGGACAACTCAGTTAACAAATAGTGAGTGAAATGTAGGTACAGGATAGAGGTAGACGTGTGAAAGTTAATGTTATGTTAAACCTGAAAATGCACTCACCTGTGTCTCACTGGAAATATTGCTGTATGACTGACTCCCTGTTGTCGTTTTCTTCTTCATCAGCTTCATCCTCATCACTGTCCACAGGCTCCACAGGCTCCACCGCTGCTACAACACCATCATCTGTATCATCCGCCTGCAGAAAAGGCACCTGGCGTCCAAATGCCAAATTATGGAGCATGGAGCAGGCGATGATGATGTCGCACACCTTCTTTGGTGAGTAGAATAGGGACCCACCTGTCATATGGAGGCACCTGAACCTCGCCTTCAGGAGGCCGAAGGTGCGTTCGATCACCCTCCTAGTCCGCCCATGGGCATCATTGTACCGTTCCTCTGCCCTGGTCCTGGGATTCCTCATTGGGGTCAATAGCCAGGACAGGTTGGGGTAACCAGAGTCCCCCAATAGCCATGCACGGTGCCTCTGGAGTTGATCCATCATATCAGGGATGCTGCTATTCCGCAGGATATAGGCGTCATGCACTGAGCCAGGGAACATAGCATTTACCTGCGAGATGTACTGGTCTGCCAAACAGACCATCTGGACATTCATGGAATGATAACTCTTCCTGTTCCTGTACACCTGTTCACTCCTGCGGGGGTGGACCAGAGCTACATGGGTCCCATCAATGGCACCTATGACGTTCGGGATATGTCCAAGGGCATAGAAATCACCTTTCACTGTAGGCAAATCCTCCACCTCAGGGAAAATGATGTATCTCCTTACGTGTTTCAGCAGGGCAGACAACACTCTGGAGAACACGTTGGAAAACATAGGCTGGGGCATCCCTGATGCCATGGCCACTGTTGTCTGAAATGACCCACTTGCAAGGAAATGGAGCACTGACAGCACCTGCACGTCAGGGGGGATTCCAGTCGGATGGCGGATTGGTGACATCAGCTCTGGCTCCAACTGGGTACATAGTTCCTGGATTGTGGCACGGTCGAACCGGTAGGTCACGATCAAATGTCTCTCTTCCATTGTCAACAGGTCCACCAGCGGTCGGTACACCGGCGGATTCCGCCATCTTCCAATATGTCCCAACTGACGGTGCCTATGAAGGACAACAGCGAAGAAACTGTCACCACACCTCCAGGTATTTACCCACAGTCACACACAAGACTACAACAGACAATTAACCCATCCGGGAAATGTTTTGAGTGTAGGCCTCGGTATGTGTGACGCAGTAGTAAATGAAGCCATGTGGGCCCCTGAAATGGCGGCTGCCTGACCTCCAAACTGGGACAATGGAATTGTGGGGTAACGGCGCTGGCGTTGACACCGTCGCGGTAGGCGGTCGTGGAGCGCGGCGCAATGCTGCCTTGATTAACATAGGACCCCATGGGTCCCAGGAGCCAAAGAACAGGTGCGCTGGCGGTGATGATGCGCCCCGCCGCGGACGTCACTGCTGCGGACGGCACCACCATTTTCTATCTCTTCAATCACTAGATACCTGACCTTCGACAGGAGAGGACCTACACTGCTAGTGCTGCTGTGACCTCGGTCTGGAAGCGACGATGGCTGCTGCGTCTGGGGAAAGGGCCCCTGCCTTCACTGCACAGGAGTTGGAGAAACTTGTGGATGGGGTCCTCCCCCAGTACATGCTACTCTACGGTCCTCCAGACCAACAGGTTAGTACACAGGGAGCACGTTGGATGGGCTAGGCCTGGGTGGACAGGGCTGGGTGGGAGAGGGAAGGGGGCAGAGTTCTTACAACAGAAATGCCTGGGGATGAATGGACCACATGGACAGAGTTGGGAGGGGGCCACTCACATTGACAGTGCAATAGGTAATGACTGTTCCTCTATCCTCGTGCATGTCATGTAGGTCAGCGCCCACCAGAAGAGGGACATTTGGGGTGCCATCGCCAAGGAAGTCCGGACCCTGGGGGCCCACCAGAGACGGGGCACCCACTGCCGGAAGAGATGGGAGGACATTTGCTGCTGCAGCAGGAAGACGGCGGAGGCTCAGCTGGGGATGGCCTCCCAACGTGGGAGGGGTGCCCGTCGCACCATGACCCCCCTGATGTTCCGGATCCTTGCGGTGGCCTACCCGTAGTTGGATGGGCGCTTAAGGACATCACAGCAGACGCAAGGGGGTGAGTACAACCTCATTCTGTGGACTTTGCGTGCAGTGCAGGTGTCTGGGTGGTGGAGGTGGCCTGTGGGTGTTCCTAAGCCAGGGCGAGTTAGGTAGGCAAGGCCCCTCCGTAATGTAGGCCATGTGGGACTCTACCCCAGCTCAGAACACAGGCATGTTGATGTATAGTTGCCCCTTTGGCATCCATGTGCGCAGATTTCTACCATTGCCATGTAGGCCATATCCCAAAAATTGCATGTGCAGAGGGCAGGAGCACGGCGTAATGCAGGGGGCTGCTGCGTTTGTCTTGTCCGCCAACGGTAGTGGTATGCCATGCACTAAAACTCTCTTTCTTCTGTCTCCCCCCCTTTTCCTGCTCTCCCTGTCCTTTTGTACATCAGCATCATCAGGCGGAGGTACAGTGGCACCGGAGCACGAGGGAGCTGCATCCCACATGGCCATGGAGGGCCACACCACAGATTCTGAATGCACCAGTGGGACGGAGGGCGAGGGGAGCTTCACGTCGGCCACAGGATCACCAACCAGCGACACGGACTCGTCTGCCGATGTGAGCTCCCCTGTGGTGGTGGCACCATATGTGTGCCCCACTTCTACAGGTACAGCCGCCACCTCCCCTACCAGCCCCGCCCTCCCAGCAGCCCCTCAGCGTTCGCCCCGTGCCCGCTCACCCAGGAGGGTGAGCATCACCTTCGCCCCAGGCACCTAAGGCCCTGCCCCAGTCACCCCTGCTGCCCTCAGTGAGGAGGCCATTGACCTCCTCAGGTCACTCACTGTTGGGCAGTCTACCATTGTGAATGCCATCCAGGGTGTAGAACGAGAGTTGCAACACGGTAATGCATTCCTGGAAGGCATTCATTCTGGTCAGGCTGTCCTTCAGCGAACCCTGCAATCTCTGGCCTCAGCACTGATGGCAGCCATTGTCCCTGTGTCCAGCCTCCCCCATCCAACTTCCTCCACCCAGACCCAATCCCCTGTACCCCAGCCCATCCCAAGCACACCTACAGACCAGCAGGCACACAAGTCAACACCCAAAAGTAGCTCAAGCAAACATAGGCACCACACACACCACAGCCACTCACACAAGCATCACACCCATACAGACACAGCAACATCCACTGTCTCCACTGTGTCCCCCTCCTCCTCTTCTCCCTCTTCCCTCCCAGTGTCGTCTACACACACACCTGCATGCACCACATCTACAGGCACTAGGACTCGCACCAGGACACCCAGCACCACAAGCCGCTCACCTGCACTCACCACCTCCACTGCCATTTACATGTCCCCTGTGTCCTCTCCCAGTGTGTCTGTGACGCCACCTCCCAAAGTACCCAAACGCTGGCAATCACTCACCCAACATCCATCCACCTCACGACAGCCTCCAGTACCTGCACCTGCACCCAAAACACCTAAAGTGACACCTCCTACGACCACCTCCTCTACCTCCACTCCCAGACCCCCTCCAGCTCCCCATCCCAGTGTCCGTCAGAAACTGACCCTATGTCAAATTGACCTTTTTGCCCCCCTCGTCCCCCCCCCCAGTTCATCAGTCCTGTCATAGCGCCTCAGCCAAAAAGCCTCCAGTGCCAGTGGTGCGTGTTCCAGGTTTTTGGAGTGCACCGTCCACCAGGGCAGGCAGTAGGAGCCAGGGCACTGGCAGCCCACCCCCTGTAAAGGCTCTGAAATTGGAGAGTGGACGACGGGACCGTGTCAAGACTGCTGGTGGGACAACAACTGAAATGGGATCGAAGCCGATTGGTGAGTCAGCTGTAACTCCAAAGAAGGTGGGGAAGGTCCCAAGGAAGTCTGCCCAGACTGTTGTGAGTGTCACGGCGGAGAAGTGCGCCATCATTGCAGGTGGTCCAGACACAACCACCAGCACCATTGTTACTGGTCAGGAGACCACCGCCGGAGTCACAGCCCAGGAGGGCCCAAGTATCATTACTGGTCAGGAGACCACCGCCGGAGTCACAACCCAGGAGGACCCAAGTATCGTTACTGGTCAGGAGACCACCGCCGGAGTCACAGCCCAGGAGGGCCCAAGTCTCGTTACTGGTCAGGAGAACACCGCCGGAGTCACAGCACAGGAGGGCCCAAGTATCGTCACTGGTCACGAGATCACCGCCGGAGTCACAGCCCAGGAGGGCCCAAGTATCGTCACTGGTCAGGAGACCACCGCCAGAGTCACAGCCCAGGAGGGCCCAATTATCGTCACAGGTCAGGAGATCACCGCCAGAGTCACAGCCCAGGAGGGCCCAAGTATCGTCACTGGTCAGGAGACCACCGCCGGAGTCACAGCCCAGGAGGGCCCAAGTATCGTCAGTGGTCACCACCGGAGTCACAGCCCAGGAGGGCCCAAGTATCGTTACTGGTCAGGAGACCACCGCCGGAGTCACAGCCCAGGAGGGACCAGGATCCCACAGTCCCGCTGGGCAATGATGGAAAGTCAAGCCACACACCAATGTCCAGTGTGGAGATCGTCATGCCACACACCAATGTCCAGTGTGGAGATCGTCATGCCACACACCAATGTCCAGTGTGGAGATCGTCATGCCACACACCAATGTCCAGTGTGGAGATCATCATGCCACACACCAATGTCAGTATCCGAACCGCAATGTCAGAGCACCGCTGAACAGGGCAAAGTCCGCCATGGTGAAGACCGCTGAACAGGGCAAAGACCGCCATGGTGAAGACTGCTGAACAGGGCAAAGACTGCCATGGTGAAGACCGCTGAACAGGGCAAAGACTGCCATGGTGAAGACCGCTGAACAAGGCAAAGACCGCCATGGCTAAGCACCGCTGAACAGGGCAAAGACCGCCATGGTGAAGACCGCTGAACAGGGCAAAGACCGCCATGGTGAAGACCGCTGAACAAGGCAAACACCGTGTGGGTATGAATAGGCCGCCACATCAGGCATCCTTATCCCATGTGCACCTGGGACAGTGACAGGACAGGAACTTTCACGGGGAGACTCATCCTGTCTGGGCACCAGTCCCACCCAGTACCAGTAGAGAACTGCAGATACTTGCGAAAATGTAGCTTTGCATTCCCCAGGATGGTCTAGTGGGCAACCCACCCACTGTAAAGACTTGTGAGACTGTGGCTTTGCATTTCCCAGGATTGAACAGTGGGCAACCCACCCACTGTAGAGACTTGAGAGACTGTGGCTTTGCACTCCCCAGGATGTAACAGTGAGCAACCCACCCACTGTAGAGACTTGTGAGACTGTGGCTTTGCACTCCCCAGGATGTAACAGTGGGCAACCCACCCACTGTAGAGACTTGTGAGACTGTGGCTTTGCACTCCCCAGGATGTAACAGTGGGCAA
Source organism: Pleurodeles waltl (assembly GCF_031143425.1). NCBI lineage: Eukaryota > Metazoa > Chordata > Amphibia > Caudata > Salamandridae > Pleurodeles > Pleurodeles waltl. The sequence continues at coordinate 111,727,260 of NC_090443.1, read as the reverse complement.
CCCACCCACTGTAGAGACTTGGGAGACTGTGGCTTTGCACTTCCCAGGATACATCAATGGGCATGGAGCCCCGTCGTGGATCTGGCTTTGCATTCATCTGGCTGAGGTGCCCCCCCCTTCCCATCCCCCTGAGGTGCCTGTAGTGTTTCTATCTGATGCCCCGGCAGCGTTCTCTCCGATTGTGGTCAGGTATCCTTTGTGGGCCTCGCCCATGCATTTTTGGACTGTTAGTGCACAGACATTGTTGTGTACATTTGTGCACTACTTCTTGTATTGTATATATAATTATGACAGATTTCGAGATATATATCAGTATATTTTTGTATGACATGTATATTGGCACATTACAATGTTTGACCGAAATTCGCTTTGTCTTTACATTCTTCTGGGGGGATTGTGGGTTGTTCATGTGATTTTTGTGAATGCATTGGTGTGTATGTTGTAATATGCGAGGGTGGGGGTGGGGGTGTTTGGTGGGTGTCCCCCTAACTTTTGCCTCCCCGTGTCGTAGACGCAGTACTCACCGGTATCTTCTGTGCCTACGTCGCTGTTGGTCGTAGAGGAGCAGAAAGACAAAGGCAGGTAGGATTTGGAGTTCCGGCTCCATGGAGTCATCGTTCCTCGTGGGATGTGTAGAAGGTGAGCGTTTTCCCATAGCAAAAGCTGTTTCCGCCGTGTTTTTATCCACGGTGAATCCGCCCCGGAAAAGGTGGCGGATTGGCCTGTTGTGATACTGTGGGCGGTACATTGTCTTCCGCCTGTCTGTTGGCGGTAACCGCCGCACTGTTTGTCTGTACCGCCGTGGCGGGCGATGTGTTAAAGTGTCTGTCTTTGTTGGCAGTTTCCGCCAGGGTCGTAATTCCCTTTTTTTGTCCGCCAGCCTGTTTGCGGTATTTCCGCAGCTTTAACACCGTCCGCCAGGGTTGTAATGAACACCTATATGTCCCGTACTCCATTCTATAACAGTCTACTCCCCCACTCCACTCTGACACCCCACGCTATAGCTATTAGTGATGCTGAACCGCAACCACACTGATGTACAACATTGCAAAAACACACAACCATAGTCAGTAGCTCTTGTAGAGGCAAGAACTATTGGATTCGCCAATGCTTGTTTCTTCAGCACTCCATGCGATTGCATGCGTTTGTTCGCTTTCTTCCTTGCGTGCTGCTTTGTGTTGAATATGTCCCCACACTCTTTTTCTGTTGCTCCCTCTCCAAACTCAAGTTAGACCCTTCCTTCACCCTGGTTTTTCAAGTTTTTTAAATAAATGTTAACAGCCCCCAAACCTGCTCTCCTCACTGTCGCTGCTTGTCATCCCTTACTACCAACTTTCCCCACCAGCTCCACCATTCCTCACGCCTCTCTACATCATCTCATTCTTTTAAAAAAGGGCCCTGTAGCTGTCATTTTCTGCCGGATGCACCTCTTTCTTTAAAAAATAAAATTACCAAACGCCACGGTGCACTTTGGACTTTTTTTTCTACAATGGGTGTTGGCCATCTTGGAACATCAAATTACATATAAACACAAAATTGCACATGTGGTAACTCATGTCTCATCACAAGTATGTTTCTACAAGAGGAAGACACAAAAATACAAATTGTCTGAAAGACAATCTAATCCAAAGGAAATAATATGAAAATGAAAGAAAGTGGAAGTAAGAAATGACACATAGGGGGTCATTACAACCCTGGCGGATGGCGGAGAACCGGCGGTAAGACCGCCAACAGGCTGGCTGTCTTACCTTGGTGTATTATGACCATGGCGGTTACCGCCATGATCATCCGCTGGTTCTCCGTCCCGCTCGCCAGGGCGGAGACGACCGCTGGGCTGGAGACCTGGGTCTCCAGCCCTGTGGCCGTCAGTATACCGCTGTCGGTATTTGGACCCGGCTTACCGCCGTGGATTTCCAGCGGTTTGAACCGCCATAAAATCCATGGCGGTAAGCACCATCAGTGCCAGGGAATTCCTTCCCTGGCACTGACAGGGGTCTCCCCACCCTCACCCCGACCCCAACTCCCTCCCCTACACCCCCCACCACCCCTGCCACCCCGCAAAGGTGGCAGGGCCCCCCTCCCCACCCCAACATAACATTACACACACACCTGACACGCATGCAGGCACCACCAACACGCACACACCCTGACATACATGCCTACATCCACACACACACGCACACCCACATTCAAACATACACGCACACATCCATACAGACATACCCACAGACATACACGCACTCATTCCCATACACACAACACCCCCGCAAGCATTCTCGCACTCACACACCCCCTCTACATACACACACGTACACCTCCATGCACGCACACAACACACAACACCCCCCACACACCTCTCCCCTAACGGACGATCGACTTACCTGGTCCGTCGATCCTCCGGGAGGGGACGGGAGCCATGGGGGCAGCTCAGCTGACACCACATCGCCAACAGAACACGGCGAATCACAGGACGTGATGCGCTGGGCGGTGTTCTGTTGGCGTGGCGGTGGGGGTGGAGCACCCCCCCCTTCTCCGCCTCCCGCAAGTATGGCTGTTGGCGGCTCTCTGTCGGAATAACGACGGAGAGCAGCCAAGAGTCATAATACGCAAGCGGCAAACCGCCTGCACAGGCGGTCTTCCGCACGGCGGCCCCTCGGCGGTCTTGCAAAAAGACCGCTGAGGTCGTAATGACCCCCATAATGCTTTCTAATTTTCGAGGGTTAAAGGAAGCTCTATCAAATTGCACATCCAGACAGGGGTGCAACTACACCCGACCAGGGGCTGAGGGGGGCATGGGGCTCGGGGCTCACACTCCTAAACAAGACACACATTTCCAGAAATGGAGTCTGAGCAAACCTCATAGTCATTATATGAGGAAAAAGAAGTGACAGATAGTGCAATTTAAATATATTGGAGAAACATGATACTGTATCAAATGTATTTTTTGAGGATTTGACAAGTCCAGAAAAATGCTCCTGACCTAGTGTTGACCGAAGGTACAGATTTAATTTACCCAGTGCGGTGTTGTAAAATATGTATGGGTATAGCTGCCATTATGTGCAGGTATCAAACTATTAGGCTTAGTAGCAGTGCTTGATTTTAGCCGGTAGTGACAGGTGGAGCCCACTGGCACTCATTTTCAGGGTCCCACACATATTTTTCATCATTAGACTTTGTTAGAAAACAAGAGAGAGAAAAGCCCAAAAGGAAGACAGGAGGAAGAAAAAGATGGCAGAATTGTGACAAAGGAAGAAAGCAAAGATGAAAAATAGCCTACAAGAGTGAGATAAAAGGACAGGGAGTGCCCAGTGGTGGATGAAAGTTGCACACAGTAGAATCAAATCTAGGCAGACTTGGTATTCAGCTCGCACAACATTTGAAATTGCTGATTACAGACTTCTGAGCAAGACTTTGGACCCGGCATTTATAACTTTACAAATTTAGGGCTACTTAGTGGGTTACCACACATTACGTTGTGGTGTGTGACTGGTAACAAATTAAGGGCCAGATGAAGGAAGCCTTTTGCGCCTCGCAAACGGCGAAAAACGCTGTTTGCGAGGCGCAAAAGGCTGAACACGATGCAGAATCACATTTTGCGAGTCAGTACCGACTCGCAAAATGTGATTCCGACTCGCAAATAGGAAGGGGTGTTCCCTTCCTATTTGTGACCGCATCGCGATGTAGAGTTGCTTTCTGACCACGAAAGCGGTCGCAAACCAACTCGCAGTTACCATCCACTTGAAGTGGATGGTAACTCATTCTCAAAAGGGAAGGGGTCACCATGGGACCCCTTCCCCTTTGTGAATGCCCACAAAAATATTTTTTCGCAGTAGGCAGTGGTCCTATGGTCCACTGCCTACTCTGAAAAAACTGAAACCAAATGGTTTCGGAATTTTTTCTTTTTGCAGCTCGTTTTCCTTTAAGGAAAACAGGCTGCAAACAGAAAAAAAAAATACTGCTTTATTAAAAAAGCAGTCACGGACATGGTCGTCTGCTGTCTCCAGCAGGCCACCATCCCCGTGAGTGACTAGACTCGCTATGGCGTCGCAAACTGCGACCCACCTCATGAATATTCATGCGACCCCATAGCGAGTCGCAGAAGGTGTCTGAGACACCTTTCTGCATCTCGGATTGCGAGTTGCAATTTGCGAGTCGCTATGACTCGCATATTGCAAGTCGCAATCGGATACCTACCTACATCTGGCCCTAAATTCCCAAAGTACCATTCCTTCTTTAATAGTTAACTGTGTGCAATGAGTTGGTAATATAGCTGCCTGTAAATGCACTGCCACACACTTGCGCTACACTAAACAAAAATCCAATTGTCATTCTTACTGTGCCACATGGAGCAGTTCCCATATATGAAGCATACTGAGCTACATCCATGCAGGAATGCACTAGGCTGTATTGACGAGCTGCCAAAAAAAGTTTCCAAGTAGAAAGTATTATGGGCAGAGGTGCCAGCCTTGATGGTAGAGGCCGAGCTAGGATACAGATACAAAGTTACCTGTTGAGGAAAATTGGTCCAATTATGGACTGAGGTGCCAACCTCGATGGTAGAGGTCTAGCTAGGATACAGATGCAAAGTTATTTGTTTAGGAAGACTGGTTTAATTCCATGTAGAGATGAAAAGAATCAAAGGATAGGGAGAACTTAAGGATAGGCTTTCTGGTTCTCCATTTGAATCCATTGCAGTGTTTAAATCATCATGTGTGAAGCCTGTGCTGCTTTTGTACCATAGCCATACCAGAATTTATTTTGGCAATATAAGAGAAGTTTACTTTTTTTGATGAATATAGACATTTGTCTTTAAGTCTTTTTGCCTAGAAAGAGTTGGTTATTGACCAGAAGTTAGAAGAAGCTTTTGTTTGAAGGCTCTTTTTGTTTTAGGGTGTTCTATTGGGAATAGATCTTAGCCAAGGAGATGGTGATATTTGTGGCTGGATTGACTGTAGAGGTCTTAATGAGATATTCTTGCATATATGAGCAGGATATGGGTCTTCCAGTGATTCTGCTGGCCTTTAAGCTTTTGCAGCCTTGATGAAGTCCTGTGTGGTGCAAAGGCTAATGGTGAGTAACTGTGGTTGTTTTCATGATTTGTTTTCTAGCACGGGCCTGCTGGACTTGTAATTGACCAATGATTGAGCAATAGAGAGAGAGACAGGGGGTCTAAAAGTGTTTGGAGGGTTGAAAGGAATGCAGATGGGCCAGGCACACGGCAAGGGCAAGTGGTGAGGCCTTTGAGTGTGCTGTCAATGCATCAGGATGCCCTAGGGTACTGCCACTTCAGGTACTGTGCTTGGAGGACTATTTGTCTTATGGATTCTTCTAGCAGGTCTGTTTTTGTGACCTTGAGGCCCATCATCAGCTTTCCCTGTTCAGATCTCCTGTCTAATGTTAAGGTCTCTTGACCACTTTCTACTCTTCAGGTCATAGCCAGTTTTTCAGGAAAAAGGGAAGGTGTGAGTATGTTGGGCCTTATTCAGTCTTTGGTAATTTATTCATAAGGGGACGCGTTAGAGGTTTGATGGAACTTTGACTCACGCTAAGAGTGATCTACCATGGGCACAAATTTTGCTCATGACCTAACCAGCAACAATATAGCCTTTCTAATAAATAAACCATCAGAAACTTTGAGTTAGTAATCTTTACACACCATGACCCATGTGACCATGAATAACCACAACTTTAGTAAAGTTAAAAAGTTTATTTCCCTTGATTAACAATGCTCATATTATGTAAAGTAATCTTAGAACCAAATGATATGCATATACAAACAACACAGGCTGACCAAAGCGGCGGAAAAATCTTAACCTTACCAAAGCATTTATCATTAAACATTCAAGAGTTACCATAAAAATTAATAATATCAATATCTGAACAACAGAGATGGCATACATCTAAGCTCAACAAGTGAATAGAATCAAACTTTTGTTAATAACATTTGTTAGCACATGACACTCTAACCAACCCTTCAATCCGAATGGCATGTTTGGGCTTCATTCAAAAAGTAATTTAAACAAAAGTTAATTTGGAAAACATCTAACTAGGGCCTTAACCAAATAGCGGTAGGTACCTAAAAGAAAGAACAAAAATCTATATCAAGAAAATATCATTTTCAATACCTCTCCTGAATGGAACAGCAAGCTGTGATTTCTTCGTCAGTTGGACATCTGTCTGGTCAGCTTTGACAAAGGAAAGTGAGGGGGATTGGCTCAGCCACAAATCGGCTTAAAGTTATCTGAAACAACATGGAAAGGGTATCAAGCTAAGGAAACATCATCAACAGCATTGACAAAATTACACAATGAGGCTAAAGCTAGGAAGAAAAGACATCAGTAACGGCTCTGGTCCTCGATCTGGGACTGGAACTACTAACTCTCCTGCTAAGTGTAGTCGGGGTGAACTGAAAACCCATAAAGTACTTTCTCACTTTGTCATTGGTCTGAATATTGTGTGTTCACAGTAAAACCAATAAACATTAATTCCCAAATCAATGATATAACTGGACAGTCTTTCACACGTCGATAATTGGCTCCTCTTCTCCCATTACCGTCACCAGTTTCATCAGGTAACTTTTTAGTTGCAATTATAACTCCAGTCAGTGTAGCCATTGTCAAGTCCTGGGAACAATTGCTTCTCACACACCAAAGATACAATTGTCTCCATAGGTAGTACATTGCATTACAGCAGACAGTTCTCACAAGACAGTTTAAGACATCAGCTAGTTTAACATTGTAATGTTTCAAATCTATTTGGTCAGCGCTGTGTGAACAACGAATAAGTGTGAATTCTCTGCTTTCACAAAAAACATTTACAAACCTTTATTTATGCCATGAAGCTTAACATGAGGCCTTGTCGACTAGGCTGATAATTTCACAATTACACTATGCCTAGTACAATTTAACAAATAGATCTCATTAATACATTAATATGATCCACTAATACATTTTATTCTACACGTGCACATTAATTAAGCAATTATTGTCAATTCTTTATAAATTTCATGCACTTAGATGGGTACATTTTCCAAACCACTTGATTTCTCTATGTGAGCACAAATCATGTAAATTCTTAGCTATTAATTAAATGTACATTTATTATTAATTAATTCAGCTTTTACACTGGTTACTCTAAAGCAAGGCAGGAATCAGGTCGCATGGCGTTCTTGTCACCAGTCAGGTTTTAACAGCCATGCTGCTCACCATTTAAAGGGTGAGCAGTGGCTATTCCTATAGGTGTGTGCAGTACTGACATGGGGAAAAATTAGAAAGAATATATATTTGATGCAATGATTATACTGTGGGGGAGAGTGTGGTTACTGCCTGTGAACGCTGAATTTTGACTACTGAATATGCATGTATTCTGAATTCTGAATCAGCATAGAATGTGACTTAATATAGAAAGTAACGCATGACTTGGAAAATGAGCCTACTTGAGTGGCCAACAGTAATCATGAAGTGTCCTTATTAATTGCTTATTAAAATGAGTTGATGTGCTCATGTTTAGATTAATGTAGTAGTGTGTCATATTAATGAATATGTATTATGTATTTACTTTAATCAATTGTAGACCTTAAGTTAGCGAGGTTTTTGGGCCTAGTTGCACAGCCTCATTTTAAAATGTACTGTTAAGATAATGCTGTGAGAAATGTTCGCTAGGAGAAATTAATACCTGAATTGTTCTTTTTCACTGAGTTGACCAAATGATAGCAAATGTTTTTCTTTTCCCATGAGAACTGATTGTTAGACATTCGTGTAATAGTTATTGTTACAATGTAAAGTTTAGTCTGTGAGAAAGCAGTGTTCCCTGGAGCTTACAATGGATGCACTGACTGAAGGACACAGAGATACAAAATTGTTACCTGACGAGTCCGACTATGGGAACAGTAGAAGAGTAGCCAATCATCGACATGTGAAAACCAGTTTAGTTATATCCTAGATTTGAAGTTCTCCTTTCATTGGACTAAATGTAAACGTACGATTCTTTGCCAATGGCAACGTGGGAAGGGTTTTAGATGATTTTAACTTAGCCCGACTTCATAGAGAGAGAGGTGCTCATTTTCTTAATCTTTTGCAGAGAGGTGCCATTAAGATTATTCTCATCTTTCATGCTCGTTCCATTTTTCCGTTTCTGCTGAGTGTAGTTATTCATGCGTTGGTTAAATGGAGATTCTTTAAAATATTTGGTCAACCAGTGTTGTTTCTGTATGTATACTATCCGATTTTAAGACTAAGGCCCAGATGTAGCAAAGGGTTTTACCCATTTTGTGTCTATGGCAAAATGTGTTCGTACATATTGCCCTAAGTTACATAATATTAGCATTGTTAATATAGGGAAATAAACATTCTAAGTTTACAAAAAGGTGTGGTTATTCATGGCCAAAGGGGTCATGGTGCGTGAGAATTACTGACTCCAAAGATTATTGACACAGTTGATTGATATTTGTTGATGATTTGTAATGAAGTTGTCATAAGGGGTTGTAATATATCTAAGCACAGTCAAAAGGTCCATCAAATGTCTAACGCGTCCCCTTATAAATTAAAGACAAGAAACCAAATAAGGTCAGACGAGCTAACACGCCCAAGGAAAACAGTATCTAATCAGAGAGCTCTAACATTTTGAGGGACAAAAATGGCCCCTTTCCTGATACACCACCTACACGGACACTTTAAACGGTGCTCAGCATATAGGAAGGCGTGGTGCTTTCAGCACTTCAAGAGAAACACCTCTTATAACTAAGTGCTCCATAAAATGGCTGACACCAGGACTCCACATGGATGAATCTCTACTCGACTACCCCAACGTCACTATGAACATCCTACCCCTAGAGGTGAACACTTAGGCCCACATCTATACTTTTTTAGCGCCACGTTTGTGCCGTTTTTGCGTCAAAACGCAGCGCTAAAAAAGTATAAATAGGGGCCTTAGTGGCACTACTCTACAATGCTCTATGAGTGTAGGAACCTATAATATATCAAACTACCCTACCCTACCAACCAGAGCAAATATGGCACGGGCCCTCCCATCCTATGCCTGACCCTAAGATGGACACCTCCATTTAATACAGCTCTCTCTAAAGCATGTGTCAGAGCTTTCTTACTTCCAAACTACACACATTGGGATCCTGAATTTCTTCACCTCAACAGCAACCCAAATTGCAGAAAGGAGGGGGCTGAGAATAATCCCTTAGTCTCCAAAGTACTCCAGAAGCTGCCTCACAATGCCTGACCCTAAAATGGCCAACACCAGGATTCCACATGGATGAATCTCTACTCAACTACCCCAGCCTCACTACGAACATCCTAACCTAGAGGTTACTACTTACTGGTACAACTCTACAACACTCTATAAGGGTAGGAACCTATTATATAGAAAACTATCCTACCAACCAGAGCATATATGGCACGGGCCCTCCCATCCTATGCCTGACCCTAAGATGGCCACCTCTATTTAATACATCTCTCTCTCTAAAGCATGTTCCCGAACTTTCTTACTTCTAAACTACACACATTGGGATCCTGAATTTCTCCACCTCAACAGCAACCCAAATTGCAGACGGGAGGGGGCTGAGAATAATCCCTTACATTCCAAAGTGCTGTACCTTGCCAATCAACAATCTGCATTGCAGCACAATATAAAATTATCTAAGTGTTACTAACCGAAAAAGATACCAACTTCTGAACGTCACCCTACCTCCCAGCATTCGGCGCCTCTGTCACACATATCAAGGACTATCAAAACCCCACTAGGTGTACCCAATGTGAAGTAGACAGTAAGGTCCTCTCTCAAACTTCACGACCCCAAAGAAGCAAAGATAGGTCTGGAAGACACCAAACCAGCACAAAAGAGAGACAAGAAGCACCCCCCGCCCCAGATCTAAATCTGAGAACTCCACAACTCTAGCCCTAATTATGCAGAAACTCGACATGCTACACATGCTTGCTCAGTTAACCAAATCCACCACATAAACTATACAGAGCAACCTTGCATCTTTTAAACAAGAAAGATAGAACTGGGTGGCAGAGTCTCTGAAATACAATCATGGATAAACCTCCTGGAAGACCACAAAAACAACTCTTCTTAAACTTTACGAACCACCACCACGAGACCGGCTTGACTGGAAATGAACATCATTGAACTCGAAGATAGAAATAGAAGGGACAACTTGCTCATTTTTAGACATCCTGAAGGTAGCGAAAACCAAGCTCCTTCCTGTGCAACCTTCATTCATTGAAAAATGGATCCCCCAAGTATTCAATATAAACTTAGACAATGACTTTGCAATAACCAGAGGGCACAGAGTGCCCATACAGAAGCCTGCAAACGACCTTGCTCCAAGAGCCTTCATTTTTAGACCCCTCCGCTACTCACATAGTGAAGCCATTCTCACATAGATCAAGAAAATACAGAGAATTAAGTAGCAAGGCACCTTTATTGGGATCTCTCACGATTTCTCCAAAGACACTGTCAAGAAACAAAAGGCGTTCATTTGCAAAAGAAAACTCTGAAACATCTCTCAATACAATTTTCGTTTATTATCCTGCATGAGTAAAAACAACTTATAGAGGCAAAACCATCATTTTTGAAGACCCTAAGGAACTAGACTCCTACATTGGGGAAATCCAAGACCTGAAAATGGGTTCTTAAAAACTCAGAAGGAATGGCTAACACTTAACACGAATCCTTCCTACTAACTTTCACTAATTTTCTACACCCTTAGTAACATACAATAATCAGGCTGCCCATAAACAGCCTAAACAAAACCCAAGTTCATGTTCTTCCCATAACTCTGCAGAACTCTGATCAACGCATGGGATTGACACATGGGCGTACAAGCTCATTCTTCCATAATAAATATAACAGGCCAAAATTGCTGCCACTTCTTCAAACTGAGACACATAAACACAGACTGAAAAATATAGGCAAAGATCCCAGCCCTCAGAATAGAGCCTATTCTCATAAACATAGTGGACCTTCCTCCAAACCTCACTCACCTCCTTCAGCTTTGGCCCTGTTTTCTCAAAAATTATCTTTGCTCTATACAAAGAACCGAAAGCTAGAATAAACATCAATGGAAAGTTGTCTAATCCCTTTTACCTTCATCAAGGAACCAGACATGGATGCCCTCTTCCCCCCTACTATTTCTACTAATGCTAGAACCCTACTTACATTGATCAGAGAAAATCCATTCATCCCCAGTATCCCTTTCTCAACTAGCCACCTACGTGGATGACATTCTCTTTTTTACCACCCAGACAGACTCAGTCTTGCTGCACATAATGTCCACCATCAACGATTACTTTAAGATGTCAGGCTACTGCCTCAACAAGGAAAAGACAGAGGTGCCTCCTCTCAATGTTTACTGCAACAGTTCACACATCAGCCCCTATAGACTCAAATAGGCCCCAGATAAGATCAAATACCTTTGGTTTATGGTTCACCCATATCCTTAAAGACTCCATGAATTTCAATGAGAAAAAGATGCTAGATTACATCGAAGGTAGCTTAGACAAATGGTCAACCAGGTTAATTACTTGGTGGGGTAGAATAGAATTTCTCAAAACGATGATTACTCCCCTCATTAACTTTGTAATCATCATGTCGCCCATATAGCTCTCAGACACCTTTTTCACTCAAATAGACATGTTACTTACTGAATTCCTCTGGAAGTCTAAAAAGCCCAGAATTGCCCTAAAGAAACTGAGACTTCCTAATAAACTTGGCAGCTTAAACTTACCTAACTACCTGAGATACCAACATGCCTTCCTAGTGCAGCAGGGGAGCCACTGGCTCCTAACCACCACCAGGTCCTCAACACCATGGCTCGCTACTAAAATACCCTCGCTAAACCCTTATCCCTCACTTTAGTTCTAACCGTCAAAAAATTTGAAAACACACCACTCTATAAACATTCTATCCAGAACAGCACAGGCACTCCGAAAAATTGACACCAAACTACCAAACAAAATTAAAAGCTTATGTCTAGCTTCGCTATGGCACACTGAAAACTTAAAACTAGAAGGGAGAACAATGTATATAGCGAAATGGCCAGTAAAAAATATTCTCCTGGTGAGAGATATCGGCACTCCCTCAGAACCCATACCATTCTCTCAAATTAATGACAAAGATGACTTAAATGACCTGGACTTTTACCCTTTTCTTAAAATAAAATCACTTATAGCCAAACATGAACCTCCAACCTCCCCTGACCTACCCAATACATTAGAAAAAGTTACCAAAGATGGTCACCTAGCTTCCACACTGTACTCCCTCCTATCCCCCACAAAAACCTCACAGAATAAACCAACACAAGACAAGTGGGAAACTCTACTTTCAGACTCCAACAACACTCCAAATGTCCCACCCGTCTGGCCAGCTACCTGGAGTAACCTCACTTCCAACATAATAACTCCATCACTAGCACAAAGCAGATACTGGATTGACAATAGGGCCCACTGGACTCCAGCCAAACTTTAAAAACTAGGCCTGCGATTCTCCGACACATACTGGAGCTGTGAGAAGGAAACAAGAAACTTAAAACAAATGCTAATGGAGTGCACCTCCTCCAAAAAGTTCTGGCAGGACATTAGTAATACAATATCTCAAATTCTTCATACAAAATGGACTCCCAATTTAGCCTCTATTACACTGGGCATCCTTCCCACAGGCATTAAACAAAGAGGACTGTTTCCTATGAGGCATTCTAGTCACAACTGGCCTTAAAGGTATCCTCAATGAATGGAAAGACCCATCCAAACTATCCCTCCCACACATGGTGGGAATTGGTCCAATTCACCAGAACTGCCTGTAACTCACTAAACTTATACTTGATGACAGCACCAATGAAGAATGGTAAACTGGTGCAAACTAGACAAACTTATGTCCCACTCGTCTATGTAAACACAATCATCACTCGATCTTTCATGCATTCACTCACTCATTCCCTCACCCTCCCCTCCTCTCTCCAGTCACTGACCTCCTCCTCTTCCTACCCACCCCCTTCCCCATGTACTCCCTACTTTGCACCCCTTATAACCCTCTTCTCCTCTCGCATCTCTGCACCTTGACTCATTCATCTACAACTGAGATACCTTAATCATTCACCACAACATCAAAAACCCCTCCATCACAATACATACACTGATTTACCTCACTTCACCATTACAAACTAATGCCCTTATCTCTACCGTTTACTTTTGTGAATGTGGACCTGTTTCTCATGCTATACCATAAACTTCTGTTCCCACTTGCTTTGATGGTACCATACAATGTATTTATTTATTTTAATTTGTTATTTAATGTTCCTATTGTATAAAATGCCAATAAAACACTCTATAAAGAAAACAAATATTATACAGTGAGACACACTTATGCATCAGTTTAGTATCCACCCAATGACATATTTAACGGAGTCCACTAAACATACGGAGAAAACAAACCATAAGAAATCCCGTGTAAATTTAGAAAAAATAAAATGCTGCATGAATATGTTCTAATAGAAAGGATACATATTCCACCAGGGCAACTGTGCACTACCTAGCTCCTTGTAATCACTTTCATCTACTTACAAAGATTTCAGTGAGTCAAAGGCACAATGGGTGCAATAGGAACTGTGCAAGATTATTGGCAATAAATGAAAGCAATGTGATTTTGAATAAAGCAGAGTGTTACAAAACCACTGCACTGCTTCCGGATAATGGTTAATACTCTGCATCCATTGACACAACTCCATGCATCAAGCTTGAAAAGTTAAGATACATATATCGTTTTGTGATGCACTTTTTTTAAAGCACTGTAGTTAATGCATGTGTTTCAGAACTTGTCAAGCTTTGGCTTACTGTCCAGACCAGAGGGAGATGGGGTGCAGCCTCGATTCTTGCAGGTCCGGCTCTGGCCGTAAAGGTAAGAACTTGGAGGAAAGCCAGACCTTATCATCAATTTGATAAGACTGAGCCTCACAACATCTCTTGTCAGCCATTCTTTACATTCGTATCTTGGTGGCTTGAAGATTAGACTGTATGACACGTTGTATGGTGCGTAGTCATTGAACAAACGTTGTGATGGCATGAAATGTAACTGATTCTCGGAGCATACTAGGAAAGGCTTTAGGATGGTATCCGTATGAACAAACAAATAGGGAAGCCTTCGAAGCACTATGTAATGCATTATTATGTGAAAATTCGACAAGAGGTAAATACATGGACCAGTTATTTTGCGTAGCATTGCAAAAACTTCATAGATACTGTTCAAGTCCTTGATTTAAAGGTTCAGTTTGACCATTAGTCTGAGGATGAAAACCAGAGGAAAGAGCCACGTCGATGTGGAGTGTTTTACAGAATTGTCTCAAAAATTCTGAGATAAATTGAGGACCACAGTCTGAGAGGATGACTTGTGGGAGTCCATGAAGCCGGAAGATTTCTTGAATGAAGATTTGACTTAGTTCTTTGGCTGCGGGTAACTTTTTTAATGCGGTAAAATGTGCCATCTTGGTGAATGAATCTACTGTCACCATTATTACTCGATTCCCCATTGAGGGAGGCAGAGAACACATGAAGTCAGTAGATACTGTGTGCCATGGAGTCGGTGGAACCGGTAATGGACGGGGCAATCCCGCTGGTTTATTATGGGATGTCTTTGCTTGAGCACAAATAGGGCAAGAATTCACAAAGCTTTCAGTATCAGCCTTAAGAGTAGGCCACCAAAAGGAGCACAGAAGGAGTTCTTGGGTGGTCTTGATTCATGACCTGCAATTGGGGAGTCGTGGCACCTCCGTAGAGCTTCAGTTTGGACTGTTTCAGTTGGCAAGAACAAGGCTTTCCTATGAAAATAGTATTCCTTATCCTTACGTAATAATTGATGTAATTTATTAATTTCAGTTTCTCCTAGATTGCAATAATCAGAGTGAACTTTGTCAAGAAAGGATTTCACAACTTCAATGATTTTATCAGGCTCAATTAGGTTTTGTCAGGTAGAATCACTACACTCCGGATAGCGTCGTGATAGAGCATCAACCAAGATGTTTTAGGATTCAGGGATATACATGATGTAAAAATCATATTGGCTGAAGAAAAAAGACTATCGAGCTTGACAACTATTTTGACATTGAAAGTTTTTTAGACACTGCAAATTCCGATGATTGGTTCTAGCCTCAAAAGGTTCTTTAGATCTCATGAAAAATTGTCTCCATTCTGTACAAGCCGTCTTTAAGGCGAGCAATTCTCGTTCTAACACTGAGTAATTACGTTCAGAGTCGGAGTGTATGTGGGAGAGGTAAAATACGGGATGTTCTAGCCCATCATCGCTTTGTCATTGTAGCATCAGTGACTAGAATGAATTGTTTGGTGGTGTCTGGATGCCGTAAGATAGGAGCTTGAGTGAAGGTGTGTTTCAGCGTTTGGAAGGCTGTTTCCGCTTCTTTGGTCCAATGAAAACCTTTCCGGAGATTTTCTTTTTTAAGGGTTTGAGTTTTATGACTGGTCTGCTGGGTAAATTTGGCTATGAATTGACGGTAAAAATTGGCCAGACCTAGAAAACACTGGGTTTCTTTGATGGAAGATGGAGATGGCCAATCCAAAATGGCTTGCACCTAGTCTGAATCCATCGAAATTCCTACTTGGTTGATATGGTACCCCAAATATCTTACTTCTGTCTGATCAAATTCACACTTTTCTGGCTTGCAGAAAAGATGGTATTGTCTAAGCCTTTTTAAGACTTGGAGCACATGTGTAGTGTGTTGTTCAGGATGAGTAGGGAAGATAAGAATATCATCTAAATAAACAATGACTGTTTAGGTGTAAAAGGTCAGAAAATATGGCATCCATAAATGTCTGAAATAAAGAGGGAGCATTTGTAAGTCCGAATGGCATCACCCGATATTGAAAATGGCATTAAGGGGTTCAGAAGGCTATCTTCCATTCATCGCCCTCTTTTATCCTTAAAAGATGGTAGGCTCCCCTAAGATCTAATTTGGTAAATCTCTTGGCTCCTTGAACTGCTTCTTGAATATCCTTGATGAGGGGCAAAGGGTACCGATCTTTTATGATAATTTTATTTAATCCTCGAAAGTCTATGCAGGAGTGCAAGTCTTTCGTCTTCTTGGGCACGAAAAAGAGGGGGGCCCCTGCGGAGAAAAAGAAGGAGCAATCAAACCATTCTTTATATTCTCTTCTAGGTTTTTTCTGAGGATCTTCTTCTCAGGCTGAGTAAGAGAATACATCCTTCCAAAGGGGACTACTCCATTAGATTCTATAGGAATGGCACAATAATATTCTCTATAAGGCGGAAGTATAGGTTTATCATTTTTTTTAAAAACATCAGCATACTCCAGATAATGACTGGGTCCCCCTTGAAGGAGGTTGATGGAACAGTTTATTTTATTTGACACCATTTTCTTTGGGGACCAATATGTTCCTGCTGAGTAACAATGTTGCTGGCAGAATTGGGAGGATAGAGATATGGTCCTGGTTTCCCAGTTGATGTAAGGGTTGTGCCGGGTGAGCTATGGAATACCTAGAATCATGACGTCATTCGGTGAAGAGATCAAATCAAAAGAAACATATTCCTGATGCTTTCCGAATTGTAAACACAAAGTAGGTGTGGTATTAGTAACAGGACCAGAAGCTAATAGGGAGCCATCTGCTGTATGGACTTGTTCTGGTATATCCTTGGGTACTCAAGGGATCTTCCTTTCCAGAACCCATGTTTCATCTAAGTAGATTCCACTATCCCCACAATCCAACAAGGCTAAAGCTTTTTCTTCATGACCATCCTCTAATGGAAGGGAGATAGGTAGGAGGAACAGCGCTGTTATTTCTTTCCAGGAAGAACAGATGGAAGGTATCTCGAAATATCCTGTCCTCCCCCTTCTCACAGAGGACGGGAACTGGCGTTTCCCAAGGATCTTGCCAGGCAAATGGGACAAGCACGAATTAGATGACCAGAAGTACCACAATAATGAAATATGCCCTCATTATGACTACGGCGGTCTTACAAAAAGACTGCCGAAGATGCGAGCGCAACAATACCGCCAGTGCTGGCAGTATTTGTGGCACCCTATTTTGACATTTATGCTGGGCCAGTGGACAGAAACAGCGTTTACATCCGCTGGCCCAGCGAAAAAGTCCCATCAATATTGCCGCCGGCTCATAATAGAGCCAGCGGTAATGTTGATGTGCAGCAGGTGCAGCAGCACCCGTTGCGCATTTCACTGCCCAAATTCGCCCCCAAGTCCCCCTTACCACCAGCCTTTCCATGGCGGTAAGGCTGGCAGTTGGGGACTCATAATCCCCAGGGCAGCGCTGCTTGCAGTGCTGCCCTGGGGATTATGACCGCCTGGCGGAAGCCTGCGGTCAAGTGGAGGGGCCGGCGGTATGGCCATGGTTATTGCGCCATGGTCATAATACACTGGCGGTACACCGCCAGTGTACCGCTGGCTGCCAGGGTCATAATGAGGCCCTTAGTCCCTTCTTGCGTCTGGTTTCACGTTCACTAGCTTATAAGGGTCCACGAGCCATGTCGATTTGCATAGGTTCTTCCTCTGAAGTTCCTTTAGTTTCAGAACGTGTTTCTTCATAATGATGAGGTGGTGCACGTGTACTAGCAGAGGATGGTATACGACTCTTCTTCTTTTCCACCCTGCGTTCGTGAAGACGATATTCTATGGCAAGAGTTAAGCCCATCAAACTCTGAAGACTCTCTACTCTCGCAGAATGTACTAATTCGTCTTTGATCTCCTCCTTAAGTCCCCTTGGAAAAAGAGTGGCAAGGGTAAATTCCACCCAAGATGTTTCCGCTGCCAATTTTCCAAATTGTGTGATGTATTGTAAGACGTCCTGATTTCCTTGTTGGATGTCACATAAGGCTTCTTCTGCGGAAGTTTCAAGACCAGGTCGTTCAAACATTTGTTTGAATGCAGCGATGAAGGCGGGGTAATTAGACAGTTGGGAATCGTTGGAGGTTACCAGAGGAGCTGCCCAGGCTAAAGCTAGACCGGACAGGGCACTGATTAAGTATTCAACCTTGGTTTTGTCTTGCATGAATTGTGACGGTCTAAATGCAAAATAAACCGTGAGGGCATCTAGAAATTCATGCAACTTATTAGGATCCCCGTTTGTGTAGAGGCAGAAACCGTGGGAACATCAGTGGTCCTGTAAATCAAGGCTTAGCGTAGGGCTGCCACGGTGGCAAGGATGACGCGAGGCTGGAAAAAAGGGGCGCGGCGGGCCCCGCGGCCCCCGCCGCTACCCGACCAGACCGCGCCACCGGGACACACAGCGCAACAGAACTTCTGCGATTCAAAGTTGTACTTTTTAGGTCTGGCTGCTCATCACAGCAATCACCTAACGATATGTGATCCACAGAAAAACAGCCGAAAGAGTACACCTGACAGAGGGGTTTTGTTTCCACCCATATTATTGGTTACCTAGAGTACAATATTTGATTGGACAGAAGGCGTGTGCTGCAGTTGAGAAACAGTGCTTGTCCTTTTGGCACCTGAGGGGAGTTCAGTCACCTAAAAAAACATATTGATGTGGCAGTTTGCAATGGGAAGACTCCTTTACCATGTGCTAATAGTATTAGCTAGTAGTCAGTCAGTCAGTCAAAATCTATATTTGGATTTTACAAAAATAATCCATAAAAGAGTACACATAAAAACATTAAATAATTTAGTTAAAAAGGAATAAATCCAGAAAAACATCAACTAAATAACAAAAATGCAAAACCATTGAGTTTAAAATCAAACATTATATCTATTAAGATTATTCTGTGGGTCAAAGTTAAGTTTAACTAAATACTAACAAAAAGTCCAATTAACCAGCAAGAAATTCCATACAGTTATAAGTTATTTCCCCACCTCTTTCCTCTCTTTTTCTACTGAAGCAATAAAATGATAAATAGCAACACAAACCATATTGGATCGTAATAGCTGTAAATAAAAAATTGCTTCCTTGCACATCCTAATATTCAATAATCAAAAATGTTCTGCTCTATATAACTCACAGAATAAAATTGTGCATTTTTGTTTGCCCCAATCAAGAATCACATGGACAGGGTGATAAAACCCTGTGGCTACTTACCTTCGATGGATAAGACCAAAAAGTGGGCCAGCCCCAGGCGAAACCTCATCAGATAAAATCTAAAGTGTTGTGGGACAACTAACAGAGGTAGTACATAGAGGGAGATATGCTGCCACCATACCTTTCCCCAATTTACACCACCATGTGTCCTCAACCATTATTTCATAAATTTCATTTTTAACCACTGCAGCATCCGATTTGGTTATCGACCTGGGATTGAAAAACAGGTCTAATCTATTAACTCTGCCCAAAATTTCCTTATCATTCATAACCTATGTGCACCTATGCACCCCGTCCAGTTTCATACAATCCATTATCAATGAATGGGTAAGGGCCGCTTCTGATCTAATCCATAAGGACATCCAGAGAGATAAGGGGCTAATTTGATCAAATCTTCAATAAAAAAGGAGTACCAATACCATCTGATTGTATTGCATGCCTTTATTTCTCTGAGGTGACTCCATTTACACCCACTGTCATAGGGAATTCCAAAATTCATGAATGTGTTTAAACAATTAAAACAGGTGCCTTCAAAATAGAACCGGGGAACTCTACTTCTAGGGCGCCCACACACTATAGTATAGGATTTTGCTCTATTGGTGGTCAGACCAATGTCATGAACTCCACAAATTTATTTAGCAATTTTTGGAATCCTCTCCCAGTTCTGGCCACAAGGACACAATCATCAGAGTACATTAATACTGAATATGGTCTGCCACCAATCTTAGGGGAGTCAGCCTTTTCATCTACTAATTCTTCTTCTGTGCAGCTGCACCAGCAGGTGTACTATCTTAGGGTTTGCTCCTTGCTTAGTCAGCATTGCCCATAATTTGCTTCTAAAAACATTGTCAAACGTCACAGTTAAATCCATGAACGCCAAATATAAGCATCCTTGTCTAGGCCCCCCCATACTTTTCTCTGAACAAATGGAGGTTCAAGCATTGATCGACTGTCCCCACCGCACTCCGAATCCATACTGTGCCTGGGAGATAATATTATTGTCAGAAGGCCATGCTTCCAGGCGATACAAAAGAAGTATGCCAAAACAAATTGCAGTAGCATCAATCAATGAGATAGGGTGATAACACGCAGGATCATTTCAATTGCCTTTTTTTAAAATTTGGACAATAGTAGCTTTAGACCAACGTAAAGATCAAGCTAAAGAGCAGCTCTGAAAACATTAACCAGAACTGGTGCCCGTAGATCTAGATTTTTCTTGAAGAGATCAGCTGGGACACCATCTGGGCCAGGGGCTTTATTTGGGAATGAACAGCTAATTTTCAATATCACATCACTCTAATACATAGCCACTTCCTTACTGTTAAGATTCTCTAATCCATCTGGCACATTTTTTCACATTCGTCCATATTACATGAATAGATCTTTGTAAAGTGAGTAATCCAACTATGTCCTGGAATGTGAACCTCAATTCCCTTATTTGAGTCTGGGCTAAAGAAAGGACTATTAACTACTTTCCAAATTTGAGTCCCATCATTTACAGCTGAAGCGGCCACTAATTTCTCCCACGCCTCTTCTCTAATCATCTTTTTCCTTAATGAAATTGCGTTCTTATACTGGGTTCTGCACTTTGTAACTTCTGTCTGACTCATTTGAGTGGCCTTTATGGTCCGAGTAAGATCAGCATGGGCATGTGTACATGATTTATCAAACCATCTAACTGGTTTGATTTGATCAGATTGAGTTGGTATAGTTAAATAAATATACCTTAACAGATGCACAGATATCTGCGAAAGCTCCCAAAATCTGGGCTGGGGGTAATTCAGTATTTAAACAGACTTCACATTTTGCCAACTTTTGCCAACTACCGAGGATAAGAGAGCATTTGAGTCCACTTTTTGCCATTTACATTGTGCACCTTTATTCCTAATATTTTCATTGGAACATGCTAATCCCTTCTCACTTCCTTTCTTATATCCATTGTGAATTGTGAGAGCCAGCAGGTTCTGGTCGCTTAAACCACTGGTAATTACATGAAAGGCACCCATTTTGTTCAGCCACGACTTTGACAACATTATATTATTAATAACTGAGCCACGCCCTCTCCCCATGTAAGTTATACCAGCGGCAGTGTAATTGATTGAGATATCACTTGTCATTACTAAATCATAAGACCTCATAAGGTTATTTAACTTATCCCCACAGGGGTTATGAGTAAAGTGAGAATAATTACTACAGTCCTGACAAACTATCCCACAGACCTTATCATCTTTGCTAATATTATTCCTAAGTGTCATGACATGCTCACTGTGTGAATTCCTATTGGTGAATAGAGGTTTTCACTAAGGATGTTCCCTCACTCAAAATAGCCGTCATCCACATTAATGCTGCAAAGGCGTTTGTGCAGGTTCTTTTTTTCCCCATTTACGATGGTGCTGTGAAGAATAAGCAATTGGTTCCTCCTTTCATCCCAGTATTCCGACAGACATTCATGTTGCTGCATCCCCAACATGGCTCATGCTGATCCTTCCTGCCGCATGAATGTACTGTCTCAGTTTGCTCTACCCAACTGTAGCCACCCGCCCACGTGCAGCCCCCCTATGGCATGGGAGCCAGATTTACAGTTTTTGGGATAACCTAGACAACCTGGCTCAATTTTGACCATAAACTGTGAAACATTGCTGTCATTGTAAAATCTATGCTCCTGTCCTTTCTGCAGAGACAGTGCACACTAAACTCTGAAACTGTCCCCTTACACCATGCAAATTCTGCTCACTAGTACAGGCTAAAGAACTATGTAAGTGGTGGGAAATGATACTTCCCTAAATTCCAGTGAGCAAAATGAGTAAACAGACTTCTTGTAGGTGGTTTCAGGGAGAGTGGGCTTCTCCCTTAAGAATTTGTTTAAGCTTTTGGGGTCAAATTTGTTAAAATGCCACAGACCCTTAAAGGGCATTCATGGAATATTTCAGTATTTTTTAATGATGCACCAAAGAAGCCTGACCTTTCCTAGGAGTAGATCACATTTTTCAAATGTCATAAGTCAGAAATTGCTTTCACTATATCAAGGTCAGCATATTTTCATGGGTGAGCACCTCATGCCAAGGATCCTTACATACTATGTGACAGTGACAGAAATTTGCCATGAATACTTCAGCCACATGGGTACCTTTAAAAATTCCCTCCGGTATAAAAAGGTTAGGATTTTGCCATTGACAACCCTGCGAGTACAAGATCTATTATGACAAGGCTTACTTCAAATATCAGTTCCAGCATTTTGCTACGGATACACCACATATGCTAAGAATTACGTGCATCATGTCAGGGCCTTCGACCAGGTGTGGTTGCAAGTGTTCTCTGTCCCTGCCACTGGGTATGGCTGGGTTAGCAGCTTTCTCAGTTAGATGGTTCGATTCCCTACAGCCAGTGATGGTGTCTTAATAGAAGCATATCAGGGCCTGCAGTTCACATAGTTAACACCTCCCATCCACATGCTATTAGTGGCCTTGCCCATAAAGCAAAAATAACCTCCAGAAAGCCAGACCAGTAGCACAATTACAAGCATACACTCACACACAAAGAAAATACTCACAAACCCACACAAACACACATTCTCTTACATACTCTGGAGCGTATTTACGAGCCCCTTGTGCTGCTGTTGCATCACTTTTTGTGACACTAGGGTGGCGCAAACCACCAAATCATATTTATGAAGCCATGCAAAGCAACTTTGCCTGGCTTTGAATGCTCTCATAAATATTGAGTAAGGCAAGGCAGTGCAAACTGCTGTGTTGCATTACTCTTCGCTAGGGAGGAGTGCCATGGCCATTGATACTGGAATTCCCATGCAACACCCATGGATTTTGACACATCCATTGATTTACCAGACCTTGTAAACCTGGGGATGCGCCAAACCTTATGCCTCCCCAGGGGAGACACAACGAGGAGAAATATCACTATTTCTCCTCGTTTTCTCTTTAAATGTGTACTGCATTCTGCAGCACACATAGAAAGAGGAAAAAGCCTCCCGGGATTGTTTTTGTGCAGGAAGGTGTCATTTTCTGCACAAAAACAATACTTCATGCAACACAGACACCCTTGCACCATGGTGCAAGGGTGCCTCCGTTGGCACTAGGCAGCCAAAAGGGCACCAGTGCAGGGAAAAAGGATATGAATGTGCCATATTGCTTAAATACAGTGCAGTTCTGCCCTTTCCATTTGACGCAGGGCAGTGCAGCAAGATGAATTGCTGCGCTGCCCTGCACCACAGTTTCATAAATATGCTCCTCAGTTTCACAGGCTCTCTGACTCATTATTATCATTATATCTCTTGCACTCCTTCGTACATTTGTACTCTGTCTCACACACCAGCATACATACACGCAAGCACTGCCACTCACACCCCTATTAATCGATATGCTTTTTTGGGGTTAAAAAAAGTTGGTCCTGCTGCATCTGCTACACTTTTCTTGCCTTCTATACACTATTAAAAAATAGTAACTTATTACCTTGACAAGTGTGATATGAAGGAAATTTGCACTTCCTTAAAATAGTTGCACTGGGCTTATATTTGGTTTCGTGTGTGGGTCAAGCAGGTACAGTATTGGAAATAAACTAATCCACTTTCTAAAATGTAATATCACAGCATCCAATTGAGCGTATGAAACACTTGACTTCTTCGGCAACCATGGATTTTATTCATTAACACTCTGCATTTTGGGATTTTCAGATCCAACTTACAATGTAAAAAAAACATAGCTCCTTGAATGAAGCATTGTAGTGAATGGAATGCATAGACTGGCTGAAGGTGTTACATAATCCTCAATCCAGAACCATACCCCAAAGCTTCAGCCCTAGTCTCCCTTCTCGCGCCATGCCACATCCTTAGTCCACTCTCCCCTCTTGCACCAGCCCTCTTCTGACATATGGAATTAAGGGCTACATGTATGTAGCATTTTGCACATCGCAAACAGCGAATCGGGCCGTTTGCGACATGCAAAATGCACTTTGATATGTTCAAAGCCATTTTTGCGATTCAGTAAACTATTTACTGAATCGCAAAAAGGGATTGCAAGTCGCAATTAGGAAGGGGTGTTCCCTTCCTAATTGCGAGTCGCAGTCCCATGTATGATTGTTTTGTGACCGCGAATGCGGTCGCAAAACAATCATAGTTAGTACCAGTGAGTGTCACACTGGTGCTAACCCATTCGCAAACGGGAAGGGGTCCCCATGGGACCTCTTCCCCTTTGTGGATGGCAGTAAAAACATTTTTTCAGAGCAGGAAGTGGTCCTACGGCCTGCTCTGCCTGCTCTGAAAAAATGAAACGAAAACGTTTCATTTTTTGTTTTTGAAATGCATCTCGTTTTCCTTTAAGGCTGCATTTTAAAAAACAAAAAAGCTTTACTTAAAAGCAGTCACAGACATGGTGGTCTGCTGTCTCCAGCAGGCCACCATCCCTGTGAGGGCGGCCATTGCCAAGGGGGTCAAAAATTGGGACTTACCTCATGAATATTCATGAGGTGGGAATTTGGGACCCCCTTCTGAATCGCAAATAGTGTCATTGACACTGTGCAACATAAGGTTTTGTGACTCGCAAATTGCGAGTCTCAGAACCAAATGTTCGTACATGTAGCCCTAAGTATTTATCTAGTACTATGGAAAGGGCAGGAATTCTGTGTGTGCTTTTGTACAAATATGTGTATATTCATGAGAGTTGTGTAATTTTTATATGTGCAGCATAAGAGGAGTTCTCATGTAAGTTCTGGGTGATAGTGAATAGTGTAAGTGCAGTGTGAGTGGTGCAAGTGTAGGGTGAAAAATGTGCCAAAGTGAGTGTAGGGTGAGATGCATGAATGGAGTGTAAGGGGAGGGCCATTGAGTGCCGGATGAGAGGAGGGCATGCAGAGTGGGAGGACTAAGTGCAGGGTGGAGTGAGGGTCTAAGTACAGGGTGAACTGTGAAGGCAGGGTGCAGAGTGAGTGGCGAGAGTGAAGGGTGAGCCATGAGAGTGACTAGTGATTGCATGGTGTGGGGCATTAGTGCAGTGTGAGTGGTCTGCCCCGGTGAGTTCCAGCAGAATATTTTGTCTGTGTGTAGAGTCCTGGTGTGAGTGCAGGCTGCAAGGTGTGTCTGTGTGAGTGCAGCGTGAAAGAAGCGAGTGCAGGGTGAGTGGTGTTAAGTGATGTGCCTTTTTGCACGGTATAACTACAGGT
This sequence comes from Pleurodeles waltl, assembly GCF_031143425.1. Lineage (NCBI taxonomy): Eukaryota > Metazoa > Chordata > Amphibia > Caudata > Salamandridae > Pleurodeles > Pleurodeles waltl. Next base: position 111,702,010 of record NC_090443.1, on the reverse strand, counting down.
ATGGTATGCCCATATGAGTGAAGGGTGAGCTGTGTGAGTGACAGGAGTGCCTATGTGAGTGCACGAGGAGTTATGTACCAGTGTGAGAATAGGGTGAGAGGGGAGACTGCAGGGTGAGTGATGTGACCCTATAAGTTTGGAGCAGGCGATAGTGCGGAGTGGGAGGAATAAATGCATAATGAGTGATTTCCTTGCTTGAGTGTGATTGCAGGATGAGCAGTGAGAGTGACAGGTGAGTGACGTGTCACATGAGTGCAGGATTAGCAGTGTGCTTGTGTAACTGCCGGGTGAGTGCAGGGTGAACAGTGTGAATGCGCGGTGAGCAGTGTGAGTGCAGTGTTATCGATATGAGTGCAAGGTGAGCGTGTGCGCATGTGACTGCAGGGTAAGCAGAGGGAGAACAGTGTGAGTTCATGGTGAGTAGCATGAGTGCAGTGTGGCCGTTGTGAGTGCAGGGTGAGCAGAGGGAGAACAGTGTGAGTTCATGGTGAGTAGCATGAGTGCAGTGTGGCCGTTGTGAGTGCAGGGTGAGCGGTGTGCTGTTGTGAGCGCAGGGTAAAAGGAGGATGAACGGTGGAGTGCAGGGTAAGATTGTGAGTGCACGGTGAGCAGTGTGAGTGCAGGGTGAGTGTAAAAGTGAATGGTGAGCAGTGAGATTGAGGAATTGTCTAAATGCAGAATGCATTCCCAGGCACTTGGAGTAACTCAGGACGTTATTGACTGTTGGCGAGTAGGGTTTTAGATACAAGTGAAACTATTGCTATTCTGCCATCCATCAGGGGTGGAAGGTGGAGAAAATAAATAATGTGCTGATCCTGCAACAAACTTTCAGTCTCGTGATTAGCATTGCCAGCTGAACGGATTTCTACCAGCACCACTGAATGTTGATGTCCTGGCGTGGTTAAAGCCCTTTTAGCCCTATGGGCGTTCCGCACCTGCATCCAGAATATTTGAAATTTGGAATTAAGACCTTGTCTTTGGAACCTAAAGATGTAAAAACGGCGTTGATCCTGGCTTTTTTAAAAGTTTTCGCGGGGAGAGGTCTCCTAAAACAAATACTGCAGAGGGTCGCAAAGGTCCCTGCTCGCACGGTGGAACTTGGAGTACTGTCTTGTTCCAAGAGTACCACTTCTTAACTACCCATAAAACCTATGGCTTGTAGCGAATTGCAACTGAAGATGCTGAAGATGAATTCACAATTTAATGTCAGTTTTTCCTTACTTTTCCGAGCGGTAGAACTTTTCTTAAGGGTTCAGGCCAGGATCACTTTGCTTTCTCCTCAATCAATTCAGAGTTCACCAGTTGCCACTTGGTTTAGTTGAGCGACCGATGTCACACTTGTCATCAGTGTGAGCAGTACATTCTCCCAGCAGAGGTGGTAAACCTACACAGGGCCCCAGTGGTGTGATAGGCGTACACCCTCCCAATTAGTGTTTTTAATATAACAGACCACGCTGGATACTGTATTTTGCTTCCTTGCTTTAGGGCCATTGCCATGTTAGCTAGGTCCCTGACATGAAGCTCGCAGTAGCTGCAGCCTCAAAAGTTCTTATGTTAGCACTTGAGCCAGCTTAATATAGAACATTGTACAAGAAAATGCAATGTAAAGATAAAAGAAAGACGACATTACAACAAAAATCTATGTATGTGACAATTCGTTCCCTTGCTCGACTTCTTCTATGGCCAAGACCAACCCTAAATGTATTGCCTGGCCCAGCTGTACCCACAACATGGCGGGCGTCGACTGCCTGGAAACGGTACACTTAGGTGTAGTTGTCGGAGGTGCAGCAGGTGCAGTTGCATTAAGATACAGGAGTGTGCACCCTATCTGGGACTGTCTTCAACTCCCCAACAGAGCGTGTGGGTGTCGGGCCAGACTGGGAACCCAAACCAGCCCTGGCAATTTTTTGTCAGACCAGCCCCCATAGGGTAAAAAGCGAGCAAGCATGACCACTACAATGGGGCATGTGGCGTTCTCCCTCCCCAAGAACATTTGGGAAAAAATGGCAAAAACGGTGCATTCCACAACACTTTTTTTCATTATATATTTAGCTGTATTTATTTTTAAAGGACAGTAAATGATTACTTTACAGTGCACCAGGATGCAGCATTCTTGATTGGGGTTCTTCAATGATTCTCTCAACATCACCCTGAAACAGTGCATCGCACACATTCACAGACAGTGTATCATGTATGCATAAATCTGTGCATAAGAAGATTTTGACAAAGGAGAATACACCGTGTAGGATTCACATGTCATCCATACTGGTAGGCATTTTGTAAGAGTGCTTGGTCTTGGCAAGCATAAACTCAAGATTCAGAACGTAACTCAGTTGTTAGGGCTGACTTTACTAATAACAATTTATTTCTACCCAAACAAACTCTTTTAAGCAAAATTAGAATATTCAAAGACTGGGGAAAAAAACATAACTTTCTAACCTGTACCATGTAGTTTGCATGCAGCTCTTTGATGGCAGTTCATAGCTCACTGTGCTAGATTATAACTGTAACATATGAACTGCACATAACAAAAGGGGCTCTGTGGCAAAAGCAGAACCCCACTGGGCTGTGCACATAAAATACTGTTCTGTGATCTGCATAGTACACATTCTTTGCAGAAGGCATATTAGCACTCTGCACTACCATAGATGAGTCAAAACTCCTGCTAGACAATACCCTGATCTCTCTCCAGCAGGTAGATTAATCACAAGACTTATATTGGCACTTTTATTGTTGCCTTAAAAGTGTTGGATATATGAGGAACTCTGCAGTGCTTTGAAGACTTTTGCACTGCTGTAAGACTGGCCCCCAGAAACAAAAACAGTCACCCACCCTCCCACCGTTCTGGGAAAACACCCGATGCCCTGTATGGCCAGTCCGGCCATGGTGAGAGTGCTTTTTCCCTACTGCCGGTAGGTGACTTGGAACCCCCAATAGGTTACACTACTGTGCACAGCGGAGCACTTTCTCACTGTATTGTTTGGGATACCTTCGACACTAGTAGATTTAACATCCTCATTCGTGAAGCAGCAACCCAGACCTGCAGCTGGGTTACGGAATGCAGCACATTATACATTCAGCTGAAGGCTGTCCAAACACAGGGTGACAGCAATGGTCAGGTCTCTGACTGCCTCCCATGCTTGCCTCTGATTGAATCCTTTCTATGCCATAGCCTCCTGCATGCCGTCCTAAGGACTCAGTCACTGAAAAGTGTGTTTGAGGCATAAGGTATGCAACATTGTCAAGGCTAAATTACAGTATTGAGTTTAATTGAATTGAAATCGCATTTATATAGCGCTTACTACCCCTGACAAGGAGTTCAAGCCTTTGTACAGTGAGTAGCATGCTACTCTAGAGCCGTTATGCATTCCAGAAGGAGAAATAAAATGCATTCAACAACATATGCAATGTGTGTTTAAATATGCTCATAGAAACGAAGAATCTGAAAATAAAGAGCTGAAATGCATTTATAAGTTGAAACATAGAACACTCATATGCAAATCACATGCTAAATTATTCCATTAATTAATATTATGATTTTCTAGTTAATCAACATTTTCATAGTTATTCCTCATTTATTTTGTTCAGGTGAAGTCCATGTATAACCATGTATTTGAATGTGCATTAAGGGATATGCTAAACTAAGCTAAAGATGAAGCCTGAAAATGCTCTCTTTGTGTTTAATTTTCAATGTGAATGTTTTGCTCTTGCTATGTATTTTTCTTTTCGCAGTTGCATCAACAGAAGTCTTCTTTTAATGAAAAGCTTATTGTTAGTTGTAGATAAGGGGGTATGAGACGAAAGGTTGCCAAGAACAGGAGTGTTGCCAAGGAGTTGTGAAGGAGAACCTTCCTCCAGATTCCTTAAGATGAGAAAAGATCCAAGGTCATCCTGATGGCTGAACCAAGAGACTGCCTTCTGCAAAGTTCATTGTGTAACATGCATATCAAAGGGTTTTATTTTATGTAGATAGGTAAGTGGGTTACAGCTTTTACCACAGAGATCCTTTTATTACTTGACGTACTAAGTTGCAAACTTTGTAATATAGCACAGTAAGCAATGATCCAGCATCAAGGAGCTGCATGAAGACTTCAAGGCATGCATTTAGAACCAAACTATTTTGTTAAAAACTGTCAATATTATAAGACTTCTAATGACGGTTCTATTGGGTAGCAATAAATCTTATTAGCAATGTCTTGTTAGGACAGATAACCCCAAGCACTGTATTACTTTTTGGAATCCTGACTTTGTGTTTCTCTTCACCATGCACTTTTAACGCCTGCCAATAAAGACGTTAAGTGACTCCTACACTGTTTAATCCTCATTATCTTCGATAAGTGACTCCTACACTGTGTAATCCTCATTATCTTGTGTAACATTTCCAGTTCACTCATTTTACACGTTTGATATACTGTCAATGTATAATGTGTGTGTGATATAAAGCACCCCTGCACCCTACATTGGGATGAGAAGTGCTATTAAAGAATTAAATAAAAAATAAAAGTAGTAAGTGCTATCTAAATCGTTATTTCTGTGACTAATCTTACAGACGGAAACATCTGACATTCGTACAGTGCAAGCATCTCTCTTGTATGTAGGGGTTGAACAACGTCAAAATCCTGCATTCCAATGTTTCTGTTCAGTACACATGAATATTAATTAACTGTGTGCCTTTGTTTCCCTACGTTGCATTGGCATCTAGGTGATGGGTTCCAGCAAGGATCATACTCTAACAAAGGGAGGGTTGAAGGCCCCTTAAACTTTCACTCTTGTTTTGGGCCTTATTGGAAGCAGAAATAAGCAGCCCCTGCAGTGTCTGCATGCTGTTGTTTCAAACGGAAAGCAATGCAACACGAAAAATGATAGAATTGAAAACAATGGTGAGAAACCTTTTCCACGAAATCAAAGCACATATTAAAAACATATGGATAGGTCACCTCAGATTTTTGTGGCATGCTTCATCTTCGGTGGCCGATCCACACACAAAGGTAGGTGAATCCCACCTGGGTGAACTCAACCGTTAGATGGGAGTTTTGATAAACTGACTGGATAAATCACAGGGATCCAGATTCTTTATATAAAAATGTCAGAGCATACCTCACTAGGGTACTAGGGTACTCTGGATATGATTAAAAGTATTACGGATGATTTGCAGTGGATCATAAAACCACTATCACATAGCCAATAAGCTTCAGCCTACGTTTAAGCCAATACAGGTAACAGGCCTCCGTCAGGGATTTACCAGGTTCTTGTCCCTTCCTACTTGACTCTCAGTCAATGCATCACACAGAGGAATGCAAGAAAAACCTTTAATGTGTTTGGTTTTTATATAATACCTGCAGATACATATATTAAAAAAAGCAAAAGATACTTTTTAAAAGACGTCATTACAAAAATTAGCACCTCGAGGATAGTAGACATTGCAAAACCACACATAATAATAAGCATTCTGAGTGCCTCTGTATTTATGCTTAGAGGGTCATAGAGGGCATGTTAAGGCAGCCTTCATCACAGTGTCATACTGTCAGATATCAAGCTTTCAGTAGAAGGGATGCCTTAGCAATTAATACCGTAATCAGTGATGAAGCAGAAAAAGAAAGGCTAACAAACATTCATATATCATGTAACAAAATCGTATAAGGCAACGTGATTTTAGCAAAGAAAAATATAATGTGTGTAGAAAATGTACCCACAAAGTAGTTCGCCACTAGTATAAACGAGCTTGATTAATCATGAAGAATCAACAATGTAGTAATCCGTCATAATTGCAGATGTATTTTATGATTTTCTCGTTAAAACTGTTATATGCTTAGCTTAAATTTAGCAGAGGCTTTGGCCTAATCGCCTGGTCTCAATTTTAACTGCGTGGTTTTCACTTGTATTAACAAAACATATATTTTATGCCTTTAAAGCTGTATTTTTCCAGTAGAATGACTAATACACTTATCTCAAGGTTTCGTGCTAGGCAAGTTTCATCCCCTTTAAAGCAAGGTCAGTTTCTGCAGGTGCAGACAATAAAGACACTGATACAGAAATAATTGGCAATCTTTGTTGCTACTTGTGTTCCAAAGCTCCAAGGACACCTTATGCATAAATGAGTACTAAGAGAAAGACACTATTCATTGGTCAAAAAGAAGCCACCCTATGAACCCTCCAATGGAAGACCCTGAAGAATTTGGAACATTTCCTTACTTAAACCCACCGGACAAAGAGAAATCAGCCATTTTCTTTGATGCCATTTTGAAGCCAGATTCAAGACACCATTTTGATGACACTCTGATGCTTTTTCTCTATCCCAGAGAGAGAGAGAGACTTTAAAGAATTCTCACCCTAGAGACTTTAACTTCAACTTTACCCCGTCTTGCCCATGTAATAACTTTTGCCCCATTTCCCTTGCTGCCACAAGGAAAACTTGACTTGAACTTTGCCCCTTTGAAGTTTGCCCCATGCTGATTGAACCGGTACCTAAAGGACGAAGACTTATCTTGAATGCTGATTGTATTTGGTAATTATGAAAGGATAAATGTATTATTCATTGTATTTTCCTTCTTAGGTACCAACTGCTTATTTTGACAGAGCCTAAACTAGAAGTTTTCTAAATTTATGTTGATTAAATTCATTTTCGCATGAAGCCCCACATGCCAATGCTAATCAGAGGATAGTTGAGGTATTCACTTGATGCACCATGCTGAATTGAAATCTTGTTATGCTGACCAATGTATGCAATTAGTCAAATTCAGTTACTCATATTAGTGATTTGCATTGCTATAACCGAGTGCATTATAATCCAAATCTTGCGTAGATTGCGTTTCTGCCGTCGCTATGGACAGCTAGTAAAGTTCGTATATGTATACCATTTGATTTTGAGACTTACTTATATTGTGCTAGCTTTGTTAATATAGGGAAATAAACTCATTAACTTTTATTAAACTGGTGTGGTTATTCATGACTGAAAGGTCATGGTGTGCCTAATTACAGATTTTCCGTTTAACTAGTTGTTGATTGATTACTAATCGAGTATTGGTTATTGATTATAAAGGGTTATTGATTATTGATTTGAAGGATCCGACAATTCTTTGGATGAGGAGGGCTCAACTCGGTCACAAGGTTCACCGACCTCCGGTGTGTCCAAACATAAGTAATTTATAAGGACTGGACGCGCTATCATCAGACACCTCAATAGGCAATCCAATTCGTACATGCTTGCCTCTTACCTCGTCAGGGGTCCAAATACCACCATAAACCTACCAGTCCCTCTGCATTCCATGTTAGCTGACCTGGAGTGCATTTGGTGTATTTTCAACCTGGAGCGCTCTCAGGCAGCATGATATTTCATTGTGTGAGACGTGCTGGGTTACGATGACACAAAGCACATCCCAACCTGTAGTTATTTTCCCATAGCATGCTGGGTATTGTAGATTTTAATATATGTCAGGTAGGTCATTCTCCCACAAACCTTGTATAGAGGAACCCCAAGGACAATGGGGATTACTTTTTTGTATTTTCCTCAATCATGATATAGGGAACGATACTTAAATAATGAATTCTCCACCTCAGCCATGATTGTGGTTTACTGAGTACATTTTATAAGACCTTACTATGAATAGTCTTTTATAAATGAAAAAATAAGGGGGCATCTAAAAAGGTACATCTTTTTCCTTGCTGTAATAGGAAACATTTCTAGGATCTAATTCAAAGTCAAATTATTGGTAAAGTATCCCAAGACTCAAAGTAGGTTGTTTTATGGAACAAAGGGGTGCCTACTACATCCGACTTGAAGCAACCTCATTTTTGAGGCCAGTTGTGTTTGTCTGTATATGATCAATCCATCCTTGCTCATATATAAACAGCTTTATTTCTACATTGAAGCAAGGAGAGGATAACGTGTCGATAATGTACCACTCAAAATGTTTTTAAAAAATTTCTTTTTAAGGAAATATTGTATCAGTTTAGTAGTGTTCTTTATACATCTAAAAGTGCAACGATGCTCGTTTGGGATCATTTTTATTTTCTTCATGGTCGTTCCTACATATTTGAGCTTGCATGCACAGATTATAATGTACACAACGTTCTTATGGTCACAGCTAATATGATTCCTCAGGATCTACAGTTTTTTAGCCCCAACTCAAGTTGCTTCATTTTCTTGGTGAAGGGGCAGATATTACAATGTACACATGGGAAGTGGCCAGTTGTAGTTGGCATGTCCCAAAGGTCTGCTATAGTTTTGGAAGGTGCAACCATTTTTGGTCCAGTATGTACAAGTCTGTCTCTCAATGATTGACCCCTTTTAAAAGAAAACATTGGTTTCTCCAATTTCAATGTTCCAGAGGTGAGGATTTTCCAATGTTTGGTAATGATCTTTCACATGTAGTTTGAATGGTGACTGTATTTAGTAATATATATAGGACGATTTGTTTCTGGTCTCCGATAGGTTGGTAGTAGTTGCTCTTGTGTGTTGTTCCTGGCTCTCTTCTCCGCCCTTCTGATTATCTTCATTGGGTATTGTTTCTCCATCGGTTTCTTAGTCAGATTTTTTGCATGAATTTCAAAGTCTTATTTTATGATATAGTTCCATCTAAGTCCAATGAACTGTTCCAACTGTAAGTTTTCATGAAGGGATCTTGGAAGGAAGCTGTCATAAATTAGGAGTTTGTTTCTATCTGTGGTCTTATAGTTTACTTCACACTTCAGTCTTTCCTCATGTGTTCTTATGAGTATGTCTGAATAGGAAATTTTACTCTTACTTGCTGTAATTGTAACCTTCAGGCATGGGTTGCTATTATAAACCTACCTGAAGAAATTATTCACCTCATTCTCGGTGCCTTTCTAGATGATAAAAAAATCATCAATATATTGCCGACATTTGATGACATATGAGTGGAATGGGTTTATCTGTGTCTCAAACTGATGAGCATGAAGACAGACTAGACTTGGTGCAAACGAGGTGAATAATTTCTCCAAGTGGATTAAAACCATCAACCTACTCAGTACCAGTGATATTTGTATTTGAAAAGGGGCATTTTGAAGTTTCTTGAGTTACTACCTGCTTACATTTTGAATGTGTGCTCCAACCACTTGTATTCTTAACCCATCTCTATTCATCTTTCTACAAGGTATCTAACAGGCTCATTGTGCAGCTCATGTTCAGAAAATTTATCAGCAGTCAAGCCAATACTATGGTTTCTTATGGTTAGTTCACTGGTTATTGAATGGTATGCCACCTGCATGTTTACTGATTTACAGAACTTTACCATAAAGCCTCAAATTACAGACAAATCATGGAATTCACCTAGGAGGGCTGGAAGTGGGCACTCATTGTTTGTTAAAAGACACAATATCTTGCTCATTCCCCTGGATAGGGTAATGTGTTTCAAAAGAAGACCATTAATTCTAATATGTAGTGGACAGGAGAAAAAATTGGCCAGACTATGGGGGTGATTATGACCTTGGCGGACGGCGGAGGCCGTCCGCCAAGGTACCGCCGCCAAATGACCGCACCGCGGTCAAAAGACCGCGGCGGCCATTCAGACATTTCCTCTGGGCCGGCGGGCGCTCTCCAAAAGAGCGCCCGCCGGCCCAGAGGAAATGCCCCTGCAACGAGGACGCTGGCTCAGAATTGAGCCGGCGTAGTTGCAGGGGTGCGACGGGTGCAGTTTGCACCCGTCGCGTATTTCAGTGTCTGCATTGCAGACACTGAAATACACAGTGGGGCCCTCTTACGGGGGCCCCTGCAGTGCCCATCCCATTGGCATGGGCACTGCAGGGGCCCCCAGGGGCCCCGCGGCACCCCCTACCGCCATCCTGTTCCTGGCGGGAGACCCGCCAGGAACAGGATGGCGGTAGGGGGTGTCAGAATCCCCATGGCGGCGGAGCGCGCTCCGCCGCCATGGAGGATTCTCCCGAGCAGCGGGAAGTCGGCGGGAGACCGCCGACTTTCCGCTTCTGACCGCGGCTGAACCGCCGCGGTCAGAATGCTCGTGGGAGCACCGCCAGCCTGTTCGCGGTGCTCCCGTGGTCGGTGGCCCTGGCGGCCACCGGCCACCAGGGTCAGAATGACCCCCTATAACTTTTAATATTGGAGCCCATGTTAGTTCTATTCAAAACCTACTTCATGCACTGCCTTTCAACTCTGTCAAACACTTCATAGGCAAGTGACAGGAAAAGAAGCCTTACTTTTCTTCATCAGTCTGACAAATGTTATTAGGCATTTTTTACATTTTTACAACCACCCCTTGAGAGGTGGAAATCAGCTGGAGCAAATCATCAACCTATTAATCAAGATCTTAGTGAATTATGTCATAGCTCAACAAAGCAATAGGTGTATAAAAGCAAAAGGATGTAGGATAATTTCCAAGTTTCAAAAGCAGTACCAATGTGGAGCCCAGAATTAACTTTGTCATTTCTTTGAAAGGAAGAACATTGTTGAAGACCTTTGTCAGTGATGCAGGTAGAAGATACAGATATGCCTTGAAAAGCTAAGTTTTAAGCTAACTGGAAAAAGGCCTTTACTATTTGCAAAGTTGAATAATTTCACCTTTTTAACATGTGACATTTCTGCCTAATCTACACCCCTTGCGATATTTCTCCAGTCTTGTTTGATTATTGTCTTATATGCTAACAGGCAGTCAGTGTTTTCTCCTTTATCATTAAGGGATTGGTTGATTCCTTTACTAATAACTTTGACAACTTATGTTCTAGTTCTGCTTTTTTCCTTTGCTACCCACATGGACCTCGGCGTATGCAGTACTAACTCACCATTAAGCATTGCTATAGTTTTGTTGTATTTTATTTCCCAGATAGTGTCACCTATGTCATTTAATTCAAAGTAATGCTCCACTGATTCTCTAATGGTGACCTGTAATGCTGTCTCACAAAAAGCTGTCCCATTCATCTTCCATGGGGGGTGCAATTGAGACACTTTATGGTAGCGGCAATCTCCTATGAGACCAAGGAATGATCAGAGACTGAGGTTCAATATCTAATGCCAACACCAGGGAGCCAAAACTACCACTTTATTCCCAATACCAAAGAGCTGAGAACACCACCGGTCAGAAAGTAATCTATCCTGGTGTGCCATTTATGGGCATTGGAATAATAAACAGTCTGTTTCATTTTTGTTCTAGCCCTTTATAATACCAGCAGACCTGCTAAGTGAATGATCCCAAGTTGGATTCAAGGTAATGTTTCCACTCAATATTCTCTGTACCATGATCAACGTTGCCACTAACAGATTGCAGACTGAGTAGGTAGAACCTCCCCATACCTTCATTTGGTCTACACACCAAGAACAAGGTCAGGGATAACCACTCAGATTTTTCTTTGAATTCTGACCGCTAGTCCAAACAGCACAGTGCCACCAGCAGATTGGAAACAAAACATCACAGTACTTTACATCATTGGCTCTCCAGGTGTATCCAATGTGGGAAAGAGATTACCCAACCATGGTGTGACTTATGTGGATCAACGTATGTTTTCTTAGCCTGTTTATACGTCAAACTTTGGCTATATTCATGTTTTTCTTCACATTTCTTTGAGGGAAAGTTTTGGAACCAGCGGGGAATCACAAAATTCCAAGCACCCAATACTCCCACTTTGCCACCAATATAAACAGTATCTCACTTGTGTGACTGGGCCTGTGGCCTGCAACAGCAAGTAGTCAAAACTTGCACTATGTGAAATCAAGGTGGTGTCATTGTGTTCTTCACATGATTATAGTTTATGTTTGTTCTTTTGATGTACGTTAGGTCCAGCTACAAATGGAGGAGTATTGTTTCACTCTGCAAAGTGTAGTACTATAGTGTGGTAAGACTTTGGCCTCTGACTGGAAGTGCCTGAATTTTCTGTCATATAAATATGGGAAAAATAACGTATTTGCCCAAAATTCACAGGGCATTCTGTGTAAGCAAACATTTTGTGATCCATGAAAGCTACACCAACCTGAACTTGCCTGGGTCCCTATGTATCAGAAATGCCTGGGGTTGGTGGATTTCCCTGTTTGTTAGAGCCCGATCAGAGCAGCCATTCACAATGGCAAGTGAGATGAAATTATTTACCCACCCTCCCTGCCAACATATAGGTCAAAAATGCACTGAAAAGAATCTAAATTTCCTCGGCAAGGGGCAAAAGCAAAAAGACTGATGGGGCTTTAGAGGTGGGGAAGCAGCCTGATGCCAGGACGAGCCAGCTCCCACTTTTTTGGGGAAGACCCTTGACATCGAGTGGGCTTTAGTCCTTTGCACCCCGGGGGGGCCATCATGGAAAAATCCTCCAGCCTTCCCTAGGAGGGGGGCAGAAAGACTACTGGGGATTTAGGAATGTAGGGTACAGCCAGATGCAGCCTGGCCATCACCTCATTCTTTGTTTTCTAATACATACATTCCTAGGTTCTAGTGGGCTTTCTGCTCTGCACCCCCTGGCGGAAGGCAGATTGGAGATAAAGGCTGTTGTGGCACTTTAACGGTGGTGGTCAAGCCAAATGTTTAGGCAGGTCACCCCAACCCTTCCTTTTGTGTCAGATTTCCTTGTGTCTTTCTGTCCCAAGGTAAACCCCTCAAATGACACCAGATGGACAGAAAGACTGTTGTGGCCATTTATGGGTGGGGGTTAGGCCCGAGGCCTATGTATGGCCCCCACTTCTATTATCTTTTTTTCAAAAACTTCTCTCTGGCACTAGTGGCTTTCTGCCGGCCCTTAGGACAGACTGGAGGTAAACCCTTCCAAACAACCCCCTATTTTCTTGCGTAGCAGAAATACTTTTTAAAAATTTTTAGCTGGGAAGAACTTGCCTATGCCATTGGTGTCAGTTCCCCCAAAAAGAATCCGAGCATTTTGCCTATGTAAACATTCTAAAAAGTAGTTTCACAGGCATATGCTGTTATTATCACCGACTTCTCACACTCTCAATTTGCTCATCACATACTTTTCTTCCCCCAGTCATCCGTTGCTCACTGGGGTGCTCCCAGAGTCCTTCTCTCCTCCTTTTAAAAATATTTTTGTGAGGGCCCAGAAGATGCTCATTGCTTCCTGTCTACGTGCTGATGTTTTCATCCTCACTTTATTTTATTATTTTTACTTTACCATTACAAAATGGAGATCAGCCATCTTAGTATGGTAAAGCAAAACAACCAAAATGGTGACTTGTTCATCATGACACATGCATGCACGTCCGTCTACACATCCCAAGATGGTTTCCATGTACACACATTTTTACCATTTTAGAATGGTAACGTAAAAAAATACAAACATTAGCAAAGCTAAAAGGTGAGCACTGGCCTTTTAAAGAAGAGGCTTTGCCAATGCTTATTTAAGGCTGGGTATAATTGTTCATTGAGTACATAAGTTTTTCCAGCTTTTACATAGGTTTGTTAAATGTATTCAAACAGCTGAAAAGAAATGCATATAATGAACGATATTTAGAATCCTAGACTAAGGCGGCATTTCCTTTTAACACACCCTGGAAAATACATAAGCATAGAGGGTTTTTAATAATATGTGTTTTTATTGTAAATGTGTTAGTTACACACAGAAGGGCAGTACAGTATTCCATCAGGAGACTGGGTACACATATAGAAACAAACAAAGACTCCTGAAGGATTAATTTCACAAATAGTTACTCAGTTAAGGATTGGTGCGTACAATATCGAACTCCACCATCTAATTACCAATATATTTACATAAGTGGTTAATCTAAGAATGAATTGTACTAGGCATACTTCTTGCACATGAATAAACACATATATTTATTTATCAGCATTCCAGTTCAATTTGTCAAAATAACACATGTCCACTGTTGGCAAAGATCACAGAAATATCACACAGTACAAGTTATGACTTTTAATAACTGGGGGACCACTCAGCAAAATTATTCAGATAACCTTCTTAAAGCCCTTTCCTTGGAGAGTGGCTGGACCGTGGCCATGAGAGCTAGCATGGTGGACGTATCCCCGCACTAGCCTGACATCATCTTGTTTGCATGGGGGATGCATTGGCACTCCTGCCTGATATCTAGGACCACTGACTCCCGTTGGAGGTATTCCATGATAGCAGAGACAGACTATTGAGTGTAAAAACGCTGCTCTGTGTGGCATGGACTACAACTCTGAGTGAAAAAACGGGTGTGTCTTAAGAGGCTGGTGGACCGTGAGGCATTGGCCTTGCAGGTTGCGGCTCCCTAAGGGGCCCTGATGAATGACGGAGGACTGCAGTGTCAACTAGACTGGAGTGAGTTTGGTGAGGCGTGTGGCAGCTCAGCAGAGCGGTAGTGCCCATGGGGATCCCGACAGGCGGGCCTACTGGAGAACACCAGTTCCAGGCATGCAGGGATGCAGTGAGGCTTGAAGTAGCAAAGCTGGTTGAGAGAAGCCCATCTGCTCAATAACCAGTTGCCGCAGAGCCTAGTGCACAGTGCAGTGGTCCGGCAATGCATCTAGCGATGCAGACACCAGTTGGAGTGGTGACCATACCTAGTGTTGGAAGAGCTGGCAGGAAACAGGGGAGAATCAAGGTCCCCGAAAGCCGCAGAGCATTGCGAAGGGAATAGTGCACTGACGGTGCAGTTACCTACATAGGCCCCGATAGTGGCGTGGAACATGCCTGCAACACGCTGATTTGGTTGGTGGCCAGTGGGGATACGGAGTCGGCATCTGTGAGGACCAGGGATTTTCATGGAGCAGTCCTAAGTGGAGGCTGGTTGCCTGTGAAGGGATTGCAGAGCGGAGCTCCCCGTGTTAGTGCTGGCTCTGCTTGTACCGACGAGCAGTAGCGCCTGCTGATGATTTGTGGAGCTTGGGCGAGGAGAGGCAGATTGAACTTCTGCCCCCATCCCCCTAGTTTTAGGTGCGCATTTCGATGCACGTGCCTTGTTGGGACCTGGCCCCCAGCTGTGGTATGCCCTAACTCCACCCTCCTGGTGACTGCTGTGAGTCCTTGGGGTCTTGTGCCAGAAGTGAGGGCCCAACCTGCGGTCCGCTGCTGGCCCTGTTAGGTGCTTGGGGACTTCTAGTCACTCCTGCATTGTCCACTTGCATCCAGGAGTGGACTTTTGGTGGGGGCTCTCTCCCCCTGACTCCGGATCATCGGTGCAGCAAGGCTGGGTGCATCCTCTTCAGAGCTAGAGGCCTGCCGCATGCAGTGCCTGGTTTGTATGTACTGAACCAGTGGAATCGCAGAGGGAACCAGCGGCAATACCTAGTGATGAATATGAGGTTCACAGGGGATAAAGGGCCCTGCCTGGGGGCCCGTGCAGTGTAGGTTGGGACACTCCGGGCACATGCATCAGCATGTATGAAAGTGGGAGACAGCCTGGTTCTGCTAGCCCCCTTAATTTGCCCCTGATATTTGGTGACCACTTTCCCCTGAGTTAGCAGTGATGGCGTGCTCATGTGGCCCTGTCTAAATGAACTGTAAGGATTTGCCTGCAGTGTCAAGACACATGTTGGCTTCCATTGGGGCCCCCTGTTCTGAACTTGGTGGATTAGGCTCGGGAAGCCTTGTTTTGGTGAAGGAATGGGGTGTTTTCAGAGGTGGCCAATGCCTGAAAATTTGCCTCGTGAAACATTTGGAGCACATGCCTTGTACGACTGTATAGCTATGTGTGCCGAGTGAACTTGATCATACTCCTGACAGAGTTTGTTGTCTCTTTTGGACAATTCTGGTCAATGCTAGGCCCGCTGGGTGCTGGTTTGGCATCTGTACTACTGCCTGCTTCAGACTCAGGTGGCAATAACTGATAGCTACTTGGACGCTGGTGTAGACTGTTCTGGGCTTCCAGACTGTGTGAACCCTGTCTAGGGTCCTACCCCCCCTTGCTGATAGAAATGCCCTCCACAGCCATGGAGAAGCTGAGAGCTAAATTGTCGGGCGTTCAGACAGGAGCAAGAGATTCTTCCCAACCCACACCAGTACATATATATTGGCCTGAACCCTATCACCACCCCTACAGCTCCACCTAGGCAAGATCCTTGCTGCCATTACCAATACTAAATTCACTCTCTAGCAAGACATGAGTGCTGTCTCAAAAGGACTGGGACTTCTAACCACCAAAAATTGGCAGATAGAGTGAAAGATGTGGAACAGTGGTGGATGAGTTGCGTTCAGACCACCCGGCACTGGCCGGACAAGAAACAAACTTGAGCCATAAGATACGTACCCTGAAACTGCGTGACAAGGATGCAGAGGGGACAATCGACTGAACAATGTTCGCATTGTGGGATTCCCTGAAGGAACAGAGGGTGGAGACATGGGGGGTCATTACAACATTGCCGGTAAAAGCTGCTTACCGCCGTGCAGAAGACCCCCAATACACCGCCGCCGCCGCGGGAGACCGCCACAGCTATTATGACACACATCAGACACCCACAAAGTCCGCCACACCAAAGGTCAGCGATAAATATGCGGAAACAAATCCTCCACCTCCACGCCAACAGAAACACGCCCATGCTATTACGACCCATGCATCCACGCGGCGGTCTTTCAACCGCGGTATTTCATTGGCAGTACACACCGCCGCGCTCAAAATACACACACATCTCCAAAACACCGCCACATTGGACAATTCCAAATACACACACCTGATACAGATACACACACCACTCCCACACACCCAACACAATATAAAACACACACCCACATCACCCACAAACCCCTACGACCACAAATTAGAGACGAAGGCCAGAGAGAGACAGCACAGAATAGATAACACCATCACACAGAGGCACACTATACCATCACCCACACAACATCCACGCACAAAACACCACATACCACTACACTCACCACACTCATCAACACATACACCACCCCACACATCACACACACCTCCCCATGTCACGCCAAAGACACCCCCGCTTCTCCGAGGAGGAGCTCAGGGTCATGGTGGAGGAAATCATCAGGGTAGAGCCACAGCTATTTGGCTCACAGGTACAGTACACATCCATAGCCAGGAAGATGGAGCTATGGCAAAGAATAGTCGACAGGGTCAACGCTGTGGGACAGCACCCAAGAAATAGGGAGGACATCAGGAAGAGGTGGAACGACCTACGGGGGAAGGTGCGTTCCACGGTATCTAGGCACCACATCGCGGTACAGCGGACTGGCGGCGGACCCCCACCTCCTCCCCCACAACTAACAACATGGGAGGAGCAAGTCTTGTCCATCTTGCATCCTGAGGGCCTCGCGGGAGTCGTTGGAGGAACGGACACTGGCTAGTCAAATCTTCACTATCATATCCCCCACCCTACCTGCATGCTATCACACACCCCCACCCTCACACCCTCCCCTATCACCCTAACTCCTCACTAATCTACCCATAACACCAACCACCCATCCCAACTCCAAGACCTGCATGACACAACTAAGCATGGACACCATCACTAAAGCATGCCCACTGCACAGACCCACAACACCCTCAACCATCACCACACAAGCCCCCACACAGGAATGCCTGCACTGGGGTTTACGCACACCCAACCATTGCACACCCTGAAACACACACATGCAATAATCATGTACTTATACCCCCGCAGGAACCCGAAGGAACGTCACCACACCAGAGGGTCCAGACAACACCACTCCACCCCCAGAAGAGGCCCACAGTGACGACAGCAGCTCTGCCCTACTGGATCTTGATGACCAGCCCGGACCATCGTGGGCCTCAGGACAGTCGGTTCCCCTTGCCCAGCCACAGCCCAACACCGAGCTTCCACCCTCTGGTAACCCCAGCACAGCCCCCACCCAGCGGGCCCATACCTCCCTACCCAGGACAGGTCAATCAGCGGTGTGACCACCACTACAGGGCACCCAGGCTAACCCACCACCCCAACAACAACAGGGACCTGGGGGCAGTGGAAGTGGGCACACGTCCAGAGGACGGAGGCACAGAAACACCGGGGAACTGGGAGGGCTGCTGTGTGACAGAGGGAGGACAGGCCAAGGGAACCCACTCTCCACGAGGCCCTATCCTCCATCATGGGAGCATACCACCACTCCCAGGAGACGATGGCAACGGTCATGGACAAGTTGCAGGAGACCCTGCGTCTGCAGGAGGAGCAGTATTTGGGGTTCAGGGAGGAGCTCAGGACCATCGCCTCCGCCCTGGGCACCATAGTAGGGGTGCTGACGGACATTCAAAAGACCTTGAGGGACACCGTGGCACTCCAAGGGGCCCCTGACACTAGCCAGGATGATGAAATGCCCACCACCTCTGCTGGCTCTAGTGGACAGGACGCCCCACCACAGGACCACCACACCAGCACCCAAACCCCTGCAGACGGACAACCACCACGAAAGCGGGCCCTGAGATCCAGGAACAGGACAGAGCAAGATGGCAAGACCCCCGCCAGGAAATAAGACCACCCTGATTGCCCTCCCACTGTCCCACTTTGTTACCCTGTCCAGATTGGAACTGCCCCAGCTCCACTTCCAATGGCCAGATGTGCAATGTACCTGTGAGACTAATAGACAGGACTCTGCCATGGACATTCTTCAACCATGACCTCTCCCCATTTCACAACTCCCCTATATTTTTATGCACTTCAATAAACACCCTTGAAACCTCAATAATATTGGAGTCAGTCAATGATTGTGAACTTTGTATTGTCAATTACAGTGTTAAAAAAGGTTACCCATTGGAAGGTCAACATACCAATGTCACACATCACAAGCCTTTCAAGGGTGCAAGCTGTTGACACGTAGGTTACCACATTACTGAAACTGAAATGGAAGGGGACAACTCAGTTACCAAATAGGGAGTGAAATGTAGGTAGAGGATAGAGGTAGATGTTTGAAATGTAATATAATGTGAAACATGAAATTGTACTCACCTGTGTCTCATTGAAAATATTGCTGTATGACTGACTCCCTGTTGTCGTTTTCATCTTCATCAGCTTCCTCCTCATCACTGTCCACAGGCTCCACAGGCTCACCCGCTGCAACAACACCGTCATCTGGATCATCCTCCTGCATGGAGCAGGCGATGATGATGTCGCACACCTTCTTCGGTGAGTAGAATAGGGACCCACCTGTCATATG
Organism: Pleurodeles waltl; assembly: GCF_031143425.1. Taxonomy (NCBI): domain Eukaryota; kingdom Metazoa; phylum Chordata; class Amphibia; order Caudata; family Salamandridae; genus Pleurodeles; species Pleurodeles waltl. The sequence continues at coordinate 111,682,984 of NC_090443.1, read as the reverse complement.
GAGGCACCTGAACCTGGCCTTCAGGAGGCCAAAGGTCCGCTCAATCACCCTCCTAGTCCGCCCATGGGCCTCATTGTACCGTTCCTGTGCCCTGGTCCTGGGATTCCTCACTGGGGTCAGTAGCCAGGACAGGTTGGGGTAACCAGAGTCCCCCAATAGCCATACACGGTGCCTCTGGAGTTCACCCATCATATCAGGGATGCTGCTATTCCGCAGGATGTAGGCGTCATGCACTGAGCCAGGGAACATTGCATTTACCTGCAAGATGTACTGGTCTGCCAAACAGACCATCTGGACATTCATCGAATGATAACTCTTCCTATTCCTGTACACCTGTTCATTCCTGCGGGGGGGACCAGAGCTACATGGGTCCCATCAATGGCACCTATGACGTTGGGGATATGTCCAAGGGCAAAGAAGTCACCTTTCACTGTAGGCAAATCCGCCACCTCAGGGAAAATGATGTATCTCCTTACGTGTTTCAGCAGGGCAGACAACACTCTGGACAACACGTTGGAAAACATAGGCTGGGACATCCCTGATGCCATGGCCACTGTTGTCTGAAAAGACCCACTTGCAAAGAAATGGAGAACTGACAGCACCTGCACGTCAGGGGGGATTCCAGTCGGATGGCGGATTGGTGACATCAGGTCTGGCTCCAACTGGGTACATAGTTCCCAGATTGTGGCACGGTCAAACCGGTAGGTCACGATGACATGTCGCTCTTCCATTGTCAACTGGTCCACCAGCGGTCGGTACACCGGCGGATTCCGTCATCTTCCAATATTTCCCAACTGACGGTGCCTAAGAAGGGCAACAGCGAAAAAACTGTCGGCATTCCTCCAGGTATGTACCCACAGTCACACACAAGACTACACCAGACAATTAACCCATCTGGGAAAGGTTTTGAGTGTAGGCCTCGGTATGTGTGACGCAGTAGTAATTGAAGCCATGTGGGCCCCTGAAATGGTGGCTGCCTGACCTCTAAACTGGGACAATGGAATTTTGGGGTAACTGCGCTGGTGTTGGACACCGTCGCGGAAGGCGGTCGTAGAGCGCGGCTCAATGCTGCATTGGTTAGCATTGGACCCTATGGGTCCCAGGAGCCAATGAACAGGTGCTCTGGCGGTGATGATGCGCACCGCCGCGGACGTCACCATCATTTTCTATCTCTTCAATCACTAGATACCTGACCTTCGACAGGAGAGGACCTACACTGCTAGTGCTGCTGTGACCTCGGTCTGGAAGCGACGTTGGCTGCTGCGTCTGGGGAAAGGGCCCCTGCCTTCACTGCACAGGAGTTGGAGAAACTTGTGGATGGGTCCTCCCCCAGAATACGCTACTCTACGGTCCTCCAGACCAACAGGTTAGTACACAGGGAGCACGTTGTATGGGCTAGGCCTGGGTGGAGAGGCTGGGTGGATGAGGGAAGGGGGCAGAGTACATAGAACAGTCATGCATGGGGATGAATGGGCCACAGGGATAGAGTTGGGAGGGCGCCAATTACAACGACGGTGCTGTAGGTAATGACTGTTCCTCTTTCCTTGTGCATGTCATGTAGGTCAGCGCCCACCAGAAGAGGGACATTTGGCGTGCCATCGCCAAGGAAGTCCGGACCCTGGGGGCCCACCAGAGACAGGGCACCCACTGCCGGAAGAGATGGGAGGACATTCGCCGCTGCAGCAAGAAGACGGCGGAGGCTCAGCTGGGGATGGCCTCCCAACGTGGGAGGGGTGCCCGTCGCACCATGACCCCCCTGATGTCCGGATCCTGGCGGTGGCCTACCCGGAGTTGGATGGGCGCTTAAGGACATCACAGCAGACACAAGGGGGTGAGTACAACCTCATCCTATGGACTTTGCGTGCAGTGGAGCTGTCTGGGTGGGGGTGGTGGGCTGTGGGTGTCCCTAGGCCAGGGCGAGTTAGGGAGGCAAGGCCCCTCGGTTATGTAGGCCATGTGGCACTCTACCCTTGCTCACAAAAAAGGGAAATTGATGTATAGTTGCCCCTTTGCCATCCATGTGGGCAGATTTCTACCATTGCCATGTAGGCAATATCCCAGAAATTGCATGTGCAGAGGGCAGGAGCACGGCGTAATGCAGGGGGCTGCTGTGTTTGTCTTGTCCGCCAACGGTAGCGGTATGCCATGCATTAAAACTCTCTTTCTTCTGTCTCCACCCTTTTTCTGCTCTCCCTGTCCTTCTGTACATCAGCATCAACAGGCGGAGGTACAGTGGCACCGGAGCACGAGGGAGCTGCATCCCACATGGCCATGGAGGGCCACACCACAGACTCTGAATTCACCAGTGGGACGGAGGGCGAGGGGAGCTTCACGTCGGCCACAGGATCACCAAACAGCGACACGGACTAGTCTGCCGATGGGAGCTCCCCTGTGGTGGCGGCACCATCTGTGCCCCCCACTTCTACAGGTACAGCCGCCACCTCCCCTACCAGCACCACCCTCCCAGCAGCCCCGCAGCATTCGCCCCGTGCCTGCTCACCCAGGAGGGTGGGCATCACCTTCGCCCCAGTCACCCCTGCTGCCCTCAGTGAGTAGGCCATTGACCTCCTCAGGTCACTCACTGTTGGGCAGTCTACCATTGTGAATGCCAACCAGGGTGTAGAACGAGAGTTGAAACACGGTAATGCATTCCTGGAAGGCATTCATTCTGGTCAGGCTGTCCTTCAGCGAACCCTGCAATCTCTGGCCTCAGAAATGATGGCAGCCATTGTCCCTGTGTCCAGCCTCCCCCCTCCAACTTCCTCCACCCAGACCCAATCTCCTGTACCCCAGCCCATCCCAAGCACACCTACAGACCAGCATGCACACAAGTCAACACACACAAGTAGCTCAAACAAACATAGGCACCACACACACCACAGGCACTCACACAAGCATCAGACCCATACAGACACAGCAACATCCACTGTCTCCACTGTGTCCCCCTCCTCCTCTTCTCCCTCCTCCCTCCCAGTGTCGTCTACAGACACACACCTGCATGCACCACATCTACAGGCACTAGGACTCGCAGCGGGACACCCAGCACCACAAACCGCTCACCTGCATCCACCACCTCCACAGCGATATATACGTCCCCTGTGTCCTCTTCCAGTGTGTCTGTGATGCCCCCTCCCAAAGTACACAAACGCCGGCAATCACTCACCCAACATCCATCCACCTCACGACAGCCTCCAGTACCTGCACCTCCACCCAAAACAGCTAAAGTGACACCTCCTACAACCACCTCCTCTTCCTCCACTCCCAGAGCCCCTCCAGCTACCCATCCCAGTGTACGTCAGAAACTGTCCCTATGTCAAATTGACCTTTTTGCCCCAACCCCCCCCCTCCAATTCATCAGTCCCATCGTAGCGCCTCAGCCAAAAAGCCTCCAGTACCAGTGGTGCGTGTACCAGGTTTTTGGAGTGCCCCGTCCACCAGGGCAGGCAGTAGGACCCGGAGCCAAGGCACTATCAGCCCACCCCCTGAAAAGGCTCCGAAATTGGAGAGTGGACGACGGGACCGTGTCAAGACTCCTGGTGGGACAAACAGTGAAATGGGATCCAAGGCGATTGGTGAGTCATCTGTAACTCAAAAGAAGGTGGGGAAGGTCCTGAGGAAGTCTCCCCAACCTGTAGTGAGTGTCACAGCGGAGAAGTGCGCCATCATTTCCGGCGGTCCAGACACAACCGCCAGCACCGTCGTCACTGGTCCAGAGACCACCGCCAGAGTCATAGCCCAGGAGGGCTCAAGTATCGTAACTGGTCAGGAGACCACCGCCACCGCCGGAGTCACAGCCCTGGAGGGCTCAAGTATCGTAACTGGTCAGGAGACCACCGCCAGAGTCATAGCCCAGGAGGGCCCAAGTATCGTTACTGGTCAGGAGACCACCGCCAGAGTCATAGCCCAGGAGGGCCCAAGTATCGTTACTGGTCAGGAGACTACCGCCACCGCCAGAGTCATAGCCCAGGAGGGCCCAAGTATCGTTACTGGTCAGGAGACCACCGCCACCGCCGGAGTCACAGCCCAGGAGGGCTCAAGTATCGTAACTGGTCAGGAGACCACCGACAGAGTCATAGCCCAGGAGGGCCCAAGTATCGTTACTGATCAGGAGACCACCGCCAGAGTCATAGCCCAGGAGGGCCCAAGTATCGTTACTGGTCAGGAGACCACCGCCGGAGTCACAGCCCAGGAGGGCTCAAGTATCGTAACTGGTCAGGAGACCACCGCCAGAGTCATAGCCCAGGAGGGCCCAAGTATCGTTACTGGTCAGGAGACCACCGCCACCGCCGGAGTCACAGCCCAGGAGGGCTCAAGTATCGTAACTGTTCAGGAGACCACTGCCAGAGTCATAGCCCAGGAGGGCCCAAGTATCGTTACTGGTCAGGAGACCACCGCCACCGCCGGAGTCACAGCCCAGGAGGGCTCAAGTATCGTAACTGGTCAGGAGACCACCGCCAGAGTCATAGCCCAGGAGGGCCCAAGTATCGTTACTGGTCAGGAGACCACCGCCGGAGTCACAGCCCATGAGGGTCCAGAATCCCACAGCCCCGCTGAGCAATGATGGAACGTCAAGCCACACACCAACGTCCAGTTTGGAGTTCGTCATGCCACACACCAACGTCCAGTGTGGAGTTCGTCATGCCACGCACCAATGTCCAGTGTGGAGATCATCATGCCACACACCAATGTCCATTGTGGAGATCATAATGCCACACACCAATATCCGTACCAGAACCGCCAGGGCAAAGCACCGCTGAACAAGGCCAAGACCGCCATGGTGAAGACCGCTGAACAGGGCAAAGACCGCCATGGTGAAGACCGCTGAACAGGGCAAAGACCGCCATGGCAAAGCACCGCTGAACAAGGCCAAGACTGCCATGGTGAAGACCGCTGAACAGGGCAAAGACTGCCATGGCAAAGCACCGCTGAACAGGGCAAAGACCGTGTGGGTATGAATAGTCCGGCACATCAGGCATCGTTCTCCAATGTGCAGCTGGGACTGTGACAGGATATGTACTTTCACGGGGAGACTCATCCAGTCTGGGCACCAGTCCCACCCAGTACCAGTAGAGAACTGCATCTACTTGCGAAGATGTGTCTTTGCACTCCCCAGGTTGGCACAGTGGGCAACCCACCCACTGTAGAGAGTTGAGAGACTGTGGCTTTGCACTCCCCAGGATGTAACAGTGGGCAACCCACCCACTGTAGAGAGTTGAGAGACTGTGGCTTTGCACTCCCCAGGATGTAACAGTGGGCAAGCCACCCACTGTAGAGACTTGAGAGACTGTGGCTTTGCACTCCCCAGGATGGCACAGTGGGCAACCCACCCACTGAAGTGACTTGCATTTTTGGACTGTTGGTGCACGGACATTGTTGTGTACATATCTGCACTACTTCTTGTATTGTAAATTTATTTTTGACAGATTTCATGATATATATATCCGTATATTTTTTAATGAGTAGTATATTGGCACAATACAAAGTTTGACCGCTATTCGCTTTGTCTTTGCATTCTTCCGGGGGTATTGTGGGTTGTTACTGTGATTTTTGTGAATGCATTGGTGTGTATGTTGTAATATGCGAGGGTGGGGGTGTTTGGTGGGTGTCCCCGTAACTTTTGCCTCCCCGTGTCATAGGTGCTGTACTCACCGGTATGTTCTGCGCCTACGTCGCTGTTGGTCGTAGATGAGCAGGAATGCAAAGACAGGGAGTATTTGTAGTTCCGGATCCATGGTGTCCTCGTTCCTCGTGGGATGTGTTGAGGTGAGCGTTTTCCCATAGCAAAAGCTGTTTCTGCCGTGTTTTTATCCACGGTGAATCCGCCCCGGAAAAGGTGGCGGATTGGTGTGTTGTGATAGTGTGGGTGGTACATTGTCTTCCGCCTCTGTTGGCGGTGACCGCCGCGCTGTTTGTTTGTACCGCCGTGGCGGGCAGTGTGTTAAAGTGGCTGTCTTAGTTGGCGGTTTCCGCCAGGGTCGTAATTCCCTTTTTTGTCCGCCGGCCTGTTTGCGGTATTACCACAGCTTTAACACCGTCCGCCAGGGTTGTAATGACCACCATGGTGTCTTACCTTGAGCAATAGTTGCAGACGGAGGTCTCTCCGAATCGTCTGTGCCTTTAGAAATGGGAGAGAGTTGTTGTTCCCTAACTTGACCACTGCTGTGCAAGACAAGAGGGTCTCCTTGTCAAGAACCCTCATAGTTGCTATGTCCTGGCCTCTGTAAAGTATGAAAGAAAAACAAAATACCTGCAGGTCAAGAAGTATCCATAGTGGAAAAAGAGATGTCCTTATTGGAAGATTGTTCTTTGAATTCTATTACAGAAAATGCAAGGAAAGAACAGCAAGAGAAATCCAAGATGGCCGCCAGCTTGTCCAGTTACAAGTTCACAGGTCTAGTGTTTGCACTCTTGAGATTTGAGATGTTGTTAATGCGCACATGCAGCTTTGGTGCCGCGCACTTCAACTGTGTTCTGAGTGAAATTCTGAGGTGTTCGGAGAGAGCGCATTACGTGAGGTAAACGTTTCCAGCAAAGTCCCTGCTACTCGGAAATTACAAGGACAATGCAAGTAAGCCACAGACAATAGTTGATATCTGTTCGAAGCTGACAAAAGTTCCAAAGTATTCAGCAGTGTTATTCTTTTGAAAGCCAAAAAACCTTAGAAGTCAGAGACTAGTGACTTTCATCTGCATTTGAGAATAGAACATTCTGTGTAAAAAAGGAATAGTGTTATTTTTAGAGATATTCAGAGATTCTTAGGGAGGAGCTTCCCTTCTGAACCAGAGCAAGAGAAACCAGAACAAGTTTGAGAATAAATATTAAATTACACCTGTGCAGTCGTCTGAATTGAGAGAGGTAGTTTCTGCAACACTCGTGTATGGAATACAAGGATATTGTTGCCTGATAAAAGTTAATGAAAAATGACTGACAATAATAATAATATCTTTATATGTCACACGACTGTATTCAACTCCTATATATATATATATATATATATATATATATATATATATATAGCAACAATTCTAAACAGAGGGAGTGAAGGCAAAACAACTGATTACATATACCTGCAAGGAGTCAGCAAAATTCAACAAAATAAAATTGCTTATCTCTACAAGTTTAAAGAACAACCTCTGAGCAACCTCTTACTAATAGTAACAATTACCAAATAAGAGAGAGGCAAATTCCTCAGAAATTTCAGATAAAGGGTTTTAAGGTAAAAAACAGAAGTAAACATAGATAATTATTAGTTGAATGTTGTAGGAATGTAGAAAGCAGTGGGTCCCTAGTGTTTGTGGTTGTAATCTTTTCAGGTACCACTTCAAAGATAATTTGAGAAGAATTTGACAGGCAGAGCTGAAAAAGAAGCTGACCTCTCAGGCAGTCTCTATTTTGTCCCCATTCCCCTCCCCCCCCCAAGGGTGCTCGAAATGGAGAACTCCATCCGTTGCGGGTAGCCTGGGTCGGGACTGAGGACCTTTCTTCTGATCCCGAGGGAATCAAACCAAGGTATTGTGACAGATTGAAGTGCCTCCCAGTATTTACTGGGAATCTAGATCACCTCCTGAGCAGAATGGCCGAGGGAATTGATGTAAAGGCCATAGCTAACATTTTGGAAGGGTTGCAAAAACAGTTAAACAACACAGTAGAAGAGAACCAGGTATTGAGGGAAGAGTTGCAGAGATCAACTCAAGAGACAGTACAGATTAAACAAAGGGTAGATGAGCTAGGAGCCACCCCCAAGTCCAAGGAACTAGTGTTTCTAGAGATCCCTAGTACTTCACAAACTACAGGTTTATCTACACATTTCATAGGAGAATGCATATTCTATTGCGGTCATAAAGATTAATTGATAGATGCGTTGGCGCTAGTTCCATAAAGATCCACTGAAGTATCAGAATTAATTGATCTAGTATTGCAAATCGACCATCAGTTAACTGAAAGAAGGGCTGAGAAGAGAAGGAATTATCGTACCCTCCCACCAAGATTTGCTAGAGTAAGGAGTGACCATACAAAGGCTGGATATGGTACGGCAGTGGAGGAACCAATGCAGATCGGTTCTATACGAGGACCATTGTCCAAAGAAGAAAAAAAAAGCAGAGAGCAAACCAATTGTGTTTATATTGTAGCGCATCGGGCATTTTGTTAAAGAATGTCCCAAGAAACCAAAAATAGGGCAGTCAGGAAAAGGCAAGCTTCATCAGTAGGAGGAGTTGCCCTGATGAAAGCAGAAGCCAAGTCAACTCCCTCAGAACAACAAGTAGCAAATACATTGCAGGCAGCTGCATCGCATTTGGTACAATGTGTTTCAGCCAAAATTTGAGATAAAAAAATTCTAGGAATCTCTGTCATGATTGATTTTGGGGGAATGGGCAACTTTTGTGATATTAAATACACCCGAAAGATGGGAATTTGATTTGTCAAGAAAACCGCCTTGGAAGCTGTGAGAGCAGTAGATGGCACCAATCTCTCCTCTGGCCCAATCACTCACAAAACTGAGCCAGTTCAGTTACAGGGGTTTTAAGGACATCAGGAACAGATAATTTTCGATTTGATAGATGCACAGCAAATTCAATTGATTTTGGGGTTGCCTTGGCTCACTGAGCATAACCCTCTGATTGAATGGAGTAAAAGAACGATTGAAATGAACTCTCCATATTGTAAGGAGAATTGTTTTCATGATCAAGTGGGGGCGTCTAAAAAATCGCAGGTGGCCTGTTTAGCATTGCATTCTCCTATGATTTGTGTTCATGAAACCACAGAAAGTTTGAAAGAATAAAAGGATCTAGCTACAATCTTTGATAAGAAAGAGGCAGAGAAATTGCCACCTCCACGCGGAAATCCAAAGTTTTTGGGGATTTGTCAATTTCTATCAAAGGTTAATTTTCAACTTCTTGCAGTTAGTCCCATCACTCATTTGTTAAAAAAAGGAGTGAAGTTTGAGTGGTCAAGAGAAGCAGATGCAGCTTTTAATTTTTTGAATGATTCCTTCACCACAGCCCCAATTCCGCTACACCCCAATCCAGATGAGCCTTATTATGTGGAAGCCGACGCTTCAGAAGCCGCTATTGGGGGAATTCTTTCTCAGCGTCATAAAAATACAGGACAATTGTATCCAGTAGCCTTCTTCTCTCAAAGTTGACCCCGCCTGAAATAAATTACTTCCTTCGCTGATAAGGAGCTTTTGGCAGTCAAAGAGACCTTTCGTGAATGGAGACCATACCTGTTGGGGGCTGGCATAAGGTGACCCTATACAGTGACCATCGGAACTTACAATTTCTGAAATCAGCCCGCACCTTAACAGCAAGACAATTGTGTTGGTCCCTTTATTTTGCAGTCTTTGATTTTGTTATTATATATATAGCAACAATTCTAAACAGAGGAAGTGAAGGCAAAACAAACTGATTACATATACCTGCAAGGATTCAGCAAAATTCAACAAAATCAAATTGCTTATCACTACAAGTTTAAAGAACGACCTCTGAGCAACCTCTTACTAATAGTAACAATTACCAAATAAGAGAGATGCAAATTCCTCAGAAATTTCAGGTAAAGGGTTTTAAGGTAAAAAACAGAAGTAAACATAGATAATTATTAGTTGAATGTTGTAGGAATGTAGAAAGCAGTGTGTCCCTTGTAACTGTGGTTGTAATCTTTTCAGGTACCGCTTCAAAGATAATTTGAAAAGAGTTTGACAGGCAGAGCTGAAAAAGAAGCAGACCTCTGAGGCAGTCTTTCTTTTGTCCCCATTCCCCTTTCACCCCTCAAGGGTGCTCGAAACGGAGAACTCCATCCGTTGTGGGTAGCCTGGGTCGGGACAGAGGACCTTTCTTCTGCTCCTGAGGGAATCGACCCTTGGTATTGTGACACTCCTTTTAGAGGGAGAAGACAGCGTTACAGGATGAGAGTCTCCAATATTCTTTAATGTTTCCTGCAAAACTGAAAATAATGCTGGATGGTGCCATGCGCTTCTGCGAAGACCCCAAAACAGCATGGGATTGGCTTGACTCTAACAGATCAGGATCAGCCCCTGCAGTCTCCCGGCCCTTGAGGGATGAGACCAGGTGCCAGTCAAGGAAATGCTCTTGAGGAACTGGTCGCAGGGAGGCCCTTCAGAAACTGACTAGGTCCCAGATGGAAAAAGATCAGGCGGCTGCTCTTCAGGCTGCAGTGGAGATTATGGTGCACTGTTTGTCAGACTCAGAGTCTGGTTACCCATTGGAGTGGTATCCCATTGAATCCAATGATTCAATGATGAATGGCAGGGGTCTCCCAGAGGTGACCCCACAATCTGTAGAGAGCCTGACCTAACCTCATGCAGCTCACAGGTGCTGGTTTACTCGGACCCCCCTTGCATTTTCCCTTAAGTTGGTGGGGTCCTCCACCTTTGTGGTTTGTCGTTTGGTGGTTGTTTGGTTTACCTGCTATAACAATGGCTGTGAGGATTGCAGTAACGCTACTATGGATCACTCTGAGACCCTTGGATGAGAGTATTCAAGTGGTCTACCCGGGGCCACGGTCTATTCCAAGCTGACATGCTCCACCTGGGCCGGAGCGGGACTGATGGAGCAGGTCTACTCCTGCCTGCCCCTCACCACATGCCCTTACCAGAAGTCTCGTGGGGCCATGTTTATGACACTGTTTCTGCATTATATGTTTGGGTGGCCAGCTGTTGGGGTTGGGGAGTTCGTTGTTGTGGTTTTTATTGTTTGTCTCAGGAAAAGCAGTGCACGGTGTGAAGGGAGTTATGGGCATTGGGTTGGTTTGGTGTCAACTGTATTGACCTTATGCTCCAGGGGATGGGGTCAACATCTAAGTTACACTATATCCATAGGTATCCTAGATGTAGGGTGGTGCACAATGCTATGCTGCAAGAGACCTACTTTAGGGGTGTAGATGTTGAGCGCTTGCACCGTAGGAGGTGTGGTCAACTGTATGCCACCTCCTACTTCGCCTATGCCCGGGGGTCCTTGGTGTGGATAAGGGCTGGAACCCCCTTTGAATTAGAACACTCCTCCAAAGACAAGGAAGGGAGATATATCCTGGTCAAGGGCAGACTGCTAGGCAAGGGAGTCATGTTGGGGAGAATATATGCACCAAAGGAGGACCAGGTGGCATTCTTCCAGTCCCTCACTGCGCCGCTAGGACACCTAGTGAGTTATTCCTGGGGGAAGACTTTAATTGTGTCATTGACATGTTGTTGGATCACTCCATGCCCATTTGCTGGGAGCCCAGGCCCATAGAACAGCATTGGGCCTCTGTGAATGGCTGCACCGCTCGGCGTTGGCTATCTGGAGCACACACCATGGGGTGGGACAGGAGAATTTCTATGCACTATATACTAGATTGGAAAGGTCTTTGTGCTCTGGAAGATTGAGTCAATATGTGACTTACTCTGAATATACTTTTCGGACCATAGCACATTGCTCCTCTGGTTCCAGCCGATCAATGATCGCTCAGTGATCCCTATGTGGAGACTTTAACCATAAGCACTGGAAGATGCCTACTATAGAGACTCCCTACAAACTGCCATCAAGGTGTGCTTTGATACTAACCACGGCTTGACATCTAGAGGCCTGGTAGAATGGGAGGCATTTAAGGTGGTGGTCTGGGGCACTGACTGGGTCAGCTGGTGGGAGTCCAAAGGAAATTGGATGGGGAGCTATGGCTTTGGACGCCACACTTCATGCCTTAGATAATGCCTTTGTGGCATCTCCTGAGACCCACCATAGGCTCCTTGAAGCAAAAGAGTGGTATCACACTACACTAGAGTGTTTGCACTGTAATGACTATAGGAACTATATGGTCTGGGCTCATGAGGAGGAGGGGCTCATCTGACCTGAGACCCGAGGCACTCCTGTCACCCAACTTCAAGCTGCTGCCTGTCTATGCATTTAGGGACTAATAAGAGGACCTTTATTGTCACCCAGAGCCACTTCAGAGTGGCTGTAGACAGATTTCCTGGACCAGTTGCCACACTCGACTTTACCTCCTGGGGCCAGAGAAGATATTGGGGGGTCTAGTGACAGTTCAGGAGATACAGAATGCCATTAAAGAAATGGCTACTGGCAAAACCCCATGCCCAAATGGACTCCCTGCAGAATTTGACTCTACATTTACAGGACACCTGGCCCCAAAACTGGAGGCACTGTATGCAGAATCGCTGAGATTAGGAGCATTGCCTGACTCCATGAGAGGTGCGAATGTGGTACCCTTTCCTAAAACCAAAGTAGTGGGCGCGCCTATGTCTGCTTTTTGGCCTCTGTCCATGCTTAACATAGACTTCAAGATCCTTAATAAGGTTTTGGCCTCTTAACTATTACCCCACATGCTGGCTCAGGTCCAAAGGGACCAGAATGGTTTTATACCTTCCTTAACCTCCAACGGCTCTATAATAGCCTATATCACCCTGCTGTGCAGTCCTTACCAGGAACCATGCTAATGTCGGTGGACCTTGAAAAATCCTTCGCAATGGTTTGATGGGACTTTCTAATAGTGGTCATGTGGTGGGTGGGGCTGGTTCGAGGGCTGGATCTCATGGGTCACATTACTGTATTCAGACCCAACGGCGAGATTCAGGACAGGCACCTTAATCTCCTGTCAGTATAATATTTTCTGGGACATGAGACAGGGTTGCCTGTTGCCCCCCACCTCCTGTTCGTCTTGGTAACCTGGGAGGGGGGCTCCACCACTTTAGATCCTGTGTTCCTTTCTGGCTGTCTCTATGGTTGCCAATCATGGCCTGGATATCCGTCTCCAAAATGGTGATGTTCCCCCGCTTACTGTATTTCTTTACTAATCTCACAGGTTCTGGTAACCTGAATCCGTCAGTTGGATGTTCTGCTCCGCGACTGGATACCGGATGGGCCCGTCACAGAGTATCACTTGATCACCCGCAACCCCACCAACGCCAAAACCAACCTACACGCCGCTCTCCTAGACACCGCCAACTGGATGACCACTAACCACCTCAAGCTCAACTCAAACAAAACCAAAATCATCGGCTTCGGCCCCAACAAAACCACATGGGACGACTCCTGGTGGCCCACCGCCCTAGGTCCCGCACCCACCCCCGCAACAAACGCACGCAACCTCGGCATCATCCTCGACCCCTCCCTCTCCATGACACAGCAAATCAATGCTCTAACCTCCTCCTGCTTCCGCACACTCCACACTCTAAAAAAATCCTTCAAATGGATCCCCCCAGAAAGACAGTCACCCACGCACTCATCAGCAGCAGACTGGACTACGGCAACGCCCTCTGCGCCGGCACCACACTCAAACTCAAATGTAAACTCCAAAGAATACAGAACACAGCTGCGCGTCTCGTCCTTGGCCTCCCCCGCCACGAACTAATCTCACCACACCTCAAATCCCTTCACTGGCTCCCCATAGACAAGAGAATCACATTCAAGATCCTCATCCACGCACACAAATCCCTCCACAACACCAGCCCAACCTACCTCAATGAAAGGGTAAACTTCTACACTCCCACACGCAACCTCCGATCAGCCGACCTCGCACTAGCCACAGTCCCCCGCATCCAGCACACTACCACAGGAGGCAGGTCCTTCTCCTACCTCGCCCCCAAAACCTGGAACTCCCTCCCAACCGACCTTCACAAAACCAAAGACCTACTGGTCTTCAGAAAGAACCTCAAGACTTGGCTGTTTGACCGGTGACGCTCCCTGTCCCCCCCTCCCAGGTCCCCCCCAGCGCCTTGAGACCCTCATGGGTGAGTAGCGCACTCTACAAATTTCTTTGATTGATTGATTGATTGATTGATTGACAAAGGGGGACTGGGGGTTCCTGATTTTGAACTATACTTCCTGATGGCAGAGCTTCAATGGGTCTCCCGCTGGCTTGGCAAGACCCCTTGGATGACTTGAACCTACAGGGCTGGCATCCATCGGGGAGTGCTGCTGGCATGTCTGCTCTTACCTGCGGTGGTTATCCTGCTCCCTAGCGCCCTACTGTCGGCTGTCGTAGAGTGTTGGCAGTGCTGCATATTGAGAACTAGACACATGAAACTTTATGCCCCTGCCCTGCCTTCATTGGAGCTGCCTCATGGGGACCCTATGGTTTGCTTTGTGGCCCCACAGCTTTTGGATTGGAAGGAGGATGGGCTGGTGTTGGTTGATGACTTTTACCATCTGGGCAACCTAATCCCTTTGGAGGAGCTGGCAGCTCAACATGCTTTGCCCCTGAGACAATTCTTGACCTATGAGGCCTTGATGCAGGCCACTGATTATCTCTGGGTGGGGGCCAGGCAGAACTGGTGCTCAAGTGGTGCTCCAGTTGTTGCTGTCTATTGGGATGGCTTGGTGTGTAGTGACGTAGTTCTAGAGAGCCCTCAATTTAATAATGCGGACACCCCTGTTAGAGCTTGGACCAGGTGGTATGGTGTGTTGGGACAGAAGGTCACTGATCGGGAATGGAGCAGGATACTTGCCTACCCCAAGAAAGTCTCCAGAAATACAAAGCTGAAGTATACCCAATTTAACTATGTCCACATGACCTACCTGATGCCTCACAGGCTCCAGGTCATTTAATGGGGGGAGTCACATACCTGTACTAGGTGTAGCTTCTCTGATGCAGACTTCTGTCAGATGACCTGGAGGTGCCCCACAATACAGTTGTCCTAGACTGCAGTAATCCTTAGACTACACACTACTCTGGGCAGTGCTTTTCCGTGCACAATTGAGACTTGCTTTCTGGGAGGGTTCCCCAAACCCAAAACTCAGAAAGTGGGTATCATGTTCTTAGACATGGCCCTTATATTGTCCAAGAGACAAATTGCTATGGCATGGAAGTTGGTAGTCGGTACAGTCCTGGGGGCTTGGGTGAGAGATGATTCTATGTGGGCTAGGGCTAAAGAAAGAGTCCTACTTAGGGAAGACCTGCATGAGGTGCAGAGGTGCCCAATAGCTGGACTATGGACGGAAGTGTTTGAGAGCTGGGAATGCCCTGAGGGGAATGTAGAGTGAGACCCCGGGGAGCAGAATGAGCTAGTTGAAGTTGATCAGGGCATGGACCCAGATGCTGGGGACTGAGCGGGTGCACACTGAGATGTTCCTGTACCTCTTTTTTCATTTTTTTCCTTTTTTTTGCGGTCTTACAGCTCCCCATCTGTTGTGATCTCGGATCTCCCCTGCGTCACCCCTGTCCCTTCTCCCGGGATGTGGTGAGAATGACCCTATACATTCCAAAGCTCTCAGCCCACTGATACCCACTGGCTTGCAACCACTCTACCATTGCTACTTAGCAGGTTGGAAGTACGCTCCCTGAGACAGTTCAGTTCCCTTTTTTTCCCTATGATTCTTTCCAAGTTTCCCCCCTTCCCTTCCTCCTGACACAAAACCCTCAGGGCTACATGGGACATGGTAATTCTTATTCCATTACAGTGGCTCTGCTGAGGTTCAGCTGGCGACCATGCCCCAGGGCCGTCCCCAATTGCTATTTTGCACCATTCATTGCGGGTTATGTCCTGTTGAGACCCCTTGAGATACTTTGTTTGCTGCCTGTTCACTTACCCTGCTATGTATTTGTTGCACAAGCACATTACTTGTTATTTGAATGCCATTGCATAGATGTACTCCTGTGTACCTTGTATTTGTTATTAGCAAAATGCCAATAAACATGTTAAAAAAAGAAAGTGTGTAGTGGTGAATATGCTGACGTTTCGGTCTTCCGTCGTCTAATGAGTACTTGAGACCATCCTCAGGACAAAGACATAACATATATTAACAAGCATTTACAATGCAATAGGTCTCGCAATTGCTTGAGTTAGAGCTTTTGGGGTTGTAAATGCATAACTGGACTTTTCTTACCATATCTATTGGTTAACCCTGACGCATATTGTGGTCCTCTCTGCCACATAATTCCAGTGGCCCTACATAGAACGAAAACTCTTCCATTTATGTTCCTCCTCTATCTGCAACAAAAACTGAAAATATTGCCATCATTTTAATGTTTTATATTATTATTTTGGGATCCCCTCAGCCTAGTGTGGGGACTCGGAGATGAACTTCACAGAAACAGCACGTCATGCTGACCGTTTTGATGGTGGTACCATTGTCCTAGGACGGCCACATGGTGACTTGTGGGCAAAAATGTTTTTGTAAAAGGAATGCCCTGCAAAGCATTATGGGGCGAGTTTCCGAATGCAGTGGATATCGTAATATCTTGACTGTAATGCTCAGAACAGCCCATAAAGGGCACTATAATAAAAATGGCATTTGTAAGAGACATGGTCATGTAACCAGGTAGTCAGCCCACATAAAAACAGAATGACAGAATGTAATGCAGTGTAACCATATATTTAGCGCCTAGAGGGCATAACGCATTACACATTGTCAGGCCTATTAGAATATATTACAAACAAGGCCCCTTAAAATGCAAACTACTCCCAGCTGTAAAACAAAAGTTCTAGCCATGAAAGAGCTTAAAAAGTTATTGAATGGTGGAAGGGGTTAATATCTTGGGGTCCCCACTACCTAGTGTGGGGATCCAGAGATGACCTACACAGAAAGAGCGTGTCCTGTTGAACATTTTGATGGTGTTCCATTGTACTAAGACCACCACACAGTGAGTTATGTGCAAAAATGTTTTTGCATGTCAAAGGATTACGGGGCTACTTTCCGAGTGCAGCGAATATTGTAGTATCTTGACTGTAGTGCTCAGAACAGCCCCCAGAGGACACCACAATAAAAACAGAATTTGTATGAAACACGTCATGTAACCATATAGTCAGTCCCTATAGGGCATAAGCACATGAAAAGAGAATGACAGAAAGTAATGCAGTGTAACCATATATTGTGTTGCAGCATTACATGGCTAGATGGTAAGTGTTCCCCAAGCAGATGTAGCACCCAAATGCCCACACTTGATGCGCCATTATTCCTTTGTGTAATCATAGGCATACATGAACAAGTCATCCCAAATTACATTTACCATTTTCTAGAGGGCAAAACACAATATGAAATGTTCCAATTCACTTTAATGAGTGCGGCCAAAATTAACTAGTAAAATCATGATACTTATTTTGTTCACCTCGGAAGTACAGAAGGTACCATCTGCCTTAGTGCAATTTATACTTGTGAGTTGCATGTTAGGCACACATGTCTCCTGCAAGCACTCAACCCACTGAGCTATCCAACTGGCTTGAAGTATCATGGCCAACAATCATCAAAACACATAGATCATTGCAAGATCAATTGACATTGTCAATTTCTTTCAGCCATGTTGTACAGTATCACGGCTGCTGGGCAGCATGGTTGAAAGTAAAAAAAAAAATGGAAAAAAAGAAAAATAAGTGCTATGATGCATCCAGTGTTGACTGCGTCATAACGCTGGTTTATTTTTATTTTTTCAATGTTTTTTACTTTCCGCCATGCTGCACAGCAGCTGCAATGCTGTACAACATGGCTAAAAAACAGACACAGCCAATAGATTTCACATAGGCAAGAAGACAACATGTCTCGCAAGCCATGTCTAGCAGAGACCTAAAAAGTGCATATATCAGCAATTGTTGCTTGAATAAATGGTCATGTCTCCCCTTTTTTGTGGTCAGACTGAATTTTCAAGACCTGTGATTTTTCACTGTGACAACCTGCTTTGTAGAAGGCTTGCCAATGATGTTCACTTGAAAATTATACTTAAGGATCCATTGGAGTTAATGGCCTCCTGTGATTTAAACACTTTTACAGCTGGACGTCCTTGCTGCTGAAATGAGATACAACTGTGATACAGGAGAGCCTTGTAATACCTCCCTTGGACAGATGGGAAGACTATGCCCTCTCTCTGTGGTATTGTCTGTAATTCACAAGGCTAGGGTGTCAGGTCTGTTTTGTTTCTCTTAACCACACTATTAGTGGGCAAGAAGTGCTTTCATCGGATGGCTGTCGAGCATTCAGCTGTTCGACTGGATGTTAACAGCAGAGCAAGTGGCTGCTTCGCCATCAATAACGTTCAAGCAATTTGACCTAATAGGAGTTGCCGCAGTTCATAGTACACAAAGGGCCATATTTATACTTTTTGACGCACAACTGCGCCAACGCAGTTGTGCGTCAAAAATGTTAACGCCGGCTAACGCCATTCCAAAGCGCCATGCGGGCGCCTTATTTATGGAATGACGTTAGCCGGCGGAGCTGACTGGTGTGCGTCAAAAAAAATGACCCACACCAGGCAGCGCCGGCGTAGGGGAAAATGGAGCTTGGGCGTCAAAAAATGGGGCAAGTCGGTCTGAGGCAAAAAATCTGCCTCAACCCGATTTGCGCCATTTGTTTTTACTCCCACCCTCCATTGACATGACTCCTGTCTTAGCAAAGACAGGAGTCATGCCCCCTTGCCCAATGGCCATGCCCAGGGGACTTCTGTCCCCTGGGCATGGTCATTGGGCATAGTGGCATGTAGGGGGGCACAAATCAGGCCCCCCTATGCCACAAAAAAAAAAAACAATTACTTACCTGAACTTACCTTAAGTTCCCTGGGATGGGTCCCTCCATCCTTGGGTGTCCTCCTGGGGTGGGCAAGGGTGGCAGGGGGTGTCCCTGGGGGCATGGGAGGGCACCTCTGGGCTCCTTTCAAGCCCACAGGTCCCTTAACGCCTGCCCTGACCAGGCGCTAAAAAATGACGCAAAAGCGGCTGGACGTAAAAAATGTTGACCCGCCCACTCCCGTGCGCCATTTTTGCACGGGAGTTTAAATAAGGCGCACATGCCTTGGAGTCATTTTTTAGACGGGAACGCCTACCTTGCATATCATTAACGCAAGGTAGGTGTCCAAGCTAAAAAATGACGCAAACTCCAAGATCTTTGGCGCTAGACGGGTCTAACGCCAAAGTATAAATTTGGAGTTAGCTTTGCGTCGGATTTGCGTAAAAAAAAACGACGCAATTCCGGCGCAAACAAAGTATAAATATGCCCCAAAGAATTTTGCATGAGGGCAAAATGTGCAGCATACTGAAAGTGCTCTGATTTGCAGTGTTTACGGGGCAGGAATAGGAACAAATATATTCCCCAACTTTTAAACTGAAAGATGAAAATAAATTTGAGTTAAATCTGTTTCCTTTTTCTTATAATCAGGTGGCTTTGTTATTTTGGGTTCAGTTTTATTTGTTAAAAACTTTGATATTTATATATATAAAATGATTTATGAACATAGGACGCATATTGCAATTTTTTTTATATCCCTTTTCACCCTGGTGCTTCACTTGATAGAATATTGACACAAGCAACCACTTTGCTCCTCTCCCTTCGAAGCAAACAGCAAAAACTGTCCAAAAGAGCATTCGATCCATTTTAGGCCGAACGCAGGTCTGGCGCACATTAACATAGTAAAATGCACCAATGCAGTGCGTTAAATTTCTGTGCTCGCCTGTATAATTTGCAGCTGATTAATATTAACACATCAGGGTCCCCACTATATATACTTCAGGGTCAATATATTGAGCGGCCCATTGACTTGGGCACTAATAAGACTTGTTCTGTACAACATTATGAAATTTCAAATATAAAAGTAATTATTTATAGCTACCAACTGATGCTTGTCATGCGCAACACTGTCAACCAGTTTTAACTTCCAAGATCGACATTTTTAGCACATACCTTCAATGTTTAAAGTGCAGCTACAATTCCAATTTCCAGACTGCAGCTTTTCGTAGGCCAAAAAAAGCAAGACAAACTGAAAGTGTGACATTATAGCATAGGCGATTTGGTAGGAATGCAGATTATTTTAAAGTTAAGTTTAGAGTATTTTTGCCACCTGCTTAATCTGCCCCCTCTAGTGTATGAATTTATTTGGTTTCATATATTGTTGATAAAGACGTTCGGCTAGGGTGCTAGAAAGCTTTACAAGTACTTTGAATATATTTCCATCAATTTCTGTTGAAGACGAACAATAGGTAGTGTTGTGCTTGTAGTAATCAGAATCATAGTCGTGATTTGGACATAGCCGCTAGGGGTTGCTCCAGTAACACATTTAACTACTGATCATGTTGGTGCTTACTTTCTCTCATAAATCAGACCCTTCTACATTGAACGGATTGAGTAGAGACTTCTTATGGTAACACTAAGATAAAACTGCTCAACATACCACAGGGCAGATATCAATAGGGGGTGACAAGCGGAAAGCTTAGTCACTTACATATGAGGATTACAGACACGGTGAACGCATTGCTTAAGAAGAGCGCTGCAGAGTATTCCGACAGGTTGCTGCTGAAGTCCTGCAGGGCTTGCTCCATTGCTTAATTTGTGCTTGTTGTTTCCGGTGCAGAGCACCAGCACTTATTTTTGAGGGCCGGCACTTATTTTTCTGCCTCGATCATTTACTGCGAGCAAAAGACACATATCGGACAGGCAGGGAAAAACAAAAACGAAAAAGCGCCACAATGGGAGAAAGCAGAAAGCTCCAGGAGTGAGGTGAGGGGACAGGGAGCGGCTGTAAATGGATTGAAGAGGCCCGAGATGGCTTGAGGATTACGCTGCCCCAGTATTTCGCACATTGAACTGCAGCCGCTGCATGTTTAAGGGGAAGGCTTTGGGCACTGGCACTTTTTATTTACAATTTAAGCACTGGCTTGCACTCTCTTTGGACTGCTGCTTACTGCCGCCCTTGGGAGACATCACAATAGAAACGAGCTGAGCAGAGCTGCAGAGAGAGAAAGAGTGACGTTCCTAGGCTCCCATCAAAGGCATGCAACTCAACTAGGCAACGTGTGCACTGGTCACTGGAGCATGAAGCAGAAATGTAATCTGAAGCCTCAATCAGCCGGTGAAGCTAATCACCGCTGGTTCCACTTGGAGGACGCAGCCACAGCTGTAGCAACTGAAAACAAGCATTTGGAATGCAATGGTCTCGTGTTTGCTCGAGTTAGAGCTTTTACGTTGTAAATTACTGACTGGACTTTTCTTGCCACACAGACTGAAAATAAGAGAAAGAGAGCGAGGGTGAGCTGGCCCTGGAAAAGCCTCCCTCTGATGTTGGTTTATGTTTACAGAGGGAGCTGGTGGGAAGGAGGGCCTGAACACACACCCACACTGTAAGACAAACAGGCAAATACTGAAAAAAAGTCCCTTACAGAAGAGATAAACAGGACATAGCATAATTCTACAGTACTTTGTGCTGCACCCAAAGAGAAAAAGGCAGGACAAAGAGGCAGAACTGACCATTAGCCAGAAAGGATTTTTAAAGGACACTGGAACCAACAAATGAAATCGCTTGAATTTGCTTGAACCCATATTATAAGTATACTTAAAAGTATACAACATGTCAAACACTATGCTCGACCTAAAAAGGCCCTTAATTGTTAGTATCAATCCAGACAAGAATAACTTCCGTATATCAAGTAATCAACATCAAATTGTTGTAGCACAATGGGTCAAGGTGTATCATATACCTTGAACCATGTCACAGATCATCAGTCTTGATGAAATAAGCCACTGCTTTGTCAATGTCCAGCAAAAGTACTAACAAAAACCTCAGCGGAAAATTATGTCTTGAGTGTAGGCAACTAAATCTGCCAGACTCAAGCCAGGATCATGAATGCTGCCATATAAGTAAGTATATATGTTTATGCTCCTGCGAGAAGCATGCGTAGTACAATTAATTCCTAGATGGACAACTTATATAAACATATTGCTAATTAGATGGAGGAGTTGGATATTGTACTTACCAATACTCAAACGAGTAACTATTTCTGAGTCAGAATAATTCCTTATGTAGTTCTTTTTGAGATGAATAACATGGTAACCTTTTGCCCTGAAATCAATGTAAATATTGAATGCCAGTGCTGATGTTACTTTTTTAACAATTATGTGATTTTACATTTAGTATTAATAATATGTTTTAATTTTGTACTACGTCGTATATTACTATGGCCCTCATTCTGACCTTGGCGGGCGGCGGAGGCCGCCCGCCAAAGTCCCGCCGTCAGGTTACCGTTCCGCGGTCGAAAGACCGCGGCGGTAATTCTGACTTTCCCGCTGGGCTGGCGGGCGGTCGCCTTCAGACCGCCAGCCAGCCCAGCGGGAAAGAGGCTTCCACGATGAAGCCGGCTCGGAATCGAGCCGGCGGAGTGGAAGCTGTGCGACGGGTGCAGTTGCACCCGTCGCGTATTTCACTGTCTGCACAGCAGACAGTGAAATACATGTAGGGGCCCTCTTACGGGGGCCCCTGCAATGCCCATGCCAGTGGCATGGGCACTGCAGGGGCCCCCAGGGGCCCCGCGACCCCCCCTACCGCCATCCGGATCTCGGCGGTCCGACCGCCGGGATCTGGATGGCGGTAGGGGGGGTCAGAATCCCCGCGGCGGTGCAGCAAGCTGCGCCGCCGCGGAGGATTCAATGGGGCCGCGGTACACTGGCGGGACCCCGCCAGTGGTGCCGGTCCGACCGCGGCTTTACCGCCGCGGTCGGAATCCCCATTGGAGCACCGCCGGCCTGTCGGCGGTGCTCCCGCGGTCCTCCGCCCTGGCGGTCAAAGACCGCCAGGGTCAGAATGACCACCTATATGTTATGATTTTGAACTACAACTTTGAAATGCAGCTTTGTTGTTCATAATATATATAATTTTGGATTGAATCAAATAAAGATCATTTTTTTAAAATTAGTAATAAATCACAAGTTCAAAAATGTGACTAGTGGGTGTATATAATGATCGGATTTAACTCAAACATAAGATTTAGAAGTAAATAGTAACTTTTAACAGAGCTTCTGCTTCTTGCAGAACTCAAGAAGTGATGAGGAGGCTCTGATGTGCTGTGGAAGGTTGTTCCATGCTTTGAAGGAGATTTATGAGAAGGTGCAACCTCCTTCTCTGCTTTGTGTATGCGTGCCAGTGAGAGTCCAGCTGAGCAGAGGTGTCTGGAGGGTTGGTGGAAATACATGTGGCTGTTGAGGTAGGCAGGCCTATGCTGTGTAGTGCTTTTATGTGTGTTGGAAGAATTTTAATTGAGTGTGTTTATGTATGGGGAGCCAGTGGAGTTTCCTGAGGTGTAGTGTAATGTGGGTGCAGCTTGGTAAGTTGAGGATGAGTCTGGCTGCTGCGTTTTGGGTGGTTTAGAGTCTATTCAGGAGCTTTTTGGTGGTTCTAGCATATAGTGTGTTGCTGTAGTCAAGTTATGCGTGTTATGAGGTCCCGTCTGATTGTTTTCCTGGTGTTTTGTGGTAGCCATTTGAAAAAAATTCACAGCATCCTCAGGCTATGAAAGTAGATTGTGCTGATGAAGTTGACCTGGGTCGTCATATTGCGCTTGTTGTCTAAGAAGATTCCTAGGTTGCATGTTTGGGCGGTGTGTGTGTCCTAGGTCGGACACCACCAGATGAAGTCCCACGATGAGGACTTCTTTCTGAAAATCACTACCTCTGTCTTGCGGAGTTGAGCTTGAGGCAGTTAGACTTCATCCAGGCGGCCACTGTGGTCATGCTGGTGGAGAAGTTGATTCTTATCCTAAGCCCGTAAGGGACAGAATTAGTTGTGTGTCATCTGTGTAGGTGATGCAGAGCGTTCTTATGATTTTGGCCCAGGGTGTCATGTATATGTTAAAAAGGGTCATGCTTAGTGAAGACTGCTAGGAGACTCCACAGATGAGGGTCCAGGAGTGGGAGACCATGCCAAAAGCTGCTGAGAGGTTGAACAAGGTGAGGGCTGCTGTTTCCCCTAAGTCAAGGATCATCCTGATGTTATCTGTTGCTGCAATGGGGACTGTGCTATGGTTGGGTCTGAAGCCTGATCGTGTGGTGTCTAGGACCTGGGGGGTGATTCTAACCCCGGCGGTCTTAGACCGCCGGGGCCAGGGTCGGCGGGAGCACCGCCGACAGACCGGCGGTGCCCCGCAGGGCATTCTGACCGCGGCGCTTTGGCTGCGGTCAGTGCAGGAAAACCGGCGGTCTCCCGCCGGTTTTCCGCTGCCCCTTGGAATCCTCCAAGGCGGCGCAGCTTGCTGCGCCGCCGAGGGGATTCCGACCCCCCCTACCGCCATCCAGTTCCCAGCGGTCCGCCCGCCGGGAACCGGATGGCGGTAGGGGGGGTCGCGGGGCCCCTGGGGGCCCCTGCAGTGCCCATGCCACTGGCATGGGCACTGCAGGGGCCCCCGTAAGAGGGCCCCTAAATGTATTTCACTGTCTGCTGCGCAGACAGTGAAATACGCGACGGGTGCAACTGCACCCGTCGCACAGCTTCCACTCCGCCGGCTCGATTCCGAGCCGGCTTCATCGTGGAAGCCTCTTTCCCGCTGGGCTGGCGGGCGGCCTGAAGGCGGCCGCCCGCCAGCCCAGCGGGAATGTCAGAATTACCGCCGCGGTCTTTCGACCGCGGAACGGTAACCTGACGGCGGGACTTTGGCGGGCGGCCTCCGCCCCCGCCAAGGTCAGGATGAGGGCCCTGGTGTTCATTGACGCAGTCTGCTAATCAATTATTGATTGCTTTTTCCATGACCTTGTCTGGGTACGGTAAGAGGAAGGTCGGGCAGACGTTTGCTAGGTGGGTGGGTTCGGAAGAGGGTTTCTTTAGACTGCTGCATGTTGCCAGGCTTCCGGGAAGGTGGCAGTGGTAATGGAGGTGCTTAGGATGCAAGCGAGTGTTTCACTGATTGGGAAGGCTGAAAGTTGTAGAAATGTGGGGTGGGGGCCAGACAGTATAGTTCTCATGATGGTAGCTGGCTCTTCTGTGGTGATTGGTTTTGATGTGGTCATGGTTTTTCCTGCCTCTTCCATCTGTAGGCTGGAGGCAAGGCTGCTGGGGTTCAGTAGAGGGTCAAAATTGTTGTAGATATTTGCAGTTTTGTTGCTGATGTTTGATAGGTTGTTACAGAGGACTTGAGTGGGGTCGGTGCTGTATCACAGTGGTTGTTGAGGAGGTGAAGTCTTTGATGATGGGTCACCAGAGTGCCGCTGTGCAAGATGGCCACTTCAGTGAGGCTCCTGCAGTCTGGGTGAACAATCCGTCAACATCCGACCTCAGCTGGCCTATCCACATGCCAAAAATGTAGGCAAATGCACTACCAACATCCTGAGCCACTGATATGTGGGCTTTTTGATCCTACAAGCCCATGATCGGAGTGAAAAGGAGATGCTGACTTATACTGGCCATGCTGCCTAAAATGGTGGCCGTGATGCAGTGAGAGGAGACCCGGAGACATCTCTCAGCCTCTCGTCTGTGTGCACTTCTGACCACCTGGCCGGAATGAGGAAAGTCAGGCTGGGGCGCTTCAATGAGGGGGTGGAAATACATGATGCCACCAATGCTGTCCTGCAGACTGACTCAGATGATGCTTTAATGTGGAGAGGAGTGCCCGACTGCAGTGAGAGAAATGCTTGATCCCTATATAAGGCCCATAAGTGATCAGCGTGTTGAGATCACGGCGACCCGCACTGTCAGAGGGTGGTGTAGGGGTCTGGTAGCACTGCGATGCTGTTGTGAGTTGCTGCGGGACCTTTGTATCTGTGCATATGGTGTGGGTCTGAGCAGCAGGCTCAGTGTACTAGCTCAGTTGAGCTAACACCATCACTGCGGCATGCACTAATTGAGGTCAGAGATCGCGCAGAACATGAGACCTAGACTCAGATGTCACCCCACAGCCTGCCTGCAGAGCTCGGCTGGGGTGATCTGACACACAGGGAATAAGCGCAGAAGCTGTCACACTGAATAATTGAGCCCGAAGATCACCCCTTCCGGATCTCTGCACACAAGGCCTGTCAAGCATACGTCTTTGATATTAATGTGCACAAGACCTGAAGTACCATGCTGATCCCAGCCCTGAACAGTGCATGATAGACTGAGACACTGCTCATCGCCCACATAGCCCTTGATTCCTGCTCCCTCGCAGCAGGCTTGGCACACTAGCTGAGGTGAGCTGATATCACCACTGTGGCATACGCTAATTGAGGTTGCGGACTGCGGGGAGCCCGTGGGACATACGCTCAAATATAATCATGTAGCCTGCTGGTGGCGCTCGGCTGGGGTGATCTGACATACATGGAATAAGCGCTGAGGATGCTGCACTGAACAATTGAGCCCGAAGTTCCCCCCATCTGGACCTCTGCACACAAGGCCAATCAGGCATATGTCCTCGATGTTACTGTGCACAAGATCTGAATTATCTAGATGATCACTGCTCTGTATGGCGTGTGATGAATGGAGACACTGCTCATTCCCCACATAGCCCTTGATTCATGGCAGAAGCTGGTCTAGGTTTTGAATTATAACTTATACAGTATAGAACATTTAGGGGGTCATTCTGACCCTGGCGGTCCAAGACCGCCAGGGCCACAAATGACGGAAGCACCGCAAACAGGCTGGCGGTGCTTCCAAGCCCATTCTGACCGCGGCGGTAAAGCCGCGGTCAGAAAACCGGGACCGGCGGTTTCCCGCCGTTTTTGGCCCAGCTGGGCGAATCCGCCAGGGCAGCGCTGCAAGCAGCGCTGCCCTGGGGATTCTGACCCCCTTACCGCCAGCCTGTTTCTGGCGGTTTTCACCGCCAGGAAGAGGCTGGCGGTAAGGGGTGTCCTGGGGCCCCTGGGGGGCCATGCACTGCCCATGCCACTGGCATGGGCAGTGCAG
Source organism: Pleurodeles waltl (assembly GCF_031143425.1). Lineage (NCBI taxonomy): Eukaryota > Metazoa > Chordata > Amphibia > Caudata > Salamandridae > Pleurodeles > Pleurodeles waltl. Next base: position 111,656,425 of record NC_090443.1, on the reverse strand, counting down.
GGGCCCCCTAACAGGGCCCCATGAAGCTTTTCACTGTCTGCCTAGCAGACAGTGAAAAGCGCGACGGGTGCAACTGCCCCCGTCGCACCGCCGCAACACCGCCGGCTCCATTCGGAGACGGCTCCTGTGTTGCTGCCCCATTCCCACTGGGCCGGCCGGCGCTAACCCAGCGGGAATGTCGGAATGAGGGAAGCGGTATTTTGGCCGCATGGCGGCCAAATGCTGGTTCCCGCCTGGCGGGCGGCGGGTCGGAATCAGGCCCTTAATCTGGTATTGCTGATCCTGTTAACTCTCTAGTTGTGGAGTGAAGTGGGCTGTCACACAAGTACAATGCCTTCATGAGAATCACAAAGTGTGAGTGCCGAGTCCTTCGACAAACAAACTCATCCCTGCCACCTCCGTTACACTGAGGGGGACCATCTGTTGCTTGGAACAGGTACTTGCACGCACATTGATTTGGATCATCACGCACATAGCAGTGCTGGAGTACACTGGGTGCCACTTATGTCATGATATGGAACCTGAATTCTCCATGGTAAATTGACTTGCCTTAAGAGTAAGGCCAGACAACCTAACATTCTTCAAACATCATGGGCAAGCTGGATGGTTGTCAAACTAAGCTCCAATTTGACTCCTGCAGCTCTGCAAGGGCACCTGGTGGCAGATCTGAATTCTTTGGGATTGACATCTCCAGCGGAGATATCAACCGACGCAGCTGCCATGACGTCACTTTTGATAGCTTTGTAACAAAGCTTAACTTTCATTGAGTCAAAGATGGACATCATGTGTAGTAGAATAGACTCCATCACCCACAAGCTTGAAAAGCATGGTGGCCAGATCCAGGAAGTGGAGCAATGCCTCTCCACTTTGGAGGGCACAGTATCTTCCTGAAGTGAGCAACTTCTCAACATGGAGAAAGTTCTGAAACTTATTGTGGCAAAAAATGAAGATCTAGAGGCGAGATCATGCTGCAATAATCTACACATACTTGGAATTCCAGAGTCTACCAAGATAGAGGACTTTATAAAGCGACTCCTCACTTTATTGTGATACAGGTATCATTTGCTTTATGACTCGTCTGCCCCCCGTTGCTCCGGCGCTACCGATAATTGCCCGGATTTTGAATTATAAAGACCGTTATACTGTTCTACATTTAGTGAGAGAGAAGAAATCTTAGCATTTTGAAGGGAGTGCAGTGTCTATTTACCCTGGCTTTACAACCGTGGTTCAGGAGGCCAGGAGGAAATATACATCTGTCCAGCAGCGATTGAGGCAGGCTGCAGTACCATATGCAATTCTCTATCCAGCCCATGTCTGTGTCTCCTTTCAGGGTAAAAAACATCTTCTCAGTAACCCCCTGAAAGTCATTGACTTTATGCGGAAAAACTCCCTTAAAACTCCCAGAATCGCAAATATCTCAGTCCAGATGTATATCTCTGACCTCTGATGTGTGCTAGGACTGGTATATTTTTACCTGCTGAGCCTCTATCAAATAAGGTGCTACTGCAAATTGGCACCCAATTAAGCTACATTAGTTACTATTCACATGCATGTGGAACTACACTGTTCATTGGGCTATTTCTGTTTATATGCAGATATTGTGCCAGTTATGATGTAACTATAGAACTCCTAGATACCCTTGTACTATTGAGGAAGACCCCACCTGGCTCCTGGGGTTGCCTCCACAGGTTAACCGTCATTGAGACAGATGTTGATTTGTTTGCCATACGTTTTTTGACCCCTGACCTAGTTTATTGAGCTAATATCCTAGGTTATTGATTACTTAGTTCCCATTAATTCAGAGGCTTCCCCCCTGTAAGTAATTTTCTATTGCCATCTGTAGGCTTTCCAGGCAGGTAAAGTGCTAGGGGCATCCCCAGCTAAATGTGAGAATGACCAATGTTTTTTATATGGTTGTGTTTATAAGTTTATGGGAGGGCTGTGCTTCCCTGGCAGGTTTCGGTTGCTGGTCTGGGTAGAGAGAGGGATTAGAAATGTTTCATCTATTACGAAGTCCATACCATCATATAATTTTGACAATGTGTAGTTCATGGCATATACCACTATGCCTCCCCAGCAACATCATGGAACGAGTGAAGAATGTCCTGCCCTACCATATCCCAGTGCACTGATACACAGGCTCTCTGGGCACATGCAACTTCTAGATGTCTTACGTGGAATGTCAGGGTACTTGGCAATCCGAGAAAGCATAGGCACATTTTGGCATATTTAGACCGACATGACACTCACACAGCATTGTTACAAGAAATGCACTTTGCAGCAGCTTCCAGTGTGACCTTTGTTACCTGCTAGGCGTCTGTAGGCAATGCTCCTCATAATCAAAAGGGACTATTATGCTTGTTCGTGGGGGGGTGCCATATGTACCACAAGGCTCCTTAAATTATACCCAGGGCCGATATTCTATTATGTGGGGCAGATTACTCTCTTATGCAATTACCATAGTAAATTGTTGTGGCCCGAATGTGGATGACCCCATCTGCTATAGAGACAAATAGCAGATATAGGTATGAGCCTGGTCTTATGGGGAGGTGATTTCAATGTGGCCTTAAGCAATGCAAGAGACCGCTCACATATGCAGCATGCGTCACGTAGCAAAGCGGCCAGACACATTAAGGATATTATGGAAGAACATAATTTATTAGATGCGTGGAGACTATCTCACCCACCACCAAGGAAGGCACATATTATTCAGGGGTACACAACAGCTGGTCGAGACTGGATTATTGGATTGTTTCGAAGAGAGTGGCCACTTGGGTTTTTGAACTATCCCACCTCATGTGAACGTACTCAGACCACTCCCTGGTCCTAATTACTTTACGCATTCATGCCCGTCCCTTGCTAGTGCAACATGGGTCTCTTTCCCTATGATTCTCCTGGATACGGAAGATTGCTGACTTTTTCACGTGCAACACTGATTCTGTCCTTGGATTGGCACCACATGGGAGGCCTTTAAAGTTACAATATGAGGCACCTTTATTGCCAAGGGTTGTGGGGTTCTGCACACCTTGCAAGCAAGTCTGAATAAGTTAGGAAGTGAACTTGAGCGTCTCAAACATTTCCTGAGTAATGCTGATGATCCTGTCCTATCTAACCAAAATTAGGATAACTATATTGGAATTCCAAGCTACGGCAGATAGAGAATGCCTGTACCGTGGTAAATATGCCGGGTCTTACCTTGGCCACCATGACTAGTAAGCTGCCCTCCGCTAAATGTATCCTGGAAGTGAAGACTCCAGAAAGGTTAGTATGCAGGAATACCCCAGGTATACTCCATACCTTCATACTGTTACATGGCTCCCTTTACAGATCCTGCAGAACAACACCTGTTGATATGAATAATTACCTGAAAGACACAGTGTTAGGTTGGTTGAGTAAGGCTCAATGGCAGTTCCTTGCAGAAGAACTAACAGATGAAGTGCCTGAAGCAATTATGTAGCTAAAAGCCAATAAAGCTCCAGGGCCTGATGCCTCACAGCTGACTTGTATAAACCTTATGTAGATCTATTAATACCGATTTTATCAAGAGGAAAAAACAACTGACTCGCTCCCCCAGCTATGCGAGAAGCTATGATTATGGCCTTGCCCAAGGCAGGTAAGCCACCTGATAAATGTGAGTCGTATTGGTCATTATTGTTGATTAACTACAATGTTATAATACTAGCTAAAATCCTTGCCAATCAACTATCCCTTCTTATGCCATTTCTTGTGAAACCTGATCAGTTGGGCTTTAAACCAGGGAGGTTCACGTCCCATTATCTGTGCACATTATTTGCCCTAATACAAGATATTGACCCGGAATTGTCAGCAGAGGCAGTCTTTCTTGATGCCACCAAAGCCTTTGATTCCCTTGAATGGGACTACTTTATGGCTGTTCTCTGCAGAATGGGGATTTCGCTCTCCTTCTAAACCTGAGTGGCCCTTCTATACTCCCAGCCAGGGCAAAGGTAAGGATTAATGGATTAGTTACCACCTTGTTGCATATTTCTCCAGGCAAGAGACAAGACTGCCTACTATCGCCATTGTTTGCACTTGCAGTGAAACCTTTAGCTGCCAAATTACATCAAAGACATAGTGAATATGGTATCTGTTATCCTTCCAGGCATATTTAGTGTCATCATATGCTGATGACATCACCCCCTACCTTAAGGATCCACAGATTAGTCTTAATGGAGTCTTGCGGAAATTTGTTCAATTCAAGGAGTTATTTGGTGTACAGATTAATTAGGAAAAGTCCCATCTCTTCCCACTAACACCTGCCACACAGTCATTTACTCTGGACTCTATAGATGGATGTCTGCTTTAGGAAATTTGTGGCACTCTTCCTTCTAGCAAATCTGGAGCAGGTGCCTTTTCCAAGGACAAATGACAGCTATAACCCAAACATTGCAGTCTGTATTGACGAATTTTTACAGTAGTAGTACATCTATCTGACTTTTATGATTATGTCAGTACATTAACAAAGAAAGATAAGAGAGGTCGATATACTATAAAAACCTGCTGAAAGCATCAGCAAATCGGAGAGGTCTCCGTCCCAGATTCTCACACTGGATGCTGCTTCAGATTCTCCTGATGGAACCAGCCAGGTCAACATGCTGCCTAAGGCTCCAGTTGCCTGCTGAATGCTGATAACGTGTTTGGGAGGAAAAGAGTTGAGTTCACCTGCATGGTTTTTTTAAAAAAAACACTCACTTCCAGCCCTCCTGATAATCACAGCAATATGCTGTATACATGTATGCAGTATGTTGTTTCCCAAGAAATTCTATATGCAAAGTTAATCTACACAATGCTCTCATAGTTTAGCTCATACAAGTAGGCTTTAGGATGTTAGGTGATAAATCAATGTCTCGCTATGCTAAACATTTTCATATTATGCTCATTTTTGCTCATGTGCCTGAGTGCTGTACAAATCATATTCTGTAGGGTTACTTTTCATGTGTTAAGAAACAGAATCAGAATGTTGAAATAAACACTTTAAACCATAAAGTGTCTCTCACTTGGTGCAGTGCTTGTAAGTGAAAGATTTAAATTTGGTGTGAATTACCACTACACCCCTGAACTCTTTACAAGCCTGTAAGTAACCTAGAAAACACTGACACAACATCAACCAGATAGTTGCGTGGAGTTGGGTGGGGCTACAATAAGCTGAACTTTCACATTGGAGCTTTGGTGCACTGATCTAAGTTCAGGCATCTGTGATTGGGAAAGTCAGACGCTGTAGAACTAAGTTTATAGACTTAGGGCCAGATTTACAAGGCCATATCGCCACCTGAGCGTCACTTTTTAGTGATGCTCCTGTGGCACTAAGCACTGCAAGGTGTTAAGCTACTTTTTGTGGTTTAACGCCACCTTTTAAATACCGCCCCTTTACATGCAGCACTTTGGGTGGAAGGGGCATTCAATGGGTGTTGCTCTGGGTGTGTCACAGCAGCACCCATTGCCTTTTGACGCTGCCCCAGATTTACGAATTTTTGTAAACCTGAGGCAGTGCCAAAATCCAATGCCACGCCAGGGGTGGGGTTAGCATGGCGCAACAAGGAGAAATGCTTTCATTTCTCCTCGTTTTTTGCTCTTTCTATGTGTGCTGCATTCTGCAGCACACATAGAAAGAGCAAAAGGCCATTAAAGATTGTTTTTGTGCAGGAAGGTGTCCCTTCCTACACGTAAACAACCTCCCCCACAGCGCAGCCAAGGGTGGCTGCATTGGCACTCAGCAGCAAATTTGGCACCAGTGCAGGGGGAAACACAGGGGTGCGCCGTATTGTTGTTAATACGGCGCATCCCTGCGTTTTGAAAATGAAGGAACGCAGCAGTGCCAAATTTGGGGCAGCGGCATGCTCCGTCATTTTTTTTGTAAATCTGGGCCTTAGTTTATGCAACATGTCTTGTGATCTTGAATCCAGCCGGGATGGACATGGTGATGTCAGGCACCAATGCTGAAGTCAGCCATGTCTTTGTATGGAAGAGGAGGTCTGAGGTGTCACTGTCCCTAGGTCCCAGATTCATGTGATGTGCTTCCTGGGCTAGCTGGTGTTGAGGAGCATGCATATCAGTGTATCTTGGCTTGCTTGTTTGCTAAGGGAAGTGGGTTGTGCGCAGGTATTGCCTTTGTGGGTTTTGGTGGTGTTTCAGTCAAATCACATCAAAGCTACAAACTGCGTCAAACTGAACAGAAAAATAATGAACACAATACCCCCCATAGAGCCATTCATTGTGGAAGGGGCCCCCTCCGCACAGGAATCCAGATCGAAAGACTGGGTAGAGAGAGTAATGTTTTTTGAAGCCATGAAAATTGAAAATGCGCAGAGAAGGGCCATGATACTGCATCTAGGAGGGAAAGACATACATTGTATATCCAAAACGATAGTTGAAGTAGACGAAAACACACCTCACCCTCATTGCAGCCCTAAAAGCACACTTTGAACCCATGGTCAACATCGATTACGAGAGATTCATATTCAGGCAAGTCCAGCAACACCCTGATGAATCCATGGTCACTTTCAACATGAGACTCAAAGAACTAGCTACCACCTGTGACTTCCACAGTGAGAATGAGAAAATCAGGGGTCAGATTATTCAAGGATGGGCCTCAGCCAAACTTAGGGAGCGCATCCTGGAAGAATTGGGACGATCCCTACCAGACATTTTGTCCATGGGGAGGACAAAAGAGCTGTCAAAAGTGGGAGCCTCTCACCTGGAGGCAGCGCAGCAGAGCCCAGTCAAAGTAGAACAAGTCGCTGCAGTCATGTCGACACCCTACAGACCAAGACCTTGGAAACCAATACCACTACAGAGAACGTGGGGTCGCTGTGGAGGACCGTCCCATCCCATGACAGACTGTCCAGCCAAGGGAAAAAAATGAGCAGGATTCGGCAAGCTAAATCACTTCGTAAGGATGTAAAGGCTGTGACTACCCAGACCACAGTAAATATTGCCCTTGAGATTCAGACCAGCGGCAGTGATATGGACGATGACGTGGAGGAAACGCAAACAGTACACTCAGTATTCACCATCAGCACGGCCACACAAAAGAGTGGAAGACTGCCCAAGTGCCAAGAACAAAAAGCCAGATGTCCAATTCTCGCCAAAGTGGACACGGGCGCATCCATTAACTTCATGTTCAGTGCCACGTACCAGAACCGGCAGCCACCACCAAGGCCAGCGCACATTAAAGTGCTTGCATACGGGCAAGTCCAACCACTCACCATGAAAGGAAAATTCCAGACTACTAGTCGCCATGGGGATCATGAAACAGAAGCACAAGTGTAAGTTGCTGAGGAATGCCACCGCACCCTTCTGTGGTGTCACACAGCCGAAGCCTTAGGCATAGTGACCTTCACATTTGGCGTCTACCTCGAATCCCTCAGCGATATTCTGGAATCATTACCCCGGGTATTTGAAGGAAAAGGGTGTCTTAAAAATAAAGAAATCACCCTACATATAGACAAGTAGATTCAACCAGTGGTACTCTGACACTGACGGACAGCCTTCCACCTCAGGCCCCTTGTCGAACAAGAACTCAAAAAAGCTTAAAGCTGCTGGTATTATCGAGAAGGTAGAAGGGCCAACAGCGTGGGTTTCACCGATTGTAGTGGCTAGAAAACCAAAACAACCCGGAGAAGTCAGAACCTGCTTTGATATGAGGCCACCTAATGTCGCAATAAAGAGGGAGTGACATCTGACTCCCACAATTGACGACTTCATTGGGGAATTGAGTGAAGCCAGGTGGTTCTCGAAACTAGTCCAGCTATCACCAACTCGTTCTGGCTGAGGAACCGAGATACATCAGCACTTTTTCAAACCACGTCGGACTTCGCCACTAACGAATACTGAGCTTTGGTATCTCAAGTGCGGCAGAAGTCAATCAATCAATCAAAAAAATGTGTAGAGCGCGCTACTCACCCATGAGGGTCTCAAGGTGCGGGGGAGGAGAAACGGGGGGAGCAGGGAGGGTCACTGATCGAACAACCATGTCTTGAGGTTCTTTCTGAAGACCAGTAGGTCTTTGGTTTTGCGAAGGTCATGGGGAGGGAGTTCCAGGTCTTGGGGGCGAGGTAGGAGAAAGACCTGCCTCCTGTGGTCGTGCGTTGGATGCGGGGGACTGTGGCTAGGGCGAGGTCGGCTGATCGGAGGTTGTGTGTGGGAGTGTGGAAGTTAACTCTTTCATTGAGGTAGGTTGGGCCGGTGTTGTGGAGGGATTTGTGTGTGTGAATGAGGATCTTGAATGTGATTCTCTTGTCTATGGGGAGCCAGTGAAGGGATTTGAGGTGTGGTGAGATTTGTTCGTGGCGGGGGAGGCCAAGGATGAGGCGTGCGGCTGTGTTCTGGATTCTCTGGAGTTTGAGTTTGAGTTTGAGTGTGGTGCCGGCGTAGAGGGTGTTACCATAGTCCAGTCTGCTGCTGATGAGTGCGTGGGTGACTGTCTTTCTGGTTTCTGGGGGAATCCATTTGAAGGATTTTTTTAGAGTGCGGAGTGTGTGAAAGCAGGAGGAGGTTAGAGCATTGATTTGCTGTGTCATGGAGAGGGAGGGGTCGAGGATGATGCTGAGGTTGCGTGCGTGGGTTGCGGGGGTGGGTGCGGGGCCTAAGGCGGTGGGCCACCAGGAGTCGTCCCGTGTGGTTTTGTTGGGGCCGAAGATGATGATCTCGGTTTTGTTTGAGTTGAGCTTGAGGTGGTTAGTGGTCATCCAGTTGGCGGTGTCGAGGAGAGTGGCATGTAGGTTGGTTTTGGCGGTGGTGGGGTTGCGGGTGAGGGAGAGGATGAGTTGGGTGTCATCTGCATAGGAGAGGATAGTGATTCCGTGTGCTCGGAGGATGTTGGCTAGGGTGATCATGTAGATGTTGAAGAGTGTGGGGCTGAGGGAGGACCCTTGGGGGACTCCGCAGGTGATCTTGGTAGTGTTGGAGTGGAAGGGCGGAAGGCGGACTCTCTGGGTCCGGTCGGTGAGGAAGGAGGTGAGCCAGTCTAAGGCTTTGTGGCGAATTCCTATGTTGTGGAGGCGTGTGCGGAGTTTGTGGTGGCAGACGGTGTCAAAGGCTGCGGAGAGGTCTAGGAGGATGAGTGCGACGGTCTCGCCTTTGTCGACTTTGGTCCTGATGTCGTCAGTGCATGCGATGAGGGTGGTTTCTGTGCTGTGGTTTTTGCGGAACCCAGATTGTGCGGGGTCAAGAGTGTTGTTTGCTTCGAGGAAGTGGGATAGGCGAGTGTTGACTAATTTCTCTGCAACCTTGGCGGGGAAAGGGAGGAGGGAGATGGGGCGGTGGTTGGAGAGGATCTTTGGGTCGGCTTGCTTTTTTTTTAGGATAGTAGTGATTTCTGCGTGCTTCCAGGGGTCTAGGTAGGTGGCGGAGTCGAAGGAGGAGTTGATTATGTTGTAGAGTATGGGGGCGATGGTAGGGCTAGCTTTGTTATAGATACGGTGTGGACAGGGGTCGGAGGGGGAACCAGAGTGGATGGAGTTCATGGGTTTTTTGGTTTCTTCATGTGTGGTGGGGGTCCATGTGGAGAGAGTAGTGGGGGGGTCCTGAGTGGGGGTTGGGTTGGGTGAGTGAGGGGTATGTGTGGTGGGTGTGTGTGGTATGAAGCTGTTGTGGATGTCCAGGATTTTGTGGAGGAAGTGGTTGGAAAGGGCGTCACATAGGGGCTGTGTGTGTGTGGGGTCTAAGTTGCTGGCTTTGGGTTTGGCAAGTTCATTGATGATGGTGAAGAGTTCTTTGCTGTTTTGAGAGTTGTTGTCAAGGCGTGTCTTGTAGTGATCTCTTATGGCGGTGCGTATGAGTTGGTGATGGGTGCGAATGGTGGTTTTGAGGGTAAAGAAGTTGGTTGTGGAAGGTTCTAGTCTCCATATTTTCTCAGCTTGGCGGCAGTTGGCTTGGAGTCTTGGAGTTCAGGGGTGAACCATGGGGCGTTCTTGATGTTGCGGGTGGCGATGTGTTTTCTGAGGAGGCTAGTGTGTCTGCGCAGGTAGTGATCCATTTGGAGAGGTTGTGTGCTCCTGTGCTGGGGTCGTTGGTGTGGGGGGGGTTATGGGTCAGTTGAGAGTTTAGTCGTTCTGTGGGGATCTTGTCCCACATGCAGTAGGGTGTGGTGTGTTGATGGTAGTGTGTGGGGGGTTCGGTGAAGGAGAAGTGGACGCAGTGGTGGTCAGTCCAGAGGAGTTCGGTGGTGTGGGTGTAGGCTATGTGTTGGCTTGAGGTGAAAATAGCGTCAAGCGTGTGTCCTGCTGAGTGGGTGGGTGCGGTGACCAGTTGTTTGAGTCCGAGGTTGGTGAGGTTGTCTATGAGGGAGGTAGTGCTGTGGTCTTGTGGGTTTTCTAAGTGAAAGCTGAAATCACTGAGGATGATGTAGTCTGTGGAGGTGAGGGCATGCGAGCTGATGCTGTCGCCGATGGTGTCGCAGAAGGCGGGCGTGGCCCGGGTGGTCTGTAGATTAGTGTACCTCTGAGGGTGGAGTTGTTGTTAATGTGGATGAGGAAGTGGATGTGTTCAGTGTTGTCGATAGTGTCTTGGGAGCTGGTGGTGACTTTGATGGTGAGAAGTCTTTCAGAACACTATCCGCGAACTCTTAAGAGACCTCTCTGGTGCCATCAATGTCAGTGATGACATCCTAATGTACGCATTTACCGTGCAAGAACATCATGCACTAAAGAAAGTCCTCCAGCACATACGTGACTCTGGCCTTACTCTTCATAAGGAAAAATGCGAGTTCCTGAAAGACAAGCTACAATTATTTGGTTATGTATTTTTGTCGGAAGGGGTTGCTCCCAACCCTGACAAAGTTGTTGACATCAAGAATGCCCCACCACCTACAAGTGTAACAGAAGTTCAGAGCTTCTTAGGCATGGTAAATTATTGCTGGTGATTCATTAGAGATCTCCCGTCCCTAACACAACCTCTGAGAGAATTGACCACGGCCATTACAGCATGGTCATGGGGTCCGGCACAAGAAAGTGCATTCTAAGCAACCAAAGGTGGGCTGTCCGCAGACAGCACTCTGCGATATTTTAACCCCAGGAAAGAAACAACAGTGGCAGTCAAAGCTATCCCGACAGGGCTAGGGGCGGTACTCATGCAGAAGAATGGGCCCCAGTGGCCTACGCCACTCGATCCCTCATGGAGACGGAGCAGAGGTACTCCCAAATTGAGAGAGAAGCGATCACCATTCATTGGGGGTGTAAACACTTTCATCTGTATGTATATGGGCACCCGTTCACTGTCACCACATAAACCGCTGATCCCTCTGTTCAACAGCACTGCCTTCAAGCCACCCCCTCGGATTGAAAAATGGATGCTACAGCTGTAAAAATATAAGCTCAGGAAACGGAAGAATATGTGAGGTGCGTGGTGGAAAGGTGCCGACCACTGCCCAGCTCTGTTGAATCTATCCAGCAAGCAACCAAGAAGGCCAAAAATCTGCAATGAGTCATGCATGCAATGAGGACCAAGACTGGCACACCATGCAGAAGCAGTGGCATCATCTCAACTCAGAAGCAAGGAAAGCCATGGAAGGGCTAAGTCATGTCTGAAAGAACTGACTGTCAGTTGGGAGGGATGCCTCCTTTGAGGACACTGACTCGTAATTCCTGCCAGCTTCGCTGATAGAGCCACCCAATTAGCTCATTGCGGCCATCAAGGCATGGTGAAAACAAAGAGTAGGTTGAGAACTAAAGTGTGGTTCCCAATGATGGACAAGAAGGTTGAGGAGCTGGTACGCTCATGCCACTGGTGTCAAGTAACAGGAGAACCAAATGCGTCAGTTTCCATTGAGACAGAAAAGGGACCAGATAAGTCCTGGCACTCAGCCAGCCTTGACTTTGGAAGTCTACATGATAGCAGACACTTGCTGGTACTGATTGATGACGTCTCAAGATATCCGGAAGTGGAAGTAGTTCCATCTCTGACAGCGACGGGGGTAATTCCAAAAATACAAAAAATATTAGCCACCCATGGAATGATAGAAGAGATCAAGACTGACAATGGTCTCTCCTTTAAAGGGAGGGAGTTTGCAAAATACCTGAGCTCTCTTGGCACAAAACACCGAAAGATCACACTGCGATGGCCCCAAACCAATGGAGAGGTAGAAATGTTTATGCGGACATTGAACAAAGTAATCAGAATTGCCTCTGCACGGAGAGAAATGGCAGAGCTAGCACTGTACTCGTTCCTGCAAGACTACTGCCAGACTCCTCATTCCACCACAGGAGTCTCCCTGAGCCACCTTTCCATGTGTAGTGTTGTTGTCATTCCTCACCATGAGTCCTGGACGCCCGTGCCTGTAGACGAAAATAAGGGGTATCTCAAACGAAAGTGCTCCAATTACACGAAAAGCATTAGCCGGTGATCACGCCACTCTGACCAGCAAGTGGGAGATCACGTTCTCCTTCAAGATCGGTCTCCAGACAGTAAGTTTCAGTTACCATTTGAGAGCCGCCCCTTGGTTATTGCTATGCGTCAAGGATCCCTAGAGGTCACGCAGATAGGAACGAGCAAATTGGCCGCAACATTTCCTATTTCAAACTATTCCATCTGCCAACACCTGCATCCGGTGAGGTCACCCGACACAACTCTATCCAGCCTGTTGCTGATGCAACGTCAGAAGATGGGCTGCCAGAAGAGTTTGTGCCAGTCAGTGCTTCTACCTATTGTGATGTTAAGTCACCGGAGCTGGTTAGTGGATCTGGTGTCTGCCCGGCTGGCCTGTGTCGCTGTCCAACCGGGCTACACGCTCTCAGGACGTGTTGCGGAGTAACCCCGCACCTTCGACCAGACTACGTGATCACTTGGTGCGACTCATGAGTGTAAGAGAAAGTGAACAACTTGAGTTAAGACTGAACATATACTGGTATTGGTGGTATGCCTCCACGGCTGTTTGATGTTATTTCATACTGCAAATTTGTTCTGTGATTTTTGGGAGGGATGTAGTGTTGTGCTTGTGATGGAACAGAGCCGCAAGCACTACCATTTATGCCTCGGGCAAGGGGTGTTTTGTGGTAGACCCCTGAGGTTTCATACATTGCCCCATGCAGCTGGTAGAGGAGGTTGGGGGGAGACAGGCCCCGATTTTTCCAATTTGGAGCCCCTAGGGGACCAGCAGATGCTGTCAGGATGGGGAGGCCCTGAGATGGGCACAGGGCCAGGTGAGCAGCCCTTGCCAGTGCCCAGCAATGTATGGGCTCCCTTGGATTTGTCTTGTCCTAAGGGCAAGGCAACACCCCTTATGGGCCCCGGGCCCCCAGTCTATAAACGCGGAAGTGCGTGGCAAAAGGCAAAGGTGGGCCTACCAAGACCAAGACAGTGATTAGGCAGGGAAATAAGTCCAGGGTAGGGGCAGGGGTGGTGACAGTGGGACCTGTGTCTGGGGGGGGACCTGCGCCGGACTGTTGGGACCAGTCTGAGGCTTGGGATTTGGAGGCCAGGATCAGGGAGCAACGCCACTTTGTGGCAGATACTGAAGCAAGGTGGGCCCAGCTGTGCAGGGACAGGGAGGAGTTAGGGGCATGTGGCAGGCAGTTTAAAAGGGCGGCAGAGGGTTATGACGGTTTGGGGCCCCAGCTAGCTGGTTTGAGGTCTGGTAGTTGGGTTTGGGTGCCACAGGTAGAGGAAGGGAGGGGCCAGGAGGCTTGTGCGGCTGGAGGGCTGACCGGCGAGGAAAGTCTCAGTGGTGCACACAGCCACGTTGGGAAAGGTCGGACGATGCCAGCAGTGGAGGCTGGCAGAAAGAAGGCGACACCATTGGGGTGCAACACGGCCCCTGCACGTTGGTCTGAAGCACTAGAGGGGTCTCCGGCGGCCTTCTCTACGCCGCTGGATCGGGGATCTCGCAGGGATGGCTTGCGCCATGAGGGCCCAGAGGAGATCTCGGAGATGACGTCCAGAATGAAGGGTGGTGTGGCGAACAGGTGTGAGGTGGATGAAGAAGAGGCGTTTGACCTCGATTCTGATGAGGATGTGGATGAGTGGGAGGAAGGAGAGATTTGTGAGGAGGAGGTGAGTAGTGCCAAAGGGAGGGGGCGAGGGCGCAAGTGCAGCGCAACCTCTTCTTCTGCTTCTATTTTACAGGATGCCAGGTCGGTTGACGGGCCAACGGAGGTGCGTCAAGCGATGGTGCGTGGTCGAGGGTCAAGGAAGGTTGCATGGCCTTTGGGGGAGCAAAGCAGAGTTAAGGGGCAATGGTGGTCGGTTTGGGGATATGGTGCTGTTTCCAGTGGTCCATGCACGCGTAAATCCATAGGGGTGGGTGACTGCTCGGTGCTTGAGACAGCCATGGAAGAGATAGTGCAAGGTGGCGAAATGACAAAAGCTAAGGAGGCCAATTCTATATCAGTTACCAAGACAGGCAATCAGACATCAGGGGAGGTCACGGGGTCCGACGACAAAGACGGGGGGGTCACAAGAAGCATCTCCCATACATGGGTTTGGCCAAGCCTCTGGGTTCACATGTAGCGGACAAAACAAAAGCGAGAATTTGGAAACACAAATATGTGGATGTTTTTAAGCTCCTACACAGGGATATACAGGCCAGAGAGGGATACAAGGAGGAGGAGTGGGAATTGGCACGCAGGCCAAGAGTTCCAATCACAATGGATAATTGGACGTCAGCCTTTTTGATCTTTGCCAGTATATATTGTGAGAAATTCCCAGATAGGGCCATAGCGCTGTTCAAGTATATGGACATCATAAGGAAGGCCCTGATGCATTTTGGATGTTTTGCATGGCTGAGCTATGACGAAGAATTCAGGGCTAGGGTGAGCTTCAATCCTGACAAGCCATGGGGTGACGAAGACCCCGAACTGTGGATATAGTGGATGGCGTCTGCTCAATCCTCTGCATCTACGCACACGGCGAGTGGTTTACCCGTAGTCTACAAGCCTTTTCAGGCCAGTTCCACCCAGGGAGGTGTGGGCGTGGGTCCACGGAGCCCAGTGTCCACCACGGGGCATGCTGGAATTTCAATAAAGGTTTCTGTTCCAGGCAGCCCTGTAGGTTTAAACATGACTGCTCCAAGTGCGGGGGTCGTCATCCAGTCACTCAATGCTTTTCCCTCTCCAGCCCGGCAGAGCAATGGAGGGCGTCCAAAGGACGAGGCATGCAGGGTGCTCCTGCACCAAAAGTGTCCTACGCCAATTAGGCTGGAGGCCCTGGTGCCCTGGTTACGCATTTATCCAGATTCTGACAAGGCCTGTAAGCTAGAGGGGGTTTTCGAGAAGGTTTCCAGGTGGGCTATCAAGGTCCCGGGGGAGGAGATGGGCTGACAGTTTGGGGTCTGCTAAGGAACAGCCACAGGTGGTGCGGGCCAAATTGGCAAAAGAAGTGTCATTAGGTAGGATTGCGGGACCCTATTATGATTGGCCAAGTTCAGATTTAATGATATCCCCTTTGAGGGTGGTGCCAAAAAAGGCCCCAAGCGAGTTTCGCCTGATTCATCATTTGTCTTGGCCGGAGGGTGCTTCTGTTAATGACTTTATCACACCCGAAGACACCAAGGTGGTTTACGCATCGGTGGACGATGCCATCAAGCTGGTCAGGGGGTGGGGACAGGGGGCTGAACTGGCAAAATGCAATATTCCCTCCGCTTTCAGACTGCTGCCAATACATCCAGAGGACTTTGACCTGCTAGGTATGCAGCTTAACGGGGCCATTTATGTCGACAGGGTGCTGCCCATGGGTTGTGCCATTTCATGCGCACTTTTTGAAACCTTCAGTACCTTTCTACAGTGGTTTTTTGTCAGACAGAGTGGGCACCGGACAGTGACTCACTATTTGGATGATTTTCTTTTTGTAGGGACAGCCACTTCCGGGGCCTGTGGGTGGGCGTTTACGGCCTTTCAAGAATTAACACAACAGGTGGGGGTACCCTTGGCTCCAGAGAAGACGGAGGGGGCGCAATCAGTCCTAACCTTTTTGGGCATAGAGTTGAATGCGAACACCTTGGCGGCCAGATTGCCGGCACCAAAGGTTAAAGAGATGTTGGACTTTCTAGGCGCGGTGCGAGTGCTTCGCAAGATTGATCTGCGGACTGTGCAGAAGCTACTTGGATACCTTAATTTCGCTTGCAGGGTAGTGAGGGGAGGACAGACTTTCTGTAGGCGATTGGGGTTAGCCATGTCGGGAGCGGTGCTGCCACACCATAGGATACGAGTGTCAGTAGGTTTGAGAGAGGATATTAAGGTGTGGGAAACCTTTTTAGCAGATTTCAATGGCGTTTCCATGTTTTTCTGCGACATCGATACAGTGTGGCAAGTCCAGATTTTTTCCAATGCGGCTGGAGCTTGTGGCTTCGGGCTTTTCTGGGATGGGAGATGGTGCGCAGAACCATGGCCTACACAGTGGCTGCAGCAAGGGAGGAGCATTGCTTTCCTCTAATTTTTTCCACTCCTGGTGGCTCTGGCAGTGTGGGGGCAGGAACTAGCTAACAGGACAGTGGTTTTTCGGGTGGACAATATGACAGTCATTGAACTAGACAACAGAGAGCGAGCGAGGGACCTCATAGTTTTGCATTTGTTGCGCCAGTTTATGCTTCGTTGTTTGTCATTAAGGGGGTCATTCTGACCCTGGCGGTAATAACCGCCATGGCGGAGGTCGGCGGTAGCACCGCCAACAGGCTGGCGGTGCACCGCTGGGCATTCTGACCGCGGCGGTTCAGCCGTGGCCAGAAACGGAAGCCGACTTCCCGCTGCCCTTGAGAATCCTCCATGGCGGCGGAGCGCGCTCCGCCGCCATGGGGATTCTGACACCCCCTACCGCCATCCTGTTCCTGGCGGGTCTCCCGCCAGGAACAGGATGGCGGTAGGGGGTGCCGCGGGGCCCCCGTAAGAGGGCCCCACGAAGAATTTCAGTGTCTGCTTTGCAGACACTGAAATTCGCGACGGGTGCAACTGCACCCGTCGCACCTTCCCACTCCGCCGGCTCCATTCTGAGCCGGCATCCTCGTGGGAAGGGTGTTTCCCGCTGGGCTGGCGGGCAGACTTTCGGCGGTCGCCCGCCAGCCCAGTGGGAAAGCCAGAATGACCGCCGCGGTCTTTCGGCGGGAACCGCTTGGCGGGCGGCTACCGCCGTCCGCCGCGGTCAGAATCACCCCCTAAATGTTGTTTTCAAAGCTGCGCACATACCTGGGGTTTACAACGAAATTGCAGACTCCCTGTCTCGTTCACAGTGGCAACGTTTTTGCACTTTGGCGCCAGGAGCTGAGCAAGACTGCGGTCCCGGCAGACATTTGGGAGTGGGGCGGCGTGATGATCACTGGGCTGGTGGAGATGTCCTTAGCGGAACCTAAACAGCGGAGTTACAGGCTTGCATGGTTGGAGTTTCAATCTTTCGAGTTGTTTTCAGACAATTTTTGGTTGCAGGGCCCTCAAGAGCTTGAGTCACGCGTGTTGCGTTTTGTACTCTTTCTGATTGGGGGAGGTTTATCACCCGTGACCATTGGGTGTAAACTGGCTGGGGTCTCTTTTTACTGGAAACTCTTTTATGGTTCGGATCCAGTGCGTAATGACTTGCTGGGCAAGATGCTGAAAGGCAGGGTCAGGGCAGGTTCGGGCAGGTCAGCTAGAGAGCCTATCACTTTTGATTTACTTTTAGAACTCTTACATGTGCTGCTGGTATGCTGCAATGATGAATACAAGTTGGCGTTATTCCGTTTGTGTATGGTCTGGATGTTTTTTGGGGCGTTTCCAGTATCTGAATTGTTGGGGGTGGGGAGGGGGGAGGGGTGAAGATAAAAGAGATTTGCCTGCATGGGGACCGTTTGGGGATTTGGCTCAGGCGGTCTAAGACTGATCAGCTGGGGAAAGGAAAATGGGTATAGCTGGACAAAGGTGGTGTTGTGGCGGCGTGCCCAGTGTGGGAGTGGTTGAGTTTTAGGGGTATGCAACGCCTGACAGGGGAGAGTGGGGTTTTTGTACACAAGACAGGGGCTAAGCTTACTAGCTTCCAGCTGTTACAGGTTTTGAGGATGGCACTGAAGCGGACAGGTCATCGCACGCTGGAGTTTGCCATGCATTCATTCAGGTTTGGTGCAGCTACGGCAGCGGCACATCTGGGTTGGGACTGGGCAAGAATCAGGGCTATATGAAGATGGAAATCTAGATGCTGTGAGCGATACGTGAGGCAGTAGTAAGGTTTTTGTACTAGAGCCAGGCTGGTTAGTTAGTGGAAAGGGTGTTCGTTCCGAGACAACTTTTACTGTTCTTTTTCTTTGCAAGGTGTGTGTCTGGCTCACAGAAGGACAAGATGGTAACATGGCTGGTCGGCCATTCCTTTATACACTGGGCGGCTAAGTTTGCAAAAAAACAGATTTACGGCCAGGCACTGGGACTCCCTAGCAGACATCACAAAGTTTTCTGGTGGGGCAAAAGCGGCATGAGGTGGGGAAGCCTGCTTCCGTTTATTACTGCTAGTTTGCCAAACTGGGGATGTCCTGACTTGCTGCTGATTCACCTGGGGGAAAATGACCTTGTGAAACTATCAGGGCTCACACTACTGCAACACATGTAGAGAGATTTGGAACCCCTCAAACAGAGGTTGGCGGTACCTGTTTGGTATGGACTGAGTTTGCGCCCAGAAGATCTTGGAGAGGGGCAGGTAAACATGGAGCCATGGAGCGGGCTTGCAAGAAACTGAACAGGGACATGAGGGTATTTTGTTGGTCACAGGGGATAAAAGTCTTGAAGCATGAGGACATCAAGGAACAAGATGAGGCACTGTTCAGAGCGGACGGGGTGCACTTGTCTCAGTTGGGAAATGCATATTATTTAACAGAATTGAGGTTACTGGTGGGGGATTTGAGGGGAGAGTAGTTGTGGCTCAGAGACCAAGCTTACGAAGGTGAGGTTGCAGTAGTGTGTTCAAAGTTTTTTCCAGGGTGGGGTAGCAAAACGCCAAGTGGGTTTTTCTGGTTGGCAGTAGATAGGGGAGGGTGGAGAGCCAGATGCGGGCTTGGCCACCCTTCCAAGGGGAAATGACAAGCAGGTGAAGGATCAGAGTGGGGGGCATGCACGAAGCAAGTAGGGCATGAAAGGAAAAGGGGAGTGTCTAGGGGAGTGGAAGCAAAATGCGGGTTTGGAAGTGAAAAAGATGAGCAAGGAAATCTGAAAGGTTTGGGGCTCTTTTAAAGTTGGGGTTTAAATGTTGAAAGTTAAATGATGTAATCTGGTTTAAATCCTGTCCTAAATAAATGACCTTTTACACTAACAATTGGTGTCACTGTAAGTGTGTCCCGAAACTTTCCACTACGTGTCAGAAAGTTATTCATATATCAGCCTGTAAATGATTGCACGAATCAGCGCATCTCGCGACACAACACAAGAAGTCACTAAGAGAGAGGGGGCAATAAGTGGAGAAGCAAGGAGGATGCCTCGACGTGCTCGAGCTGGGTCCAAAAGGGCCTTGACTGGTCGGAGGACTAGTCATAGGTACGTCCGGTGGGGGAGGGGTGCTTAGCCTGTGCACCTGCAAGATAGGATTGCATAGTACAACTCTGCACCGGATGGATACAAACCTTCTTTGAAAATGTACTACAAAGAAGGATGATTGTTTTAGCAATCACAAAACGTTTAGCAAACCGAAGAGTGCAAAACATTTCGGGGATGTCAGCAGAAGAAATCATTCGGTAATAACGTGGAAGGAGGTAGCTGTTGATCAATATTTGTGCTATATTTTTTATTGTAAACTTCCCTACAATGTTTTTTTTTATTTACTACATAATACAACTGACTTGGCCTCTAATTAACGAGCCTGAGTGATGACCATCTCGCTAAAACAAAATTGTGCTCATGCTTGTTGACTTGGCATCATCACTCACTTAACGGAGTACTACTCTCAGTAGTTTGCAGATGCCAGTCCAGGAAACCGCTCGACTTAAACTGAAGGCTGAAGAATGCCTGGCCTGTACATACCATACACCGCTTTTCAAAGTAACAATTGTTTTTTCCGTGAATACATTTTAAAATATGAATTTAACACTCCTACATGAAGTGATTTTGCCACCACAACCTTTTGTATCTCAACACTCAAATAACGTGTTAATACTACTCAGCATCATTTCTGTGAATACCTGAATAATTCAACACTCCGAGATTCAGTGCTTGTCACTTTGCGCTTTTGGCATCTTATCAAACAATATCGATATGATTCCGCGCAGGCAGGAGTGTGCTGAATGTATACCCTTACCTCTCTCCGCTGTCGCTTCACGGAGTACCCGATTTTAGTAACTCTGGCTTCTCAGCACGCTCGATGTGTTCTGTACATGCCAGGAGTGGTATGCACCTATTAAAGCAGATTCTGCAATTTCAGGAAATGCCTGAAAGAGCTCTCTGGGTTTGTACATTGCACACCAAAAGACAGTGAGGGTGTTTCAGAAAATCATACAAGCATGGGTGGTTCCAAGCGTCCTCCCATACACGCCTTACAGGGGCTGGCTCAGACAGGCACTCTGCCTAGCTGCCAAGTAGCGCTATGTCATCGGCAAAACAATCAACAGGATCTGACTTTTTAAAACAGTACTTTACGTGCTGGGCTTTTGAGGGCGCACTTATAATGTTGAAAGGAATACAGCCAGTCCTAGAATGTATCGTGCCATACTTGAACTCATACTTGATGCCACGTCGGACAGGAAGCATCTTGGCAGCAGCGCAGCCCCAAGATGCCTCCCGAGGCAAGCCATGTTTATTTGGATAACAGTTTATCTGCCAATTAGAAACGACTGGAAAATCTGACTCTTTTTTTCTTACTAACAGACTCTCTTTCATCAACAAGACAAACTAACTACTCATATCTGACTGTGCCGGCTTGAGATCCCTGCAAGGTGCCAAGAGCGCTGCTTTCTGTTAAGAGTGTACGTGAGAGAGAAGAGTGGCGGGCGTCAAGTGACATACGCGTTCAATGTGAAGGGCTGCTCTAACTTTCACCTCATTCAGTCAGTGTTGGACTGGGACAGAAAATAGACCCGGGCACCTAAAAAAGCGGCTCCCATTTGTGAATTAGATAGCTAAACAAGCATTGGCAAAGCCAATAGGTCTCGCAAAAATGAGAGCTGTTGGCTTTGCCAATGTCTTTTAGCTATGTTGTACAGCAGCGTGGCTGCTAATCAGCATGGCTAAATATTGGTGGCATGGTGTAGAGAAGAGTGGCACAGAGGAGGGTTATATAGAGTGGTACAGAGTAGAGTGACATAGAGTAGCTTTGAGTGGCTTGGAGGGCCATATAGTAGAGTGGGGTGCCATTCAGTAGAATGGCATAGAGTAGAGTGGTACAGAGAGGAGTGGTGTAGAGTTGAATGGCACAGAGTAGAGTGGCTTAGAGATGAGCAGCATACCGTGTCAAAGTAGAGAGGCGTGGAATAGAGAGGCATAGAGCAGAGTGGCATGATGTAGAGTGGGGTAGAGTGTCGTATAGTGAAGTGGCATAGAGTAGAGAGGCGTAGAGTAGATTGGCACAGAGTAGAGTGAAATGACATAGAGTAGAGTTGTGTAGCCTGGCATAGAGTGGAGTGGAATACAGTGGACTGGTTTAGAGTGGTGCAGAGTGGAATAGAGAGGCATAGAATCGAATGGCATAGAGTAGAGTGGTGTAAATTGGAATGGCAACGAGTGGCATAGAGCACAGTGGCGAAGAGAAGAGGGGTGTAGAGTGCCATACAGTGGCATTGTGAGGAGTGAAGTGGAATAACATAAAGTGGTGTAGAGCAGAGTGGAGTAGAGTAGAGTGGCACTGAGTGGAGTGGCGTACAGGAGTTGAGTGGTGTAGAGTTTCATGGAGTAGAGTGCAAAGAGGGGAGTGGCATAGAATGGAGTGGCATTGAGTAGAGACGCATAGATTAGAGTGTCACAGAGTAGAGTGGCACAGAGTGTAGTGAAGGGCTGTGGAGTACAGTGGCATAGAATATCATGGAGTGATGTAGAGTAGAGAGGCATAGAGTGGTGGTAAGTAGAGTGGAGTGGCGTATAGCAGAGTGAGGCAGACTGGTAAAGAGTGGACTGAAGCAGAGAGGAGTGGTGCAGAATGGAATCGAGAGGTGTAGAGTAGAGTGGCGTATAATGGAGTTGTGTACAGAAGAGTGGCATTCTGTGGAGTGGCATGGAGTGCAGTGGCATAGGGTGGAGTGGCATAGAGTGGCGTGCCATAGAGTAGAGTGGCATAGAATAAAGAGGTATAGTATAGAATGGAGTGGCATGGAGTGAAGTGGTGTAGAGAAGAATAGAGTGAAGTGGCATAGAGTGGAGTGGAGTGGTGTAGAGTGGCATACAGTGGAGTGCCATAGAGTGAAGTGGTATAAAGTGGAGTGGCATAGGGTGGAGTAGACTGGCATAGTGTAGAGTGGAGAGGCATATATGAGAATGGCTTAGCATAGAGTGGAGTGTCATAGGGTAGAGTGGAGTAGCATAAACTGGAGTGGCATTGAGTAGTGTGGTGTATAGTGGATTGGTGAACAGCAGAGGGACATAGAGTAGAGTGGAGTAGCTTAGAGTGTTGTGGAGTAGAGTGGCATTGGGTAGAGTTGAGCAGAGTGGAGTGGCGCTGAGTGCCGTAGAGTGGCATACAGCAGAATGCCGTGGAGGTCATAGGGTGGAGTCGCATAGAGAGCCATAGAATGGAGTGAAGTTGAGTGCAACGGAGTGGAGTGCTATAGAGTAGAATGGCGTAGACGAGAGTGGAGTTCCATGGAGTATAGTAGAATGGTGTAAAGTGGAGTGGTGTACAGTAGCAAGCATAGAGTAGAGTGGCATTGAGTAGAATGGGTTGGCATAGATTGGTAAGGAATATAGTGGAGTGGCATAGAGTGGAGAGGCGTAGAGTAGAGTGTCATATAGTGGCACAGCATACAGTGGCATAGAGTGGCATAAAGTGGGATGGCATGGAGTGGAGTGGTGCAGTCTGGAGTGGAAAGGCACAGAGAAGAATGGAGTGGCACTGAGTGGCATAGAGTAGAGTGGCAAAGAGTGGAGTGGTGTACAGTGGAGTACAGTGGAGTAGCAGAGAGTGGAGTGACAAAGAGTGGAGTGGTATAAAGTGGTGAAGAGTAGAGTGGCGTAGAGTGGCAAAGAGGAGAGTGGCATGTAGTGGCAGTAAGTGGCACAGAGTGGCGTTGAGTGGAGTGGCATTGAGTGGACTGGTGTAGAGTGGAGTGAAGTGGCATAGAGTGGCACAGAGTAGAGTGGTGTAGAGTGGCATTGAGTGGAGTGGACTGGGATTAAGTGACAGAGCAAGGTGGTAGGGAGTGGAGTTGCATAGAGTGTAGTTGCATAGAGTGTAGTGGCATTGAGTGGAGTGGCATAGAGCAGTGTTGAGTGCCGTACAGTGGAGCTACATAGAGTGGAGTGGCATTGAGTAAAATAGAGTGGTTTGGAGTAGTGTAAAGTGACAGAGATTAGAATAGGGGAGAGTGGAGCAGTGTAGAGTGGAGTGGCATAGAGTGCAGTGGAATGGTGTGAAGTAGAGTGACATGGCATAGAGTAGAGTGGAAGGGCATAGAGTGGAGTGGAGTGGCATAGCATAGAGTAGAGTGGCACAGAGTGGAGTGCTGTAGAGTGGCACACAGCAGAGTGGCACATATTGGAGTGGCATAAAGTGGCATGGAGTACAGTTGAATGGAGTAGAGTGGTATAGAGTATTGTTGTATAGAGTGGCATTGCGTGGTGTATACTGGCACGGAGTGGCAGGCATAGAGTTGAGTGGCATAGAATAGGGTGGCATAGAATAGAGTCGAGTGGTTTAGAGTGGAGTGGTGCAGAGTAGTGAAGTAGATTGGCACAGATAAGAGTGGCTTACAGAAAAGTGGCATACAGTGGCAATCTGTGGAGTGGCATAGAGTGGTGTAGAGGGAATGGTGTACAGTACAGTGTTGTGGCTAAAACTGCATAGAGTGTATTGAAGTGGAGTGGTGTTGAGTGGTATAGAGTATAGTGGAGAAGAGCAGAGGGGCAGAGAGTGGGTTGAAGTGGCGAAGAGTGGTGTGGCAAAGAGTGGCGCTGAGTAGATAGGAGTGGCATAGATTGGTGTAGATTAGAGTGGAGTGGCGTATAGTGGAGTGATGTAGATTAGAGTGATGAAGAGTGGATTGGTACAGACTAGAGTGGAGTGGTGTGGAATGGTGTAGCCTAGATTCAAGTGGCGTAGAATGGAGTGGCATATAGTGGGATAGTGTACAGTGTAGTGCATAGAGTGAAGTAGCATATAGTAGAGTGGAGTAGCATAGAGGTGAGTGCTCTGTCTTTGAGAAGAGTGGATTAGCATAGAATAGAATGGCATACAGTAGATTGCCATAGAGTGTGTAAAATGGAGTGGGGTGGAGTTGAGTAGAGTGTACTGGGGGTAGAGTGGACTGGTGCAGAATGGGATAGAGTGGAGTGGCACAGAATGGGGTGGAGTAGCGTAGAGTGGAGTGGCATGGCATAGAGTTGTGTTGTGTAGAATAAAGTGGATTAGAATGAAGTGGATTAGAGTGAAGTGGCATACAGTTGGGTGAAGTGGTGTAGAGTGGGGTGGAGTGGTACAGAGTAGTGTAGAATCGCATGGAATGGCATATAGTGCCATAGTGTAGTAGTGTAGAGTGGAGTTGCATAGAGTAGTGTGGAGTAAAGTAGAGTGCCATAGAGTGGCATTGTTTAGAGTGAAGTGCAGTGGAGTGGTGTAGATTGGAATGGCATAGAGTGGAGTGGAGTAGTGTTCAGTAGAGTAGAGTGGAATTATGTAGAGTATAGTGAAATTGAGTAGTGTGGAGTGGCAGAGAGTAGAGTGATGTAGATTACTGTTACATAGAGTAGAGTGGAGAAGAGTGGCATGGCATAGAGTAGTATAGAGTGGAGTGGCATAGAGTAGCATAGAATGGGTAAGATATAGTGGAGTGGCGTGGAGTACAGTGGCATACAATAGAGTGGGGTGGTGTTTCTAGAGTGGTGTACATCAGAGTGACATAGAGTAGGATGGAGTGCTGTAGAGTGGCATGGAGTAGAATGGCATGGAGTAGAGTGGTGTTGAGTGAAGTAGTGCAGAGTGGAGTAGCGCTGAATGCCATAGAGTGGCATGGGGAATGGCACAGAGTGACGTAGAGTGGATTGGCATTGAGGGCAGAGAGTGGAGTGGCATAGAGTGAACTGAAGTATAGTGGTTCAGAGATCAGTGGAGTGGCTTAGAGTAGACCGGAGTGGTGTAGAGTGGAGTGACATAGAGTAACGTGGGGTGGCAAAGAGTATAGTGGAGTGGTATAGATTAGAGTTGCACAGGGTGGAGTGACATAGAGTAGAGTGGCAAAGAGTCACATTGTTTGGACTGGAGTGGCATAGAGTGATACACAGTGGAATGGAGTAGAGTAGTGTAGAGTAGCGTGCAGTGGAGTAGAGTGGCATAGAGCAGAATGGCAAAGAAAGGAGTGACAGAGTGGAGAGGCATTCAGCAGGGTGATTTAGAGTGGTAATCCAGTAGCAGAGATTGGAGTGATATAGAGTTGTGTGGCATAAAGTTTAGTGGCATAGAGTGTAGCGGCATAGAGTGAAGTGGCATAGGGTGGGGTGCTGAACAGTGGTGTGGCATATAGTGGTGTAGAAGGCTGTGGATTTGAGTGGAGTGGAGTAGAGTGGTGTGGAGAGGAGTAACGTAGAGTGGAGCGGTGTAGAGTAGAGTAGAGAGGAGTAGCATAGATTGGCTTACAGTAGAGTGACATGGAGTGGTGTGGAGTAGAGTGGAGTGGTGTAGAGTGGAATGAAGTGACATGAATAGAGTAGCATAGTGTAATGGCATAGATTACAATGAAGTGGTGTACAGTAGAGCGACGCAGACTGCCATAAAGTGGCATTGTGAGGAGTGAAGTGATGTACAGTGGCATAGAGTGGAGTAGTATTGAGTAGAGTGGTGTAGAGTGCATATAGTGTAGTGGCACATAGTGGACTGGATTGGAGTAGAGTGGTGTAGAATAAAGTGGAATGGCATAGAGTAGAGTAGTGTAGAGTGATGTGGAGTGGCACAGAGTGGAGTGTCATAGAGAGGCATAGAATGGCATTGAGTGTAGTAGTGTGGCCTATAGTAGAGTGGCATAGAGTCACACAGATTGGAGTTGTGAAGAGTTGCATAGAGTGAAATGGAGTAGCATAGAGTAGCATTGAGTGGAGTGGCATGGAGTGGAGAGGTGTAGAGTGGCGCAGAATAAATTTGAATGGGGTAGATTAGAGTGACATAGAGTGGAGTTTCGTAGAGAAGAGTGGTGTAGAGAAGAGTGTTAGAGTGGCATTGTGTGGAGTGGCATGGAGTAGGGTAGAGTGGCATGGTGTAGGGTAGAGTAGCATAGAAAGGAATGGGGTGGAGTAGCATAGAGTGGTGTGGAGTGTGGTTGCGTTTAGTGGCTTAGAGTATAGTGCCACAGAGTAGAGTAGCATAGAGTGGAGTAGAATGGAGTGGTGTAAAGTACAGTGGTGTAGAATAGAGTGACATTGAGTAGAGTGATGCAGAGTAGATTAGAGTGGTGTAAAATGAAGTGAAGTATAGTGGTGAGGAGTGAAGTGGAGTGGCGGGGAGTGGAATTGTGTAGAGTGACATAGAGTAGAGTGTCACAGATCAGAACTGCATAGAGTAGAGTTGAATGGCTTTGGAGAAGAGTGCCATAGAGGAGGGGAGTAGAGTGGTGTAGAGCAGCCCAGAGTGGCAGAAAGTGGAACGGAATAGAGTAGGGTGACATTGAGTGGAGTGGCGTAGTGTGAGGTAGCGGATAGTGTGGTGGAGTATAGTGGAGTGATGAAGAGTGGAGTGACATAGAGAGGCATAGAGTAGCATGGTATAGAGTGGAGTGGCATAGAGTGGAATAGAGTGAGTGCCATAGAGTGGCATTTGGAGTGGAATAACTTGGAGTGACATAGAGTGGAGTGACGTGGAGGGTGTAGAGTGGAGTGGTGTAGAGTGGCACAGAGTGGAGTAAAGTGGAGTCGCACAGGATTGAGTGGAGTGGGGTATAGTATAGTGGTATAGAGTAGAGTGGAGTGGGATAGAGTAGGGGGGTGGAGTGGCATGGAGTCAAATTGAGCAGCGTAGAGTGGAGTGGCATAGAGTGGAGTGGCAGAGTGAATTGGGGAAGACTAGTATGGAATAGAGTAGAGTGGAATGGCCTGGAGTGGAGTGGTGTAGAGTGGCATGGAGTAAAGTAGAGTGGCATAGAGTAGAGTGACATAGATTAGAGTGCCATAGAGATACATTATGTGGAAGAGAGTGGAGTGCTTTGGAGCAAAGTGGCATAGCGTAGTGTGGCATAGAGTAGAGTGCCAGAGAGTGCCATTGTGTAGACTGGAGTGTAATTGAGTGGAATGGTGTGGAGTGGCATAGAGGAGCGTCTTAGAGTGGAGTACAGTGGAGTGAAGTGGCATAGAGTGGCATAGAGTCCAATGGCAGAGAAAGGAGTGGGGTGCAGTGGAGTGGCATAGAGTGGTGTGGAGTGTGTTGGCATTGAGTGGATTAGAGTAGAGTGGCATTGAGTGACATAGGGTGACATAGAGTAGAGTAGAGTGGCGTAGAGTGGCGTGGCTTAGAGCAGAGTGGCATAGAGGAGAAGAGTAGAATGACATAGAACTGCGTGGATTGGTGGAAAGTGGAATGGCATAGAGTAGAGAGGCATAGAGTGGAGTGGCCTAGTGTGGAGTAGTCTATAGTGAGTGACAGAGTGGCATAGAGCAGCATGGCATAGAGTGGGGTGGCATTCAGTGGAGTGGGGTGGCATTTTGTGTAGAGGAGTGGCATAGAGTAGCATAGAGGGGATTAAAGTGGCGTGGCAGAGAGTAGAGTGGAGTGGGGTATCATAGAGTGGCACAGAGTATGGTTGAGTGGAGTGAAGTACAGTATAGTGGAGTGGAGTAGAGTAGAGTGACATGGAGGTGAGTGGAGTGGCATAGAGCTGAGTGGAGTGGTGAAGAGTAGTGTAGTGTAGTGTGGATTGGAGTGGAGTGGCAGAGTGGAGTGGGAATAACTGGAGTGACAAAGATTAGAGTGGAGTGACGTGAGTGGAGTGGTGTAGAGTAGAGTGACGTAGAGTGCTGTAGAGTTGCATTGTGTGGAGAAGATTGGAGTGGCATAGAGTGGAGTGGTGTACAGTAGAGTGGCATAGTGTTGTGTGGCATAGAGTTGAGTGCCATAGAGTGGCATTGTGTAGGGTGGAGTGGTGTAGAGTGGAATGGCATAGAGAGGCATACAGTGGAGAGGAGTGGCATATAGTGAAGTGGAGTAGAGTGGAGTGAAGGGAAGTGGTGTACAGTAGAGTGGTGAAGAGTAGGGTGAAGTGACATAGAGTAGAGTGACCTGGAGTGGAGGGTTTTAGAGTGGCATAGAGTTCAGTATCATAGAGTCGAGTGGCACAGAGTAGCGCAGAGTGGAGTGGATGGCAAAGAGTGGAGTAATGTAGCATAGTACAGTTGTTGGTTTAAGAAAGTAAAGCATCAATAGGGATGGCAGGTAGGGTGAAAGCAACATAAATAAGAATCCATAAACATCTGAACATTTTAAATGGCTGGAAATGTAAACAGATGCAGTGTCATCCATAGACTAATTGTAATCAAAACCTAATGTAAAATAACAGCACGTCCTTTGAAGGTAATAAAACCCAACAGAAAATAAAACTGCATCTTTAGAAAGCATTCTTCAAAATAAAAGCACTACATTTGAAAGCATTGAGAGCCCTTGTTTTTTAATTACACATCCTAATTTAACATGCCTGAATGTTGTCTCTATATTACTAAAGCATTGAAAGAGGCATGAAAGCAACATAAATAAGAAGCCATTTGACAGTGTTAAAAGCATTAAGGCATAAATGCATTGCAAAAAGACAAAGAAGAAAGCATTTACTTGATCGATGCTCCAGGAAGGAGCTAACACAGGAGAGGAAAGGAAGTCTATGGGAGTTTAACAATCAAAAGCTTGCAAATGACAGTGACAATGAAAACACCCAACAAAATGCTGTGGGTGGGTTGTAAGCCCACATAATAGTAAACAATACGTCGCACAGCACAGTGCAAGCGATGTGAAGAGTACACCTAAAAAGTGGCCTTTTTTTCAGATTGGGACAGTTTTGAACTTCTAAGGAATAGCCGTGTTTGTGTTTTGCTAGTTATGTATGACTTCATGGATTTGAGTTTGCTACAAGCAATGTATGTTTCGATATCAGGGGAGTCAACAGTAAAAACTGACCCAGTACATCATAAAACATTTCCCAAGTGAGCCAAAATAAACGGCCAATGCACTGAGATGTCAGACCAGCCCAAGGGCACTGCCTGATTGTTCAAACAGTACCTGGCAGCTCATCAAATTATTTATTCAATGACTGAATATAGAGGGAAATCCAACCAAACCTCGGATCCGGCTATTATTGTTGACCCTTATCTGAGATTGGGGCAAGGCCTCAGCAAATCTTACCCTTTACTGAACATGACTGTGTCCCGTTACAGTGTGTGGACACCAACATATATGTCATGACACCTGTAGGCAGGGGTGCAACTAGACCTAAACTTGGCGGCGTGGTTTAAGAGGGGACTCTTTTAAGAGTGAGAGCGGGCCATATTCAGAGCCCGAAAGAAGATTATTTCCAGGTGCTCCTTTCATTGTCCTGTTATAATGAGTAATATGGACTGTAAGGTTTCAGGGCAGTATGCGAAGTATATTCAGTGTTAAACTGTAGTGGGCCAATGACATGGTTCTCCCCATTGCAAAAAAAAGGTTTACAATGAGTTTAGGCTTCCTGCTCAGGACATTTTAGCGGAAGGGTTTATAAATGTTGCATTCTAAGATAGTTTGGCCTGTAAACATGGTAGGAACTGGAATTTCAGGTTTTAGTTTCTGGGTTTTAGTGTTGGTGGGAAAACGACAAATTGTTCTAGCTAAGCACATTTCTTTATTCTGCTCATACAACCTTTACCAGCACACAATTCCTTAGTGGTATTTGCAAGACCAAATCTAATGAGGCATCTCACTTGCGGAGAGAGGAACACCTGAAGTCCAGGCTCTATCTTACACAATACTATATTGTTCCATTTATTAGCTAATGTTTCTGTCCCATCAAATATTCTTAGCTGCATTCTACTCGGTCACTCACATAGCCTCAAATGTCGCCACAGTTTGAAAGTTATAGGCTGTAAAAAATACACATGCAGCTAAAAAAATGAGCACAGTGTGGCCCCATAACAGTCTTGATAACCAAACTTGGGGCATATCCATGAACACAAGTATGAGCAGAATATTTAATAGTAATATCATTTATGAAAATATTTTGAGACAAGGCATGAAGAATAACTCAATGCCAATCAGCGGTGGCCGCCGCAAATCACAAGGGTAGGGGCAGGCGGGGGGTGAATAGAAAATAATTTTTATGAAACGTACCTCTTCTCGTTTTCCCATCGCCGCCACCGTCATCCCCTGCCACCTCAGCATTCACTGGCACGGGCACCCCAGCAATCCTGTTGCTGCTTTCATGCTAAACATAGCATGAAAGCAGCATAAGGACTGGTCTGAGCGGCTTGGACTGCTGCTCAGACACAACCCTGGGATCGTTGCAGTGTCTCCAGCCCGGCTGTTCAGCACAGCCAGGCTGGAGAAACCTAGGTGCGCATGTATATTTGTCCGGCCTGAGACGGCCAGCCAAACACAGAGGCGCACTTAGAAGCACTCTAACCTCCTACAACCTCCCACCTCCCACCTCCCGTGGCCCAGTCCGCCCCTCCCTTCACATGTTGCTGGCTGACCCATCAGCTGAAAGATAAAACGATAAACAAATATCATTTTATCCTTCAGCTCCTGGCTTAGCCAGGGGGGCGACGCTCCTTCCCCATTGCAAAGGAGCCGCCCCTGGTTACAATTTAAAACTATGGAATAATAGTGGATGGTATAATGAGTAAATTACAATGGAATTTTTATGCTAGGTAAAGTAGTAACATAACAAAGTTCTGGCATAAAGGATGCTAAATACATTACTGTATCTAGTAGAAGGAGTGGTGGGGCTAAATAGAAATTACATTTTATGCGTTTTTGGACATAGGAGTAAATTTAATGGGAAGAAGCCAGTGATTTGCAAATACTGTGAGGTCTAATGTGTTGTAGCAGCAATCAGGTGGAACAATACATAACCTTATCAATCCTAATCCCAACCTCATTTGACTTTCAGAAACTGTGTATTTGATCTTCGATAGGAAGGAGGCACTTCAAGAGCGCAAAAATGACACTTGGTATTTCCATGTCCCACTAAGTACACCCTTTTCTTCCCTCTCTCCTATTCATTGGTAAAGATCCAACAGTGGCTTCCTTCCCAGAACGCATCCTTCCATCCCTCTTTATCTTCAGCTGTGGGCACACAGCTAAATCGAAATATGAATGTGATATTCTTGTGGGGTCGAACTGTAGACATGATGGAGTAGGTATGCAATCTCCTGCCTCCCACATGCTCTTTCTGTCTAGCTCCAGTATTTCTTTAGCAATGAGAACTTTATTTGTAAGATTGCTTAATTCGTTATTCCTGTCACCCACACCTTCTTCCTCTTTTGCTTCTGTTTTGTTTACTCCCATTATTTCATATTTTCCTTCATTTCTACTTGATTATCACATGCAAACGGCCAGCTGCTCATAAAGTACTGTTACACAGTGCAATGTGGGTTGGATGGTACTATATTGAGAAAAACAATATTGAAATACACAAATAATCTGCAAAAAGTATTGAAAACATAAACATTGCAACCCTGTACTGAAACAGTAAACATAAAAATATTGATGATAAAAATATCACATACACATTAAAACCAAGGAAACATAACAACAATCTCAAATACCTAAACCTCGATGATAATTTTAAGTAAACACACAATATTACATTAAATGTATACATATATATAAAATGTCAACTTAAAATGAATGTACATTGAATAATCAACAAAAACACTAATTAGCGTTTATCATAAAAAATCCAAAAAATATTCAATCTAGTCACCAACCAACCAATCAAATTACATTTAATAGTAGTTAAATAGCAAATAATTTTCAGTTAAGAAACAATATAAAAAGGCCATGAAAATGTATCCACCATGCTTTCTAACAAAGAATTACAGCAGGACCACATCATTCCCTCTTCAGGAAGACAAGCCTACAAAAGAAGACATCAACATTTCAACAAACAACTAAATGCTACAAACAAAGGGGGTCATAATGAACATGGCGGTCCAGACCGCCATGCCGGCGGTGGCGTAAATCACCACCAATGGCATGGCGGTCTGGACCGCCATATTATGAACAAAGAAAGACCGCCACAGGCCGACCGCCACAGGCCGCCCTCCGCCACCGCCAGGCTACCACCGCCAGGCAGCCTGACGAAGGCAGATTTCTTTATCCGAGCTGCAAGCAGCGCTGCCCTCCGGATAAAGAACCCATGTTCCTCCAGCCTGTCCCTGGCGGTTTCCCCCACCAGGGAAATGCTGGCGGAAGGGGTGCTCAGGGCCCCCCTGGGGGCCCCTGCACTGTCCATGCACTTGCCATGGGCAGTGCAGGGGCCCCGTGCACTGCCCCGTCGCGCATTTCACTGCCCGATTTACGGGCAGTGATATGTGCGACGGCGCCTCACTGCGGCATTGATGACGGCTCCATGTGGAGCTGTCAGCAATGTCCTGGCCCAGCATTCTGCTGGGCCGGCTGGCGGAAACACTGTTTCCTCCCGCCGGCCCTGTGGAATGTTTATTATAGGGCAGGCAGGGTCTTCTACGGGCTGGCGGTCTGTGTTTAGACCACCAGCATGAACACGGCGGGGTATCCCAGCATGTTCAGAATGACCCCCAAAGTGAGTTTGACAATCAGTGAAAGCTAACAAAATGTATAAAAAAATAAAAGTATCTTAAGATACCACATCATTAAATCTATGGTACATGTTTATTTTCCAAATTTCAGATGCATCCTCTACAAGAAGCAAAAAAGCTAAAAGGAACAGAAACTAAAGATACAGACCACCTCAAAGTTAAATATAGTATCCAAAGTACAATACTAAAAGAAAAATAACACACATTCACTTTTTGAAATTAAATAAAAAATCCTAATTACATTTTAGACTAAAAATAAAGCAACACAACTAACACATTCTTCCAGACTGCCACAAAAATAACTTGGCTTGCAGAGAGTAATTCTACAACTAAAACAAAGTAAAGGCAACATATATCCATCCAACATCTATATATTAAAATGTGTCCCTGAAATGTATAAATGGTAAAATTATCATACCATCATCTATTTTTTAGTAAACAAATGTATACTTTCTGTACTCTAAAACCCAAAGATAAGATGTTGGAAACAGCAAACTACATTAAGTCCCAAAAAAGGAAGCTGCTTTTAAATTATACAGGATATACTTATTGGTCAGGAGAGCACCATCAGTTACAAGATACCAAAACATGATTCCAATGCATGCTATGGCAGAGCTACCACCAGTGATTCATTTGTGAAAGAAAGAGTGGCAGTGTCCAAAACTCAGCTCAGAAGCCGGTGGCCGGTGCAATAAAACATCAGCCAGATGAATACAGAGAATGGTTGTCTTTAATCCACAACCAGAAACTCCTCAAACATTTGTTTCACTCTTGTAGGTTCCTGCTTTCTCCCTTTGTGGTGATTTTGCTGTCTTACTCTTCCTTCATGTTTCCAAGAAGTGTGTTTTCCCTCTCTTGCTAAATATGTGATGTGGAAAAATAAGTGCCACTTCACAAAAATATATGCCGGTGGTACCCACCGGCAACCACCGACTCAAAGTAAGCACTGGCTACCCCTAAAAATGAAACAGTTGAAAGCATTAGGGAGCATAAGCAACCCCAAATATTATTGAAATAGAAATCAGCATTATTTTACGGAGCCTAAAAGAGGACAGAATGAGCTCACTAGAGCCAAAAAGGGAATAATACTTAAAATGTGACACCAAATGTCCCTGAACATGCAACAGAATAACTCACTGGCATACCAACCAAAAAGATTAATTCCCAGAGCACATAGAACAGACAGGGAAACACCAGTAGGACCTAAAACGTATGAAAAGACAGACAAAACCCAACACTTACTAGTCACTCATAAAAAGGCACCTTTTTCATATATATCTATGATAACAATAAAAAAATATTATTTATGCTACCAATAGCACATTACTAACCTTAATTCTATCGATAATGGATGGCATTTCTAAGTTGTGCCCTCCACAATTCAGTTATATATACACAATACCTGGTCAATATAAAAATACAAATATCCGATTTAGTGCATGCACTTTTATCTAGAAAGGTGCAATGTACAATGAAATGCTAAAATATATAAAAGAACAAACTAACAGTTATAACCCACACAAAATCATTCAATACTTTTTTATAATCCAAGATTTCTTCTTGGCAAGTAGGAGTCATTTAGCCAGTTCACATAGGATAGAAGTTGTAGATTTATTCAAGAGGCTTCACATTCCTCCAGTCACTCACCAACATTCCATGACATATGCGCTGCAGCAGAAGTTGGTGTGCAGATCACCACCACAGTTATGAGTGAATGGTGAACAGGAAATTAAATTCTCATCACAGAATATCCCAAAGCATCTATTTTTATACCCCTGTTCCCCACAGCATTTATGTCCGGAGGTATAAAAATGGACAGCGTACCTTGGACGGCCATTTTGGAAGTTTACACAGTATTTTCCAAGGAGCCCTTTGTACATTCTGGCATAACCGCACAAATGAAAACATATACTTTGGTAGCAAAATCATCATGACATTTGTTCTAGAAACAAAATGGCAAACCCAAGTCCTTTACAATGGTGGGCGATACCTTACCCGAATATGCTGTACAGAACCCATGACAGCAGGAAACCCCTCCAGGAGCAGCATCCTCTCTGCTCAGCCCACTCTCTCTGTCACACTCCTCCAGTCACTCACCAACATGCCATGATATCATACTCTGGCTGAGCAGAGCAGAGAACAATTGAGTTGTATACAGAAGGCATTACAAGAATACCAAATTATAAAAACTTTAAATAGGCAATGATTTTGATCATATTTAAAATTAGTTGTGGGCGGAGTTCACAGAGTTCTACTATGTGGAATTCTGTGGACTTGGCCTAAAGCTCCATGGGATTCCATGAAGTTCCACTTGCTGCGGAGTGCCACCTGCCCTACCACCCTGGCCTGAATTATGTGCCCAATCTAAGAAGCGCTAAGCAGGGTCTGGGAGGTTAGTAGTACTAACCAGGCCCAACCCTGCTTACCACTTCCGAGATCGGGTGCACTGCATTCAGGTCAGGGTGGTATGCTGTCCGTAGGCAGCGAAAGCTGCTGTTTCAGAATTCACGTGCTGACCTGGAGCCTGCTGCTCTCACACCTGCACACTTCCCTTCGCCAACTTCTCCCCTTCACAAACTTGCTACAGAGGGCCAAGCACACCCCCTGTCTTGCACCAGCCTTTCAATCACTTCCTCTACACTTACACACAGCCACAACTGCCCAGTACTAGATACCAGAAAACCAGCTCACCAACAGCAACCTGGTATTTTCACAAAGCGCCTACCTGTGCTTGCCACTGGGCTCTAATGCTCTCTCTCAGGCCACACACATCTCTTTCTGGTGGGGGCTGCCGGACTACACTGATGCTTCCCTGGTCTCCAGCTCTCCCTGCTGGCCTCAGCACCGTGCCCCATAACACTAATTCCTTTCCCAAGGACCCTGGGGAAACAGGTTCTTTTCAAGTGGAGGTCTGACTCCAAGTTTCCTTTTTTCCATGCTCCCAGACCACCCTTTTATGCAAATACAGTCCATGCCCAGTGCGAGCCCCCGTGTGCACACAGAAGAGAAAGCGAAACAAAGGCCTTACCTGGCTGAATGCTGGGTCCAGTCCCCGTTGCCTAAGGCCTGGCTCTCCGCCTTCCTCTGCCCCTTGCTCCTGGGCTGCTGATGACAGTGAAAGGAGGGAGGCCGAGATCCGGAGCTGGCGCCGGTGCAGCCCTGCAGCTTGCAGCAGCTCCATGCCACCGACCGATGTCGAGCCGAGAGCGCACTGCAGCCCAGTTAAAGGCCACACAGTGCAGGATGTCAGTGCTTGGGTTGTGTGGTCCATTAATAGGCTGCAGTGCGGACTTAGTGAGCTCTGCTGCGTTGCCGGGGCTAGCGGAGTTTTGGGCCAAACACCGCGCTCCAAGCAGAGCATTGAGTGCCAAAAACTCCATTAATTCTGCCAGAGAAGCAGAGCTCACTGCCAAACCTGTTTAAAATCTACCCACACATTGCAGTTCATGGTTGATGCTATCAATTTAACCCAAGAGTATATAGACACCTATAAAAGTCCATCCTAATATGCAACTTCTCTAGGATTTGCACACTAAATAAAAAAGCAAATAGCTTTATTATATATGTCACTGTAATAGAAGTCACTAAACATTATGACATGCTAAGTAAATCCCCCATTACCAACAGCTTGAAACAAAACTAACACCACTAATGGATTCATTTGAGGACACTTGGTTCAGCCGTCTGCACTGATAGGCCAGAGATGAAAACTCAAGAGTCACATTCCATTGTACAATGTCTATGACAGCACTATGTCCCAAGAAGCAAAGGAAAAAAGCAGTTGACAGGTGGCACAATTCCTTCAGAGGAATACTTTGAAGAAGCCACCTTGCATCCTACCAAGTCCTAGAAATATTTACAAAACGCACAGAGCTATTAGGAACTAAGAATGGAACAATCTGAAACCCAACTCAAACCAAAAATCTTCAAACAAACTAAACAAATGCATGAACTCCATCACTGGACATAATGTTCTTTACTAACAACCCAGACCTACCATATCTAGACTCATTAGCAGGAACCATATTTAAAAAACGCCAAATAACAACACTATTTAACATTCCAAAAACACAAACATTCATACATGATGAATATTTATTTTCAAATATTGGGGATCATTACCAGTTTGGTGGTCACAACTCAGGATCGCCAAACTCACAGGGAGGATGCCATCGCCATGGCGAGGGTGTGTCCCCGAGCCCTATTGCAAGATTTCAGCCAATCTAACAGGCTGACTGGAGGAAACCTTGGAATAGACAGTTTCCGCCATTCTGACAGACAGGAGCAGTGCTACGAGATAGCACTTAGCTCCATTAAGGGAAAGTGCTGGACTTGGCAGAAGTCAAATTAATTTTTTCCAGTCTAAATTTAAAGATGTTAAGGAAAAAGCTGCACTTTTACATTTCCCAAATATTACTGCAGATTAAGAAAATACATTACACGAAAAAAAAGAATATTACAGAAATGCATTTTAATTGGCCAAAAAGCACACAGCATAAAAAAGAAACTGAGATCATTACCAACAACATAAAAATGATTCACTACATCTTTCTAATTATTGAGTGTAATTAATTTACAAAATATTACAATTTAAAAATAGTCCCTAAAAATGAGATGTTATTAAAATATGAAATTAAACAACATAAGTTAAAAAATAGAAAAATAAAACAAATTACAGAAACAGCTTAAATCTAAAACTATTATGAAAATTAATTAAATTCAATTATTTAAAGTAATAAATTTTTTATTTGAAAATATCATGGAACCAAAAACTTTGACCAAAGTAAATGCAAACAACGTTATTAGAAAATAGAAAAAAGAACAATATTAAACCAAAATAATTTCAGAAACCTCACATATAATACATTTTAATTTTACATGATTACAAACCAAACAAAAAATATAATTTAATTAAAAGAATTTATTAAAAAAATATTCAAATTTTAAAAATAAAACAACATTTTTTAACTTTTCATACTTCAAAAAGCAAACATTTGAATTGCTTCCCATCATTTTCCCATAAAAATTAAACATATTATTCTTAAAATAATTACACCAAAAATACAAAGAATTTAAGAACAAATGCAATATATTACAATCAAAACATACAAAATACACTTTGCAAAACTATATAAATTACAACGATATAACAGACAACAATCTTTTTAACAACAGTATTAAAAATATTTAAAAAATGTAAATCCTACCTATTTTTGACCTTATGACATTTAAGACACAATGAGGGTCATTCTGACCCTGGCGGCCGGTGGCCGCCAGGGCCACCGACCACGGGAGCACCGCCAACAGGCTGGCGGTGCTCCAACGAGCATTCTGACCGCGGCAGTTCAGCCGCGGTCAGAAGCGGAAAGTCAGCGGTCTCC
Source organism: Pleurodeles waltl (assembly GCF_031143425.1). Lineage (NCBI taxonomy): Eukaryota > Metazoa > Chordata > Amphibia > Caudata > Salamandridae > Pleurodeles > Pleurodeles waltl. The sequence goes on along the minus strand of NC_090443.1, from coordinate 111,618,237 downwards.
CGCTGACTTTCCGCTGCTCGTGTGAATCCTCCATGGCTGCGGAGCGCGAGGATTCTGACCCCCCCTACCGCCATCCTGTTCATGGCGGGAAAGCCGCCATGAACAGGATGGCGGTAGGGGTGGTCGCGGGGCCCCTGGGGGCCCCTGCCGTGCCCATGCCAATGGCATGGGCACGGCAGGGGCCCCCGTAAGAGGGCCCCGCAAAGTATTTCAGTGTCTGCCTTGCAGACACTGAAATACGCGACGGGTGCAACAGCACCCGTCGCACCTTCCCACTCCGCCGGCTCTATTACGAGCCGGCATCCTCGGGGGAAGGGAGTTTTTCCCTGGGCTGGCGGGCGGTCTTTTGGAGACCGCCCGCCAGCCCAGGGAAAAACTCATAATACCCTCCGCGGTCTTCTGACCCCGGAGCGGTATTATGGAGGGCGGAATTCTGGCGGGCGGCCTCCGCCGCCCGCCGGAATCATAATGAGGGACAATATTTATGTCGCACAATATTCTTTTGGGTTCTCTTTCTTGGTTTTACAGTCTCTCTGGGGTTCTCATTTGGGACGTCATTACAAACTTGGCGGTCGGAATGATCTAACTGCCAAACCTTTGGGGAAGAGGCAGCCCTGCAGCCGTATTATGATGTTTCCACCGGTCTGACTGGTGGAAACATTGCATTACAACGTTTCCTCTGGTCAGCCCAGCAGAAACAGTGCCACAGCATTAGCTCCCATAATCCCTTTAAAGCCAAGGACGTAACGGTTACATCCTTGGACCGGCTCAGGGGGGGAGTGCTAGCGTTCCCCCCATGAGCCTCGCCTCCATGCCCCCAGGGCAGGGATGGAATGGGAATCACTTCCCCTTCCACGCCCACCCCCGTGGCGTCTGATGATCGCGCGCTGACCTCATCAGAGGCTGCTTCCAGTTGGATTGGAGGAGAAATGCTGGGAAGATGATGATTTTAGCACCGCAAGCCCTTTGTTGATGCCATTTTCAGGGAAAAAACACAAGCCTTCTTCTGCAGCCCTTTTTTCCAATTTATTTAAAAAAAAAAACTTTTGCTGTATTTTGGCTAATTTCTTGGTCTCATTCAGGGAAACCCACAAACTCTGGGTACCTCTAGGATCCCAAGGATGTTGGAAACAAAGGACGCAAATTTGGCGTGGGTAGCTTATGTGGACAAAACGTTATGAGGGCCGAAGGGCAAACTGACCCAAATAGCCAAAAAAAGACCTGCCACCTGAGGGGGAAAAGGCCTGGCAGCGAAGGGGTAAAGGGAGCCGAGGCCAATGCCATCGCACAACAGCACTCTCGGAATGTGTACTGTCTGAGGGTGCTGGCAGAGGTCTCCTGTACTGCCCATGCTATAGACATGGGCAGTGCAGGTGCACCCTGTGGCCCCCAGCACAGGCTTTCCACCAGCCTTTTCATGGCAGGGACCCTGCCATGAAAAGACTGGCAAAAAGAGGCCTGTGATCAGCACGGCACCACCATGGCTGACCACGACTCAGACCACCGCCACCCCATCAGGATCTATGATCTTGCCGATGGCGGCGATCCCCTGGCAATGCGACCGCCAGGGTCGTGTTCTGATGGTCGGACCACCAGGAGTGCGGTGATTTGAAAACAACACAGCTGACACACATTGCCACGCTGGACACATGTGCAAAGGACACTATAAAACATACCCCTTCACACACCACAATCCTCAGCATCATAAATGCAAAACATAGAAGCCAGAGTGAATTATTCAACACAGCAGCACACCGATACTAGGCACCACTTTTTTCTCACCATCCATTTCACACCTAGCACACACGTTTGTCCAATGACACCCTTTTGTACTTCCCCTCGTTAGTAAGTCACTGTCACATTTTCTATTTCTTTTTTTCAAATTCCACCATTTTCTGTTCTAAAAATCCACTTTATCTATGAGTTGAGAGTCATAGTGGATTAAATAATAAGAGCAGAGCCACAATGGTTTGGAGCATAAGTCCAGCACACTCCTCTAAGTAGGAAAATGGAAATGTGGGACAGAATAGTCGACAGACTGAACGCTGTAGGCAACACCCTGTGCACAAAGGAGAACATCAGGAAGAGGTGGAACAACCTTAGGAGAAAGGTCCGTTCCCTGGTCTCCAGGCACTGGCTGCAGGCCAAGAAGACTGGTGGTGGCCCTCCCAGTGCCCCATTCCATCTTGTTACCAGGGAGGAGAAGGACTTGGCCATCCTGCATCCTGAGGGGTTGACAGGAATACCTGGGGGAGTTGAGTTTGGTAAGTCACAACACTAAAAAGTCACCAAAATACTGTCACTCCACTCACCAGCCCAGTGTCCACCTGTCCAAATACCTCTATTTGACAATTGAAGTGTACTCACTTGGGGATATGACATTTGTACAGTGTGTGTAGTACAGAGAATTACATGTCTACAACTCCCAGCAGGCACTGTTAGTGTTACTCAACCACCAGCCCAGTGTTTCCTTCTCCAAAAGACCTTGTTTGTTAACTCCCAATTGAAGTGTACTCACCTGGGGGGATAACATTTGTCAAGTGTGTGTAGTACATGACTACAACTCCCAGCAGGCACTGTTACTACACTGTTACTATTACTCAAACCACCAGCACAGTGTTCCCTTCTCCAAATACCCTTGTTTGTCAACTCCCAGTTGAAGTGTACTCACCTGGAGGATAACATTTGTATAGTGTATGTAGTACAGGGAGTGGCACGACTGCTAAGGCCAGGAAGCACTGTTACTGTAACTACCCCCAGCCAGCCCATTGTCCCCTTCTCCATAGACCCATGCGTGGTAAATCACACATGAAGTGTACTCACCTGGGAGGATAACATTTGTATAGTGTGTGTAACAGAGGGAGTGGCATGACTGCAACTCCCAGCGGGCCCAGTTCCTGTAATTCCAACTACCAGCCCAGTGTTCATTTGCCCATATACCCATGTTTGTTAACTCACAAATGAAGTTTACTCACCTGGGAGGATAACATTTGTAAAGTGTTGGGAAGCAGAGTGAGTAAGCTGACAGCAACTCCCAGCAGGCCCTGTTTCTGTAATTCCAACCACCAGCCCAGTGTTCTCTTGTCAAAAACCATTGTTTGTGATCTCTCTTGGGAGGATGATATTTGTATGGTGTGTGTAGTACAGGGAGTTACATGACTGCAACTCCCAGGAGGCCCTGTTTCAGTAACTCCACACACGAGCCCAGTGGTCACTTGTCCAAAGACCACTGTTTGTCAATTCCCAAATGAAAATATCTCACCTGGGGGAAAACATGTATCAAGTATTGGGGAGTAGTGAAAGTGACATGACTGCAACTCCCAGAAGGCATTGGTTCTCTAACTCCAACCACCAAATCAATGTCCATTTGTCCAAATACCCTTGTTTGGTAACTCTCAATTGAAGTGTATTTATCTGGGAGGATACATTTGTATAGTGTGTGTAGTAAACAGAGTGATCTGACTGCGACTCCCAAGAGGCACTGTTTAACCAACTCAGGACACCTGTCCAGTGTTCAGTTTTCCAAATACCATGCTTTATGAACTCACAAATGAAGTGTACTCACCCGTGTGGAAGGCAGTTATCAAGTGTATGAAGTAGAGGGAATGACATGATAGCTAAGGCCAGGAGGCTCTGTCTCTGACTGTATCTTCGACCCAAAATTACAAACTCAAGAATTTTTGCAATATGAACTAGAATATCCAGTTCTGGCAAATACATTGCCTATTGATCAATATCAAAGAGTCATGTACACCGATGGCTCAGCACAACTTGCAATAGGCATAAAGCATCAATACTCTGGTGCTTGCACAGTCGTAAGTGGCTACATGGAGGGTAATACATTTTATCCACAACATACTTTCACGCAAACCCTAGGGGATTGCACTGCACAACCAGCAGAGCTAAAGGCTCTGGTGATGGCACTGGAACATACAGATCCCGCACAGTTAACACTGATTGGGTGCGATTCGTACTATTATGTCCAGTCCTTCAATGAATACCTGCATTACTGGAGCCAGAATGGGTTCAGAGATTCCTAAGGCAAAACTATCAAACACAGGCTTCTGTGGGGGAAAGTAGCGGATCTGAAGGAAACGCTACCAAACATCCATGTTGTACATATACTTGGACACCAGCGCGTTGGAATACACGTTGCGGGAAATACACTGGCTGATGAAGCAGCCAAATCAGCAGTAGCCATGGCTGCTGTTGCTGCCGTAACTCGTTCTAGGACGAAACCGGACAATGACATACGGGCTGCCGTGAAAGCCACGCCTGAAGACACGCCCGCTCTAAAATCATTTCCTGCTAAATATTCCTACCGAATGGGAGGCTTCCTTGGCGCAGAAGTAAAAATACCAGGCGTAGAGGTTCAGATAAATCCCAATAAAGACCTAAGAACATAGTTGATTAAAGCAGCGCATCAGGGGGTTGCCTCCGCCCATGCTGGTGTAGCGGCTACAATATCATTATTGCAGGCTCGTTATTGGTGGCCAGGTCGATACAAACAGACCAAACACTTTGTCCTTTGTTGTGACATCTGCCAACAAATTAAAGGGTCCACTGTCAAACACCCACCGCAGACACCCCTCCTAATTTCCAACAAACCTTTACAATGTGTGTACTTGGACCACTGTGGTCCCAAAACACCGGACAGTGCATACAAATACATCTTAGTCGCTGTCGACTCTTGCTCCAGATTTCTATGGGCATGGCCACAATGCTCGGCTGACGCTCGGACTGTTATTAAAGATTTGCAAGTCTTTATCGGCACATATGCATTTGCGACTTTCCACTCGGATCAGGGCCCTGCCTTTGCCTCAAGGGCATTCAGGGACGTCATGGCTTCGTTAGTGGTCCAACTCCATTACTCATCTCCATTTCATCCTGAGGGAAATAGTGTCGCGGAGCGATGAAATCGAGATTTAAAGAAATCCTTAACAGCCAGAGTATTAGGTATGGGTCGTAGTTGGCCTAATCACCTGTATGGAGTCCAGAGAGCACTTAACAATCTGCCTAGAAGGTCCCTGGGGGGTCGTACTTCATACGAGTTCATACGAGTGCCTGTTTGGAACTCGAATGTATGTTCCAGATCTGAATGGTCCTGGCATGGAGGCGGCAGAAACAACTTTTGACATAAATGAATGTGTCACTGTCTTGCAGGGATTACAACAGTTCTGTGATGACAACGTTTCTGCCTATGCTGCCTCCGCAGGAATTAAGGATATACCAATAACATCTACCGGCTGGATTCCCAAGGTTGGGGATCCAGTACGTGAAAAAGTTGCTGTGAAAAAGGAGTTTGGTCCTTCTTATCGCGCACCAGTCTCAGTCCTGGGAATACACGGTGCCAGAACTGTTATTCTACCACCATTGCCTGGTGCTAAAGAAAATCGCTTTGTATCTTCCGACAATGTCAATTTACACCATGTGGCCGATCCTGCACAGCAGACCAAGAGGAGCAGCCAATAGTTCCTGAATCCCTCTCACTACTGGCCAAGATGTCCCTCTACAAGTTGTGAGCAGCAACGCTGACACCTCTCCGAGCTTGGGGAGGGTGGAAACTGATCTTGCATTAGTTCCACTAACATATGTTACAATAAACAATACAGAAATTACTGATCAATTTGACACAACTTCTACAACACAGACTGATGGCATAATTTACTGTGAACCACCGCGGGAGAACCCTACCAGTTCTCCTCCTACAAATATGGCTTCAGCTTTTGCATGAACTGCTTCTTGATATTTTTGCGGACATCAATGACACCTTCTCGGTCTCATTTGCCTCTTCTACATCTGACCTGCCAAAAACACGTAAGCTGATGAATTGGCTTAAAACAAATTACTTTATTTTCCCATGGAACTATCTGGGGCTTTCCTTGAATATATGAGCTTTCCTCCTTTGGATCGGCTTTGTTATTGCTTTCTTTCTATTAATACATGGTATCACCTTCCTGAAAGACCAACAGTTAAACTGGTGGTTGAGGTCCTAAAACCCAATTTTTCTACTCACAAGGTCCACAGAGACTTGTCTTTCATGAACATTTCCGCTATACCAATTCCTGATGGGATTGTTTGAGATAAAGTCACATTTGATACATACAGCCCTACGGAGGTCATTCAAATACCATATGTGTTTAAACTTTCTATGAACAATGTAATAATACCCGGAGTTGTTTATGATGACTGGGATGTGAAAACAGTTGATTCTATGATGACTAAATTACTGTATTTTACTGTATTTGAAAGTGAGGATGTTTATCAATCTAAAGAGAATTATGGTGACATGTTTTGCTATATACTTATGTTATTGACAGATACGAAATTCATTTATTCTGATTCCTTTGTTTCCCAGATGGCTATAGAAGGCTATGAATATTGGTTGAAGTCGACTGACTTAAAAAGTGTGTGGGGAACACAATATTGGCAAATAAGGGGAAAGGAAGCTTTATTTAGAGCAACCTGGTACCTGTTCAAATGATATTTTTAAATGAAACAGTACAACAGGCATTTAGCCTTAGCAAAAATTAAGTATTTGAATGAATGCGCCCAGTATTCCTGTCCTTGTAAAATGTTGTAAATGGCAAAAGTACATAAATGCAACTGAAGATCAGCTCAATGAATGGGTCCAGAATGGTACGTTTAATGCTTCACTTTCCCGTCCTGGGGGGGTCCTGGCTTCACTTTCACGTCCTGGCGGGTGTCATAAACATTTTATAAACGTTTTATAAACTTTATAACAAGTAGGCCAGATGCTCACTATCTGTCATCTGAACATGCGGGTATAGTAACAACATACAGTGTAGGAAAACTATGCCAGCAATGGTTGAAGAATTCTTCACTAGATGCTGTTAGAGATCACCTCAGTCTCCTGTCTATTTATACTGACTTACAGGATTTCCTGTTAGGCCCCAGAAAACATCGCAGAAAGCGCTTCTTACATGCAGTTTATATGGAAATTTGGAAGCTTTCTCAACAAGAAGCTGTTGCCCGGTTAAGGCAAATAGATCAGGAAAATTTACAGAAAGCATTAGCTGTTGTAGATAATGGAATTAATACCCTGCCGACCGGATATACACCTTAAACAACATTGGCCCTCATTACAACATTGGCGGTAAATCCCGCTTACTGCTGTGCAGAAGGCCGCCAACACACCGCTGTGCCCCCTGGAATGCCGCCACAGGTACTACGACCCACAGCTCGGAATCCGCCAAAATCCAGACACCCACACAAGTCCGCCACACCAAAGGTCAGTGATAAACTGGCAAAAACAAAACCTCCACCGTCACGCCAACAGGAATACGCCTACACTATCACGACCCACAAATCCACGCAGTGGTCTTTCAACCTCGGTATTGCATTGGCGATACACACCGCCGTGCTCAAAATACACACACATTTCCATAACACAGCCACATTGGACAATTCCAAATACACACACCTGATACACATACACACACCACTCCCACACACCCATTACAATATAAAACACACACCCACATTACCCACAAACCCTTACAACCCTAAAAACGAACGAAGGCCAGAGACACCACCAGAAACTACACCAGCATCCACAAGCTCACAACACCATCACACACACAACAACCACACACAAAACACCACACACCCCTAAACATCACCCCACACATCACAACACACACCACCTCACACATCACCACACCCCGCAAAGACACCACAGGTTTTCTGACGAGGAGCTCAGGGTCATGGTGGAGGAAATCATCCGGGTAGAGCCACAGCTATTTGGATCACAGGTGCAGCACACCACCATTGCTAGGAATACGGAGCTATGGATGCGAATCAATGGATGGGGTGGGTAAGGTGGATGTTTTTGGTTGAAGAAATGTCCCTTATAACGCTGTGTTTTCATATCTTTTCTGAACTTCAGGAGAGAAAAGTAAACTGTTCGGTGAATATTGCTCTAGGGTCTGTGTACAGTGAGTGAAAAGACTTCTGAGAAATCATAATCATACTTTCTGTGCTTTAATACCAGTGCTTTAATATGACCATACCACTGCACATGTATGCCATAAAATACACTGATATGTTATATGACCATATTTCAGTGTGATTTTTATATAACCTGAGGAGCACATTAACTTTAATGTATCAGTAACATTTTGTGTATTTCTGAACCCTAGAAGCCATTTTACCCAGTGTTGTACAATTGCACATTTCCTGCATTGTGTAGTGAGGACCAGCAGCATAAATCATGAATTTGAGAAAGTTTTGAAGTCAGCTTTTGTGTATGTAACTCTGTCTGTTTTCGAAGGACTTCTTGCATTCATTCTCGTGTGATTATCCTGTTCCTGCTCTTTAGTTTGCTTAGTTGAATTAACAGTTTCTATCAAATGCCCATGTTTCCATTGACGTGTACTGAGAGAAATCAGTAGAAACTGCTTTTGAAATGTATTGATTTTAGTATTATTTGCTCTAACTGGATTTTGGGTGGAAGCTTTGGTCCCTTGAAACAACAATTTTTGTCTATCATTTTGCTTGCATATTGGCTAATTTTGCATTAAACGCACATTAACGTTTTAGGCTTCACAAAGTGTTGTGTTTTATTTTACAGATGGTGCAGTGCAAGAGGAAGATTTTCTAATTCAGTGTTCTCAATCCTTTTACTTGGTGAGAGCTACTTCTGATCTATAATCATCATGTTGAGCTACTGCCTAATATATGGATGAGATACCAGCAGAAAAAGGCAAAGCGATTTAAACACTGAGGACTTGATTCACAAAGGGCCTCTGCAATCATGGAGGAGGTTCTGTGCGGGACCTCTGCAATGGGTAACTGCAGGACAGAGGTTGGGGCCTCAACCGCAGAGGCCCTTTGTGAATCAGGCCTGCCACTAGAGCACCTAGTCCTACTGTAGTCAGAACACACCATTTGTGGCAAAAGAGCTAGACCGGAAATGTTCATATGTGTGGTGGCCAAGGACCAGTTTTTGTCTTGGTACTGTTATTTATGAATCAACTGTGAGAGTTGAGTGTTTCACTGGGGTTTAAGTTCTATTTGTCATGCAGTCCCAATGATGATACTACTCTCATGAGAGCAAACACAGAAACACAATTATTATTTGACTAATTATCCTAAAATCTTTTGCTAGATGTCCAGAAACTGGTCCTCCCTTAACGATTCAAGATTAAAAATGGGTGTATGCAGGCAATGCAGTGTTCTGCAAATAGATGTTTATCTGCCCCGCTCCCCATGTTCATGAGAACACCTCTGAGGCAAAGATGAAATCCAGATCAATAAACATAGAGATCATGAAAGAAAGGAGAAAAGAACAACAGAGTGAAGATAGAGAAAGAGAGAAAATACAGATAGAGAAAGAGGAAAAGACAGAAAAATGCATATATAGACAAACAGAGAGGAAGAAAGAAAGGAAGGAAGAAGGAAAAGGAGGAAGAGAGTAGGAAACAAAGGGAAGAAAAGAAAGAAAGGGCGGAAGAGAGTGGGAATGAAAGGGAAGAGACAGAAAGAAAGGGAGAAAGGGAGGGAGAAAGAAAGAAAGGGAAGAAGAAAAATAAAAAAGGGAAAAGAGGGAGAAAGAGAGTAGAAAAGGAAGAAAGGAGGGAGGAAGAGAGTAGTAAAGTATCAAATTTGGGTGAAACATGTACACCAAGTTTGAATCTGCAAGTCCCAGGAAGACATGAACACCTTTTGGGTCATCCAGAATTGTCATATTTCTCTGGCTCAGCTCAAGATCAAAATCCAGGCCTTTTATCACCCTCCAGAGCCAAGTTTGTTATCCTGCTCCCCTGCAGAGGGAACAAAGGGCTTCCCACCGAGAAGGAGAAATTAACAGTGCTTCACTCAGCTGCTGAGGAGGAAGGAGTGGGGAAGGAAATCTGCATCTGCTAATTAGCTGTAACACTGTGCTAGGGTTGGGACAGCCCAGGTCCACTGAACAAAGGAAGAAGACCAGATATCTGGAGCTAACACAGAGGGAGGCTCCACTTTGAAGTATTGGTGGGAAAGTCCCTGGCAGTGATGTCAGTTAGGGTTGGAACTGAGCTTCCCAGAGGCGATGTGACCCGGGACCACTTGACAACGCCATCTTAGAATGTCCCAGCTAGCTGTACATGATGGTTGGGATGGCGTGGAGTGGTGATGTGGCACCTTGGACTGCCCAGGGTTGCCTGGTACCTAGAACTTTCCACCTTCACTTAAAAGCTCTTGCACAAGGGAGTTGGACACTGGGATTGCTGAAAGGACAAGTCCCTTGATGCCCTAATGGATTAAGAAGTCTAGCTGCAGCTGATTCCAGACCAAGGGGTCTCTCCAGGCTCAGTGAGGCTGATTCCCTTACACCCAGAAAGAGCCATTTGGGGTAAGATCTGGACTTCTGAAGAGTATATACCGAAGGGGTGCACCGTCGGTGCACCACAATGGCAGAGGTTTCAAGCCCGCTCCCCGTGCTTGTGTCTCGGAGGAGCAGGCAGCCACAGCAAAGCAGAATACCCTGCCCGCACAGAGTGGGCAGGCAAAATCCAGTTGCAGGCTCTTGATGTCAACAGAGCCAGCCGGGCGGGAAACCAGATGGGTAGCGCGGGAGTGGGCTCCCCATCATGCCCCACTAAAAATAAATGTTGGGGTATCCGGGATCCGGGTGGGACTGGTAACCCCCAACAAAGTGCCAGAAAAAGATAAAGAAGACACAGGGCGGGAAGCCTCACGGAACAAAAAGAAACTGCAAATGAAGCTGCTTATTAGGGATGCACACTCCACGGAGGGAGCACCCCATAATGCCTTGAAGGTTTCCTTTTGGCCAAAAGTGTCTTTCTTGTGGTGTCCCCAGGAGGGAAGGGGTCACACCAACATCTTACAGGAGAATTGTGGGGAAGGGCTGCCGGAGTCACAGCAGCACCCTCCATTGAATTTCAAAAGTGAACCCATGCTTGCACGGTCAAGGAATTTATGATCCCCAGGTTTTCAGCCTAAGTTTTGAGCACTCCGAAATCTGGAACGTTTGTTTTACTGCCTGGGTGCTCAAGGATCTTTAGTGATTATCCCATGACTTCATGTTATGAGGCCTGAAGTGGTCCAAGACATACCCAGACACAGATGCAGTCACGTGTTAGGATATGACAGTGCTTTGTTTAAATGATGTTTTGCTGATGGTGATCTTTCTAAATGTTGCAATGGTATATTGATAAAAATGACAGCAGATAAGGAGAAAGTAAGAGTGGAAGAAAAAGAAAGCTAGAACAAAGGAAGAGAAGAATAAAAAAGGGGAGGGGAGTTAGAAAAAAGAGAAGAAGAAAGAAAGAACAAAAGGAAGAAAGAAAGAAAGAAAGAAAGAATGAAAGAATGAAAGAAAGAAAGAAGGGGAGGAAAGAAAGCAAGAAAAAGAAACAATGGAGAAAAGCATGAGAAAAGAAGAGAAGGAAAAAGCAAAGAAAACAAAGAAAACAAGAGGAGGAGACAGAAAATTAAATTGTAGTGCAACTATTTTTTTCAGGGTGAAGATTTGCAAACTGAGCTCTGATGTACTGGTTTTATTTATTGTTTATATCAAGCAGCAGCACATTGTTTTTTTAAGAAAAGGCTGGTTTGGATGTTGATTCTGCATTGTCTTCTATCACGGCTTACCAGCTTGATATTCCAGAACTCAACTGAAAGTGAACTTCTCCAAGATGGCCTGCGACCTACTAGTAGCTTGCTTCGACGTGCTGGCGACTCCTGACCTACTCTAAATTAAGAGGAGAGTACTGTAACAGCCTCCCCACTATGACCCTAGTCACCAGCAATAAGGGAAAAGTTTATTCAGGGGAACTGGGGTGGAGCAGACCCCGTACTAAACTTGGTGATTTGGCAGCCCTGTGTAAGGATGTTGAATCAATTTAGGTAAAGTCTAACTGCACTTACCATACCTCACGTACTTGATTGCATGGATTGTGTGGTTTTGTGTTGAAAAAAAGAAATTATAAAAGTTCACAAAGAGTTCGAATAGGTCTGGGTAGCAAACAACTGGATAATAGACCAATAGTGTAGGTAGGCATGGGAGAAGTCCGGAGACAGAAAGGGGATGTGACTGTAGAGCAAGCGGGCTCTAGAAATAGTGCAGAAATTGGGAAGATGGGCAGAAGCATAAGGAGCTGAAGCACAAACACTTAAATGATGAATGTGTGTGAAATAAAGCTAGTCTGATCTAGATGGTCTGGCACCTTTGTGATCTGGCCGAAGGCAAAGCTGAACACAAAGGGATCTTTAGGTGTGAGTGAAAGACACTTCCCCCTCCAGGAGGCCAGAAAAATAATTGAGAGTGCCCTTAGCCTGCTTTCAGATTACCTTTCATTGGCTTCAGGGGATGAACTGCGTTCACAAGGTCAGTAGACCCCTTTTCTGTGCTACGCAAGTGTGCATGAACAAAAGAAAAAAATGATGGGGCTGAAAAATCTAAACATGAGCCCCCACGAAAAAAACTCGTGCCCACACTATGTATCGCCAGAAAGATAAGGGCACGTATGAGTATTTAAAATAGTGAGTGGATCTCACTAGCAAGAATGAGAAGTCTTTTCCTGAATGTGGCACCTTTGATATAGAGGGATTAAGGAATTTGCAGAAGAAACTAAAATATCCCAAAAACAAGATAGATACTGACCAGTGGCACCTCTACTTACAATGGCATAATGTATGTCTGTGGTATGAAAAATATTCAGGAGAAGTTGAAGTATCCAATCCGTTACCACGGGGAGGATTGGGCTCCAACTGCTAGGCCTCCTCTTTTCCCCAAATTCACTGAATCACAAGAGAAGGAGAAAGAGTGAGGACCCCATGGAGGGGGATTTCCTGGTTATGTTCTCCATGCTGAAAGAGGAGGCCAGGGGTGCAGCCACAGATGCACCTGGAAACAGAGCAGGGCATGCTGCACCGTCAGCGAAGGGAGGTCAAAGAGATCATCCACAAGCATTGCGCTGCAATTGATGGACAGCAAGGCACCTAGTAAAGGATTGTGTCTAGGAAAGACATCGATTTTATTATTGTGGAGTGATCTAGTGGGTGAGTGTAATCTTTCCCCACAGTACATAGAGACCCCCAAGGGTGCAGCCCTACTCTTTCTAGAGAAAGCTTGAGACAGACAGCAGCCAATTTGCCTAAGATATACTTTGGTTCTCCCCATACCAGTGATGTTAATGAAGACCCTTCCCTCTCCGTTCAACAGACCTTTCTTCCTTTGAGGGACTGGGGTGGGAAATATGGTGCATGTTCCCTGGACCCACTCTGACCCAATGAGTATTAAGAAATACATTCCTAATATTAGGCACAATCTCACCCAGTTCTGAGGGGAACTCCAAAGGGTTTTGAAATATATAGATCCAATTGGGTGGATGTGAATCAGCTATTGCGGTTAGTGGTGCTGAGCTAAGTGAGGGATAGTTTGGTAGAAAAGTAAGCCTGGGATGAGGATCGACCTTGGCAATGATAGGACACTTAACACTAAAAAGTATGTGTTGTTGAATAAGGTCGTGGATGTGTTTCCAGTAAAAACTGATTAACCTTAGATCTCAAACTGTAAGCGGAATAAGTGTGAAGTGCCTGCTGATTACTCAGACAGACTCAAAGATGTGTTTGGAAGGTACTCGAGCATGGCCCGTCTGACGGAAATGGTTCAGGAAGATGCAGCTTTTGTACAGGGATTGCTGCCGTGTATAAGAATTCAGTTGAAAACTTTATAGATTGGATGGCAGACAAAGAAGTTAGATTATTTAATAATCGTTGTTAATCACTGCGTGGTTTCACAAGAAAGTAGGAGAATGTTAAATCAACGCTGATGTATCAGAAATTACAATGTATGGATAAGGAACGGTGAAGACAGAAGGGCAGAGAGACCCTCAATGGAGTAGGTGGCAAAAAGGAGAGGGCAAAGGAGGACAGAGAGGAAGGGAGAGCAGGGCGAGGGAACAGAAAGGGTGCCCCAGATGTTGGAAGATTTTGCTTTGCCAGTAGTCAGCTGAAGCATTGGAAGCAAGCTTCCCCTAACACAGTGTCTAGTGCGCCAGGTCTTACTAATCAACCTGAGTTCCAACAGAATGCCTATAATTCCAATCCTGAATTTTAGGACAGTCTCAGAGGTTCTGACTGTATCAAGGATACTCAAATATCTGTAGATCAAAAGGCCTTAATGCAGATTGTTTTATTAATGGTAAACATGCACGTGTCTCATTGACACTGGCATTATTTAGGCTGTTCTAAAGACTTCTGATTCTCTCTTCATACCTCTCTCAGGCATATCCATAGACACAGTCAGTATTTCTATCCAAGGAGTTCCTAACCACAATTACAATTCTGTGTCTATCTCTCTGGGACCTGTTACTAATAAACATTCCTTTTTGCTCAGCACAATTTCACTGAAAATTTGTTAGGTGAAGACATTTTGTGCAAGCCCATTTACACTGTCCGCTTACATACCCCAATAACGTGAGAACAAAGTTATTGCTCTTTTTGTGAGAATACAAACCGTCAGTCCAGTGAGAATATAACTGTTTTCCCTCCCTCCAGATTTAGCTCAGTTGCTTTCCACGGTATTGCCAACATCATCGTTCACAGAAGGAAACTAAGTGGTCATATCACTGATGGGATCAGTGAAAATGAAGATCAACCTCAGAAAAAGCTATCCACGATATACCAGTGCCCACTGACATCTGATGCGGAAGAAGGGATCTGTCCTCTAATAATTGATTAGATTAAACAAGGGGTTTTAGTACAAATTGTTAGTCAATGTAATACGCGATTTTGGTGATACTCCAAGCAAGTAAAGTTAACGTTTACAGATTTCTCCAAGACCTGAGCACAATTAACAATAAGGTTACCCCAAGTTTCCCTATGTTCCCTATCCTGCAACCATTGGTTCCTCCATCCCAGTACACGCCCAGTGGTTCACCATGGAAGTCATTTGTTCTGCCCTGTCTATCCACATACATGAAAATAGACAGTTCCTCTTCAAATTCTCATTTTGCGGATTTTAACTTTTGCAGCTACCTCAAAGATTTACAGGGGCCCGTCATTCTTTTACCAAGCTTTAAAGAAATATCCGGCCAAACTGATTTTCCTGTGGGGTTCCAACTTGGTTCAGTATGTTGGTGATTTATTGTTTGTCTCTGTTACTCTAGATCACTGCAAGGTCCATTTACTGGCTATGAAAGGGCATAAGCCTTCGAATGACAAAATGCAGTTTTGTCTTTCTCATTTACGGCACCCTGGTCATGAAATTTTGGTTGGTGTCACCCATTTTCTAACTGATTTGACGCCATCCATATGTTGCCCTGCCCCATGACTGTTTCCATGTACATACATTTCTGGGTTTGACAGGGTAGTGTAAACAGTGGAAAATGTGAAGTCCTTGCACAGTTATGAACCCTTGCAGTGGTTTAGAAAAGTAAAAAATGCATTTGTTCAAATCAAGCAGCTATTTATTTCTGCGTCCACCTTTGGACTTCCTGATTATGCTAAACACTTTATCTTGTACTGTGATGAATGTTAATGGATTTGCACTTGGGGATGTTAGTTCAGAGTCGTAGAGAGCAGAGTGAGCCTATAAGACTACTGTCCCTTGACTTTTTGCCCAATCACTGCTGAGCTTCCAACATATTTGCAATCTGTGGCTGCAGCTCCAAATCTTGCTAAAGCTTCTGAAAATATTGTATTGAGTTCCCTTTTGACTGTGTAGTACCACATGCTATTGATGCTCTCTTCCTCCCCACAAAGACTCAGCACCACTCTGCAGACCTTTTGTCTTGAAATGAGATCTTATTTCCTTCCTATTCTCATATGACCCTTGCCTGTTCCAGAAATCTACTGCTTTAGTACATGCTATCTATGGTGGAAAGCCCCACAAATATTTAATAGTCACCGCTCTTGTTGCCAAGCCCTGTGTTGATTTGACTAATGTACCCATTTCCATTTTCGAGTTAGTGTACTTTGTAGATGGGCCTTGCCTCAAGAATAATTATGGTGTCCTGGTTGCAGGATATGTTGTCTAAAATCTATACCATATTGTGGAAAGTTGTCACTTGCCAATGTGAAGTCTGGTTAGTGGCTGAACTTGTTCCTCTCACCGGAGCATGTATTCTAGGCAAAGAAAAGCTAATGACTGTGTACACAGATTCAGAATGTACGTTTTGAGTGACCCATGACATTGGGCTCCATTTAAAGAAATGGTGGTTTCTAACATCTACTGGAACCCTGATCAAGGAAGATCAGTATATTCATAATCCTATCAATGCACTAGAGTTGCCAAAAAAGCTGTCAGTGGTTATGTATGCTGTGAGCCAATACTCTCATAACAAGGGATCTTAAGGAAATGCCCTGACTGACTCAGTCAGTAAAAGTTTCAATGAATGTAGTGAGAGCCGGGTAATTTCCTCTACTATCTCTGAAAGATCTGTTGCTGGTGCAGGATCAAGCCTCTGAAGATAAGAAACCATTCTGGAGCAAGCAGAACAATGAAAAAAAACCTGATGTGAGTTGTGCTTGCACTGACATTTCTACTCCCCAACAATGAACGGTTGTATCATGGAGTCGCACATGTGAGTAGGAAAGGCATGTTACATGCCACAACAACCCATTGGTATGCACCCTCCTATTCTTATATCCAAATGCCATGGTGCACATCTTCTTCATTTGTCTTGGTGATTGTTGGTATGTTTTCCAGTTGGTTGGAAGCATACTGTGTGAAAGAGCAGATGCTTGGATACTTCATTACCTAATTCAGGATATCCTAAAAACAATTTAAGTGACTGAGGAGCACGATCCATTTCAACAGGAGTGTAGGAAGTTGGCAAAGCTTTAGCAAAGATCAGCTCTTTCACTGCATGGCACCCAGAATCAGCTGGCAAGGCTTAGCACCCTCAAGAATAAGATAGCAGATATATGCTCAGAGACGCAATTGAAATAGCCTGGTGCCCTGCCCTTACTGCTTTAGTCCCTTGATTAACTAAGCCCCTATGAGATTATTTTAGCTGACTCATGATGTTGCCCTCAAATACTACAGTTTCAGCTGCAAAGTTTGACTTACAACTGAATGATGGTGCAGTTTACAGTGCAGTGCAGTGTACAAGACTGTCTTTACGGTTTCCTTCCTGAGGTCAAAACTACCTTATCTGTGAGTTAGACTAAGGCCTGCCACTCTCTCCAGTCTGGCTAATAGGTCTACATCTGAATACACCAGAGACAGACTATTCTGCAACCTTGCTGGCATGGGTTGTATCAAGTACAATTAATTGCGAACACAGATGTTAAATCTTGTGGCCTGGCGATGTGGACCCACTCCTAATGCAAGCGAACTGCCCCACCTAGGAACAACAGCACACCCTCCTTTGCCTCCAACCTGCAAGCAGTTCAGGGTCATGGCCCTCTACCGAAATGGTCTCTATCACTGCTCCGCCTCCTGCAAGTGGGACAGACCAGCCAAACCCACCTCCTTTTTGCCTGCCCCAACAAAGCTGCATAATGATATACGCATCATATCTTTTTGTTACCACCTCTGTCTATGGAAAGCAGCCTTGTCTCGGATACTGGATCCCTTTGTGGATCTGGCCTGCTAGTTTTGCTGCTGCCCTGAGCATCTGGTTGGTCGTGGGATACATTGTTGCTGTGGAATAAGGAGTTATTACAAGGTGTAACTGTACTGAAACCATTGTTGAATAGAGCCAACCCTCTATGTGAATGACTTCGATGTCCTTTTGCTTGGGATATGCAGACAAAGGTGAGTGCAATTTGAGAAGCATCAAATTTGTCTTGACCTGTTGTACCATGGGCACAGACTGCCAGCATATGCTGGCACTTCTCCCCAGTCTTATCAAGGACTGCAAAAGTAAAACAGCACCCACCTCTCTAAATGGGGACTGTAAAGCAAGCAGGTACAGGGTGTTTGTGGGTTAAAGTAAGAGTGGCACTGCTGTGGAGGATATATGCGTTGAAGCTCCTCTGTATGAATACCAACTTCCCACTGGTAGGATGTTCTGAAAACAAGTCATCAAGAAGGATACACTTATTTTGTTTGTGGGACTAGAGCATTCCTCTGGCGTCGACTGGGGTCTGTTACTCTGGTTACATCTTACCTACTGTCAGATATCCTGTTGTTCACCTCTTCCAGAGAAAGCGTGGCTGTTGTGAAATTTCTGAAGAAGATTCTTTCCATCCCCTTACCCATGTATGGATTATGGCAGGCTATTTGAGAGACTAGATGCAATGTTCAGCTTTGAAAGAAGTGGTGAATGCCACTTTCATATCGCTTGGACTCATTATGATAAATAAGATGCCCTTAAAACCATGCCCCTATGGAATAGATTATCCTCAGATTACCTCCTGTGCCAAAAGGGAGGTGTTTGTGCAATAGTAGGTACAGAGTGTTGCATACATCCCCTACGCTTTAATCAGCATACATGACCGAATAAATCACATTAAAGATAATGTTAGAAAATTGCATGAGCTTCAAAACGGATTTGATTTTAAACCAAGTGGCATCTAAACTTGACTGTCTGGAATCTTTGGAAATCGGAGAATGCAAACATTTGAGGTACTTATTAAGGTCATTTTAATTTCATAAAGCTAGTGCATCATTGTACATATTTGTGCAAATAAAGGCCCTGACCACAAAATACCTTCTTTCTACTCTGATTGTTTTTAGACCTTTATGTGTTTTCCAAGGACTTCTTTCATTCTTTCTAGTAAGAAGATCATGCTTCCTCCTCATTTGTTGGCTTTGTTGAAATAACAGTTTCTACCATGAAGTCACATTTCCATTGACTTGTATTGAGTGAGCAATGTATACAACTGCATATGTTATGTATGGATTTTAGCATTACATATGCCAAATGGATTTTGGGTAGAAGTTCCAGTCCTTTGGAAAGTCTCTCATTATTTTGCTTGCATTAGCTATTTTTGCATTATACGTCTCTTAGACATTTAGGGCCTGATTTAGATATTGGCGGACGGGTTACTACGTTACAGCAATAACGGATATCCCATCCACCGAAATCTAAATCCCATAGGACATAATGGGATTTAGATTTCGGCGGATGTGATATCCATCACTGTTGTGACAGAGTAACCCGTCCACCAATATCTAAATCAGGCCCTTAGTGTTTCAGAAGTGTTGTATTTTATTTGACAGTTTATTTTCAGATTTTGTTTCTTTATGGCAGTTCTCTGTCTGCAGTGTGGTGAAGCTCCAGCTTCCTCTGATGCATTGACCAACAGAGATCTTTGTTTTTTGCCAGATGGGGTGGGAGTGCTGTTTGTTGAGACACACTTCCCTGGTCAAGAACTAGTCCAGCCATGGGGGCACAAGATAATTTACTGATACCATTTAGTAGCCTAAAATGTGATGTCAGAGCTCACAACATGTTTATTTTTGGACGATCCCTCTCGGGTATCCAATTTCCTTCTGCTTAAAGTAGTTTTACATGCTCCTTGTAGAGTCTTTGTGGGTGATACACTTAGTTTTGTCACCGGGCCCGATGCTGCACCAGTGTCTGACAGCTTATGCCAGGCTCTTGGCCAATGTTGTACTTTCAAAGGTTTAAGAGCATGGGTATCACTCCTGTGCCTGAATCAGCCTTACCTCTCTTGGGTTCCTGTGAATGTCATGCTTTTGACAACACTGGATGTCACTGTAGTATACTGCTGTTTCCGTGTTGCACTCCTAGCACCACTCTGTTTCACCTTTGGAGTAAGCAGGCTGGCATTTATTGAAAAAAGCACATTTAAAGCAAAAGGCCTTTAATTAAGGTTTTTTTAATATAGAAATGTTGTTTTAATGAAGAAGATAACAGGTCGCATGAGGTCTGGTAACTTGTCTTAGATCACAACTGATGTCTCTGCTAGTACAAATGAATCTGATGCCAAAATCCCATAAATTGAACATAAGGAATCCCACCCTGTCCCCTCCCACAATATGGTCAGTTCTCTAGGAGCCATCAGGACATCTCACCAGTCCTCATCATCCAGTGGTCCCAGCCATCCTTCCCAACGGGATCGGAGAGCAGTCAGCATGTCTGGGGCGTGAATGACCAGTGTGCGAAAAGTTTGGGAAACGCAGACTTTACTCAACAGACCCTTCATGATCTTGGCTTCCAATGAGCACAACTCCAATATCAGTGTGTTTGGTGGAACGTGAATGCTGTTTGCATTGTGCAGTTGTAAATATTTGTTGAATTCTGTTTTAGACGGAATATGTCTGTTGGAGTTTTTGGAACAAAGACATGTGAATGCTCCACCAAACGTCACCTAAGAGTGTGATGCTTGTGGCTGCCCAATGACTGAACCCTTCTAACTTTGCCACAACACATAGCCAAGTGCCGGGCCACAGGGTTTTATGCTGAGTGAGCTTGGCCCACCACCCAGAGTGATGGAGCGCCACCCTCCGCATGGGTCACTTCATAAATAGTCTTGGTGACGGGGTCACCATTAATCATTGCCATTATGCTGGGAAACCCCAGGGTTAGGAGCTCAAGCTAATAGGTTGGATCAGCGCAGTCCCCACTGAACCTGCCATTAATTACCAGAAGTTGTGAGGCCAGATAGTACAGGTATAAATTGGACATGCCAAGTCCTCAGCTATAAGGGGCTCACCTACACATTGCGAATGCTAGTTGATGTCGCAAATTATGCTACAGAAATTGTATTGCCATTGAATCTATTTCTCTGAACCACTGTCAGGGAATTATGTGTGGAAAGTTTTGCAAGAGGTAGAGGAATCTGGGTAGGATCATCATTTTTACAAGGCTATCCTTACCATGATGTCGAGGGAGAGAGCCTGCCATTTTTGCAGATCTTCTTTGACCCTACGTGTGAGAGGCGTGACATTAACAGACCATGTCAGTGAGGGGTGTAAAGCAATGTGGATACCAAGGTAGTGGAAACTGAGATGACGAATTAGAAATGAGTTTTGCCGATTTATGCAGTCTTGCGAAGGAGCCAGTGGGACTAGGACCAACTTGGTTCGGTTCACAGTAAGTCCGGAAGCCTCGGCAAAGAGGTCCAGGAGCTGCAGGCATCAAGGGCCACTGGTGGTGAGATCTGCAAAGTATAGGAGGACATCATCTGCGTATAGTGCAATACGGTCCTCGTGGCCTGTGGGCCATTCCCATCCTTTTATATGAGCATCGTATCTCAGGAGTCTTGACAGAGGCTCAATAGCCAAGGTGAAAAGGAGAGGGGATAGGGGACAGCCATGTCGGGTCCCTCAACTTATAGGGACAACGGTGGAAACCACGTCATTAACCTGAATCTGTGCAGTCGTAGTGGAGTAGAGAACCCGGAGAGAGGGGAGGGAGCAGCACTTCATCTAGAAGAGGGGAAGCCATTTCGGCTAGTGGATGCAGAGATGCCTCGTAAAGCAAGGAGTAGTAACTGGCAAAGGCTTGGGCAATCGCAGAGGAGGTACGGTGGGATCATACTTCGGAATCGAGATCCCATTCCCACTCTCTCCCATACCTGGTTCAGGTGTCCCCAGTCAACCATGTCAAAAGCTTTTTCAAAGTCTATGAGGAGTAATGCGAGCTGGGGTGATAGGAGATGATGGTGTGCCAGTGCCACGTGAAGTCACCTAAGGCAGTGTCATGTGCTCCTTGCAGGCATAATGCCACTTCGGTCTGGGTGAATTAAGGTCTCAAGGACTCGGCACAGATGAGTGGCCATGATAGTGGAAATAAATCTTTATTTCTGTGTTAATAAGGGATATGGGTCAGTAGGCAGTGCAGGAAACAAGTGTCTTTGGAATGACTGATCTAGCTATGGGGAGAAAGGAACCGTTGTGTATTGCCGCCTTGTAGAGATTGAGCAGATGGGGGATGAGTAGGTCTCTGTATTTAGCGTAGTATCTATGGAGTAGCCGTCAGGGCTAGGAGTTTTCCCCTTAGCCATCGTGGAGATGGCAACAGTCATCTCACCCATAGGTATGTGTTCCTCTAGGTCCTGTTGTTCACCCAGAGACGGGGGGAGTGGCATCTCATCTAGGAGGGGGGAAGCCATTCTGGCTGGTGGACACGTAGATTCCTCAGAAAGTGAGGAGTAGTAACTGGCAACGGCTTGTGCAATCACAGAGGATGTACGGTGGGAGCAGCCTCCATCGTCAACTATCTCAGATACGGCTCTAGAGGTCAGTGGGCGCGATGCCAGCCAGTCCAGCAGTTTCCCATTTTTATCGCCCCAGCTGTAGAATCGTGTCGTAGAGGCACGCCAGATCTGTTTCGCTGCTTCAAGGGAGAGGAGACCTACCTCCTCCAGGACAGGGTTTGTTTCAGAGTGATGGTGCTGTGGGTAGCAGGAGAGAGTTTTGCCTCCAGACAAAGAGCTTGGGTCTCGAGTTCACCCTCCCCCTGTCTCAGGGAACGTTTGCCATAGCCCCGAATGGTTGCCTTACACACCTCCCACAGACTACTGGCCGACTGGACTGACCCAACATTGGTTTGGAAGTATTGCATGATCTCTTGATCCAATGTAGTGACAAAGGAGTCAACTTGGAGATGCCAGGCATTAAGGGGGTCATTCCAACCCTGGCGGTCGGTGATAAAGCGGCGGCCAACCCGCCAACAGGCAGGCGGTAAAAAAAAATGAATTCTGACCCTGGCGGGAACCGCCAACACAGACCGCCACTTTAGCACTCCGACAGCCACGGCGGGACAGACAAACAGCGCGGCGGTCACCGCCAACAGGCAGGCGGCAGACAACGTACCGCCCACCCTATCACAACTCACCAATCCGCCACCTTTTCCGGGGCGGGAGCACCGCCGATAAAAACACGGCGGAAACAGACTACGAACGGGAAAACGCTCACCTCTATACACTCCACGAGGACGGAGGACAGCATGGAGCCCGAATTGAACATCCTACCTGCTCTCGTCTACCTGCTCATCTACCACGAGTACGAACTCCGGCACAGACGACAACGGTGAGTACCACACCTACGACACAGGGGAGGGGGGAGGAGGAAGGGTTACGGGCACACACATACGCAATACACCCACCCCCCAACTATCTACACACCAAAGCAGAGCACCAAGTCAAAGTGACACCACCCAAACCCCCCGGAATAATGCAAAGATATAATTAAAGTGAGAAACTAAATTTATGTATAAAATAGGTTCATTGAAGTCATGGTAAAATAGGAAAATAAAACAAAAAAATTCGAGTTTAAACATTGCGTAACCGATAAATAGAGGCAATAAGTCCAGCACAGTCACTGAAATTTCAACTGTCCGTGGGCCAAAGTGTACCAACACATGGGCAAAGCCCACACAGGAGACCTGAGTCCGTTGGAGAGAACACTGCAGGGGCATCAGATGATAAAACTACAGGCACCTCAGGGGGAAGGGAAGGGGGGGCACCACAGCCACATGAGTCCACGACGCCAGATCCACGAAGGGGCCACCATGCCCGCTGTGCCATCCTGGGGAGTGCAAAGCCACAGTCTCACAAGTCTCTACAGTGGGTGGCTTGCCCACTGTTCAATCCTGGGGAGTGCAAAGCCACAGTCTCTCAAGTCTCTACAGTGGGTGGCTTGCCCACTGTTCAATCCTGGAGAGTGCAAAGCCACAGTCTTTCAAGTGGATAACAGTCTCCACAGGCAATGGAGGAGGCAGGGTGGGCCGAGTGCAGCGTGAACAGTAGCTCAACACAGACCCGGCACTGTCATTGGGCCAGCGGTGCTTGAGACGGCGGGGCCCAGTGGAGCGGTGCTTGACAGGAAGGGCCCAGCGGAGCGGTGCTTGAGACGGCGGGGCCCAGCGGAGCGGTGCTTGAGATGAAGAGCCCAGCGGAGCGGTGCTTGAGACGGCGGGGCCCAGCGGAGCGGTGCTTGAGATGAAGGGCCCAGCGGAGCGGTGCTTGAGACGGCGGGGCCCAGCGGAGCGGTGCTTGAGATGAAGGGCCCAGCGGAGCGGTGCTTGAGATGAAGGGCCCAGCGGAGCGGTGCTTGAGATGAAGGGCCCAGCGGAGCGGTGCTTGAGAGGAAGGGCCCAGCGGAGCGGTGCTTGAGACGGCGGGGCCCAGCGGAGCGGTGCTTGAGACGGCGGGGCCCAGCGGAGCGGTGCTTGAGATGAAGGGCCCAGCGGAGTGGTGCTCGAGACGGCGGGGCCCAGCGGAGCGGTGCTCGAGACGGCGGGGCCCAGCGGAGCGGTGCTTGAGACGGCGGGGCCCAGCGGAGCGGTGCTTGAGACGGCGGGGCCCAGCGGAGCGGTGCTTGAGATGAAGGGCCCAGCGGAGCGGTGCTTGAGACAGCGGGGCCCTGTTCAGCGGTGCCTATCTTCACGGCGGGGCCTCTTCAGCGGTGCCTTTCTGCACGGCGGGGCCCTGTTCAGCGGTGCCTATCTTCACGGCGGGGCCCTGTTCAGCGGTGCCTATCTTCACGGCGGGGCCCTGTTCAGCGGTGCCTACAGGACGGCGGGGCCCTGTTCAGCGGTGCCTATCTTCACAGCGGGGCCCTGTTCAGCGGTGCCTTTCTGGACGGCAGGGCCCTCTTCAGCGGTGCCTTTCTGCACGGCGGGGCCCTGTTCAGCGGTGCCTATCTTCACGGCGGGGCCCTGTTCAGCGGTGCCTATCTTCACGGCGGGCCCTGTTCAGCGGTGCCTATCTTCACGGCGGGGCCCTGTTCAGCGGTGCCTTCTGGACGGCGGGGCCCTGTTCAGCGGTGCCTATCTTCACGGCGGGGCCCTGTTCAGCGGTGCCTTTCTGGACGGCGGGGCCCTCTTCAGCGGTGCTTGTTCTGTAAGTCAAGGGAGTCAGACCTGGCCAGGACTCCCTGCTCAGTCGCCCTCCGACCGTGCAGTTGCTGGACCCTTCGGTGACGGTGTCCTGGGCCCTTGGGTGTCCTCCCTCACACCCGGGATGGGGCTTGTGGGGCCCTCCTGGTCCGCGCTCCCGCTGGCTGACTTCTCCGCCCTGCTGCCCTTGCCCTCCTTCGATGTGGCTCTCTGGGCCTTGCCTCCCCTGGATGTTGTGGCAGGTGAAGTGGCAGAACTTTGGTCCTTGGGGGCAGCCGTGTCAGTCTTCTCGCGGCGGCCCCTTACTTTACGGGTCCTCTTTCCAGGGGGGGGGGGGGCTGGCTGTCCCCTTGCTGCTGACCGATGTATCACTGCTGGCAAAGGGGGGACTCCAAAATCCCTGCACCACGGTGACCCTTGAAGCCGGGCTGGTGGTGGCTGAGGCGCTCTTGGGACTCTTAGCAGATGGAGGGGGTGGGTCAGGTGAGGGAAAGAGGTCAAGAGTGGAGAGGTAAAGTTTTTTAGGACCAAGGTAAAGGGTAGGTGTAGTGGTTATGGGAGTGGAGGAAGAGGAGGTGGTTGTAGGAGAGTCAGGTGTGCTGTCCTTGGGTGAAGGTGCATGGGCTGGAGGCTGTCGTGAGGTGGTTGGCTGTTGGGTGGGTGGCTGCCTGCGTTTGTGTGTCTTGGAAGAGGGGGTGACAGACACAGTGGGAGAGGACACAGGGGACGTGTAAATGGCAGTGGGGGTGGTGACTGCACGTGTGCGGACTGTACTGGAGGGTGTGCTGGTGATGGAAGTACTGGCTGTTGGTGGTGTGCATGCAGGTGTGAGTGGAGACGTCACAGGGAGGGAGGAGGGAGACGAGGAGGTGGGGGACACAGAGGTGGTAGTGGCTGTTGGCATGTCTGCATCTGGGTGTTGCTTGGGTGAATGTTTGTGTGATCTGTGGTGCTTATGTCTGGATGAGCTGCCCTTGGGTGTTGAGGTGTGTGCAGGCTGGTCTGATGGTGTGGATGGGATAGTCTGAGGAACAGGAGACAGTGACAGGGTGGAGGCATTTAGAAGAGGGAGGCTGGAAACAGGGACAGTGGCTGCCGTCAGTGCTGAGGCCAGAGCATTGAACGATCGTTGATGGGCAGCCTGACCCGAATGAATGCCCTCCAGGTATGCATTGCTACGATGCACCTCCCTCTCTACCCCCTGGATGGCATTCAAAAGGGTAGACTGCCCAACAATGATGGTCTGTAGGAGGTCAATGACCTCCTCACTGAGGGCAGCAGGGGTAACAGGGGCAGGGCCTGAGGTGCCTGGGGCGAAGGAGATGCCCGCCTTCTTGGGCGAGCGGGCACGGAGCGAAGGCTGAGGGGCTGCTGGGAGGGCGGAGCTGGTGCGCTGGGTGGTGGCTGTACTTGTAGAGGCGGGGGGCACGGATGTTGCCGCCACCGCTAGGGAGCTCCCATCCGAGGACGTGTCGGTGTCGCTGGTGTCACCACGGGTCCCCGTTGTGAAGCTCCCCTCGCCCTCCGTATCACTGGTGGCCTCGGTGTCTGTGCCATGGCCCACCGGGGCCTTGTGAGTTGCAGCTCCCTCGTGCTCCGGTGCCAATTCTCCTCCGCCTGATGATGCTAATGCACACATGCACAAGAAGATAAAGAAAAAGGGTGGGGGGAGAAATAAAGACAGGTTGAGTGCATGCATTGTCAACACCGTTGGCGGAGAGGACAGACACAGGAGCCTCATGCACTAAGCCGCGCAATCGGGGTACACTACTCAGTACTTGTGACTAGGCCAACAGGTCTAGGGACAACAAACGCGCACATGGGTGATGCAGGACCATGGATAGCTGTACTTGTCACCCTACAGAGGTGGGGGGCGGGGGCCCAGGGACATGGCTAAAGGAGAGGACTACACTACAGAAAGCGCCCTGGCCTAATGTCACCCACAGCCCTCCTCCCCCACCCAGATGCCTTCACTGCGCGTAAAGATAGCTGAATGTGCTGGTACTCACCCCCTTGTGTCTGCTGTGATGTCCTCACGCGCCCATCCAAATCGGGGTAGGCCACCGCCAGGATCCGGGACATCAGGGGGGTCAGGGTACGACTGGCACCCCTCCTAGGTTGGGAGGCCATCCCCAGCAGTGACTCAGCGGTCTTCCTGGTCCCGCGGCGGATGTCCTCCCACCTCTTGCGGCAGTGGGTGCCCCGTCTGTTGTGGACCCCCAGGGTCCGGACTTCCTTGGCGATGGCATGCCAAATGTCGATCTTCTGATGGGCGCTGACCTATTTGACATGTACAAGGTGGAATTGGAAATATCATAAATTTTCCGCATGAGAGATGTGATTACCCCCCCTCCCCAACCTTGCCATGTGGCACATGCTCTCATCTGTCGTGCCTTGCACTCGTCATTGTCTCCCCACCCCACCATCTAATCTCCACCCCACTCAACACAGGCATAGCCCATTCAACGTGCACACAGTGTACTTACCTGTTGGTCTGGAGGACCGTAGAGTAGCGCATACTGGGGCAGGACCCCATCCACAAGTTTCTCCAACTTCTGTAGTGAAGGCAGGGGCCCTTTCCCCAGTCGCAGCAGCCATTGTCTCTTCCAGACCGAGTTCACAGCAGCACTTGCAGTATAGGTCCTCTCCTGTGGATGATCAGGTCTCGAGTGATTAATCAGATAGGAAATGGCGGTCACGCCCGCGGCGGCGCGTACCGCGACCGCCGGCGCACCTCGTCATTGGCTCCTGAAACCCATAGGGTTCAATGTTAACCAATGCGGCTTGGCGCCGCGGTCTTCGACCGCCTACCGCCACGGTGCGCCACGCCAGCGCATTGACCTCACATCCCACTGTCACACTTCTCAGGTCAGGCAGCCGCCATTTCAAGGGCCCACATGGCTTAATTTCTACTGCGTCACACAGGCCTAGGCCTTGCATTGCCACTCATACAAGCCATTCTATGCATAGCGATTCGTGTACTGTGCAAGCTGGGTGAACGTACCTGTGTGTTGCTTGACTCTGTGCTCCATGTTGTCCTTCCTAGGCACCGTCCGCTGGGACTTGCGAGGAGAAGGAGGAATCCTCCCGTGTACCGACCGCTGGTGGACCTGTCGACAATGGAGGAACGTCATATAATACTTCGATACCGACTTGACCGAGCCACTATACATGAACTGTGTGCCCAGCTGGAGCCAGCACTGATGTCCCCCATCCGCCAACCCACAGGAATTCCCCCTCTGGTGCAGGTTCTGTCAGTCCTCCATTTTTTGTCAAGTGGGTCTTTTCAGACAACAGTGGCCATGTCATCAGGGATGTCTCAGCCTATGTTTTGTAAGATTTTGTCCAGAGTGTTGTCTGCCCTGATGAAATACATGCGGAGCTACATTGTTTTCCCTGAGGAGGGTGATTTGGCCACTGTGAAGGGTGACTTCTATGCCCTTGGACATATCCCCAACATCATTGGTGCCATTGATGGGACCCATGTGGCCTTAGTACCCCCAAAAGACGATGAGCAGGTGTACAGAAACAGGAAAAATTACCATTCTATGAATGTGCAGGTGGTCTGTTTGGCTGACCAGTACATCTCCCATGTAAATGCCAAGTTCCCTGGGTCAGTGCATGACGCGTATGTTATGCGAAATAGCAGCATCCCCTATGTGATGGAACAGCTACAGAGACAACGTGTGTGGCTAATAGGTGACTGGTTACCCCAACCTGCCGTGGCTACTGACCCCAGTGAGGAATCCCAGGACAAGGGCAGAGGAACGGTACAATGAGGCCCATGGGCGAACTAGGAGGGTTATAGAAAGAACCTTCGGCCTCCTGAAGGCCAGGTTTAGGTGTCTGCATATGACAGGGGGATCCCTAATGTACTCACCAAAGAAGGTGTGCCAGATCATCGTGGCCTGCTGTATGCTTCACAATCTTGCATTGCGACGCCAGGTGCCTTTCCTGCAGGAGGATGGTCCAGATGGTGGTGTTGTAGCAGCTGTGGAGCCTGTAGAGAGTGAAGAGGAGGAAGACGACGGGGACGACACGGACAACAGGGACACAGTCATACAACAGTATTTTCAGTAGCACACAGGTAAGAATCCCCCACGGCATTTTACATTTGCTTCAGGCCTCCTGCATCTCTACTTTCTGTGTTCCCCCCAGTTCCTTTCAACTGAATTGTGACTTTCCCTTCCCTTTTCAGAGCTGTGTGACCCACTGCGTGACTTCTGCTTTGTTTGCCCATGGAGTAACGCACATTGACATTGGTATGTTGTCATCACAATGTAACTGAACATTTTTGAACCGTTATGTGTAATACATTTGTTAAGAATACAAGCAGACTCCTGAGTGTTTTAAGTGCAATTAGTGATTTATTTTTAGTGCTACATATAGGTCCATGATAGTAAAACGGTGATGGGTGGGGGTGGAGTAATGTCCATGGCAGAGTCCAGTTCTCAGTCGCACAGGTGCATTGTCCATATGTAGGTGGAAGGATGAGCAGGGGCAGTTCAAGGTTGGACAGGGTGACAATGTGGGACAGTGGAATGACATCAGGGGGTATCTTATGCTGGCGGTGGTCTTGGCATCCTACTCTGTCTTCCTTTGTGATCTCAGGTTCCTCTTGCGGGGTGGTTGATCTTCAGCAGGAGGTGGGGTTCTGGTGGCCTGTCGTTGTGTGGAGGCCTCCTGTCCACTAGCGCCGGCGGAGGTGGTAGGCTGTTCGTGGTCCAGGCTGGTGACAGGGACCCTTTGGGGTGCCACATGGTCCCGCAATGTGGTGACTATTAGGTTGAGGGCCAGGACGATGTTCCTGAGCTCCTCTCTGTACCCCATGTACCATTCCTCCTGCTGTGCCTGGATCTCCTGGAACCTGGCCAGTACCGTCGCCATCGTCTCCTGGGAGCGGTGGTATGCTCCCATGATGGTGGTGAGGGCCTCTTGGAGAGTGGGTTCCCTGGGCCTGTCCTCCCCCCCTGTCGCACTGCAACCCTCCCAGTTGCCCTGTTTCCCCGGGCCTCTGTCCCCTGGACGGTGTGCCCACTACCACTGCCCCCAGGTCCCTGTTGTTGTTGGGGTGTTGGGTCAGCCTGGGTGCCCTGTAGTGGCGGACACACCGCTGATTGACCTGTCCTGGAGACAGAGGCATGGGCCCGCTGGGTGGGAGCTGTGCTGATATTCCCAGAGGGGGTTAGGTCTGCTGTGGCCTGTGTCTGTGTGTGGGGAACCGACTGTCCAGAGGTCCCCGATGGTCCGGGCTGGTCATCAGGTTCTAGGTCGACAGAGCTGCTGTCCTCACTGGGGGCCTGTTCTGGGGGTGGGATGGACATATCTGGACCCTCCTGGCCGGTGTGTTGGCGTTCGGGCCCTGCAGGGGTAAAAGAGTATGGTTATTGCTTCTGTGTGTTCCATGGCGTGCGATTTGTGGGTGCCCTTGTCCCCCAGTGCTGGCATTCCCTTGTGGGAGGAGTTGTGAGGGTGGTTTGTGGGGGGGGGATGGGTATGTGCAGTGGTCATGCATAGGTGATGGGTGTCCATGGTTTGTGTTGGCATTCAGGGTTTGGTTTTGGGTTGGGTGGGTTGTGCTGGTGAGACATTGGCTGGGAGGAAGTGTGCTGGGGGGTTGGGGGTGAGGGTGGGGGTGTGGGTTGGCATGCTGGTGGTTGAGATTCGACTTACCAGAGTCCATTCCTCCGCCTACTCCAGCGAGGCCCACAGGATGCAGGATGTTCAAGACCTCTTGCTCCCATGCAGTGAATTCAGGAGGAGTGGGTGGTGGTCCACTGCCAGTCTTCTGCACAGCGATGTTGTGTCTTGAGACCATCGACCGTACCTTCCCCCGTAGGTCGTTCCATCGCTTTCGGATGTCCTCCCGGTTTCTGGGATGCTGTCCCACAGCGTTGACCCTGTCGACGATCCTTTGCCATAGCTCCGCCTTCCTGGCTATTGTGGTGTGTTGCACCTGTGTGCCGAAGAGCTGGGGCTCTACCCTTATTATTTCCTCCACCATGACCCTGAGTTCTTGGTCCGAAAACCTGGGGTGTCTTTGGGGTGCCATGGGGTGGTGTGGATGAGGTGTGGGGTGGTGTTTGTGGTGATGTGAGTGGTGGTGTGTGATGATGTGTGCGTAGATGTGGTGTGGTTGATGATGTTGTGTTCCTGTGTGTGTTGGGGTTTTCGATAGCTGTGCTCTCTCTCTCTCTATCGCCTTCTCTCCGATTTTCTAGTAGTGGGGGTTTGTGGGTGATGTGGGTGTGTGTTTTATAGTTGCTTGGATGTGTGGGAGTGTTATTTGTATGTGTATCAGGTGTGTGTATTTCAAATTGTCCAATGTGGCTGTGTTTTGGAGCTGGGTGTGTATTTTGACCGCGGCGGTGTGTACCGCCAATGGAATACCGCGGTTGTAAGACCGCCGCGTGGATTCGTGGGACGTAATGGCATGGGCGTGTTTGTGTTGGCGTGGCGGTGGAGGTTTGGTCATCTCCAGTTTTTCGCTGACCGCTGATGAGGCGGCCTTCGGTGGATGTCGGGTTTTCGGCGGTTTGGCAGTTGGAGGTCAGAATGACTGTGGCGGTTTACCGCGGCCGCATGATGGCGGTCTTCTGACCGGCGGTATGGGCCTTTTACCGCCGAGGTCAGAATGACCCCCTAAGTCTCCAGATGGGACATCTGGTGGCGTTGAAGACACCGATGTGTTGAAGGATCGGGGTGTGGTCAGATATCCCGTGCGATAGAATCTGAACATGGAACATAGAAAGGATATCAGGTGCTGGCATAAAGATCATGTTCATTCGGGCGCACGTAATGTGTGTATATAGCCGCTGACTAGGGTGCCAGATTCTCCAAGTTTCACAGAGACCTAGAAAAGTGTCCCATTTGTGAAGTAAGATAGCATGACTGCGGCGGGTGCCTGAAGGTGGACCAGTAGTGTCCAAGTTCAGGTCCAGGACAGCGTTAAAGTCACCCCCAATGATTGTGAGGCCTGGTAAAAGTTTTGATACTACATTGAGAAGAGCATTTAGAAAGGACTCAAATGCAGTAGGGAAAGCGTATACACAAAGGCTATTAAAGGAATGGCCCTGGGCCTTGCCAGCTAGAGCAATATAGTGGCCCTGAGGATATGGGTGGATTGTTATTACAATGTGTTAAAGGTTTTAGACTGTCTTTTGTTACATCATCTTATATTCTACCGTAGTTGGCGAAGGTTTTGGTGTTGGTTAACTTCTCTGACAAATGCTGGGGCTATAAGATTTGCACTGTAGGAATCCTTTCCAGAATCTCTGACGAGGAGTTTATATTGTTTTTTTTCAACATTAATGTATACATATGGTATTGTCCGTAGTGTACAATTGTTTTAGCTTTTTAAAAAGGCTGCATATTAAGAAACAACAATTTGGTCATCTTGAAACAGATCAACAACATACTATGCATAATACCATTCTAAGGTGTCGGCCAAGCACGGTGTTTACTGAGCTGCCATTTGGGAAGACTTTTGTGCATAGGGTATCATTGTTTTAATTTCAGAGTGGCTGACATTGCTTCTAATTGTGGCAGCCATTTTGGAACTTTAAAACGATGATACGCTATGTACTATGCTGTTCCAGGGTACCACCCACAGCTATGTTCAATTTGTTTACTTATTTTTTATTGCAAGCATATGCCTGACATTTGGTGGCATTTTTCTTTTTTCTACTTTTATTCTTTTACCTTGCATTTGCTTTATTTGGTTGATTGAATGGATGAATGCATTGATAGAGTCCAGGTGTGATACATTAGTGAGTGCTTAAACTCATCAGTAACTAAACAGACACTTTCAGTTATAAACCAGACCTGTTGAAGTTGAAAATTGTAGTTTTAACTTTTAATTCCTAAACTATGAAACTCATTTGATGGCTTGCTGTCATGTGACCACTATGATCATTCCCTTCCAGTTGCTCCTTTTTGTTTCTGCTTATACTGGTTCTTTGATTCTCTTGATTCGATTCCAGGACATTCTACTCATAGAGACAGGCAGTATTCCCGTATTCCCCTTGACCTGTGGCCTGTCTGTTGGACCGTGGTAGGTTTTGATACCGCCCGGCTCCAATGTCATAAAAAGTAATCTCTTGCCAGGCTGTTCCTTGCTGGCTTGCTTGTCAGTCTGGTTCCTCTCTTCAAGCTTGTCAGTCTGGTTCTCTTGCCAGGCTGTTCCTTGCTGGCTTGCTTGTCAGTCTGGTTCCTGTCTTCAGTTCTCTTTCCCTCGGTTTTCGTCTGGCCAGCAAGTTTTGACACCATACTCTCCTGATGCTCTCGATTCGTGTGGTAAGGCACCAGACTGGTTGTTTGTAGTGATGATTGCTGACTTGTAAAAGAATATTGGCTGAACAAAAAAAGATGTGTTGATCCATCGTAAGGCTGAAAAAAGCTAATTGGTTTAAGAGACAAGTTCTGGTTAATTAAACAGAATACTATTTATTTAAATGAATGTTTATTGAGGTAAAAGACCATGAATTGATGAAAGACAAGAATGAGAGATTGTTTGGTAGAAAAAGGAGCAATGGAAAGACCCAAGAAGAAAAAGTGTTGAAATGTACATTGAAATTGTCGACAAAGAATGTTTTGTTCATTGAGTGTTAAACTAACCAAATGGTTTTCCTCAAATGAAAATGACGAGAAAATATTAAAATACTGCATATCTCTGTAAGGGGAACTGTAGGAAATGCACCTGAGCAATATATTTTCTCTGCCTTCTTTAGATTTTTGGATTTTGGTTAACTGGTATTTTGACCTCTGGACAGTTGGGGAGTACTAACATCTCCCATCTACATGTACCATTTTCAAACACTGAATAACATTTATTTTTACAATTATAGTGGCATACTTGGCTTCCTGGGAAGTCAACAGGCGTGCTCATAGATGGCACAAGCCGCTTATAACTCAAATATTAAATGTAAGCCTGCAGAGAAACGTTTCTACACTTACATTTGGAAATATAATATCAACTTACACAAAGGTCACGTTTCTTGTTGCTTCTAAAATTTCAGATTTTATGATGCCATGGTAAAAATGTGTAAATCATCTCTATATAATGTACATTAACAAAGATATACCCAGAAAAGTAAAATGTATGTCCTACTTGCAACCTATAAGCTAACATGGTTGTAAAGCCATAATTATTAAAATTATTACCACAGTTGTAGTTTTAAGTGATGCTGTTGACTACATTTTGTTTTCACTAACTTCTACGATTGAATACCTATAAACCATTTTCATCATGTATGTAATTAAAGAAAGTTAAATCAATCAATCATTCAGTTGACTCTTTGGATTTCTATTGCTTATATGATTAAAATGAGTTTTGGAAAGTTGGACAGCCTGGAAATGAACCATTATATACCGGTGGTTAATCCATTTTTCAGACCTTGGCCTCTGAACAGTAAAGTGCATGTCCTACTTGCAGCCTATCATCTATTAAGGTCGTAGAGTCATAAGTATTATTATACTACTAGTTTTAAAGTGAGACTTTAGATTCAAGTATATTTTCACTTCTGAGAGAAAATACCTAGACGCATCATTTTGTCAGCATATAAGTAATTACGAACAGTCAAGAGATCAGTAGACACATTGGATTTCCATTGCTTATACTACTAAAATGACTTTTGTAAAGTTGTCACATAGACATCCTGAAAGTTAACCAGTCTAAGCCGGTGGTTTTAGATGTTTTCTTGGGCATGGTTGTAGCTCAGGAGGAATAATTGTTTTGTTTTTTTGCACATTATCCCTGGAAATGAGTGACCAACTGGCCAGTTTCAAACCCTGTTCTGAAAAAACCATCCTGTTAGTGCAGTCAAATCCTAGTCACATCTGCTATCCTTAAATACTATGGCACATTTCCTCTGAAAGGAAGGGGTGCTGCTATCAAAGAAGAGTCCTTATCTCTCAGAAGGGAAGGTTGATCCCATGGGGGCTTTGGTAGGAGTTGGGAGAGATAGAGGGAGACGTCTAACGCACGCCAGCATTCTCATTTAGAACATCGTAGTGAGAGCTCTGTGGGATTGTTTATGCAGTAATGCACCTTAGTAGGATGTAGGTACTGGTGCGGTTAAGGTTACGAGGAAAATATGAAGAAACTACAGCTGGATTTGCTGAGGGACATATCCCAATCATAGGTGGTTCAATATTGAAGAACTGTTGCAACCTGCCTTGAGAGGGGGCAACTGAACAGGACACAGACTGACAATGGTTATTTATTTAATTATCGATTTATTCATTCATTCATTAAATTGTATGTAGCGCAGACATTTCCCAAAGATGCTAGAGCGCTTTACAAGAAATATATGTCATTACATAAGGTCCAGAATTACAAAGCAGTAGTTTACAATAGGCTCTGAAGTTACAAAATAGCGACATAATAGCAACCAAATAGTAACCAAAATTCCAAAATTCCAAAATAGCTGCAAAAAATCAAGCCTGCCTGGTAAAGGACTGTGGGGAGGCGTCTCAAGCCTCACAGTGCATCTCTGGATTAGGAAGTCCGTTGCAGGTTAAAGATGCTAGGCTCCTCCTGATTCACCAGGACATAGGTGGCCCATGCCCTTACCAGGAAAAGTCTGCTTGCTGTGGGATTTATCTCCTGAGGTGGAAAGAGTCTGGAAGATCCAGAAGACAGACAGCGAAAGAACGCCAGCAAATCAGTGTCAACTGGACTTTTGTCTTTGGACCTGACTGGTGGTGGAGAGAAGCTTCTTTAACCCGCGCCCTCTCCATGCACACATTTTATTTTACAAAATTTATTGAAAATATCACATTGATATTATCAGTGATGTTGCCAAAGATGTCATCAGAGCTGTAATTTGTGGGGTAATTGGCAGTGCATGCGAGGGCTTGAGTTATAGTTACTTTAGGGCACAAGTTATAGTTACTTCAGATAACTCTAACTATAACAGGTGAATTTCTATGGTTTTCTACGTTTAAAACATGAGCCTAACTATAACATCCCTGTAACCTTTGTTTTTTTCCAGTGAACTTTTATGTTTTTTTTTATTCTATTATCTAATTATAGCGTCCCTGTAACCTTTGTTTTTGTGCATTTCTATGTTTTGTTAACGTATATTAATTTTTATTACTATACACCAATCCAACCCTCGCCACGCACAACTTTCGGGGGTGCGCAGCGGGGGTTGGCTGCAGGGTCAGGCCTGTGGCCTGGCCCTACTGCTAACCCCACATAACCACCCAACCCCGCACCATGCTCAGCTGAACAGTCTGTCTCTCTTCGTGTGAGAATAGGTGTGAGAGGGTGTCTCTGAGTGTGAGAGCATCTGTCTGGGTTTGAAAGTGGATGCGTGTGAGTCTGAGCGGTTCTGTGAGTGGGTGCAGGAGGGTCTGAGTGGGTCTGTGAGTGGGTGTGTGAATTCTGAGTGGGTCTGTGAGTGTGTGCATGAGGGTCTGAGTGGGTCTGTGAGTGTGTGCATCAGTGTCTGAGTGGGTCTGTGAGTGGGGGCATGAGGGTCTGAGTGGGTCTGTGAGGCGGTGCGTCAGTGTCTGAGTGGGTCTGTGAGTGGGTGCATGAGGGTCTGAGTGGGACTGGAAATGGATGCGTCAGTGTCTGAGCGGGTATGTGAGGGTTTGAGTGGGCCTGTGAGTGGGTGCGTCAGTGTCTGAGTAGGTCAGTGAGTTGGTGCATTAGTCTCTGAGTGGGTCTGTGAGTGGGTGCGTCAGTGTCTGATTGGGTCTGTGAGTGTGTGAGTGAGGGTCTGAGTGGGTCTGTGAGTGGGTGCGTCAGTGTCTGAGTGGGTCTGTGAGGCGGTGCGTCAGTGTCTGAGTGGGTCTGTGAGTGGGTGCATGAGGGTCTGAGTGGGACTGGAAATGGATGCGTCAGTGTCTGAGCGGGTATGTGAGGGTTTGAGTGGGCCTGTGAGTGGGTGCGTCAGTGTCTGAGTAGGTCAGTGAGTTGGTGCATTAGTCTCTGAGTGGGTCTGTGAGTGGGTGCGTCAGTGTCTGATTGGGTCTGTGAGTGAGTGTGTCAGTGTCTAAGTGGTCTGTGAGTGGGTGTGTGATGGTCTGAGGGAGTTTGTGAGTGGGTGCATGAGTGAGTGGGTGTGGGAGCCTATGAGTGGGTCTGAATGGGTGCTTGAGTACCTGAGTGGGCGTGTGTGGGAGCATGAGTGAGTGCATGTATGAGTGAATGAATTAGTGTATGAATGAGTCTGTGAATTTTTTCTTTAAAATTGTGTTTATTCATGATTAATCTTGATTAATCTCGATTAAAATTGTGAATATTGCACATGGTAAACAAAAATCATTTTAAACCCATAATTTGATCCTCAAACACCCCTATATGAACCCTTATGTTACTTTTCATTTTGTTTTTCTTCCACGGGGACCCTCTCCTGTAACATAAAATGGTGGCCGCAACTTTCTGTTCTGGTTGTGGCCATCCAATTTCAGCAGTTCTATTTGCTTGCGCTTTCGCGAAAATTCACAATATATTTGAGAGCCCAGAAATACAAATTTGGATTTTCTTAAATTTCTCATAAATTGCTGAACGGATTTACACCAAATAAGCGAACGCGTAATCTGCATATCAAAAGCTAGCTTTCTGCCAAATTTGGTGTAATTCTGTCCAGTTGTTTGGGCTGTAGCCGTGCCTAAAGATCTTATTGGAATTAACATAGGAAACACAACTTTTTTAACTCGCCTCTTTTTCTCGGCCACCGCTTGACAGATCACTCCAAAATTTTCAGTGCACAGCAAGAGTCATTGGGCACTTTTTTGTGAAAATTTCATGAAGATTCGTCAAACGGTACCAAAGAGATAGGCAAGTGAAAAAATTATTTTTCCACGGAAACATGGTCCTAACTATAACGACCTAGTGGCAAGCGTCACTAGGTAATGTAATATATATATTGTATATATATATACCAAATATACATTTGTTCAATTGATCTTGATACATCAACAGATTCTCAAAAGTATTTTTTCTATAACGAATTGCTTGTCAAAGAGAATTCGTGGAGAGCATACATCATCTTTACTAAGGGATTTCAGTGCGTCAAGAAATGAGAGTGTGTGCAATACCATTGTTTTTCTTAGTCCAGCGCGTTCCTCTTTATTTGGTGTTCAGCCATTGAACAGCTGCTGAGTGCCATCTACCGGCAGAAGGAGGGTTAGTATTTTTGCAGTTTATGGTAATTTTTCAGAGAGCTAATGAGCTTCCCAGTGCCCTTGTCTTGTTTAGGATGCGAGAAAAGGCCGAGTATACACACTTCAGGCACGTTATGCACTTCACAGTCCATGGTTTGCATAAGAGTAGCAACAATTCTATCCCAATGCTATTACAGAGAGGTACAAGACCACATCATATGAGGAATATCAGCCTTGGTTGAAATACATCGAAGACAAATAAGGGAGGCAACAAGATAAATTGTATTAATTCTGGCAGGTGTAAAATAAGCTCATTTTTATATATTAAACTGAATTAATTTAAAGTGTGCATTCTGTGATATTTTATTGGGGTATGCAAAAATCTTTTTTCCATTCTGAATGGTGCAAAGGCCTATTGAGATTCTCATTCTGTGAGAAGTGTACTACATGATAAATCCAGGTGTTATTTGAAAGCTATGTAAAGACATTTGATTAGCCGTTTACCATCACCCACAGTGTGCACTGTCTAAAAGATATAGGCCCATATTTATACTTTTTTTGCGGCACATTTGCGTCACTTTTTGCCGCAAAAGCGGCACAAACTTACAAAATACAATTATATTTTGTAAGGTTGCGCCGCTTTTGCGTCAAACAATGCCACTGTGATGTCGCAGGTCAGTGACGTAACCGGTCACCGGACACCACCAATGACAGAGGGGTGCGGTCAGGGGTATTTCCCTCGGGCAAGTTCACACACAGTTAATGGCCCCACCTGTGTTTAGGTGTACTGTGGGTTGCCCCGAGGTCAGGGACACAAGTATAAATAAAAAGGGCGTGGTCGGGAGGCTCAGAAAGGCGCGAACGGAGGAGCGGAGGGCACGGAGGTGCCGCAGTCAAACCTGCATGAGCTCGACCCGACCACATGTGAAAACCAGCCTTTGTGTTGGTGTGTTTATTTACCCCAGCAGCACCCAAGTAATACCGGTGTGGTATACACCACAGACGCAAGTGCGGCGCAAAAAAAGTATAAATATGGGCCATAATGTGTGGGCGGTGCAATTGTCCATATAGTTCATGTCTAATTCTTAGATAAGGAATTGTCCACTTGGAAACCCATAGTCTTGTGATCATTTCACAAATCCTTGCAAAAATCCCTCAAACAACAGTACTTCAACAGTGTCTTTGCCTTTTGCAGACCAAGGGTGAAATTAGGTGGTTTCTGTAGTGTACCACTTCCCGAGCAGCGCACGGGTGATCATAATAACATTAGGATGCGTGGGTTTTCATAGTTCTGTTCTTTGTTTTATTAAAGTTGGGGAGGAATGTAGTGTACCACCTGCTGAGAGGTGCAAGGGTGGTCCTACTGATGTATTCACCTGCGGCAGTCAATTTGTTTAACCAGCATGCGAGCGTGGCTAAGAGTCAGTTGGGTGCCCGTACTGAACAGTAATTGGAGTCTGTGGTATTCTTCATGCATGCATAACACGTGTTGGCCTAGATCCCTACAGGCCGACACCACACTGATGATGAAGCCGGGATTCGCCCCTAGCATCACCCTCCCGGATGCCTCCACACCTCTGTTCCCTGCTCCGCAGGCCACCCAGCTAGCAGACCCAGGGATCACCAAGTGGGCAAACCGCAAATATCCTGGTCATGAGCTCGTCCCGCTGCCTGAGGTAAGTGCCATTCTACGCACTCGCAAGGGCGGCATCAGAGAGAGAGCATTAGTGGTATCCTCAAATGCTGTCATACAACACGGACCCCCAGCACCTGCAGCAGCTTCATGATAGCCACTAGCAGAGCATGCAGTAGGCAGACTAGTTAACAGAACAGTTAACTGCTCAAGAACCCTCCAAGAAGCATAGTGAGGTGCTGAGGGACACAAAAGGAATCATGGACACACCCTAGTGACCAAGCTACTGTTGTAATCACAGAGGACACAATAGAGATTCACAGGGAGTCACACTCCAAGTATCCACCCACAAGCACATAAAAGGAGCCATAACCGCTACAGAGAGCAAACGATACCCTATGTCAGGTGGCTGTACTGCACCCTGTGATCACAGTATTCGTGCTGCAAGGCTGACGTCATCACCACTGCGACAAAGTCCTCATTGACCTACCACCAACCTTTGCGCAGATGTGACATCATGGCCACGGTTCCAACTATAGAACCCTTCCCAGTTGAGGACACCGACCACCTCGCAGGTACCGAAGAGGAAAGATTCAGTAGAGTGCCTCCAATTGTTCAGCAGTGAAGCATTAGCAGATCCCTTAAACAAACTGCAATTCTTATTACAGCCACTAGATGTCAGTATGAGCACACACCTACATGAGAGAGCTCGAATTGTATGCATTCGGCAACAAAAGGTCAGTAATAACAATCATTTGCAATGCAACTGGTCTCGCATTACGTTGAGTTAGAGCTATTAGCGTTGTAAACTCCTAACCAGAATTTTCTTGCCACATTAAACGAAAAAAAAGAAAAACGAGCACAATCGCATCGTGCTGAGAAATAAAGAGAAAAAGTAGTCCAGAAACCATACGGAAAACATGGTGCCTCGTATGTTTCCAGTAGTTTACCGGTGCTCTAGAGGAGGGCTAAACACTAGAAAAGGCATGATGTAAGCATACCTTTCACGAATGAAAACAAGCAGATTTTAAAAGGCAAGCCCACGCGCCAATGAAAGTGACTGACGTAACATGGGCCTGGTTAAAATCCACTTAAAGAGAGATTAGAAGAGGGATGGATTGCTTTGCGCTCACCCCTAAAGACTGTGTCTACAAAAAGAAAGATTCAGGGCTTTCTAAGAATGTGATGTATGGCCATGCAATGAATTTACATGTTTTAAGAAAGCATTGCAAGGAACATAGCAAATGTCAAACGTGCAACTTTGACAAAGCAGTTTAAGGCTGACTTGTTTATCATTTCCTTCTTGTATATTTCGTATCTGCATTACTTTGCAACCTATGCAAACTTATTTGTATTTTTGATCATAGTTCACACACTTTCTCAGTTGCATTTTTTCAACCTCCATTGATACTTTGTCCAAAATGTATTAATTTGATCTTAACTGTGTATGTTTTATAACATACAGTCAGTTATGTATTGTATCAGTGGTGGGATAGTTTATTAAATTCAGTGCTCACCCTTGAAATCTATGGTGATCTGTAAGTCACAAATTCGAGTCCATTTGTGGCCGTCTTAGATTTTCATTCTTCCAAAGTCAGTAAATTGAGTACTTTAAAGTCCTCGTCACTTAAAGAAACATCTGGTCTCCTGTGGCATAGTGAGAACCCGGTAGGCATTGTAACATTCATAAATTTACAGAGGACGTTTGTGGAAAAATGTGCTGCCTCATTTAGTATTGTAAGAAGGAGCTGCAGCCAACGGCCACTTGGCCAAGGGAGCCGCTGGTCGAAAAAGTTTGGTAATCACTGCCCTAGTGGAAGTGACCCCAAAGACACATGCAACATTGGTCGCCGCCCTGAATGCGCACTTCAAAACAATGGCAAACAGGGACTATGAACGCTTCATTTTCAGGCATGTCCAACAGGAACCAGAGGAGACACTCTACACATTCCACGGCCGACTCAAGTAACTCATGAGCATGTGTGGTTTCCAAGACAAACAGGAGAAAATCAGATGCCAAATTATTCAAGGATTCTCATCGGCCAAACTCCTAGAAACCATATTTCAAGAGTCCGGGAAGTCACTCTGCGACATCCTGACCATTGGAAGGTCAAAAGAACTGTCTAAAACAAGAGCCTCCCACATGGAAGAAGCCATACACAGAGTAATAAAGACTGAACCAGTCAATGCCATCCAAACGTGCCGCATCACGGAGGCCTCAAACCGACCCATGGAAACAAGATGACATACGGAAATGACGACATTGTGTGGATCTTGTGAAGGACAACCCCACAGGCCAAATGAGTGGCCCACCAGGAAATGCACCACCTGTGACAAGTACAATCATTTTGTCAAAGTCTGCCAGTCAGTGAAGTGGAAACTCCTGAATAAGGCTGTCAATGCGGTCACAGAAGACCCCAGCCAACCAGAAGCTATGGATGTCGATGTTGCAGAGTATGTTGTCTACACCGCCTTTGCCGTGGAACCTGCCTGATCCACCTGGCACCCGCTTCCCGAGTGCCAAGTAAGTGTGGGACATCATCAAGTCATCGTAACCATTGACATGGGCCCCTCCTCAGACCTTATGTCCGCAGACACCTTTCATGCCCTAGCCAAGGCCCTGCAACTCAACAAAGCTAGAGTGAAAGTATTTACATACGGCCAATCACAATCACTGCCAATGCTGGGGTGCTTTAAGTCATCAGTGTCCCATAAAAGTGCGATTGTAGACACCACAGTCTAATTGGCAGTCAAGGGCCATGCATGCTGGTCAGCGGCACACACTGTGGAAGCCCTAGACCTGATCTACTTTGCATTTGGCATGCAAGTGGAAGAACTGTTGAACATCCTGGCCAGGT
Organism: Pleurodeles waltl; assembly: GCF_031143425.1. NCBI lineage: Eukaryota > Metazoa > Chordata > Amphibia > Caudata > Salamandridae > Pleurodeles > Pleurodeles waltl. The sequence goes on along the minus strand of NC_090443.1, from coordinate 111,575,893 downwards.
TTGATGAAGTCTTCCAGGGCATCTTTAAGAAAAAACAGAGAAAGACTGCTCATCGATCGGACGGTTCAACCCGTGACTCTGCGGCTTAGGCGCATAGCCTTCCATCTCCGGCCGACGGTGGAAGCAGAACTAGAAAAGCTCCAATCCGCCATCATGGAGAAAGTGAACGGTTGCCGATCATGGTGTTGAAGAAGCAAAAAGAGCCAGGTGAGGTCCACATCTGTGTGGACATGAGACTGCTAAATGTAGCGATCAAACGGGAGCGCCATCTCATCCCCACGATTGATGACACCCTATGAGAACTCACTATAGCCAAGTGACTCTCAAAAGTCGGCATTCGGTTCAGCTTCTACCAGCTGCCACCTCACCCCAATTCAAGATACATCACAACTTTTTCAACTCATGTGGGCCTCAGGAGATACTGTCACCTCAACTTCGGGATATCCAGTGATATCCAGTGACACTCAAGTGTTCCAGAACACCATCTAGGAGATGCTTTTTGGCCTATCAGGTGTCATTAGTGTCAGCAATGAAATACTGATCTTCGCCAATTTCATCAGAGAAAACCATGAATGCCTACAGTGAGTACTTCAGAGGATCCAAGACTCAGGTTTGACCCTCCACCAGGAAAAGAGCGATTTCATAAAGCAGACCATCAGTTTCTTCGGTTATACCTTCTCGGCCGATGGGGTAGCACCTGACCCAGAGAAGGTATGACACGTGCAGGAAGCTCCTCTCCCCATGAGCGTCTCTGAAGGGTCAAACCTCCGGTCATGCATGTATGGGACGAGTGATGAAAGACACCATCCTTTACTACCCCAAGTGGACGACAGACCCCATCAATAACTATCAAGTTCTTTACCGACGGGAAGACACAATCAAGCCAGTGTCAATAGGCAAGCCCAGTCCTCAACCATCCACCCTGGCGATCTGGTGTTTGTAAGGGACTGATATCTAGGAAGCAAGTTTAGGCTGCCATTCGAGACTCACCTTTAGGTTGTAGTCAGGAGAAGAGGTACTGTGGTACACTGCTCATTGGCAACAGAAGGAAATCACCTGCAACATCTTGTTTTTTAAAAAAGCCAGAGGTACTGCCAGAGAAAAGGTCCAAGTCCTCACTTGCTCCTCAGACTCACCCTCAACGGATAACTGGATGGCCCACTCTCTCCCTGTACACACCCTAGATGTAGACTCTGGCAGCCTAGACACAGCAAGACAGAGTTCACCCACCACGGAAAGCCCACCAGAAGACAACCCTATGCAGACATCTGCCAACCCGATTACCTCAGGCCGAAGTGAACATCCCAGGTACCTCCTGAGGGGCAATCCTGAACCCTCTATTTTGTTGAAGAATCTCCTGGTCCAAAACTTGTGCTAAGTGGTGAACTTTTCCTGAAAGTCTGACCAAGACCCAGTTGACATTCTGGTAAAATGTATCTAATCCGTGTGGAAACTGTATGATCATAATCACACTAGGATGCCTGGGTTTTCACAGTTCTGTTCCATTTGTTTTTGTTTTGTTAAATTTGGGGAGTAATGTAGTGTACCACGTCCTGAGTAGCACAGGGGTGGTCCTGTTGATGTCCCTGCCTGCAGCAGTCTGTCGGTATAAACCAGCGCGGTACGCACCTGAGGGAATAGAACTGTGTGAGCCCTGCGGAGAGCGCAGCTGTGCGCCCACACTGAACAGTAATTGGAGTCTGGGGTGGTCCATGAGTCCGTGGTGTTCTTCATGTGTGCATTCCACATGTTGGCCTAGATCCCAATAGGCCGAGCTTACAGGGTCACCCAATTTTTATGCACAGGTAGTCCTGTATGATCCAAGGAGCATAAGGAAGGTTATGTTTTGTAAGTGCTAAGGCGCGTTTCAGTCACATCAAGGCATTGTTTACTAATACTGGCATCTTACCCACAGTTTTGTTTCTTAAAGTGTAAGTCTTTGCAGCGTACCAGCTGTTGAATTCTCACTTTGCAAGTCTGTCGTGGTTCTTGGATTCTCACCTTAATATGGACTTTGTTTTGATGTATTTATACCAACATTGGCAATTCACTGTATGATCCATTGCCATTTTATACCAAACATACAGTAAATATTTGTATTTATGCATGGTGCAATCACTTGAGGACTCAGCATAGATTGTGATGAATCAAAATTGTTTCTTCTATGTTGGCAACAGATTGTTATAGTCTTTTTGCATTGATAAACTGCTTATTATGAAATGTTATTCATTGCATTTTGTTGTTATAATTAATATATTGGTGACTATTACCACAAGGGACTTTTGTTCTTTATTGTGTTTTATGGCGTTGATTTTAGGCAGTCAAAAGGGAGCCTCTGTTGTATCAACACATCAATGGAAAAGCTGGCACTATCATGCCCTCTCCTCTTTTCCAGGAGATTATCAAGAGGTGAAGCTTAATGGGCTATGTCAGCTGACACACTGAAAGGCTGAAGCTAATTTTTAGGGTCGAGCGCACAAGCGCTTCGTCCCTGTTGTAATCTCTCTTTGGGCTTTTAACCACGCCCATGTCACGCCTCTCACTTTCATTGGTCCGTGGGCTTGCCTTTTAAAATACGATAATTTCATTAGTGAAAGGCATGCATACATCATGCCTTTTCCGGTGTTTAGCTCTCCTCGAGCGCACCGGCCAACTACTGAAAACATGCGGGGCTCCATGTTTTCAGCATGGTTTCCGGACTACTTTATCTTTTTATTTTCCATGCAGAGCAATCACACTGGGTCTTACATAGCACGATCCCGCTCGTTTTTTTTCTTTCAATTTGTGTGGCAAGAAAAGTCCGGTTAGAGGTTTACAGCGCTAATAGCTTGAACTCGAGCAAATGCCAGATCCGTTGCATTGCAAATGCTTGTTTGAAATGTGCCTCACTAACGATTTTCTTGAAATGGCTTCTCAAAGTGAATAAAATACTACCATTTACTGTCACCAGTGGGAAAGCAGGATGGACTTGTATCAAACCTACAAAGAAAATATGCGCCTGCCTTTTGGTGCAGTGCAAAGTCACGTTTTCCAGTTTGCTCTTTAGAATATTTTTGACCTTCTGAAAAGTCAGAAAGTCGGCAGGTAAACATTTCATTGAGGCAAACAGCCAACCTTTCCTGGGCTGTGTGCCATCACTGACGATTATAAAGTAATTTTCGGTTCACTATCTGTTGTGGAAGTAGCATTCAGATGCCACAGTAGTCCATCCTCCAAAGGAGAGAGGTGCCCAAGAAGTTGCAAAGTGAGCTCGCTCAGAGAGAGGACAGCCTCCTCTAACTCGAAATGTAACCAAAACTGCAAACACAACTAGAAATGTCAACAAAAGAGTCGAAAGTGTTCACCCACAGAGAGGGAAAATCATCCACACAGGAGATGTGACTCCAGGAAAAAGGAGGTTGACCCAGAATATATCACCCTATGAAAGGGGGGCTTCTACTAATAGAAGACTTATCACTAGAGCCTGCTTTAGTGAACTCTTCATTTGTGATATGTCATCGGTGAAATCAGTGAAAAATTTAATGTGGGAGTTAGGACTTAGGAGTTAGACCACTGGCCTAGAATGTGACTTTGAAGGGTGCTTAAAACAGTGAATGTAAATCATGCACTCTAGTCAGCCCCACAAAGGGACGAGAAACACCAATAAAGCTGAGAAAGATGCCAGTCGCCTTTCCAAAATTATCACAGACTTACTGGTTTGAAAAGCCTTCTTAAAGCTTAGCAATTACATAATCTGTCACCATGGTTGGAAAGTAAGATAATGGGATGTAGAGAAGTTTGGCATCCCAGCCGGCAGCGTAGCGTGCTCGAGGGTGTACAGCCGTCAGTCCGTGCGCCATGGAATCTGTGACCGGTGACAGGTCGGCCTTCAATGCACTTAACATGCTGTCAAATCGGCGGTGATCTGCATGGATGTAACAAGAAATATATGTTCAAGCGGATATTACAAACATACTCTTTACAATTCACGTTTTCACATCGTAATGCATTTTGATGGCATTTGTGGATGCAGAGGGAATGTATTTAGCTTGTAGGAATAAATAGATTCTAATACTTTGCCCTGCATTTGGAGTCCAATCTCTCTTACAGCTTGTGGGAGGGCGCAAGCGCTTACATGGGAAGGGAAACGTCTAGAAAACCCAGCAAAACAGTTTCTTCAGTCTCTAACAGGAAAGAATGGTTCTTTATCATTCTAGTATTTCACACCCATACTTTGTAGTAATCAACACCGTTACCCACCAGCAAAGTAGACAAGCTTCCTTCAGTCGGGTGCTGCCGAAGCCATGTTGAGATCCATGGCACAGAGAGACCATCTAGTAAGTTTAGTCACTAAATATTTATTTTTCCAGAGGCTGCCCCTCAAGAAGCTATATTCCAAAATCAGCAAAGTGTACGTGTTATCATAAGCAGGAGTGTAATGCAGCCCCCTGCAGCCCCTGTGGTGTAGGGGGGCCCCAACCATCAGGGGGTCCCCAATACCTTTCTTTCAATGCCAGTTTATATCTGTTGGCCCCTTGTTACCTTCTGCAGAAGAGGAGCCCCATTATCTTAAATTACACCACTGATCAAAACCCATAATCCTGGCAATTCCCTGGTTAGCTTTAGTGCCTCTACCTCCCTACTGGAGACCCCTGATCAAACTGTGCTCTTTGGTCATTGGTAAGACAGGACTCTGTTCCATTGTTACAGGTGCAGGTCCACCCTATGTTAGGCCACATAGGAAGCAATGGACCTGATTTTCAAATCTCGCTATTCTATTGTACAAGAGCTTCAAACACAGAGGCAGATTTATACTTTTTGACGCAAACCTGCATTAGCGCAGGTTTGCGTAATAAAGTATAGCACCGGCTAGCGCCATTCCATGACGCCGGCCGGCACTATATTTATGGAATGGCGCTAGCTGACGCTAAGGCCCTGTTAGCGTCCTTGGAAAGGAGGCCGGGGAGGTGTAGGGGGAACCGGGGCTTGTGCGCCAAATTATGGCGCTACACTGTTTAGAGGCAAATAAATTGCCTCTAAGCAGTGTAGCCACATTTTCTGAAGCACAACCCTTGTGGACATAGCTCCTGTCTTAGTAAAGACAGGAGCCATGCCCACCATTACAGTGGGCATGCCCAGGGGACGAATGTCCTTGGGCATGGCCATTGGAGCCAGTGCCATGCAGGGGGCCCCAAGTCAGGGCCCCCGAGCGGGGTTGGGGAAAAAAATAAAAATACTCACACAGACTTACCTGGGATGGGTCCCCCATCCTTAGGTGACCTCCTGGTGTGGGTGGGAGTAGGTGGGAGTGTCCCTGGGGCCAAGGAAGGGCATGGAAATATGCCTACAGGTCCCCTTACACCTGCCCAGACCCAGGCATTAAATAATGGCGCTAAGCGAGCTTAGCGCCATTATTTAAGGCCCCACCCCCCCTGATGGATTTTAGCATGGGGGGATAAATATGGCGCAAAGGCAATATCACTGTTTTCTGGACAGGAACGCCTACCTTGCATCTCATTGTCGCAAGATAGGTTTTCCTCTCCAGAAAACGACATAATCTCCATAACTTTGGCGCTAGACTTGTCTAGCGCCAAAGTATGAATATGGAGTTAGGTTTGCGCTGAATTAGCGTAAAAAAAAATGGTGCTAATTCAGCGCAAAACAAGTATAAATATGGGCCACAATCTTTTGCTTCACAATATTCTGTAACTGCCCAATATACAGCTGGGACATCGACAGTCCAAAAATTACATAACAGCACCAAGGAACTGGGAACTCCTGTTCTGAGACTGTCTATTGAGGTCCCTTCATGACCTCTCCAGGAATTCCCACTGCTTAAATACTTCCATCAGATCTCACTTCCCACCTCATGATATATAAGAACATTTTATTGGGACCGTTAAAGAGTCTAGAGATAAGAGTCATAGACAGACCAATGTGTTGAGTCTTGACAAAAGACAAGACGAACACAGGAGGCTGTTCAGGAGATGTTTGTTTATTTCTCTTCCTCATGCTCTGCCTGCCCCGAGGTTCTCCACAGCATTCCCTGATCTTTCCCCAAAAGCTGACATCTTTCCCATTTCATCTAGCAGTAGTTAAAGCCTCATCCCCAGGGTCCTAGTGCCCGGATTCACACCTCCCCCACAGATTATGCACCAAGTCATGCTCAGGCAGCCACCATATGTTAGATCTACTCAATCAGTCTACGTCGGCAAGCTGAGGAGTTTCTGGTGCACTCTTTTCCTCTGATTGGTATATCTGATGGCTGATGTGCCAGTCTGAAGTGAGTTTCCTGACCTTGTGATGTAGGGAGCACAATTCATGATCCTCTGAGCATGATTCCCTGTTTAGTCACCGCTAGTTCTTCTTGTATGTTGTGGAACAAGTGTAGCTCTTCTGTGTCTCCCCCTTTTTCAGTATGACATGGCAGGTTTTCGTGTCAATTAGGCGTTTGCCTACAGTGAGGTCTTCATCTGCGTGGGTGGAAGAGGCAATCTGGGTGATGGACAGGGCAGGAGGGGGCTGGAGTGTAGTATGAAGTGGAGATGCTCCTCAGCCATTGATGGTTTCATTGTGGGCACAGGCAGTGGGTCTCTGGAGAAGTAATCATCTGGTTTGTATTCCTTCCTTGGGCTGTGGATGATGTCATTTAGCCACAGCCCCCATTGTTCAATTTGAGGGAGCATCTTTGCCTAGGGATTGCCAAATATGGTCAGGATTGCCTGATGATCCGTGACAATGGTGAAGTGCTTACCATTGAGAAAAATGTGAAACTGTTCACATGCCCACACAGCTGCAAGACTTTTTCTAACTGTGAGTAGACTTTTTCAAGATTTGAGAGTCTTTTGCATGTGTGCAAGACTATGCATCTCTGGGAGTCTGGGCGTCCACTGTGCTCTGCTAGTATGGCTCTGGGTCCTAGGGGCTGGTGTCGACTGTGACTTCCATGTGTAGTCTGGGGTCATAGTTTGCCATGACTGTCACAGGCTCATTTGCTGTTTTGATGCTTTTGAAGCTTCGTTAACACTCCGGTGACCACTTCAATTCCACGCTTTCCTTTGTCAAATCTTGTAACAACGTGCTTAAAGTGGCATATTCATGTATGTATCTGGCACAGTAGCTAGCCATCCTGAGGAAGAATCATAGCATGGCTACATCTTTCGAGGTTTCAGTCTCTGACAGGGCATTCACCTTGTCCAGTTCCATGCCTTCAGCTGAGAAGATGTGACCAAAGAATTTGAGGCATGTCTTGTGGAGTTCATACTTGCTGGCATTGAGCGTGATTCCAGCTGCGGTGAGCAGCTGACACACCTGGTGGAGGGCCCTTTCATGCTTCTTTCTTGTGATGGCAAAGATTAGAATGTCATCGCTGTAACTGATGGCATTGGAGACTCATCGAATGACCCGCTGGATGACATCTTAAAATATTCCAGTAGCTGACAAGATGCCAAAATGTAATCGTTTATAACAGAAAAGCCCTACATGTGTGAAAACATGGTGCTGTATCTGCAACTTTCTTCTGAATCTAATTGATGATTGCCCTTGTTCAGGTCAAGTATGGAGAATACCTTGGCTCTGTTTAGTTGAGTAATCACGTCAGTTATGTGGGGTCCCAGGTTTTGATTGTGTTCTATGGCTCTATTGGGTTGCTGCATGTCAACACAGATGCATACATCTCTACTTTTGGCACCACAACTATGAGGGAGTCCCATGGGGGGGGCCCCTTTGACTGCTCAATGATACTCAACTTCAGGAGGTTTGCGCCTTCTGGCCCTCTACATTTACTGAGGCTCGCTGTAAACAACGAAAAACAAAGCTTGGTCCCACAGTTTCACCTTCAATGTTACCAAATGGGGTTCAGGCTCATCTGTGGACATCATTAGCAGGTAGCCATCCTCTTCACTCTCACTTAGCCTAGACACGTATGATAATTCGCTGGAGGAGGATCTCAGTGACCTCTGGTTCGGGTAGATTGAACGTGGCATGCATGGTGTCTCTTCTTGTTGTCTTCTGACTTACGGTGGTTGCGCCTTGCATCTTCTTTTTGTTTTGCCGTGCTTTGAGATCTGACTTTTGTCAGAGTGGTTCTCTTGAAGTGGTTCTCTTTTCTGCAGCCTTTGTTTATTTGTCCTAGAGCAGGGCATTTGCCTTTATGGGGAAATGCAAGGGCTCATCAGTAGCATGACTTTGCCTCTTGTCAGAGTGTGGATTTGTGTGTGTCGCATTTGTCGTGTAATTGCTTTTTATGGACAATGCACTCTTGTTGCTCATGGAGCCTGCCTCCATCAAGGCCATCTGCCACTCCACTCCTTCTTCAACTCTGGCAGCTGTGAGCATCTTCTCGAGACTGTGAGTTTTCCTAAGTATCCACCTCTGGAATGAGTCAGATAGGCATCCATCTATAATTTTGAGACACACAGCTCCTTCATCGTTATAGTCACTAAAGTGGCAGTGCTAAATGAGGGTCTCTAATCATTCATCGAAGCTGCTCACGGATTCTCTAAGCTGTTGTTGCGGCTTGTGAAAAAGGTACCTCTCATAGTTGGTATTGAGCATAGGGTCAGACATCTCAGGAAGGGCCTCCTTGACTTTGATATGAGGCAGCATCCGCAATGGGGAGTTTTTTAAGCTTTTTTGATTCCCTCACCCACTAGGTTCTTGAGGTACTTAAGGATCTTGATATCACCGTCTTCCCCAGGGCATCAATGAAGTCATCAAACTGTTTGATCCAGGCATAACATCTGCTCCAATGTGGTGTTTGTTGGTGGTGTTGAATGCAAGAGGTGGTTTCTGGAATGCAGCAGCATCAACTTGGCCCCTCCATCCTTGTTGGTGGGGTGGGCACGATAGGCTGATGGGTGGAGGCAGGAGCGCTCACTTTAGGTGTTGCAGCCAGGGTGGGTGTCAGTGCTGCAACAGTGCTTCAGTGGCCCCTTGAAGTCTTCCCAATGTTGAGGAGCATTTCAGAGGACCCTCAATAGGCCTGTTGGCAGCCCTGGTGCCTGAGGGTGAAAGAGTCTGGATAGGGTTGGAGGCTTCTGGAGAACTGGCAGGCACTGGGGCATAAGGACAGGTTCACAGGGACCTGTAGCCTGGGGCCGACAGGAGCACATGGCCTGCGGTGTTGTTGGCGTGATCTAGATGCCTGGACCCGGGTAAGCACAGTTGTGCGCAGGCCGAGAACCTTTCCCCCACTGGTTGTGGGCGTGATGCGGGTGGCCAGGGTGCAGGTAGTTTGCAGAGCCTCCTCGTCACCAGATGTTGGGTCATGACAAAAGATGAGATGGACGCAGGAGGCTGTTCATGAACAGGCTCTTTATTTCTCTCTCTCACTCTGCTTGCCACGTGGATCTTTCCCAGCATTTCCTGCTCCTCTCCCAATCACTAACGTCTTTTCTATTCTGTCTGGTGGTGGTCAGAGCCTCATGCCCATGGTCCTAGTGCCAGATTTCACACAATGTAAGAGGAAGATTAAGGAACAAAGGCAGTTATCAAAGAAAATAACACACTGAGAAAAGAGGAGTGAATGAAAAGCAGGATGAGAAATATAAGGAAATGACAGGCGTAAGAAGAGAGAGGGTGAAAAGACAGTGTGGAGTTGACAGACAACAGCTATCCCAGAACGTGAAGCTGAGGGAATAGTTTGGCAGTAGAAGATGAAATAAGACATATCAAAAAAACAATATCGAGCACACTGATTGGCACATATGCACCAAAGCCTGGAATGCTATCAGGTTTTTTCAGATGATGGCAGAACATACATTACATATAAGAGCAGAGAACTCACAGTTGTGGAAAGAGGTCTCTCCGTAGCTCTCCTTCACCTCGGATGGGAGCTGGCTCCAAATCCTGTCCAGGCTCTCCTTGAATTTTGCTTTGACTGCCATATTTGTTTTGAAAGCCCCAGGCTCGATGATGGAAACTTTCACTCCAAAAGAAGACAGGTCATGCCTGCAAAAAAGTAAGCAGCATCCAAGTCATCCATCTTTCTCTTTTCAGATCCCATGGCTGATATGTAATAGAACCTTCAGCCCCTGTGGCCATCAAACTTTTCTGTGGAGTCTTAAATTCACACACACTACGACCAAAGTGATCTGAAGCCTCATTTGTGGTACATTTACACATGCCAGTAAGCTGGTTTTCTGGTTTTCATTGACATCACACCATATTTCGTAACTAACTCAAGTTTAACAGTGCCTTATTCTTGCGTGTAAATTTCTTCTAATTCTCAGTCAAATGTCAAACAAGAATAATTAACTGACAAATCCCCTCACAAACGTCTACAGACTGCCACAAGCATCCCAGTCCACGTATTTAAGAAACCATTTTCAGAAGTGCGTGCTTCTTAAGGCCGCTACTTTTCAAAGTATTAATTGCATTCCTCTATTGGTAAAAATAGCTCTCTTGGTACAAACTGAGGGCCAGATTTATACTTTTTGATGCAAAACTGCAGAAACGCAGTGTTGATTCAAAATGCTTAGCGCTGCCTAGTGCCATTTTTTAGCACTGTCTGGGCATCATATTTATACCATGATGCACTAAAAAATAGTTAAAGTCAACTTTTTTGACGTTAACCATTGCGCCTTGTCGTAAGGCAAAATGACTTTAATGTAGCAAAAATGACTCTAACTTGTTTTACAGCACGTAAAGTTGTCACAAAACGGAAATGCACCGTTTTGAACCGCATTAGCATCAACTTCAGACGCTAGTGCAGAAAACAGTGCAAAGGAGAGGCAAAATTGACCCAGAAAACCAGGAGAGACCCCAGGGTGACCCCAATTAACTAGGAACCAGCCAGGAGGACACACAGGTGAGGGAGAAGAAAAAGTTTCATTGCAGAGGAGCATGAAATACTTTAGAGAGAGGTGACGGAGCATCAACATCAACTCTTCATCACCTCAACACTGCCAATAAGTAGGAGAGGGGCAATCTGGTAGCAGATAGTAGACAAGATTAACAGTGTGGCAGAGGTGAGGAGAACCGTAACCAAGTGCACAAAATGCTGGCATGATTGGAAGCAAAGGGCAAAGGAAAAAATGGCAAGGAACAGGAAGGCAGCACTGAAAACTGGAGATGGTACTCCAGCATCACAAGAGGACCTGGAGGAGATGGTTGCAGCGGTCGTCCCAGAGGAACTGGTCACTGGAATCGCAGGACAGGATAGCGCAGACTACCAGGAAACACCACAAATGCAGGGTAAGTTGCATGGGGAAAATAATGCTAAATTGTGAAGTGCAAGAAGGGGGAGGCACACAGGACACACTCAATGCATGTCAAAGGAGCGCAGAGGGACACATTGCACATGAAGCAAGTTGCACCACGCAGACGTAAGCTACACATGTACCTAAGCCTTTGTAGTGCCATGTACCACAACACACTCACAACCTGGACAGATGTCAATCGCCAGGCCTAAATACCTACACGTACATATGCAGCACATAGGATAGAAGGGATGTCTAATAACTGTGCCTCTGGTTGTGTCATCACAACATCCCTTGCATATAGTCAAATAAACCCTACCAACATAACCAAGACATCATAGACTAGGGAGTCAGTCAATACCATTCCTGGGGTTACATCATGGTGGTGTCCCTGGCAGTAACACCTTACAACTGCCTAACCTCATTGCCCAAACACGTGTGCTGCATCTTACAGCACACAATTCATTGCAACCATTCCCAACAGTACCCAGACATGTGCTGGTAGCACCACCACCGCACACATTAACAACACATCCACATAAGGCAGCCACCACTCCATCATGCAGTAAGGATGCCCCCTGGGTGCAGGGAAAATAATCTGAGCAGGCGCTGGGAGAATACCAGGGTGGTCCTGTATCACTGGAAACATGCCACTACCCAGAACAACTAAACTGATGTATTGTGGAGCCACACATTTTGATGCTGATCAGAACTGTGCCACTATAGAAAATATGTACCACAGATTGCAAACTGTAGGTCACAAAAAATACAGGCTGAGCCCACAACTATTCTGACACAACCATGTGAAACACATAGGAATGGGGGGAAGAACCAGACACATATAACACATGGTCTATGACTGTGAACATAATAGTGTACAATTTCACATTGACGGGCGGGGATGGTGTATGGGCAAGTCTGGTGTTGGAAAGACTGCCAGTGCAGTGTACCCTTTGCAGTTGGCAGTATGAGTCACATGTTGGGATGGCAGGTGGAAATCTGTCTGCTCATAGTAGCTCTGTGGTGCACTTAGCACAACATTGTTGATGGGTCAAATAGAGTCAGTGCCAGTCTTGGGGCGCATTGAGTGTGACAGGACACACCACTCTTGGCCCAGCAAATCAAGCAGTGGAAAGGGCAAAGGGGCAGGGCATGGGTCCCCCTGCACTGCCCATGCCAGGTGCATGGGCTGTGCATGGGCACACCACACCACATCACCACCAACCTTTGCATGGGGGTTTCACCACTATGCAAAGACTGGTGGAAAAGCGGGAACATACTTGGAGGATAGCGCTGATCCTAATACTGATCTGGTCACAAGACAGGTGACATTGCCAGTCTGTAAGCTGACGGCAACCTGCCAGTGCCAGGCCATTGGCCCATGGAGCATTCCCCATTGACAACATGTGCAACTACCACCTGCGCTGTTGGGGATGATCATATAGACAATGGCAGTCAGGTGTTCACAGGATTGCTGGACTTGTAATGAGGGTTCATGTATGCACCAGTATGACTACCTGCAAAATCACCATCAAACTAGCTCGAGGCCCTGACCTAAGTTCAACTCCAGTTAAATGTCTATGTCCATAAACTAATTTACCATCAGGCACTGTCATACAGAAAATGATGTACACAGCAACAAATGATACCCATGTCAGTCATCTCTGGGCCCACCCCTGTGCCTGTGTCAATTTAGCTGTACTGCCACTATGCTGCATCTCTTGCATCATAGTGCAAGCATGGCTGCATTGAGGGGGAGATCATAGTTTTGTAGGAAGGAGCACCTTCCAGCACAGACAGAAGATGAAATGGAAATCTGCTAGGTCTATGTGGGCTGTGCAGTGTAGCACACATGCATACATCAACATGAGGAGCAATCAAAAAAAACAACAGCATAGTGTCTTGGCAATGCCATCCCTTAGGTGGAGCAAGGTTTCAGTACCGCCCAGTTATATATGAAACATGTCAGACTGGGACAGGGGCATATTGCCATGTGTGTTGCTGTGGCTTGACCACTGCAACACCCATTGCAAGGCCCAACCATGCATAGGGAGGGTTGACAGTAACAAGATGGTGTCAAGCCACACAAAGGAAATACATCACACCTAGTAGATATGACTCAACCAATTGTGCCACCTGAGCTTCCCCTCATGTGACACTCAGGTGGGGCAAAGGGCTGAAAGACTGCAACAATGATGTACAGGAACAATGTCCGGGTAGTAAGATGACAATGAGCCTCCAATAGCAAGTCAGTGCATAACATGTCAACTGCCACAACATAGAAAGATTGATTTTACACCATCTCTTTGCAGAGGATGATGGCTCTCCTGCTGATCTGCCTGTCCTGGAGTACCCCAATGACCTGGATGACCAGCTGACAACCATCAGCCAAGGGACCCTCCAAGAAGTCCTGGAAGTCACAAGGAGGACAAATAATGTAGCAGGCATCGCAGATGCCCCCCAATCACCCCAATAGTACAGACTGCCAGTACTGTCACAGCTGAGGACTCCTAGGACCCAGGGACTAGCTTTGAGAGGACAGTAGTAGGAGTCCAGCAGGAGCTGGCCAAGTAGGTGCGGGTGGGGATGGAGACTGTGGCAGCCAGCCAAGAGGGTATGCACACGTGCCTCGTTACGGCCAATGAACATACTGCAGCCAAACGAGGCACTCACTCCCCACTGCATGGAGTTCAGCAGTGTCTGAGGAACATAACTGCTGCCATGAGGGAGAGACCATAACATCCGCCCTCCCAAACTGGCAGAAGCGGGATTGAGAACAAGCTGGACTCCATGCACCAGGAAGTGGCCTCCCTCTGGGCAGACATGGCTGTCTTTCACCCGGATGTTGCTGCTATTCTGAAAAGCCAGCAGCTCCTTCTTGCTACAGTGATGCTATATGTTGTTCCACAGATGGCAACTCCCTGGAATTGTGATTCCACATCTCCATCCAATGAAGTGTGTGTGCCCCCCTATACATCCCTACCACCACCATCAAGGGCAGAGGAGACATCTCACAAATCGGAGGATGAAGATGTGGAACAGATCATCTTCACTCGTAAGATTTCCCGGTAGCACCAGCCCATGACACATGGGCAGTGTACTTCTTTGTCCTGTGCTAGAGATCATGCCAGTGTTAGCACAGTTGGAAATTGTCTCTCACTTACCCATTGGCAATTATTGTTCCTCCGCACTTAACAACACTTCACCCAAGCATGTCCCATGACATGTCCCTCAACCCTGGGCTTGTGTTAAGTCACGATGTATGGATTTCACAAATGGGGTCAGTGACCTGGACATTGTAAGTATCGCACTATGACACTTGTAAATAAACACCTCCTACACAAACAGCATGTCTTTGTGTATTGTGATATATCTACTAAGCTTTGTAATTGTGATGTCTGTAACCATGTCATTAGTCACAGAGTGTCAGTACAGGAGTGCAGGACTATGGGGGCACATACCTACACACAAGGTCCCAACATGACAAATGTCAATGCTGGTCTCCTCAATTCACTGAGTATGTCAAAAATGAGGAACACATGTATGCTTCACTCACTACATACGGCAGGAATGGCTGTGATACAGTTCTAGCGCAATATCATCAGCTGGGAGTACCAGTAGAACACATTGGTTTAATATAGAGGTACCTAACCTCATTTGTAATTGCCACGGGTCAGTTTTGCAGGATAGACTTCAAATGTAGGCTGTTGTCAGATGTGCCACAGTTCTCAACATTCTTACACAGGACCCCAAGACTGACAGCTGCATTGCCGCACCTACCTGTCCAATACAAACTAAACATAGTCACCTTTAGTGATGGATACATTGGATGGCAGATGCATGGACAAGTAGATGCCTTGTTGCTGACAATGTGACAGCTCAGTTGTCAATAGGTGATGCACATGTCAAGAGAGGGATTCAGTGGCAGGATGGAATCCCTATCCCAACACACAATTTACACTGTACACTCATGGGAAGACCCTGAGACACAAGCATATAACACAAAATGTATAGGAGTATGCAAAAATGTTTGTTAAGTATTAAACTAAACTAAAACATTAATAAAACAACCCTATCTATACTTAACCAACAACTAAAGATAACTACCCTATGCTAAACTTAACTAACACTTTTAACATCACACTCTAAACATTGGCCCCACAACCTCCTTAAGTCACAAGACATATGCAGGACAACATTTACTAATACTACACATATACTAACTAAATCTAAATATACATATATATATATATATATATATATATATATATATATATATATATATATATATATATTTATTTTTTTAAATATTTTTTGTTATTATAGAAAACACATAGATACCCCAACATGACCCCCACCCACCAACTAACACATATTAAGTAAACTCCCCCAAATCCACTTATCCTATCTAATCTACATACCTACAGTAACCTAACACTAACCCCCTAAAACCCAAAATAAAACAAATCCGAAGGGAGGGGACAGAACTCGGAGGTGGCAGTTGACAGATCAGTCAAAGTTTGACCTTCTTCAGTTTTGAATTTCAGCCTCTTGGTGTTTGCGGCCACCTCCTCCTCCAAGCTGTCCAGATGTTTAAGCACCAGGACAACTCCCTCTGCAGATCCTGCAGCAATTGTGAGTCGATGGCAGCAGGTGGCGTGGGCTGTTGCACTGATGTTGAAGCTGTTGCAGCCATGGTTGTGGGTGTGGTGCCAGCTGTGCCCCCCTGCACTTCTGAGGAGCTAGGTGTCTTCTGTGCCATCTTAGCCAGTGTGGGGACCCCTTTTGGTAATGCCCGCCACTCCCTCCTTGCCCTCGCTGCACGGTAGCAGCGAGCCATTCATCTGAACCCAGACGCCACTGTCAGGATATGGCGGTACCTCACTGCCCTCTTATGGAACGCACACAGCTCATCATGTTGGCAGCTGTAAAATGGAGACAGGCAACCATCAGTGTCAGCATTGTGTGGAGTCTGTACAGATTAGTAGCTTACACTGCTAAACCTAATTACACATGCACTCTGACTCACATTCCAGTATAGACAATGGTCCTGATAAATGTAATGACAACACTGCTTTAGCATCATATTATTGACACTAAAGTGACGCAAAATGATAAAATGAACCAAACATTTGGAAGTGTGCACCGCTTTTGCATAATAAAGAATAATGCAAAGGCAGTGCAAACTTTACATAGGTCAGGCCCAAACTTCCTCATCATCTGTGTCTATTTTCAACCATACATCACCAGTAGATTGTACATGTATTGGGAGGAAGGGATGCTGTTGGTAACCATAATGGGTCACAGCTGATAGGTACGCATGCAAGCCTGATCAATATGACTGTCCCCTACTCTGTGAGCATCACATCTACCACCAAGGCATGCCCACTCATACACGGAGTCAAGGAGTGGACCATATGTTAGGAGGGATGACAACTAGGAAGCTGGTATCCATAGGTCTGTCACATCTACATTCATGTGTCCAGGTGTAGACACCCATCAATACCTGATCTGCTACTACTGTTCCTTTCACACCCAATTCCATGCCAGCACACGTTTGGCCTTGACCTGCATGCAAGCCAATTACATTCCACATAAGTGTAACATACATGGAGTGCAAAAGATGGAGCGCCATGCTGAGGGACAATTGGTAGCTCAGTCCTCCATCTTCATTATAATACAGGGATGCACCAAATTGTGTTCAATATGGTGCATCCGTGTGTTGTGAGAATGATGGTGTGCGCCACAGACAATATTCTCACCGCATTGCACTCTGTCATTCTTAGTCACAAATGGCCCTACATGTGGCTTGTCATCACCTTGTGTACACGATGCTGGCCATTGTGCACCACGAGCCACACAAGATGTGACCCTCTGGTGGTGCATGGGGTTCCTTTAAATGGGCCAAATGTCACCATCCAGCCTACTTTGATATCTGACCATTGGACAGCTTATCACATCTGGCATTGTATTCAACACACATGACTCGCTCACACCAAACACTGGATTGCTTCACAGGACACACATTATCACACTTACTGGTTACATCTGGGTCCTCAAATCGCGCCACTTTGCCAACCATGTAGGGGGCAGGTCCGCCTGTAAGACATGAATGGAAAACCATGCTTAGGGCCTGATTACAACTTTGGAGGAGGTGTTAATCCTTCCCAAAAGTGACAGTAAAGTGATGGATATACTACCAGCCGTATTACGATTCCATTATATCCTATGGAACTCGTAATATGGCTGGTGGTATATACGTCACATTTGGGACGGATTAACACCTCCTCCAAAGTTGTAATCAGGCCCTTAGTGTCCAATCACAGTCACTGCGAGTGGACAACAAATTTTAGTGTGAACTAGTTGAGAGGAGTAAGCTAGTTATCCTAGTGGAAAACAGTACAACAGGCACACCACTATGATCACACAATGACACAGACACTCTGGTGAGTTATAGCCACACATCTGAATCCTAACACTGGGCCAGAGACTCATGTAGTGCTACACCCTGCAACAACCATTTGTGGGCCATCGATAGAAGCTGAAACAACATGGTAAGAGGGGGAGTTGTGTAAAAAAACATGACACTACCCTGGCGCTTTGCAAGACATATGACTCAGGTACTCAAGCTTGTCTTGCAAGGCACCCAGAGGCACTTTGTGATAGACATGCCGCTCAATTTTAAGTCTGCAATGATCATGCACTGATTAATCCCTGACTGATGTGGCAAAGTTGTCTCATGGTATCAAATGCCCCATATTCATTGCCCCCCTAAGGCGGGTAAGCCCCCTTTGCTAACATTATGGCAGGGGCACGGGTCATGTGTGTGAAATGATGACAAAGTTGCACTACACATGCATTGTCCAACTTTGTTGGCACAATCCAGGGAAAATATGGTAGGCTGGCGGTGCCTTGGCAGTTCATACATGACACTATGCCAGGGCACAGGTGTTGCTATGGACTCTGAAATGTGTGCCTTTGTGATGGTTGTGCAGGAGATATCTGACCTGCATTGTCATCATAGTTGGACATGTGAACTCCAGGCCTAGACTGGTGTAGATACACGTCATTCTGGTTGCATACAACCTGTCCACAAGCATTGCATGCAGCAGTCCAGCTCATCTGCTACTTTCATTTAAGAGCAGTGAAAAGTAAGTAGTATGACAATGGGAGACTCGCCAACAAGTCAGCTGATCTCAACACCAAGGTGATCGAGCAGATCCTGCTCTCTGGCAACGAGATCTGACAAGCGATGCTTGAGCTCGTGCTCATTCCTGATGGTCCTGTATATCCTCTCCAGGTGGTGGAGCACCCTGCGCCACAGCAGCTGCCTGGCCTCAGTTCAGTATCCCTGGATGACCCGGCCTCCCACCTCAAGCATCATAGGCAGGTAGTGGGACACCAGTCACACAAATCCACCTATCTCATCCTCGGACATCCTTGTCATCTTCCCTCTTCCAGACATGTTGTATAATGGTCAGAGTTGACCCTAAACACAAAGAAAGTAAAAAAAGAATGGAAACTTAACCCCACTAACGTATCCCAACTATCCCAAATTAGTAACAACCCCGGACAGAAACCCCACAGTACAAATACAAATCTAGACAAAAACTACACAAAACCACATCTGCTGGGACAAAATGCACACAAAATACAAGAGGACACGACAGAAGAGTCACCACAAACTCCAGGACACTACCAAGACTCAACCACCAGCTCCAAACCACAATCACACATTCACAAAAGCACAGACTGTAAAGAGAAAGTGAAACTACAGCTACTGTACCATGCTTGTAGACAGGAGCTCCTATTACATCACTTCCTCTCCCCATGCGTCATGTTTTTCAGTTATGCGTGTGTTAATTTGACGTATTTCCCATTTGCGTAGGTTTTTTAGGCGCATAACGCATGTGCATCATTTACATTAATGCATGACGGTTATGCGTCGATTTTACAGAAGGATGCATTGAAAGGAGTGCGAAGGTAGAATTCACGCTAAGGGCCCATGTGTCATTTTGTTTGCATTTGCAGATGTTTTAGATACATTTGCGTCATATTTCCTGCCTGTTTTTTTGCATTGTCCTTAGTTGCACCCAGAATCAACATACATATGACATGGGCTGTGCTGCAGTGTGGCATATTGGATATGGCCGCATGTGGTAGTCCATGCAACAATGTGTTAAGGGTGTGATTAGTCTGTTCCACCAATGTGTGTGCTAAAGAGTCAACAGCATGCAAATTGTTGCACATCGTGCATATATATGAGCATGTGTGACAACAGTGTATCCACATATGTTTGGCATTCAGTACAATGCAATACTTCTGATATTTGATGATGTAATGTGAATTGGTATGTGATGTTGTCATGAAGAGCATACTATTTTGGAGGTGCATACGCAGGTCAGGTATTGTTGATGATGGACAAACTATTGCTACCTAGGAAGACATCTGTCGCCATACTTGGATTTAGAGTTTAGGGCGAGCTGTGAGGAAACTGCACATTTGCCTGACATGTGTACATCCTTGGTACATAGTGTGTGTGACACACTCTGCCTACATTCCACCCAAAATATGTTACGATCACATATTTTGGATTTCAATCATTGCATTTACCAACGGTTGTTGCTTTTTGTATGGCAGACCTGCAGCCCTAGCTGCATATGTTCTCATCCATACTGATGTGCATACTACAGATGTGTCCGTGCAATTAGTGAGGTCATGTTTACCCTGTGTCAAGCTTGTGTCCCATGGTAGTGGCAGGACATATCACCATGGATAGACTGCGCAGGCTCAACTTCTTCCATTGGTTACAATCCCTGGGCAAGTCATGATGACCATAGTTACCATAGATGTCCCCCCCTGGTCACACATGTCCCATGCAGCCATTGCTGCTCTCACACTGAAATGTGACAGTGTTAAGTTCCGACATGAATTAATTTCTATTTTTCAACATCCCCAACCTCAGTTGTGGGCCGGTGGATACATCCTATTGGGACATGATGTGGTTGGGTGTGATGAGCTATTGATTAGCAAGTTGGCAACATGAATGTACAATATGTGTTGTGGATCATGGATAATGTCCTTCTGCTGTCACATACCAGTCATTAGGCTGTAAGTGATGTGTGTGATACTGGCAGTACAATTTTACACATCACATATCACAGCATCACTTGTCAGATTAGTAACTGTTACATATTCCCTGAGGTAAGACTCACATTCCTATGGTTTATGTAGTGGAGATTGAATAGACCAAACCATGATGGGTTGTATATGTGAAGGGTTTATTTAAATATGGAACATGGTGATGTCAGTGATTTTTCTGTGAAAAGGTTCTCGACAATTTGCAGTCTCCAGCCTAACCCAGCAGCTGTGTTGTGCTGTTGCCCCTCCATATCATCAGCACCATCCTCCTCCTCAGACAGGTCAGCAACCTGGTCATACATTGTAACGTTCATTCACACCCATATGTTGTGCAGGATGGCACATGTCAGGATGATTTTACACACAATATGTGGGGCATAAAGGAGGCTGCCTCCTGTCAGGGCCAGGCACCTAAATCTTGACTTTCAGTATGCTAGATGTCTTTTCCATGAGACTGCATGTCTGACGGTATCCATCATTGTATGCACGCTCTGCTGCTGTGTTTGGGTTTGCAAATGGGGTCATCACCCACAGTTGTATGCCATAACCCTGATCCACTGCAAAAGATGAAAGATGTTAGTTGTTGTTAAGGCTTGCAACAGGTTTGTCATATTGCATGGCAGTTGTTATTTGTGACTCATACATGTTTGTGGTATGGTGTGAGTTCCTGTTCTTGTACTAAGTTTTACTGCCACTGTGTTGTTGGACATGACAATCTTGGGTATTGGCTCAAGGACCTGGGACATTTCATTAGAATTCCTGACTGATGCTCAGTATGTATGTGCCATGTGTTGTGTAGTGCACCTTTGTATAAGTGCGCTATCACTAAAGGGGACATGACACATCCTCGCGACACAATGGGGTTAGAGGTGGTGACAACGTGGTAGCTCTACAGAGCCTGGTTATCCCAGCCATTTTGACATGTGCTATTACAGATGAATTGCAACACTTAGGCCCATTTTAATGAGTAAGTGACAATGCACAACACAGCTCAGACATTGGGAGCTCTGTGCTGCATCATTTTCACTATGCAAGAATGCACCATGTGTGACATGTTACTAGGCAACCCTTTGTAGTTCCCTGCAGCGGCGCCTAATATGCAGCCGTGCACCAACACTGCCAACCTTGCATCAGAGTGCCTGGCTAGCTGCCCTGCGGAGGTGGATGTATCTCTGCAGAAACGGACACCTTCCTATACATATACTGTTTTGATGGACAATTGGCTCTTTCTGTGTGTGCAGCAGTATGCAGCATGCATAGGTGGCACATTCATATGAGGTCAAATCACAGTATCTTTCCTTATTGCAACCTGCAAACGGCACCCCTGGGGTGGTGTTTGATGTTGGCACTGCCTCAGGTTTTTCGTGACACCTACATCTGAGTCAGCGTCATCATGCTTTGTATCTTGTGGTAACAGACCTACAGCAACACACATTGCACGCCCCTTCCATGCTGACTGCTGCATGGGAGGGTGCCCAATTTACAATGTGGCTTCAAGTCACAAAAGAGTGGTCATCCGCCAACTTGGACATACAGTGCAGGCTATGACAATGGCACTGAGGGCTCTTACATATGTCCCTTAGTGATCTTGTGTGGTAGCTGATGTTTGTGCCAGCCATCAGGTGTCCAAGGGTGTGTATCCCATTGTTTAAAGATGATCAACATTACTACCAGTGTCACACCTGTCTCCCAATACCTATATCAGCATTTATACTGTCAACACATGTACAGTGCAGACTATGGGATGGAGTCTGGCTACTTAGCAAATGTGTCCCTTAGCACAGTGAAGTAAGGTCAGTGATGTCCTCTGCACACCTACTGGGTCCCACTATGGCATCCATGATCTGCACTGTCTAACCGTGACTCTGCCTCAAGGTGGGCCATTTATTGTTTCCGGTACAGACATGATGGTGCTGTGAGTCAGTGAGTGGTGCATGTGAGGTGTCACAACAGTAGGTGTCGTGCCACTATTCACAGATCTGGCACATGCTATGTGATGGCCGTTTATGTTGTATTCCTATGTGTGTGACCCAAAGCATCAGGCAGATGTATATGCGCATTACATGTAAGTCAGGTGTGTGTTGATGAGATGTAGTTAGTATTGGCACCAGTTGTCTGGTATTTGATGTTTGTTGTGGCAGAGACTTGAACGGCATGATTTAAGGGGTCTGTGCCTATGTGTGACTTATGTTACAGGAGCATGGTGTATGCCATTGACATTGCTGTGCTATTCTTTGTTTTCGTGTACTGTGTGTGTGAAGTGTACGTAGTAGGCAACCTCTGGGCACTTGTAGTGGTTTGTGTACATCTTCTGTTAGCAAAGGGTACATATCTACACCTGTCATTCACATGGTGTGCCTGTCAAGCTGTGGGTGTGTTACGTACATGTGGGTGTGTGTGTTTGTGCTGTGCACTGATTGTGTTGTACTGCAGCATAGTGCATATGTGTTACTACCTGCACATCTGTGTTACCCTAGCCATGTGTTTTTGGAGTGGTGTATGTCTTGTGTGTCCTACAGGGTTGGTGTGTTGTGTGTGTGTATTGCTAGGTTTGTTGACTTACCCACAAGTAAGCCATTTCCATATTGGTCATCCTGGAAGTGTTCATTGATCCTGCTGTGCCTGAATATGTAGGCGTCATGGACGCACCCAGGGGTACTTGACCAAAATGTTTGTAAATAGTCCCCGGTGGTCCACTATAGCCTGCACATTTATGGAATGTGTGTGTTTGCAATTCCTGCATAAATGCTCCGTTGCTGCAGGTGGAACAAGTCGGACATAGGTGAAGGTCATTGCACCGAGCACATGTGGAGAGCCAGCAAATTGGTAGAACTCCTGCTTTATCTCCTGCTGCATTTGCTGGGTGTTGGGGAAGCTGATGTGGGAGGTGTCAGAGAGATTATTGCGTCTAACACCTTCGGCGGGAACACCAAGAAGGACGGCTGTGACACACCAGCAACCAGGGCACCCGTTGTCTGAAATTAGCCACTTGCCAGCATGTGCAGAACAGCTAGCAGGTTTGTCACAGGTGGTATATTATGTGGGGGCTGCAGGCTGGCTGTGGTCTGTGGCTCAATGTGGTGCAGCAGGTGTAGTATGGCTTGACGGTTGAGTCTATATATCCTAATGATGTCTTGTTCGCTGAGGTCAAGGAGGGTTGTCCTGTGTTGGAATATCCTCTCCTGCCTTATGCGTTGCCTTTGTGGGCCCCGTTGTGGAGGTGGTGGTTGCAGTTGTTGTTGCTGTCCTCTGCGTCGTCTCCCAAGCTGGAACAGTAGCACTTCCATCTTGTCCTGTAGGTTGGTAATGTTGCTTCTGTGTGTTTTTCTTAGGTAGTGGTGTGTGGACCTCATTTTAACGCTTGGTCTGACCCAGGTGTTAAAATCTGACGCAAATCAGAGTTAAAGTCATTTTTTGGGTCTGCCTCCCACCTGTGTGTAATTTCAGCATGAGTGGATAAATATGGCGCTAGGGGGTTAGAGTCATTTTTTGGACTGGAACACCTACCTTGCATCTCATTGATGCAAGGTGGTTTCACGCATCTGAAAAATTATGTTAACGCTAATATTTTGATACTAGACGGGTCTAGCGGCAAAATGTAAATATGGAGTTAAGTTTGCGCTGAATTAGCATCAATCAAAATGATGCTAATTTAGCGCAAAGTAAGTATTAATCTGGGCCGAATTACATAAATGCAGGAAGCTGAGTTTTATCAATCTTGGGCACAATCAGGAAAATGTTTGGTTGGGTCAAAACATCTCTGCAGCTGAGAAAGGATGGCCTGTAATGCAGCAACATTACTGTTGTCTTCTTTTTAAGCATATCCAAAATGCAACAAACATTTATTCTTTTCACAAAGAATGTGTATGCAGCTGTTAGAGACAAAAGTTGTCACAATAATGTAAGATATCATTGTTATCATTTATGTAGCGCATTGTTTCTGTGAGTGTGGACTCAAAGACTGCCATCCCATCCTCGGAAGACAAGCAAGTGCATGCATGTCTGTACGGAATGAGTTGATTGATATGACTATGTATATACTGAAAAGTGTTGTCTGAGGGGTTGCTGGAAAAGGTATTCCTGCATATTGCAGATGGAAGATGTGAAGGAGGTTGTAATAAGAGGATGTGAATCAAGGAATTTAGGAAAGAGGCCAAGAGAGTAATGTTGGAGGCGTTCCCGTGAGGTACGCCAGACCTATCAGGAGGTGAACTGGACATGCATGTCATGCAAAATCAGGAAATTTCGCTCTGAACACTCTAATCCCAAACCAACCCCCGGCAAAGCTAATTACAGCTGGAGGAATAAAAAGTGCTAACAGATAATCAAAAATTATACACACACATATGTTGTCCAGTGGTCACTCCCATGTCCCATCCTCAAAACCTTATCTGTGGCCTGGCAGTTAAACATTCCCACAGACATATGTCCATAATCGCCCAGATGTTACTCAAGGCCCACCTATGGATGTCGCCTAGCACACACAGGACATGAAAAAGCATTTAAACCACATGTCACCTCCTTGTTGAGGAGTTAAAGAGGTATGATATAGAGCAGAATGAGCCTATTCCTGTCAGAATAACCACCAAAATATAGTGAAGTTCTTGCCTGTTGTGCCAAACTTAGCAACATAGGTGCACAGGAACCATCCCAGCCCTCTCACCGCTATGCCACTGGGCAGCTCCATAAAAAAAAAAAAACCCTGGCAGTTGTAAAATAAATCTGTAGAACCAGTAGAGTCCCATCACCCTGAGCCACCAACTGGACAGTATCCTATCAACAGAAAAAGAGTTGTCCTACCAAGCAATACTGATACTGTGGGGGTCATTCCAACCTTGGCGGTAAAAGGCGCTTACCGCCGTGCAGAAGACCGCCAGAACACCGCCGCGGCCACGGTAAACCGCCACGGTCATTCTGACCCACAACAGGCAAACCGCCAAAATACAGACATCCACTAAAGTCCGCCATACCAAAGGCCAGTGAGAAACTGGCGATGACCAAACCTCCACGTCACGCCAACAGAAATACTCCCACACTATCACGACCCACGAATCCACGCGGCGGTCTTTCAACCGCGGTAATCCATTGGCGGTACACACCACCGCGCTCAAAATACACACACATTTACAAAACACATCCACATTGGACAATTCAAAATACACACACCTGATACACATACAAACACCACTCCCACACACCCAACACAATATAAAACACACACCCACATCACCCACAAACTCCCACTTCTACAGAATCGGGACCACACACTGAGAGAAAGAGAACTGAGCACCCAGACGCACATTTTACTTTCACCCAGCAATATTTCCACGCACTACACACAACACACCAATACACATCACCACACAATCCACCCCACACATCACCCACACCACCCCATGGCACCGCAAAGACACCCCAGGTTCTCCGAGGATGAACTCAGGGTCATGGTGGAGGAAATTGTATGGGTAGAGCCACAGCTCTTCGGGACACAGGTGCAGCACACCTCCATTGCCAGGAAGATGGAGCTATGGAGCAGAATAGTCGATAGGGTCAACGCTGTGGGACAGCACCCAAGAAATAGGGACGACATCAGGAAGCGGTGGAACGACCTACGGGGGAAGGTGCGTTCAATGGTATCCAGGCACAACATCGCGGTGCAGCGGACTGGCGGCGGACCCCCACCTCCTCCCCCAGAATTTAAAACATGGGAGGAGCAAGTCTTGGCGATCCTGCATCCTGAGGGCCTCGCAGGAGTATCTGGAGGAATGGACTCTGGTAAGTCAACTCTTTACTACCTTATCCCCCCCACTCTACCTGCATGCCATCACATACTCCTACCCTCACCCCCATCACTCCAACACCTCACATATGCCCCATTATCACAACCCACCCATCCCAATACCAAGCCCTGCATGCGACCACAAAGCATGGACACCCATCACCAAAGCATGCCCACTGCACATACCCATCCCCCACCAAATCACCATCACAAAAGCCCCCACACGGGAATGCCAGCACTGGGGTACAAGGGCACCCACCCATTACACGCTATGGCACACACAAATGCAATAACCATACTTTTATACCCCTGCATGACCCGAACGCCACGTCACCGCGCAGGAGGGTCCACAAATGTCCACTCCACCCCAGAAGAGGCCCACAGTGAGGACAGCACCTCTGTCGACCTGGATCTAGATGACCAGCCCGGCCCATCGGGGACCTCGGGACAGTCGGTTCCCCTCAGACAGCCACAGCCCATAGCAGACCGTCCCCCCTCTGGCAACACCAGCACAGCACCCACCCAGCGGGCCCATTCCTCAGTCCCCAGGACACCTCAATCAGCGGTGTGTCCACCACTACAGGGCACCCAGGTTAACCCCCCACCCCAACAACAACAGGGACCTGGGGGCAGTGGTAGTGGGCACACGGTCCAGGGGACAGAGGCACAGGGAAACAGGGGAACTGGGAGGGCTGCTGTGCGACAGGGGGGGGACAGGCCCAGGGAACAAACTCTACACGAGGCCCTCTCCTCCATCATGGGAGCCTACCACCACTCCCAGGAGACGATGGCGACGGTCCTGGCCAGGTTTCAGGAGATCCAGCTTCTGCAGGAGGAACAGTATTTGGGGTTTAGGGAGTAACTACGAAACATCAGTTCCGCCCTGGCCACCATTGTAGGGGCTCTGAATCAGGTAGTCACCACATTGCGGGACACTGTGGCAGGACAAAGGGCCCCTGACACTAGCATGGACCAAGAACTGCCTACCACCTCCGCCGGCGCTAGTGGACAGGAGGCCCCGCCACAGGACCAACAGGCCACCAGCACCCCACCCCCTGCAGAAGGAGAACCACCCCGCAAGTGGGCCCTGAGATCCAGGAAGAAGACAGAGTAAGATGCCAAGACACCCGCCAGGAAAGGATACCTCCCTGATTGTCATCCCACTGTCCCACATTGACACCCTGTCCATTCTTATAATGCCCATGCTCCACTTTCCTCAGGCTTTTGGACATTGCACCTGTGATACTAATACTCTGGACTCTGCCATGGACAATCCTCCACCATCACCCCTCACCGACTTGCAACCACCCAACAATATAGGACACTGAAATAAACAGTTATTCGACAAAACAATCAGGAGTCTGGCTGTGAATTTGTACTAATGTATTAGACATTACCGTCCCAAAATGCATATTTACATTGTGATGCCAACATACCACTGTCACACAGCTGTAGTCCATGGGGAAACAAAGCAGATGTCACGCAGTATGGCCCACATCTCTGAAATTGGAAGGGAAAGTCACAACTCAGTTACCATACACAGGGGGAAAAGGTCAGACAGTAGAGAGGTAGTAGGGGTTAAGTATATGTAATATGACGGGATGGCCTCTTACCTGTGTGTCATTGAAAATACTGCTGTATTACTGTGTTCCTTTTCTCTATGTCGTCCTCTTCGGCTTCCTCTTCTTCACTCTCCACAGGCTCCACAGCTTCTACAACACCACCAGCTGGACCATCCTCCTGAAGAAAAGGCACCTGGCGTCGCAAAGCCAGGTTGTGAAGCATACAGCAGGCCACGATGATCTGGCACACCTTCTTTGGTGAGTACAATAGGGATCCACCTGTCATATGGAGGCAGCGGAACCTGGCCTTCAGAAGGCCGAAGGTCCGCTCGATCACCCTCCTACTTCGCCCATGGGCCTCATTGTACCGTTCCTCTGCCCTTGTTCGGGGATTCCTCACTGGGGTCAGTAGCCATGACAGGTTGGGGTAACCAGAGTCACCAATTAGCCACACACGGTGCCTCTGGAGTTGACCCATCACGTAAGGGATGCTGCTATTCCGAGCCAGGGAACTTGGCATTAACATGGGAGATGTACTGGTCTGCCAAACACACCATCTGTACATTCATCGAATGATAACTCTTTCTGTTTCTGTACACTTGTTCACTCCTGCTGGGGGTTACTAAAGCCACATGGGCCCCATCAATGGCACCTATGATGTTGGGGATATGTCCAAGGGCATAGAAATCACCTTTCACTGTAGGCAAATCCTCCACCTCAGGGAAAACAATGTAGCTCCGCATGTATTTCAGAAGGGCAGACAACACTCTGGACAACACCTTGGAAAACATAGGCTGGGACATCCCTGATGATATGGCCACTGTTGTTTGAAATGACCCACTTGCAAAGAAATGGAGTACTGACAGCACCTGCACTAGAGGTGGGATCCCTGTGGGTTGGCGGATGGGTGACATCAGGTCTGGCTTCAGCTGGGCACACAGTTCCTGAATAGTGGCTCGGTCAAGCCTGTATGTCAGTATGACATGTCTTTCCTCCATTGTCGACAGGTCCACCAGCGGTCTGTACACGGGAAGATTCCTCCATCTCCTCGCATGTCCCAGCGGACGGTGCCTATGAAGGACAACAGCGAGCACAGAGTCAATCAGCCCACAGGTACGTAACCACAGTTTGCACAAAACACAATTCCCGATGCTTTGAATGGTTTGTATGAGTGTTGATGCAAGGCCTAGGTATGTGTGACGCAGTTAAAAGTAAGCCATGTGGGCCCTTGAAATGGCGGCTGCCTGACCTGTGAAGTGTGACAATGGGATGTGAGGTCAATGCGCTGGCGTGGCACACCGTGGCGGTAGGCGGTCGAAGACCGCGGCGCAAAGCAGCATTGGTTAACATTGAACCCTATGGGTCTCAGGAGGCAATGACGATGTGCGCCGGCGGTCGCGGTACGCACCGCCGCGGTACGCACCGCCGTGGGCGTGACCGCCATTTTCTATCTGCTTAATCACTCGATACCTGATCTTCGACAGGAGAGGACCTACACTGCAAGTGCTGCTGTGACCTCGGTCTGGAAGAGACAATGGCTCATGCGACTGGGGAAAGGGCCCCTGCCTTCACTGCTCAGGAATTGGAGAAACTCGTGGATGGGGTCCTCCCCCAGTATGCGCTACTCTACGGTCCTCCAGACCAACAGGTAAGTACACTGGGACCATGCTTTGTGGCCAATGCCTGTGTTGAGTCGGGTGGATGAAAGATGGTGGGGAGGGGAGCGAATGAGGCATGCATCAGACGACGGATGACAGGATGTGCCACAAGGCAAGGGTAGGGATGGGGGGCCACTCACATTGAGAGTGCAGAAGGTGATGACTCTTTTTCTCCCCCTGTACATTTCACATAGGTCAGCGCCCACCAGAAGATAGACATTTAGCATGCCATCGCCAAGGACGTCCGGGCCCTGGGGGTCCACCAGAGTCGGGGCACACACTGCCAGAAGAGATGGGAGGACATCCGACGCTGGAGCAGGAGGACGGCGGAGGCTCAGCTGGGGATGGCCTCCCAACGTGGGAGGGGTGCCAGTCGGACTTTGACCCCCCTGATGTCCCGGATCCTGGCGGTGGCCTACCCCGATTTGGATGGGCGCGTGAGGACATCACAGCAGGCACAAGGGGGTGAGTACAACCTCATTCTGCTGACTTTGCGCGCAGTGGAGGTGTCTGGGTGGGGGAGGAGGGCTATGGGTATCCCTAGGCCAGGGCGATTTCTGTAGGCTAGGCCCCTCCGTTAGGCATGGCCCTGTGCCCCCGCCCCCCACCTCTGTAGGGTGCCAAGTACAGTTATCCATGGCCCTGTGTCATCTATGTGTGCAGTTGTCGTCCATAGGCTTGTAGGCCATGTCCCACGGATTGAGTAGTGGACCCCATGTGCGCGGCGTAGTGCAGGGGGCTTCTGTGTCTGTCCTCTCCGCCAACGGTGTCGCCAATGCATGCACTCAACATGTCTTTATTTCTCCCCCCCCCTTTTTTGTGGTCTTCCTGTTCATGTGTGCATTAGCATCATCAGGCGGAGGAGAAGTGGCATCGGAGCACGAGGGAGCTGCATCCCACATGGCCCTGGAGGGCCATGCAACGGATTCCGAATACACCAGTGGGACGGAGGGCGAGGGGAGCTCCACAGCGGGGACTCGTGCAGACATTAGTGACACGGACTCGTCCTCTGAAGGGAGCTCCCTTGTGGTGGCGGCAACATCCGCGCCCCCCGCACCAACAGGTACAGCCGCCACCCAGCACACCAGCACCGCCCTCCCAACAGCCCCTCAGCGTTTGGCCCGTGCCCGCTCACCCAGGAAGGTGGGCATCTCCTTCACCCCAGGCACCTCAGGCCCTGCCCCTGTCACCCCTGCTGCCCTCAGTGAGGAGGTCATTGACCTCCTGAGGACGCTCATTGTTGGGCAGTCTACCCTTTTGAATGCCATCCAGGGTGTAGAAAGGGAGGTGCACCGGAGTAATTCATACCTGGAGGGAATTCATTCTGGTCAGGCTGCCCATCAGCGATCGTTCAACACTCTGGCCTCAGCACTGATGGCAGCAATTGTCCCTGTCTCTAGCTTCCCCCCTCCAACTTCCTCCACCCATACCCTATCACCTGTACCTCTGCCTATCCCAGACACACCATCAGACCAGCCTGCACACACCTCAACACCCAAGGGAAGCTCATCCAGACATAAGCACCACACATCACACAAGCATTCACACAAGCAACATCCACATACAGACATACCAACACCCACTGCCTCCACTGTGTCCCCCTCCTCCTCGTCTCCCTCCTCCCTCCCTGTCACATCTCCACTCACACCTGCATGCACAACATCTTCAGCCACTACGTCCATCACCAGCACACCCACCAGAACCCCCAGCACATGTGCAGTCACCACCCCCACTACCATTTACACGTCCCCTGTGTCCTCTCCCACTGTGTCTGTGACCCCCTCTTCCAAGCTACACAAACGCAGGCAGCCACCCACCCAACAGCCATCCACCTCACGACAGCATCCAGCCCAAGCACCTGCACTCCTACAACCACAACCTCTTCCTCCACTCCCATACCCACTACACCTACCCGTCCCTCTGTTCCTAAACTGCTTTTCCTTTCCAAAC
Organism: Pleurodeles waltl; assembly: GCF_031143425.1. Taxonomy (NCBI): domain Eukaryota; kingdom Metazoa; phylum Chordata; class Amphibia; order Caudata; family Salamandridae; genus Pleurodeles; species Pleurodeles waltl. Next base: position 111,544,623 of record NC_090443.1, on the reverse strand, counting down.
TCGACCTCTTTCCAACAACTCCCCCACCCCGTCCATCTCATAGGACTCCAGTCAGCACCTCAGCCACCACAAAAGCGGGACCTGTAAAGACAGTGTGCCATGGACTGTGGAGTCCCCCACCCTCAAGGGCAGCCAGTTCAGTAAGGAGCCAAGGCACGGCCAGCCCACCCCCAGTAAAACATCCGAAGATTGTCAGTGGCCGGCGTGAGAGGCCAAAGACACCAGGGACCAAAATTCCTACCATGGCTCCGGCTGGAAGTGTGGTGCCACCTGGCACACCGCCAAAGGTGGGGAAGGGCCACAGGCGAACAGGGAAGGCTGGGAAGGGCAGCACGCCCGACAAGTCCGCCAGCAGCCCAGCTGGCCAGGAGGGCCCCGCCAGCCCCATCCCAGGAGGGCAGGAGGACACCCACAGGCCCGGTACTGCAGCCCAGGAGGGCCCCGCAAGCCCCATCCCAGGTGGGCAGGAGGACACCCACAGGCCCGGTACTGCAGCCCAGGAGGGCCCCGCCAGCCACACGACTGATGGGCAGGAAGGCACCGCCAGCCACAGGTCAGGTGGCGAATGACCTCCATGCCATGGCCGGATCCGCTGAGCTGGACACTCATCCGATGCACCGCTGAACAGGGCACCGCCGTCTCAAGCACCGCTGAACAGGGCACCGCTGTCTCAAGCACCGCTGAACAGGGCACCGCCGTCTCAAGAACCGCTGAACTGGGCCCTTCATCTCAAGCACCGCTGAACGGGGCACCGCCGTCTCAAGCACCGCTGAACTGGACCCTTCAACTCAAGCACCGCTGAACTGGGCCCTTCATCTCAAGCACCGCTGAACAGGGCACCGCCGTCTCAAGCACCGCTGAACAGGGCACCGCCGTCTCAAGCACCGCTGAACTGGACCCTTCATCTCAAGCACCGCTGAACTGGGCCCTTCATCTCAAGCACCGCTGAACAGGGCACCGCCGTCTCAAGCACCGCTGAACAGGGCACCGCCATCTCAAGCACCGCTGAACTGGGCCCTTCATCTCAAGCACCGCTGAACAGGGCACCGCCGTCTCAAGCACCGCTGAACTGGGCCCTTCAACTCAAGCACCGCTGAACTGGGCCCTTCATCTCAAGCACCGCTGAACAGGGCACCGCCGTCTCAAGCACCGCTGAACTGGGCCCTTCATCTCAAGCACCGCTGAACAGGGCACCGCCGTCTCAAGCACCGCTGAACAGGGCACCGCCGTCTCAAGCACCGCTGAACTGGGCCCTTCAACTCAAGCACCGCTGAACTGGGCCCTTCATCTCAAGCACCGCTGAACGGGGCACTGCCGTCTCAAGCACCGCTGAACTGGGCCCTTCAACTCAAGCACCGCTGAACTGGGCCCTTCATCTCAAGCACCGCTGAACAGGGCACCGCCGTCTCAAGCACCGCTGAACAGGGCACCGCCGTCTCAAGCACCGCTGAACAGGGCAAGGCCGTCTCAAGCACCGCTGGCCCATTGGCGGAAGGGGCAGGCCCGCATCTGTGTCGGGCAGGGCTGCACGAGGCACTCTGGGCACCAGTCCCCCTCCAGAACCAGTGGAGACTGTTATCCACTTGAGAGACTGTGGCTTTGCACTCCCCAGGATGGAACAGTGGGCAACCCACCCACTGTAGAGACTTGAGAGACTGTGGCTTTGCACTCCCCAGGATGTAACAGTGGGCAACCCACCCACTGTAGAGACTTGAGAGACTGTGGCTTTGCACTCCCCAGGATGTAACAGTGGGCAACCCACCCACTGTAGAGACTTGAGAGACTGTGGCTTTGCACTCCCCAGGATGGAACAGTAGGCAACCCACCCACTGTAGAGACTTGAGAGACTGTGGCTTTGCACTCCCCAGGATGTAACAGTGGGCAACCCACCCACTGCAGAGACTTGAGAGACTGTTGCTTTGCACTCCCCAGGATGTAACAGTGGACAACCCACCCACTGTAGGGACTTGAGAGACTGTTGCTTTGCACTCCCCAGGATTTAACAGTGGGCAACCCACCCACTGTAGAGACTTGAGAGACTGTGGCTTTGCACTCCCCAGGATGGAACAGTGGGCATGGAGGCCCCTCGTGGATCTGGCGTCGTGGACTCATCTGGCTGAGGTGCCCCCCTTCCCTTTCCCCACGAGGTGCCTGTAGTTTTGCTATCTGATGCCCCTGCAGTGTTCTCTCCGTTGGAGTCAGGTATCCTATGTGGGCTTTGCCCATGTGATTTGGGCCCAGTGGTCCACGGACAATGCCTGCTACAATGATCGGACTTTAAAATTTAAGTATATAAAGGTTTTAGATGTGTGATATATTTTTAAGCCAGTGATACAATATATTCCAATGTTTAGACTCATTTCCTTTTGTCTTTGCATTCTTCCGGGGGGTTTGGGGGGTGTAACTCTGAGTTGTTGCTATGCATTGATGTGTGTGTTGTAGTGGGTGAGGGTGGGGGTGGGTGTGTCGCGTATGTGTGTCCCCGTAATTTTTCCCCTCCCCCCTCCCCTGTGTCGTAGGTGCAGTACTCACCGTTGTCTTCTGCGCCGGCGTTCGTGCTCCTGGTAGAGGAGCAGGAAGACAATCGCTGGGAGGATGTGGAGTTCGGGTTCCATGCTGTCCAGATTCCTCTTGGGGTGTATGAAGGTGAGCGTTTTCCATTCGAAATGGCTGTTTCCGCCGTGTTTTTATCGGCGGGGCTACCGCCCCAGAAAAGGTGGCGGATTGGTGGGTTGTGATGGGGTGGGCGGTACATTGACTCTCGCCTGTCTGTTGGCGGTGACCGCCGCGCTGTTTGTTTGTCCCGCCGTGGTGGGCGGTGTGTTGAAGTGGCGGTCCCTGTTGGCGGTTTCCGCCAGGGTCGGAATTCCATTTTTTTACCACCAGACTGTTGGTGGTTTAGCCACCGCTTTAACACCGACCGCCAAGGTTGGAATGACCCCCTGTGTCTTGAGTCATTAAAGCTAGGATTGGAGAAGTATTAACAACCTGACTCGTTAAACTTATCCTTTTTGCAGCCAATGTGTCCCTTCATGTTTGTTGTTGAAGATTAGTAAGGAAGCTGTGGACCCTAATCTTCAATCTCAAGGAGTGTAACACATAATCATAGACCGGAACTTGCTTCATGAGTTTTTCGTGTTACCAGCATATGCCTCTTCTAGCACAGCTGCAAAGTCTGGGCAAAGAGATAATGTGAACTCCTGAGGCACAGACCTAGTATCTCTTTTCACAGCAGTAACACAGCCCCATGTAGCTAGAAAAATTAACTGTAATTAGCCCAGCTGGTGCCACAGAGGCCAATATCAGAGCAAGTAAGAAGTGGGCCAAGTCCATCTACCATCTTCTCTTTTTTCACAAAGGTCCCATCCACCTTGGCCACATCCATTTGTCCAGTTAATCCCACTATTCTGACATTATTTCTGCTCCACCTAGCCTCTAGGTCCTCATTCGTAGTCCCTATTCTGTCCAGGGCCTTCCCCATCTAAAGTAGCTTCTACCCTAATGGCAGAGTTATCTCCAATATTTGATACACTCTGTTCAGTCACATCTACTTGGTTCACTTGCTTGTTCAATACCTCCTTCACGTAGTCCTTTCCTACAGTGAGGCTGAACAATGTTGCCATTGATGGTATGGAAGATTTCTTACATTTCTTACAACAGCGCTTTGAACTCTGAGTCACTGGACAAGTCGACCTACTTAGACGGTGTCAGGATATGAGGTCTGTTGTTTTTCAGCATATATGTTTAGTTTGTTTGGGGACAAAGGGATCCTTATTCTGTTTCTGATCTCCAATACACATAGGGCCTGATTCACAGTATAGACTTTGTAGTACATTTTGTAGTACTATAGTAATAAAATGAAAGCACCATTCACAAACTACGTGCAGAGTTTATGCCTCCGCATTACCTATTCTTGTGTGGCAGAGTTCTTCCCCTGATTGCAAAAACTGTGGTAGTAAATGTGGGAGGGACATAGGGAAGTGGTTTAAAAATAGTGCAGACATACTACAAAAGGGGATGGCATAAGGGAGGGGTATGAGGGATCAGTGAGGGTTTTAGAGAGGTATCACCTACCCACACAAGAGTACGACAATTGCTATACATGGGAGTGGAAAAATGTCACTTACAGTATTGTAGTAAATGTACGGTCAGAATTTGTGAATACCGAAAAGTAGTACGCTTACTCAAAAGTGTAAATTACTCAAAGGTGTAAGTTAACTTTGTGAATCAGTTATTCAATCCCGTGAATGGCCACCATACATTCAACAACAGAAGAACAGTGATATGCAAAGTTTACTGATTGAGCACCAGTAGGAGATTCAGTGTGGATTCCAAACTAAGGGTTTATCAGAGACCAACCATGATTGGGACATCTTCAGGGCCCATATGTTCATAGTAGTAACAATGTTTGGCTTAGATTGCAACTGTATCTCTATGAGTTTATTTGCAATAGAGGTTCTGAGGACTCCAGAGTGTTGGGCTGTTCTTACTATGAAAGTTTGGGCATCATTTGGAGAACTCACTGCTGATGCAGAAGTTCTTACAGAGCCCCACCATGTCATGGCACCAGACACCAGTCTGGATAGGCACACAAGGCACACAGGTCAGTGTCAGGAGAGATCAATTCAGGCTGCCTCTCCAGGATCTATGATGGTGACAACATTCACACCCAAGCCAGTATTTACCTGTCCTCCACATGCAGGTTTGGCAGATCACTGGACCATGCAGCAGCCACACATGCATAACTGTTAGAAATTGGGTCTTTGGTTGGCAGTCAGGTTACCCCCTTTCCAAGCAAGGACCCTCACTCTAGTCAGGGTAAAGGAGAATCACCCTCAGCTAGCCCCCGCTTACCCACTTGGTAGCTTGGCACAAGCAGGCAAGCTTAACTTCAGAGTCTAGGTGTAAAGTATTTGAACCAACACACACAGTAACTCAGTGAAAACACTACAAAATTACACAACACAAGTTTAGAAAAATAGGAAATATTTATCTAAACAAAACAAGACTAAAACAGCAAACATACAACATACACAAGTCAAGTTATTCATTTTAAAAGCAAAAGAGTCTTAAATCCTTTTGTAAACAGTAAAAACACTGTTAGCGTTGAAAAGTACCTGGGTAGCGTCAAAATAACATGCACAGGCAAGTGTGCGTTGAAAAAGGTTAGCGATGCGTCGATTTCTCACCCGCAAGCGAGATCGTGTGGCGTTTCTCCTTCTCCGGTCGGGTCGGCATGTGTAATTTTTCCTCTCTGCAGGAGAGCGATGCGACAATCTGGGCAAACAATCGGGTCCGGGCAGGCGTTGCGTCGGTTTTTCCGTGCCAGCAAGGTTTGCGTCGAAAATCCTGACGCACGGTATCAGAAAAATCGAGCTGTGTGGGTTGCGATGTTACCAGCCTCCGTTAGCAGTGTTGCACTTTGTTTCTCCAGCCACGTGCGTCGATCTTCCAGCCGCGCTTGAGGCGGAGCGTCGATTTCAGCTGCGAAGCCGGTGGCAAGTTGTTTTTTTTTTAGCCGTGTCTCGGAGGTTGCATTCAAAATTTCCCGCATGGCGGTCTGTGCGTGGATTTTCAATCTTGGTCTTCCAGCTTCACCTGTTAAGGCCCCAGGAACTGGATACAGCACCACTTGCCAGGGCAGGAGTCTCAGCAGAGAGTCCAGGAGCTGGCAGGAGAAGTATTTGATGGCCCTGAGACTTCAACAACAGGAGGCAAGCTCAAGACAAGCCCTTGGAGATTTCTTCACAAGCAGGAATGCACAACAAAGTCCAGTCTTTGTCCCCTTTCACCAGGCAGAAGCAGCAACTGCAGCATAGCTCCACCAAGGACAGTCACAGGCAGGGCAGCAGTTCTCTTCAGCTCTTCTCCAGGCAGAGGTTCCTCTTAATTTCCAGAAGTGATCTAAAGTCTGTGGTTTTGGGTGCCCTTCTTATACCCATTTTTTCCTTTGCAGTAGGCTTACTTCAAAGGAAAGTCTCTCTTGTTTGTGAAATCCTACCTTGCCCATGCCAGGCCCCAGACACATACCAGGGGGTTGGATACTGCATTGTGTGAGGTGCAGTCACCGCCCTTTCAGGTGTGAGTGACCACTCCTCCCCTCCCTCCTAGCACAGATGGATCATCAGGATATGCAGGCTACACCCCAGTTCCCTTTGTGTCACTGTCTAGAGAGAGGTGCAAACAGCCCAACTGTCAAACTGACCCAGACAGGGAATCCACAACAGGCAGAGTCACAGAATGGTTTATGCAAGAAAATGCCCACTTTCTAAAAGTGGCATTTTCAAACACACAATCTTAAAATCAACTTTACTAAAAGATGTATTTTTAAATTGTGAGTTCAGAGACCCCAAGCTCCACATGTCTATCTGCTCTCAAAGGGAATCTATGGTTTAATCATATTTAAAGGCAGCCCCCATGTTAACCTATGAGAGGGATAGGCCTTGCAACAGTAAAAAACGAATTTGGCAGTATTTCACCGTTAGGACATATAAAACACATTAGTATCTGTCCTACCTTAAACATACACTGCACCCTGCCCATGGGGCTACCTAGGGCCTACCGTAGGGGTGTCCTACATGTAAGAAAAGGGAAGGTTTAGGCCTGGCAAGTGGGTACACTTGCCAAGTCGAATTGGCAGTTTGAAACTGTACACACAGACACTGGAGTGGGAGGTCTGAGCCATGTTTTCATGTCTACTAATGTGGGTGGCACAACCAGTGTTGCAGGCCCACTAGTAGCACTTGATTTACAGGCCCTGGGCACCTCTAGTGCACTGTACTAGGGACTTACCAGTAAATCAAATATGCCAATCATGGAAATCCAATCAACAATACAATTTACACAGAGAGCATACGCACTTTAGCACTGGTTAGCAGTGGTAAAGTGCTCAAAGTTCTAAAGCCAACAAAAACAGGTCAGAAAAAATAGGAGGCAGGAGGCAAAAAGATTAGGGATGACCCTGCCAAAAGGGCCAGGTCCAACAATAACCAATATGGAGAAAGTTGTCTTAGTTGGGAATGCCCTCTAACTTGTTGAAATTAGTAATAGCATTTCATATGTCAACTTGTAGTCCAGTGCTGATGGATGGGAATCATGGTCTACCACAAAAAGTTCAAAAGCATAATGCGTTGAAAAAAGTCTGCCTGTTGGTGTCTCTGTTGTTTTCTATACATTTTAATGATCCCCCAGATAGGCTAGGAATAATAAGAGGGGATGCTCTGGTACGAGCTTCACTTCCAGGTCGGAGGCCGCCGCTGCTGTTGTTGTGCTCGGATCATATCGGGCCACCGTTGGAGTCGCGTCCGCAGCCCGGAGCAACCGAGGTGGTGTGAAGAGGTGGTTTGACCTTCTTCATACAGATAAAACAGCAAGATAAAGTGTGCCTTCCAAGGAGCTGCAGAGATTCTTTTGATATTTTTCATAATGCTGATTCTAGCTCAGGAGATCCATGCTGGAAGTGGACTGCAGACTGCACACAGTGAATTGTGTGCAACAAGTAACTAGTGGTCTGGCTCGGAGAGCTGACCAGAAGGAGAACAGCTGCTTGCAAGCATGACCAGTGCACAGGAGAGGGCATGCTGGTAAGATTGTTTGACTGTTTTCCGATCTGAGAGCAGAGTGCACAGCGCAGGGGTGCAAACATAAGGATACAAAAGGATTTTTGTGGCATGTTTGTGCCGGGTTCCGGGTAAGCTGTCTGCACTGTGTGAGAGTGAGTAAAGACACAACTGTCTTCCGCGGCTGGGTTGGACAAAGTGCTCTGAGTTCTCTGTCGTTAGTTTGTGGCAGGTCGCTCTCTGTACTGTTGATGAAATAAACTTAATTAATAATCAACTGGAGGCTTTAATCAGAGCTCCAGATCCTCCTTCAAAGCAAAGTTCACCACACGCGCCACTCGAACAATGTTTAATTACTGTTGGCAGCCTCCCACAAGCCGGGGGAGTGTGCGCATCACCTAACGGAGTGGATGTTGTTTACTCACGTGCCAATGTAGCCCCTGTAGGAGTGCATGGGGAGCGCTGCAGGATCGCCAGGGGAGCCGGACAGCTCTGGGAGCTCCTCTGACCGCTGGTCATGGGGGGCTTGGTGTTCAGTGGCATGCGGCTGTCCTATGCAGACAAGACTGCCAACCAGTGAGGAAGGTGGGTTCGGTGATCGATTTGCTGTCTTTCTGCCACTTGTGAGAGCGGTGGGTGGCTGCAGCGTGCAAAGACACAGAGAAGCTCTGGGAAATCGTGGGAGAAGGCACAATAGTTGGCCTCGGAACAGAAGCAGAAGCCAAGTGGTAACAAGCAGGGCTTAAAGCACGGTGACGGTGGAGTGAAGAGAAGTTCTGCTGCATGGACATTGTGCAGATTCGGGCTGAGCTCACTAGGGAGGGAGAAAAGAAGCCATTGCTCTGTTTTGCTGGTATTTTTGGACTGTGGGACAGGGGAAAGTTTAAAAGTACCTTCTAATTTTGTGTTTTGTTAAAGTATGTACAGGTAAAGGCTAAACATAGCGGCTTTAGATAATTCTCCTTATCTTTGTATCAACTAGGACATTAAAATACTGGTGGTGCCAGGAGAAAACCTGTCACGTGGCAACCCTAGACAGTGCTGCGAAGATGGGAATTCCTTAAGGAGTGTACTAGAGTGTATGGTCACATTTCAGCAACAGCGGTGAAGTCTCAGCTGTATTTCTTTGCTTTATTAGTTCAGGAGTGCATGTGGGGCGAAGTGGTTCAGGGAACATGGCGTCCGTCTAAAAGAGCCGGTCGCGGAGGGCTCCGTTCTGTGAATGACGCAGTGAAATAATTATGCCTTACAGGGGAAATGTGAAGATTTGATGGGTCGGCAGTGGGAGTCCGCTTTGCGTTTTTTGGTTTTGCGGCGGTGCAAGGGAGGCAAAGGAGCTTGCGGGAGCATGTGACACTTCGGAGCATGGGGTGGTGCCGTTGTTGAGAGCCTCCCTGGAGCTCTTTCGGGTCAGGGAGGCAGCGGCTCGTGTTCCCTACCGGGGGACCCAGGGCAGGACCAGCACAGGGCCGGATCCTTCAGGAAAGAAGAGCAGGATTTTGAGGATTCCTCAGTACATCAAGGACTTGGTGATTTCAGGTACTGATGGGGAAAAAACAAGATTTAAAGGGTTTGAAGGTTCTGTGCACCAGGGACATGCTTCTTTTGGTATAGCACTGTAGAAATTCATTCAGACCATATGGTGGACAGGGTAATGGGGCTAGTGGGGACCAGAAAGGAAGGGGGAAAGGGAGCATCTAAAAATAGTTTGGGACAAGTAGCGTATTCCCTGCGCAGCTCTAAAAAAAGTAAGTAAAGAGTGGAAGTTGAAAGTCTGGTCCCCCTCCAGAAACCCCCTACAGCGAGAAGTAAGGCGGAATACGATAATAGTTCAGTTACAAAGAGACTGGATGTGAAGAGTGTTGGAGGTTTGAACTATAGAAAAGTCTGGGTTACCCCATCAGTAATGACTTATTTTCGAGTATTGCCAGGATCACCAAGAATGTCAACCAGGGGTGCGAGTATGCAAGAGCTGGATAAATTGGACAAGTTAGAGTCTGCTGCTAGTTCAGAGGGCATTAGCCCAGACCTCCGGGTGGATGGGAGAGGTGTTTCGCAGTATTCCTTTTCTGTGAGATCTGTAGAGAGGCAAGAGGAGGTAAATGCAGTACAAGATTTACAATCCGTCAGAGAGGATCAGGGGCACTCAATTGCGGATATGTTGAAAGCATTATCTGTGGAACTGAAGGGTGGCTTTGAGACTTCTAATGCCAACAAGGTGGAGATTAGGGGTCTCTGTTAAGACTTAGGGAAGAAAATTGATGACCTGGCGGGCCGGACAGCTGCTTTGGAGGAGGAGGAGGTGGGCGAGTTAAGGATGGTGGTGGAAGAAAATAAAGAGCAAATAAGATATTTAAAAGAAGGGGAAGCAGGGGTAATGGCTAAAATGGAATCGCTACAAAATAATCAGAGGAGGAATAATCTGAGGTTTCTCAGGGTCCCGGAAGGGTTGGAAGAAGGTGATTTAAAAGGCTTCATGGTCTGATTGATAAAGCAGGAGGTGAATGTGGAAGAATCAGAGAAGGACATTGCAAAATATATTCAAAGGGTGCACCGGGTCCCGGCAAAAATGCCTTCCAACAGGGATAGACCAAGGAAAATTTTTGTTTATTTTCAAACATACTCACTGAAGGAACATATTCTGGCTCTGGGGTTAAAAAATAAATCATTGTCAGTAAACGGATCCCCATTTGAAATTAGGTCAGACCTAGCGTCTGTGACTTTAAATAAACAGTGGGAGCTAGGTAAAAGAATAGACATGTTGAAAAAACTGGGTGCAACAGCTCAGTTAAAATTCCCTGCTTCATTAAGGGTTATGGTGAATAACAAAATGTATAATTTTACGGACTGGAAGGAGTTGGACGAGTTGATCACGAAAATTGAGAAAGGTAGCGGGAATGAGAAAGGTCTGACCTAAGCTTCTATTGTTTTTCCTGGTAAGGAGATTATTATTATTATTATTTTTTGCCATGTCCCAAGTTAGTAACGGTGACCCTCCTCTGACTTTGGTGAGGTTAATGATTGGGTGGGTTCCCTGGGGAGGAAGGGGAATGGGGGAGGGGATGGGGGATGGTGGTGGGGAGCACTAGGTGGGGAGAATAATAGGAAGAATAAAAAGATCCTGAGACACCTGTCTTGGAATGTAAATGGCCTTAGGGTGAAGAGTAGACAGAAAAGGTTGGTGCAATATTTGAAGGATGCCCCGTTTGATGTTTTGATCTTACAACAGACCCATCTTTCTAGGGAGGAGTGTTTTGAAGTTTTTAAGTCATGTGGGTGGGTTCAGCAGATAGCTAGCTCAAATTGTTTGAGTGGTAGTAAAGGGGTGGCTGTTCTAGTTAAGAATCATGCTAATATTACTTTTCTGGAAGGTCCCATAGATAACTCAGGGAGGTGGGTGTTGGGGAAGCTCTCTGCTTTTGAATATGTCTTTACCTTGGTAGGATACTATGGTCCTAATAGGGATGATGTAGGCCCATTAAGGGAACTTTTAGATCTTCTTTTGCAATATTTAGATCCAATAATTTGGGCAGGTGATTTTAATGTTGTATTGAACTACGAATTAGATAGATCAGCAGGTAGTAGGTCCAAATTCAGGTAATAATGTCCCAGTGGGGGTTATATGATGTTTGGAGGGATAAGAGGGGGTCAGAGAGAGGTTATTCTTATTATAATAAGAAGAAGTATCGGCATCAGTCCAGAATTGATTACTTCCTTTTGGATACTGTTTTGAGGGACTTTGTTGAGTCAGTAGTACATATTAGGGCCCAGTTATCAGATCACTAGGCGGTCAGTTTAGATCTTAGGTTGCCAACAAAAAGGAGGGAAAAAAGCTGGACTTTAGACAGAACTCTGCTTTTGGAAGATGAGGTGGTTACGGAATTGCGGGCAGATTCAGAGGAATTTTTTAGGATAAATTTGGGTTCAGCTCCGTTAGCGATAGTTTGGGACACATTTAAGGCATTTTTTAGGGGATGTCTGATTGGGATAGCTGCACACAGGAGGAAATTATATAATGAAGAAATAAGCAGGTTGGAGAGTCAAATACGACAATTTGAGCACGGAATGTTAAGTAAGGAGCAGGGTGAAGAATTTGACGATTTATATAAGCAACGTCAGACGGGCAGTTTGAAGTTGGCAGCTCTTTTGGACCGTAGGATTAGATTGAGATGTGAAGCTAATAGGGTGATACATTTTGAGTACAGTGAGAACAGCAGTAAATTGTTGGCTTGGAAGTTAAAATCAGATAGGGTTAGGAATCGGGTGACAGAAATTCTAGATGAAGACTCGGGTGAGATTAGAAAAGGTGGCAAGCTGGTGGAAGAAGGTTTTTTCAATTTCTTTAAGGACTTATATACAGAAGATTTGAAGCCGCCTTTGAAGGTATTGAAGGGGTGGCTTGGGGAATTAGATTTACCTACTCTGAATGAAGAGGAGAGAAGTGCAGTTAATGATCTGTTTCAGCAGAGCGAGATAGAACTGGTCATTTTAGCTGGCAAATTGGGGAAGGCATCACGACCAGATGGGTTACCCATCGAGGTTTATCGAGTTCTGGGTAGTAGTACTTCCAAATTTTTTAAGCAATTATGTGATAATATTATGGGGGGATGAGAATCTTCCTCCTTCTTGGAAAGAGGCGATTATTACGTTAATTTTAAAACCCGGCAAACACCCCAGGAAGTGTGATTTATACCACCCAATATCGCTGCTAAATTGTTATTATAAAATCTTTGCTAAACTCTTGGCTGATAGACTAGGGATGGTTATGGGGAAACTCATACACACAGACCAGAAAGGGTTTTTGAAGGGTAGGCATTTGCATGAATTGACACAGGGATTGGTAGGGTCGATTGATTTAGCCACTTTGATGCATATGCCTTTGGCGTTGGTAATGGTGGATGCAACAAAAGCATTCAACAGGGTTAATGGGAGTTATTTGATTACGGTATGTGAATCATATAAAATTGGAGGCCAATTTATTAGAACACTGCAAAAAATCTATCATGACCCAAGTGCAAGAATTTTGGTTAATGGTATGCTCACTCCTCAGGTAAAATAGAAAGAGGGACGAGACAGGGGTGCCCATTATCCCCACTGTTATTTGACCTTTATATTGAACCCTTAGCTTGTAGAATTAGGGGAGATAAGAGAATACCACCTTTGCGGTGTGGAGATCTGGTCAGGAAGGTTTCTTTATATGCGGATGATTTAATGATTTATACAGCGAATTTAAGTCAGGCCAAACCAGTTTTACAAGAGTTAATGGAGGATTTAGGGGGAATTTCTGGTTATGCTGTTAATAATCAAAATACTGAAATTATGGCATGGAATATGGAACTAAACGATGAAGAAAGAAGTTAAATATTTGGGGATCACTGTAACACATGATATATAAAAAATGGCGGAAACAAATCTTGCTCGGGTTATGAGGGAGGTGGACCTTTTACTGAGAAAATGGCTTAATCTTCCATAACTATAATAGGTCGGATAAAAATGGTGACTGTTCCCAAATTAACTTTTATTTTCAATGCATTGCCATTAGTGTTTAACAAGGCTGCTTTAAAGAAATTGCAGGGGAAAATTAGCAGTTTTATTTGGGCATCTAAAGGTGTTCGTCTATCATGGAAACAGCTCAGGAGGAAGAAAGAAAAAGGTGGTGTGGTGGCTCCTGATATGCAGTACTACGCATGGGCTTATCTGTTAAAAAATGTAAGACAAAGTTTTAATGCGTTAGATCATTCAGAGCTGGGGCAGATGTTAATTGCTATGATGGGAGGTCCAGAGAAGTTTTTTGTATAAGTTTGGGGATCCAAAGTTCTTTAAAAACAATTGATTTAAGATATTACATGATTGGGCAGTGTTGTGGTATGAGGTGAGGAAGATCACAAGGTTGTCATATTATAATAAGTATGCGCCGATTTGGGATTCTCCTGGCTCCCCGGAGTGAACTAAAGACACCCTGGCTATTCCTCTGAAAGAGGCAGGTTTTGTGCAATGGAGACATCTCCGTTATAATGGTGAACTTAGGGAGTTTGATAACCTTAATATGGAGGTAGGAGGAAGGCTGTCTAAGTTTAAATACCTTTAGATGAAGACTTGGGTTGGGAATGTGACAGAGGATGTGGGAAGTACTAACGGACTTGTGGCCAGATGCAGCTGGATACTCCGTTGAAGAAAGAAGTGGATGGTTATTGGCTGATGATGGACATTGTGGATGGTGAATTCAACCTCCTCGAAGAAATCTGGAAGGAGTGCTTGCTGGAGCCGCAGCTTAAAGACCTTTGGCAAGTATCCACTACAATTCTGTATAATACTGTTAAACCTGCTGCGTTAAGGAGAAATCATCTATTTTCTATTCACAGAGCCTTTTGGACTCCCATAAAATTGTCCAGGCTGAGACAGGATAACGTGGTGAGGTGTAAGAAGTGTGGTTCTGCATCAGCTGACGATCTACATATGTTTATTGATTGCCCTCTACTCCGTACGTTGTGGCAAGATGTGGGTGATGCAATTAAGGAGATTCTTCCCACAAGCCCGAAGGTAAGATCTCTGATAGTGATGTTTGGCTGTTCATATGAGGCGCAGACGATGGGTAGAGATGGAGCTAAACTGTTGTTTTATATGATGCTTGTGGCAAGAAGAGAGATCAGTAGGGAATGGATCAACCCTGTTCCCTCTACTTTTGTTGAATGGAAAAACTCTCTAATTTACCATCTTAAGTTAGACTGTCATAAGGTTTGTAAGAGGATCAGATTTTGGAATCCGCTGAAGCAATGGTTGGGAAGGGGTGAGGTATGAATAGGTAGGATGTGATCCTATGATTATACTCTTTCCTCTGCTTTTCGCTCTGGAGCTTGGGTGGAAAGTTTGTCCCAGACAGGTGCGAAGAGGTCGGAGATGGGTGGTGAGCAACTGTGTGGGAACCTTATCTGCTCCTTTCCCACCCCCACCTCACCCACCCCCCGGTCATGTGAGGGAAATTTGGAAGGTAAATGAGGATCAAAAAACAAAAAAACAAAAAAAGGGATGCTCGGAAAGTTGGTAATATGAATATAGGTTGTATCACTCAGGCAGACAACATGGGTTTGATGTATTCATTACCTGTTGGGCTTCAAACACGCCTAGGCACATTAGAACTTTATGTGGAGGAACATTACCTAAAAATTAATATCTCAATAAGATTTCTCCGAAGAAGGGCTTGAGATAGGGGAGGGATGAACTTGGTTTTTAGGACATGAAACGGTGGAGAACATCCTACTCTATCCCTTTTTAAGAAACACATTTCTAGCAATTGTGGAGAATATTATCACATAAAACATTGCTTGAGTAAGGCTATGTCACAAGCTAGGGCTATTAATAGATTATATAAAGTTTGGGGAAACATACATTTTACACATGCATTATCAGCCTATAGTGGAAAAAGTCGTCCTTCCCTAAGCTATGCTTATTAGGTAATGGACAAGAGGTTGTGGAGTTTCTTAGATATTGTCAAAGGACGTATTTTGCATTAGATTTGAACTCTGAAATCCATGGCAGCTCTGAGTTTGGACTTCTGGCAACTTTTGTTATAGCCCTATCGTCAGTTTTGAGGTGGGGTAATTGCCTGTTTGTGGGGGAAGTGGGGCCAGTGCGTGCTGCTTTGCGGCATGACATTTTTTTGTCAAGAAAAGAAAAAAGTGCTTTCTTTTGCTCTTTTTTCAAAAGCTTAGTAAATGTCCGACATAGATCATGTATATAGCTTTTCTATGTCTTCCTATGTCTAAATACTTTTAAAAATCCTCTAAAACAATCTTCTTCTAGAGGAAGTTTGCAGGATATGTTACTATGGCAACGCCACAAGAGAAATGTGGTTATACAGGAAAGCTGTTTATGGAAAAAACGCAACCTTATCTTACCAGAATACCCCACATGAGGTACGGAGAGCCATTTTATTTTTGGGATTAAATCAGTTACCTCTGCAAATAGAAATAGGTGCCTATGACGCTGTCCCTAGGCTTGAGAGAGTTTGTGATTTGTGCAATCTATATGTAGAAGTTTTAAACCATGCAATTTTTGTATGTCCTTCCTTGTACTCTGCATGACGTCACTTTCCAAAACCAGTATTTTTAAAATGTAATGTACAATCAGTACAAGAGGCATTCCAGTATTTGATTTGTTATCTTAATGATGTGGTATGAGCCAACATTTTTTTTTAATGTTTCCTAAATCTGTACTGGTGATTACTTGATATTGTGTCAGTGGAATTCTGTATGTCTGAATACATGATTGCTTTTTTGCACATTGCCACTTTTCTCTCAGAGAAGAGACTGTGAATGATGTGTTTTTCTTGTTTAGAATTTTAACTGAGCAACTATTGTATACTTTTAGCTGTATCATTTTATACCACCTCTAGCTTGATGCATTTAAAATATACAAGCAGCATATGTGGCTTGCTTATGCTGGTCACAAAAGATTTACTCCATTTTCAATGTTTTTATATCTGTTTTGATTACTTGTTTGGTATTATGTTATTGGCATTATGTATATTGAAATTGTGATGGCACTTTGCACGATGTCACTTTTTCTTTTCAAATGAAAAGGAATGAAAATTACGTTTTATCTCCCTTTTTCAATGTTTCCGTACTGATGAGTTGCTTGGCACTGTTTTACTGACTATGCATGTTGAATTTATGAAAGCACCTTACAGGATTTCACCTTTTCTTCCTTGTTGAAAGGGAATGTGCTGACGTTTCATGAAATATTGAATGTTAAAAAATGTGATTGTTTTCTGTAGTGCTTATATTTTTTTATGTGGACCCCCATTGGAGTTCCGAATCATATACTAAAATTGAATGCATTGACTTCTTGGGCCAGTTTGTAACAATTCCATCACAATTCTTTCTGCTACCTCTGACATTACAGCAAACTCCAAGAGAAATATAGTTGTGCCATTTCCATAGTTATGCATGACTGTCACTCCTTGTCCCTTTGCATCTTGTTATTATAGCACTGAACCATTGATGGTCTAGCTAGACAAACACATTTAACGTTTTTTGCTCAGAAGTTTGATTCCTGAGGACTTTGCACATACTGAGAACCTAACTGAGGCTTTGCAAAGCCTGTCCATAGATTGACGTGGTTCCTACTAATTCACTAGGTAACAGCCGCCATCTTTGCTATGCTACGTTCTTCTGTGGTAACACTGTTTGGAATCTGATCTCATAAACCGTGTGGATGAGTTACTGTACCATGCTTACTAGATAGTGTCCTTTCACTGTTCTGTTCATCCCCCTTTTTTCAAACAAACATTATTTTTTTACTGTCCCGACTGGCCTTCAACCTTTGACTGTGAGAACCAGCGTTATACTGTATTTAGAACCTGCACAGGTGAGGCATTATTTGCTTCTGGGACAGACTGAGATGTTGTGCTAAAACAATGTCGAATCTAAAGGAACAAAAACTTGTTCATAGGCCAACTAAATCAGCCTTCCATTTGCAGTCTTTCGATCAAAATTTTCAAAGGTAACAGTAAAGTTTGGTTTACCTGTCAGATAGCAAAGAAGGACTGAAGCAAAATGGTTTGTTGTGATCACTCCAAAGGTGTAAAAACATACCGGATCTGAAGAAAGAAGCAATTAGAGGTACGACCCCATCAGTCCTTTTCCTCCTCAGTGGCCATGACCAAGCCAACAGTTGTCCACCTCTGACGAGCAGAGATGAGATGGAATCTATGGTTGGAGTGGTACGTACATCATGCATTTGGTCAGATTTTAAGCGGCCTAGAATTCCCAGCTGATATTTGATTCATGAACTCTGAGAAAACAATCAGCCATATTATTTTGCTCTTTCTAATAAAAAAAAGGCATTCTCGTTGTGCAGCACACCCCTCATCCCCTGGTCACAACCATCTTCATTAGTATTTGGCATATATATATATATATATATATATATATATATATATATATATATATATATATTCACTTCACAAACCAAAGGTAACAGGGATGTTATAGTTAGGCTTCAATAGTTAAACGAAACCATAGGATTTCACCAGTTATAGTTAGCGTTACCTCAAGTAACTATAACTCGTGCCCTAAGGTAACTATAACACATGCCCCTGCAATGCACAGTTTTTTCATCAAAACATTCACTGTAAATATTACCTTGATATTATCAATGATTTTATCAAAGATGTCATGAGTGTCATAATTTGTGGGGTCATTAGCAGTGCATGGCGAGGGCGCAAGTTAAAGTTACCTTAGGGCACATGTTATAGTTAGTTGAGGTAACTCTAACTATACCTTGTGAATTATTTTGGTTTTGTATGTTTAAATATTGAAACCTAACTACAACGTCCCTGTAACTTTTGGTTTTTAAGTGAATTTCTCTGTTTTTTTCAATTTTATTACTATAATGTCCCTGTAACCTTTGTTTTTTTCAGTGAATTTCAAAGGTTTTTTAACGTATAGTAATTTTCATTACTATGTGTTAATCCAACCACTGTCCCGCACGGCCTCTGTCCGTGTGCGGTGGCGGTTGGCCACGAGGCCAACACCCTATAAGCACCCAAACATGCAACGTGCACGGCCTTCACCCGTGCATATGGGACGTTGCCTGCAAGACCTGGCCTGCAGTCAGACCCTGCAGCCAACCACACCCCCAGCCACCCAACCCCATGCTGTGCACGTCCCTTTGTCCGCGCAGGAAGAGACTTTGGCGCGGCCTCTCTGGGTGAGAGAATAGGTGTGAGAGGCTGTGTCTTGGGGTGAGACTGTCTGTCAGCCTCTCTGTCTGGGTGTAAGAGTGGGAACATCAGTGTTTTAGTGGGTGCATCAGTGTGTGCACCGGTCTGTGAGTGGGTGCATGATGGTATCAGGGGGTTTGTCAGTG
The DNA here is from genome assembly GCF_031143425.1 of Pleurodeles waltl. Lineage (NCBI taxonomy): Eukaryota > Metazoa > Chordata > Amphibia > Caudata > Salamandridae > Pleurodeles > Pleurodeles waltl. The sequence goes on along the minus strand of NC_090443.1, from coordinate 111,526,195 downwards.
GGTGTGTGACAGCATGAGTGGGTCTGTGAGTGAGTGCTTAACTCTGAGTGAGTCTATGAGTGAGTGCGTGAGGGTCTGAGTGGGTGCAAGAGGGTCTGAGTATGTCTGTGAGAGGGTACGTGAGTGTCTGAGTGGGTCTGTGAGTGGGTGTGTAAGTGTCTGAGTAGATATTTGAGTGGGAGAAATTGATTAAAAGAGAGTCACAGAGAGAGACAGAAAGTGAGAGAGATACAGAGTTTTTTAGGCTTTGAAGTATGATATACTTAGAACAAGATATTTCTCTATATGTGTCATTTTTAAATATAAAACTAATTTGTAATTTAAAAAAGAAAGAGGGAAGCGATTCCAGCTTGACTGCTCAGTATGAAGGTCTACCAACCTTCACACTGAGCTTTTTCTTTTTAGCCCTTTATGGGCTATCTGGAACCGGCGAGGGAGCCCTCGGGGGCTCCCCCCTCAATTTTTATTTTTAATTTTTTTTTTTTTTTAATTTTTTTTAATATTTCACCAAAATGCCCATTATGGGCATCTGGCTCTGTGGAGGAAGCTATAAGGCTTCCCTCGCAGTGCCATTGCTTCAGTATGCATGGAGCTGCTTTAACAGCAGCTCCTTGCTTGGTGAAGCATTTCTTCTCAGTCCTCTGCATGCATGCAGGGGACAGAGATAAAAGCTTCAGATTTTGATAGGGGGACCTGTTTGACAGGTCCCCTGTCAAAACCCGAAGTGATTGCTGTGGTTTTAGCTGCAGCCAAGAAACAGCAAACAGGTATGTCCTGGGGGTGGGCACCCTGGAACACAGCAGGAGCCGGCCCCAGGGGGGTGGCTGTCCCCAGGACCATCAGTGGCCCCACAATGTGGCCATGCAGTCCCCTCCAACATTAAGATAGCCCTGGGGAGGTGGTGGTCCCTGGGTTAATATAGGGCGGAATCAGACCACCTTCACAAATTTTACTCTTTGTCCCAGGGTGGTGGTGATCCATGGGGAATGGGGGGCCATGGGCCCCCTGTATATATTAGATTCAAAACTCTGGGGAGGTGGTGGTCCCTGGGGGTGGCGAGGCATGGGCCCCCTACATATATGATAATCAAAGCCCCGGGGAGGTGGCGGTCCCCAGGGTGCGGGGGGCCACGGGCCCCCCAGCATATTAATAATCAAAGCAGCGGAGAGGTGGTGGTCTCCGGGGCAGTGGTGGTGCAGGGGTCACACTCCCTGCATATTGAATTACAGCCCTGGGGAAATGGTGATCTCCAGGGCAGCTGGGGGTACGCCCCCGCATATTTATAATAAGCCCCAGGGTAGCGGGAGTGGGACAGGAGGCCCCACCGCATTTTTATACAAATGCCACTGGGACTAGGCCATTTCGGGCGCTTTATAATAATGAAGCGTGGGAGCCCACACTTTTAAAAAAACTATTACGGCAGATCTCCAGATCCACTTTGACTCTGTCCATAAAATAAAAATAAAAACTGCTTTTTATCCCGGGGGTCCCATTGGGACCCCACCACCAGAGCCAAGGTTTCAGGGTGTTCATACCCTGGCCCCTTTTCTTTATTTTTTTACTTTTTTGGGGGGACTTGGCTTTAGCCGAGTCCAAAGATGGCGGACAACACTTCAACAGCTTTCGTTGTTGAAGTGTTATCAACCAATCAGATCTCTGCACAAGATTGCGAGGGGTCACGAATCCTTCGCATCCCTATACATGGAGTGCAGAATTATTAGGCAAGTTGTATTTTTGAGGATTAATTTTATTATTGAACAACAACCATGTTCTCAATGAACCCAAAAAACTCATTAATATCAAAACTGAATATTTTTGGAAGTAGTTTTTAGTTTGTTTTTAGTTTTAGCTATGTTAGGAGGATATCTGTGTGTGCAGGTGACTATCACTGTGCATAATTATTAGGCAACTTAACAAACAACAAATATATACCCATTTCAATTATTTATCATTACCAGTGAAACCAATATAACATCTCAACATTCACAAATATACATTTCTGACATTCAAAAACAAAACAAAAACAAATCAGTGACCAATATAGCCACATTTCTTTGCAAGGACACTCAAAAGCCTGCCATCCATGGATTCTGTCAGTGTTTTGATCTGTTCACCATCAACATTGCGTGCAGCAGCAACCACAGCCTCCCAGACACTGTTCAGAGAGGTGTACTGTTTTCCCTCCTTGTAAATCTCACATTTGATGATGGACCACAGGTTCTCAATGGGGTTCAGATCAGGTGAACAAGGAGGCCATGTCATTAGATTTCCTTCTTTTATACCCTTTCTTGCCAGCCACGCTGTGGAGTACTTGGACGCGTGTGATGGAGCATTGTCCTGCATGAAAATCATGTTTTTCTTGAAGGATGCAGACTTCTTCCTGTACCACTGCTTGAAGAAGGTGTCTTCCAGGAACTGGCAGTAGGACTGGGAGTTGAGCTTGACACCATCCTCAACCCGAAAAGGCCCCACAAGCTCATCTTTGATGATACCAGCCCAAACCAGTACTCCACCTCCACCTTGCTGGCGTCTGAGTCGGACTGGAGCTCTCTGCCCTTTACCAATCCAGCCACGGGCCCATCCATCTGGCCCATCAAGACTCACTCTCATTTCATCAGTCCATAAAACCTTAGAAAAATCAGTCTTGAGATATTTCTTGGCCCAGTCTTGACGTTTCAGCTTGTGTGTCTTGTTCAGTGGTGGTCGTCTTTCAGCCTTTCTTACCTTGGCCATGTCTCTGAGTATTGCACACCTTGTGCTTTTGGGCACTCCAGTGATGTTGCAGCTCTGAAATATGGCCAAACTGGTGGCAAGTGATATCGTGGCAGCTGCATGCTTGACTTTTCTCAGTTCATGGGCAGTTATTTTGCGCCTTGGTTTTTCCACACGCTTCTTGCGACCCTGTTGACTATTTTGAATGAAACGCTTGATTGTTCGATGATCACGCTTCAGAAGCTTTGCAATTTTAAGAGTGCTGCATCCCTCTGCAAGATATCTCACTATTTTTGACTTTTCTGAGCCTGTCAAGTCCTTCTTTTGACCCATTTTGCCAAAGGAAAGGAAGTTGCCTAATAATTATGCACACCTGATATAGGGTGTTGATGTCATTAGACCACACCCCTTCTCATTACAGAGATGCACATCACCTAATATGCTTAATTGGTAGTAGGCTTTCAAGCCTATACAGCTTGGAGTAAGACAACATGCATAAAGAGGATGATGTGGTCAAAATACTCATTTGCCTAATAATTCTGCACTCCCTGTATATACTGATTTGGATTTTCTTTGATTTCTCGAAAATTACTGAACAGAATTACACCAAAACAAAAAAAGGTCACTTTGTGGACCAGGGCCTACCTTATTGCCAAATTTGGTTTAATTCCGTTCAGTAGTTTCAGCACTATTGCTGTTCAAGATCCCTATGGGAAAACATGTTTTGGGATTGTCCCTTTTTCTCGGCTCCCCAGCGCCCCCATGCCAGTCTAATTACCCCAAAACTTTCCAGACAGCAGCTGACGTGACTGGCACATTTTTTGGGAAAGTTTCATGAAGACTTGTCAAGCAGCACCAAAGATATAGGCAATTAAAAAAACACTTTTCATATAAAAACTAAGGGGGTCATTATGACCCTGGCAGAAGGCGGAGAAGCGGCGGTAAGACCGCCAACAGGCTGGCGGTCTTTTTTTTGGTATTATGACCATGGCGGTTACCGCCATGGTCATCCGCCGGTTCTCCGTTCTGCCAGCCGGGCTGGAGACCTGGGTCTCCAGCCCAGCGGCCGTCACTATACCGCCGGCGGTATTTTGACCCGGCTTACCGCCGTGGATTTCCTGCGGTTGGAACCGCCATGAAATCCATGGCGGTAAGCACTATCAGTTCCAGGGAATTCCTTCCCTGGCACTGATAGGGGTCTCCCGATCCTCCCAACCCCACCCGACTCCCTCCCCTACACCCCCCACCACCCCTGCCACCCCCCAAAGGTGGCAGGGCCCCCCCACCCCGACCCCCAACATCAGAGAACTCATACACACACGACACGCACGCAGGCACCACCAACACATACACACACACACACCGACATACATGCCTACATCCACACACAGTCAGACACGCACACCCACATACAAACATACATGCACACATCCATACAGACATACCCACACATACACGAACTCATTCCCAAAACACACAACACCCCCGCAAGCATACACGCACTCACACACCCCCTCTACATACACAGACGCACACCCCCATGCTCCCACACAACACACAACACCCCCCACCCCCTCCCCTAACGGACGATCGACTTACCTGTTCTGTCGATCCTCCGGGAGGGGACGGGAGCCATGGGAGCTGCTCCGCCGACACCACACCGCCAACAGAACACCGCCACGCCGAATCACAGGACGTGATTCGGTGGGCGGTGTTCCATTGGCGTGGTGGTGAAGGTGGAGCAACCTCGGCTTCCCCGCCGCCCGCCAGTATGGCTGTTGGCGGCTCTCTGTCGGAAAAAGGACAGAGAGCAGCCAACAGTGATAATACGCCGAGCGGCAACCGCCACTACTGGCAGTCTTCCGCATTGTGGTCCCTCGGCGGTCTTGGAAAAAGACCGCCGAGGTTGTAATGACCACCTAAGTCTTAACTATAACTACCTAGTGGCAGAGGGCGGAGGGCAGTCCTCTGTCAATACTTACATTTTGAAGGGCCATATTTTTCGGCACAGGACAAAGTGAAGACACGGGTATGGCAAAATTGAACTTGTGATAAATTGCAGCCAAGATACTCACCTCAAGCTGTCAGAGAAAGCTTCAACTCCAAATTTGGATATGCAGTACCCTCCTCCGATTAGGGGCACCCTGCCGGCGCCACTGGACACATTGACAATCCTCCCTCGAGCCTTCCTCACAAGGGCAAGTAGGCTAAGTGTAACATCAATCATCCCAATTAGGTTCACATTTATCACCCAAATGAAGTCGTCTAGAGTCAGCCACTCATTTGGAGCGATTGGAGTTGCAACACCAGCATTATTGACCAAGCCCCAAAGCCCTGTAGAGAGAAGAAGATTAAAGAAAATGAGCAAGTAGGTTTTCCAGTGGTTTTAGGGTATACAAAACTCTGTTTGATCAAGCTATGACATCATTCACTCTGTATGACACTTGGAGCTTAATTCAAATAACAATTACTAGCTCTGTTCCTCCGACCACAAACTCAAAACTCTTTTGAAAAGTCAAATTGGACACCTATATTTTCTTTTATGCAAGTTCCTGTAGCTGCAATATTTCTTAAGATGGCTTTGAACTCTTGATTCTGTTTAACTTACTTAGGTCAAATACCTATCTCCAATTCATGATGATTGTAGGAAGTTGGCTCTGTATGTACTATTTCAAAGTAAGAAATAGTGTGCACAGAATCCAAGGGTTCCCCTTAGAGGTAAGATAGTGGCAAAAAGAGATAATTCTAATGCTCTATTTTGTGGTAGTGTGATCCAGCAGTAGGCTTATCAGAGGGTAGTGTTAAGCATTTGTTGTACACAGACAGGCAATAAATGAGGAACACACACTCAAAGACTTACTCCAGGTCAATAGGTTTTTATATAGAAAAATATATTTTCTTAGTTTATTTTAAGAACCACAGGTTCAAGATTTACAAGGAATACTTCAAATGAAAGGTATTTCACTCAGGTATTCTAGGAACTTTGAATAATCACAATATCATGTACAGATTTGACAAAAATGGCAATAAGCTATTTTAAAAGTGGACACTGCAAAAATCAACAGTTCCTTGGGGAGGTAAGTAAAGGTTAAGTTCACAGGTAAGTAAAACACTTATAAGTCTCAAAGTTAGGTCCAAGGTAGCCCACCGTTGGGGGTTCAAGGCAACCCCAAAGTTACCACACCAGCATCTCAGGGCCGGTCAGGTGCAGAGGTCAAAGAGGTGCCCAAAACACATAGGCTTCAATGGGGTATAGGGGTGCCCCGGTTCCAGTCTGCCAGCAGGTAAGTACCCGCGTCCTCGGGGGCAGACCAGGGGGGTTTTGGAGGGCACCGGGGAGGACACAAGCAGGCACAGAGAGTACACCCTCAGCGGCACATGGGCGGCCGGGTGCAGAGTGCAAACAGGCGTTGGGTTTCAGATAGGAAGTGATAGGGAGACCCGGGGGTCTCTTCAATGATGCAGGCAGGCACAGGGGGGTGTTCCTCGGGGTGGCCACCCCCTGGGCTAGGCAGAAAGCCGCTTGGGGGTCGCTCCGGCACTGGAGTTCGGTTCCTTCAGGTCCTGGGGGCTGCGGGTGCAGTGTTGGTTCCAGGCATCGGGTCCCTTGTTACAGGCAGTCGCGGTCAGGGGGAGCCTCTGGATTTCCTCTGCAGGCGTCGCTGTGGGGGCTCATGGGGGTCGTCTCTGGCTACTCACGGGCTCGCAGTCGCTGGGGAGTCCTCCCTGTAGTGTTGGTTTTCCGCAGGTCGAGCCGGGGGTGTCGGGTGCAGAGTGGAAAGTCTCACGCTGACGGTGGGAAACGTGAAGTCTTCAAAGTCGTTTCTTTGTTGCAAGAAAGTTGCAGATTGTTGAACAGGGCCACTGTGTACGGGAGTTTCTTGGTTCTTGGTTGCAGGGCAATCCTTTGAGGCTTCAGAGGTCGCTGGTCCCTGTTAGATGTGTCGCTGTTGCAGTTTTCTTCGTAGTTGGGAGACAGGCCGGTAGGGCTGGGGCCAAAGCAGTTGTCGTCTCCGTCTTCACTGCAAGGCTTCAGGTCAGCAGTCCTTCTTCTTCTTAAGGTTGCATGAATCTGGGGCCGGATGTAGGAAGCATTTTGCATGGTGCAAACAGCGAATTTTGCTGTTTGCGCTATGCAAAACGCACATCGCGATGCTCATTGTCATTTTGCGAGTCGGTAACCAGGTTACCGACTCGCAAAATGGGAATGCGACTCGTAAATAGGAAGGGGTGTTCCCCTTCCTATTTGCGATTCGCATGCCGATGTAGAATTGCTTTGTGACCGCGAACGCGTCGCAAAGCAATTTGCAGTTAGCACCCATTTCAAATGGGTGCTAACCCATTCGCAAAAGGGAAGGGGTCCCTTTGTGAATGGCTCTAAAAAAAAAATTCATGGACCACTGCCTGCTCTGAAAAAATGAAACAAAAACATTTCATTTTTTTGTGTCTATTGCAACTTGTTTTCCTTTAAGGAAAACGGGCTGCAATAAAAAAAATAAAAAAAACTGCTTTATTAAAAAGCAGTCACAGACATGGTGGTCTGCTGTCTCCAGCAGGCCACCATTCCTGTGAGTGCTGCGAATCGGAAGGGGGTCGCAAATTGCGACCCACCTCATTAATATTAATGAGGTGGGTCTTTGCAACCCCCTTCCGATTTGCAGATGGTGTCAGGGACACCATCCTGCATCTGGGTTTGCGACTCGCAATTTGTGAGTCGCAAACCCAAACGTACGTACATCTGGCCCTTAGTTTCCTAGGTTCTGGGGAGCCCCTAAATACTGAATTTAGGGATGTGTTTAGGTCTGGGAGGGAAGTAGCCAATGGCTACTGTCCTGCAGGGTGGCTACACCCTCTTTGTGCCTCCTCCCTGTGGGGAGGGAGGCACAACCCTAATTCTATTGGGGGAATCCTCCATCCACAAGATGGAGGATTTCTAAAAGTAAGGGTCACCTCAGCTCAGGACAAGTTAGGGGCTGTCCTGACTGGTGGGTGACTCCTCCTTGTTTTTCTTATTATCTCCTCCAGCCTTGCCGCCAGAAGTGGGCGCAGTGGCCGGAGGGGCGGGCATCTACAATAGCTGGGATGCCCTGTGGCGCTGTAACAAAGGGGGTGAGCCTTTGAGGCTCACCTCCAGGTGTTACAGTTCCTGCAGGGGGAGGTGAGAAGCACATCCACCGAGTACAGGCTTTGTTCCTGGCCACAGAGTGACAAAGGCACTCTCCCCATGTGGCCAGCAACATGTCTGGTGTGTGGCAGGCTGGCAAAAACTAGTCAGCCTACACTGGAAGTTGGTATGTTTTCAGGGGGCCCCTCTAAGATGCCCTCTGGGTGTATTTTACAATACATTGCACACTGGCATCAGTGTGCATTTATTGTGCTGAGAAGTTTGATACCAAACTTCACCAGTTTTCAGTGTAGCCACTTTGGTACTGTGAAGTTCGTGTTTGACAAACTCCCAGACCATGTACTCTTATGGCTACCCTGCACTTGCAATGTCTAAGGTTTTGCTTAGACACTGTGGGGGCATAGTGCTCATGCACATATGCCCTCACCTGTGGTATAGTGCACCCTGCCTTAGGGCTGTAAGGCCTGCTTACCTATTCCACAGGCAGTGTGAGGTTGTCATGGCACTCTGAGGGGAGTGCCATGTCGACTTAGTCATTTTCTCCCCACCAGCACACACAAGCTGTGAGGCAGTGTGCATGTGCTGAGTGAGGGCCCCCCAGGGGGGCATAACACATGCTGCAGCCCTTAGAGACCTTCCCTGGCATCAGGGTCCTTGGTACCAGGGGTACCAGTTACAAGGGACTTACCTAGGTGCCAGGGTTGTGCCAATTGTGGAGACAAAAGTACAGGTTAGGGAAAGAACACTGGTGCTGGGGCCTGGTTAGCAGGGACCCAGCACACTTTCAAATCATAACTTAGCATCAGCAAAGGCAAAAAGTCAGGAGGTAACCATGCCAAGGAGGCATTTCCTTACACAATCCCCCCCAAACAAAAGAGGATGAGACTAACCTTTCCAAGAGAGTCTTCATTTTCTAAGTGGAAGAACCTGGAAAGGCCATCAGCATTGGCATGTGCAGTCCTAGGTCTGTGTTCCCCTATAAAGTCCAGTCCCTGTAGGGATATGGACCACCTCAACAGTTTAGGGTTTTCTCCTTTCACTTGCATGAGCCATCTGAGAGATCTGTGGTCAGTCTGAACTACAAAGTGAGTACCAAAGAGGTATGGTCTCAGCTTCTTCAGGGACCAGACCACAGCAAAGGCCTCCCTCTCAATGGCACTCCAACGCTGCTCCCTAGGGAGTAACCTCCTGCTAATAAAAGCAACAGGCTGGTCAAGGCCATCATCATTTGTCTGGGACAGGACTGCTCCTATCCCATGTTCAGAGGCATCTGTTTGCACAATGAACTGCTTAGAGTAATCTGGAGCTGTTAGAACTGGTGCTGTGCACATAGCTTGTTTCATGGTGTCAAAGGCCTGTTCGCACTCTATAGTCCAGTTTACATTCTTGGGCATTTTCTTGGAGGTAAGTTCTGTGAGGTGTGTCACTATGGATCCATATCCCTTCACAAACCTCCTATAGTAGCCAGTCAAGCCAAGAAATGCCCTGACTTGAGCCTGGATTTTTGGAGCTACCCAGTCCAGAATAGTCTGGATCTTGGGTCGGAGTGGCTGAACTTGGCTGCCACCTACAAGGTGTCCCAAGTAAACCACAGTACCCTGCCCTATCTGACATTTAGATGCCTTGATAGAGAGGCCTGCTGCTTGCAGGGCCTGCAAAACCTTCTTCAGGTGGACCAGGTGATCCTGCCAGCTGGAGCTAAAGACAGCAATATCTTCAAGATAAGTTGCACTATAGGACTCCAAGCCAGCAACGACTTGATTCACCAACCTTTGGAAGGTGGCAGGGGCATTCTTTAAGCCAAAGGGCATCACAGTAAACTGGTAGTGCCCATCAGGTGTAGAGAAAGCTGTTTTCTCTTTTGCTCCTGGTACCATTCTTATTTGCCAGTACCCTGCTGTTAAGTCAAAGGTACTCAAGTATTTGGCAGCACCCAATTTATCAATTAACTCATCTGCTCTTGGAATGGGATGGGCATCTGTCTTGGTGACAGAATTAAGCCCTCTGTAGTCCACACAGGATCTCATCTCTCTCTTGCCATCTTTTGTGTGAAGTTTGGGGACTAAGACCACTGGGCTAGCCCAGGGGCTGTCAGAGTGCTCAATCACCCCCAGTTCCAGCATCTTGTGGACTTCCACTTTGATGCTTTCCTTAACTTGATCAGCCTGTCTAACAATGTTGTTTTTGACAGACATGCTCTCCCCTGTGTCCACATCATGGGTACACAGGTTTGTCTGACCAGGGGTTAGGAAAAAGAGCTCAGCAAACTGTTGGAGGACTTGCCTGCAGTCAGCCTGCTGTTGGCCAGAGAGGGTGTCTGAGTAGACCACTCCATCTACTGAGCAATCTTTAGAGTCAGAGGAGAGGAGATCAGGGAGAGGTTCACTCTCAGTTTCCTGGTCCTCATCTGTAACCATTAACATGTTTACATCTGCCCTGTCAGAAAAGAGTTTTAGGCAGTTCACATGGATCACCCCTTTTGGGGGTCCTGCTAGTGCCTAGGTCTACCAAGTAGGTGACCTGACTCTTTCTTTCTAGCACTGGGTAAGGCCCACTCCATCTGTCCTGAAGTGCCCTGGGAGCCACAGGCTCCAGAACCCAGAATTTCTGCCCTGGCTGAAACGCAACCATAGCAGCCTTTTGGTCATACCACATCTTCTGGAGTTGTTGGCTGGCCTCAAGGTTTTTGCTTGCCTTTTCCATGTACTCTGCCATCCTTGAACGTAGGCCTAGTACATAGTCCACTATATCTTGCTTAAGCTCATGAAGAGGCCTCTCCCAGCCTTCTTTCACAAGAGCTAGTGGTCCCCTAACAGGATGACCAAACAGAAGTTCAAAGGGGGAAAACCCTACTCCCTTCTGAGGCACCTCTCAGTAGGCGAAAAGCAGGCATGGCAAGAGGACATCCCATCTCCTCTTGAGCTTTTCAGGGAGCCCCATGATCATGCCCTTCAATGTCTTGTTAAACCTTTCAACAGGACCATTAGTTTGTGGAGGGTATGGTGTGGTGAATTTGTAAGTCACCCCACACTCATTCCACATGTGTTTTAGGTAAGCTGACATGAAGTTGGTATCTCTGTCAAAAACCACCTCCTTAGGAAATCCCACTCTGGTAAAGATACCAATGAGTGCTTTGGCTACTGCAGGGGTAGTAGTGGACCTAAGGGGCATTGCTTCAGGGTACCTAGTAGCATGATCCACTACTACTAGGATATGCTGATTCCCTAAGGCTGTGGCAGGTTCAAGTGGACCCACTATGTCCACTCCCACTCTTTCAAAGGGGACCCCCACCACTTGAAGTGGAATGAGGGGGGCCTTTGGATGGCCACCTGTCTTACTGCTGGCTTGACAGGTGGCACAGGAGGCACAAAACTCCTTTACTTTCTGGGACATATTGGGCCAATAGAAATGGTTGACTAACCTCTCCCATGTCTTGGTTTGTCCCAAATGCCCAGCAAGTGGAATGTCTTAAGCTAAGGTCAGAATGAACTCCCTAAACTCCTGAGGCACTACCACTCTCCTAGTGGCACCAGGTTTTGGATCTCTTGCTTCAGTGTAAATGAGTCCATCTTCCCAATAGACCCTATGGGTCCCACTGACATTTCCTTTTGTTTCCTCAGCAGCTTGCTGCCTAAGGCCTTCAAGAGAGGGACAGGTTTCTTGCCCCTTGCACAGTTGTTCCCTTGTGGGTCCCCCTGGGCCAAAGAGTTCAACCTGATAAGGTTCCAACTTCATAGGCTCAGTTCCCTCAGGGGATAGAAATTCTTCCTGAGAAGAGAGGCTCTTTTTCTTTTTCTGTGCTGAAGCTGGTTCCCCAGTATTCTTTCCTTTTCTCTTGGAGGGTTGGGCCATTATCCCAGACTCCAACACCACTTTTTCACCCTGAGCCTTGCGCTGTGCCCTTGTCTTGACACACACCAGTTCAGGGATGCCCATCATGGCTGCATGGGTTTTGAGTTCTACCTCAGCCCATGCTGAGGACTCCAGATCATTTCCAAGCAAACAGTCTATTGGGATAGCAGAGGAGACTACCACCAGTTTCAGGCCAGTGACCCCTCCCCATTCTAAAGTTACCATAGCCATGGGATGTACTTTAGTCTGATTGTCAGTGTTGGTGACTGGATAATTTTGTCCAGTCAGATATTGTCCCGGGGAAACCAGTTTGTCTGTCACCATTGTGACACTGGCACCTGTACCCCTTCAGGGCTTCTACTCTAGTCCCATTAATAAAGAGTTGCTGCCTGTATTTTTGCATATTAGGGGGCCAGGCAGCAAGTGTGGCTAGGTCCACCCCACCCTCAGAGACTAATGTAGCTTCAGTGTGGACCCTGATTTGCTCTGGGCACACTGTTGATCCCACATGGAGACTGGCTACTCCAGTGCTAACTGGAGTAGTAGTAGAAGTGGAACCTTTCTTGGGACAGGCCTTGTCTCCAGTTTGGTGTCCCTGCTGATTACAGCTATGACACCAGGCCTTTTTGGGATCAAAGTTTTTACCCTTGTACCCAAATGAGGATTGTGAAGAGGCTTTGGACCCATCCTCCTGTGCAGGTTTTTGGGGCCCTATAGAAGACTCTACTTTTTCCCTTGGATGTCTCAACACTCTCCCCTGGGGAGTCTTTGTGACCCCTTTCTTTTGGTCACCCCCTGTGGAAGTCTTGGTCACCCTAGTCTTGACCCAATGGTCTGCCTTCTTTCCTAATTCTTGGGGAGAAATTGGACCTAGGTCTACCAGATGCTGATGCAGTTTATCATTGAAACAATTACTTAAAAGGTGTTCCTTCATAAACAAATTATACAGCCCTTCATAATCATTTACACCACTGCTATTAATCCAACCATCCAGTGTTTTGACTGAGAAGTCAACAAAATCAACCCAGGTTTGGCTCAAGGATTTTTGAGCCCCCCTGAACCTAATCCTGTACTCCTCAGTTGAGAATCCAAAGCCCTCAATCATGGTAGCCTTCATGAGGTCATAGGATTCTGCATCTGTTCCAGAGAGTGTGAGGAGTCTATCCCTACACTTTCCAGTGAACATTTCCCAAAGGAGAGCACCCCAGTTAGATTTGTTTACTTTCCTGGTTGTACAAGCCCTCTCAAAAGCTGTGAACCATTTGGTGATATCCTCACCATCTTTGTATTTTGTTACAATCCCTTTGAGGATTTTTAGCATGTCAGTATTTTCTCTGACCCTTTTTAAGCTGCTGCCACCATTGATGGGAGCTAAATCCATCTTTTGTCTTTCCCTTTCTATGGCTAGGAGCTGTCTCTCTAAAGCCTATCTTTTGGCCATCCTGGCTAACAGGAGGTCATCTTCATTGAGGCTGCCCTCAATGCTTCCAGAGTTGCTGGACTCCCCTGTGGGAGAAGCAGCATCTCTGACTATCACTTGTGGAGTCAGGGTTTGAGAAACCCTGGTCTCCCTAACTAGGACAGGAGGGGGGAAATTATCCTCCTGGTCACTAGCTTCCCCCTCTGTAAGGTTGTCCTCAGAGGGGTGGTCTCTAGCCAACTCTGCCAAAAGCTCCTGGAGCTGTACTTTGGTAGGGTTTGATCCAGTTTTTATCTTTTTTATTTTACAGAGAGTCCTTAACTCTGACATCCTAAGATGCAGGTAAGGGGTGAGGTTGAGTTCCACCACCATCTCATCTGTACTAGACATTATTTCTCTAAAAGTTGGGATACTTTTTAAGAATCTTAAACTATCTCTAGAACTTAATCTAAACTTTTACAAAACATTTAAACTCCAAAAGAAATGCCAACAGGGACTAACACAAGGCCCTAGCAGGACTTTTAAATTTTTTGAAAAATAGCTGAAATTTCAAAAATCAGTTTCTAATGACAATTTTTGGAATTTAGGCGTGTGATCAGGTATTGGCTGAGTAGTCCAGCAAATGCAAAGTCTTGTACCCCACCGCTGATCCACCAATGTAGGAAGTTGGCTCTCTATATACTATTTCAAAGTAAGAAACAGTGTGCACAGAGTCCAAGGGTTCCCCTTAGAGGTAAGATAGTGGCAAAAAGAGATAATTCTAATGCTCTGTTTTGTGGTAGTGTGGTCGAGCAGTAGGCTTATCAGAGGGTAGTGTTAAGCATTTGTTGTACACAGACAGGCAATAAATGAGGAACACACACTCAAAGACTTACTCCAGGCCAATAGGTTTTTATATAGAAAAATATATTTTCTTAGTTTATTTTAAGAACCACCGGTTCAAGATTTACAAGGAATACTTCAAATGAAAGGTATTTCACTCAGGTATTCTAGGAACTTTGAATAATCACAATATCATGTACAGTTTGGACAAAAATGGCAATAAGCTATTTTAAAAGTGGACACAGTGCAAAAATCAACAGTTCCTGGGGGAGGTAAGTAAAGGTTAAGTTCACAGGTAAGTAAAACACTTACAAGTCTCAAAGTTGGGTCCAAGGTAACCCACCGTTGGGGGCTCAAGGCAACCCCAAAGTTACCACACCAGCATCTCAGGGCCGGTCAGGTGCAGAGGTCAAAGAGGTGCCCAAAAAACATAGGCTTCAATGGGGTATAGGGGTGCCCCGGTTCCAGTCTGCCACCAGGTAAGTACCCGCGTCCTCGGGGGGCAGACCAGTAGGGTTTTGTAGGGCACCGGGGGGACACAAGCAGGCACAGAGAGTACACCCTCAGCGGCACAGGTGCGGCCGGGTGCAGAGTGCAAACAGGCGTCGGGTTTCATATAGGAAGTAATGGGGAGACCCGGGGGGCTCTTCAACGATGCCGGCAGGCACAAGGGGGGCTCCTCGGGGTAGCCACCACCTGGGCTAGGCAGAGGGTCGCCTGGGGGTCGCTCCCGCACTGGAGTTCGGTTCCTTCAGGTCCTGGGGGCTGCAGGTGCAGTGTTGGTTCCAGGCGTCGGGTCCCTTGTTACAGGCAGTCGCGGTCAGGGGGAGCCTCTGGATTTCCTCTGCAGGCGTCGCTGTGGGGGCTCAGGGGGGGTCGTCTCTGGCTTCTCACGGGCTCGCAGTCACCGGGGAGTCCTCCCTGTAGTGTTGGTTTTCCGCAGGTCGAGCTGGGGGCGTCGGGTGCAGAGTGGAAAGTCTCACGCTTCCGACGGGAAACGTGAAGTCTTCAAAGTTGTTTCTTTGTTGCAAGAAAGTTGCAGATTGTTCAACAGGGCTGCTGTTCACAGGAGTTCCTTGGTCCTTGGTTGCAGGGCAGTCCTCTAAGGCTTCAGAGGTCGCTGGCCCCTGTTGGATGCGTCGCTGTTGCAGTTTTCTTCGAAGTTGGGAGACAGGCTGGTAGGGCTGGGGTCAAAGCAATTGTCGTCTCCGTCTTCACTGCAGTGCTTCAGGTCAGCAGTCCTTCTCCTTCTTAAGGTTGCAGGAATCTAGTTTCCTAGGTTCTGGGGAGCCCCTAAATACTGAATTTAGGGGTGTGTTTAGGTCTGGGAGGGATGTAGCCAATGGCTACTGTCCTGGAGGGTGGCTACACCCTCTTTGTGCCTCCTCCCTGTGGGGAGGGGGGCACATCCCTAATTCTATTGGGGGAATCCTCCATCCACAAGATGGAGAATTTCTAAAAGTAAGGGTCACCTCAGCTCAGGACACCTTAGGGGCTGTCCTGACTGGTGGTTGACTCCTCATTGTTTTTCTAATTATCTCCTCCAGCCTTGCCGCCAAAAGTGGGGGCAGCGGCCGGAAGGGCGGGCATCTCCACTAGCTGGGATGCCCTGTGGGGATGTAACAAAGGGGGTGAGCCTTTGAGGCTCACCACCAGGTGTTACAGTTCCTGCAGGGGGAGGTGAGAAGCACCTCCACCCAGTAAGGCTTTGTTCCTGGCCACAGAGTGACAAAGGCACTCTCCCCATGTGGCCAGCAACATGTCTAGAGTGTGGCAAGCTGGCAAAAACTATTCAGCCTACACTGGAAGTGGGGTATGTTTTCAGGGGGCATCTCTAAGGGCTGTAAGGCCTGCTAGAGGGGTGACTTACCTATGCCACAGGAAGTGTGAGGTTGGCATGGCACTCTGAGGGGAGTGCCATGTCGACTTAGTCATTTTCTCCCCACCAGCACACACAAGCTGTGAGGCAGTGTGCATGTGCTGAGTGAGGGGTCCCAGGGTGGCATAAGACATGCTGCAGCCCCTAGAGACCTTCCCTGGCATCAGCGCCCTTGGTACCAGGGGTACCAGTTACAAGGGACTTACCTAGGTGCCAGGGTTGTGCCAATTGTGGAAACAAAAGTACAGTTTAGGTAAACAACACTGGTGCTGGGGTCTGGTTAGCAGGGTCCCAGCACACTTTCAAATCATAACTTAGCATCAGCAAAGGCAAAATGTCAGGGGGTAACCATGCCAAGGAGGCATTTCCTTACAATGATGTACACAGCAACATGCTCAAAGGTCCATGCATTGGACCAGTGCCGTGTTGTCAGCTGCACATTACTGATTACAACAAAACAAAGAAAAGGTTATTTTGTTTTTGCTCCCAACCTTCACACCATCTCTATTCATCAGAGACTTGCTTACTAGTCCACAGCTGCTACTGAAAGGTAGAAGGCTTGGTTTAACAATTGCAGACCTTGTGGTCTAGACTAAAGGGTCAGTGGGGCATTTTCACCACTATTAAACTAGTAGGTCCTCCCTAAAATCAACCAAATCTGAAGAAAAAACTTTAAGTCTAGTAAGGGATGAAAACTGTTATCCTTTTTGCACTTGGCTGTGTATTGGCAACACCTTATTGGGCAAAGGGAAGGGTGGATATTTTTCACATGTATCCACAGGATATTAAAACATCACCAGGATCCTCCTGAGCACAAATGACCACTTTCTTCTCTCAGCAATTTAAATGTTACCTAATCTTCTAAAAAAGTAATATTTTTTCTTGATTTGTTCTATAAATGCTCCTAAAAAGCAGAATGGTTACATGAAACTTTCTTTGCCACTACCAACATTGACTGAGGTTCAATCTGAGAACAGAAAAGCTGAATACAAAACAAAGGCTAGGAACACCACAGCAATCCATAGAGCACAGCACATGAATCTTCCATCCTCCAGCTCTTTTGATTGGAACATGGAATCACAATTCCACTTCCAAAGGATACAGAATCACGTCTCACATGTGAAAATGCATAGGGTGAGCCAAAAAGGAAAATGATACAGAACCGCTTCCAAACTGCCAGTACTTTAATGGGGCCAAGAACAGGTTAATCACATAGTCCCAAAATCTGCGGAACCATTGCAGAAATCATTTTTAGAGCCTACTGCCTTTTACTGTGCAGTACATCAACTAGCTCACAACCACCACACCATACCATACCAAGGGGCCAAGAATGCAATGCTTCTTTTGCCCTGGAATGCATGCCAAACCATAATGACTCCAAAGGTGTCCATATTGCCAAAAACGAAATCTATGCTATAGCCCAAAAGCTCAAGTTCAACCTCCACTGTTTAAACCAGTTTCATTACATAGACTGTTCCAGAGTTGAGTTGCTCTGACCATAAAGGCTCGACTGCCCTGTCTCAGTTTACTAAATTTTGCCATGTAAATTAGATTTGTGGTGGTTGACCAAAGGCATCTCCATGGGACATACCTCTTTAGTTTACTTGGTTAAGGCAGGAGGCCTTTTCCCTGAAGTGTCTTAAAACAGTACACAAACGTTTCAATGCTCTGCTTTATAGGGAGCAAGTGAAGTTCCTTCATTGCACTGGAGGCAAATGATCTCCTAGGCCTATCCAATACCAATTTTGCTACAGAAGCCTGAACTCAGTATAGTCTCTTTAGCAAGTATTCTGGTATTCCAAGTAACAGTGCGTTAAAATAGTCAAGCTTACTTAGAATCACATTTCACACAATCAATTTTTTCACCTGTGGTGGCAATATTGGTAGGAGTTTTCTTAAGCATTGGAGCAGTGCAAAGCAAGTCCCTGCTATTTTATTTACATGACTCTCCAGAGATAACTTCTTGCCAAAGAAGGTTCTTAAGTTACCGGCCGTTTCTTATTGTTTTAGTTAGGATTCTTTAGCCAGTGGCCAGAAATCCAAAGGGAGTTTCATAGGGAGTTTTGTAGCTGGACCGCACAGGCACTCGGTTGTATGCCCATTGCAATTCAGTGAGTTGCTGACTAGACAGTTGAATGTATCATACATACAGTTGTGAAAACAGACCAGTGTGTCTGGCTTATTGCTTTCATTCGATAAGCTCAATTGATTATTGTCTGCATTATTCACCAAGCTGATGTTATGGCACTTGATGAGAGTTAGGAGGGGCATCATATGGATGTTGAAAAGGATTGGACTATGGGCCGATCCTTGTGGTACTCCATGCTTGATGATTTTATAGTCAGAGCAATATGTAGACAGCGAGACTGCCTTGCAGAGATCTGATGGTTAGGAGTCCACCCAACTCAACACTGCCCCATCAGTCCCAATCCTACCTAGTCTTGTCAATAATGTCTTATGGTTCACCATATCAAAAGTGGCTGATAGATCGAGGAATATCTATACCGCTGACTGGCCGCTGTCCACCCTTATTTGAAGTTCATCCATAGCTATCATTAAAGCAGATTCAGTACTATGTCTGGCTCTGAATCTGAACTGCTCTTCCTTCAGGAGTTTTTGATCTTCCACGTGATGAAAAAATAATTTACTCACAAATCAGGTTCCATATTGGCCTATAATTGCTAAAGACCAAATGATCGGTGGAAGATTTTTTCAACAGGGGTAACTGTGGCCTTTTTCCAAACCCTTGAAACCATACCAGTTTCCGAAGATTGGTTGCATATTTTTAGCATTAATGGGAACAGTTAGTCTCCAAGATTTTTCCATATTATATGTACTAGTGGAGAAGAAAAAGGGCCTCATTACCAGTGTGGCAGTCCGATGACTCCCACACTCACATTGACGGTCAGACCGCCTCACTCCGGGCAGTCCAACTGCCCAATTATGACCCTGGTGGGTGGACTTGCAGGGTACCGCCGTCTCCACCAGGAAAATTGTTCCCAACAGCAGTCTTGGTTGTAATCAGCCAGGTCACAGCAGAACTCAGTGCCGTCTGGCTGATTGCAACCTTGTTCTCTGCAAGCCTTTTCATGGCGGTTTCCCCTGACAGTTTCCCCACCATGAAAAGGCTGGCAGAGAACAAGTGCCGGGGGCCCCCGGCCCAGCACCATCAGAATGTGCACTGTCTGCTTTTCAGACAGTGTGCATTCCAAGAGTGCTGGTCGGCTCCCTCCGTGCTATGAGATAGCCCTTGGCTCATTTAAGGGAGCCGAGTGCTATCGCGTAGCACAGCGGGAATGCTCTAGTTCAATGTTTCCACCAGTCAGCCTGGTCAGGCAGGTGGAAACATTGTAATGGGGGGGAATGCCACCGCCACGGTGGTGGCCTCCTCCCGGTGAGTTTGGCAGTCCCACGTTGGGACCGCTAAACTCGTAATCAGCCCCTAAGGCTCCAAAACTTTCATCAATCATGGATTCAAAAGAATCTAAAGTTCTGATGTGGCTGGCACAGGGATCTGTGGGTCCAATACTTGTTATTTGTTGAGGGGTCTTTATCTCTTCAATAATTTTTTTTTTATTATCAAATAGGTCTGAAAGATTGTCACATAGCCTGTGAGGGTTTATTACTTGCTTCATGTAATCTGGGTTTGTTAGCTCATGCATAGTATCAAAGACCTTTTAGTGCCATTAGGGGCATTGAGAATTGCATTTGTAAAGTAATTGGAGTTTGCCTTATTAATCTCCTTATACTCATTAAGAGCATTTTTTAAGTGTCTTTTGTCCTCATCGAAGCAGGGCCTACACCATTGTGTTTCCAATTACTTGGAGGCTTGCTTGGATGTTTTTAAAGCAGTGTTATTCTATGGAGCTGAACGTCTGCGATAGATTTTCAAATTTATTCAGGGTTTTTTTGACAAATGTTTCATCAATATTATTCACTAGATCCTCGTTCTTATCATCTACTGTTGTATGGCAATTGCATAAGGATGCTAGATCGAACAGTTTCCCTTTTAATGATTGGTGTAGTTTGTGCAAAGCACTTCCTTGTCTGATTATAGTCAATTCATTATACTGGACATTTAGGGGGTCATTCTGACCCATCGGTCTTAGACCGCCGGTGCCAGGGTCGGCGGGAGCACCGCCGACAGGCTGGCGGTGCCCCGCAGGGCATTCTGACCGCGGCGGTAAAGCCGCGGTCAGACCGGCAACACTGGCGGTCTCCCGCCAGTGTCCCGCCGCCCTATTGAATCCTCCAAGGCGGTGCAGCTAGCTGTGCCGCCGAGGGGATTCCGACCCCCCCTACCGCCATCCAGTTCCCGGCGGTCCGCCCGCCGGGAACCGGATGGCGGTAGGGGGGGTCGCGGGGCCCCTGGGGGCCCCTGCAGTGCCCATGCCACTGGCATGGGCACTGCAGGGGCCCCCGTAAGAGGGCCCCTACAAGTATTTCACTGTCTGCTTGGCAGACAGTGAAATACGCGACGGGTGCAACAGCACCCGTCGCACCTTCCCACTCCGCCGGCTCGATTACGAGCCGGCATCCTCGTGGGAAGGGAGTTTTTCCCTGGGCTGGCGGGCGGTCTTTTGGCGACCGCCCGCCAGCCCAGGGAAAAACTTAGAATACCCTCCGCGGTCTTTCGACCGCGGAGCGATATTTCGGAGGGGGAAGTCTGGCGGGCGGCAGACTTAGAATGACCCCCTTAGTGCCATATGTATGAACACATTTTCCCATAGACACAGAATGGGTAAAACCCTTTGGTACATCTAGCCCTTAGTTCCTTCACATTAATGTGGAAGGCCACTAGCGCCTGATCAGTCCATATATAAGGGTATAATATTCTCCACTACTATTAAAGCTTCTGGGGAGAAGATGAGATGCAAGGTGTGACCACCTTGGTGGGTGGAGTCATGCACTTACTGCTGTAGCTCTAATGTTTCAAAGAAGCCTTGAAGTTCCTTAGAAGGGAATGATTGATCCCCCTCTGCCCACATATTAATATCTCCCAAAATTAAAAAATTGGAGTGGGTTAGGGCTAAATTGGAAATAAGTTCGAGGATACCAGAGAAGACACATCCTTTTCCAGATTTTAATGTGAAACCCATTACGTTGGGGCCTATCAATTCATCCAGGGCAAGGGTGGTGAAGTTTAATTTTTCCTTAAAGACTGTATCCACTCCTCCTTTCATGTTTTCTCGAAGCCTGTGTAATATTACAGACCTCGCCCAGGTCATAATTGAATCATGGGAAATCTGAGTTTCTCTTACAAAAGGTATTAGAAATTAATATTGTAGGAGGCTGGCCTAGTTTGTAGTGGGTACCAGGTGCAGTTATCCCTTATTAGTGAAATGTAGTCTGTGTCTAGCAGCTAGGCTGTCTAGAGGTAGCTTGTAGCAGAGGAGCCACGGCTAAACTAGGAGACATGCAAATCTCTTGCAATACCACTGTAGTCACACAGTACTCACACACATGAAAGAAAATACTCAGTATTACAAAAATAAAGGTATTTTATTTTGGTGACACAAATGCCAAATATACCTTAGAGACTATACTCCCTTAGGAGGTAAGTAATATACACAATATATACACTAGTATCCAAAAACAGGTAAGTACACAGTCAGAGAACAGTGCAAATAGTGAAATTCACAGTAGGTTGCAATGGGCCTAGGCGGAACACAAACCATATACTAAAATAGTACTAAAGTCGGTTTCCCACCTATGCAAGTGTAGTGTGTAGAGGGCCACAGGGAGTGTAAGAAAATTCCAAAGGTAACTAATAGAGCCCACCCCAGAGCCCAGGAAGGCAGGAGTAAATCACAGTAAGTTTCCTGAAACACACAAGAAGTCGTGCTAGAAGAGTATGCAAGAACCAGAAGAGACTGCAATACACTAACTGGACCTGGACCTGGACCTGAAGACCTGTGGAAGAAGGGGACCAAGTCCAAGAAGCACTGAAGAGTCCAGGGAGAACAGGAGCCCCTGCTAACCCGGATGAAGGTGCAAAAGAAGAACCACTGATGAGAAGGCAAAGTCAGCTATGCACCCAAGAAGACAGATGCGAGTTCCTGGTTAGTGCAGAAGATGTCCTACGCCGGATGGATGATTGCAGTCTGGTTTGCGTTGCTGGATTACGCCAACAAGCATTGGCACATGCAAAACTCGGAGTTAGCAGAAGATGGCACTGCCGCCGGAGAACCACTCCGGAAGCTGTGCATCACAGGATGGAGTGCTGGGGGCCTAAGCTGTGCTATGCACGAAGAGCTTCTTGGAAGTTGGCACACAAGCCTTGGCAACTGCAAGTCCTGGGGTGCACGGGGGTACCGTCTTGCGTCGGGAGGCAAGGTCTTACCTCCACCAAAGTTGGACAGTTGGACGTCGAGGTCATTTTAGTCCACCACCTGTGTTGCTGGGTCCAAGCTCGTCATCTGGAGGGGGGACCCACACCACCAGTTGTCGCTGCAGAGAGGTGCCTGCTGAAGCAGGGAAGTGACTCCGTCACTCCACAGGAGATTCCTTCGGTGCAGGTTGAAGACAGGCTGTCCTCAGCAGATGCCCAACCTGGAAAACCGCTGCAGTTGCTGGCAGGAGCTGAAGTTACAATGTTGCAGAAGTTGTCTTTGTTGCAATTTGCAGAATTACTGGAGGGTTCAGCTGCGGTTCCGTTGGTAGAAGATGAAGTAAAAGATGCTGGGGATTCCTGCTGGAGTCTTGCAATCCGAATCTGAAGAAACACCCACAGGAGAGACCATAAATATCCCTGTAAAGGGGGATTGGTCACCTAACCACGTAAGCACCTATCAGGGGAGGGCTCTGACATCACCTACTGGCATTGGCCACTCAGATGCCCCCAAGTGCCCCACCACCTTGGAATACAAGATGACAAAACCCAGGAACACTCTGTAGGTGCTCTAGGCACCACCCTTGGGGTGCTGATGGACAGGGGAGTGGTCACTCCCCTTTCCTTTGTCCAGTTCCGTGCCAAAGCAGGGACTGGGGGTCCCTGATCCGGTGTAGACTGGATTATGCAAGGAGGGCACCATCTGTGCCCTTCAAAGCATTTCCAAAGGCTCTGGGAGGCTGCCCCTCCCATGCCTGTAACACCTATTTCCAAAGGGAGAGGGTGTAACACCACTCTCCCAAAGGAAATCCTTTGTTCTGCCTTCCTGGGCTTGAGCTCCTCAAGCAAGAGGAGCACAGAAGCCAGTCTGTGAGGTGGCAGCAGCTGGGGCGGCCTGGAAAACCTCAGAAGGCTAGTATGGCAGTACTGGGGGTCCACTATGGAGCCCCCAGAGTGCATGGCATTGTGCAACCAATACTAGAATCAGTACTGGGGTACAATTCCCAGTTGTTAGACACCTTACATGGCAATATCCGGAGTTACCATTGAGCAGCTGGACATAGGTTCAGTGCACAAGTAAAATTGCATCCCCACACTCACGAAGTCCAGGAAAATGGCCATGGATGACGTGGGGGCACCTCTGCTAGTGCAGGGGTGCCCTCACACACAGGTACTTTGCACCTAGCCTTCAGGGTTGGAAGGCCAGACATATAGGTGACTTATAAGTGATCTGGTAAGGGGAAAAATGGCTGTGAAATGGTGCGTGCACCATTTCACACAGGCTGCAATGGCAGTCCTGTAGAAGCCTTTGTATGGGCTCCCTATGGGTGGCAAAAGTAATGCTGCAGCCCATAGTGATTCCCTGGAACCCCAGTATCCTGGGTACCTAAGTATCGTATACTAGGGACTTATAAGGGGGCACCAGTATGCCAATTTGGAGTGAAATACTGGGTTACCAGTATGTAGTAACAAATTTGGGAACAGAGGGAGCATAAGCACTGGGGTCCTGGTTAGCAGGACTCCGGTGACACAGTCAAGCATACTGACAAAAACAGTGAAACATACTGACAATTAGGCCCCCAACCATAAGCACAGGGGTCCTGGCTAGCAGGATCCCAGTGACACAGTCAAACACACTGACAAACAGGTAAAAAAATGGGGGTAACAATGCTAGAAAGAGGCTACTTTCTCGGAAATATTAGAAATTAGAAATGAATATTAGGAATTAGAAATTAATATTAGTAATTAGTATTACAAATGTTGAAAAAACAACAACAGCAAGGAGGTGATCACCACGTTCTCGGCAGGCTTTATGAGCATGTCATTTAGAAAAGGAGAATTCCATAAAACTTTGAAAGATGCGCGGTAACACCCCTCATAAAAATACCTACTTTGGATCCAAAGAAGCTGACAAATTACAGACCAATTTGGAACTGTTTTTTCAGTCAGCTACAACTTAGGATCAACCAGTGCTTAATTTGAGACAGTGGTTTCTGGTGGGGGTCCACCAGCACTCTTTTTTGGGGGCCAGCACTTATTTCTGTAAATTAGATATTTACCAAGTGGAAGAGAGGGAAAAACACATACAGGAAGAGGAAAACAGCATAACTGACACAAAGGGAGAAAGAAGCAACCTGAAAGAGTGATATAAACAGGCAGGGAGTCCCTGGTAGTGGTTTAAAGAATTATGAGGTGGATGTAAGACTATGCTATGTAGGTATTTGGCGTGCCGACATTTTATTGCACTGGCCGTGGGCTTGTGAGCAGAGTCCAGACACTTACTCTATTACAAATTAAGTTCTGGGTGCAACACCTACCTTTGTCAGCTCCGCCTAAAGTTCTAAAGCTTACAGCGTGTAAAAGCCTAACACTGTATGAATCCTTGTTGATGATGATACAGAAGGTTGTATGATGGAACCACGCATGCGGCAACCATGCATGCCTGAACAACGCGGTCGGAACAACGACCACATTTCCAAGCATGCCTTTACCACGCATGCCTTTACAACAATTTTTCATTGTAAAGGCATGCAAAGGCATGTGTGGAAACGGCATGCGTGGTTGTCGCATGCCACCCCCCAACCTAAAAACAGAAGTACCCTGACCCCCCACCCTTAAAAACTACCCCGATAACCCCCACCCTGAGCCCTAAAACTGACCCCCACCCCAAAAATAAAACAACCCAACCCTTAAAAACAAAATTACCCCAACCCCCACCTTTAAAAACTACCCCAATACCCCCACCCACCCTGAGCCATAAAACCGACCACACCCCAAAAATAAGACAACCCAACCCCTAAAAACAAATTTACCCTGAACCTCCCCCACCCTGCACCTAAAAACTGAAGTACCCCGACCCCTCACCTTTAAAAACTACCCTGACACCCCCACCCACCCGGAGCCCTAAAACCGACCCCCACCCTCCAAAAATAAAACTACCCAACCCATAAAAACAAAATTAACCCGACCCCCTCACCCCGCCCCTAAAAACCCAACCCCCAGCCTGCCATGAATACAAAATTACCCCAACCCCCCACCCACACCCCTAAAAACCCGACCTCCCCACCCGCCCTAAATACAAAATTACACCAACCCTTCACCCCTAAAAACCCGCCCGCTGTCCTAAATACAAAATCACCTGACCCCTCACCCCTAATAACCCATCCCCCACCGCCCTAATTACAAAATTACCCCAACCCCGCCCCTAAACACCCAACCCCCACCTGCCCTGAATACAATATTATCCCAACCCCCGGCCCTTAAAAACATGCCCCTCCCACCTGCCCTGAATACAAAATTACCCCAATTACGCCTCTAAAATTCGGACCCTCCCCACTCACCCCAAATACAAAAAACCTGCCCCAGACCTAAATACAAAATTACCCGACCCCCCCACCCCTAATAACCCACCCGCACTAAATACAAAATTACCCCAACCCCCACCCCTAAAAACCTGACCCCCCCACCCACCCTAAATACAAAATCACCCCAACCCCCCGCCCCTAAAAACCCAACCCCCCCAAATTAAAAATTACCTCGAACCTCCACCCTGCCCTAAAAACCATAGAACCGACCCATGCCCCTTAAAAAATAAACTAACCTAACCACCCCAGTGCTTAATTTGTGCTTGTTGTTTCCGGTGCTGAGCACCAGCACTTATTTTTGCGGGCTGGGGTTTATTCTTCTGCCTCAAGCATTTGCTGCGAGCACAAGACACATATGGGAAAGATGGAGGAAGGGGAAAGTGAAAAAGTGTCACAAAGGGTGAAAGTAGAAAGTTGCAGGATGAGCTGAAGGGACAGGAAGGGACTGTAAATGGATTAAAGAGGCCCAAGATGGCTTCAGGATTACGCTGCCTCAGTATTACGTGTTCCCACATTTAATTGCAGCAGCCGCATGTTTAAGAGGTGGGCTTTGAGCACCGGCACCTTGTTATTCACAAATTAAGCACTGAACCACCCCAACCCCTTCACCCTCCGCCCCCACCCTTAAAAACTACCCCAACATTGCCCCAGCCCCACATACCTGACCGGCGCCTCTCCCGATGGATCTCTCTTTTTCTCGCCTTAACCACGAATGTGCGTTGCTCAGGACATGCATGGTTAAGGCAAAGAAAAAGGCCTGCGTGGTTCAGGCAGGCGTTGTTCCGATTCTTTCCCGATACAGAAGGCTCTAAGAAACACAAGGACAAGCACCTGGGAAGGTGGCTAGTGAAAGAATTTCTTCATTTGGCTTTCTCTTTAAGGAAAAGCACTGCCCTACATCTAGTATCCGGCAAACTGTAAACTCCATGGCTGCTGCCTATGTACTTAAAAATAACAAATAGATCAGAGAGATCAAAGCCCTGCAAGATCCTAATCTTTAAAGCAGCAGTATTACCTAATAAGAACACTACAGTCTCTGAAGCTAAAGTCCTGCACGACAGGAAAATGAAAGGGAAGGCAGGATAGTGGCCACTACAGTTCTGCGCACCCAGATTTAGCCCAGGTTGTAGAGACGTCCCTCTGTGGTTCTGTGCTTCTTCTAGCAAAGGACTTCAAGTCTCAATACCACTGGTGGATGTTCCAAAATGATTCTTTTTTACCCCAAGCAGAGGGCTAGACTCTGCTGGAATGTGGGTATATATTAAGTTTACCCTCACATACACTGGAGGATGAGTACTGTATATTTGTTTGGTTAAGGGAAGATTGGCCTTCTTTACCAGTGTTTCACAGTCTGGGGATATGGGTCCTTTTAGCGGAACCCCAGGGGGATGTGTTTACTGATCTCTTAACCTCTTAGCTTCTGGGCCTTCCCACCCACCAGTGCTGAGCCCTTTTTTTGGCTATTTGGGGTAGTTCGCGCTTAGGCCTTCATAACTTTTGTCCACATAAGCTATCCACGCCAAATTTGCGTCCTTATTTTCCAACATCCTAGGGATTCTAATGGTACCCAGGTTTTGTGGTTCCCCCTGGAGGAGACCAAGAAATTAGCCAAAATACAGTAAAAATTTCGTTTTTTCAAAAAAATGGGAAAAAAGGGCTGCCGAAGAAGGCTTGTGTTTTTTTTCCCTGAAAATGGCATCAACTTAGGGTTTCTGGTGCTAAAATCACCATCTTCCCACCTTTCAGGAACGGGCAGACTTGAATCAGAATAACACATTTTTCAACACAATTTTGGCATTTTACGGGGGAATACCCCATTTTTACTATTTTTGGTGCTTTCATCCTCCTTCCAGTTAGTGACAGGAATGGGTGTGAAACCAATGCTGGATCCCGGAAAGCTAAACATTTCTGAAAAGTAGACACAATTCTGAATTCAGCAAGAGGTCATTTGTGTAGATCCTACAAGGTTTTCCTACGGAAAATAACAGCTGAAATAAACAAATATTGAAAGTGAGCTGAAAAAAACAGCCACTCTTCCGGTTGCGAGGATATATATTCATCAAGATCCCAAGGTACCCAGAGCCAATAAATGAGGTGCACCTTGCAATGGGTTTTCATTCTATAACGGGTATACAGCAATTCATTTGCTGAAAT
Organism: Pleurodeles waltl; assembly: GCF_031143425.1. Taxonomy (NCBI): domain Eukaryota; kingdom Metazoa; phylum Chordata; class Amphibia; order Caudata; family Salamandridae; genus Pleurodeles; species Pleurodeles waltl. The sequence continues at coordinate 111,498,535 of NC_090443.1, read as the reverse complement.
ATAAAGAGTGAAAAATAGGTATCAAGAAAACCTTTGTATTTCCAAAATGGGCATAAGATAAGGTGTTGAGAAGCAGTGGTTATTTGCACATCTCTGAATTCCGGGGTGCCCATACTAGCATGTGAATTTCAGGCCATTTCTCAAATAGACGTCTTTTTTACACACTGTCTTACATTTGGAAGGAAAAATGGAAAGAAAGACAAGGGGCAATAACACTTGTTTTGCTATTCTGTGTTCCCCCAAGTCTCCTGATAAAAATGATACCTCACTTGCGTGGGTAGGCCTAATGCTCGCAACAGGAAACGCAACATGGACACATCACATTTTTACATTGAAATCTGACGTGTTTTTTGCAAAGTGCCTAGCTGTAGATTTTGGCCTCTAGCTCAGCAGGCACCTAGGGAAACCTACCACACCTGTGTATTTTTGAAAACTAGAGACCTAGGGGAATCCAAGATGGGGTGACTTGTGGGGCTCTGACCAGGTTCTGTTACCAAGAATCCTTTGCAAACCTCACAATTTTGCAAAAAAAAACACATTTTCCTCACATTTTGGTGACAGAAGGTCCTGGAATCTGAAAGGAGCCACAAATTTCCTTCCACCCAGTTTCCCCCAAGTCTCCTGATAAAATTGATACCTCACTTGTGTGGGGAGGCCTAGCGCCCGCGACAGGAAATGCCCCAAAACACAACGTGGACACATCCAATTTTTTGACAGAAAACAGAGGTGTTTTTTGCAGAGTGCCTACCTGTAGATTTTGGCCTCTAGCTCAGCCGGCACCTATGGAAACCTACCAAATCTGTGCATTTTTGAAAACTAGAGACCTAGGGGAATCCAAGATGGGGTGACTTGTGGGGCTCTATACAGGTTCTGTTACCCAGAATCCTTTGCAAACCTCAAAATTTGGCTAAAAAAACAAATTTTCATCACATTTCGGTGACAGAAAGTTCTGGAATCTGAGAGGAGCCACAAATTTCCTTCCACCCAGCGTTCCCCCAAGTCTCCCGATAAAATTGATACCTCACTTGTGTAGGTAGGCCTAGCGCCTGCGACAGGAAATGCCCCAAAACACAACGTGAACGCATCCCATTTTTCGACAGAAAACGGTCAATGTTGGTCCTTACATGATGCAGCTGTTGACCCTGGGGTGATCCATTCCTGACGCAGGCACTAGGTGTAGGCACTCAAGTGGGGTAGTGTTTTTATCAGGACAGGTGAGGAATCACTTGGTGGTAGGAATTTTGTGGATCCCAGCATATTCCTGTAGTTTGTGTGACAGAAATGCGAGAAAAATTGAGTTTTTATTCAACATTTCAGCTTTGCAGGGTATTCTGGGTAAGAAAACTTTGGGGAATCCACAGAAGTCACACCTCCCCTGAATGTCTAGTTTCCAGAAATGTTTGGGGTTAGTGTGTTTCTCTATATGGCCACCGAACCCAGGACCAAAAACACAGGTGCCTGCCTTACAAAACCAGTTTGTTTTGTGATAGATAATTTTGATGTCTCCACAATACGATTTGGGCGGTGGAATTTGGGGCTGAACTAAATTGAGGAGCTCCCAAGAGAGCACTCTCTCTCTCTGCTTGCCGCCGCATTGACCTGCTCTCTGGGTTGGGCTAACCCACTATCACCCCGTTGCACAGACTGTGCTTGCGAAGGGACAGCAGGACTGTCCTCATCACCTCCCTCATAATTTACTGGAAGAGGAGTTATCGAATGGGACTCCTCCGACTGAAAAATCACTCCCAGAGTCTGCGCCATTGTCCTATCCCTCAGATGCTGTCTCAGTATCTGATGTCGCAGTCTCTGATCCTATGTCAGAGCTGTCCTCTATAACCCGAGTGACGGCAGCAATCATCCATCAAGATGCCATCTCTGCTATTGGCTAATCTGTTGCTCTAAAACACTAGCCTACGTAGACAGTCACAAAATCGATGGTGTGTGTGAGATATGTGCAACAGTAGAGGCCACCTTACCTGCGCTTCTTCCCTCAATCAGCACGTTCTTTCAAGACGCTCAAAAAACACCTTGTCACATACCATTCGTCACAGTTTTTAGCACCTCCTGCGCCCAGTCCAACAATCATTACTGGTGCTCCCACTCCCTCCTCCTCGGATTCCCTCATTAGCACCCAGCAAAAGTGCCCTTCATCTCTACATAGCCACCCTCCACCCCGCACATACATTTCATTTGTATTACAGCGCAGGTAATGGCTGACTTTACTAATGTACTCAGCTATTTACATAAAATACAGATTTGCTCTTTGCAGTAGGCATATAAACCTTCTACGCTTCTTTGCCACTAGACAAAAGTTTGACCCTTTTGTAGCAGAAACATAATCACAATACTTACTTGACTATTTTATTGCTGCCTAAAAGTTACAGTTACAGTTGAAATGCGTCAGTTGAAGTATGTGCATTGCTTTGAAGACGCAAGCTGCAACTGCAAGACAACTGGTGGCAAATATATGTATATATATATGCATATATCAAAGTATTCCATCAGGTGGTTGATGTTGAGCGTCGCACATCCGATATAGGTAAGTCAGAATATCAAATACAAAGAAATATAGTCATGTGGAGGGTGCCGACCTGGTAGATAAACCCAACCACCACGGGTTTCAGAGTGCACAGAGACACTGGTGGCACTGCAAGAGAGCCACTTATGTCCCGCGCTGTACTAGACAAAATGTAAGGGAAAAAAGGCAACCAGGGCACTCCTAAGTCATGGAACCGAGATACGTAGATTAGCAGAGGAATTTATTAGTAAACCTCCTTGGTGATAACTTAATATTTATACAGTAATAACAGAGTCCATATGTTCTGATAAATGCATGAAAATTCGGTAACAGCCAACACGTGTTTCGTCCTCAACGGACTTCTTCAAGGCTGGAAACAAAAACAGATTGGAGCTCTTAAAAAATATAAATTCACTACCATCCGGTAGGTACATGTATGAATTAAGACCTTAATTGTAAATTGAAAATAGTGAGAAGCGAACATTTTATATAGGTCAAGTGTAAAGACCCATTATGGGTAATATACAATCAAAGTAGAGATAACCCATTCGTTCGTGATGTGTTGTGTCCAAAGAGTATTACTTTAGATGACAAAAGTGGTGCGTGACAGTGAGAAAACCCAGACGTTATTGTTTGTGAATGATGAAGATAGTAACACCCATCACCGGGAAACGGGGTGTGCTACGGGGGGTGTAAGTTCTTTCCAGGAGAGAGGGTCGTGCTAGGATTGACATTCCATGCACATGAGTGATCTAACATGGTGCCCGTAGAGAAATAAAATTACCTCATGAACTAAACTGTAAATGGGAATCAAAAATGTTTCCGTTGGAGTTCCACGTAAGAATTCTAGAATGGTAGAGAAAGCCCAGAGGAAAAACACATTACTAGTGTAGAGGGCTCATATGGATAAAGTATAAAAAGGGAAAATAAGTGTATCGAGGTCAAAACATATGACCTACCAGGGAGACCGAAGGGTTCTCCATCATAGTGACAAGGTCCCTTTATATTCAAGAAACGAGTATTGTTTTAGGAAGCTAGCAAGCTATCATGTAGAGTGTGTCCGTAGTAGGAAGAACACTCTGAATGCGGCCTTGGTAAAAACCAGTCTGTATAAATTGAGCTAGGGAGAAAGGGGAGAATGAGTTCCAATTAAAATCATAGCATAGGACCGAGAGTATCGACTAGGATAGCTGTACGGGAGATTCCAGTTAACTAAAGTGCAAGTGGGAGAGAAAACAAAAACACAAACAAATATATTTATATAAAACACGGGTCTTCGTTTCTATAGCTTTAAGTATGTCAAGAGGTAAAGGGCCACTCCCCAGAGATACCAGGATTAGTCCCCTGCTAGCTAGCCGAAGTCAAACGACTTCTATTTCCGTGCGCCGGGGCATGTTGTAAAAAGAGTAAAACCCATTACTCTAATCAGGTTATATTGCGGAGCTAGATAAACTACAGGGATACGCAGTAGAAGCACTTACCCGTGTTTCCCCAGATTCCGGGAAACTTCACTGGTGTGCTGCTTTTTCCCTTACATATATGCATATATATATATATATATATATATATATATATATATATATATATAGATCACTTTTATATGTGGGTCCGGTTTTCCTGGGGGCCGATCGCAGCCCCCAGGGAAACCACACTTGAATTGACAAAAGTGATGTATATATATATATATATATATATATATATATATATACATAGATACATCTATAGAAAGATCTACATATATATATATATATATATATATATATATATATATATATATATATATATATATATATATATATATATATATCAAAAACGAAGTTGTCCTCATGTGAAAGTGCACTCCCAACAGGTTATATAAACGGGAAGAAAAAGCAAAGCCAGCAACTCACAGTGAAATCTTTAAGCAGTTTCATTATTCCAGGCCTCAGGTAATAAAATCATCTATGGACACGTGTTTCTAGGTCAATCCTTTCTTCAGCAGAGAAAAATATAAAAGTGTTTCACCCTCGTAGGTGCAGCCAGTGCTGGAAGTGTTCCAGGCATTTCTTTCTTACTGAAAAGACCGGCATGGCTTCAGCTTGTCTAATTACAGGCACCTGATTGGTCTCTTTAAATACCAGTCCGCCCCAGTGGGTCTATCAAGTGAGTAACAGTGCATGCTGGTTGTGGTGGTCCTGCAATTTTTTCATTTTGCCCCAAGTGGGTTGCTGGAGCCAAACGAAATAATGAACCAAAGTGCAAAACCTTCGTAGGCGAATCCAAAGGAAAATTGTCAGATTTGCTGTGAATATCCCAACCTGATTGCTCTTATGTGACAATCCATTTTTAGTCACACAGACCTGCTACGATGTGCAGTGGTGCTGCTTTCCCGGCTGGACAGGCCGGTTAATTATCAAAAACGAAGTTGTCCTCATGTGTAAGCGCACTCCCAACAGGTTATATAAACGGGAAGAAAAAGCAAAGCCAGCAACTCACAGTGAATTCTTTAAGCAGTTTCATTATTCCAGGCCTCGGGTAATAAAATAATCTCTGGACATGTGTTTCTAGGTCAACCCTTTCTTCAGCAGCGAAAAATATAAAAGTGTTTCACCCTCGTAGGTGCAGCCAGTGCTGGAAGTGTTCCAGGAATTTCTTTCTTACTGAAAAGACCGGCATGGCTTCAGCTTGTCTAATTACAGGCACCTGATTAGTCTCTTTAAATACCAGTCCACCCCAGTGGGCCTCTCAAGTGAGTAACAGTGCATGCTGGTTGTGGTGGTCCTGCAATTTTTGTTCATTTTGCCCCAAGTGGGTTGCTGGAGCCAAACAAAATAATGAACCAAAGTGCAAAACCTTCGTAGGCGAATCCAAAGGAAAATTGTCAGATTTGCTGTGAATATCCCAACCTGATTGCTCTTATGTGACAATGCATTTTTAGTCACACAGACCTGCTACGATGTGCAGTGGTGCTGCTTGCCCGGCTGGAAAGGCCGGTTAATTATCAAAAACGAAGTTGTCCTCATGTGAAAGCGCACTCCCAACAGGTTATATAAACGGGAAGAAAAAGCAAAGCCAGCAACTCACAGTGAATTCTTTAAGCAGTTTCATTATTCCAGGCCTCAGGTAATAAAATCATCTCTGGACACGTGTTTCTAGGTCAATCCTTTCTTCAGCAGAGAAAAATATAAAAGTGTTTCACCCTCGTAGGTATATATATATATATATATATACATATATAGATCTATATATATATATATATATATATATATATAGATCTATATTTTTTGAGTAGTTGTATGGTTTCCCTGGGGGCCAAAATTGCCCCCAAGGAAACCCTACAACAACTAAAAAAACTAATTGCCCCCAAAGGGGGTCGCCCTGCCCACAGGCGACCCCCTGTCCATTTCTTTTTATTTATTTATTTCTTTTATTTTTTTTAAAGAAAATTTAGCCCATGGGGGGGCGCGATCACGAGCGATCCCGCCCCCCCCAGGGGACACCTACCTTTTTAAAAAAAAAATTATGCCCCCGGGGGGGGGGGCTGGCCCATTTTCCGAGGGGGCCGACCCCCCCAAGTGAAATCCCTGGTGTCTAGTGGCATTTCCTGGCCCCCGATCGCAGCTGTGAGAGTCTCCCCTTTCTTACCAGGCCATCCCGAACGTGGGGAAGGCGATTTAGGGCCGTTTTCGGCCGCTTCCTGCTCCTATGGGGAAATCAACAAAGTGACGTCAGCGCGCCTCAAGGGGTTACAAAGGTCACAAAGGGGCGGGTGTGGGTTGGGGGGAGACATGGAAAAGCTTCCATGTCTCCTGGGGAGAAAAAAATAAATAAATAAATTATCGGGTGCTACACACCCGAGGATTTATTAACCCCCTCCCTGGTGTCGGCCACTGGTCGTGACCCGCACCAGGGAGGTAGTGCAGGCGTCGGCCAGAGGCCGACGCCCGCACCCAAGAAGTTAAGAAATGTAAACAGTCCCTGATTTTCCCAAGTGTGTGTTGTGTGTGTTGTGTGATTATACTTAGGTGTGGAGTGTATGGAGTCTGGATACGGTATGGTGGAGATTCACTGTGAGGACATTTTATATTGTATGTAGCTAATTGTAATTGTATGTAGCTATGTATATTGTATGTAGCTAATGTATGTACATACATTAGCATGTATGTAGTGCTTCATAAACCTATGTGGGATGCCAAAGTACATTTTCAGGCAGGTGACCACCTACAGTCTGGGGGGATGCATGGTGGACAGAGGGTTGTATTTACCGTGATCCTATGAGGGAAGTGTTTTCATGACCTGGCCACAGAGGTGCTGCAATTATGTCGTATGGCGCAGCCCCAGGAGTGTGATGACGAAGGAGGTAAGAGAGATAGGACTTCACAATAGAGTTAAAGATAGAACTAAAACATGTCAGTAGCAACACAGCACAGACCTAGCCAGAGGGGCAGCGGGGTCGTGTGTACACAAAAGATAGGGGCTAATCAGAGTCAGTAATCCATACTGCAGTATGGGCAAGGCTGGGGTGCAGTCACACTAGTAAAATGATAACAACTGAGCAAAAATGGGACTTGGTGACATTGCATTTAGCCAATAGCATAACAAAACTTGAGCCCCTCCCCTCGCAAAGTACCAGGAGGGGGCCTCACTGGACTCAGTGATGGGCCTGCCGCCCATGTACAGTGTACTGTGCAGAGGGGGACCACTGGAGGTTTGGGCCCACCTGCACCGCGGGGGCTGCAGGGGCCTTTGTTATGCCACTGCATTCAGCTCAAAATAGTGTTAACGCTGATTCCACTTCTTCGACTTCGGAGCTCCCACGTGGGCATGCAAACCTGCGATCTTGAACGAATTTCAAAAGTGCCTTGTTTCAGAGATAACTCTTTTGTCATAGGTTGAAAGACTTCCTGCTCTGCGACCTTTGCCTTTTGGGTGTTGTATTACTTTTCTGGATAATATGCAAGAAGGGAGGTGTTGCCTGCCTTGCTGGGTGTTGATGATGCTGTGAAATGTACAGTATATGTATGCTGTATGCATATAATCATTTTTTACTGTGGCATAATTACCATCGTAGTTTGCCAAATGTATCTGCAAAAACATAGGCTGGAATCCTACCAGATTAAAAGTAAAATTGGAATTAATCGGAACTTATCGCTTTTCACAAGTTGTCCGAGAACAACATGCAGATTTTGTCATGTTCCTTTATTAACAAGGCATTTTTCCTCGATAAAAATGTGCAGATTTACTCCATCAAGTTTTATTTGAGTTTTGTAAGTACAACATCACATAACAAAAAAAAAATCATGATCCACACAATGATACACATTTGATTTGGATACAATGGTGAAAAACATGGACAGCATGGAACATTTCTTGGTGCGACTAAGTGGCGTCCTGGTACAATTGGTCATCGGGAGTAGTATACATAATGCATTTTCAAGTGTTGCAGAATAGATTGCTGTTGGAGTCCATGGTTGGTCATAGATCATTAGCTACATGGTTCTACTAAGAAGATTTTATGGACATTGTGTCAGCTTTTATCTGTGACATTTTGGTGTTGATATTACATATGAGTGTGTAGTAAGGGTAATGATGTTGTTGAGAACATGTAAGGTAGATCGAACTGGGGGGATCGTATGGGGAGCGGGGGCCAGTGAGATTCAGGAATGTGGGGGCATATTGCTACCAAATATGTAGCAATTACAGTGTGCAGTTAAGTGGAGGGACCTCTTTTATTAAGGTGCATGGTTAGGGCTTGCCAAACTTCCTTTGAGATCTCAGGATTATTAGGGGAGTCACTTTGTAGGTTGTGTGCACCTCTTAGGCAAGAAATCCATGCCCACCATGTGTGGTATGAAATGTTGGAGAATGATTTATATTCTGTTAGAATAACCTTATCTGCCACTGTTAATAAAAGATCTAACAGAGACATGTCCTGAGGTCTGACGTTCAGTAGTGTTGGTGTAGTACAGGGACCCAGGGCAATCATTGGGAAATTCACAGAAATTGTAGTGTTGAAAAGATGGATTATGTGGTCTTGGTCCAGTATGTCTTCAGGGAATGGCAGCAAAAGGACATGTGTTCCTGTGATCCAGTCATCATATTACAGTTCCGACAGGTGTCACTGTCTCTAAGTTTCAATGTATGTAGTCTGGCAGGTGTTGATTGAAGGAGGTTCATGGGGAAGAATTTCGATTATAAGAAGGATGTTGTCTTCTTACTGTATAATGCTGTCTTGCCTATTTTAGACCTGTTCGTGTCTGTGATGTTAAATTTGTGTAGGTTCTAGGTGTTTGAACCATTTCAATTTGAGTGAAGAGTTTACAGAGGGGTTAGATCCAGTCTAAGTTTTATATATTTTTGATGCCAAGTGTCCTGACTGCTGCTATGTGGTTAGACATGAGATAATAGTTAGGACAGGGTCATGTTTAAATTTGAATAGTTGTACTTTGAGTTTTAGAAATCCATAAAAATCGAGGTTATGAAGGTTATATATTCTTTGGAGTTCAGCAAAGGAGCATGGGCAACCTTTTGTGTCATATAGATCTTCAATCATAGTTATGCCCTTTGAGGCCCACGAGGTACTGAGGTGGCCAGTAGTTTCATGTTTGATTTTGAGGTTATGCCAGAGTGATGCTCACACGGATTTATGGAGTAAGTTAAGAG